>NC_053140.1:37901691-39259191 GCF_016808335.1 Panicum virgatum | reverse complement strand
CAAGCTGGGCAGTGTGGAGTACACATGAGCAGGGTCCATCTATAAGGCTATTCCCAGCAGTCCTCCGATGCGGATACGCAAAAACTTAGTATGGCCCACCACCAGCGCTGCCTAAAAACGAGAGCAGTTCCAGCAGCATGCGGTTGCTGGTGCGAATACCAAAAACAGTCTGCAAGGATACGATGAGGAGAGAGAAACCGTAGATATGCGTGGCGTTGAGAGCGGACTCGTTTTTTCCGCAGCCGCATGCGCAATCTGCTGCATGAGCATCTTTTGTATCTGTGTGCCTTTCTTCCGCATCCGCATCCAGATAGGAGCACTGCTGGGAATAGCCTAAGGCCCATTAAACATGGTGGTACACTATAAGCATTCAAAACTTCATATCCCAGATAAACATGTCTGACTATATTCACCAACTCTACAAGCTACAGCCGAGTTTTGGACAGAGATATACACAACAACATTTCTTGTCTCGCCAATATGGAGATGGCCTCCATGCTGAAATAAAAACCCGAAGCTAGAGAAAATGTAACCTCTGCAAGATCCCGAAGCAGCTTTCTTCGAACCATAAACCCAGCTTCGAACTGACAAGAGAATACACTTTCACCACATACATGACCAAGAACTGTATCATGCTCAGCATCCAAAAGGTTTGAAGATGTACACATTGACATTTGGGAAAGGAAGAACAAAGGCGACCTTCTCTTACTAAAGTAAATCAAGGATAGGTTGTTGTCCTGATGAAGAGTTGGAATGAGGGGGCCGTGATGCTCGTGAGAGTGCTGACTGTCCTTGATTTCTACCACGGCCTCTTCCAACAGCAGCGGATGGAGGAGGGGCAAGCCTGGGTGGGCCATGAGCGGCATTATTGGTTGTCATGGACAGTGATCCAAAATCAGATTTTGGCTGCATCATACTCTGGCCTGCACTGGAACTACTTGAATTTGAGAGACCTGTGCTCAGTCCTCCAATTGGATTTCCGAACCCTAGAGCTGTGTTGCCCTGGTTCAAATAGCTGCCAGTTGAGTTCATGCTCATTAGATTTGACGTGTTGGACCAGCTCATCTGGTTGCTTTTCATCTGCCCTAGAGAATTTCCACTGCCACTAAACCCTATGTTTCCTGAGCTAAATCCAGAAACATTTTGATTTGTGCTTGGCCGATGCCCATTTGCTGAAATGCTGGTGGCACTGCTAGGTTTTGGTGGCCAATCGGCAAAAGGATCAATATCATCAAGCCCATCGCTAGACAGCCTTCCGGAATCATTCTCCTTGTTAACAGACAAGGGTGCATTTAAGTCAGATGATGAGCTGCTACGAGGAGGCCACTCAATGTCAACAGGAACACATGAGCCAGAAGTTTGAGTTCCTGAACTGGGTGCAAGAGATTGCAGTGATGGAAGTGGTTGTGCAGGTGGGATTGTAGCTGCTGTAACCTGCGAAACTAATGATGGCTGCTTTGTTTGAGTGCTGAAATCAAAAGGGAGTGCTGTGGGTTTCTTTGTTTGAGTACTGAAGTCAAAAGGGTCCGCCGATGATTGCTTTGTTTGCGCACCAGAATCAAAAGAGAGAGATGGAGCACTGGTTTTCTTACTAGGACCCCAGTCTTCATCCCATGCAGGGGTGCTCTTTGCAGCTGGTATTTGTGCAGGTTGACCCACCCCTCCTGACATAGGGTCAGAGTGAATCCCATTTGCCAATGAAGGTGATGCTTTTACCTCTGCGCGCCCATTATCTGTGACAGTCACACCCCGCTTCTCTTCAATCTTGCTGTAAAAGTAGTGTTTTAGTCTACATGCATATGGGAGGAAGTGATGTAGGATATAATTAAATAATACCTTGTGATATCCTTTACAAATAGCATGTACTTGGCAAATTGTTGTACATTCAGTTGATGTGCTGTGAGCAATGGGAAGATAAGAGGAATCACATATTCGGCAGCAAACTCAACACCACTCTGGATAAATGACAAAGAAGTTAAATTGATTATTACTGAAAGGTAAAATTGGCTTGGAAAAATGCCTACAAATAAGCTACAGTAAAAATTGTGTGTCAAAGAACTAACTTGTTTATAGATTGCATTTGCAACACCAAGTGTGCACATTAGAGTCGGCGCAGAATGGTCAACAGCTGTGCAACGCCGAACAGTCTCCAAGATTCCCAGTATACCTTCTTTGTCCAAGAATGGCACAAGATCTCCTAAACAGCGTAAGGCATTTACACGCACCTATATTTGCAGGAGCAGATAAGAACATATGCAAAATAAAAAGAATATGCGACAGTACAAAGTACAGAATAATGTAGTATTTCCTGAAAGTGATGAGGCATGATTATCTAAGAAAGCAGCAAAGATTTACAAAACGATGGGTAGATAAGAAAAACAGAGCAACACAATGATAGAACTCTAAAATGTCAATCTTGATAAGCAAAAATGAATTACAACTACGGTCAACTGAACATTAGCATATATAGGAATACTATATGTTGCTAATATTACTTCAGAAAACCAAAATGTCAAGAACAACTAATTTATTACAACACCTATTATGCCGCATTACTAAAGTTAGGGCACTGGCCATCAATAAGGTAAGAAGCTCAAAATTACATCTGAAAACCATGTATTCAATGTTCAGGGTTTCTATACTTCTCTTTTCTTGTGTGAGACTGTTCGAACATAAACGAGGCTGCAGTTTTTCCAATTTATAATAGTGTTATTCCCATATTCTAATGCATGCTCACATGATTGAAGATAATAAGTACACTGCCAAATTTAGTAGACTAAATTATATACACATACCGCAGCAACTGTAGTCTTTAGAGCTAATCCATGTACACGTGGAAGGACAGCCTGTTTTACTAGCTGCAAGAAAAAGTAAACATTAAATGAATGCATAACATGCATGCTAATACGCTGTAATCCATGCAGCAAGTGAGAAACCACCTTCTGCTCATGATGGAAAGAAAAACAAAATTGAATTATTAATCTTTGTTTTAGCAAATTATTTGAGGGTAACCTTGATGTCAAGTTGACGAGACAGTGGCACTGTTCGACGCAGAACTTCTTCTTGTAGCCGGGGATCATTGTCATCAAAAGCCCGGACCAGCATTGGAAGAATATGTGATATCAAATGTTCCTGGGTGGCCTGCACAAGACAAAAATAATCTGGTCACAGAACACAATAAAAAAAATCCAATGACTAAACTACATGTTAGTTAATATCTTTTTGTGGATTTAGATCACAATTCTGTTCAGTCATATAGATAGCCCAACGGAATAATAGAATCACTAGATATTTCATAAATTAACCCTGCTTACCTTGTTAATAATGAGATCTGCATGCTTCACAAGCAACAGAAGTGTTTCGCCTGATGCTGAAGTAAACACTGGAACAAGTGCAGGCAGTGTTGAAAGCTCAAAATCACCTTTGTCCTGTAAAAGAAAAGAAATTAATGGTTTTTCAGAATGTTCAGATGCATGTGCATCTAAGAAAAGATCACCACATAACATATAATGAAATGCATTTTGCTTTCTGAAACCCTATAAACAAAGGAGATGATGGTAAAGTGCACCTAAAATAATTCAGTTGCAGAGAGTTCTGTTGATATTGCAGCAAGAATGATATTTTCACGTGTAGTTAGAACTCTACTACAGTGACATGCATATTTACATGACAAATAATAGAAAGATAAGCAGCTACTAAGATGGGAGTTCATACTATTCTTTGAAGAAAAAGATTATATTCACGTATTAACAAAGGTTATAAATGAGAAATAGCAGAAATTACCTGAGATTCTGCTATTGTCAGAACCATGGGCAAAATCATTGGCTGCATAACCATGTTGCGTAGCTCAGCACAAAGTGGGGGAAGGACCTGTTGTAAAGTGCAAGTCAGATTTGAAATAACAAAAGGATCAACTATTAGCAAGGTCGTTTTTCTTTTCTGGACAAAAAGTTTCGAAGGCAAAAGAAAAAACAGATGTACGATATTCAAATTGGGCAATGGTCAACTAAAGAAGTGATTAGTTTTGTAATGAATGAAGTTAAGAAGTAATTGAGGTTTGTGGATTCTTTTTCATTATTGCCATAAAGGAAGTAACCAGCACTGCAAGCTCCAAACATTTGTTCTTGATTAAGCATAACAGAAACTTTAAGCTCCAAAGGAAGGAAACTTGAACATTGTACAGGGACACAAAATAGAACAGGATAAGTTGTCCAATTTATTTGAATAAGTGCAGGTTCCACTAGATTCTGTGAAGAATAACATTATATATGCGAATAATGCTCACATTTAAATCATAGTACACATTGAGTACGTAGTATTGGTTGGAAGAAGATAGAGAGAATGAATTGAAGTAGGGAACATACTTTATATCGAAGAACACGGGAATCAAAATCCTTCCACATATCTGATAATGCCTTCAAAAACTCTGTCTTCTGCATATTGTCTCTCTCCTGAAAGGAACGTTGTCTTAAAAATAAGAACCATCTCGAGGCACCAAATTGTTAGGTCGTCTCATTCAACAAATAGCAGTCTAGCAGGCAGTACTCTTGCTGCTATCTTGGCAGGTATAACTAAATAAATCTAGTCAAAGGATTCTCCAGCAAAGAAGACTGGTATTCCGTATTCTCACAATGAAACTTAGCCTTTGCACTATTCTAGGAAAATAAACCAAAGGAATAACAAATACATACAAGCAAATGGTCGAGGAAACGAAGAGCGCGCAGCCTCGTATCATTCCGGAAGAAAGAAGAGCCTATACAAAAAAGGTAGTATTCAAGAGCATTTCATGAAACTATGAAGAAAACTCCATCAGTATGCCCATGAATGATGAAAAGGAAGGCGACACACCACCTGTAAAGGCCATAGCACTAGGGCGTGATACCGCATCCATTGATAGCATCCTTTGCAAATCCGACACCAAATCAGAAGGGATATTAGAAAAGGCTTCGCTTGTTAAATACATCAAGGCATTCATGTACTGCAAGAATAGGAGGAGACATCAGCATAAGTCGTGCAGAATGCAGATGCAACCTGAACAGATTGTAACATGCAAAATCGAAGGGAAGTGTAACTCCAGCTGTTTACACCATTGATGCTAAAAGAATAAAATTTATATTGGCATAATGTTATTCATCCGGATTTTAATACATACCATTTTAACATTGCTATGGCAGTCCAGAAGTGGTCTTCGAGCAATCAGGTGGTAAGCCAGACATCCAAAGCTAAACATGTCACAAGCAGAGCCAACTTTAGAATCTCCACTTCGGACCAATTCCGGTGCAGTGTAATTCAACGATGGTTGAAGAGGTAAAGCTGTATCCTCAACGTCATAGTCCTAGAAAGAAACCAAGAAGATAAATTGGTAACAGCTCAGAACATCATCATGCTAAAACAAGCAGGTTCAGAAAAACAGGTTCGATAAGTCACTAATCGGAGAGTGCCAGAAATAAAATAGTGAGCAATGGATATAATTAAATGAAAAAAACACTTCAAGTGAGGAGTATTTTAATAAATATTAACACAGGTTCTGATCCACATCATATATGTCGTTACAAAGCCCAGTAGTAACAAGCTACACACAATCACCGTATATACAAAAAAAAAACAACAACAACATAGCCTTTTGTCCCAAGCGAGTTGGGGTAGGCTGCATATAACACTAGTAATATATGTTTTCAGGCATGGAGTTTCTTCCAGACATAAGATGATCTTTTCTGTATTACTTTTCAAATATATATTATATGTTTGAAAAGTAATACAGAAAAGATCATCTTATGTCTGGAAGAAACTCCATGCCTGAAAATATGTATTGCGCAGAACTATGGAGCAATTTAGAAGTTAATTAGTCAAGAGAAATCATTATAATCTTTAGTGGAATATTTCTGTTGCAGGCTTAAAGCTCTAAAGGGAGGATACAGATTATTTAGTACAAATGAAATATGGCAAAATAAATAGTGAATTGAAAGTCACCAAAATGACAAGCTGATCTTTAGTGAAATATTTTCTGTTGCAGGCTTAAAGCTCTAAAGGGAGGATACAGATTATTTGGTACAAATGAAATATGGTGAAATAAATATTGAATTGAAAGTCACCAAAATGACAAGCTGAATGTAGATTACTTACTAACCGAATAATGGAATTGCGGTGATGAAGTCAAACCTCCTGTAGCTTGGTCAATCGAAAGAGCAAAACCAAACCCACCAAGCTTCCAAGATCCGCTAGAAGTTATAAAAACTGTCTGTAAAAGAATCAAGGTTATTACAGTGCACTCGCATACAACTTAAAGAGTTAAAGTTGCCATAATGAAAAACAAGCACGTAATATCAAACTAATTAGATACTATCTCAATCCATCCCTCCATTTTGAAATATATGTAGGGCAAGCCAATTAGTTCGAACTAACTAGCTTGTCCTAAATGTCATACATTTAAAAGCGGAGCGAGTATATTGGATTCCATGTGGTATTACGCCATCAGATCCAAAAGAAACATACATTAATTGGTTCCGTACAAAGGAGAACAATGTGAACAAAATAATTTGCAATTTGATGGAACAAAGTGTTTGAGTTTTTTCAGCAACTAAGTGCAAGTAAAAAAAAAATCGCATCATATTATGCAGCAAGCCTAAATCACAGAATGCCCTTAGAAAAATCAAGGGGGACTTGGCAGTAAAGCAGAATAACTACATTAAAATGACAAGAGAGCACCAAAACTACAGGATTGCAATGGGCATGCAACAGAGAAAATCAATTATCAAAACAGAAAAGGAACAAGCAGAAAACTACAAGCTGAAGGATGGTGATGACCTCGGGCGATATAGCTCGGTGGGCAAGATGGGCATTGTTGTGAAGAAAATCTAACGTCTCTGCAACCTGCAGCAGTCCATGTTTAATCTCAAGTAGCCCCATTTCCTGAAACACAAGAAGAAATTAGCAAACAGCAGTCCATGATTGCGCTTTGGACATCCAAACAATTGCCATGAGCCCATCACTAGTGAAACATTCTACACTGAAATACAAGGTATACAAAAATCCAGAAGTACCAATAGCCAATAGCCACTTGTATAACCTGACAAGTTCCAATCCCGCGAGATACCAGATAGTAAGATACAAGTTTTACAGTTGAAACCGCAAGAATCTCACAGTCAACCTAACGTTTGAAAAGATTCTTATTATTCACTAAAGTCCTATACCGAATAAACTCAGAAGATTTTTACAGATCAGTGAACTATAAGTTAGGAAGTAACAAAACTATGTAATTCCTCGAAAGCATTGTAAAACTTGATATACTGACCCAACAAGTATGCTATTTTTCAAGGAGGTTTGTTGCAAAATTTTACATTACACCCATTTGGCGGATTTTCTGGACGCGACACTGCTAAATGCTTCATTGGGATCATAAATGTTATTTCCTTAATTCACGCTAAATCCTACAATATTAGCTAATCAATAATGGGATGAACAGCTCAAATTAGTTGCAATCACTGGTTTTACAATCACATACCAACACTAATCACCTTAACTCCTAGGCAGTATCAAGTGCAGCAGTAACGGTTTACTAAGAAACCATGAGCAAACTACTACACTTCAGTATGTAGCCTTCATATCAGCAAATTAATTGCCTAAGATCGATGCTAGATCGTACATATACAGACAAGCAAAATCGAATAGAAACACGATAGGTCAAAATCGTACCATTCCCTTGAGCTCCTTGGGAACCTTGCCGACATTGTCCAGGCACCCGAGCGCGTTAGATACGGAGGCGAAGACGGGCTCGGTGGCCATGGCCATGGCGGCCTTGGTCTCGTCGAGCGCCTGCAGGACGTGGAGCACGCCCGGGTGGCGCAGGCGCACGAGCCGCGCCGCGTCGGCGCGGACTAGGTCGAGGAAGGCGTCCTCGGCGGCCTTGGACAGCCCCGCCCGCGCCCGCGCCTCGGCGAGCGCGCGCTTGTCGAGCACCCAGACGGAGACGACCGGGTAGGGCGCCGAGGGGGCGCCGTCCCGCGGCCGCGCCGTGTAGATCCGCCACGCGAGCCCGGGGCCACCGGACCCGGCCTGGTCCAGCAGCTCGTAGTCCTGCAGCGGGCGCGGGCCCGTCACCTCCTGCACCGTCGTCGACACCGTCTTCTCGATCACCGCCGACGCCTTGGCCAGCGCCTGCGTCAGGGTCTTCATGTTGAGCGCCATCGCCCCCCGCCGCCGCCGCTGCCGCTGCCTCCGGCGAGATCTGGAGGCCCCGGCCGCGGTGGTGGATTTCCTCGGGGAGGAGGGGGGGTCGCCTGATCGGTCGGTGGCCGCGCGTGTTTGGTAATTTACGGGAGTTTTTGCCTCTTTTTTCTGCGAATGTTTTTAATCTTTTTTTTTAGGGGAAGCGAGTCGTGCCATGTGAGACCGCGAGGAGTATGCTTCGTCGCGAAGGGGAGGGGATGGGGATCGTTGGTTCGATCTGGGTCGTTGTCTCGGCCTGGTTGGGCCGGATGGACGGCCCAACCATCTTAGTGCCGTATGGATGATATCGGGGTAGGTGCGGTGACGGTGTCCTTAGTCCGGTCGGGAGCTTGGTCAATGAGTGATTAGTTAAAGGGTTAATTTAAGTGATTAATTGATTAATTACAGCATGACTTTTAACTCTCAAGTGCAGAACTCCTGCAGCGAAGGATCAAGGATGGGCCCTCACATAAGAGATGTGAAATGCTAAACTGCAACTAAGGAGCTCATATGATCCTTACCAAAAAAAGAAAAGAGCTTATGCTCAACATATATATATATATATATATATATATATATATATATATATATATATATATATATATATATATATATAAAGATCTTATATGTCCTCCATTTTGATTCTAAAATAATGGCGTTAATCTGACCCTTATGCCAAATTTTCATTATCGGGATGAGACTTGAGAGGCGATTGCTAGTCGCCTAGTCTCGATTTGACAACGGTGAAAATGTAGCATGAAAATCCATGGAATATGTTGAGCTAAAATTCTTACAAGATCAGAGGCATCTCTGTAGCTTAGAGTAGTTATTGTTTATGGAGATCGTGATCTAGACTTTATATATATCTTTATCGCCAAAATCTACTCTAGATTTGCAAACAGTTGATCGCTCCCATTTTCCAACTTCAACAGACCTCAATTAAAATGAATAAAGAGACGGTCAAGTAGATAGATCTGTAAAGAGAAAAAGAGAAGGCGATGAGAGGCATGACTAGTATTTTTAAAACAATTTGCTAATATTGCTTTAATTACATAATTAACAAATGATTGCGTGTGCACTGAATTATTTAGCTAAGTTAGCCCCTCGCGAAGGGGTGAGAGAGACGTGAGAATGACAGAAACAACACCAAAACATGGCACAAGGGCGCGCGATGTAGCCCTACTTCTCGTAAAATTGGTCAATTCTTCGTACGTAAGCTATAAACGTGAGTGCTACGGTGAGATCTTAAACCAGGCTTAAAAAGGCCCTGTTTAATTGAAAAATGCCCCCAAATTGTTGGACTAATTGCGAAGGTCAAGAGCTTGATCAGTGAGCTGCATACGGTCCAAATCCAATCATGCTTAAGCAGGTAAACCAACATGTTGAGCTGTCTTAATTACCCGCGCACCCATCTTAACAATACTAACATATCATCTGGATCATCCAGACCGGGTTCCAGGACGACCTGAGATCGGTGGTCTCGCGTTACTTGCTCCGGACAACTGTGAATGCAACCGCAGGCGATAAAAAGTTCGATAGAATAAAACCCTTGGCATCCTCCCCGCAACCGGCCCAAGAAACCGAGCAGTTTCTTTTCTTGGACGAAATGAGATTCCTTGGTGGATGGAACCCGGCCCAGTGCACGGCAGTCACCCGCTCGCATTATACCCCCCCCCCCCCCCCCCCCCCCTCCGCCGCCGAGATCCGGTGCCCGGGCCAGCTCCAGCTAGCTGCGCCCGCCCCTGCGCGAGAGGTTGCCTGCAAGTCTGAGCATGCGCGGCAGCACACAAGCACCTGCCGCTGATTTTTCATGGCGCGCACGGCCGGCGACGACGGCAGCAGAGCGAGGCAGAGGCCCTCTTGCCTTGCAGGTTGCGGCGCCGGCGAAAATTATCGGGCGCAGTAGCTGGCGCCTGCGCGGAGCACGCAGTCGGCGGCGAACCACCAGTCCACCATGGGTTTTAACTTTTAACAAGGCGCGGCTGTTGCTTGCGGCGCCGTGCACTGCACCGCTGTTCCCCGACCGGTCTTGCACGAGTAGCAGCACCAAATGTTAGGGTCTCGTGACACGCGCCTCTGAGAAGCTAGCCTATCTCTACTCCAGCTGAATAATGAACCACCACTAGCAACTATAGAAGCTTGTTCAAAGCTGAAAAGGGCAGCTGTGTTTTTCTTTTTAGTTTTTCTTTTTAGTTGTTGAGATAATAACGAAGGGCAGTTATGTCTGGACTGCACGCGATGCGAGCTTCTGCAACTGCTGACAGTTGGTTGTTAACACCTTGTGGGCTTGTGGCAGGACGCAGGGATCTGATGATGGGTACCGTACCTGCAGGTGAGATACATCAAATTAAAAGAAACGCAAATGCGTCTCGGCGTCTGCTGTGATGATGAACTGATGAACATTCGGTCGATCTCTGATCTCTCTCACTGGAGTGTGAGAAGAGATTCTTCATGCTGCACTACTCGTACGTCGGTCAGGAACTGGTGAGGATAGCTGCCGTCCGCGGGGAGGTCGGTGCGGTGCTTGACGCCTGGACCAGGTGAGTGTTTTAGGAAACAAACAAGCAGCAGACCGGATAAGCCAATTCGATCTCTGCAGGGGCCGTGCATGTACTTGTTGCGCGGGCTGGAGTGGCCAGCGGGCTACTCGATTGAGCGACGTACTGCTCATCTCCTCAGGTCTCTGTTATCCTTTTTGAACGAAATGCAGACTGCTCTGACCTCACACACATGATGAATTGATGATGCTGCATATGGCTGCGGGGTGCAGCGCCCTTCCGCGGATCAGATGGAGACCGACCTGTACACGCCGGTCGCCCGATCCAGAACCAAGGACGACGTACTTCAAGGTGAAGATGCCTCTTGGCATGATACTGAACCAAAGGACGAGCAATGATGCTACTAGCTGATTCGTTTGATGCGGTGGTTCAAAACAGGAAGGGCCATTCTGCAAGCAATGGCTGGCTGGCTCACTCCTCTCGTGGGCAGCTCTCTTGCCAGTTCATTTATAAAAAAAAAAACTGAATTGCACTTAGCTCAAGCATTCTCCACATTTGGATAGGTCAAGACACGGCGTCAAGCGGTTGCAACTCACAAATCTGTTGTTCCACAAGATACTGAGGCAATGTGCAAGGTAAGCGGTAGGGGAACCAGAAAGCGTACATGAATCTCTGCCTGTGTCCTTATTTTGGCCAGTACGGCTGGCTGCATCCTGCTGCCGCGGGTAGCGAGGCCAAACCCCAACCAACACAGTGCGCGCGGTGACGAGGCGGCGCCCGGTCAATGGTGCAGGTCATCCGAAAAACGCCTTCGCGCGCACCGCGCTTCACCTGTGCTGGCCTCGCACGCTTCCCCTCCACCTGCCCCCCTCCCTAGTCCCTAGCATGTGCTGCCTGCTTTTGCTGCGGTTACCAGTTAGGGGTGGTAAAAGTCCCAAGAATTTGAACTAGAAAATCTAAAGGTCAGTACTAAAAAGGCCGAATTCTATTTTTATACAATTTTGAATTAAATATTTGAAAAAATTATTAGAATCATAGTCCATTACCACCCCTAATTACCACCCACACCGAGCAGCAGCAGCAGCACCAGGCTGCGACGACTGCGATGATGGTTGCTTCGCCGTCCTCGCAAGCCACGAGCCAGGAACGCGGGGGCGCACCAACCGCCCGAGCTACGAGGAATAGAAGCACCCGGGCCTGCGTTAGGTGACCCGTGGATCCGCCGGGGTCCGGGCGCGGCGCGCCGGGTGGCCGCGCGCGGCTCGGGTTGGACGACCGTGGTCAGCCAGACCCGGGTGGTAGGCAAGGCAAGTTTTTCGACCGTGCAGATGCAGATTTCGGGCTTGCGTAGTTCGAACGTACTCCGAAACACGGACCGCGTGCTGATCTGATCGTCACCGTTGATGCTGGGTAGGAGTAAAATCTTTGGTTCGTGCTGAGAGAGGATTAGAATCTGGTTTCGACGATCTCTTTTTCTTTTCGGGATTTATTAGTATCAGACCGATCGAGCAAGGTAAGAGTTTTGTTCGGTCGTACATGGATTCATTACAAGCTGAGAATGATGGAAATAATAAAAGATATAATAAGTGATCGGAATTTATTTCGGGTCGGAAACTACATGCAATATAATAAACTCATAATAAGTACAACAAGAGACCGAGATTAATTTCTCACCTCTAGATTCATGAATTAGTTTTCGATCCGAAATAAATCATGGTCTCTTGTTATAATTGTTTCTATCATTCCCGGCTCGGAATAAATACATGTACAACCAAACAAACCCTGGAGACGATGACGCCACGAGTTCGATTGTTCTCTTCCTGGTTAGTATACACATAGTTATATGCTGATTGGCAACAGTAGACGATAAACAAGTGTGTCAACCCCAACTAACTTTCCCCCACGACATCGGTCGAGCAAAAAGGATCCGTAGTCCAGCCGGTTTCGTGAGCCACGCGAGCACCCATATTCTCTTCGCAAAAACCACACACATACTAGCAGATGGATGAAGAACGAGAAAAAAATGCGCGCGAGTTGAACAGTCCCGGTGCACCAATCTCGCAAGCATGGTCGTTCGTTCGAGGCCTCACACCGGCAAACCCCCTCCTAAACAACTCCCGTGCGGTGGCCGTGGCCCGGCCGACAGCGTCGCCCCGCCCCGCACGCCCCGCCCAGTGTTAAGAGCGTGCGCGCGCGCGCGCGCAGACACAGAGTCCCAGCACAGCACAGACACCCCGAGGCCCGAGTACATAAGCATCGGCGAGGTTGGTGCGGGTAGCTCAACCCTCCCCAACTCCCCTCGGCTCCGCGCCCTCCCCGTCTCGCCAGCCTCGTCTCTTCTCCTCTCCCCGAGTCCAGGGCCGCCGCCAGCTGCCTTATACCCCTCCACCCCCGTGGCGTCTCCGATGGAGGCCGCGACGGTGATGTCCAAGGGCGGCAATGGCGGCGGGCGCCGGAGGCCGCGGTACCGCATCGAGACCAGGGCGCTGTCGTACGTGCTCCCGCCGCGCGGGGCCTGGCCGTGGGGAGGCGCCAAGGGAAAGGCGGAGGAGCGGCTGCTTCTGCGGGGCGTCACGTGCGAGGCGCCGCCGGGGGAGCTGGTGGCGATCGTGGGGCCGAGCGGCGCGGGCAAGACCACGCTGCTGTCGGTGCTGGCCGGATCCGCGGACCCGGCGCGGGTCGCGGCCGGGGAGGTGCTGGTGAACGGCATCCCCATGGACGCCGCGCGCTTCCGCCGGGCGTCCGGGTACGTGCCGCAGGACGACGCGCTGTTCCCGGCGCTCACCGTCGAGGAGTCGCTCGTCTACAGCGCGCGCCTGCGCCTGCGAGCGGCCGGGGTCGGCGGCGGCGCGGAGCGGGCGCGGGAGCTGATGGCGGAGCTCGGCCTGCGGCACGTCGCCGGGTCCAGGGTCGCCGACGTCTCCGGCGGCGAGCGGAGGCGGGTGTCCATCGGGGTGGACCTCGTGCACGACCCGGCCGTGCTGCTGCTGGACGAGCCCACGTCGGGGCTCGACTCCGGCTCCGCGCTCCACATTGTCAAGATGCTCAGGGACATGGCCGCCGCGCACGGCAAGACCGTCGTGCTCACCATCCACCAGCCCGGGTTCCGCATCCTCGAGCTCATCGACCGCGTCGTGCTCCTGGCCGACGGCGCCGTCCGCCACCACGGGTCCCTCGACTTCCTCCAGGCGCGCCTCGCCGCCGCCGGCCACGCCATCCCCGCCCACATCAACGTCCTCGAGTACGCCATGGAGGCCATCGACTCCCTCAAGCCCGACGTCGCCGTGGCCGCCGCGACCACCGCGCCGGCAGGCCACGACGTCGACGTCGCGCCGGTGGGCCGGGTGCCCGCGTCCGCGCGGCGCGCCGGGTACGCCAACTCGCCGGCAGCCGAGGTGCGCATCCTGGCCGGGCGGTTCATGAAGACGGTGCTGCGGTCGCCGCAGCTGTTCACGGCGCGGATGGTGCAGTCGGTGCTGGCCGGCGCGTTCCTCGGCAGCATCTTCCTGGGCACCACCGACCTGCAGTCCCGGCTGGGGTTCTTCGCCTTCAACCTGACCTACCTGCTCTCCTCCACCACCGAGGCCCTGCCCGTGTTCCTCCACGAGCGCCGCATCCTGGAGCGCGAGACCTCCCGCGGCGCTTACCGCGTGTCCTCCTACGTCGCCTCCAACGCCGCCGTCTTCCTCCCGTTCCTCCTCGCCGCCGCGGCCCTGTACGCGGCGCCCGTGTACTGGCTCGTGGGCCTGGCGCGCGAGCCCGCCGCCTTCGCCTACTTCGCGCTCGTCGTCTGGCTCGCCATGCTCAGCGCCAACTCCTTCGTGGCGTGCCTCAGCGCGCTGGCGCCCAACTACATCGTCGGCAACTCCGTCGTGGCGGGGCTCATCGGCTGCTTCTTCCTCTTCTCCGGCTACTTCGTGGCGAGCAGCAACATCCCGCGCTACTGGGTGTTCATGCACTACGCCAGCCTGTTCAAGTACCCGTTCGAGGCGCTGGTGGTGAACGAGTACGGCGGCGCGCGCGGCGCCAGGGAGTGCCTCGCCTCGGCCGGTGGCGCGGGGGGCCTCTGCGTGCTCGACGGCGCGGGGCTGCTGCGGCAGCAGGGGATGCGGGAGGGCATGCGGTGGAGCAACCTGGGCGTCATGCTGGGGTTCGTGATCGGATACAGGGTGCTCTGCTTCGTCTTCCTCTGGTTCAGGTGCCACCGCATGAGGAGGTGATCAGGACGACGGGGAAAGGCGGGAAGCGATGCCATTGGGCCTGGCCCCGTTGGCACGCCAGCAACTGCAAATATTGATCGCTCGTTTAAGTTTCATCTCATCACCTTCTTCTATTTTCTTTCTCTCTTCTTTTTTTTTTGCTGTGATTTTTCTCACGAGACATTCAAGTCCTGATGATTTCGATTAGGGTGGATACGAATATATGTATATGTTTGGGATCGATCGAGCTGTAGCGGTCAGTGGATGGTGATGTTCCTGTTGTATCAACAGTGGGGTTGATGGACGCTGATGCTAATGGAGAATAAAAAGATTGATGATCAGGGGGTTTCTGCTCCTTTGCCAGTTCTAGGGAGATGTGTCGCATTCTTGCTGGATTTGCTCTTTGGTGGTCCTCTGCCCTTGTCGGAAAGAGGTAGTTGAGAAAGGCATGATCAAGTTGCCAATCATCTGAGGTGAGACAAAAGCGATAAAAGTACGGGCAGCAGCTCGGAAACTTGCCTAATTTGCACCGGTTTAGGCGAGAAAACAAAGCTTAATTTGCCCCCACAAAATAAAACTTCAGCTTGACCGGTCCTTTTTTTTAATACAAAGAATCTTCATTTTATTTATTGAGTCACAGGACCATTTAGTTGAGCAAGAGATGACTATGGTCAAGACCTCTGCAGCGATGAGAAATCGCAAGCGTTCGCTTTGAATAATCTCGAAGCAATAGAAAAAGAAGGTGGAGCCGCTAGCCCATCATATGACAAACCGTTTCTGAATTCTGTATCCGGATGTGGTGAATTGGGATAGTTGAGCCGGAAAAACTCACATTTTATTTTTGCCAGCATTTGATTTGACACTACATTGATGCCCTCAGTTCGTTCAGCTGGGAAAACTCCCTTGCTGTTCAATTTTCAACAGGGGCACTTCCTCTGCTACCAGAAAGCATACTCAATTGTCGAAAAGAGATGCCATATGTGCGTATCAGCGTATGATCTTCTATCCACGGTTGTCATTCTTGAAAAAAAAAAGAAAAAGAAAAAAAACAGAGTAACAGACATGCTCTGTAGATGCCCGCGAGGAAACGCCACTAGCCGATTGTGTATCTGTGTTTTTGACAAAGTAGAGCATCTCCAAAAGATTCTCTAAAATGAGTTGGGTAGCTAAAATTAGCAAAACTAGGATAAAATATGCAACAATCACTCTATATGCTCCGCTCGGTATTCACATTCGGTATTCTGGCCTCCTTGTTCGGCATCTTTACCTATCGGTGCACACTCGGCATCCGCCCTCGTACTTCCCGCTGGCGCCGGCCCCACCTCCATCAGCCGACCCGCTTCACCCCGCCCGGCGGCGGAGCTCGTGCCCGCGGCGGCGCTGCTCACGCGCAGCGGAGCACTTGCGCGGCGGGCAGAGCTCGTCCAGCGGCGGAGCCTCACGCACTCGAGGAGCGCTCGCGCAGCGGGCTGAGCTTGCCCGACGGCGGAGCCTCACTCGCTCGAGGAGCCCTCGCGCGGCGGGCGGAGCCCGCGTGTGGCTGGCGGATGTCGCCCGCGGCGGAGTGCTCGTGCCCACCAGCGGCGGAGCTCGGACAGATGGCGAGAGCTCGGCCCCGGACCGGCGGCAGGAGCTCGACACGGGCCGCAGCACTAGCGGGATCTTGGCGAGAGGAAGGGGACGGGAGGGAGACGAGAGGGAGGGAGGCGCATTAGGTTAATTAAGTGTAACCTGACAGACTGTTTCCAACCCACAGGCCGATCGAAACACACCAGAAATCTTGCGCGACGGCGAGCGCAGACGGTACCAGCATGATACAATTTTACAAAATAGTAAACAATATTAAGGAATTTACAAAATGACTTTTACAAATTAAAGTTCTTATAATAGATAACAACAGCGGTAGAGAGTCTAACCTAAGGAAGATTTTCATTAGAAACCAACTGAAATAAATTGAAATAAAACGATAACCACGGAGACGTGAGGACGTCACATCGAGCCCACCGATGTGAATCCGGGTTAACTCCTATACCTGAAACAGGGTAAACAACAAACCCTGAGTATACTAATACTCAGCAAGACTTACCCGACTAAGGATATACTTAGCCCATTATGTAGACATGCAAGACTTTCTGGCTGTGGATTATTTGCAGAAAAGAGTCTAAGGGTGGATCCTTACTTTCAATATTTTAGCTCACATTCTATATAAATTAATATCCTCTAGGCATTTACAGAACCCTTTCTAAAACAAACATAATAGAAGATCAATTAGTAATCTCAACATTTCCTTCAACATATACATTAATATTCCATCTCATTACTACGATGCGGTGCTGCGATCATGGTGCTCATATCCGAGAGCGACTGACAGCGAATCGATCCGATTTAGCCTTGCAAGGTGGACCTAACCAACACGGCACGTATTTGCCCCGTCGGACAATACGAACCAACCATTCCCCTCCCCGCCTCGAACTACAGAACCGCCCCACCTGCATATAGTCAACCGAGCCCTACGAGAGACCACCTAAAGTAAACATATGCATCCCAATTCTCCGCGGCCACTCGACTGCCCTAAGGTGTGGGTAGAAGTTCTGTAATTTCGAAACAAGGCAGAACTAGGCTCATCGGTTTCGACTACCTCCTACTCCCAGTATGCGGTTAATACAATTCAAACTCGATCAACAGGGCCAGACAACGGACGGTCCTTAACCGACACAGACGGGGCTAGACAGTTCCCGCCCGGTCTCCAATTCCTTTCCTTTCATCCATACTCCAATATTCCATATAATCAAATCATAGAGACATCCTATATCTCACGAGTAACAGGAAATTACTCGACTTCTACCGATTCCTATTTTTAGCATGGCAAGGCTACCGACCTACACATACTAGTATTTCGACCAATGGAACCTAGGGATCATGCAACTAGTGTTTCATTCAACGCCTAGAAACTTAATGCATAATCAAGTAAATATATATAATATTCCATAAGTTAAAATAATAGGTTTTGCTCCGGGGCTTGCCTGGGATTAACACTGAGTCAGTGTTAGTTAGATGATACTCGCTTGGCAAGTACCTTCCTTCAGTCATGTACATCGGGATACATTCATCCATCTTCTAGATGTGTCCACCATTCACCGTCTTCTGGCTCGGCTCCAAAATCATGTGCTTTACATCCATGCATTGTACATCTAACGTACCTAAATGAGATGCACCAATGCGGATGTCTGAATGCATGGCAGTGTAGTAGATGATACAGCAAAAAGGACAAGCGAGGCTGGCACAATGTCACGATTGCATGGACACGAGCATAATGCCATGTAATGCGATACGATTAAAAGAAAGATATGACTGGTCAATCATTTATCGAGTAAACACAACAAACAAACTCAAAAAGGCAATTGGGTTGGTGCTGAAATACTAGAGTTCATTTAATTTATTTTACCCTGAAGTATTTCCTTCTAGAAAGCATTACTAAACTTATTTAGAAAAGCCAAACAATACGATAAAGCAAGAAGGATTAAACTAGACCTTGATGTAACAAGCGAGCAAGCATAAGCAAGGTAAATAAAGACAAACCACATTCTGATATATCAGATTTAACATGATTTATACATGAAAAAGAATTTAATAACTGAATTTACCATTCAGTACAGTATTTATAATGAAGTTTGCACAACTAGAGAGCAGACACATGCAGCATACAGAGAGATGCTTATCAATAGTTGCATCAACCCTACACTAGCTTAACACACGAGCACTTCATACAACCAACAGGTCAGAGGTAATTAAAGTGTTTGAAATTTTTGTTAGACAGCTCATGAAAGCTAGCTCCGATGACTAACCACCAGTCATGACATCATTTGTACAAAACAAATGTTTATTTTCTTCCAAACCTAATATCCATGTTCTTAATATTAAACAAACCTATTATGAGGTAAATTAGTAACTCAGGATATGAAATTCTTACCTTAAACTACAAACATTATCACTAGTTTACCATGAAATTGCTAAAGCATTTGAATTGTTACAACTTCATTTAAGGAATTATTACAAATTATCCACATAAAGCATTAACAAGCAATTATTGATTTCCAACAAAACATTAAACTAAAGCATATCATATTATCTACCCAAAGCATATATCTAGTCGTGAGGGCATAACAAAATAAGTTTCGTCACTTATAGCTCAAACTATAATTTACTAGACATTAAACAAGTTTAGCACATTTTCTATTTTTACACCTTTCTATTATTCATAATAATTTATTAAGCACTATCCAACTTAAATCAATAACTCAGTCATACATGCATAAATAATTCTAAATTTTTTACCACATACCATACATAACATGAATAACCTACCATAAAAATTTCATAGGAAAAGGAGCAACATAACTACATATATGATTTTATCCCTAACAAGCATGGATAAAATTCTAGGACAATATTTATCTACCAATACATGTCATATTATAGGTTCATTGCATATATCTAATCACAAGGATTTCAAAACATCTTTATTTTCTATTTTATGATTTTTCCATGATTTACTATGCATTTTCAAAGTTTACCACCACTTAAACTAATATTTAAACTAGAGCAAAAAATGTTTAGAAACTAAAGATCAACCTGTAAGGAAAGTTATAGATCTTAGAAAAAGGAATCCAACAAATTTTAGTTTGTATTTTCTGATTTTTCTATGATTTTATACGAATTTTAGAAGTTAACAGCTAATTTATGCATAAAAGAAAAGACTACTTTACAGCAAGGCCCCTGAGTTTTTCTAGAATTACGCAGCACTATTAAGAACTATTCAAATGAGTCATAGACTTTGCAAAGAAACCCCTGGAGTTACTCCTATTCTTGTGTGAGGCCCCTAGCATGGCCGGGGGCGGTTCTAGACCGAAATCCGGCGAGCGAGCTCGCCGGCGGCGAGGATTAGGTGGGAGAGAAGCAAGAGGGAGCCACGGGCTACCTTGGGAGGTGCTCGGCGCGGCGAGAGATGGCCAGAGATGAGCTGTCCGCGGTGGCCATGGTGGAGGCGGCCATGGCGGCGGCGTTCTCGCCGGCGGCGAGGAAAACCGGCGGTGGGGCGAGCCGGCGCAGCGGCCAGTAGGGCCAGGCGGAGCTGGGGGCACGTGCGGCGCGGCACGGGCCAGGCACGGCGCACGCGCGGTGCGACTGGCGAGCTCTGCGTCGCGGCAGCAGCGCAGGCGGGCGATGCAGGCAGGCTCGGTGAAGCGTCGACTCACAAGAGAAGACTTAAATGTGTTACAAACATCAGTCCTAGGAGGCTGATGACACATTTATTACATCAGATGGTTCATTACCGTACAACTCTACGCGGTAGTGAGTAGAGAAGCACCATTATCGCGAGGATTACAATCCACACACACACAACGATATTAAATATAAAAAGAAGGTCATCATAGTCTTGCGCCATGCGGTAACTCCTGCGGGTTACCCTAATGCACAGGCAAGGCTGGGAGCAGGATGGTACCCCTACTCAACGTCGTCAGGTACAAAGTCTGGATCTTCTTCTGTAAAAATAAAGAATAGGGTGAGTACAAACGTACTCAGCAAGTCCAACCACACCCACGGAGGGGGTAAAAACAGAATATAATGCACAGGGTAAATCAAGGATAAGGCTAGGGTTTGATTTGCGGAAAGCAATATTTTATGAAGGGGTTCATTTGAAAGAAAGCATTTTTCAAAACTAGTTTTCTTGTACCGAGTAACACGAGGGGTTGATCCACACAGGATCCAAGTTTTAAGCTACTACCGGACTCCTCATCCGCCGTAGCACACGGCACAACTGCCGGACACATTTCCAAAACAACTCACGCCATCCCATCCCAAAATAAACACTAGTTATGTGACCACACCGTAGCTCGCCCAGTACCGTGGGCACGGCTATTCGAATAGATTCTTAACTCTGCAGAGGTGTGCAACTTTACCCACAAGCGGGGTACCGCAACTCGATCACCTTAGTGTCGGTGGAGATCCAAACAAAGCCATTACCCACCTTAGCTAGACCTGACTAGCCATCACGGGATGCACCAAGGGGCCATTGACCTATCACACAGAGGTTTTAACCGGGGCATAAGTCACACAGAGCTAATCCCTTCTCCTTGATCACCCGTTGCTCTCAGCTCTCCTGATGGCTATCAGACTAACTAGTGGGGTTTATGCTAAGTCGTTGCCCATACAACGGTCGAGTGTTTTGCACGATAGTGGAGTTAGGTGAGATGACACACCAACTCGGTCCTTAGTGGTGACAAGATGGATATCTCCCTTCCTTGCCCTGCCACACAGGCACGAGCACACCAAGCGGCAAATCACACAAAAATGCCATCCATCCCGTCTAGACTCATCTTTCGAAAATTCCACTTTTATCCCTTCCCGCACACACACACCTTTTCTTTATAAAAACAAGTTGTATTGTGGATAAGATCCTAAGCGTTCTAGCAGCAATTAACGTCCAAACAAAACACATTCAGACATTAATCTAGGTGATCAACGAATGGTTATAACAAATCAAGGGGTGGCTATCCAACCGTGTTTTCAGCAGGCAAAACATATGCAATTTTATAAAATAGGCCAATAGGTTGTATTTATAAAAACTAGGACAAAAGCATGCATCAAAGGATGGGATTGAACTTGCCGTCTTCAAAGCCTTCGGGGAGGTCCTGGTCGAAGCATTGTCCTTCGGGCTCGGGGTCGCGGAACCGGTCCTCGTTTGCTGGCTCGCAGTACTGCTCGTCAACGGGTTCTCCTTCGTTCACATCGTGGTCTACGACGCATACAAACAAACACACAATCAATAAAAAGAAATAAAAGTTTTATTGTTGAGCTTAAATCGGAAATAATTAAGATATGGAGTTCGGAGTAATATTGTTGAGTGATTTCCTAATGTCCTATCCAACACTATGACATGAGATGCGTGGTAAAGTTTCAGATCGATCTGAGATTATTTGGCGCATGAAATGATAGGTTATATGGAGGTTTAGGGGTTAAACAAAGAGTTAGGGACCTATTTGTAATTAATCTCGAGAAGGCAGGGGCCTGTTTATAATTTTTGGAAACATCTGGGTCATTCTGGAAAGGTCTGGGGTCTATTTAGCATTAAGTTTTTATGAGGGGAGGGTTTATTTTGAATTAGAATTGTTGAAAGGGTTTCTTTTGGAAAAATCCAATAGGGTGGAGGGGCTCTTTAACAAATAGCAAAAAGAGGAGGGGGCTATGGGCTAATGTGCCCTGTCTTCTCCCTTTTCCCCTTGCTGGGAAACAGGGGAGGGGCGGTGGTGCGTCGGCGGTGGCCCGATTCGGGCGCCCAGGGCGAAGGCGGCGGCCAGGGGGAGAGGGAAAAGAGAGAGGAGGAGGTGGGGGTCCGATTGCTCTACCTATCTCAGGCTGGGGCGGAGCAGAGAGGTGGGGCGACGAGAGCAGGCAGCGGCGAGCGGAGGTGGCTGCGGCGGCAGTGCTACAAGGCCGAGGAGGGGGCGCGTGGGGGCTGAGCGGGTTCGTGGAGGGGCGGGGGTGCACGGAGTGCCTATTTATAGGCGTGGAATGGCGGTGGCGAGGGGAGGACGTCGGTGGCCGGGCACGGCGGCCATTAATGGCGCCCCGGCGTCGCGGAGCGGCGTGGCGCGTGATTCGCGCTGTCGACGCGACGTTTCGGGCAGCGGCACGTGGAGGTGGCAGCGGTGGCGTGGAGCTCGGTGAGCAGGGGGTGCTGTTGCAAAGCGACGACGGCGTGGGGAGCGCTCGTGGAGCAGTGCATGGGCGGATCCGGAGCAGGTGAGCGGGACCGGGGCGGGCGGCGAGCGGCACGCGTGCCCGGGCGCACCCGCGCGTTGAGGCGGCGAGCGGCGCGGCGGCTCAGCGAGGCGGGGTGTGCGGCGTGTCGCGGCGCGCGTGGAGCGGCGTGCCGAGTACGGCGAGCTCGTGCGCGCGCTGCCGCGGCTCGCGCGGTGTGGGCAGCGGGCGGCAGCAGCGGTGCGGCCGTGCGTGGGTCGGCCAGGACGAGGCGCGCGTCCAGGAGGCGAGGCGCGCGGCTGAGCAGGAGGGGTCGGGCGGTGTGCAGTCGAGCGACGTCGCAGCATGGCGTGCCGAGCGCCGAGCGCGCGTGTGCGTGCGTACGGGCAGGCCTGGGCGGTGCGCGCGCACAGGAGGCGAGCGTGGTCGGGGCAGCGTGTGTGCACAGGGCGGGGAGCATGGCCGGGCGGAGCAGGGGGCGAGCGGCGTTCGGGGCGCGCGCGCGGGGGAGCGGAGCAGAGGAGGGAGAAGGAAGGATTGAGGGGAGAGAAAAAGAAAAGAAAAAGAAAATGGAAAAAGGGAAAAGAGAAAAAGGGAAAAAGAAAAGAAAAAAGGGAAAAATAAATGGAGAAAAAGAGAAGAAAAATTGGGAAAGGGGGAAAAAGGGAAAAAGGGGCGATCGCGCGCCGGCGGCGATCGCGGCGGGCGGTCGCGCGTGGCGACAAACCGCCGAGCGGCGCGGGACGGGACGGCGACGAGGGAAGAAAAAGGAAGGGGTACGGTCAGCGGAAAAATGGAACGACGATGGGAATTGGATGTCGGGACAGCGGAAAATTCAGGGAGGGGTTTAGGTTTTAGAATTAAATGAGGTCAACGATGAAAAATAAATCTTGAAAATAACTTAGCGCGTGATTTAACTAGTAAATTTTTCCGGAATGTCACAAACCTACCCCACTTAAAATGAATCTCGTCCTCGAGATTCGGCTGGCTCCTAAACAGATGGGGAACTCCTTCTTCAGAGCGTCTTCACGTTCCCACATAGCTTCCTCAACTCCGTGTCTGCTCCACTGAACTCTGCAAATCCGTACTTCAGAATTTCTTGTCCTTCTTGTGACAGTGTCCAGAATCTTGACCGGTATCGCCTGATATCTCAAGTCTGGCTGCAGATCTATTGCTTCTATTGGCACGAGTTCTATCTCGGGTACCTTTAAACACCTTCTTAATTGAGACATGAAATACCGGGTGTATATCCGACATTTCTTCCGGTAGCTCCAGACGGTACGCTATTGCTCCGACTTTCTTCAAAACTCGGTACGGTCCAATGTACCGAGGGGCCAACTTTCCTTGCACCTGAAATCTTCGGGTTCCTCGAATGGGTGAAACCTTGAGATAAACGAAATCTCCTGGTTTGAAACTTATTTCCCGTCTTTTCTTGTCCTCGTAGCTCTTTTGTCGAGACTGGGCGGCTTTCAACTTCTCGCGGATTTCTGCTACTCTTTCCTCGACTTCCTTTATGAGTGCGGGCCCGACTAGGGCACATTCTCCAACTTCTGACCACATTAGGGGAGTTCTGTATTTTCTCCCGTAGAGAGTTTCGAACGGTGACATGCCCAAGCTTGCTTGATAGCCGTTGTTGTAGGAAAATTCTGCATAGGGCAAACTCTTCTCCCAATCCTTGGCATAGGTAAGAACACATGCCCTCAACATATCCTCCATGATCTGATTCACTCTTTCTGTCTGGCCATCTGTCTGCGGGTGATAAGCGGATTTGAAATCCAACTTGGTGCCCATGGCTTTATGCAGACTTTTCCAAAACCTAGAGGTGAACTGGGTCCCTCTATCTGAAACAATTCTGCTAGGTACACCATGTAACTTTACTATGTTTTCCACATAGAGCTTGGCTAGTTTTTCTCCGCCGTAGTTGGTTCGTACGGGTATGAAATGGGCTGATTTAGTAAGTCGGTCCACTATTACCCATATGGAGTCGTGTTCTTTCTGGGTCTTGGGCAAACCCACTACAAAATCCATTCCTATCTCGTCCCACTTCCAAACCGGGATGGGTAGGGGTTGCAACAGCCCTGCTTGCTTCTGATGTTCGGCCTTGATCCTTTGACAAGTGTCACAACGGGCGACAAACCGTGCGATATCCGCCTTCATTCCATTCCACCAATATTTTTGTCTTAAGTCCATATACATCTTGATGGATCCTGGGTGAATGGAATATGCCGAGTTGTGAGCTTCATCCACGATTATTTGCCTGAAGTCACCTTTCTGGGGCACACAAATTCTATCTTTATACCATAAGGTTCCCCTATTATCCACCCTAAAATCTGGTGCCTTATTTTCGCCAGTCTGCCTCCGGATTTCCATCAGTCCCTTGTCCGAACTTTGTGCCTTTCTGATTCTATCCTCTAGTGTGGATTGGACGTTCAGCACTTGGCTGGAACCTCGAGGAACAATGTGCACATTCAATCGTGCCATTTCCTCTCGCAGATGATCCTCCTTTGGTCCATAGGATTTCCAGCTTAGGGCATCAGCTACCACGTTTGCTTTTCCAGGGTGGTAATGGATTTCCAAATTATAGTCCTTAACCAATTCTAGCCATCTTCTTTGCCTTAAGTTCAAATCCGGCTGGGTGAAGATATACTTTAGGCTCTTATGGTCAGTATAAATCTCACACTTACTTCCGATCAAATAATATCTCCAAATTTTAAGGGCGTGCACTACAGCTGCAAGTTCCAGATCATGGGTTGGATAATTCTGCTCATGAGGCCTAAGCTTGCGGGAAGCATATGCAACAACTTTCCCGTCTTGCATCAGTACACAACCCAATCCTTGTCGGGATGCATCACAATAGATGACAAAATCCCGATGAATGTTCGGTAGGGTCAGCACGGGGGTGGTCGTCAACCTATTCTTCAATTCTTGAAAACTCCTCTCACATGACTCTGTCCAGGTAAATTTCTTTTCCTTCTTGAGCAGCTCTGTCATGGGCCGGGCTATCTTGGAAAATCCTTCAATGAACCTCCGATAATACCCAGCTAATCCGAGAAAACTTCTGATCTCACTGACGTTGGTCGGTTGCTGCCAGTTGGAGACTGCTTCGACCTTCTCAGGGTCCACTGCTACTCCTTCCGCGGTCATAATATGACCAAGGAAAGCTACTTTCTCCAGCCAGAATTCACATTTGCTGAATTTAGCATATAGCCTGTGTACTCTTAATTTTTCCAGAACTATTCTCAGGTGTTGCTTGTGCTCCTGGACACTCTTCGAGTAAATAAGTATATCGTCGATGAAGACTACGACAAACTTATCTAACTCATTCATAAATATCTTGTTCATGAGGTTCATGAAATAGGCAGGGGCATTTGTGAGTCCAAAGGACATCACAGTGAACTCAAATTGCCCGTATCGGGTGACAAAAGCTGTCTTTGGGATGTCGCTCTCTCTGATCTTGAGCTGAAAATATCCTGACCTCATATCGATCTTGGAGAAGTACTTGACCCCTTTTAACTGATCAAAGAGGTCATCGATCCTGGGGAGGGGATATTTATTCTTGATGGTTACTTCGTTCAGCGCCCGATAATCTACACACAACCTCATACTCCCGTCTTTCTTCTTGACAAACAGGACTGGGGCTCCCCAAGGCGACGAGCTTAGTCTGATGAAGCCAATTCGTTGCAATTCTTCTAACTGCTTCTTTAGTTCTGCTAATTCGGAGGCTGCCATCCTATAGGGTCTCTTAGCTATAGGGGCGGTTCCAGGGACAAGGTCGATGACAAACTCTATATCCCTATCTGGTGGCATCCCAGGGAGTTCTTTCGGGAAAACATCTGGGTACTCACTTACCACTGGGACTTCTTCTAAGGACTTGTCTTCCTTGCTAAACACCATCGGGTCCGATCCTCTTACCCGGGTATGGCAGGTTACTCGTACTCCTTCCGGGTTTGTCAGGTGTACCACCTTGTCCGTACAACCTATGAGGCCATTGTGGCGGCTTAACCAGTCCATTCCAAGGGTCACGTCTATTCCCTTGGACTTTAGTACTACTAAGTCTGCTAAAAATTCTACCCCACTTAAATTGATCCTTACCCGTAGACAACCTAGTTGACACTTGATGTCACCTCCAGGCGTCCGGGTTATTAGGGGTGTTTTTAGTAGTACTGTAGGTATGTTGTGTTTTTCCACAAAACTCGAGGATATGAATGAGTGTGATGCTCCAGAATCAAAAACACTGTTGCAAGAGCTGAGCTGACTAGGTACTCATCGAGCACTACGCCCTGAGCTCCTTGAGCCTCGTGTGCGTTGATATGGTTGACGAGGGCTCGTCCACATGACTGCTGGGGCTGCCTCATCTGCTGACTGTTGTTGTTGGTGTTGTTGTTGTTGTTCGGATGGGCACTCGGTTGGCACCTGACAGCACTGGCCTTGGTCCATTCACTGTATTAGAGAAGGCTGATGTAGCAAGCTTGTTCTTGGCATATGGGCAGTTGGTAATGAAATGCCCTGTCTCTCGGCAGTTGAAACAGACCCTAGCATTGCTGTTGTTGGTGGTGACCTGGCTTGCATTGCTCTGCGGGGCCTTCATGGTGTTCTGGCTCCGGAACTGCGTGTTAGAGGCTTGTGGGCCTGTCACTTGAGATTGAGTCCTATACTGCATTGGAGCCTGATACCTTGGTGCAGTATAGTTGAAGCTTCTTGGTTTCTGGAAGCGATCCTGCTAGCGGGACTTGCTTTCCAGAAACTTGCGCTTGTTATCTTTCCTTTCATCAATTTTGGCCCTCTCCGTAAGAATAGCCTTGTTCATCAGGGTGTTGAAATCCGGTTAGATCTGTGGAGTAAGCAAGGTCCGGAGTTCTGGGTTTAATCCTTTCTTGAACATATCCTGCTTCTTCTCATCGTCATTCACCTCTTCTGGGGCATATCGGGCCAACTCCATGATCTGATGGGTGTACTCTTCCACCGACATGCTTCCCTGCTGCAGAGCGCGGAACTCATCCGCCTTGCGCTTCATGGTGGCCGAGGGGATATGATATCGGCGGAATTCCTTCACAAATTCCTTCCAGGTGATGGTGGAGGCATCTTCGGCGGCGGCACAGTAATTCTCCCACTAGGCTAAGGCAGTCCCGATGTGTTGGTGTGCTGCCAGCAGGACTTCGTCTCGGTCCTGACACTCGAACGGCTCGAGCTTCCCCTGAATCACATGCAGCCAATCGTCTGCATCCAAGGGGTTGCTGGATCCGGCAAAGGTGGGCGGCTTGGTCCTCAAAAAAGCTGTCAGCTTGTCATTCATGGTTTGTCCTCGTGGCTGCTTGTTGACAAGGGCATTGGCCAGTGTTTCTAGGATGAGGGTCTGATTGTGGATTATTTGTGCCAGGTCCCCGAGGGGTGGTGGTGGTGGTGGTGGCAGTGGCACTTCTTGATTTTCTTCTCGGTTCTGGCTCACTTCTTGTTCATCCTGAGGAGGGTTCTGTCCATTAGGCTACACTCCCGTACCAGCGACTGCGGGGTTCCGAATGCGGGAGGCCCTCGTAACGCTTCGGGAAGCCATCTGTAAATTAGGTAGAGTTTTTGTGAGATTGGGATTAAGTGATGTTTAAGTTGTTTAATTCGTATTTTTGAAAAGGCAGAATCTACCTTCTGCCGATAAGCACACAACTAACAAACACACAAACATGACAAACAACAAGCACACACAACTTTATTATTGCAAGGGAGGGTACAACACGGGGTAAGACTAGAACGCGTACTACAAGTCCGGGTACAGGTTCATACTTAAGGGTACAACTTAAGCCAAGGGCTTGGAAGGGTACAACACTATGTCGTCGTCGAACATCCTACTCGCGGGGCGAGCCTTCTTATGGGGCGGAGTGTGCGAGTAGTCCTTGCTCGCCGTCCTCTAGGTTTCCATTTGCTAAGGGTTGCGTAGCAGTTCCTCCTTCATCTGCGGCAGTAGACCTTTCAGGGTTCTCGGGTGGGGCTTGTGGGGTTATCACGAGTGGTCCTCAACCTATGACAGTGTCCCGAGTAGAACTTGGTCTTCCCCAATTACCGGGACTGGGGTTCCACTTCTGGTCCATTCTTGCATACGCCAGTCTCGGGCTTGCCTGAGCTCTCCTGAGCAACTGCTTCACTGCTGACCGCGGCTGCGGCTCTTGCCTCGGCTTGGGCTGCTCGTACCTGTTGCAGTCTCACCGCGAGCTCTGCTTGCTCGGCTCTATGGGTCTGCTCCCTTAGAAAGTTGGCCTGCTCGTCAAAGAGCTGATCCAAGGCGGCTAGGTAAGTAGCCACTTGGTACAGAGGGTCCTCTTCATGGCGGCGTCGTTCCAGACTTCTCATGCGTGCTTCCCAAACTGGGGTTCTGATGGCCGGCGGAAAGAACCTCATTGGCATGGGGGCTAGGTGTTCTTCGAAAATCCGGCACAGGTAACAGAGCGGCTTTCTGATGGCCAAGGGATAGGTGTCTTGGTGCCTAAACCCCGTAGCGGTCACTCGCCAAGGCTGGATGTCGGGGTAGCGATCACTACTGGCGATGACCAGGATCACCCTGCAGCGGAGGGTACCATGATGCTCGTACTCTCTGCTATAGTACCTTGGACGTTTCGTAACGCCATGGCTTTTCAGGGCGTTGATCAACAGGCTGGGGAAGCCAGGTGCAGCTTGGCAATTGCCCTGGGTCCATCCTTCCTCAGCCATATGAAAAACAAAGATTAGGTGAATCCGTTTTGCATAAAAACGGTCTGTGAGGTTAAACAGAGTTGGACCTAATGGGAAAGGCTTGGAAAAGGGTTCTCGTTCCTAGGGTCACATCCTACGGCCAACCTATGGCTCTGATACCACCTGAAACGTCCCCTCACAAGAGAAGACTTAAATGTATTACAAACATCAGTCCCAGGAGGCTGATGACACATTTATTACATCAGATGGTTCATTACCGTACAACTCTACACGGTAGTGAGCAGAGAAGCGCCACTATCGCGAGGATTACAATCCACACACACAACGATATTAAATATAAAAAGAAGGTCATCAGAGTCTTGCGCCATGCGGTAACTCCTGCGGGTTACCCTAATCCACAGGCAAGGCTGGGAGCAGGACGGTACCCCTACTCAACGTCGTCAGGTACAAAGTCTGGATCTTCTTCTGTAAAAATAAAGAATAGGGTGAGTACAAATGTACTCAGCAAGTCCAACCACACCCACGGAGGGGGTAAAAACAGAATATAATGCACAGGGTAAATCAAGGATAAGGCTAGGGTTTGATTTGCAGAAATCAATATTTTATGAAGGGGTTCATTTGAAAGAAAGCATTTTTCAAAACCAGTTTTCTTGTACCGAGTAACACGAGGGGTTGATCCACACAGGATCTAAGTTTTAAGCTGCTACCGGACTCCTCATCCGCCGTAGCACACGGCACAACTGCCGGACACATTTCCAAAACAACTCACGCCATCCCATCCCAAAATAAACACTAGTTATGTGACCACACCGTAACTCGTCCAGTACCGTGGGCACGACTATTCGAATAGATTCTTAACTCTGCAGAGGTGTGCAACTTTACCCACAAGCGGGGTACCGCAACTCGATCACCTTAGTGTCGGTGGAGATCCCAACAAAGCCATTACCCACCTTAGCTAGACCTGACTAGCCATCACGGGATGCACCAAGGGGCCATTGACCTATCACACAGAGGTTTTAACCGGGGCATAAGTCACACAGAGCTAATCCCTTCTCCTTGATCACCCGTTGCTCTCAGCTCTCCTGATGGCTATCAGACTAACTAGTGGGGTTTATGCTAAGCCGTTGCCCATACAACGGTCGAGTGTTTTGCACGATAGTGGAGTTAGGTGAGATGACACACCAACTCGGTCCTTAGTGGTGACAAGATGGATATCTCCATTCCTTGCCCTGCCACACAGGCACGAGCACACCAAGCGGCAAATCACACAAAAATGCCATCCATCCCGTCTAGACTCATCTTTCGAAAATTCCACTTTTATCCCTTCCCGCACACACACACACACCTTTTCTTTATAAAAACAAGTTGTATTGTGGATAAGAACCTAAGCGTTCTAGCAGCGATGAACGTCCAAACAAAACACATTCAGACATTAATCTAGGTGGTCAACGAATGGTTATAACAAATCAAGGGGTGGCTATCCAACCGTATTTTCAGCAGGCAAAACATATGCAATTTTGTAAAACAGGCCAATAGGTTGTGTTTATAAAAACTAGGACAAAAGCATGCATCAAAGGATGGGATTGAACTTGCCGTCTTCAAAGCCTTCGGGGAGGTCCTGGTCGAAGCACTGTCCTTCGAGCTCGGGGTTGCGGAACCGGTCCTCGTTCGCTGGCTCGCAGTACTGCTCGTCAACGGGTTCTCCTTCGTTCACACCGTGGTCTACGACACATACAAACAAACACACAATCAAGAAAAAGAAATAAAAGTTTTATTGTTGAACTTAAATCGGAAATAATTAAGATATGGAGTTCGGAGTAATATTGTTGAGTGGTTTCCTCATGTCCTGGCCAAAACTATGACATGAGAGGTGTGGTAAAGTTTCAGATCGATCTGAGATTATTTGGCGCATGAAATGATAGGTTATATGGAGGTTTAGGGGTTAAACAATGAGTTAGGGACCTATTTGTAATTAATCTCGAGAAGACAGGGGCCGGTTTATAATTTTTGGAAACATCTGGGTCATTCTGGAAAGGTCAGGGGTCTATTTAGCATTAAGTTTTTATGAGGGGAGGGTTTATTTTGAATTAGAATTGTTGAAAGGGTTTCTTTTGGAAAAATCCAATAGGGTGGAGGGGCTCTTTAACAAATAGCAGAAAGGGGAGGGTGCTATGGGCTAATATGCCCTGTCTTCTCCCTTTTCCCCTCGCTGGGAAACAGGGGAGGGGCGGTGGCGCGTCAGCGGCGGCCCGATTCGGGCGCCCAGGGCGAAGGCGGCGGCCAGGGGGAGAGGGAAAAGAGAGAGGAGGAGGTGGGGGTCCGATTGCTCTACCTATCTCGAGCTGGGGCGGAGTAGAGAGGTGGGGCGACGAGAGCAGGCGGCGGCGAGCGGAGGTGGCTGCGGCAGCGGTGCTGCAAGGCCGAGGAGGGGCGCGTGGGGGCTGAGCGGGTTCGTGGAGGGGCGGGGGTGCGCGGAGTGCCTATTTATAGGCGTGGAATGGCGGTGGCGAGGGGAGGACGCCGGTGGCCGGGCTCGGCGGCCATTAATGGCGCCTCGGCGTCGCGGAGCGGCGTGGCGCGTGATTCGCGGCGTCGACACGACGTTTCGGGCAGCGGCACGGCGGGCAAGAGGGAGGCGAGCATGTGGAGATGGCAGCGGTGGCGTGGAGCTCGGTGAGCAGGGGGTGTTGTTGCTAAGTGACGGCGGCGCGGGGAGCGCACGTGGAGCAGTGCATGGGCGGGTCTGGAGCAGGGTGAGCGGGACCGGGGTGGCCGGCGAGCGGCACGCGCGGCGGCTCAGCGAGGTGGGGTGTGCGGCGAGCTCGTGCGCGCGCTGCCGCGGCTCGCGCGGCAGCAGCGGTGCGGCCGCGCGGCTGAGCAGGCGGGGTCGGGCGGTGCGCGGCCGAGCGACGTCGCGGCGCGACGTGCCGAGCGCCGTGCATGCGTGTGCGTGCGCACGGGCAGGCCGGGGTGGTGCGCGCGCACAGGAGGCGAGCGTGGTCGGGGCGGCGTGCGTGCACCGGGCGGGGAGCATGGCCGGGCGGAGCAGGGGGGCGAGCGGCGTTCGGGGCGCGTGCGCGGGAGCGGAGCAGAGGAGGGAGAAGGAAAGAGAGAGGGGAGAGAAAAAGAAAAGAAAAAGAAAATGGAAAAAGGGAAAAGAGAAAAGGGAAAAAGAAAAGGAAAAAGAGAAAAGAAATGGAGAAAAAGAGAAGAAAAATAGGGAAAAGGGAAAAAGGGGCGAGCGCGCGCCGGCGGCGATCGTGGCGGGCGGTCGCTCGTGGCGACAAACCGCTGAGCGGCGCGGGACGGGTCGGCGACGAGGGAAGAAAAAGGAAGGGGTATGGTCGGCGGAAAAATGGAACGACGATGGGAATTGGATGTCAGGACAGCGGAAAATTTAGGGAGGGGTTTAGTTTTTAGAATTAAATGAGCTCAACGATGAAAAATAAATTTTGAAAATAACTTAGCGCGTGATTTAACTAGTAAATTTTTCCGGGATGTCACACTCGGCCGGCACGGCCACGGCGGCACCTGCGCGCGAGAGAGGCGATGGAGAGGGAGAGAGGTGCAGTGGTGAGCGGCAGCATGAGACGCGCGGCGCGCACAGCGCTCTGGCGGTGCCGTGGCCAAATTGGTCACGGTAACCAAGCACAGGAGCAAAATATCGAGTTCCCGCACGGGGGCAAAATATCGGGGCGTTACAGCGGAGCTCGAGCGGCACGCGGCGGCGGAGCTCGCGGCAGGTGGAGCTCGGGAGGCGCGCGGCGGGCGGCGCTCACGCGGGGTGGAGTGCTCGCGGCAGAGTAGGGCAGGAGCTCAACGAGAGAGATGAACGAGAGGGAGGTGATTTGGAGAGTTAATTTGGAGAAGGAGTTGGATCTCCTATCCTTTTGAGAAGCTTTAATTTTTTTAACTAGTCTTTTAGCTCTCCATTTAGCTAGAAATTTTAGCTAACCTGTTGGAGATGCTCAATCAGTACATATATCAGCCAAAGTGGATTTACCTCTTTGGTGAAGTAAACCTGCCCATTTAGAGTATGGAGAGCAACGAGAAAAAGAAAAAAAATTGGTCAAACTGTTTTCAAGCTAATGTCATGCATGGCCCATGAATCATGTCTAGCATGATCGTATCGTATCCCACGAGCCTGCTCCTGGCTGCCGAGCCTCAGACACTACCAGTAGGTTTCATCCATGGCCATCCGACGGGAAAGCTTGCTTGGATCCGCACAGGCACCGTCCCGCGCGTGCCTCCGGAAGCGGCACAATCACCGCGAGTGCCGGTCGCTTTCGACGCAAAGGAAACCCGTCAACCCAAGTCGGCAGATGGACCGGAGGGGCCCAAAGCCCCCCTTCGCCCAGCGGCAGGCAGTGATCACCCCCCCCCCCCCCCCCCCCCCCCCCCGATCGCGTAGGCCGCCGTAGCGCCCGTCGGCTCGCCGTGCCGCGGCGTGCTCGGTCGCAAGCGCGCGCGCGGACGCGACGCGGCCGTCGCGGTCCGCTCCGCTCCACCCCCACCGTACCGTACCGGATCGGCGACCTCGCGTCGGGACGGAGATATTTCGTGCGCCGGCGGCGATCTGGATAGGGGGAGAAAAGGGGATAAAGGGAAGCGGAGCGCTTTGGCTTTGCGGCGGTGCCCGCTCCGGCCGTGTCCGCCACTAGCCGCTGCGCCTGCGAAGGCGTGGCCAGGTCGGTTCGGTGACCACCAGCACCACCATGCATGCGCGGCCGGCGTGCAGTGCGCGCGGCAGGGGATCGGCCAGAGTGGACCGTACGCGACGGAGAGGCTCTCGCAAGTGATGGCCAAGCCCGATCCCCGATGGGGACTGCGATGGATTGATGGAGGAGCGAGCGATGCATACGCCGGTGTCGAGCTAGCTGATTGGCAGGTTGTCTTCTCGCGGCTGCCTGCCTCTGCCCCGGCGCGCTGCGGCGGCGCCAATCTCTCTCCTCTCTTTTGCCGGCTCGGGGTACGGTGGTGGTGAGGGAGCGAACGATGCGGGGTGGTGCTACTAATTGGGACGGGAAGTGGTAAAGCGCAGCCGCCGGGGTTAATCCGGTTGGCCATTGGCCAAGATCCTTCTTTGGCATGATCGCGACATCATCCGCCCATCTAATTTGATTGGCCGTCTGCCTGCATACCCTTCCTCCGATCACGACGTCCGATCCCGTCCCGTGAGTGCCTCCGAGGCTTTGATCAGCAGAGTGCGATGGGTGCATGCGTCAAGGAGGTCAAAAAGCCGTGCCAGAGTGCCCGGCCAGAGAGTCACTACTATCCAGTGACCAGTGCCGACGAGTCTTCCCTAAATTTGGCCCGAGTTTTCTCCAACTTTGGTCCCGGTCACTAACATGTAGAACAAGTACCCATCAAAAAGAACATGTAGAACAAGTAGATCCAGCCCCACACGTCAGTAACTCAAATACAAAGGAACCAAATTAAGTACAAGATCAATCAAACCATTTTCCCACAGTGCACATGCAGAAGATGGAGCAGGTCAGATTAGGTGCGCTTTTCGGCCTTTTAGTGATCAGCGCTGCTTACTTGTCTTTGAAAGCACCAAACAAAGATAGAGTGGAATAAAATTATTACTCGCTTTAGCTTTTTTAGATACAAAAATTTTGCTATACACCTAGACATAATATTTATGCAGATGTATAATAAGAACAGTAAGCTAAAAAGGCAAAATGACTATTTAAGACGGAAGAAGTATATGTGCTACGGTTCTAGCCGGAGCCGCACCTTTGGCGGATTAGCAACCTACTTAACCTTGTGGGACCCAACAGATATATAAAAAAATAATTTTCTATCTATCTCATGGCCACGTGGACGATCTGAATGTTTTGTTTCCCTCTCTCTCTCCGTCTCATGCATATATGAGATTTATTCTTTTATGGTCTCGGTTCAGCGCTTATGCAGAGTTCGTTTTTTTCTAACAACAGCGGGTTAGAGCCCTCAAGTGTGCATGGTTCGATTGAAGAAGCCCAAGAATTCGCTTTTAAACAACACTGGAGCTGCTCTAAGACTATATAGGTAGTCAAAAGTGTCACTGTTGTTTAAAGTTTAACTAAACTCGTTAAAACATTAATTTATTAGACCACATAAATGAGTTAAAGTTGTCTACAGTTTATTCTTAAATTTTAGCCAACTAAACTTTGAACTATAAAATTTTAACCATTTGGCTGCACTCACCGAATGCAGAGACCGGATCAATTATTATTTGATCTAAAATGAAATCTAAAAAAAACATCCACATCGTGGTTCCACATTAGGCGTGCTGGACTTATGTAACTTGCGGGAAAAAAAAACTCATGTCACCTTCAATAAGAAAATGTGGCCTTACCAGGTCAGAACAAGACTTAATGCATCTCCGCCGCTACTTTTGTTAAGCGAGAAATGCGTCTCCACTTGGGCTACTTTTGTTAAGCATATCATGAACAAACAGAGAAACGAAGCCATGGGTAAAAGTAAAACTGTCACATGAAACGATGTCATCTAATCTGAAATTTAACATAGACCTAAATCTTTTCTCTCTTTTGTGAACAAAATGTCATGTCAATACTTGGTCACCGTTCTGTTAAAAAAAAAAACTTGGTCACCGTATCACAATGCATTGTCGACTCTTAAACCTAGGCTCTGTTTGGTTCCAAACTTTTTTCAGAAGTCCATATCACATCAAAAGTAATCTTACTATTTTACAGTATTAAATAAAATCTATTTATAAATGTTTTTTGACAGCTGAGTGCTTTTTCGCGAGACGAATCTAATGAGCCTAATTAATTCATAATTTGCTACAGTGATGCTACAGTAACCATTCGCTAATCATGGATTAAGATATCTCATTAGATTCGTCTCGCATTTTAGCCCCAGGATTCTATAGTTAGTTTTATAATTAACATTTATTTAATACTTCTAAATACTAAAAAGTCCCTGGGACTTTTTTTAAGTCCCTATTCCAAAACACCCTCCTAGTCATTTGTTGCCTTCCTCACCAACCTTATATCCCGCTCATCCGCAACTATTTGCCGTGTAACATTACCATGGTTTTGGCGGATGTCACAGCCCGTGGGCCGTTTGGGCGGGACTGAATGTGCGACACTGTAGCAAAAACTAATGTAGCATCGCAGTTACTGTAGCAGCGGCACAGTACTTCCCAGTTTAGTCCCATACCGGAAACGGAACGAGAGGCAGACCAAGTTAAATAGCCGGTCGCGAGAAGCTAGTAACTCCGGATCGATCCTTTTGCGCGAAGCGAGGACGAAAGCGTCTACTCAACGTGTAGAGTAAATCTTAGCCGTTATCTCGGGTCGGGTCGTTACAGGGGTATCAGAGCTTATGAGCACGTCGGCGCGTGGAAACACAGATGCCAACAGCATGTGGACGGACACACATGGGCTGCTGCCAATGAACACCACGGACGTGGCACATGGGATCGTTAGCACTATACGTATGTGACGTGGTCCAAGAGAGGTGATCCTGCTCCTTTGTCCCGTATGGGTAAACTGGTTCGATGTCTCGACGAGGACGTCGAGTCCTCAACGGGGGGTGATTGTCACAGCCCGTGGGCCGTTTGGGTCGGACCGAATGGGCAGCACTGTAGCAAAAGCTACTGTAGCGCCGCGGTTACTGAAACAGCGGCACAGTACTTCCCAGTTTAGTCCCATACCGGAAATGGAACGAGAGGCAGCGGCACAGTACTTCCCAGTTTAGTCCCATACCGGAAACGGAACGAGAGGCAGACCAAGTTAGTAACTCCGGATCGATCCTTTTGCGCGAAGCGAGGACGAAAGCGCAAGAGAGTTAATTAGCAGGTGTGGTCTACTCAACGTGTAGAATAGATCTTAGCCGTTATCTCGGGTCGGGTCGTTACAGCGGAGGTCCACGAGCAGAAGTCCAAACACAGAGGTCTAGCCAAACGTTCCAAGAACAGAGGTCTGACCAAGGTTAAAGGGTAGAGGTTTGACTAAGAGGTTGTTTGATTTCAGAGGCTAAATTTTAGACTATGTCACATAAAAAAAATCTTGATATTTATTAGTATTAAATGAAGTCTAATTACAAAACTAACTACAGAACCCTGGAGCTAAACTGCAAGACGAATCTAATGAGGTATATTAATCTATAATTAGTGGATAGTTACTAAGTAAATCATGGATTAATTAGGCTCATTAGATTCGTCTCGCAAATTAGCACCCATATGTCAAAAAAATTTATAAACAAATTTTATTTAATACTTCTAAATGGTAAAAAAAAATTGATGTGACAGGGACTAGAAAAAAATTGATGGAAACAAACAATAACAGAGGTTCGGCTAAGGTTACATTTCCAACGTGTGCTAAAAATCACCTTGACAATTTCGAGTGTCTAACACTTTTTATTTTTCTTCTACCTTCTAATATATCTGCAGCAAATTTCAGATGGGACCCAGCTCATGCTTTCCGAAAAAAAAAACATGCATTTGTCGAAGTAGGGACGTAGCATGGCTAACGTGGACAAGAGTTACTAGATTTTGGGGTGTAGATTATATGCCAATCTTCGAGTGCTCGCGCTCAAGCAGTACCCGCAGAAGCTCTTCGACCACTACCAAGACCGTGCCGGACTACACGGACCTGCTCAGATCCGTCGCCCCGACGATGCTGTCAGCTGCACACGCTGTCGCTCAAGCAGGACAGCGTACAGCTCGATTGCGGACACGCATCTGCATTCCGCACATGCCGACGTCGCCCATGGTCGGTCCCAACACCGTGTTCGGGCTCAACCACTCCATGGTCAAGGGTATAGATGGTCATTCGGGCCGCCCGGCACAGCCCGGCCCGAGCCCGGGCTGGCCTGGGCACGAATGGATCGGGCTAGGCCCGGCATGAATAGGCTAACGGGCCGGGCCGTGCTGCCCGCCGTGCCACGCTCTCGGCCCAAGCACGAGCCCACGGGCCTGTTTCGGGCCGTGCCGGCCCAAAAAGCACGGTGCCTTCACTGTGCTCGGGCCGTCCGCCGCCCACACTCCCAAATCGAAATTGCCGACGCCGTCGCGCTGCCAGCCACGCCACCGCCGGCCACGCTCGCCGGCCAACGCCGCCGCCGCCCATCCATGCCCGCCGAGGCGCCGAGCCACGCCGAGCTTGGTGGCCACAGGAGGGGGGCGCAGTCGACCCCCCCACCCCGAGCCTGGCAGTCACGCCCGCCGGCCCCGCCGGCCGACACCACCACGCCGGCGCTCGCCACGAACGGATCTATAGAGGAGCTCGCCAGCTCGGTCGAGTGGAGTGGGAGCGGAGCGGGCGAGCGGCGTGGAGAAGAGGAGGGGGAGCGGCGCGCCGGCACAGAGAGGAGGGGAGCCCGGAGCGTCGCGGCGGTGCAGGAGTCAGGAGAGGAAGGAGCAGCCGCCAGCCGGTCACCGCCGCAGAAGGATGGGGGCGGCGCGGGGAGGGTGAGAGGGAGGTGGGCGTTGGGGAGGGCGAGAGACTGGCAGGCGGCGGCGCCCGGGGGAGGTGGGGGGTGGCCGGGTGGGGATGAGACGGTGAGGAGTGACTAGGGTTAGCAGTTTGCTTTCTCATTTTATATGGGGCTGGAAAATAACAGGCCCTTACCGGGCCGGCCTGTATCAGGCGTGCCGGGCCGTGCCGCCCAGCGTGCTGAGGGGGCGGCCCAAGCACGGCCCATGCTTGCGGGTCGGGCTAGCCCGGGCACGGTCTGGGTTTTTATTCCCGATCAGACCGGCCAAACTGGCCGGGTCCGGTACCGGTATACCGGTCCGGTTTGGCCGGAAACCGATCGGTACCGGTGGAATTCAAATTTCGCAGTTCAACCGGTTCCTACCGGTATACCGGCCGGTTTGACTGGTAACCTGTCAAATTCAAATTTTTTTCTTTTTTTGTTTAAATTCAAATGCCCGCAAAGTATACTAAATAAATATTTGTATAACATATTTTAGCCTAAATGAACCCTCCAACTCTTTTTTTACTACTTTTACATTGTATTTGTACACTTTTGTATGCATATTTTTTTTGTTTAACTTCAAATCCCCGCAAACTATACTAAATGAACGAACTTTTGAGAAAATTTGACACCATTAGATTCGTCGCACCTTAAAGTATTTTTAGGAATTTTTTTGGGAATTTTTCATTTTTTAAAAAATTTAAATTTAAATTTTGAATTTGGGCCGGTTTAGTACCGGCGCAAACCGGAACCGGGCCGGGCCGGTTTGACTGGTAACCGGTCAAACCGGGCCGGGCCGGTTTGACTGGTAACCGGTCAAACCGGACCGGTTCCCACCGGTTTGGTGAACCCTGGGCACGGTACAGGTCGGGTCGGGCCGGGCTTGGGCCGGGCCAAAAAACCGGGCTCATGGGCAGGTTGTTGGGCTCCGGACTGCATGAACATCTATAGTCAAGGGCTAGAGATGATGAGGAGTCAGGCTATCTGCACTCATCATATTTTATTTTCATCTCTAAAATATAATATTTTTGTTTGGTTATTGAAATTCACTACTTTATACTCAGTTTCTCTGCACCTGTCATTCTTTATATCTCTTACTCTATACCAACTACCAGTAATAAGGCCCACTTGTCATATTTTTTGTTTGGATGTGTCTCCGCGTCAAACGTTTGATATTTTATTATCTGTCAAACACTTGTTCCGCCCGTACGATCTGCATCCAACGTTTGCGGGCAAATGATTAATATACATATCTTAACGGGTCCGCTTTTCCCCTGTTGCGCGCCCGTTAACAAAAATCAATACGGCACCGCTATTTGTACCATTAGCAGTTTGACATGATTGATGGTGGTCCAGGGTCCGGTTAGAAAAAAGGATAAACGAAATATGAGCCACTTTTATATTCACGGGCTGTTTTATTTGTTTTCTTTGGAAAATGGGCTATTTTTATAACATGGCCCAAAGAAGCCTCTAGTGGGCCTGGTAGCATATTCACGCGTGAGGCAATTTCCCCCGTGGACCTCGCATCCAACCAACAGCAACGTCCATTGACAGGAACACAAGTTCTCAACCGGTTGACGTCGAGCAAATCTCTTTTTTTATTCTTACCCCATCTCCACGTGGACGCCACTCTCTCTCTCTCCGGCCGACGCGCCCCTTTCCTGTCCTCCTCCCTCACCGGCGGCGAGCGGGACGGAGGCCGCGGTCGCGGCGGGGCCGCAGCGGTGGGCTGGAGGCCTCCTCGGCTCCTCGAGCTCCGCCGGCCTCCATGGCGGGCCTCCTCGAGCTCCGGCCGCCCCCACGGCCGCGGCGAGCTGCGTGGCGAGCGCGCGGGGGCGAGGCGGCTCCCCTGCACTAGAGCCGCGGTAGCAGCGGCATGGCGGGCACGCAGAGGCGAGGCGGGCCGCGGCGGACCGAGGCCCCTCCCCTGCAGCCGCGCCGCGGGCGAGGTGAGGCGGAGGCGTGCGCTCCCCGGTGGCACGGCTCGGCAGCGGCCCTCCGAATCGGCGACGGCGACCTCAAATCGGAGCCCGCGCGGTGGAGAAGAGGTTGCGGCGACCTCGAATCAGAGCTCGACCGGCATCCTGCGGATCTGCGCGAGGCGGCGCAGGCCCACCGGCGTAGCGGCAGAGGTCCGCGCGGCGGCCTCCTCCTCCATGGCTTGCCGCCGCGGCATGACTCCCTCCTCCTCCCTGACTCGCCGCCGTTGCTCGCCGGTGGCCCCGCGGGCCGGAGCTGACGCGGAGGTGCAGGGGCCCCGCGAGCTCGCCAAGCGGCGGGTCCCTATCCCCTGCACGCGGGAGCAGCCGGCGAGCCGCGAGCCGCGAGCGCGCGGTGGGCGCCCCTGCTCCTCCCGCACGCCGGTCGCGCCCTTCCTCCTCTGCCACGGACATGCCTGCTCGCCTGCTGCGCCGCCCGCGCCTTTGTCCCGCCGCGGTGCGGGCCTCGCCGAGGAGACCGAAATGGCCACCGCGCTCATGGAGGCGGCGGCAGCCAGCGCCGCGGCCTCCGCGCCCACCCACGCCGCGAGCAGAGCCGGGGAGCAGGGCGCGAGGCAGGGGCGCCGGCGAGGAGCGGCCGCGCTCCGCCCGCTCCTCCGTCCCGCTGCGGAGAGGGCTCACTGGGTCGCCTCCGCCTCGCCATGCCCGCGTCTGCGCCTCCGCCTCGCCATGGGGGCGGGACTCCTGCTTCGGCGTCCGCGGCGGCCAAGGTGGAGCAGAGCCTCGTCTCCCCGACGACGGCGGACGATCGGCAATTTTTAGGCCCTGTTTAGATAAAAAAAAATTCCACCGTAACAGTTACATCAAATGTTTGGACATATGTATGGAGCATTAAATGCCGATGAAAAAATAATAAATTATATAGTCTAACTAATTAACACGAAATGAATTTTTTAAATCTAATTGGTTCATAATTAGATATTTTTTATCAAGTAATAATGAAATATGGTACAGCACCAAAACCAATAATATTTCACCAACTAAACAAGACCGCTCCAAAAGCCAACTGAAAATGGCGTAGCACGTCGGACAGCGCTCCCACTGCGGACAGCCTCAGGGATGTGACAACAAAGAACAAAAATGATGTGACAACATTATAAAAGGCAGCAAACATTTTTTTTGCATTCAACACTTCAAGCTAGCTAAAGCTAATATACAATTACTACTACTGCTAGTATACACTTAGAACTGGTACTGCTAAAACATACAATTACTGCTAAAGCTAGTATACAAGTAGTTCTATTAAACTACTAGTACAATAATTAGCTCCTCCTGCGAGACATTTCATGTCTACGCCTTCCGCATGGCTTTCTTCAACCAAGCAAGTAGTGCCAACGCATTAGGTGTGGAACTCAACTGACTTCTTGGACGAAGACTAGCAACTGGCTTTACGATCTTGACCAAGTTGTTAATGCCCATTTTTTTCAGATTTATCCTCGAAGCCAAAGGACCTACTACAGCCATGTTCACCTTCCTTGTTTCTGGAAGCAGGCGAATGAATTCTTCATTGTAGGGCCATTGCTTGAGAAAGTCGAGGCTGAGAGGATGGGGTCTACCACAGCTATCATCTTTTGCATAGCAACTCCAAGTTCTTACATTGCCACCCAGTTTAGGAATACTATTGAAGGGTATAATAGCCACGGCATCCATAAGTGCTTCTAGATTTTGTGCTTCATCTAACTTCACTGCTGATTGAGAATACATCTGTCGAATAAGAAAATGGATTTGTGGAACACTAAGCCGAGACCACCTCCTCATAATCATGGAAAGTCTAGTATCTAAATCATCCAAGGTGCACACGGTGGGAGATAGTAGAGAAAGGCTGGTGAAACGATGAACATCAGGCAATTTCATTGCTTCTAGAAGATAAGTGACAAATATGGAACATGCAAATGGGACCTGAGGAGGTGCTGGTAGGATCCCTTTGTAGGCCGACAAAATCTTGCACGCAACCTGAATAGCTGGCGGACCAAGAAGGGTAAATCCATGCCCGTGAGGACATAATCCTTCTTTACTGTAGCTCGATTCAAAATCAACATGTGTAACTGCTCCATCAATGACATATGGGTTTGAAGATGAATTGTTGTACTCAAATACCCCATACTTGTTAATCCAATCATAATTCCACCCTTCTCTGCTGTCCACTACCAGACTGAACTCGTGACTGCCATCTTCGTCCTCCAATGTGACTCTTATGAAAAGACTACCAGCTTTGGCAGTACTGTATATGACTTTCTTTGGGCCCAATAGAGAACTGACATCAAAGGCTTCCCCATGGACACAACAATAAAGCCTTAAATGCCCGATACACTGATCATAATTTCCATTAATTACTGGAAGAGAACCATTTAAGGGCCAATGTATAACATTCTGCGTAAAACAAAAACAGTATTAAATATTAATTTATAGAAGAACTTGATTTATTAGCACAAAATGCCGTTTGGGAAAGAAAGAATTAGTGTCTTACCTGTACAGGACCAATAACATTAAACAGGGGATCCAAATCTGATGTATCAGCATGGAATGTGGAAAACATCCGCCTGCCCACGCCGCTCTTCCTTACCGGCCTGACTGTGCGGTCTGTCCGGCGGGGCATCATCTGGTCACCCGAACCAACGTACAGTGCTTTGCGGGGAACAGCGCTAGCTTCACTAGGAGCCAGGTCTAGCTGACGTGCTGTTTCCATCTTCAGAGCCAGTACTAGCTGATCCTGCACCACCCAATTCTGTTTACTTCAACTCATAGATGATGGCAAACGTACATTTTTGCACAGGCTGAGCAAAATCAACAAAAACAGTGCATTGACATGCAAAGAGCTACCTTGAAAGAAAGGAACGAGTTGGAGAGATATGTAATCTGCTGCTCTAACTTATCATTCTTGTTAGCTATATGCTCCTGAAATTATATTAGACAGTGGTTCACTAACTGTAATAGGAATTACACGGCGTGCATGCAAAATATGCAAAGGAATATATGTTACAAATGAACAAAGATATTGTCAAAGTCATAGCTAGCTGCATGAATGTACCTTGAAGGATGAAATCTCCTTTAGCTCACGATTCATCAAAACCACATTTTCACACAATTCCTGAAAATAAAAGGCAAGATTGTTTCTTTAAATGCAGCAAACAAACTTAGCAAAGACTTAGTAGCTTTGTAACTGGGTAAACCAGCTGATCTGCTGATCTTTTTCATACCTTCATCCCATCGAAGTCGACATCTTCCTTGCACATTAATTGCTCCATTTGCCTTCGCACACCACAAGAATAAAACTCAGAACAAATCCTTCGTCTATGTTAGAACTTAACAGGGTTGTAGCACCGGTTGCTTGATTTGCAGCAAAACTACATATACAACATACTACAGGGTGCAGACAGACAAAAGGAGTAGAAAAGGAGATACCTTTTCAGGCCATTGAGCTCCTCCGTGAACTCCTTAACCTGCCTCTTGACTTGAAGGTCGCTGGCCACGAGGGACACATTATCACCTGGCTTCCATCCCGGCGGTGGCACCCAGTATGGATCAGACACACAGGCCTGTCGCCGTACCTCAGCAAGTTCGGCCGGCTCAAGCCAGTACTCCATGGCACCATCCGCATTGTGCTGGCGACCGATCTGGTGAACGCTGCCTTCCGGCGCCCAGCCAGTCATGTGCTTCAGCAGTTGGTCAATGAGGCCGGTGTCGCCGATGTGCTTGCGGGCTCCCTCCCGCAGCACCTGCCCCATCACCGGTGCGCCGAAGCTGGCATCGCGGGAGCGCATTATGTCCAGGTCCGCGCACTCGCTCACCTAGGCACAGACATTAGGTGAAACAAAAGTTGATCAAACATATGCTAGACAAACTGATTAATAAATTGAGAGAGCAGCAATTGAATCCCAGAAAGAAAACACCTCACCTTTACCACCCGTATGGGTTTAACATAGATTGGGGATTTGGTGGGCAATTTGTCGTGGCCGATCTCGTAGAAGGCTCCTGATGGAAATCAGACCAATTCACAAGTGTCAGGAATGTGTGCATGAAGAATATTATTGTTGCTGCGTTGCATCGTATATGCCTGGCTGTGCTCACCAGCGTGGTAGGAAGCGGCGTCAAAGGTGAGGCTCTGTTTGCTCAGGGGCGACCTGGGTTGGATCCTGGAGTCGTGGTTTGCATCATCCTTGCCATTTCTGCTATGGCTATTACAGGTCATCTTGAAGTAGTACTTGCTCGCCTGTGGCTTCTTGTGATGTGCAATGGTCACAGAAACAACGGGTGAGACCGAGACGTGTATGATTATTGGAAAAGAAAAATATTCTCCTGCACTGGAATAGGAGCTGATCTTTTGCATACCTTCAATGAATCGTAGGCTCTTTCTGCATCGAAGTCCCCATTGTCCTTGCACATTAGCTGCTCTGTTTGCCTTCACGCACCACCACAAGAATTACTTAACATAAAACTCAGAAGAAATCCTTCGTCTATGTAATAACTTAACAGGGTTGTAGCACTGGTGGCTTGATTTGCAACAAAACTACATACTACAGAGTGCAGACAGACAAAAGGAGTAGAAAAATGGATACCTTTTTACCGCATTGACCTCCTCGGTGAGCTCCTCAACCGGTCTCTTGACTTGAAGGTCGCCGGCCACGAGGGACATATTATCACCTGGCTTCCATCCTGGCGGTGGCACCCAGTATGGATCAGACACACAGGCCTGTCGCCGTACCTCAGCAAGCTCGGCCGGCTCAAGCCAGTACTCCATGGCACCATCCGCGTTGTGCCGGCGACGGAACCTGTGAACGCTGCCGTCCGGCACCCGCCCAGCCATGTGCTTGCGGGCTTCCTCCCGCAGCACCTGCCGCATCACCGGTGCGCCGAAGCTGGCATCGCGGGAGTGCATCATGTCCAGGTCCGCGCACTCGCTCACCTAGGCACAGACATCAGGTGAAACAAAACTTGATCATAACCGATTAAGAAATTGCGAGCAGCAATTAAATCCCATAAATAAACACCTCACCTTTACCACCCGTACGGATTTATGATGGATTATTGGCGATTTTGGGGGCAATTTGTCGTGGTCGATCTCGTAGAAGGCTCCTGATGGAAATCAGACCAATTCACACTTTGTGTCAGGTGGATGTGCGTGGAGAATAGTAGTGTTGCTGTGTTGCATCATTTATGCCCGGCCGTGCTCACCAGCGTGGTATGTTGGGGTGGCGTCGAAGGTCAGGCTCTGTCTGCTCAAGGGCGACCTGGGTTGGATCCTGGAGTCGTTGTTGGCATCATCCTTACCATTCCTGATATGGCTACTGCTGGTCTTCTTGTAGTAGTACACCTGTGTCTTCTTGTGACGTGAAATGGTCATAGAAACAACGGGTCAGACCGAGACGTGTATGATTATTGGAATAGTTAAGCTTTTCGGAGAGTGAGCATGCAGTGCGCGTGCATGAGAGAACCTAGCCTTGTGAAAGACAGACAGCTGTCAACAGCATGTACCACTAGACCAAGAAATGAAAAGAGACATTTACATGCAAAGGGAACATATTTTTTCTGCTCTTATAGGACAACCTGCCAAATGTAGTATACTTTTTAGTACTCCCTGCATTCCAAATTGCAAGTTAACTCTAAATGTGGCACTAAAATAGAACTTAGATATATAGCCAATTGACAAAGTCAAGTCGAAATGTTTAAATGATAATGGCAACTACACACAGTGACCAATTTGACAACTATCTGGGACTTCATTCGGAAAAAAATATATATGTAATTATGCTAATTACGTGAGTAGCATTTGATTCAAAACAAACCAAAACCACCTCTTCGTGAAAAAATGAACACGAACACTAATCCAGCTACTAGTGGCACGTGTACATGTAGAATGTCTAGTGATCAATCATTCAGTTGCACAAAACGACCCCCAAGTAAACAAAAAAAAAGATGCATTATTATCAACTATTACATCTCAGTATCAACTATATACATCCAAAAATATCATGTCGAAATTTCGAATCACCCAAAAAGCGACTAATAAAGCGGCGCACAAGGTGACTCCCATATACGGAGTAAGTAGGAGTACTAGTGTAACTGACTGCAGAAGTGTATATCAGTGGAAAGGCGAACAGATCTTATCTCACCCAGATCACAGAAAGCAAAAGGTGATAATGGAACTGGCAAAAGTGTCTACGCCGGACTGATGGCCCGACACGTACGTACCGGCGAGGTCTGGAGATGAGCCGCGAGCGCAGGACTCGCCTCCACCGTCTCTACTTCCATCTGCTTCCAGATCATCGGAGCTTTTTTCGCCTGATATTGCAAAAGCAAAAAGGCAAACAAACCCATCGATCAAAATAGCCAGTATATAAGGTTTTTCAAAACAAAAAAAAACTGCAGAGTTAAGGAAGAAGGCCAGAACCAGCTAATCTGGCCGGCCGGAGACCTTCGATGATCAAAATCATAAGAAATTTTCGAAAGCGAACCAAATTTTAAACTGCTGCTGCCATTCTCCGACCACACGGTCGTCGCTTCAGTCCACTGCTTAGAAACAAGGCCATCCAAAAAGGAGGTGGCCAGATGACTAGTAGTCCCATCACCAGGCAAATAGCACCCATGGACCGATCACCCAGGCAAATAGCTAAAAAGGCCCACGAGATTTGGCGCAGAGAGACACAAACAGCTAAAAGGCCCACATGAACGTACGTGCATATATAGCATAGCACTGCAAGAGTATTATTGTGTTCATGTGCTAGTTAATTGGGGCCAACTTTCCACAGATGTGTCAAATACAAATGGAAAGCACAAAACAAGCCTAAGAAACACTGGTTCTGACGGTTTAAGAACAAAAAAAAGCAAGCAGATGGAACAAGAACAAGCAGCAAAAACACGAGATTTGACAGATCAACAACAAAAAAAACAAGAACTATAACAAGTCCCAGAGACACCAAATTTCGGCACACACAAGACACCAGATCTTCACAAACATGCATGGATCCGATAAGGTACTAGTACAAGATGCAACTCGGCATGTAGATGCAGCAGATCGATGCGATTTCCAACGCATCAGCCCAACGATTTTTCCGTTTTCGTGTTCAGGCTTGCCAGCGCAAGAGCCTTTCACGGTACAGGGCATCTGCAGTCCACACACTTTCCTCGATGCAAGAAACAACCGTCCAAAAATATGTAGAGCAGAAGAAGGTTGCAGAGAAAGCCTGCCATTGGTGTGGGTGCTGATCCCAGAAAAACCTCAACCTCTCATGGACTGTAGAGAGTTTGCAAGATGCATTAATGCATAGCAGTCCCATGTCACCGAGGCAAAAGCACCATGGACAAAAACCGGGAACAAAGAGAAAACGCAGGGTCGTCGCAGGCTTTGGCGCAGGCCTCGAACAGAAGCTAGCGTACATGGACGTGCACAGCATAGCACTGGATCGCAAGTTCAAGATGTTCATGTGCTAGCTAGTACGGGCCAAAGCTCCAAAGATGGTCAAATACAAACGAGAAACCACAAGAACAAGAAGTAGAAACACTAGATCTGACGGATCCGGATCAAGAACAGAAATGAAATGCAAGAACCAAAACGTGAGAAGACCATCACACGCTGCATGCTATCACGTCATACGCACACAAGCACTACCAGATCTACCATGCATATGCATGGAACCGAGAAGATACTAGTACATGATGGGGGAGATGGGAAGGAGGAAGGGTAGCTCACATAGTGGAACAAGTTGTTGTCCGCGAGGTTGACGAGGAAGTGGTTCGAGCGGATCATCAGCTTCCCCACGGTGGCGAGGCCCGGGCGTTCTGGGTGCGCGAGCCCCGGTGCCAGCGCGGTCTCGGAGACGAAGAGCTCCTTCTCCACCTCCTTCGCCAGCGCCGCGGGCGAGGGCGCGGAAGAGGAGGCGGCCGGGGCCGCCGGCGTGGAGGCTGTCTGCGGCGCGGTCTCGGAGACGAAGAGCTCCTTCTCCACCTCCTTCGCCAGCGCCGCGGGCGACGGCGCGGAGGAGGAAGCGGCCGGGGCCGCCGGCGTGGAGGCGGTCTGCGGCGCGGTGTGGCGTGGAGGAGGCGGTGACGGGCAGATGAAGGAGCGGCCTCCGCCGCCACCACGGCCACGTCCGGATCCCCCGGCTCCTCGGCGGCCGCCGCCGCCGCCGCAGTAAGCCATGATGCTCGAAGCAGAGAGGCTCTGGGTTGGTGGTTTCCCTCCCCTTGGAAGTGTAGGGATAGAAACTAGGGGAAGAAAGCAGAGAAGAGGAGAGCGGAGTGGATGAGCAGGTGAGGGGGAGGGAGGGCCGCTATATATAGGCGGAGAGGGCGAGGAACCCTAGAGAGCCATGAGCGGTAGCTTCACCGCGCTCTCTGTGTGTCCGTACGAGAGCTAATCATGATTAGCGATCAACTTGATGGTCAAGGAATATTAATGCAACAGAAGCCACTGAGTGTTTAGGTCTTTGTTAATTCTTTTAGTGGGGCCCAGCGTCTTTGTTAATTAAATACAAATCGGATGGATGCTTTGGATCCAGGGTGTTGCCCTTGAGAACCTACTGGCATAGTGGCATGGCGTGTTGAGGTGTAAATAGCAGATAGCCCCTCCGGTTTTCCATATATGATGTCAACTTTTGTTCCTCACTTTTTTTTTAGAATACTTTTGTTCCTCACTTGCTCTCAAGTTTAAAATGTGCCAAACCAATAGTTCTCAAGGTTTTTTTTGGGGTGTTTCAGCTTTGTTTCAGATCTGCTATTGAGACTTGCCATGTATGTGTGTCACACTCCACGTCAACACCCAGCATAAAATCATGTGATTACTTGCAGAATAAAATAGTATAGTATAGTAGAGATAAATTATAGTTTCTTGGTTAAGTACTGTTGTTTGTGTACGTCCTTCCCGTGTAGTATATATCCGTTTTGAACCAAAGGATTTGGATCTTCATTTGAACGTTAGTCCTGGTCATACAAGGTGCAGGCCAACTTTTTCGAATCAACAGTTCAACACAACATTCTTGTCTCGATCTCCACTAGGGAGAGACAACAGCAACACGCATGGTCGCGAGGCAGCAAGGCCACATGGCCCCGGCGGGGCTGGGCTGGGCAGGCGGCGCAGCACGCTGCAGGGAGGCCTGACCTGACACCGGAGAGCAGGTGGTCGGCTGCACCGCATGCAGCCGCGCGTCGCGCCAAGGGCGACCGCGGACGCGCGAAGACTCCTTTTGCCGCTGCTCTGGGCGTAGCGCGCGGGGCAGGCTGCCGTATAGTACGCATGCACTTCCATAGTTCCATTGCCATCTCCGTGCAACGCTCTCCGCGTCCGCGGTTGGTGGTGTGGATGGCCAGTGGGGAAAAGTATCGTGCGCAGGCGGCGAGGCAGTGCACGGCAGTGTGCATTCTCGTCTCACGCTCGCTTCGCACGAGTACGTGAAGTTCACATATCGTTCTTATAAAATTTGGATTCCTCTTAAACGTCATTATGGTACCTATATGACGATTAAAAGTTTCTTAATTTGTTTTGAATTGTAAAAACTATTAGTAATATTTGCATCTATAAATAAGTTTGTTATAAAAATTAATTTAAATATTTATCTAATAATATTAATTAGAGACCTTAAATATTAATATTTTTCTAATATATAGTACGCATGCACTTCCATAGTTCCATTGCCATCTCCGTGCAATGCTCATATATATATATATATATATATATATATATATATATATATATATATATCCGATCCGATCAGAGATGAGTATATTTGGTTTTTTTACAAGTGAGCCTGATATATAGTTAAAGGAATGAAAAAGTATATACTCCCATCATTTCAAATTATAAGTTATTTCCATTTTTTAAGAGTCAAAGCTTTTCAAGTTTGATCAAAATTATAGAGAGAATCACAAATAATTATGACATCAAATAGATATAGTATGAAAATATAATTAATGAAAAATGCAAGAACACTTATTCGGTATCATAGTTTTAGCTGCATTAAATTTTGTACCATCTGTCAAGGTTAACATAACACATCAAGTACTGGGAGTATTTGTTTTTTTTCCCTTTAGACCAAACTTGTCGAATGTTTGGAAAAAATATTGAGGTTACATATACTCCCTCCATATTGGTAATTAAGGTTGTTTTGCGTAGCATTCAGCATACTCCCTCAGCATATCTTGGAGAGTCAAAGCATCTTAAGTTTGACAAAAATTATAGAAAAAAATTATAAAGACTTATGATATCAAATAGATACACTATGAAAATATAATTAACGAACAATCCATTAATACTTAGTTGGTATCCTAATTATTATTATCTTGTCATATAAATTTTGACAAACTTGAAATATTTCGACTCTCCAAGATTCTTAGAATGACTTACAATTTGAGATAGAGGAAGTATCAAAGAACGGTTAATCAAGGTGGATTTTTGCCTGTCTACATGTATTAAGGCTCTGGGTACCTTCCGCACAACCAATGTTTCACACCTGTAGTGGGTAGAGCTAGCGGCACGGCTCAAGGCAGATCTTGATGCAGGAGGGCATGGCTCGATCTGTTGTTGGCTCTGTGTGTGTGCGTTTGTTTTTTGGCACGACGCGAGATTTTGCATGACTACGGTTCTATCTTTGCATCTTGCTTTTTCTTCATTGCGTGCCGACGTGAACCCAGATGCTTATACCGAGACGCACGGCATTTATTCTATCAAAATTGTAGCAATTTAGTAGTTCAAGTGTAAGGTCATGTTTGGCAGGGCTCCAAAAAGAGCTCCAGCTCCGGCTCCACGCGGAGCCCTGCCAAACGGGTGGAACCCCGTGGCTCCGGCGATGGAGCCCCGAAATTTCCGGAGCGGGATGGCGGAGATGGAGCCACGATTTCGTGGCTCCACGCGGCTCCGCGGAGCTCCTTTGGTTTGTTGGACCGACTTGCCCTCGCCAGGGCCCAGGAGGAGGAGGCGGCGGTGCGGGTGGATGCCTGGTGCCGGCGGTGCGGGCGGAGGCCGGGAGCCGAGGCGCGGGCGGAGCTCGGGAGTGGAGGCCGGGAGGCGGCGGCGCGGGAGGACGCCGGGAGCCGAGGCGAGGCGGAGGAGGCGAAGCGACGCGACACGCAAGGGAGGTGGCCGATTGGATAATAAGGAGGAGAGGAGGGGGGAGGGAGAGAAAAAGAAGAGGAAAAATGGGAAAAGAAAGAAAAAAAAGAAAGAAAAGGTAAAAGAAAAATATAGGAAATTGCAATTTAGACATTTCACAACCTCAATCTAATAGGTGAAGTTATTTTGCCAAACCATTTCCAAAACGGCTCCAGCTCCACCAGAAAAAGCCGCTCCACCAAAGGAGCCGGAGCCGGAGCCGTTTTTGGAGGAGCCGGAGCTCTGCCAAACAGACCCTAAGTATTTGTACCTTGAGCGTCGCCAAGGATCAAGGAGGCTTTTACCTATATCTTAAACTCCTATAAAGATAAGACTCACTAGCCTATTTCTCTATAATTTTATGAAACCACGTCACCAAGACCCACTACAGTGATCCACATTATCATCCACTAATTTGTAATTAAGAAACCAAACTGCAACACCGTCATCCCGAACTGCAGCACACCAAACGATTGGCTTCCACTCTATTGAATAGGCCCGAAAATTGTCATCCTATACGACATTTCAACTACATCACAAATTAGCAGCGTCTACCGTGATTCTAAGGGAAAACATAAAAATTAATAGACCACACTGTATGGATCTATGAATGAAATTTCAAATCAAAGGAAAAAACATTTTGGAAGATTTTCTCAACAGTCAACGCTGAGTAACAAGTGAATGAAATTTCAAATAAAAAAGGAAAACATAAAAATTGGATGAAATTTCAAATAAAACAGGAAAACATAAAAATTTAATACCAACTTCACTACAGATCAAACACAGAAGCCTTGGACCCAACGGCGGAACCAGGGGGGCTAGCAGGGGCCACGGCCCCCCCTAAGGCTGAAAAAAAAATTGAACCTCCCTCTTTTTTCAGTATATAACAAATAATTAGATAAGTGATTCTACAACAAATTCAATATCTAGTAGCTCACAACAAATAATTAGATAAGTGATTCTACAGCAAATTCAATATCTAGTAGCTCACGTTGTATTTTCAATTAAAGTCAAGTACATAGTCTAAGAGGCAATAACTACAAACAAAAAGTAGTCTGTTTTGCGTAGCTTCCTCACCGACTTTTGATGAAAGCTCTGTCAAAGTATCATTTTCAAAATGATTTTATCATGGGAGCCGTGAATAAAGCCATAAAACGGTTTTGCCTGCGAGCAAAAAATTGTGGCTTCCCGCGGCTACCATGATCATAGGCGACTGAAGCCGTTTTACGAAACAATTTTTTAACACAACTTCAGTTTCTACTTCATCAAAAAACTGTACCAGAGCTATTTTAGGAGGAGCCGCAGCCAGGGTTAATGCTACGTACAGTTTGCCTGGTACCGATGCACCAGGGTAATGAAAAATTTAGCACTAGCTAGACTTGCATTTACCATGTATTGTTAATTTTTTTTATGGTCTTTAACAGTTGCACCATGATAATTTTAGAGGTAGCTTCGCCCCTAGCCGCAGACATGGCACATAGACTCTGAATCGTTTTTGCAATGGTATAACAAACTAACGGACGCCTCAGCCGAACTGCAGACGTACATACGTCGCAGTAACGCCGCCAGCCGCCGCCATGGCCATATGTTGGCTTAGCCTCTTGGCCCCCCCTTCAAAAAATTTCTGGTTCCGCCGCTGCTTGGACCCAACGACGCCTGGACCCAGGGTATGCGGTGGACCACCCTGCTTACCCTGTGGGTCCGCCTCTACCCGGGACAAGTGTATATGCTGGTGGAAAAAGTCCATATTTCAACCTCGAACTGTCTTAAGCGTCCGAGTTTCAACCCCATATTACGAAATCGGGTATCCTCCACCCCTGAACTCTGAATACCGGACAAAAAACCCCCCTGGGCCAAAACCGGGTGGTTTCTGTCCTAGTCAGCCGCACACTGATAGAGACAAGGCTTCACTGCCAGAATTTTTTGGACATCTAAAGGATCACTGTGATGTAACTGATGGCATGATGATGCACTGGTTAATGCCTGGAAAGGAATTGAGCTATGGACTTCGAGCTCTGGTGGATGACATTGCATGTATGGATGTGAGCAATGCCACAAATGATGGTTGTGTTGCTGATTTTTATGTAGATGCCTCAAGTACACAAGATTCAATTGCCTACGAGAGTGACTTTGAGGCAGAGATGGATGAAGGCTCTGTGGGAGGCTGTGATGAGGGTTTCTGTCAATTGGGGCGAGAAGAAACCTATGGCCACGAATATATTGATGTTGACCTGGGCTCAAGTGCAATGCAAGTAGTCATCAAACCAAAGGACCCAAAGGATTGTGCAACAGAGGCTAGTAGGAAGTGTGCAAAAGAGGTTGAAAACAGTAGCTCTGACAGTGATTATGTGGCTGGTGATGATGAGAGCTCGGGCGAAGATGAGGAGGCCACTGAAATATTGAAGAAGTTTAAGGAGTTCAAGAAGAAGATGAAATCAGGGCAGCCTGCACAGTTAGATGATGTGTTTGTGGAAGGCCCTCGGAACCAAAATGGTGACTACACAGTGATCGAAGATGAAGGTCATATAACCCCCCTATGCCAATAGTAGTGATGACATGGAGTCATACAATCAGTTGCATTTATTTCAAGACACATACATTAGATGAGTACATAGCACCATGTTTCAGAGTTGCTGAGTTCAAGAAAACATATAACCACTACCTCATTCCAGTTGAGGGCATGCATAGTTGGCCTGTGTCAGAAAGAGAAAAGCCTGAAGCCCCCCATATGTGAGGATGCCTGGACGGCCGAAGAAGGAAAGGAGGAGGGAATCAACTGAAAAACCTAAGCCAACTAGGATGTGTAGGGTTGGAACTGCTATTAGTTGCAAGATATGTAAAGATGTTGGCCACAATAGGACCACTTGCAACAAAAAAGACAGCTTCTTCTAATCCAGGATCTACTCCAGCACCTACTCCTGCCACAACTGCTTCTGCAGCAGCACCAAATGCAATGATAGTGGTCTCAAGTGCACAGAACAGTGCAGCCAGTGGTCAAATTGTTAGTAGCAAAAGACAGAGGCAATCAGATACTAGTGTACCAACAGATAGTTCTCAGGTAATTTCATTGATTTTTCTATTCTAATAACACATGCAATTTCGATTAAGAATTCAATTATATTAAATGACAGTAACATTAACATTTGCGTTTCAGAGCTCTAAAAGCAAGAAGTCGAATGTGACAAAGACCTCAGCCATGGCTACAGTGGAAACTCAAAGAGGAGGAACTGCTACAATTAAGCTTCATGCCCAAGTTCCCCTATCACAGGCAAGCTCAAGTGTCACAGTTCAGGTCTCTTCAGGAAAGGCACATGCAAAGGTGGAAGCCACAGAACCAATGAAAAGGAAGAAAAAACACCTGCCAAGTTTCAAGAGTACCTTATGCTTCCTCCTAGCGGTTCTGCTGCAGGTTCAAACAAAAAAGTGTAATAGGGCCTAAGACCATGTACTGTCGTGTGGTTGTGTCCAAGAACATGTTGTGTCGTTGTGTCCAAGAACATGCTTGTTTGTGTGGTTGTGTCCAACAACATGTTGTGTGGTTGTGTGTGAGAACTAATTTGTCCCAACAACTTGTTTGCTATGCACTACCTGTTTGTTAAGAGTTGCTTTGGCCTTTTGATGCACAAAAGCAATTATCATGTCCAGAAGAAAATGCCATCCATTGCACATTAGGGTTCGCTTACATTACAACAAAAGGATAGTGGTTTGGAATTTCCATTAGCTTCGACTAAACAACTTCTCAGTTGCTAAACATCAATCCTACAACATCCTACAACAATAGCAACTAAAAAAACTACAGCTCTGCATGTCCAGCTCTGCAAGAGATTTATCTAGCTTTGATCTCTCTTCAGCAAGACATATCTCCATTGCGGATGATGTGTGCGGCTGACTAGGACAGAAACCACCCGGTTTTGGCCCAGGGGGGTTTTTTGTCCGGTATTCAAAGTTCAGGGGTGGAGGATACCCGGTTTCGTAATATGGGGTTGAAACTCGGACGCTCAAGACAGTACGAGGTTGAAATATGGACTTTTTCCTATGCTGGTGGCGTCATCCTTGGGGTAGCTGTAGGCGTCCCCGGGCAGAGCCCCTTGAAGAACCTGGATAGTCCGTGGGCTCGCAGGCCGCCGAGCCGGAGCAGCAGTACTCGTCGGTCTTGATTCTTGAACACGGTGCACGGGTCGTCGCAGCCGCCGGGGACCTGCAGGCTGCAGCGCGGCGGGGCACTGCGCCGTGACGTCGGCGTCGCACCGCGGCCCGCCCTTGGGGCACCCGGCGCCGTCGCTGGCCGGCAAAAAGTCGATGGGCACGTTGAATCCGGCCACCAGGCCACCAGGGAGGCAGGGAGACGTCGATGAATCATCCTGGCCTTGGTACTGGTTCAGCCCGAACTCGGCCAGCGTGTTGGGCGCCTGCCCGTCTTGCCCGCCGGCACGTTATGGTCCACGTCTACACGTTGTCCAGCTGCTGCCCGCCGCCCGGCACCGCCGCCGCCCACACGCTGTACGGGCAGTTGTTGGTCACGGTGAAGGGGGCCGCGTCGGCGGCCGCCGCGAGGAGGACGACGACGAGCGGGAGGAGGTGGAGGACGGTAGCCGCCATTGTTTCTCTGTCTGCTGCTCCGATCGATCGATCCCCAGATCCAACTGTCTAGCTAGTTTATATGCTGCAGTGATGCATAGTGAAGGGAACGGACGAGGTATATATAGCTGTGGCAGTGTGGATGAACTGGAAGAATTCAACATTTGCGTGCTGAAATTTTCTCGCCGAGTTTCTAAGCTTCCACGAGTTTGGCAAGGCAGCTTGATTGAATCGTCGTAGCTTTGTCTTGCTGGCATATATACGTTCGTCTGCAACTGCTAAAAATAGGAGTACTAGCAACCTGATTGCCCAACACCATTGGTTACTAATAACTAGTTGATACAATCTGAGGAAGGAGTCTGGGCAAGGAGCAAGCACGAGATTGAGGCAGTAGATCAGAGGTAGTACATCCGGGGGAGAAGATGGGCAGCAGCAGTAGGGAATCTGGGTACAGAGAGGAGGAACCAGAGCAGGAAGGGAAACACAGGCTGGCTGTGTTGAGTTGCGAAAAGGATTTGCAAAAGGCACTGTAGCACTTTTTTTTTTGTAAATATTGTCCTACCATAGGCTAACTAGGCTCAAAAGATTTGTCTCGCAACGTACATCAAAACTATGCAATTAGTTTTTTTATTTAACTATATTTAGTACTCCATGCATAGATTATTTGTTATATTTAATGTTTCGATATGATTTCGATGTGATGGAAAGTTTGGAGGAACCAGAGTACTAGTTGTACTCGGCCCTCGGAGGAAGAGGAACTACAGAGGAGATATGTTTGTTCTGAATATTCGATGATTCGTCCTTGGCCTCCTGGTTCCCTTTTGTATGTGAAGCTCCCCATGACAGCCTGGCATGGGCCCACAGAGATGGCAGCGTCCCTGACATATACGTATGGCCTTGTCGGAATAGTAATACTGGATCCAATTTACACTGCCAAACTTGATGTGGATTTTGTCGATTGAGATAACACGTCTATTACTGCTTGGTCTTTCGACAATTTATGAATCATTCATTCGAACAACTGCTTATGAAAAGATCTTGCAGTTTGTAGTTAGTAGATGAAATTGGATTTCTGCATAACCTGGCCCATTCATTCCAAAATGTTCTAAGTCAATCTTCTCTATATTCGACTCAGTTTGTAGAGAATCATACTAACATCTATAATTCCTAATAAATGTATCAAGAGATATGTTGTGATGGATTCAATGAAACTAATTTGATGTGTTGTTGTTAGTGTATATATAATTTAGTTAATGTTAGAAAAGTTTGATTTAGAATAAAACTAAAAAATACAGGGTAAAGTATTCTATAAAAACCCCTTAAACTACGAAACTAGGTAACTAATACCCTCCAGTTATTAAACCGGACACAATCGGTTCTCATGCTAATTTTAAAAGTGGTTTAGGTATTAATTTGATTTACTATCTAAAAAGTTCATGATTAGTTTATTTTAAACCATAAAAAATATGAACTACTACTATTTTACTATTTAAAAAAAATCTTTACTTATTTATGATCTATATATAGGCATTTAGAGTTAGTTTATTTCTATTAATTCCAATTGCTTTACTGCTCGTACTTGCACTCATTATCTATTTAAAACAAATGAGATCTTAATAACTCTAAATGTAACACCAACATTTTTAGAGAAATTCTGGATTTGTTTCATTTTTATGATATAAAATAAATTAATTATGAATTTCTAGAGATCAAAACATATTTTTATTATTATTAGAAAATAAAAAGGCAAAGCCACAGGACTAATTTTGTCTGATTTGAAGTTAAAGGTGTTACTCGGTTTAATAATTCAAGGTTAAAAACCGATTACGCTATAATAAGTTCAGAAAAAAGTACTTTACTTAAAGTAGTTGATATATCCACTTCTTCCAAAAATGAAGTCATATTACAGAGTAGAAAATATGAGACTGTTTGCCGCGGGAACGTTGAATTTCCACACATGTTGACGAATCAGCACGAGTGCACAGGACTTCTACGCTGAAATTATTGCATCTAATGACTAAAGTTTATCCAGAATTGCTTGAACTTTTGCAGCTGCATGTGCTCGGAGATTTCTGCCAAACAACAGCGTGCAGTAGACGTCAAATTTGTCAAGGGCTGTGTTTAGATGCGAAAAGTTTGCGAAAAGTAAAGCTGAAAAGTATTGTAGCATTTTTTTATATGGTAAATATTGTCCTACCATGGGCTAACTAGGCTCAAAAGATTCATCTCGCAACGTACATCCAAACTGTGCAATAAATTATTTTATCTATCCACATTTAGTGTTCTATGCATGCGTCATTTGCTATATTTAATATTTTAATGTGATGAAAAATTTGGAAAGTTTGGAGGAACTAAACACAACAAGGTAAGGCTGAAATGGGTGCACGCAGGAACAATGGACGCGCCAAACACTTGGCCCTTCCGACAATTGTGGCGAGTGCGTCGCTGACAACTGGCATGTCAAAATTAATTATCTTTGGCCCTTGGAGCTTCGAGTGATAATGAAAAAAAAAGGTCTTACTTTCCAAAACAAAGGGGAAAACAATACATTTCCTGACAAAAATTGTGCGATGATGGCCTCCATGTGTTTCATAATTTGCGCTCTTGATTTTTTTTAAAAAAAATGAAATGCCCTAGATTTTTCGCTATCTCCAAAGTTCTAACCATTGCCCCTGCTGACAAATCTTCATATTCTGTTCCAACGAAATTATAAGTTGCTTTTGCTATGCACTGGGATTAGCTAGTCTAATGAAAAGATTTTAGGGAAAAAACATAATAGCCTTACGAAGTTTTCAGTGAAAAGCATACTTAGTGCACTCTTTTTTTTTCTAGAATACGCAAAAGACTTGCACATCTTTGTAAGAAGAGGAGTTTTTTACAACCACGTTTTCGCGCCCATTTTGAGAGGGTGGATATTAATTAAGCTCCGCTCCCTTACAAAATTTCCTAAGCGGATTATACTCGCGTAATAAACAACATAAATTGCGCGCACCGGCTTCAACCCACTGGTCGGCGGTGTGCTTGATGGTGTACAGGAGTCGCATGCAGGTGGTTGTATCACTACGGAGCATCTTGCATTGCGCTCTTTCCATATTTCCCAAGCCACCAATGCAAAGAGGGTCATCCGCACCTTTCCTCTTGTCTCCGTGCTATCTCCGGCGCCATTGCTCCCACCAATTGATGATCGAGCTTGCACCCACTTGGGCCGCGTCGACATCCAACACCGCCAAAATTGTCCACCAGATTTGCCTTGAGAAGTAACAAGCGGCGATGATGTGGTCGATTGTCTCGGGATCTTGGTCGCAGAAGTAGCAGTTGTCATTAGGGCATGTACAGTGGAGAGACGGGGGCTTGTCTCTAAGCGTCTCGAATCTACCGTAGAGACAGACATAAAGACAGACTATACAACCGAGAGACAGGGTCTGTTTCTAAAGCTATTTAATGTTTTGCATGTAGCTAAGATCAACTTGTGAACAATTTTTGTCTACCACTGTGTGACAAACAAGAAAGCAAGAAACATAATTTTCCAGATAATTCATCACTGAATAACCTGTTGCCAAGAGCAGCTATACAAGAGCATCATCTAATTCTTCATCACTGAATGACAGCTACACAGAAAACAGGAACAACATTTTGCTAAAAATAGCTATACGAATGAGCTTGGCTGCCGAAGTTGCAGGAGCCCGGTTGCCTCGCGCCTGCCTTTCTCGTCCGACCTCCCCTGTTCATCTTCTTCCCCACCCTCTTCGATTCCTTCTTGCATGGAGACTGGATATCGCAAGGCTGAGCTCGAACTGGAAGGAATTTGGCGCGATAATCCCTCCCGCTCCGTGCGCACGGGATCCGCTTGAATCCTGGGAGATCGACAATACTCACAGGTGGAAAATCTCGTGTGGTGGCCGGCGGACGGCGCAACGACGAACGTCGGGGACCCAGCCTCCAGCGGCCGAAGGGGTAGGCAGGGGCCGCCGCCGCCGTAGCAGCGGAGCAGCCGCCGGCAAGGCGCCTTTGCTCTTCGTAGATGTCGGATCCGCCGCCGAGGAAATAGGGAGAACTAAAACAGCGAGCGCACGAGATCCGCTGACGTACCGGCAAGATGGAGAGACGAGGCATACAACGGTGCTGGAGAAGCCTCTGCGCCTTGGAGCACGGGCCGCACCCGTCGTCTCACGAGACGACGCGAGCCCCGTCTCCAAGCCAACACGGGGTCTTTCTGCAAAAACTACAACGAAGAGACGGGTGGAAGAGAGCCGTTGTACATGCCCTTAGCGTCAAGACCGTGCCGCTGCCTTCTGTCCGCTGTCCGGTGACGACCCCGTATGGGGAAAATCTTCACTCGGTTGCATCCCCGGATCGGGTGCGAAGCCATGAGCAGCGAACGGTACGCCGATTTGGAGGTGTATGTCCCATGTGGCTATCATCTCCAGATGTCTCGATCTGCAACGTACCGGCGCTGAGGTGCACCTGCGAAACCCGGTTCCAAAGCCTCCGGTATTCTTGTGTGGCCGGTACTGTGATCCCTCCAGTGATCTGACGCACCCCGGCACAGCCACTGTCGCGTTCTGCCCATTCGTGCGGCTAATGAATGGCAGTAGCGCGGGGGCGATGTCCTTGACTGCTTCTCCTTGGATCCACCGTGTCCAGGAGGACGTTGATCGTCCGCCCCCGATGATCGTGTATGTTGACATGTTGATCGTCCGTTAATCCAGTCCTTTTGCATTAAGTAACTAGATATAGGACCAAAGAAAAACATCCTCATTATGAAGTGATCCATAAGCTAAATACACAGAGAGACGGTACGTAAGCTCATTTGACTAAATCAAAATTGTGTACCCAGAAACTTTGACCGGTTAGTAATCACACGATATTAGTATTAGGGTGTGTTTAGTTCGTTTTACATGTAAACGTAAAAAAATTTTGCGTGGGAATCTTGCCAATTTGAAGTACTAAATGAAGTCTATTTACAAAACTTTTTGCACATATGGGTTGTAAATCGCGAGACGAATCTAATGATGCTAATTAATCTATGATTAATCAATAATTAGCGGATTGTTACTGTAGCATCACTGTTGCAAATTATGAATTAAGTAGGCTCATTAGATTCGTCTCGCGATTTACAGCCCAACCATGCAAAAAGTTTTGTAAATAGACTTCATTTAGTACTTCAAATTAGCAAGATTCTTTTATACTTTTTTGCGTTTACAGTTTTTTAGCGTTTACGGGGTGGGAACTAAACAGGACTTAGTCCTAGAACTTAATCATCGAGCCATGAGTGACACATACTGATCTTGGGCCCTTGGCTAATCTATCTCTATATATATACTACTCCCCCGCCGCACACCTGCCTCCGACGCCGCCACACCCTGCGACGCCGACTCCTCGTCGCGGGCTCGCGGCACCGCCGCCCCGCCACGCCGCCGGGGCCTCCGACGCCGCCGCACCTCCGACGTGCTCCGATGCCGCCGCACCTCCGACGCCACGGCACCCCGCGACGCCGCCGCTCCGTCCCGGCACCGCCGCCCCGCCACGCCGCCGGGGCCTCCGACGCCGCTGCACCTCCGACGTGCTCCGATGCTGCCGCACCTCCGACGCCACGGCACCCCGCGACGCCGCCGCTCCGTCGCGGCACCGCCACCTCGCCAGCGCCTTCGACGCCATCGTCTCTCCGATGTGCTCCGATGCCGCCGCACCTCCGCTGGGGCTCCACGTGACCGGGCACGGCGGCGACTCGCGGAGGATGGCGGCGTGGCTCCGCGCCGAGCTGGAGCTGCTGGGCGTACCCTGCGTCGCGGCCGACTGGTGCCGGTGCGGGGACGCGCCGGCGCACGCGGCCGCCGTGGTCTTGTTGGTCATCGTCACGCCAGTGACGCTCTGCAACCCCTACGCCGTCGAGGAGATCCGGGCCTTCCTGGACCACGGCGCGCTCGTGCCGGTCTTCGTCAGCGTCACTAGGGGCGATCTCGTCGCCGATTCATGGCGGGGCGCGGCGACCTGTGGGAGAAGTACGGGGGCATCTTTGGATAGCCTACGACGGGCCGGAGAGAAGTGGAGGGAGGCCGTGGAGGGCCTTTGCCCGCGTAGAACCGACGGTGGAAGTGCGCGTCGGCGACCTCGGTGACCGCGTCCTCGACGTGCTCGAGATCCTCAGCGCGCAGCTGGAGCGGCGGGCCATGGTCCCGGCCGTCAGAGCGTGGTGCGCCGAGGCGGACCTGGAGATCCCGTTCCACTGGAATCGGCGGCCGGGAGAAGGAGCTGCTCGACCTCGAGTCCATGCTGCGCTGCGGCGCTCGTGCCCACGACAAGGCCGCCGGGAAGAGGCCGATGCATCCGAGCGTCGCCTCTGTCGGGAGTGGCCCTTGCTGGACGGCGTGGTCTGCATCTCCGGCGCGTCCGGCGCTGGGGCTCGAGTTCACGCACCGGCACCGGCACGAGTACAAGAAGGTGCTCTGCTGGGTGCACGGCGAGGCGAGGTACCTGCGCCAGAGCTACCTCAAGCTCCCCGACCACCTCGGCATCGCCGTCGGCGATAGCTTCCTCCTGCAGTCGACAGGGTGGAGGGCCGCCGCCAGGAGCCTCCATGACATCGAGGGCGACGCCATCGCCAAGATCAACAACGAGCTCGCCCGCGATCCGTGCACCATGCAGCTCGTCCGCGGCCGTGCGCCTGTGCAAACGTCGGCATCCTCACCGTAGCTGCAGGTCGTCCAAATACCGTAAGCTGCTAGCTGTGCTCTTGTTGCTCATCCATCACTGGCTTGTAATCTCATCTCATGAGTCACGAATCCTACATGTTGTGTATGTAGTTTTTTGTTGTTTGCAGATTAACGAACGGGGTGATGCGGGTGCACTCTCTGTATTTGGGTAAATGCCCCAGCGAAGTTGGAGTCCCGGCAGGCCAAGCATCGTTGTTCATTTATGTAGTCTGTGCAGGTTAGCTGACAGAGCAAGAAAAGGGTTCAACCTGAACTAGAGATGCGAAGATATGCTGCATTATGCAGGTCTGAGCTTCTCTATTCATCCTGTCGGTCTTTTTCTCATACGCTCATGAATCCAATTCTAACATTGTCTTGGATGAAAATCTCCTGAAGCTATTTATCTGTTTCAAATATCTGATTAGCGACACGTGCTTATTGGATCTGATAGTGGAGAAATAACATTTCTTTGCAGGTTCTTGATCCTGCACTGCCTCTACGATTTATGATCTAAAAGAACCATGTGACATAGCCTTGTTTGTGATGAGATTTGACCTAGGTTTAGGATTTTGTGCGTTGTTTCCTATAAAAAATTTCAGCTTGATTTATTTTTATAGCTTCAGTTTTGCAAGTGACTTATTATTTAAAGCCATCTCCGTTGCGTTTAGAGAGCAAGAGAGGAGAGAGAGAGAGAGCAAAGGCGAAGCAGCCAACAACGTTCTGGGGAGATGAAGCTCTTGATAGAATTGGGATGTAGATGGAATTTGTATTTCATAAATGGTGGCTAATTGCATAAAAACAAACTATAAGTTTCCAGACTTGATTTTGGTTATTTAAGTTTCCAAACAATTTATGTGGCCCATTCTGATTTTGGTTCGTTTCTATCCTAACTTGGTGTTTGCATTATGGGTGCAGACTAAGCTCATCAAGGAGTGGGAAAACTACCGGTTGATGGATCCTGCACGTTATGGCTTTTCTGGAACAATGGTATTTCTGAAGCATAGGTGAGTTATGGTTACTTACTATTGTAGGACCATTGTTGCTTCATGAATTTGACAATTGTGCCATATCTGTTGACACTATCTATATATTGACTGACTTTTCTGTTCCTGGATATGTATTGATGTCTTATATCCCGCTGGCCTAATGATACATAGGTCATCCTTTCTGGTTAGTTCACATCACATGATGTTTGGAGTTGCAAACATGGACTTGATGACAATGAAATATTTAAAAACTTCTATTAGAAGATGCAATTACTTTCTCCATCCGATCTGAATTTATTGCCTCATCCAATGTGAAATGTCTTTTATTGAAACATCATGTGAATTTGGTTGTTTCACATGCCGTTCTTATATCAGGCATAATGTTGAGTGCTATCAAAGGTTGTCATTCTTCTTCTTATTGGGATGTTTCAGCCACTGTTCTCATAAATTACTGAAGCTAATAATGCTTTATGTTCCCGTTTTCAATAGCTGCATACATTGTATACTTACTCCTGTAGGGTGATAATATTTTCAGGGCAACATTAATTTACACTACTGTTATGATGCTTAATGCAATTGCTCATGAATGACAATTAAGTCAGCAGTATAAACAGAACGAGAATGTAAGTCCAGAAAGTTATGCATCCACCACATACTGTAGACATTCATATTGTGGCTAAGAATCGATCTGTCACCTTCAAGATTGTATTGCCTGAACCTGTGCCAGGGGATAATTGGTTTTGGCCCTTGTGTGTACACGATATAGTTATTTGTCTGAAAGAAGTGCATGAAACTAATTTGATCTAATTGATTATAGCCCGATTCAAATTTCGTAGCACTAGCTTTTCAGATAAATCTGGGACCATGGTATGAATAAACTACATGGAAAAACTAGCTTACATGAACTTATCTGAATATGTTTTAACTTAAAAATTGATTATATAGAACGATTCTTTACGATAGATATAGTATATTACTCTACCTACAAGTTACAAGATCATATTTATTTGTAGGATAATAATCGAATGGATGATGGGTCACTCAAGTCAAACAATAGTTTACCAACAAATGTTTTTGTAACATTTACCAGCACAGCTTGTGTGAGTTATGCGGTTATCCAGTCGAGGATTGTTTTCATGCCTGCATTAGCTGGTTGCATGCCACAACTCTTTGTTATGCTACGAGGAACACTGGTTATTACCAAGTAGGAGGATGTGGCTCATACTGGTGATGAGTGATTGATGGTTCTTACTAATCAGTATCAGGCTGAGGTAACTGCTAATTTCCTCATGCTTATATGGAGAATTTGGATTTTTAAAATAATATCTTGCACCGCCGGGTGCAAAAATTTCAGTAGATGGTTCTATTGTCTTTCTAACATGTTGTATAGAATCATTATATGAAATCCGAGATCCGCCAACTGTGATTAAGCAGAAAAGCAGTGCAATCTGATTAGGTCTGAAGTTCCAACTGTGATAAAGCAGAAAAGCCATGTTCAGAGATAGATTCCACAAGCTACAGATACTTTCAAAATTAATGTAGCCGGTTGTGGGGATCATCATTAGGGACCATGAGGGGCAACAAACTAATAGCTTGGTGAGGATTCTATTTCACTGTAGGGACCCAAAGGAGGCTGATGCTACTGCATTATGGGAGGGTGTTTGTCTGGACCAATGTTGGCACATATCCTTAGTGCGCCCTTGAGGAAAGGCGACAGCTAGAGCACGAGTTAGAGTTTGCCTTTTTCTTTCTTCTATTTTCCAGAGTGCGTGAGGACTCCTATCTGTAATTATATTTTTTTAACATTAATAACTATCTTATTCTGCAAAAAAGTTTGTTCATTGAAATATAAAGTTTGTTTTTTAGGTTTAAAAATTTATTGTAAATGCAGTGCCAGTTGATATTGGGGTTGCAAAGTTAGGCTTTCTATTGCCCGTAGGTTGGAGAATAGACAATGGCATGGATGCATCACAAGACAAATTAGACAAGTCAGGGTGTAGTTTCTAATGATTATGCTGACAACAATTTTTTGTAGGATGACCCGTCATACGTATGAAGGTTCACGTTTGTTCATTAAACACATCTGCAAAATTCTAAAATATTTGGATGGGTTGCAAGTAAAATTTAGTGTGATTGTTTTTTCGCAACATTATTTTTTAAACACGTGCATGCCGCACGTATATTCTACTAGTAATAATAGTAAACCCACTCCAAGGCCGGAGTTGTTTACAGCTGCGTGATCACACAATCACATGTTTACAGCTATGGAGGCCTTTTTTTTTGTTTTGAGGGGGAGCTATAGAGGCTAAATGGGTAGTTTATTCTGGCAATTCTGGCTTACGAACACGCCGAGCAAGTGCATCCTGATCTCGTGGATCGCTGCTTGGTACATGATGGGCTCGTCAGGCGGCTAGCCTTATCGCCGCTGCCATGTATCCCTTGCTTTTTGGGTTGGCCCGTCAAAAAATGACCACCAAGCCCATGAGAGAGGTCGGCACGGCCCTGTGACATGCCCGTGCCGTGCCTGGCCCATTTAGCCATCTATAATTCAAATCAGGGGTACTGAACCACACAGCACAGCAGCATGACCATGAGTGTTTGACTTGGCGCATTTGTACATACATTTTTTTAATTATATACGAGATACTATAGTCATAATACAAACTGAGTATATATATATATGACACTGCTATTCCATACCTTGGGTATAAAATAGCTTATTCTGTACCCGACCGCACCTAGCTCGCCCCGTCCGGCCCCGCACCTGCCCCTCGCACTTCATGCTCTCACCCCCCTGCCGGTTTTTTTCAGGCGCGCGGGAAGAGCCCCTTCTTTTATTTCCGGTTCACTATTTTTTATTCCGTTTTTGCAGGTTTTTTCTCACGTGGGAGGTAGGTAGCACCGCAGCTTTTTTTCGGTTCGCTGGTCTTTTTTCTCTCGTGGAGGGAGGTAGCACTGTCACAGCTGTGCAGACGTGGTTTTGGCGGAGGACGTGAAACGCAAGTTCAAAATTGGTTTTCTCAATGGCCAAGATGAGTATTAGCCATGACATATGGTTACGTTTTCAAGTTCTCCTGGATTCTCATAGAGGGGACAAGTTAAGATATATGAGGGACAATATTAATATGAACCTTCCTTTTCACCAACTTCTTCCGCTAGTTTAAATTGCACAAAATGCCACATGTTTATTTGCAAAAAGCAAATTTTTCCAAAGTTAGCTCTTGACAATAGGACATTTGTTTGCAATACAATACAATACTTGACCTAATTGAACCTTAGATTCATAACCAAACTCCACCTAGAACATTATGATTGTACAACAATCAAATCATCGCACAGTAATTATTGAGTGGTAGAAAGAACCAGCAGGTACTAGCAAAGTCTATACTGTGCTAAACACCCAAACTTGTAATTCTTCTTTCATAAACCATTAGACCAAGGATGCCCTCGAGTTATCTCGCTACTTTGAGGTTGGACAGAATCCCTCCCCTGCAACATTAATAAGCACTTTATGTTGACTCAATGCAACAAAGCAAAATCACATCCGAGAACATACAGTGAACCGGCAGTGCCACTATTAGCTGAAGTGTGTGACACTGCATACTTCTTCTTGTTCCCAATACTTAATTAGTCACTTCGTTTACACCCTTACCTGCAGAACAAATACTGATCAGTCGAGTTTGTTGTTTTCACTTAGCTGGCATGCATTCTATGATAATCAACCCCTATCAGATACTCCAGCTGAAATGCAGTAGGACCTCTGCAATGAAAAGAAAAGGAGAACAAACAACATTAAAAAACAACAAAAACTCAGATGGCAATAGCATCCATCAACCCAAGTGCCAAGTTCATATAGGTGCAGGATTTAGATGCAAAAGTAGGCAAGCCATGTGGTGTCTAACACTTGGCAATTGGCATGGACCTGGTCAGGGAAGAAACAATGACGGTGTGGCAGTACTGAAAATTTCCAATATGCACTTATAGAATCTGAAATATAAATTCAAAAAAATTCCCGACACCAGCGGCCCTCTGTAACAATGCACGAAATTAGCCTCATAGGTCATAGGAAGTGTAGGACACAAGTAGGTAAGCACCATGAGTATAGGCCTCAACACCATTTGACATATTCGACTGTCATAGAGCATCCATCCATTAGTTTACAGGAGAGTCCATTCATGTGCGCAAAGTTAAGCGAGTGCTGGTGATTAATTTGTGAGATATTTTTATTATTAACCTGATAAGTGTTCAATAAAAAATATTATTAACCTGATGACAAGTGTGATGCTGCCAGCTTTGTCTGCTGACCTCTAACATATGAAAATACTTCAGTGACCTAGTGCCTCATGGGATATCCGTACTACTGCAAGTGAGCTGGAATATCACTTCTAGTAGTATCTTTTCTGTCTTGTTTGCCCTTTGACTAGATATTTGTAGTTTTCAGTCATCTCCAAAATCAATAGGTCAAGAAGGTTCCATTTCCCCTCATAATGTGTGCTTTGAATTAATTAGCAGCTATTATTTCAAATCCAACCCATTACTTACAATTGGATAGCTCAATTTATTCAGGCTATTATTGATTCTTTCCTGCAGTACTTCCAATAATTAATTGGACAACATTTTTTGGGCAAAGCAATGAACTGATACATATATCTACGTTGACATAAGCCTAGATTTCAGATTTAATCAGTATTCAGTAGTAATGAATTGCTTACAGGTTTCAGGTTTATTGTCAGCAGATTTCATCAGTAGTAATGCAGTGTGCATTGCCTACAACTGGTTTCAGGTTCATTGTCAACCAATTTGATCAGTAGTATACGACAACTTAATTTTTATTTCTTATCAGCTGATTTGATCAGCAGTAATTCTGTGTGCAAATTGTAGAACATAAGCTAATTTCTTATTTATGTTTGCAGTGCGTACATCCAAATTCCCATTACATAGTTATGGACACTGTTTAGTCATATGCTGGAACCCTTCAAATACAAGAGAGCATGGCATAAAACAATTATATCCTGGACTGGTAGTGTCTCTGAAACTCTTCAGTATGCGATGCAAGAGATCCTTAGATTTCACAAAAAAAAGGAAATAAAAACGACATTTTGACGTAACCTAATTAGAGTGATGGTTGAGGTACTGACTGAGGTTGAATTCAAAGTAAGCGCCGCCAGCTTGCTAAACCAGTTATTTGAAGGACCAAAGCAGTTAAACTCCTAAAAATAATAGCAAATTCATTCAGATCATATAGATGATTCAGAGAATATAGGAGATTCACTAGCTAACGCATAGGGAAAATAAAGCCAATTACAAAAGCTTTGTGTAACATAAAACAACTGAAAGTGTAAATCGATCAACAAACCATATAAAGTGACCAATCCCAAGAGATGGGAGCTAACTCAACTCCGAGGCGTAAGCTCCACGTACAGTTTTGAAGCTGAGCCTTTCCAGCAATGGGGCCTAGGGACCGATATGATGATTGGTTTAGGTAAGGTGGCCGGCTACGCAATTTGATTTAGTAAAACCCATCTACCGCCAACACACGACTGAATCCATTCTGGAAATGATGACTTGCCCACAGTAGAAGTAAATGTCATTTTCCGCATTTTAGGTGAAATTGGCTTTACTAGTCTCCTCTCATGCTTACGGCTGAGTTTCTCAAGGAGCACCGTGAGCATCTATGTCCTGTACAAGAGGCAGCAAGAAGCAGTAGAAATTTGCTCCCGGTCACCTCCCCCACGCACACCAGCAGATGGACATTGATGCCCAATGATAGCACCAACAAGAACCCACACCAGCAGATGGACATTGATGCCCAATGATAGCACCAACAAGAACCCTCATCTAGACTTCGCTCTAATCTAGACTTCGCTGCATAACTTGAACAAGTAATTAAAAAAAATATCAAGAAGACTGCAGTTTGCAGTACCCATCTAATGCACAAGCGAAAATAAAATTACCTGGAGCAAAAGTATAAACTGATCACAGATGGAAACAAAAATGAAACAGCACCCATCTAATGCACGAGCGAAAATAAAATTATCTGGAGCAAAAGTATAAACTGATCACAAAAACGAAAATGAACCAGCACCTGATGTTTCGCAAGATGGTCCTGGGCTGCTGGCGTTCAGCACCTGGACAGAAGGTGCTCTACAGGGCCTATTCAGGTTGAAGCCAGCAAATATTGGGGGGGCTCATGATATGTTGCTGCAAGTAGGCTCGTTGCCACAGCTCGTCGATTGGTAATTGGCATAGGCACCAGGGTCGATCCAGTCAACCCAGCAGTAACACGGACACCATGTCACCACATCAGGGAGTAAAATAGCAAATATTCGAAAACAAAATCCCAACCAAGAATTGAGAGATTTGTTGGAGGGCGGTGATGAGTGAATGATAATCCCAGCCAATCCTTTTCTAGAAGAATCTTTGATCTGCAGGCAAGAGGAATATTAGAATGGAAAATAGGCTCGCAGAGCATCCGTGGATCGATCTGAGCACCTTGGGGATTGGGGCTGGAGGTAGATGGATGGGCAACTTTTACATCAAGAGGAACTCGACGGGGGATGAATATCAGTCTTCACGGCTGTTGACGGGGGCACGCGAGGAGATAACAGCTTATGAATCTGGAGAAATTCAAGGTGAACGGGAGGGATGGGAGGCTGCGCCCACCGAGAAGGATCTGTTCGGCGAGTCAGAGGAGGATCGGGATGATGGAGCGCCGTAGGAGGAGGGGAGTGGCGTCGGGCCTCGCGGAACTGTGAGGGTCAGGTAAACTAGGGTAAGCAAAAACGAACGATTCAAGCGAAGAACAGCACGGATGGGGCAAACCAAGACTAGATTAACCGGGATTCAGATACAAGCAGGGATTTTTTTACCGACCGCCGGGACCGAACCGCCGGCCACCGGTTCCGGTTTACCGGACCGGTTGGACCGGTTACCGGTTAAAACCGGTCAAACTCAAATTTGAATTCAAAACCCACAGTTATACCGGTTTCGAACATCTAACCGGCCGGTTTGACCGGTTACCGGTCGGTTTAGGTTAAATTCAAATTTTTTTTCTTTTTTAGTTTAAATTCAAATGCCCGCAAAGTATACTAAATGAATGTTTGTATAATATGTTTTAGCCTAAATGAACCCTCCAACTCTCTTTTGTACTACTTTTACATTGTATTTGTATACTTTTGTATGCATGTTTTTTTGTTTAACTTCAAATGCTCGCAAAGTATACTAAATGAACGAATATTTGAAAAAATTTGACACCATTAGATTCGTCGCAACTTGAAGTATTTTTAAGAATTTTTTGGGATTTTTCCATGTTTTGAAATTCAAATTTAAAATTTGAATTTGGGCCGGTTTGAAACCGGCCGGAACCGGAACCGGTCCGGGCCGGTTAGACCGGTAACCGCGGTTACCGGACCGGTTCCGGCCGGTTTTTTTAACCCTGGATACAATCCAGGGTAGCTTCGCCTATCGCCGCCATGGAGACGACGCCTACAGCTAACTAGTCTAGGTTATGTTTGGCTTCTTGCCCAAGATGCTCCTCCACGCGTTACTGACCGGAGTCTTATCTGGACTCGGTCATTACATTAACAGCGAGTTTAATTATTACAATTCCAGATTAACAGAGTCTAAGCACACCACTTAATGAGAGAACGCCTCACGCCGTCGGATGCTGGATGACCGGTCGAAGTCGACGTCGAAGAAGTGTTTGGAAAGGTGCCGACTTGTGCTTGCTCTGTATTCTACAAGTCTGACTGATACTCTGAATGGCTTGAGCCTGACAGGAACGCCGTCGGAGGAGGCGAGCGGCGCCGGGAGGAGAGCGACGGCATGGGACGGGAGCTGGGCGGTTGTGCGTGGGGATGGGGGTGGAGCCATGGAGGTGGTGGGGGATGTCGATGCCGACCGGGGTGAACCGGACCGGATGCAGAAAATCGGAAGCGCCGATCGGGAACGAGCCGGATCAAGTGCGCGTGTTGGGTCGGGTATGGAATTGCTTATTCCATACCCAGGTACTCAATAGAGCTACTATATATATACTCTATCCGTTCCAAATTATAAGTCATTCCAAAAATCTTGGAGAGTCAAAGTTTTTCAAGTTTGACCAAATTTATATGACAAGATAATAATATTTACGATACAAATTAAGTATCATTAGATTCTTTGTTAGTTATATTTTTATAGTGCATCTATTTGATGTCATAAATCTTTATATCTCTTTTTATAATTTTAGTCAAACTTCTCCAAGATTCTTGGAATGATTTATAATTTGGAAGGGAGGGAGTATATATATATAGGAGTACATGAGAGAGGTGACTATACGCCTACATCATCTGTGCATCATGGTTTCATAACAGCAGGTGTAAATAAATCCATAAGCTTCTAAATGCTAGGGATTCGGCTAGCAATAGCTGATTAAGACCAATAGAAAATTTATACAAAAGAGAAACCAAAATATAATAACTAGAAAAAGAATAAAGAGATGTTGGTACGTGAATCTTCGTTTTTCTACGCTTCTCTGTCTCTCCTGTGGGCTAGCTAACATGGGAACATATCTGGTGGAAACCACAATCTTTGTGAAAATTCGTACAAATCACAACAAAAAGTGTCATCTAAATTCACCAAAAAATCACACATGTAGATGATATGATGATACACAATCTTGTAAAATATTTTGTCCAAATTCGACTTCGTTTGTGAGATAACTCACAAACGAAGTCGAATTTGGACAAGACATCTGGACAACTTTCTGGCTTGAAATTTGTTATTTTATATCTCACAAACGAAGTCGAGTTTGGACAAGATATTTTACAATACATGTGTGATTTTTTTGGTGAATTTATATGACTTTTTGTCGTGATTTGAACGAATTTTCATGAAAATTGTAGTTTCCATCAGATGTGTTGCCAGTTAACATATGCCCTTCAAAAGGAAAATGCCCTTGGCTCCTCAATGGTTGGTTGTGTGTTCACGCGCCTGCTGGCCAATCTGCGTGACCATGCTAGCTGAAACCACGACGGCTGTTCTATATAGAAAATCTGCGTCCGTACCTACTGAGTCTTGTTTGGGCCGCCCTTAAAAAAAATCGACGAGAAGAGTAATTGCTTGGGCCGGGTGCCGGCGACGCCCTTGCAAACTGGATGGACCGTTCGATGTTCATCAGAAGGCCACGGCGGCCATGGGCCGGGCCCTAGTTTCACTTATGGGTTCTGCCGGCCTAGTCACCGCGTAACAAAACCATCCTATTCCATCATCGTCGCCGTCTTGGAAGGGAAGCGGGATGTGCATTCAGATTTTCTTTCAGATTGTTGTCCGTCCAACACGCCGTGACAAAAAAGCCCGCTACATGCCACTGACTTGCCAAGCTCTTCAGCAGCCTTGTCCTACTAATCTTTTTTCGACTCTTTTTCCTTCTTCTTGAAGACGACTAGTGTTTGTTCTTGTAGTCTTGTTCTACTATTCCTAGTTCCCTATACTCTCCTTTGCCTTGGTTGGCTATAATGCCATGTCCGCCAGAAAAGCGGAGGCGTTTCGTCCCACTCGCCCACGCCACGCCGCCGAACGCACGGAAACGGCGCGAGACGGGAAGCGGCACGAGAAAGTGTGGCCATGCCGACGCGGACGGCGCGCGCCCGTTTCCAGTTCGGGCGGGAGGTCAGAGCGCAGGGGCGGATAGAATGTTGGTCCATGGAGCGATGATGCGGCTACATGTCTCCTTTTAATAAAAAACATACTCAGACACAGTTGCAAAAAATAATGCGGCTACGCGGCCTCGCCGGCGAGCCGAGGCGTGGCGTACAGGCCGGAGGGGCGGGGCCGACACGGTCACATGGCCCCCGAGCGTGGGTCGGCAAGGGCACACCGCGGCAGACCAGCGGCCCCTAGTACTAGTTGTACCAGATAATTTTGACTATTAATTATTAATATTAAATGAAGATAATTTACAAACTAATTTTACAATCATGTGTTATTTCACGATAGGAATCTAATAAGATCGTTGACCGCGTGATTAGAGGATGATTAGGACAGTCCCAACTCAGACTCTGCCATAGAGTCTAAGTATATTTATAGTCCTCTATTCATAGTTTTTTTTGCTGATGTGGTATCCTAATTATTGAAGAGAAAAAGAAAAAAACAAGACTTGGTTTCTAGATAAGACCTCAAGTCTACACGCCCTTCAATGCCCAAAAAATCATAGAGACTTGCATTGTGGAGGGGGCGTGGAGTCCATGGATCTTGTGATGGAAGAAAAATAATAAATAATTTTATGTATAAAAACTACTATTACACACTTTATATTGGGAAGCATAGTTTCTTGTGATGGAGTCTTTGAGGCTTAATACTCTACGAGTGGAGTCTGCATTGGGATTGCCCTTACTGTAGCATCACTGTAGCCAATCATTGATTAATTATCGTCATTAGATTTGTCGCGAAAAATACACTCATTCCTATTTTTTTAAAAAATAGACCTCATTTAGTACTTTATGCATGTAAGATTCTTTTTTCGGGGAACGTGCGTGCTAGTAGCATGATCGTGGTGCCGCCCCGACCGAACGATTAATGATTCGGCCCAGGCCTGCTTCTGCTGCCGCTGCCGTTGCCTCCAACCAGGGTTTTTTTACCGACCGGTCTGAAGAAACCGCCGCCCTCCGGTTCCGGTAAACCGGACCGGTTATCGGAAAAAAACCGGCCAAATTCAAATTTCAAACAAAAAACGGCAATTCAACCGGTTTCCACGGGTTAGCCGACCAGTTAGGCCGATAAACCGGTTCGGTTTGAGTGGTAACCAGTCGGTTTTAGTGGTAACCGGTCAAATTCAATTTTTTTTAGTTTAAATTCAAATACCCGCAAAGTATACTAAATGAACGAATATTTGAAAAATTTTGATACCATTAGATTCGTCGCAACTTAAAGTATTTTTAGGATTTTTTTGGGATTTTTTAATTTAAATTTAAATTTTGAATTGGGCCGGTTTGAAACCGGCCGGTACCGGAACCGGTCCGGACCGGTTTAACTGGTAACCGCGGTTTCCGGACCGGTTCTGGTCGGTAAAAAAAAACCTTGCCTCCAACTCGGTCAGGTCAGATCAGGCTTTGCCCACCTGTAGCCTTTGTGGCTGGCTGGCGCCGCCGTGGTCCACCGGCGAGCGAGCGCCCGGGCGGAAGGAAAGGAACACGGAAGGGAGAAGAATCCAAAGTCTTGCGACGTTTTGGCACGGACAAACAAACGACACACACGGAAGGGAGTAGAATTTTGTTTAGCTGGTATTTCATACTTATTTGAGATCAGTTCCTGAAAATACATGGTAATATTTTGTTAGAATAAGTAGTATTCAAATTGAAGCAATGGAAATCGACATATCTGGAAGAGTATATTATGGGTTTGTGCACACATTGTTATGCAATTAAGACTTTATGCATGCAAATCCAAGAAACATCTGAGTTACAAAGAAACTGAAGAATCAAATTTGATTCATGGGTATAATATAAGATACAGATACTATGGGTATGCAGTCTGCACATTTTGCCACCGTTGTGTAGTTATGAATTCATGATACATGAACAGCAAAACTCAAAATATTTGAAGATACGGATTAACAGTTTAATTGATGGAATTGCAGTAAGTATATGATAGCAGGAAAATGACGTCAGATTTATCTGGTTGTCTGGGTACATCAGTTGCTAAATTAGCTCCTCAAGTGCTACTCAGCTAACTCTTGAAAACGTTGTCCAGCCAATACCTGCCTTTTAGGCATTTCCTCGAGCGGTTTGTGGGCGGCTGGGCGTCATCCATTTGGCTGAGGCACCACGCAACAGGCGGTCGGGGTGAGCTGTTTAGCAGGCTAGCTCGTGGGGAGGAGGATCGGAGACGACGATGGCTTCGTGCTGGAGGAAGCGGGGGCGGACGAGCGGCCGAAACGGTGGGTGGCCGGAGGGAGGGCGCTGTAGGCCGGCATGGAGCATGCGCCCGCTCGTGGCTGATCTCGCGTGCGGCGGCCGGCAGTGGCTTGCGCGCTGCGGATCTCGTGTCCGAGGCGGCGACTGCCAACGACGGAGCTCGGGCGTGGAGGAGCTCGCGCTCGTCCTTGCCAGTGTCCGCTCGCGACGTAGCTCGCGCGTGCGAAGGAGGAGGGCCGAGGGCGGCGGCGCGATGCGAAGAAGCAGGTAGCGGAGGGAGAGAGAAAAGGATGACGCCGTTTGATAGGAGATTGCTTTTGAGATTCGATTGTGACGGTGGCTCGGAAGAGGAAGGAGCGCGGTAAAACGCGAGAGTTGCCGAAGGAATTGGAACCGGCAGATACGTATGTGCTACGTTGAAGGGCTCGAGGACGTCGGTTTTTCATCCGACGCCTGAGCAAAAATTAAATGACGTGGCTCAACGGAATGTTAGCTTTTGTTGCAAGAATCGTAGTTAGAGATTGGAATGCTACTGCGTAATACATTGCTCTGTGGGATCCCTTGTTCTGTTATAGCTATGAGATATACTCTTTACGTTCCAAATTATAAGTCATTCCAAGAATCTTGAAGAGTTAAAATTTTTCAGATTTGACCAAATTGCATAAAACAACGCCATATATAGCACACAAGCAATTGCGTTTTACTGGTGTGTTCTCCTTTTTCATATATATATATTTCAGCAATGCAGCATGCTCTGCAATGGAACTCAAGGGAAAATAAACTCCTGAAAGTGGTTTAAAAAAAGTCAATGCAGTTTTTTGTTAAGCTAGGCCATGCTTGCGCGTGAAAACCGGACATGATCTTGGGCAGCTGTGGACCTGTGGTGCTCTTTTGTGCAAGAAGACACGATGCATGGCAGGGTTGAGGTTGACATATATGCAAGTACTATGCTCTAAAATAATGTGGATTTTATAACGATCCGGTCCGGATAACAGCTAAGATCTACTCTATACGTTGAGTAAAACACACCTGCTAAATAACTCTCTTGCGCTTTCATCCTCGCTTCGCACAAAAGGTTCGAACAGAAGTTACTAGCTTCTCAGGGACCAGCTATTTAAACTGGTTCAACTCCATTTCTGTTTCCAGTCCGGGACTAAAAGAGCTGAGCCCCGCGATGCTACAGTAGCTCGTGCTACAGTACCCGCGATGCCCAGTCGACCCGTGGCCCGTGACAATCTCCCCCCGTTAGGTTTCGACGTCCTCGTCGAACTAGCTTACCCATATAGGACAAAAGAGCAGGATTCCCTCTCTTGGGCCACGTCCCATACATCTAGTGTTAACGATCTCATTTGCCACGTCCGTGGGTTCACTGCCAGCAGCCCATGTGTGTCCGTCCACATGCTGATGGCATCTGTGTTCCCACGCGCACACAACGTGCTCATGTACGCACTTCTGCCCGTACGTGGCGTGAAACCGCGAGAGTATGGCTCTGATACCCCTGTAACGACCCAGTCCGGGATAACGACTAAGATCTACTCTACACGTTGAGTAAAACACACCTGCTAAATAACTCTCTTGCGCTTTCGTCCTCGCTTCGCGCAAAAAGTTCGAACCGGAGTTACTAGCTTCCCAAGGACCGGCTATTTAAACTGGTTCAACTCCCTTCCCATTTCCGGTCTGAGACTAAAGGAGCTGAGCCCCGTGATACTACAGTAGCTCGAGCTACAGTGACCCGCGCGGCCAGTCGGCCCGTGGGCCGTGACAGATTTGACAGAAATCATGGTTTCGTGGAGTATGTTAACGAATAACGAGGTCGATAACCAATATTCGATAGATGTGCTAACACAGGAGTACGTACTATATTTTTATTATTAATTTCCACGAGATCTTCCCAGGACGCGGTCGCGTAGCGAGATGATGATTCTGCTGCAGCCGCAAGCAACCTCTGGGTGAATCGTCAACACGTACATGCAATCTCCAACGGTTTTTATTTCTCATCAGTCATCTCAATCGCAAACAGGTGATCGCAAAATAAAAAGGTTAACATTCCGTCACCACGAAGTGATATAACTTATGTTTCTTTTCGTTTGTTCCTACTGTATATAATATGATCGATCAGTACTTTTTTTTTACGACAGATCGATCAGTACTTTGATAGTATTTGATCAGCGACATCGTGAATCAGGCTTATTTAGCCGCTGGAGTCCAATCTAATTCCCCTAAGATCAACACGGCGCACATATTTGAGTTAAATGATATTGATATCCTATTAGTATGGTCTATGGTGGACTTAGCCGAATGGTGACTCCATGACCGCGCTACCAGAAATCGAAGATGTAGACGTCAGCAACCACTCTACGCGCTGGTGTGGCTCATTTATATGAATCCACGTATCGAGAATCCAATAATTCTCATTGCATTCGAAATAGTTTTTTGTTAAACACATGTGTGCCACACATGCATATTTGCTGGTAAATAAAAAAAGGACAAAACTGACTTCAAAACCACTTTAGGAGGTAAAATGTATGGTTTGAAAAGTTGTGTATGGTTTAAAAAGTTGATGAAGGTAGTTTGCCTGATTTTGTAGTTTAGGGAGAAAATCAGGCAAACTACAAAATCAGCCAAACTTTGGCAATAGTCCGCGGTACCGTGGGCCTCCGCTGGGCCATCTTGCGCTCCGTGGGCTGCCATCGCGTTAAAGGTGGTCGGCGGCCGACTCGGGTTCGACCGCATATCAACCCCTGCTAAGGCTGACCCCAACAGAGACGGCAAATGCAATTATGCCTCTCCAAAGTGTACTGTTCACATGCAAATGCAATTATGCCTCTCCAAAGTGTACTGTTCACATGAGGGATCGCATCCAACAACGCGAGGCATCACACGAGGCAGTTTGCGTTAGAGGAGAGAGGCGACGCAAAATTGCATCGCCTCTCTCCTCCAAGGCATATGACGCCGCAGGGGGCCGGACGCCGGGCGGGGAGCGGCCGGAGCGGCGCGGCGTACCCGGCCTCCACCTCGCCGCCGGGGCGGGAGGCGCAGAGGAGGCTGCGGCGGCGGCGCGTCGATCCGGGCACCCTCGCGCCGTCAAGGCGCTCGACGTCTGCAACGCCGTGCGCCGCTGGGAGCGCCTCGCTGACATCGCCGCCTCCGTGCTGCGGGGCCCGCGGAGATCCACGAGGGTTAGCTCCGCCGCGCGCGCAAGGCGCTCTCCGACCTCTCCGGGCTCCTCCTCGACGACACCGCAGCGTCCGGCAGCGGCGGCGTCGCGTCCTTCCGGGCCTCCCACCGCAACCGCTCCTTCGGCCCCGCGCGCGCGGCACGCCTCCCCGTCCCGCTCCGCGGTCGCCAGCGCCACGGCCACGGCCTCGGCCTCCTCCTCCCACTTCCGCTCCCTCTTGTGGAGCGTGTCCCGCACTTGGTCCGCCGCGCGGCAGCTGCAGGCCGTCGGGGCCGGCCTCGCCGCGCCGCGCGCGCACACGAGGCGGGCCTCGCTGCGCCGGTCTACTCCGTGGGCTGCGTGCTCCACCTCATCGCGTGGGCCCTCGTCGCCGCCGTCCCGTGCTCGGACCGTGGCACCGCGCTCCAGGTGCTGCGGATGTGCGCGGCGGGCCTCCCTCCCCTCCTCCTGCGACGGCGCTTGGCCACCGTCATCTCGTTGGAGGCCGCGGCGGTGGAGGACGGCGAGCCTGGGCGTCCATGGCGCACCCTCCTCTCTCGACGTGGGCAGCTGAAGCGGCGGCAGTCGGCGCGGGCGCAGAGCAGAGGAAGAAGACCGCCGGCGGCCTTCTGTTGTCGGTGGTGGCAAAATCCTATTTGCCTCGGCTGTTGGAGATGACGAAAAATGCGTAGGCAACCCAACTACTGTGCAGGATGCAAACCAAGGGATGCATGTCCGATTTTACATTGCCTTGTTGAAGTCAGTCTAAGACTATCTCCAACACATGACCTATACCTAAATTTGAGTCATTCACAGTGTATTTGCCTGCCAAAAACACTCCCCAACAGCTGACCTAAACAGGTGACGCATTTTGGGTACTGGACCAAAGGCAAGGCAAAACTGCGTCGTTCGGGACGAGAGACGCAAACCTTGGGCGCCGGTAGCGGTGGGCCCAGGGCGCGGCTCCTCCCTCCCTTCCGGTTGCTGGGATGGGCCGAGGGCGATGCCATTTTGGGTCGCTATCCGCTGTTGGAGACCGGGTAGTTTTGCGTTACCTGGGCTTTCCCTGTACGCCACCCAAACATCAAATAGGTCTCATTTTTGCCTTGTGTCTGTTGGAGACAGGCTAACCCTTCTTCCCCTCGCACCGCACGTATAGCCGCCGCCGGTCAGTCCCATCCAATTCCCCAGTCAATCCAGCTTCCCTTCTTGCCAGACTCCCTCGCACAGGGTATAGCCGCCGCCGGCCAGTCCCCGGCCAATTCCGTGAAAACAACACTGCTAGGTGATTGAGATGCAAAATCTCTTACGACGAACAGGATCGATTCGTGGACTCTGCTGCAGAGTCAACTCCGCGCCGCCTCGCAGGTGGCCTACCGGGTTTGTGCGACGAGATGCTCCACGAATGAATCTTCTTTACAGGTCTATTATTCTCCTTCCGAACATTCACCTTGTGCTGAAATTTCAATCTGGAGTGTGATGAACTTTTGAATCTGTATTCGGAGGAACTTTTTTTATATGAAAAAAATCTTATTCAGAAATATGAGCATACTTTTCCAGAGAGAGTCCTTATTGGTAACCACTTGGCCCCTAGGTAACTTAATTGGGACCTGCAAGAAGTTTTTATGTTAACTTTTGCAGGAGGGAATATAAATCTCTTCAACATTTTTATACTCTGTCTATATTTGCGATGTTCTTTTACTATGCTTACTGGTCACGCCAGTGGTGGACCCAGGATTTTGCTAAGACTAGGCCAAATTATGGTGGCGAAACGCCAGTAGCCACACCATAGTCTATATGACTATATACATAATTAATACATAAAATATATATGACGGTACAGTCAATATAGTACATGAAACATTAGAAATTAAATATAAATACTAGTGCTAGTGATGATTTTGTGCATTCACATCTTCCACTTCTATGTCCTCAGTAACAACTTCAAGTTTGGACACGATGTACATAAAATTTTTTTTGGGAATGATGTACATGACAATTAATAAGAACAGGGATAGCCAAAAAAATCATATGACCATATTGGGAGAAATCAACATCATAAATTTCAGAATCTTAGATTAGTTTCTCACGGTTATAATTTCCAAAGGAATTCTTTGGATCTTGATAAGCAATGCATCACAATAACTAGGTTGACAAGCAGAGATTACTTTTTAAGTAATAAAGAGAAGAAATACGATCACAATCCTTAGTTCTGTTGGCTGCTCTGCATGGCGACGTGGGGCTGAACTGCTTGGCGACGAGGTGCGAGGCTCGGTCTTGCCTGTGAAGGCGGCGGTTGCGGCCGGCGGGGCCGCGAGGCCGAGCGGGCTGGACGGCTGGGTGCCTCCGCAACGGCGCCGACGAGCAGGTGAGATGCGACCTATAGGCAGGAGCGGCGACACGTGATACTAGCAGGAGGGAAGAAGAGACGGCGGCGTGAGTGACATGCTTCGTGGCTATTCATTGTTGGGCCAAAACTAAGTCCTGCTCCTAAAACATTTGGGCCGCGACTAGGGCCATGGCCCTAGGCCTGGGCTCACCCCTGGGTCACGTACACACACGCACGCACACTCATCCCTATGAACATACGTACGCAAACCCTACCTCCATGAGCACCTCCGAAGGACTAGGCCGACAGATCTAGAGATTCCTGAAGTCACCACTAGTGCCTCGTTGTCGACGGGAACGTTGCTTACCACTTAAAGTATAATGTCGGAAAATCCTGAAATAAATCTAGGAAAATGCGAGCACCCGTGCTAAGTCGAGGACTTCAACCCGGGTGGGCAGGTTCCACCACAAGGGACCTAACCAAATGATCTATGATCAGTTCGCGATAGCATACATTTTATTTGAGTCCAATGCTAAGATTGATCTTTATGTTTTTTTTGCAGACCCTGCAGCAACAGGCTCATCCCCTTGGCCTACACGACTACCAAATGCATGGATACAGAAAAGACGGAGACCAAATGTAGGGATATGGAAAAAGCTGAGACCAAATGCATGGATATGGAAAAGATCGAGACCAAATTCATGGATACAGAAAAGATTGAGACCAAATGCATGGATATAAAAAGAATGAAGAAGATAACTAAGGAGGTTGAGAATATGTGGTGCGTGGATCCAACCTATCCAAAAAGCAGCCACCGTGATGGTGCCATATACAGAAATTGGCTTGTTAAGAAAGAATGGGAAGGAGAGGTTGATTTTACTAACCGTAATGAAAGTAAGTGGTCCAAGGGAAAAATCTGCCTTATTTTTTTCTCTCTTTATCCATATTCTTGAATGATTAATCTGAATGGCTCGGCTCAAATCTAGTTTGTGATTTCTCCATAATCACCAACATTTTGCTAAGTTAGATTGAGTCCAAAATTCCAAATCTGAGGTTGGGGATCTTTCACCTCGGGCTTGGACCCCAAATTTGATCCAAATGACAGGAAATATCAGCTTGTACTATGCTTCTCCTTTTTTTCCTAGGGCATTTGGCAGTTTATTTTGTTAATTGATATACTTTCTAGTAAATTCTTAAAGTTATATATGCATAATTTTCTCTTTCAGTTAGAGTATGCTATACTTGGGCCTAGATATGTTTTCTGAAATTTTGAAAAAACATGTATAAGACAACACACAAGGGCATAGATAGACTGCATACATGGAGTTTTTAGAGAATAGGTTGCCCCTATTTCATTTCAACTTGAAACAAAACACATAAGGTCTGGATCCGGTTCATCGTATTCTATGGCATGCCTGCCTAAAGAATATTCCACCACACTAACACAACATCAGTATCAATGTATAAACAAGTCTAGCCCTCACTTTCCCTATTCTCAAAAGACTTTCCGAATGAGGCATCTTTCTTATCAGCCCCTCTCCAAAGGTGCACCCATGATCCATGCCCACCAGGGAGTTTAAACTTGGTCCTGCATCGTTTTCCCTCCAATCCAATCGAGCGAGCTCCGAGGCCTTCAATTCCACCGCTCCAGCCAATCGGTCCAGGTCTACTAGCTCTTTGGTACTTGAACATAATTCTCCATCTTCTCAATATCTTAGGTGCTTTGCTTGGCACCATCCTCATGTCCATCCATTCCAAACCCTGAAAACCCAAACCATTCCGAGTTTTCTATAAGCTCCATGGAATGGCAGAAATACATATAGATTTTAACACTTCCATGACATTTTTGACTAAGCCATAACTGACCAATCGACTCAAAATTGGCTCCAACATCCAGACCCATGGTATGAGAGACCATGTTAGAAGCATTAACGGCCACACAACAATTAAAAAAACAGGTGATGTATGTTTTCTTTTTCACAACAGAAGATACCAAGTTCATCCTCCACCTTCCTAGGTATCTCTAGCTAACAGTTTATTGTTAGTAAGCAACCAAAAATACATGTGCCCTTGGTGGAATATTAATATTCCAAAGGGCAGGAGTATGTGTTAATGTGTTATGGACTCTTTCATGAGCCGGACCTATAGGCGTCGTCCACACCAGCCTCATGGTCCCAACCGTGGCTAGGCTGGTGGGTTCAGAGGTATAGAAAAGGGAAACATTAGATATGTTAAGAGATTAGATTGGAGTTGAATTTAGGAAGTGCACCTATACTATAAAGGGCACCTTAGGAGATTGTAATCATTATCAAAGAAGGAATAAACCTCCCGGTTATCGGGGTGGGGTTTTACCCTTCGACAGTGGCGGCGAGTGATTCAGCCATCGGCACCGGAGAAGCTCCCACCACCGAGGTTCCTCACTATCCACTGCGTTCCAATTCCCAGTCCAGTCTCCTCCTCCACTCTCCCCTCCGCTCACCTCACCGCCGGCGTCATTTCAGTATGTAAAGGCATCACAACTCTAAAACTGACCACATCATAAAGAGATTGGACAGAATAGAGCCCATTTGCATTGAAGAACCAAAACAATAGCATCACACTCATCAGAAAGCTCTTTACTTTCTGAAACAGAGACTAAATCAAGCAATAGAAGTATATCATTTGGGAGTTAATGACCTCCACAGCCTGCTTGGAGATTTTCATTAGACAGTTAATTGACAATATTCTTTAGACAATATTCTCTACAACTCATCCACAAATAAAGCAAGAAAAATAATAGTTTCATCTTTTTATAGTATAAATATACTATTTTATCTACTGTATATGAAATAACATTTGTTATCTTTGGTGAAGCTCTGTTGGAGCCAATGATGTTCTCAGAGCCAACAGAAAATTGTTCTTATTACCTTGGAGAATGCAAGCTCCATTATCCTACAGACATGTTGCAAGTTATGTCGCTGACGCTGGTCCACGCTCCTGTAAGCAACGGCTCAATGCAGTTATATGGATATGTTGCAGTACGGGATGGAAGGGATTGGATGCTTAACTATATTTTCAACCATAGCAGGGATGATCCCATTGTCGTGCAGCAGGTGCACTTCTATATATACTTATCTGCAATCATTTTTAGTTAGTCGTGTGCTGTTCTTCTTACAGTAGCATTCCCAAAACTATCACACGCATACAAGAAACGAGATTTAGCCTACATATACTTTTGTTGCTTGTTACGACTACTATCTCCATCTGATCATATAATATAACTTGGGATAGTGGATTGAGCACATGGAATAGAGAATGGAATATTGTGGTAGTTGTACCTTGGTTTCGGTATTTTAATAATAGATTAGTTGATCATTTAACATATATAAGATTAATTAGTCAGTTGCTGTGGGATGATGGGGCCTGGTTAGAGGAAGGGGTTGGCGCAAAATGTAATCATGGGTGTTGTTGGATGTGGCCCTGGACCTTGACGGTGCAGTTTGATGGCAGACGCACTGTGGAGGCAGGAACAACAAGTGGTAGGAGAAGATAGATTCAATCTATTAATCACTTTCCTGGTTACAAGCAGTCATACAGGCTGTGTACATGTGCTTATTCAAGACTCCAAACCGTCGTAACTCAAACTCCTAACAATCCCAAACTGACACAATATCCCCTAACTCAATACTTTGAAGGCGACTCTAAACCTTCCCCAAGTCTTCTGACTGTTCTGAACTCTTGGCCACTTTCTGCTGCACCAAGGCCTTCTTCCCTTGCGATGATGCGTACTTTTTATAGCGTGAATATTTACCCTTTTATATATAAGATCTCACAGCTGTTGCACAACGATTTGTTACAATACCACTTGGCTGCTGCAGTAAGTTCACCAATGCTCGTTGCACCCAAGATTGAACATGTACGTGTTCAACTGAGTGAATACAGTAATATCACCTTTAAACATAATAAAGCAAGACAGTTTGGATCATTATTTGCTATAAACTTGATGCAACACTGTTCTTTGCTTCATATTGATATGAAAATGCATGGGCAGAATAATCCAAGTACATCAAATATGTTAGCCCTTCTAATTATGAAATATCATTGAACTATTTGATTTTGTAGTGTAATTTCATAAATGATCCTACTGTCCAACATATGGTTGATTTGGTGTGAATGGTGACTCAATATTGAGGATCCTTTGTGAGTATGTCAATGGCTTGGTGTCTGGAAATACACCAATTTCTCCAAGTGTCTTGTATAAGCTGAGATTTATATGGCTTGTGATAGGATCTGAATTTTGTGTGCAGAATGCATACTTTGAACTTGTACATATTTCTTATAGCAAGTCTTATTATGTTTTAACAAAACATAATGATTTTCTCATGTAGCATTTTGTAGAATTGCAATTATTTTGTTTACTTACAGTTAATACTCGGCAGTTTTTTTTGTTGGCAACTGGTCACACACGATTAGTATCTAGCTTGAGATATTTAGTTCATTGAAATTTGAGTATTTTGATTTGTATGAAGTTATTAAATAACAACAATAATAATTCTACAGGGTTCTAGCATTGAAATGACGGGCCCGAAGAGAGGTACCGAAATGTATCCACCTATTCTAATAGAATATGATCTAAGGATCAAGAATGGAGGGTTGGAGGAAGATGACATGGATCTGATTGATGGAGCTATGCCCTGTTACCTTCGAACACCTAGTAAGCCAGTCAAACATCGTATTTATGGCAATTGTGGTACGGTGGACATGTCTTTAGCATTTATCGAGTATGCCGTGGAGGCCACAATAGAAGTTGTCATATCAGACGCACAGAGAGGTTTGAGTTTGTCTCTGGGTTCCCTTGTTAATATTGATTCATCGTATGAAGAAATACAGCTTTTTCAAGGCACTGTTGACCAGTTATCTCTACGGCGTTTTGTTGTTGCTGTACCCAAGAATACAGAGATGATTTTGAAGTTGAAGGTGGATAACAATTGTGCTGAACATTGTATTTCCTTCAAAGCAAAGCAACATGGGTGTGATAGACAATCGATGAAGCTTGAGCTCTGTCCTATTGCAGTGAAGGTGACATGGTCAGCTATTTGTGATGGTTAACCTGATTGTTAGTAGGGCTTCGGCTTTGGCTTCTGATTTAGAACAGCATCTCTAGTGGATCTGTATTGGAAAACGGACAAAAACGGCTTCAGTTGAAGGTTTATAATAATTTGTATTAGATTTGTGAGGACTTGGCTCTAGCTTGTCTGTACAAAAAAGTCAAGAACGGCTTCGGCTGCTCCTTGCAAGGAACCATTTTTTATGTCCATTTGGTAGGGCTCCTTACAAGAAGTCAAAGCTTATTGCCGAGCGTAGATGTTGTGTGTGCGCTTAGTTTCGTACTCCCTCCGTTCAAGAAAACATGCAATTTTAGCGTAGTATCATGGTTTAATATCTCAAATTTGATTAATTATAGATAAAAAACTAACAATGTTTATGTTATCAAATAAATATTATTAGATTTATTGTCAAATGTGAATAGTTAGTAAAAATTTAGTCTGCTTTTGACGGCACACAACTATAATCTATGTACTACCTGGTCATAATATTATTTCTGGAAATGTTGGGTAGTAGCGATCCAGCCCCAGCCGGTATCAGTTAAGTTACACGCTAAATTCAATGCTTTGATCATCTACCCTTTGTGAAGAAGATTTAAGGCTAAATAGCCATATTTGTCCTTGAACTTTTTGTCCACAGCTTAAATTCGTTCCTCAACTATCAAAACGGTTGCATTACATTTGAGATCCAAAGTTTTGTTTTGGCTCACCGATCCAACCTTTCAGAGACTGTTGTGGAAATCTCCAAGACTATACAACAGTGGGCGGTTCTGTGTCCGCTGGAGAAAGATGGAACAATTGCTTTCGAAGGCTGCCTGTAGAACGAAAATTTGAATAATGATGCTTCTATTCTCTTTTGACAGCTAAGTTGTTTTATTGTTTCTACTTTTATTAGGACGCTGAGTGGTTGCAAAGTAGGCCCTCAATCTACTCATCTGTTTGAAAACGTAATAAAACCAGAAAGAATATAAAATAATTGTATCATGTGATTTAGTTTAGTTATATTGTGACACGGATTATTTTTTGAGTTGTATGTATTCTCGCTAAGATAATCCGTTGATAAGACACCAACCTTCTTAAGTCACTATTATCGTTATCAGAGATTGTCTACGTCAATATAGATGTATTGGCGCTTATCAGTAAATTTATTGGTGCTTATCAGTAAAATTCAAGGATGGTCTACAACTCTACATCGGTGTATCCATATTGGTCCTTATATGTAAATTTTGGACTTTGCACACAAGTCATTTAGTGTTCTTTTTCTCTTCTTTATAAATGAAAACTATGATCAGGATTATCAAACAATAGATGCTCAACTGGAGCACCAGTTCCCACTTGGAAGGCTTTCTATTCAGGGGTGGTTCCCGTGGAGGTGAAAGTAGAGAGCGAGATGAAAAGTGATAAAGTTGCACCGATTTTTACTTTTGTTCTATTGTATCACTTATCTAGCTATTTGTTTGCTTACTTTGGAATGGTGCACGAATATTTTTCATATCAAAGAGTATGTCTTTATTGTTGTATGAAATTGATGCTCATTCTCGATTGAAGCAGCAAATGGGTACCAATCTATTCATAGAAATAAATATATGATTGTACTTAATTGAATTTCCACATGACTTGTCAAGCTTGGTTTGAATGTAATACATTTGCAAGGTATTTGTATTTAACAATAAATTATTTTGTCTGTAGCAACGCACGGACACGAACCTAGTGATAAAAAAAAAGCAATGCAAGGGTTGTGGCTGGGCTGGACTTAACAGAAGACTCCAGTGGCAGAAGCTGGGAGAGTATCTGGTACCTGAGGCGCTGCCAAGAGGCGGAAACCTGATTGATGAAAAAGCAAGAAGAAACGGAGTTGTGGTGGCCTCAAGGAAGGAAGGAAGGAGTAGACTGAAAAGCTGGGTTTGCTGTCTGCAGTCGCTGATGGTTCCTGGGTTCAGCGTGTTGCTGCCCTTGTCTCTTTATTTCCCGGTTTTCAAGCAGTTTTAGTTTTGGTCTTTGGTTTGTGAAGGATTAAATGTTTTCAGATGGCATCACCATCTGTCGTCGCTGTATCCGAATGCTGTGGTCTATTGACCTGGTTAATAGACCGGGGCTATGCCCTTAAACTCAAAAAAAAAAACCAACCTTTCCCTTTTACCGGATATATATATTATATATAAACAGTGTGGGTAGGTAAATGGGCCAAATTTCAGCAGCATTTGCAATTCGAGCGCTCACGGCCCAACAAGCCCACGTCGGCCTTAACTCCTCCAGATATTTCCGCCCCGAAGCAATTAACCAGCCTCATTCGCCGCCGCCGCGTCCTCGCTCATCTCCGCCGTCTCCCTTATGGCGTCGGCATCGCGCGCGCTCTTCTTCTCCCGTGCACTCCGGGCCGGCGCCGCATCCCGCAGCGTCCCCACCCTCCTGCGTCCGCTCCCTGCGGCCGCGAGCCTCCTCTCGGCGGCGGCGGCGGCCGCCGCCGCCGCTCCCGGCGCGGGGGTGCGGTGCTTTGCGACCCAGCCGGCAACATCCTCGCTGAGGGACTCGCCCCCGAACTGGCGCCCGCCCAAGGAGCAGGTCCTCCTCCCCGGGTGCGACTTTGAGCACTGGCTCGTCTACACGGAGCCGCCGCCTGGTGACGCTTCCAACCCCGACGCCCCGCGCGACGTGATCATCGATAGCTATATTAAGACCCTCGCCCAAGTCGTCGGGAGGTATATATCGCTGTTTTTTTTTTCCCGTCGGGAAGTATATATCGCTGATTTTTTTAGTCGTTGTTGGTGTGTTTCTGCTAGGATGGATAAAGTGCTCTGTTTTAGCATGACTGTATCCCAATAAACGAAGACACTTGTCCGTAAATACTGTGTATTTGATTCCATTATCGTACAATAATACTATATTTTTATTTATATTTTTTTATTGTATTATACCTTCTATATTCTAGATATATGGAATAGAAAGAGTCCTGTGAGTAGTGTTTGATTTAGTGGCATTTGGACTCGTTGAATCTCTTATCAGAATGAATCTTTTGGTACTATTGATACTAGTATGCGGGTTTTACTGCTTGATCTCTTACTGCATTCACCTTGAATGCAGTTTTTTATTAGAAAAATGTTTTTTTTTTGTGATCATAAAATTATGATACTATGTTAGTTGTTACTCTGTGCCCTTGGTATGGGGACCCATTATTACTAATTGTTAGCAGCTAAAATTCGCACATCTGGATTCAAATACTTTTAGCTAATAGCCCAACTAATAGCTTAAAATAAAATGAACTATGCAGCTGATACAATGTTATTACCTAGCGTCCTCCCTCTGTTCCCAATAGTGAGTCGTTTTATATTTGTCCTTGGTCAAATTTGTCTAACTTTGAACAAATTTATAGAAAATATAGTGGCATATTATATCAAATAAATACACTATCGAAATATATTGTAGTTAATAATAAATCTAACTTGGTGTATCTAATAAATCTAGTTTGATTTTGTAGATATTTGTGCATTTTTTCTGTAAGCATGATCAAAGCCAGAGAAGCTTGACTAAGGACAATGCTAAAACGTTGTTTGATTTGGAATGAACAGAGTACTAGAGGATCCAAATGGTCCTCAACTATTATGTTTGATAATAGCCCTGCTAATAAAAAGCAGGGCCTAACTGATCTGCTGTTCAAAATGAACTACATAGCTGATAAAAAGTTATTAACTGGCTTTCCTAATCTAAGTACTACTCCCTCGGTTCCAAATTATAAGTCGTTTTAACTTTTTTGGGACATAGAATTTGCAATGTATCTAGAGATACATTATATCGAGATTCCTAGCAAAATTGATGTACCGAAAGAGGCAAAACGACTTATAATTTGGAATGGAGGGAGTACTAACTATAGATGTAGGATCCAAACGACTCTCAACTAATAGTTAGCTAATAGACCTGCTAATTAAAAGCATGGCCTAACTGATCTGCTGCTTTGATCTTTTCAGGTTTGTTCTTTGATTTGGTCCTGCTGTAGTTCTTTTGTGTGACTAGGACATTAGAGTTTTAGTGTTAGTATTTGTGCAATTTTTTTCTCGAATACGCAGGAGAGCTGTGTATTATTGTATTATAGAGGAAATAAAGGCCTGATTACATTACCAACTCATGCCTGCAATTTTTAGTTCATAGAATGTGCCCATTTTGGGTGTGATTGGTAGCATGCATAAGACCCTAGCCAGGCTTACCTAATGCGCTCCAGCCATGTTTGGTAGGGTGTATAGACCCTAAGCCTGGCCCCGATAGTGCAAAACGGCCCCTCCAACCTGCATTGCTGGAAACGCGATTCGCGAGCATCTCCAGCAATGCAGGCTGGCTTGCGCTCCCGCTGGCCAAGCGCCTGGCTCTCGCATGCTTGCTTGTGCCACTGACGGAAGCATATCCGGCCTCAATGCAAGGAACCAATCACATACGAGCGAAGTCAAGCTTAACTCTATGCGGCCAACCAAACATGACCCTATTGCCTTCCTAGATACAGGCTTACATTGGCCTGGTTTAGATGCTAGCCAGGTCAAGAGATATCCAGGCTACCAATCACACCCTTTGTCTCTGCAAAGGCCTGCATCTAAAGCCAGTTCTATGTTTCAGTGATGAAGAAGCTAGGCAAAAGATATATTCAGTGTCGACTCGTCATTACTTCGCCTTTGGGGCCCTTGTATCTGAGGAATTTTATTGGAAACTGAAAGGTATTTGTGATCTCATTAATTAATATAGAGTAGGGAGTAATTCATTGTTGAATGCCATAAAATGTTTGTCTTTGGAATCTTATTATGCCTCTTAATCTTTTGCAGAGTTGCCCATGGTCCTCCATGTTGCTCCTGATTTATACTTGGATGTGAAAAATAAGGAATATGGAGGTACTGATAACACGTTTCTTATCTAAGTATAGACTATGGATTATTTGCATTTTCTTGATCATGTACAAAATCTGCTCTTTATTTTTGAATTGTAGTCTTTTTCACATTCTCTGTTGCTTGTTGACACTGTTATGTCTTTCTTGCTTGTTGTACATATAATATGCAGCTGCAGAATTTTAAAATTGAGTACTTTAAATCTTCATTATTTGTATGGAAAAAGTCTAAATAACTCCCTAACCTATCGTGTGTCGCTTACTTCACCCCCTAACCTATAAAACCACTTATTCAACACATTAAACTTTACCAAACTGGTTACTTTGTCCCTGGGCTGTTTTGGGGACCTGGTTTTGCCAGTGTGGCATTCCAACTTGGCAATCAATAGTGCATGTGGGTCAGAAATATACGCCTCTTCTCGGCGATAGAGGCGTGGCCCGGCAGCGTTCAGCGGGCCAAGGGTGCAAGGTCAGGACTCGGGGCTCCAAGGCAGCGACATGGGTGTAGCCAGGAGTCGGCGTTGCAGAATCTCGGCACGACGCGTGACGGAGCTGCGGCTTCCGGGACGCTGGGCGGTGCTGCCCCTGACTGCGGCTCCGGCAAAGAAGAGGGGGCCTTGCTACTTCATGTGCCCTATCTCTCGCTGGAGCATGTACGGGGACATGTCGATGAAGTGGAGCACGTACATCACCTGCTGGAACACCGGCTAGAGCAGCTATGTGGCCATCGCCTCGTGCCATAGGATGCTGGCTCGTCGATGTCAGTGTTGTACCGCCTGTGCAGTAGTGCTGGTGCGCCGAGCTAGCGGCACACGAGATGTTGCAGGTCGACGTGCGGAGCTCTGGGAGATTGCGCTCCACCTCATGCGCCGCGTTGTGGCGGTCCTGGATTTCGTGCATGGCTCCTAGGAGCTCCAAGCTGCAGCCGTCACAGATGGTGCACTCGATCACATCCACCTCGTGGACCTCCTGGTGAGCATGTAGTAGCGCCCTCTAGCTGCGAGCCCTCCGCTACACGGTGTTGGTGTGGTCCAGGGACTCCGAGTGGTGCGTAAGCCGTGGGCTCGGTGGAGCACGGCGTTGACGTGACCGCGGTGCGTGGAGGGCGTCGGCTTGGTGTAGCGACTTGCTCTCCTCATTACTCAAGCGCGGATGGAGGATAAGCTACCGCCTGATGAATAACCGTCAGCAAAGATGTAAATTGCTCCCCACCTCACTAGGTTCTCTCTCTGATTTGTCATCTACTTCCAACTTCTACTTGCTACAGCTGTGTGTGGTGTAGAATGTGATGGGTCAGACACTCGGTGACCTTGCTGGTTGCTGCGGCCTGCTCCGGGTCCGCGGGAGGCCAACGCCCATAACCAGCGCCCCTAACCGGCTGGTAGGACACCGTTGGCAGCCCAACTGTCTGTTAGTGGCCGCGAGATGATGTGAAGCTCGGTGAGCACCATCTTCCGCCGTGCTCTGCTCTAGCCGAGGTCACATGGCCTCCTTCGTAGCGAGGGGGAGGCGGTGACGGGATTTTTGTTGTTGGAATTTCGGGTCTGGGAGCCTCTGCGGACTGAACCAGCGGCGGAGTAGATGAGAGTTGTGGAGACAGCGAGCGGCGACGCTCTGACAATGCGCCGGTGGTGAGGATGCATGGCGGCCGTGGAGGAGATGCCCACGGTGGGCCGGAACAGTCGGGCCATGCGCGCGCCAGGGGGGGCAGGGCCGATAGTGTGTCCGCATCACCTCCCCTTTTGTATGACATGTGGGCCCGAGCTCCAACATGCCAATTTGAGCCAGATTGGACTGCCAAGTCAGGAAAACAATGTGCCAAAACCACTAGAATGTGTTAAATGGTCGCTTTGAAGAAGTTTAGGGTGCTTAATACACCTGGTTTCATAGTTCAAGGGGTGAAGTAGACGTAGGAGCAAAAGTCGGGCGGGGGGGGGGGGGGGGGGGGTGAAGTAGACTTTTCCCTTATTTGTATCATATTTAAATGTCTTCTCAAGGTGTTTGGTAGTGTCAAACAATAAACTGTTCTATGAACTAGCCTGTGTTTCTGCCCACTATTTTATAGGCCTGTGATCTAAAGATAAGTCATTAGGGTATAATGAAGTGCTTTATTAAATCATCTTGGGCGATATACTATTTTTTTGGAACAATTAGGCGATGTAATATGGTTTGCATCTCATGTCTGTTCCTTCTAGCGTGATCTCGAAAAACGCCAATACCGATGTAAGAACCTATAAATTGGGATAGCAGTTCACTACACACCGTTTGTTTGATCAACTATCCATGTATGCATTCAGGAGCTATTTTCAGACCTTTTTTATGTCTTGTGATGAAATCGTGGTTGACCATATTTAATGTCCACTCATTTTTGGACAACTGATTCTGTGAGTGTCACCACACTTATATTGGTGAAAGTACATTTATGTGAACGGACTCACCATTCCACGGGTTTTGGATACTTTCGACTTCCTGTTTCAGGAGAACCCTTCATAAATGGTGAAGCTGTTCCTTATGATCCTAAATACCATGAGGAGTATCTGAGACTGACACACAGCCTCATCGCACGTCCAGACCATGGCGGTGGCAATCCTGGCTACCCTGGCGGCGACCAAGGATGCCAAGGCCAAGGAGGTGACTCTACCAAGAGTATAACTGTATAAGCAGGCATCCCTGTTCCACAGTAGCCTTATGGAACAGTAGTATAAATGGAACCCTTGTTTGCCATCTGATTTTCATGGATTGTCGCTGTATTTACCTAATTATTGTGTTTTATAATACTGGGCTTCGGGTCTGAGCGGTGTTCCTGGCAGTCTGAAACTGTAGATGATGATATGCTATGCACAATCTATTCTTGTATTCGCTTCCGAACCAGATAGTTCGCAGATGGCATAGTATGCTTCGCCTGTCTTGTTCGTTTGTTGCTGAGGTGCATGATTGGGTTGGGGGATGTTTTTTTGCATTTTTGCAGCCGGAAATGTGGAACTTGGCCACTTTCTAAACGTGGACATTCCCACTATATCCTAACTACCGAGCTATGCTGCTCTGTGAAAGAAAGCTGCATATGCTGCTAATCTATGATGTCCCCAGAAAAAAAGGAGACAAAATGAGGAAGAAACTGCATATGCTGCTCTGTGAAGTTGTGATATATGGTATACTCCAATTCTCCAGGTAATGCACGTAGCAAGGGGATGCGGGGAGCATTTCCGGAGCATTTCGCGCTTCGCAAACGGCATCAGAATTTGATCACTTCCGAAACAGTAATCACCTCTGGTAACGTTAACGGTAACTCGGGGTAGAGGCGCAAGCGAGCCCAACCAGCAACTGGACACCTCAAAGTCAAGCGAGAAATAAACTGGACACCTCACCGGCCGCTGCGCCCCCTACCAAACCAAACTAATCCCTTCTTCCCGCGAGCGTCTCCCCGGCGTACCCCCTCCGGAGATCCACCCCGACTCGACCCGACCTGCCACGGCAATGGCCGGCGCCGCTCCCACCGTCACCAAGTCCCCGCCGTCCCTGGTGCCGCCGGCGGGGCCCACCCCGGGCGGCTCCCTCCCGCTCTCCTCCATCGACAAGACCGCCGCCGTCCGCGTCTCCGTCGACTTCATCCAGGTCTTCCCGGCGCCTGGGGGCGGGGACCAGGCCTCCGCGATCGCGACCATGCGCGAGGGCTTCGCCAAGGCGCTCGTGCCGTACTACCCCGTCGCCGGCCGCATCGCGGAGCCCGTCCCGGGGGAGCCCGAGATCGAGTGCACCGGGGAAGGGGTGTGGTTCGTGGAGGCCGAGGCCAGCTGCTCCCTCGAGGAGGCGCGCAACCTCGAGCGCCCGCTGTGCATCCCCAAGGAGGAGCTGCTCCCGCGCCCGCCGGCCGGGGTGCGCGTCGAGGACACCGTGCTGCTCGCGCAGGTCCGTCCGATCCCCATTGCATGCTGCTCGAGTCTCTTCTGGTCATTTCGGCTAGGAAATTCAGGGCGCAATTTTCGGTCTGGATCTGAGGGGGTTTAGTGTTCGGTGGGTGGATCTGACGGGGAGCAAGGTGGCGACTAACGTTGACTAGGAAATCTAGGAATGGCTTACATCCGTACAAAGTGCTAAGCGTAATGTGGTAGGCAGACCAGCCGTGAGATTTATTGTTAGGATCAATTCAACCGTGAGGGAATGACTGCATCATGGCCATGAATTGTTTGAGCTGACCTAGTGATCTAAGCTAAAGGTCATCAATCGTGATCACCTAAGAAAACATCAGCACGCCTCTGTTCAATGCTGGTAGCCTGATAGGGAATTCTTGCTGATGGATTCACCAGAAGTAGGCAGGACGGTTGTTCTCAGGATCAAGGATCAAGCCTAGTATTGATTGGCATTCTACTATTCTTTCTGCCTACCTTGTTGACTTGCTATGAGTTCAGGCAAATCTTTAGCTTTCATCACAGATTGTTAGTAGCAGGCCGCTTGACAAACTGATGAAACAGTTGTCATTTTCTTTACATTTGAAGAAGAACTTTCTTCCAGCATCTAAAAGTTGGATGATGATCCTGTAATCTAGAAATATTTACCTTGATCAAGTCTCCCTGTGAAATTTATTTTCAAATCATGTAGTCCCAAAGTGCATTTAGATGGAAGCATAACCCGTGGAGGGGAGCTTATGATGCTTAAGCAAGATATAGATTTTGCGGCACTTTAGTCATATGAGGGACGCATAGTTACATTTTAGTTATGGAATTGACAACAGAATGGAAATTTGACATAATGGAGGCCACAAAGGTAGAAAGTAAATGTCAATTTGGTACATAAACATTGTTTAATCAGGTCATTGTCTTAAAACATCATCCTCGTTTTCAGCACTAAGTACTTACTTTTCTTCAGAGCCTGGTTTTCAAGCTACATGTTTGTATCGGTTACACGATCTCTGCTATGACTAGTTACTGAATTTACATGTTATTAGTGACTCAAACAATCCATCGTCTTATTTTCTCTATGTTCAGGTTACAAAGTTCACATGCGGTGGATTCTCTGTGGGCATTTGCTTCAGTCACTTAGTATTTGATGGGCAGGGCGCTGCCCAATTTCTGAAAGCAGTTGGTGAGATGGCTAGGGGCATCCCTGAGCCATCGATCAAGCCTATCTGGGCACGGGACGCCATCCCCAACCCACCTAAGCCACCCCTTGGCCCGCCACCCTCATTCACCGCATTCAACTTTGAGAAATCAGTGGTTGAGATCTCTCTGGACAGCATCAAACGTGTTAAAGACCAGGTTGCAAGTGAAACCAACCAGAAGTGCTCCACCTTTGATGTGGTCACTGCCATAATCTTCAAATGCCGCGCCTTGGCAGTCGACTTTGCACCTGATGCCGAAGTTCGCCTAGGCTTTGCTGCCAGCACACGCCACCTGCTGAGCAATGTGCTGCCTTCAGTCGAAGGCTACTATGGCAACTGTGTGTACCCTGGTGGTCTCACCAAGACCAGCCAGGAGGTGAAGGAAGCTTCACTCGTGGAGATCGTGACTGCAATCAGGGAAGCCAAGGAAGCTCTATCGTCGAGGTTCCTCGACTGGTTGAGCGGCGGTGCCAAGGAGAACCACTACAACGTGTCACTAGACTATGGCACGCTTGTCGTCACTGACTGGAGCCACGTCGGGTTCAATGAGGTGGACTATGGGTTTGGCGAGCCGAGTTACGTGTTCACCCTGAACGACGACGTGAACATCGTCCCCTCCGTTGTGTACCTGAAGCCGCCCAAGCCGAAGCAGGGCATCAGGCTGGTCCTGCAGTGCGTGGAGGGGCAGCACTCCGCTGTGTTCAGCGAGGAGTTGCAGAAGCATGCATAGAGTGAGTGTGTCCTACTCCATAGTTGGGAATTGTTGTATTTTGTTGTGACATTGCTGCTTCCAGACTTGCTTGCAATAAGACAGGGTTGATCGTGTTTATAAATTGTACTATTGTCGGAAAGTTACATTATACATGTATTCACATTGATGAAAGAATAATAGTGTTCCATTTGAAGCAAATTACAAATTGATTCAGACCTTTTGGCCTGCTATAAGTTCAGGAACAGTAGCTATGTATCATACCATTTGCTATGGATGCAGACCACAATAATATCACATACATCAGTTCTTGGCTGCAAAACCAGCCTCCAGATGATCAATTTGACATTTTAACATGAAGAAGCTTCTTCTTGCGGGCTCGTTAGCCAATCTGTGAACTAAACAAACATGTGCGACGAAGCAAGAATCAAGCTGAGTCGAACCTGCCTCAGAACCAACATTAGCAAGAGGTCGAGACGTCGAGTAGGATGTCACATTTATGAGCTGCAAAGTTCAGAAATTATTTGGAAAACAACCACTGACCATGTGAGCTCCACTAAGCCTTCACAACGCCACCAACCCACTTGGATTCAGAATTCAGAACAGCCAGAGGAGAAGAAAAAAGAAGCCAACGACTTCCAATCAAACCGTTGCTGCCTTGTTGGGTTGAGCTCGTGCGGTCGTGCCGAACCAAGGCCGCAGCCGGCAACAACCTCCACAACTCCGCTCATTGCTGGTGCCTGGTGGGAAGCTCCGTAGGCACGCTGCACGCGGCAAGGACCCGACTCACCGCTCCGCTCCACCAACCAACGCCGCCATGTCTGCCGCCGCCGCCGCCCCCACCGTCGAGAAATCGGCCCCGGAGCTCGTCCCGCCGGCGGGGCCGACGCCGGGCGGCACCCTCCCGCTGTCCTCCATCGACAAGACCGCGGCGGTGCGCGTCTCGGTCGACTTCGTCCAGGTGTTCCCCCGGGCCGCAGGAGACGTCGGGGACCAGGACGCCGCCGTGGCCGCGATGCGCGACGGCTTCGCGCGGGCGCTGGTGCCGTACTACCCGGTGGCCGGCCGCATCGCGGACGTGAGCCCCGGGGAGCCCGTCGTGGACTGCACCGGCCAGGGCGTCTGGTTCGTGGAGGCCGCCGCGAACTGCGCACTCGCCGACGTGAACTACCTCGAGCGCCCGCTGCTCATCCCCAAGGAGGAGCTGCTCCCGCGCCCGCCCCCGGAGGAGAAGCTCGAGGATCTCATCATCATGGCTCAGGTGAGATCGATAGCCTCCCGATCCCCTTGTCCGATCCAACAAATATGAAGACGCGTACGTTTAATCACCGGATCCGGGGGGAGAGATCGTCTGCTAGTGCTGAGAATTTGAGCTCTATTCAGGTGACCAAGTTCACCTGCGGCGGGTTCGCGGTCGGGATCTGCTTCAGCCACCTGGTGTTCGACGGGCAGGGCGCGGCGCAGTTCCTCAAGGCGGCGGGCGAGATGGCGCGGGGGCTGCCGGCGCCGTCGGTGGCGCCGGCCTGGGACCGCGACGCGATCCCGGACCCGCCCAAGCTGCCGCGCGGCCCGCCGCCGTCGTTCACGGCGTTCAGCTTCGTGACCCAGGTGGTCGACATCTCGCCGGAGAGCATCGCGCGCATCAAGGGCGAGTTCGGCGCGGCGACGGGGCAGGCCTGCTCCACCTTCGACGCCGTCACGGCCGTGGTGTTCAAGTGCCGCGCGCTGGCGGCGGGGCTCCCCGACGACGCCGAGGTCCGGCTCGGCTTCGCCGCCAGCACGCGGCACCTCCTCCAGGGCGTGCTGCCGTCGGTGGACGGCTACTACGGCAACTGCGTGTACCCCGTGGGCATCACCCGGACCAGCAGGGCCATCCGCGAGGCGCCGCTGCCGGAGGTGGTCGGCGTGATGCGGGGCGCCAAGGAGGCGCTCGCCGCGCGGTTCACGGACTGGATGCGGGGCGGCGCCAAGGAGGACCACTACAACGTGCCGCTGGACTACGGCACGGTGACGGTGTCCGACTGGAGCCGCGTCGGGTTCAACGAGGTGGACTACGGCTTCGGCGAGCCGGGGTACGTGTTCACGGCCAACGACCACGTCAACATCGTCGCGTCGGTGATCTACCTCAAGCCGCCGGCGCCCAAGCGCGGCATCCGGCTCATGCTCCGCTGCGTTGAGGAGCCGCACGCCGCCGCGTTCGCGGACGAGCTCGCCAAGTTCGCGTAGGTGGCGGACTGGTGGTTCTTGGCTTGGACATGCGTGGTCTTTTTTACAGTACCTAAACTTCACTGCTGTCAGACGGTCATGGCCTCATTGGCATTGTTAAACTTCACTGCTGTCAGACGGTCATGGCCTCATTGGCATTGTTGTGGGCAAACTGCACAGTGTTTGGATCGTGCTGCTGACCGACTATACTTGGGTAGGCAAAACACCACGAGAGGAGTCACTCATGTGTATTTTATTTTTTATGATCCATATATTGAGTTCTATACTTGTCAAACACCGCTATCAAAATTACATCACATTCTATAAGTGGATAAGACTCATTGCATATCGATAACAAAATACTCCATATTTGCGATGGCAGTCGGCCCCACACTCTGCGAATGGTGTGGGAAAGAAATGTGAATCCCTCTGCTGCCATTGTACATCAATGACAAGCACATTGGCACGAAGAAGATGTACTGGACGCGCTCACTTTTAAAGCTTTAGCAATCAGGGTGCCCGGATGATGCGAGAAAGCCTGGTGCTCAAAATTTGGCATTCGAATCAGATAATCTATCACCCGCGGGATAGATATAGATATCACATGGGAAAATTTATTTAGCAACATGAACAGGTAGGGATTGCGCATCGGGTGGTAACAGATCATGGCTCAAGTGTTCTATTCACAATCCAACTTAATATTTATATTTTTTTAGCTTAAAATTGTATAAGATAAGAGTCCGATCTTTTTATGACCCGACCCTAAATTATGTAGGCTAAAATTTGAGATCATTTACCATCCGTCCCACGTGAGCATTCTATTGCCGTCTCGTTCCCTTACAATATCCTCCTGTTTCTATTTTCGTAATAATATATTGTTGGAGAATGGTATGCCTGTCGTTCTTGCTGTCTAGTATTGTTCCTAATATCAACCTTCATCATATGGATTCGTCGTGTCGTCCTGCAATTTCAATCCCATCATCTCACCAATGCTCAACTCATCAATTGAAAAACATTTTCCGATCCCATGTACTATACTTTGTATATACCTTTATAAGTGTTTTTTAAGAACAGACTTGTATGGTTGTTCAAAAAAAAAGAATAGACTTGTATGTATACTCTACTCCTAACTCTCTCGCAATAAACTTCTTCGCGGTCTTCTACAACTCCACGAAACGCTTTCGAGTTGTACGCACGCCAAAGCAACGTCCAACGAGGAGTCCATCCAGCCATCCAGGTCACCAGGCCAGGGATCCTTCCTTCTTCCCCAGGGGGGCAAACTAGAAAACGCCAAAAACAAAGTAAAATCCAAAATCATCAAGCAGCAGCAGAACCGGCCGTGCCGCTCGCGGCGCCGGCAGAGGGAAGACGAGACGGCGATGGCGGGTGCCGGTGCGGCGGGGTTCCCGCGGCTACTGCAGGTTCAGGCCCTCCAGTGCTTAGCGGATGAGGGGTTCTGGGACGCGCTCCGCCGCCTCAAGCTCGACGTCCTGGGCACCGACGACTCCCCCATCCCAATCACCGGTCCGCCCGCTCCCAATCCTCTCTCCCTTGCTGTTTGTTCGTAGAATTCGCGATTCAGGGCAGGGAACGAGCGCGGACCCCATGCGTTTCCTCCCGGGCTTCCGTAGAGCCCCGACCCGCCGTAGTTGCTTACCGGTTACGATCCTCGTGTGCGGGCGCTTCGGTTGGGATTTTCGTTTGGTTGTTGTGGGGGTTCGCCGCCGGGGTAGGTAGTTTGTGGACGCATTGTCGCCCAGGATTTGCGACTTCGCGTCCATTGCGGGTTTTGCTTGAGATATTATTGCTTTGAGTTACTGATCTGATTTGATATCTGAGCTCCACAGTTACGTCTGGTGCTCTTGCTGGGGTTTGGGTTCACCGGTTCAGGAATTAGTGCTCGTCGTTCTAAGATCAATTGTCTGACTAGTTAGGCTTTTGGTTAGTTTGGTTGCTGATTGCTCTTTCTGCGCTGCTGGATGCACTCTTCAGTCTTCACACGCAAATTGTGATTCTGAGATGAAAATGAGTTTTGTCAGTGTGCCTAGTCTGCTCATCGTTTTATTTGGAGGACTCTGCATATTCTAAACAGTTCCTTCTGAACGATAACCAGGTTACTATACTCCACGCCAGTTTCGCCCGATGGCGAGCTTCTTCAACCTACGTTCAGGATCATTGAACAATTCGCCTGGTGATAGGAATGGTTGTCAAGTTCCAGGGACCCTGATAAACACTAATAACACGAGGGGATTCCAAGACCTAGATAGGGAACTTCTTCTGAAAGCGGAAGCAAAGAAGGTACATGCTTGGCGTGGAATTTTCAATTGTTTACTGATTCCTTTATAACTTGTGTAATCCTAATTTGTTTCCATGGGGGGGGGGGGCAGATCTTGCATGACATTATGTCTGGTAATGTAGAAGAGAATCCTGCTCTGCTACTTAGGTTCCTTGTGACATCATTTGCTGATCTGAAGAATTGGAAGGTCTATTACAATGTTGCATTCCCCTCGTTGGTTTTCAACTCTAGAATGACCCTGCTAAGTCTGCACTGCGCCTCAGAAGTGCTCAGCAAAGAAGAGGTCATTTTCGTATGCACCTAGTATTGAAGAACACCAGTTTCCATGTTCGATCCACCCAATTGGTAGTGAAAGTTGTTTATTTGTTCCTGCAGGCAGCATGCTTGTACGAAGCATTGCAAGAGTGGCGTGCTTCTAGTGAAACAACAGGTCTGAGAATCATGCCTAACAGCAAGTGCATTGGCTTCATATTATTAGTTTTCTCCATCTGATTAATAATTTTCTGCAATGGATTGAAATCTTGGCAGTTGTACCATTCTTTCTGGTTGGTATATCCTCGGATTCCTCTGCCTCTGTAAGACCACTTAAGGACTGGAAAACTTGCCAGGGGAACTATCAAAAGGTATGTCATGTCATCCATTTGATCATTTAAACTAGCTGAGTTTTGATAATGTTTTGGAAGAATGTCCTTATTTGCCCAGCTTCATGTGTGTCTTTGTGCTACGTGTGAATTCCTTGATTTGCTGTTGCAGCTGCTGTTTGGATTTTATGATCATGGATGTCTCTCAGATTGCCCTGGCTGGGCTATTAGAAATTATATTACATTCCTGACTATCCGGTGGAAGATTGAGAAGGTTCAGTTCTTCTGCTACCGTGAATATCGAGGAAACCCTGATCTAGAACAATCCCTCATTGGCGAAGCATCATTTCCATCACCTCGTGGTATAAATATGGTGGTTTCAATTGGAAAATAATCAGCCTTACACTTTCACCAACATTTTGTCCGTTTCTGACACCTGCTGTTATGACAGGGTGGGATGATCCTGATCATGTACCTGATGCTATTGGTTGGGAAGGATTAAAGCCAGGAAAGGGAACAAAAGAAATGAAGCCAAAAGAAATAGATCTTCAATCAATGAGTCCAGCAAGGTAGATTGATTGTATATTATGCTTTGGAATTTTGGAAATGGTCAACAGTGAATAGAAAATTACCTTGGCTGTTTATTTCATGCAGTCAGGATGAAGAAAAACAACTGATGCACTTAAAGCTTATGGGGTGGCGCCACTTTCCTGTGAATATAGACAAGTTATCTGGGGTTCGAGTTCTTGTCTTGGGTGCTGGAACTCTTGGATGTGAAGTTGCTCGCCTGCTTATGGTTAGTGCTTTGAGCTGCTACTAGATTCCTATTCATCGTAACAAATTTAATAGAATATAAGCATTTGCCTCCTGCTTTCAATTTATAGTGGCAACCATTTTTCTCAGACCTGGGGTGTACGGAAATTAACTGTGGTCGACAGTGGTAATGTTGCCACGTCTGACCTTGTCAAGCAATCACTCTACATAGATAAGGACTGTGGAGTTCCAAGAGTAACTGCAATAGTTCCACATCTAAAAGCAAGATGTCCTGCAGTGGTGAGGACAGTTTTATCCTTGAACCATATGCTTTTGAACTTCTGTTGTCGATAAATGATGGTGATCAATGTCATGTAGGAGGTTGAAGGCATCCAAATGGAGATACCGGTGCCTGGGCATCCTGATTCTCCCAGCAAAATGGCAAGTGTGCTTGATGACTGCAAGCAACTGCAGACATTAGTGGCTGCCAATGACGCAGTTTTCTTGTTAACTGACACATGGGAGAGCAGGTGGCTTCCAACTCTTCTCTGTGCAAGCGAAAATAAGGTAAAGCTTGAATGTAGTATCCATTAGCTAAGGGCCTTTGCAGTTGTTCTCACACAGCAATGCCTAAGTACTTAGCCTATGCCCAGGGGTGTGAATCCAGATAGCTTACTCACACGTCTTTAGTTAAAAAGTACTCTTAATCTCTACTTAGCCTATGCCTGGGGGTGTGAATCCAGATAGATTAATCACATATGTTTAGCTAAAAAGTACTCCTGATCTTTTGATCTCTACCTTTTGTTGTGTATGCTGTACTGATGATATGTTGTACCTCCACTGCAGATTGCTATTACTGCAGTATTAGGATGTGACAGTTACCTTGTCATGCGACATGGTGCTGGTCCAGGAATAAGTGGGGTTACAGATGAATTGACTGCTCAGATAGAAAAAATGTCTACAGAAGACGCTCTTGGCAATCAGAGATTGGGCTGTTGTTTCTGCAATGATGCTGTTTCCCTTTTTAATGTACATCAGATAAAGACTCGTATTTTGTGGACATGTTATGTTTTATTTCATTTTTACTGGTTTTAATATTGTTCCATGTTCAATGTTATTCTTTTGCAGCCAATTCCTAATGGAACACTACCTGGACTTACCTCAGTTGCATCTGGCAAAGCAGTGGAGCTCTTTGCTAGGATGTTACATCATCCTGATGAGTAAGATGCCTTAAAAGATAATTGCTGAGTCCAATTTATTATTGTTTAGTGTTGATCTCAGTGGATATTAGTTCTTTTCAGACAGTGAATATTGATTAAGCTAAGCTGTAGTGGAGCTTGAAAAAAATAATCAGTCCGGGTGAAGTATCATATAAGAATCATACACTTTTGCAGGATACATGCTCCAGGTGATATTGCTGGTATGGAAACAGAACATCAGCTTGGTCTGTTACCACATCAGCTACGAGGATCACTCCCAAAGTGTGTTTTATCTTTGGAACTAGGCAATTCCTCCGGCAACTGTACTGCATGTTCAATTGCAGTAAGTAAATTCTACCACATGACATTACCGTTCTCCAATTTTATTGGTTCTAATGATACCCATGCTCATTCCAGGTATTGTCAGAGTACAGAAGAAGAGGATTGGATTTTGTCATGCAAGCTATTAACTATCCGACATATCTGAAAGATCTTACAGGCATTTCTGATTCGAAGAGGGCAGATACTTGTCCTAAGATGCTGGGCAGCATCTCTGTAAATTCAGACAAGATTTCTGATGTCCGATGTCTAATTTTGGGTGCTGGAACTCTTGGATGTGATGTTGCTCGCATTCTTATGGTCAGTGACTCAGTGTTGTTACTGATGCTAACTTTCTGTTAAACTACAACATATAAACTCAAACAAATTCTGTTTCACTGTGGCGGAAACCAACATTGCAGGACTGTGGTGTGCGGAAGCTAACAGTGGTTGATAGTGGTCGTGTAGTTGTGTCAAATTTGGCAAGACAATCACTCTACACTTCTGATGACTGCGGTGCCCCAAAAGCAACTGCAATAGTTAAGCATCTAGTGGAGAGGTGTCCTTCGGTGGTGAGTCTTCACTTCCTTCCCCTCAAAGCATTCAGATGGAAATACTTCCACCTTTTTTTGCTATTGTCTTGTCTTATGAATATTTACCATGATCCCTTGCAGGATGCACAAGGCATTCAGATGGAAATACCTATGCCAGGGCATCCTTTGTCTCCTGGTGAAGCAGCTGGCGTGCTTCAAGATTGCAAGAGCCTTGAGGAATTAGTAGCTTCCCACGATGCTATCTTCTTGTTGACTGACACAAGGGAAAGTAGGTGGCTTCCAACTCTCCTCTGCACTAATGAAAACAAGGTAAATCTTGTAGGCATCCTTGAATAATGTAAACCTTGGAATGGTTTGTTATATGCTAATGCCCCTCTGCATTGCAGATTGCTATTACTGCGGCATTAGGGTATGATAGTTACCTTGTCATGCGACATGGGGCTGGTCCTGGCACGAGCTGTGAAGCTTCAAATGTGACTGCTGCCACGGATAAGATGTCCACAATGGATCCCCTTGGACGTCAAAGACTGGGGTGTTATTTCTGCAATGACGTTGTTGCTCCTGTTGATGTAATGCTCCATATTTTGGAATTTATAGTAGTTATGCTTTTAACAAAACGTCAACAATCATGACATTTCTTTTTATGCAGTCTGTCTCCAATCGAACACTGGATCAACAATGTACAGTGACACGACCTGGGCTGGCCTCTATTGCATCTGGATGTGCTGCAGACCTCTTCACAAGAATGTTACATCATCCTGATGGGTACATGAAAGCTGGAATGATACTATGAGTTCGTGTAACGTCCAAAGAAGATGCTAACTGCATCCAATGAACAAAGAGCAAGGAAATCTGATGAATATTTTCACTACCTGTTGCAGGATACATGCTCCAGGAGATATTGCTGGTGCAAGCAGTGGCCATCCACTTGGTCTATTACCTCACCAGATGCGTGGATCACTCTCACAGTACAACTTATTAACCCTCTTGGGCTATTCCTCGAGCAATTGCACAGCATGTTCCAATGTGGTATGTAAACTTTCTACTGTCGCACAACATGCATGTTATATGTTGATTTATAAGAGATTTAGAGTCTTTCCATGTGTTAGTGGATGTCTGTCAAGTACAAATAGCCATAGGTTAGTACATGTCTGTCTCATGTAAAAGCGAGCTTGTTAGCTGTGCTAGTTGGCAGTCGTGTACGCCAGGTAGGGGGTGCAAATGGTACGGGTATTATCTGTTTGAATCTGAGCTCGTATCCATTTGGATGGGTTCAAATCCGTCCGTATGCGAGTCAAGGTATTCAACATCCGACACTATCTGAATCCAGATACAAGTCGGATATATATGATGTCAATATCCATTCATATCTTATTTGACGCAACTGACACTATCCCTACGCGAACCCAAGGAAAAAAAACTAGCTGTATTCATATCAGTAGGTATCTGTTTGCACCCCTAACGCCAAGTCATCATTGAATAATTCTAGTGATGCAAGTTCTCCATCCCAGATTGCTTGTCACTTTAGCGTTGTTCTAAGTCAAGCATCTCTAACTTTGACCTAACTTATAAAAGAAAATATAGACTTACACAATGCTTAGTAAATACAGTATTAATATATATTTCATTATGGATTTAATAAAACTAATTTGATATTTGTAAATGTTGGTACTTTTTTTCTATAATTTTGGTAAAAGTTAGACAAGTTTGACTTAGGATAAAGCTAAAGTGATAAGTAATTTAGGGTGGAGGGAATAGTTAGCTGTGCATGCATGGTTAGTTGGGCATGTTCTTAGGTGTGGCTTGAGGTTAACTGCGTCCACATGAGGCCCAGGCACTAGATGCTGTCTTGTGCATGTAAGCTGGCTATATGAGCCAAGTGCTCGGTATGGTTGTTGCTTGAACCGTGAATGCAGAAAAGAGAACAGACGTGTGTTGTAGCAAATACAGCGCCTTCTTGTATGTTTGTTCGCGTGAGTTAGCTTCTGTTTTAGTCCTGGAAGTGCTCGAATGCGTTTGCTCTCGCGTGAGTATCATCCTTGGCCGGTTTTAACAATGCAAACAATACTATCAGAAATTCGCTGACAGCTATGCTGCCGATCTTGTATGTGACAGGTATTGTCTGAATATCGGAGGAGAGGAATGGATTTTGTGATGCAAGTGATCAACGAACCAACGTATTTGGAAGACCTCACCGGCCTTACGGACTTGATGAAATCCGCAGCTTGCTCCCAGGTCGAGTGGGTAGAAACTGATGAAGACGATTTTGTTGAGATCTGATACATGGTTTTAACGACTGTAAATATTATATCTCCTGCAATATGATTTTCATGAGCTGACGAAATAACACTGTGGGATGCCTTCACACTCAACAATGCGAAGCAATCAAGCAGCCACCCTTAAACACTTGTAACATCACGCTTGTACAATGATGACTGCAAGTCTAGCCAAATGTCAAATGCTAATAATTCTGGAAACTCGTGATTTACTCGCAATTCTATCCTACACGCTCTTGTTCAGTTCTTGTGCTCGACCTGCGGCTTGCCGCTTGCTGCAACGCACGTACTTGGCGATGCAGAACCCAAAGGAGGCAGACGTGCATGCCACGTCAGCGACCATGACGAGCACACCGGCGACGGGGCCGACGGCCACGGCGAGCAACGCGGACAGCCAGAAAGCCAGCTCCAAAGACGACAGAGGTAGAGGCAGAGCACGGCGCGACACAAGGCACAGGCGGCGCCCCGCAGTGGCTGCATGCCATGAGCGCCATCAGTCCGGCCAGGACAGGAGCAGGCACGGCGAGCCCGCGGGAGACATGGGCGTAGGCCGCCCTCACGATGCTGGCCAGGCTAGTTGAATTTTATAGAGCCCGAATACGGACCGAACTCAGGTCAGAATTGCTTTGGATTCCGAATTGCGTCCTGAGATCTCATCGGATTTGGAAACGAAATCTGCAAGCTTTGGGCAAAAAATTCCTGGCATACTTCTGAAAAAGGAAAGGTACAAGGTTTGTCCATGTATTTGTATAGCTTATGAGATGGTACTGTAGCTCTCTATACAGCAACACGAGCGCCGGCAAAAGTCACAGCTGATAGGAAGTTGACAAAATAAAAATAAAAAGACAGTCCCAGTAACATGGTGTATGTACAAGATACATGATATATCACCCGGCAGCCTGAAAGTCCCCAAAGTCATCATCCACGGTTTCTTGCCCGACCTTCTCTGCAGCAGCTGGTTGCTCAGGAGAAAGTTCGGCTTTGGAGGGGAGAGCGCTGGTTGTGCTGGCGGGTTCAGCGGCAGGTTCCTGGGGAGGAAACTCTGCTTTGAAGGGGGATGCGGCAACTCCAGAATCGGTTGGAGAGACGGGTGAAGGTGGAGGTGGGGGGAGTTTGAGGGAGACAGGGGGCTCCTTGGTGTTTGTCTTTTCACTCACTGAGAGCTTGTTTAGGCCTTGCTCAAAAAATACTGATTTTGTCTTGGTACCGGTTTCTTTCTGCACACAACAAAAGCAAACCCAGACACTCAGGAAATATCACAAAGAAAAAAGGGCGTACCCAGTGCCATAGGCTTCCCGCACTGTGCGGGGTCTGGGGAAGGGTTGTTTTTAAGCCCCAAGCCTTACCCACACAAATGTGCAGAGGTTGAGGAAATATCACAAAGACAGCTATAAAATTCGAACAAAAGGGGATACAGGCACATGCTACAAAATTTGGCACAGCACTACAGATACCCTTCAATGCAGTACAGTAGGGCTCGAGAGTAGCTCAAAGCCTCGGACTAATATGTTCATTGATATGCGAGGGGATTTGCTACTCAAATGCCATAAGAGAAATCTCGATGGAAACTATGCATAAGCAAAACTGACATGAGAATAGTCTAGGTCAACATGGCTTAGATCGACCAGGTCATTTTAAGGCACTTATAGATTGATAAGGATTCCATGATCCAGCTGTTTATTGTTATCCTTCCAACAAATGCAATTGCTTGAGCAACCTAGGGTACAACTACGAAGCAAAAATCCTATATTCTAATATTGCAGACCTTAGAAGACATCAAACAGGCTCTCTGATTCAGTTTTTTTCAAGTAAAATATTTGGATGAAAACTTACATTTTTAAGCTGAAGAACCAAAGTTTCCCCTTCTTTGAGGCTGTAATCCACTGATGATTGCTTCTCATAGTGCTGAACCATCTCTTCAGCGGCCTTCTTTTTGTTTAGATATCTTTGATAATGTAAGAAAAGAACAAATCATACAGGAAAACTGGTGCATTATATAAATAAGATGTTGGAAGCAATATCATAATCACAAATGATAACTGCATAAAACGAATTGAATTCCTTGTGGAAAATAAAGAAGTATTTCATAAAACTTACATTAACAAAACTGCCAACTAAACTATGATCTGACTGCATATGGGTGGAGGATAACAATTAAATGATGAAAGATCTGAGTCAACAATATACAACGTACTATCTATTATGGCTAATCAAAATCAAAGTTCAGAGGCCATATCAAATAGGATTCAACATGCATAACTCCTAGTCATAGAGGAATTGCACAGAAAAAGATCATTGTGATTTTTTATGACAGGCATATCATGTTGTAAACGAACATAAGGATACTTCATATGATCATGAAGAGCAGCTTGGAAGTCATATGCTTCAGGTCTTTCACGGAAGCCTAAACCTATAAAAGCATGACGCTGACGCCCATCTGCAGTTCACAGTAGGATTTGTTATGCTTCTAGTATATTACCATGTGAGACTGCACTGACCACATCAATTCAACGTTAAGTACCAAATGCTATGATCCTCAACTCAACAATAAGTAAAACATTAAGACACAAGGAACATCACAGAGCCCACCCAAGGTAGAGACAGTCATCACCTATATTCTCTTCAACGCGGAGTACAAAATATCTGCAAGAAAAAATTCAAGCAGCAAGCATCATTTGAGGTTCTGGCTATACAGTCCAAGTGTTTCTTATGGACACTAGAAAATACAAAGGCATATATTTCAATGTAGGACGACAATATTTTGTGGTAACACCAGATACAGACCTGCTGCTATCAATTGCAGGTTCCACCGGATGTGGCTCACCCTCTCTGAGAAACGCCCTAGCATACAGCTCCCCTGAAACACATCCACAGAATTAATACTGCGAGTGAAAAAAAATCTGAGCGAAAACACTAAAATAAATATTGTACCTGTGTTCTTATCTTCCAATTTGATGATGCATTCCTCGCCCTTGCTGACAACCTTAAGCGCCCCTTCCCATGCCCATTTGTTGACGTTCCACTCGTCCGCCCTGGATTTTATCACCAGTGTAATCGATTAGTCCCATGGAACAAAAAAAATATCTCACAAGTGGGGAAGGAACAGGCCCAATCATGAAATGAACAGCTCAATTGGTCTCTGAACAAAGAAGCAACCAAGAATCGGTGAGACGTGACACCCCTTAGCTAATTCAAACTTCCAAGATCGATCTAGCTCATGCACGGACAGGCACTCCTAATTGTGTCTAGTTTACTGATCCGGACAGAACGAACTAGTACATTACAACTCCTAAAAGGCTAAGAGTCCACAGCCACATCCTTTGGTGAGCTCGAGAAGTGTACCTGTAGGAGGCAGCCGTCTTCCTCGGAGGTATCTGCGCATAAATCCACAGTGGAATTAGCATGTTTCAGACGAACGACGCCGCCCAAACTTGCAGAGAATGGGCTGGCATGGGCACACAGCACACTACTACACTAAACTGCCCACGAAATACGAAGGGCGTGGGTGCGCACCAGGTAGACGTAGCACTCGGCGACCTGGAACAGCACGAGCTCCAGCGGCTCGGCCTCCGCCGGCGCCGCCGCCTGCTCGCCGCCGCCGGCGCTCGCCATGGCGCCGGCCGCGGAAGCGCCGGGGGGGCGAGACCGGGTCGCGGCGCAGCTGGAGCGCGGGGGCGGATGGTGCCGGGCGGTGAAGGTGAGCGGGCGGGATCGGGAGCGGCCGCGCCGGATCCGAATGCGGCGTGGCGGAGCAGCGAGTCCGGTCGTCGAACCAGAGACGGAGAGAACAGACAAGGAAGGTGCGGGGAAGGATTCCGGCGCAGGGTCGGGGTCGGGGTCGGCCCGGTCGTGTCGGGTCGGGTCTGGTTCGGGCTCGTGGGCGCCTGGCACGCGGACTCGGCTTACCCCACGGCGAGCAGTTTGGTTAGTCAAAGATGGGGCCCACGCCGCTATTGCTTGCGATTTGGGTTCCCTTCACGATTCGTAAGTCGTAATGGAGGTTTGAGCAGAGGTGAACGACGAAGATGATGAAATACAGAGAATTCCCATCCATTTTGAATGAGCTTCCACGTATTCTCGCCAACCCCCCTCCATATTCACCGTGTTCGGCTGGTCACCAGCCGAACAGCCCTACAGTATTTCTTTCTCACATTCCTCCAGTTTCAGCCTCCAGCTCCAGCTCCAGCCTGCCGAACAGTGTTTTCTCTCACGGCACTCCAGCTCCAGCCTGCCGAACACGGTGATTATTAGCAACACAAGACCAGGTTTAAAATTACCCAGAGAGGAAGCACATTCGGTTTTAAAAATTTTAATAGTTTTTTTTAGAACAAAAAAAAAAGTTGTTGAGGGTGTTATATATCCCGTTTTTACGGTTGGAAGAGGCGAATAGAACTTATAGTGAAGGAGATCAAATGGAATTCTTCCATCAAAAGGAGATAGCACAGCTGACCAAACGAGAGCTAATCGTCCTTGTTGCTAGAGCCTAGAGGCGAGCCAAGTTAGTCACGATTGAAGTGATCCACGATCCCGTTGTAGGATACCTTACCTCTACGAGGTGCTTATCCAAATCCCAATATAGGATAGTGTAAAGGTAGATATGCACCCTAATCTTGAGTTTTTTCTAATTAGATTGTAGCACTAGCTTAAGCATCGGTTGCAAGAGATTAAAACCTTTTGTTTTTTTCCCGGCTAGCCGGTTGTATCCTACTTCTATATCAATGAAATAGGCACAATCTCGTGCCCGTTCATTAAAAAAAAGCATTGGTCTTTCGATAAAAAGGCATTGGTTGCAGATACTTTGAACGCTTATGAGAGGCTGGACTGATCAATCTTGAGATTGACATCAATGAAGTCAAATTTAAATGGATAAATCGCACAAAACAAAATCTAACCACCTAAGCTATTGTCACTTCATAATGTTGACAAAGTAATAATATTTGAAACCTGTGAAAAATTTAAAGTTAAGTTTCAACAAAACAATAAGATATTTCCTCAGAAATATTGGCAAATCTTTTTTCATTTGGATCCTGCCATCCTGCCCGGGGTTCCCATTGTACAACACACTATGGAGAGTGACACAACCAGTTATATAGCATTAATTATGACAGGGTCAGTCCGTATTCTCCGAGATTGAAATTTGGATACATGCAAACGTACGATTATTGACTAACAGCAGCCCAGTGTCACCGATGCTTCCATTGATAGCGAGACGATGGCGAGTGGATCGCACCGGCGCCGGCGCCGGCCCACTTCTTCTTGTGGACGTTCCTTGTCCTTGGCACCTTCCGGCGGTGGCCGGCGGTGATCTTGCCCCTTGCCCTTGTTGAAACCGTGTCCTGCTCCGGCGGATCCAGCAACCAGTCCAGCAGGCACGATGACAACTCCGTGCAGTGGCTCGGTGGAAATGGAGAAAGGGGGCGGAAGATCATCCGGCGCCAGAACGACTTGTCCTGGACACGCTGTCTGGCCTCCATGAACTTCTCCTTCCAGCTGAGCACCTCCTCGGACTCGGAGTCCGAGCTCTCGGAGCGGAGAAGGAACGAAAACCCCCACCAGCGGCCGCGCCGGCGCCAGCCTAGCTGCGCTCTCAGGGCCTCGTAGTACATGGGCTTCCACACCTCGCCGTCGCGCTCGGCCACCAGGCGCCTCAGGTCCTTGCAGGGGCGCTCCATCCGCGCCAAGTCGTCGGCGCTGGCGAGCCTCTTCAAGATCTCCACCTTGATGTCGTCGGTCAGGGACATGAAGCCGGTCAGCGGCAGGCCGTTCCGGCGGCACAGCTCGGCGACGAGGCCCCAGCACGCGCCGTCGGCGAGCGCCCAGCAGACGCGCGACGCCCGGGGCTCCGCGTCGGCCAAGGAGCGGGAGAGGAGCGGCGTGACGGTGGCCGCGTCCAGGCGCTCCAGGTACGGCGCGCCCCTCCCCCAGTCGCCGTCGCCGCCCGCCGTGAGGAACATGAGGAGCGCGACGTCGCTCCCCCGCGCGCACACCAACAGCGCGGCGGCGGCGGCGCCCTCGCGGTGCGCCAGCTGCGGCGCGGTGTAGCAGCGGGAGAGGCACAGCAAGCCCGCCTGCTGGCCCGCTCGCTTCAGGAGGTGGTGACCGGGCGGTGGCCGGGCGCCGTAGGGCTGGAAGCCGACTTAGAGGAAGGCGGCGTGCGCGACCATGCCCAGCCGGCCGACGATGTCCTCGGCCTCCCACTGGTCAGCGTCGACGAACCTCTCCAGGATGGCCGCCACGGTGGTTGTCCTTGTCACAGTGGATTCGAGCTGCCGGGGGATCGAGATGGATTTCGTAACAACTCCCCCCTCCGTTCCAAATTACAAAACGTGCCAAAAATCTTAGTAAGTCAAAACAATCTCAAGTTTGACTAAAATTATAGAGAGAAATATAAAAATTTATGATATCAAATTGATGTAGTATAAAAATATAACTAATAAAAAATCTAAAGGTACTTAGTTTATAAAATAAATATTATTATTCTATTATATAAATTTGGTCAAATATAAATTTTTTTGACTCTCCAAGATTTCTTAAAATGTCATATAATTTGGAACGGAGGGAGTAACAAATATGAACTGCTGTATTAGTTGGAAGACCCTAGGAATCTATGGCGTGATTACCTTAGAAATGCCCCCCAAAGACTTGGTGTCTAAGCTATTGGATTCAATTCCTAATTCTCTTCAGATTAAATTATGAGATCAATGGACAATAAAATTCCACCCGCAACGAATGTGGCGATCGCATGTTTTTCCTCTATATTTTTTGGATGCAGCTATTGTACGGCCGGCCGTATTTTAGACTAATTGTACGGCTGCTCCTCTTAAGGAAATAGGCAAATTCTGCATACTCAGCTTTCCCTTTATGGAAAAGCTCTGCATGTGGCGACACAGGAAGCAACATAAAAAATATATGAATCCCATTTTTACTCTTTGTTATCCAAGGAGTCCTACCACGCAGGCTTTACTGGCTTACTGCCCTTAAAATATACAAAGTTTCCCAGCTAGAAAAAGGTGATGACAACTCAGTTTTCACCGATGATACGGATAAACTGATAGAAGTGCTGAAGAGTTAATTATGGTACATATGTATCACAAATCCACTAGTTTTTCTACAATCTGAGAACCCGATCTACAATTTTAATCAGGATTTCCTAAGCAGATCCAATGTTGCCTCAACTACAGCTCAAATTGGTTTCAGCAGGACCGACAGATGCAAGTCCGGTGCTATTCTTAAAAAACTGCATAAACAGATATGTAGAAGAAGTTCAGATTGTACACATCTGAGGCTTATACATGGGATTGGTTATTACTCTTTGCCAAAACTGCATGAACTAGGCAATATGTACTGCCACACAAGCTGCACATGGCATTTCCTTCCCTTTCTTAATGGATTGAAGTGCCTAATATCTACTACCATATAACCTAATCTGGGTCTCCCCTCTCACTGCTGAATAATTTGGTGACCTGCACTGTAACAAAATGAAGATGGATTAGAGAACCTGTAGTGAAAAAAAGAAAGATGGAAAAATTGCCTACTGAGTTACATTGTTTTGCTGCGATATAACTATGCTATTGCCTGATGAAAAAGTAAAGAAAAATACTTACTAAATTGCATTTTTAGCATAGTTCTAAGCACATTTTTTACTGATGAAAAGTAATGACTGTTGGATTGCATTGTTTTGCCTGATTCTAACCACATTTTTGCCTGATGAAAAGTACAAAATTGTTGACATAGAACTGGTGCCACCTTTATTTCTAATTGAGAAACATATTATTGCCTACTAAAATGCCACGGGCATGTTGAAAACCCATATTGCAAAACTGAATATTTGGCAGCATCATTGGTTCGTATAAGCCTACTCTCTAACACCAAGCACCAAGCAGGAACTAAAATTAGTAGAAGATTGCAGATCATCAGAAAAAAATTGATAACTCAAACCTAAAGGCATAATTTCAGGAATGGAAATTGCTCCTGCCAGCAATTGTCAAACCTATGCTAAAAATCAAAAGTACTAATTAGCTCCTAGAACAAATTATAGTTAGCACGCAACTAAAATGGATACAAACTGTTCATGCATGATATGTAGATTGCTTAATAAATAAATAAAAAGCTAGAGAGCGAAGCTATAGTTGTGGAAGTAATACAACCTACCATTTAACTACAAACTAAAAAAAATTATAGCCAGGAAAATGCTAGAGAAATTGAGTTCCCTTCACCAAAATCAAAGCAACCAAAAAGGTATTTTCAATTTCTGCAAGTACAATAAATAGAATTGACCTCTCCTGTGACTTTGGCTTTGATAGTTCAGCTATCTTAGAGATGATGATACTCCTAGAACATGACCAAACCAGATCATTGCACGTCCAGGGTAAAACCATGGTAAAATTCAGTATTCAAGGGGCTGATATGAACGGTGATTACGCATGATGGACAACAAATTGAAGTAAAGAGGGAACTGATGAATCATAAATAGAGAGCAATGAATCAAAAAGTTTTTCAGTTGTAGGGGCAGGTATCTATTCTACATAGAATGATAACGTAGACTAATCTCTACTATGTGGTACTCACAGTCAAAGGCACCAATGCATATTCAATCTCAATACTAGGTTTGAGTTTTACCAAACTACTAGTTGATATAGCATAAGTCGCCTAAAAAATGCAATGCATGACTGCAAAAACTACATCACAAGCAAAATTGAACATTCATGACTCATAGTGCTGTGTATGCATCTCAGTAAACAGATATCTACCAGCATATTATCACAAATGCACGTTATCTTCATACTTGCATAACTGATGATCTCCTTTATGACCTACCATACAATGAGAAAAAAAACTAAATCAGTTAGCATATACATTGCAAGAAAAAGGTCCTTGTGCATGTCGTAAGCATTTAGATTAATATTTAGTATGCATTTTAATGATATCAATTAAGTATTTCAGATGCCCATTCCAATTTTTAGGTAGTTTGTTGCCTAATGAAGTATATTGATTTGTATAATTCAGAACCATAATTTCCTAATTCCTTCCCATATTATTGCCTAGCTGGGAACCGTAATTTTGCCTACCAAACTACATTGTTTTACCTAGTTATAACTATAAAATTGTATAATCAGAACCACATTATTGCCTAATAAACTATATTATTTTGGAAAATTGGGCTAGTTACACCATTATAGCTCTAAGACAAAAGACATAGAAGAACGTGAGGCTTGTTACCCGCACGAAAACAATTTCACCAAGATCAAAAACACACTAATAGAACTTCTATGATCAGGTTTAGCTGCACTTCATGCAGAGTTAGTGTTTTCACAAATATTTACTATATATATCTTTAGTGATGATATTTTCCATTCAAAACAATACTAGACTACAAAATGAACAATCTGTCTGTTGATTTAGCATAGGAACCTACAAATAAATTCCAGTAAACTGAATGTTTAATCCATAAATTATGCTATTGCCTAATAGTTCCAAATATTACTGTCTAGATTAGATTACTAAATTAGTATTGAATAATTACTAAACTGCTTGTCTTGAACTTAAATGCTAGAAATGATATATTAACAAATAATACTGAGTTTCTTTGTCTTGTTTTGTAACCACATTTGCTCATTTGGAATTTTTTAGGATCAAACAACAAGGTAGTGTAGTTTATTAGCACAACCATTTAGAAATCTAACGATTTTAGTAAGTTGAGTTTTACTCCTATGTGGTTTAGCAAATGATTTTACCAAACTGATGATAGATGTTGCTACTCTTGCAGCGGTAAAACCAGTGCTGCCACTATTGTGCTGACCCTATCAAAGAAGAGATGATGAGCTCATGTTATTCCTATTAGCATGAAAACGGAGATAAGAAACTACAGCAAATGCAGGAGATTCCAGTCGAACAGAAACAATATCAAGATCAAAGTGCCTTTCTAATAATAGTAATTTGCATGACTAATAATAATAATTTGCCTAACTATATATTAAACTTTGCCTAAATAATAATAGTACTTTGCCTGACTAATAACAATACTTATCTGGAACACAAGTGGAAGCATCGCAAATATGATGGTGACAAACAACAATCATCCTTGGCCATATTCGTGCTAAGAAACTATTTCTAATATGCCGTTCAGTCCCTACTACTATCGTATCCATATAAGATGAACAAACAGCAATAGCAAAAGGAACAAATACCAAAATGTCTAGATCAAAGACAAGAGCATGTTTAAATCCAAACCTCATTGATGGACTATTATTAGCATGCACCTACTAATTTTCATGTCAAGAGAAATCAAGTACTGTGTTCCAAGTTAGGAGGAAGCATGAGTTGACAAACGCAGACTGAATTAATCAAGTGCAGACACTGAATTCGCTTCAAAACAGATCCATGACAAGATCAATCACAGCACCAGGATTGACCAACTATGCATGGCCTGACGAGATCAATTTGAGATATGCACATTTCCTGATACTAGAAGCAGACGAGTCTCTCCATGCCTAACCCCCAAATCCAGATCCCCAAACCTTAACGCCATCCATGCCTCAATCTGAGAGAGTGGGAGGAGGAGAAGGACCCATCGTAGCGGGGTGTCGGCGGCGAGCCACCAGATCTGCTAGAATCACGGTATGAAGGACGGGGGAGCGGAGAGGGGACAAAGCACTACATACAGATGAAGTCGAGGGTGACGCTGTCGTCGCAGAGCCACCCCGTGAGGTGGTGGAAGCATGCTCGCTCCTCCGGCGGCGCGATGCGGATCCCCATTACCGCCGCCACACCACTCGTGTCGCTGTTGGAGTCCGCCTCGGCACCGGGGGCCGCGGCTGCGGCGGTGCTCGGCCGGACCACGCTGCTAGTGGCGGCGGCAGCAGGGCCCGGCATGTAGCGCAGCGTGGCCAGCCCACGGCCGCCACCGCCACGCCCATCGCGACGTGCCAGAATGGAGAGAGAGAGAGAGTTCTGGATAGTGGATAGGAGGCCCTTCAAGCATGGAAGTCACGAGGGAAACAGATAAGATTATGCGTGATAGCCTTTGGACTATATGGGCCATTCAGTTGAATTAAAATACGGCTCGCCGTTATGAAGTCTTTACCATATTTTTTTTACTCTTGCCGATGCCGATTAGAGCACTCCACGTCTCCACCTCTAGAAAAGAGCTTCACTTCACGTCTTGACCAACTCTACCCTAGACTCCTAGAGCAGGTCCACCTTAACTCTCCATGGAAAATATGGAGCTATGTTTTACGTGGCTTCAGCTTTAGGAATAGGATGATTTGATGGTATGTTTTGCCTTTTAATTGACGTGTGGTTGCTGCTTAGACATATTGGAGTGTCTTTTTACAATACGCACGAACAGTACTCGTTACTGTAGATATAGAACTTGTTTACGAGCACTTCGCTTCAAAAAAGAAAAAATCTAACCCCCTCCATCCTGGAGTTGGCCATCTAACTTGGAGCAGATATATTGTATGTTTTGCATACAGGCCGGCTCACCCCAGCTCCAACGGGGCGATTTGAGAACTGTCCTAGTATATGAGACTGACTAAGCAAGTTTTCTTTTATTAAATCTTTGAAGTATTTAAGACCCTAGCATGAGATCAGGAATAAGTATTATATATTACAGTAATTGTTGAGAGAAAGAAACATAAAAAATGCACCAGCCGGGAATCGAACCCAGGTCTGTACCGTGGCAGGATACATTCTATCACTAGACCACTGGTGCGACTGATGCTATCATTTCCGGTAAATTTTTAACATAACATAATTTTCGTCGCTACTGAATGCTTTTTTTTTTATGCCGTCGCTACTGAATGCCTAGTCACATTAGCAGACAATTTTTTTGACGCGGCTCTAGAAAAATAAAATATGAGTTTTTTATGGCTTTATATGGATTGGAGCGTGACCTTTTCCGTTTTCAAGATGGGCAGGTCTGAAATGCACAACAACATATACGATTCTACATAGATACTTTCCAGAATACATTGTGTTGACGATCAAAATTGGCACGGCTGTGCAGACCGGTCTGACCGGTATGCATAGACCGGTCAGACCGGTCAAAGTGACTTTGTGAAAATACAAATTTGATTTCACCATTGCGTAGCTCTCGTCGAGACGATCAAAATGTATATATGGAACGCCCGATTTGAACTTCGGATGAGAGAGTTATGACTTCGGAAAGATTTGACCTAGACCCAGACCTGTCAGACCGGTTGGCTAGGGCGGTCAGACCGGTCCAGACAGCCTAGTCCGAGTTAGGAGTTGTATTTTTACACGAAATTAATTAGGGTTTCAACTACTAACGGGAGAAGACCATCCATCCCTATAAATATAAAAGGTCACGGCCGATTGAGGGGATACAACCCAATCGAACTTATCAAATACATCTACTTTTTATCGTCTTTACCTTTCTTCCTCATTACCCTACTTTTGCAACCTCGACATGCTGTTCTTCTCTCGTCTTCATGGCATTTGAGGACGCCCTAGCTGGCCTACCGAGTCTAGGGCAACCCTACGCGCGCTTTCCCCGACGGGGTCCCTCCCGGGTGAGCGTTCGTCGGATTGTCGCCGTTCTGCACGACGACCGGTCTGACCGGAGGAGGCACTGCAAGGAGCCCCTCCTCGCGTCGCGCGATCTAACGCGTTTGTGTATTGACCAGAAAAGACGTCAACACAAATTGGTGACTCTGCTGGGGACGAAAATCAGGTTATTATGACTGATTTGTCAAACTCTAGCAATATGGCGATGCGTGATAAGCTACTTGAAGAGTATAAGCGAGAACACAATGGGACAGTCAAAAAGTTATTCTTGTCCCGCTGCCATACAACAGAGCAAGGAGTCAAGGTGATAAACGAGTGGCAAATATCATCCACCATTGAAGTATTGATGGATATGCGATCCTCAGGTAATTTATCTGATGTTTTATCTGGTATTATTAAAGATTTGATTGATCAAGAAAATAGTTCAATTCAAACTCCTGTTGTTCGAAAGTCGGTTATTGAAAAACCGGCTAACAATCCTTGCAAAAATTTGCCTGATGTTGCTGGTCAAGATACAATTCGGTTGTCTCAAGCCGAAATTGTCGAACTAAATTCTCCTAGCAAGTACACAGAAACTAATTCTAGTATTTTTACGCTTGGGGGCAACAAAATAAAGGTTGTACCATCACCAGCTGTACCGCAACCGGTCTGACCAGTTCTCCAACCAGTCTCACCGCCTCTCCCAGAGTTCCGCAAAATAAATCAAAGCCAAAGATGGTTAAGCCCAAAAAATCCGAGATTGGTGTTTGGAAAACTGTTGAATCCAAAAGTCGTCATAAGCATGAAAAGAAAAAGGCGAAGCCAAATAAGAAGCTTCCGTCTAAATCCTTAAAACAAAAGGATATCAAACATGACAGTTGGGCAAAAAATTTCAAACAACCAAAATTTGTTCCAAAACAGAAATTTCATGATCAGAATCAGCAATGTTATAGTTTTCCTACATCAATGCCGTTTTCGTCATATGGAACCTCTATGAATATGCCATGGGGTGCTTATTTAAATATGCCTTATTCTTGTGCACCGCGGTTTTATAATTCATATATGCCATCTCTTCCTACATATTTACGCCCAAATTATATTACTTATAGGGAGCTGGCAATTAGTGAACCATCACCTAAAAAAAATGGTCGTTTTAATTCTAAAAATCGGCCTGTGCAGAAAAGGAAACACAAGGTGATCAAGCAAGTCTGTCGTGTCAAAAAAGATGGACGATTGAATAAAAATTCAGATTTGACACAAGATAAAGAAAAGCCGACCGTTGAAGAAACATCGGCTAGGTCTATTGATAAATTGTCCCTGATATTGAACATGTTTCAAATGATATGGCTGAACAACAATCAAGTTCGGCTGGGGGGCAAGACAAAAAAGAAAACACTGGTGACAAGCCAACCGGTCTGACCGGTACTCAGACCGGTCTGACCAGTGCGTCCAGTGAATCTGAGAGTTCCTCCAAAAGCAAGATGAGGTCGAGTTTTAAGGAACTCTTGGCCAAATATGAGAAATAAGGAGCTACTCAGAAGAAGAAACAGATGGGATGGCCAAGCAAAGCTAAGGATGAGACATCATCAAGATCTTGCGAGCAATTGGATCATCATTCGTCTCAAGGTAACTGTCCTGCTATGTTATACTCAGGACCAGTTGTTCCATGGTTTTGGTCGTATACTTCTTATTATACATCTTTGGATTATAGTAGGATGTATATACAACCATATTATAGTCAATATCTTTCTATGTATCCAAATTGTATCTTCCAAAGACCGATTAACAATAATCTGATCGAAAATGATCTTAATGGTAGCAAGAAGGGTGAGAAGGACGTAAAGGAAAATTCAAAATACTTACAGCCGAGGTGGTGTCCCTCAGACTTATCTCACACCCAAAAAAAAGCTGCAATGTTTGCGCAAGCAAGAATCAATGGAGCAACAAGTGGAGGTCGAGCCAACAAAGCCAATGATCATGAAGAAAATTTGGAGACCGAAGCAAATTATTTCATCATCAACTTGAAGTAAAGCAAGATATGTCCGGTAATTTTTTATCGCCCTTAGCACAAAAAATGGCTGATGAATATCATTGATCATCGTCCTTAGACAATTTTGGTCCATATGAGTGTTCTTTGGCACGCAAGCTTTGCCAAAGAACAGGGAGGCATATGTTGACGATCAAAATTGGCACGGCTATGCAGACCGGTCTGACCGGTATGTATAGACCGGTCAAGGTGACTTTGTCAAATGCAAATTTGACTTCACCATTGCGGACGATCAAAATGCATATATGGAACGCCCGATTTGGACTTCGGAGGAGAGAGTTATGATTTCGGGAAGATTTGACCCAGACCCAGACCGGTCAGACTGGTTGGCTAGGGCAGTCAGACCGGTCCAGACAGCCCAGTGCGAGTTAGGAGTTATATTTTTATGCGAAATTAATTAGGATTTCAACTCCTAAAGGGATAAGACCATTACTCCCTATAAATATAAAGGGTCACGGTCGATTAAAGGGATACAACCCAATCGAACATATCAAATACATCTATTTTTTATCGTCTTTACCTTTCTTTCTCGTTACCCTACTTTTCCAACCTCGATATGCTGTTCTTCTCTCGTCTCCATGGCGTTTGAGGACGCCCTAGCTGGCCTGCCGAGTCTAGGGCAACCCTACACACGCTTACCCCCGACGGGGTCCCTCCCGGGTGAGCGTTCGTTGGATCGTCGCCGTTCTGCACAGCGACTGGTCTGACCGGTCCATCTGATCGGTCTGACCGCTTCATGCAGGAGGCGCTGCAAGGAGCCCCTCCTCGCGTCGCGCGATCTAGCGCGTTTGTGTGTTGACCAGAAAAGGCGTCCACACATTGTTCAAAGAACGAGCCATATCCTCACTCTCTCTACTTCTTGTTTCGTATATTTTATTCTACATTTATCACTTACTATATACTCCCTCCGTTTCAAATTATACGACATTCCAAAAATATTGGAGAGGCAAAGCAATCTCAAGTTTGATCAAAATTATAGAGAGAAATATAAAAATTTATGACTATGAAATTATAACTAATAAAGAATCTAATGGTACTTAGTTTATATAATAATAATAATTATTTTATTATATAAATTTGGACAAATATAAAAAACGTTGACTCTCTAAAATTAGTGGAATGTCTTATAATTTGGAACGGAGGGAGTATCTTCGTAATCTGTTCATCATATCATATGTGGCACACCGTTACATTCAAAACGTAGTACATTCAGCATGTAGTACTTTAGAATATCTGTAGAGCCATGCATATATCCTCGTTCTCTCTAGAATCAAAATAACGTTAGAGGACTTTGCCTGTTCGACATTGCAAGTGATGAAAATTGCACATACATAACGTGATGGCTTAAACTATCGTGATGACGTGGTGGCTGCATGAAAGAAGAGAGAAGTAGAGTTAAGGATCCTTAGTGGGTCCCACTTATATGAGGTAAGGTACATAACGCTGTTGATTTTGTTTCTCAAACTTACCAACAATTTATGTTTAATTAAATAAAGTAAGAACGAACATCACTATATCCATCATCAAAAGTGCAATCGATCTATTAGATCTTTTTATTTATATGAGTATTTATAGAAAAGATGAATAGTAGAAGAAATGAAAAATAGTAATTGTATTATATATATAAATAGAGGTAGTATATAGTCATATAGATGGCTCAACGAGCGAAACGCATCTAGTCGTCCACAATCTAATCAATGAGTCTAAATGCAAGATTTTGATTTTTAAGCCTTCACGCATCTAGGAAGTTCTGGAAACGTAGAGCTCCTAACAACATAGCGATTTTGGGCCCAATATGACGGGGTTTTTTGGTTATCTGTCTGGTCTGAGCCCGTCGTGGCCCAGTACAACGCCCAGTCTATTTTTAGCACACGTTGCGCCAGTAGCCCAGTACCAGTTGGATTCCCTAATCGAGAAATCTGATGCTGTCAGCGTCAGGTCGATAAAAACTCGCCGATCCTTCCTCTCTCCTCACCTCCCTTCTCGTTCCGACCCGGCCGCCGCCACATCTCCAAACCCTAGCTAGGGTTTTGCCCAGCCATCCCCTTCTCGCTCCCTCGCCCCCATGGATCCCTTCTCCAAAAAGCGCAAGGCCGAGGAGAACGGCGCCGCCACCGCCTCCCCCGCCGGCGGGGCCGCCGCGCTGGGCCTCACCCGCGACGACGTCCTCCGCCTCCTCGAGCCGCTCTCCCGGGACCAGCTCGCCGACATCGCGGCCGCGGCCGCCCTCGTCTCGGCGCACGCGCTCGACGCCGTGCGCGCCGCCGCCGACCGGGACCCGGCCCTCCGCAAGCTATTCGTGCGGGGGCTCGGGTGGGAGACCACCTCCGACTCGCTCCGCGCCATATTCTCCGCCTACGGCGACCTCGAGGAGGCCGTGGTCATCACCGACAAGAATACTGGGCGGTCCAAGGGCTACGGCTTCGTCACGTTCCGCCACGCCGACTCCGCCGTCCTCGCGCTCAAGGAGCCCTCCAAGAAGATCGACGGCCGCATGACCGTCACGCAGCTTGCTGCCGCCGGCGCGGCCGGAGGGCCTTCCGGTGGGGCCGCGGGCAGCGGTGGTGCTCCTGTGGCGGATGTCTCCCTTCGAAAAATCTTTGTCGGCAACGTCCCTGCCGACATGTCGTCCGAGCGCCTCCTTGCGCACTTCGCTTCTTATGGCGAGATCGAGGAGGGGCCGCTGGGTTTTGATAAGCAGACGGGCAAGTTCCGTGGCTTTGCCCTCTTTGTGTACAAGACGCCTGAGGGTGCGCAGGCCTCGTTAGTGGACTCGGTTAAGGTAATTGATAACCACCAGCTTGTATGCAAGCTCGCAATAGAGGGGAAGAAGGGGAAGCAGGGGCAATCACAACAATCTGGGGCTGCCAACCAGCAGCAGCAGCAGATGATGCAGGGTGGTCCACAGGAAATGCAGGGAGGGCTTGGGCTTGGGCCTGGGCCACAGATGGGAGCGCAGTATGGTGGCCCTGGGAGTGGTCTGTCTTCATTCGGTGCATTTGGTGGTGTTGGCGGCGGGTTTGGGGGTCCAAACCCTTATGGAAACATGCCATCTTCCATGGGTGGAGGGGGTGCTGGTGGTTTAGGCTCAATGGGAGGCCAGGTGCCTACCGGTTTGGGTGGTGCTGGGGCTGGCGCATTTGGGCCTGGTGGAATGGGTGGTGGCTCGTTTGGTGGATCATCTCAGTTTGGTGCTGGTGGGATGGGGGCTTATGGTGGCCTTGGAATGGGTGGAGGTTCCATGTACCGCATGCAACAGGGTGGAGGTGGGCTGCCTGCAGGTGCCTTTGAAGGAGGGAACTACCCCCTTCCAGGGTCGGGTTTCCGTGGCCAGGACCCTCAAGGTGGGATGTCACCTGGGCCAGGTGGCAGGGCTCCTCCTATGTATCCCAATGTGCCGCCTTATTTCTAAGGTATACTTTACACCCATAGCATATTTTTAGTTTTATAGTTTTTTATTGTTGTGGTATGCCGCTTTTCAGAATTGGAATTGTAGTGAAGCATGCATTGATTTGTAGATTGTTTGCTTTAGCTTCTCACATGGATGGAATTGACTATGTGTTTGAAAATTGCACTGGCTGAATGGTGGTGTTTTTGGCTTTTATTGAATCTGGCGGTGATTTATGAGTCAGATTCTTTTGATTTGACTATTTTGTTTGCAAGTTACACTGTCTGAATGGTTGTTCTTTTTTGCTTTTGTTATTCAATTTGGTAGTGACAGAGAATTCATATTCTATTACTGATTAAGTTCTGATGATTTGTAAGACATTGAAGGCAATAGGTACTAATAAGTGATGATTGGTGGGCATTGATCCTAGAGTTTCATGGATGCTAGCTGTGAATATGTTAGCATAGTAGTCCTTAAGTTCCCTATTAGCTGACATATATTTTTTTCCCTGTGTTTTCCTGTTTTAAATTTTCCTTTGGGTGTGTGAGTTATTTGGGTTTGCCTTTGTAGCATGGAGGGCATAATGCTTTGGTGGGCCTGACTGCCTGAGGCATCCCTCACTTTGCTTGTTGTTTGTCTGGTTGTTTATGTGACATTTGATTCCTCCGTACCCATTACTTTCGTTTGCATGCTGATTCTATTCTTTTTTTGTCTTGGTGATTGTATTGGGATTGTCAAGCTTTGTTATTCCTTATCTGCTTATAACGATGACTGATAGTGTGGATCTGCTTGGGCTATTAACCTGATCTTAAATTGCTGGTTACTACTTGATTGTAGCGCTTCAAGGCTGAGGCAATCTTAGTTTTCTTTTAGTCTTAAACTAAGTTCCTCATGTTCAGATCTAGTTGGTCCTTAAGTTCACGTTTATTAATTCGTATCGTGGAGTCATGTTTGTAACTGGTGGCTGCATTAGTGCATGCTAATGTCCGCAGTGTTGCCTTTTCTGTATTCATGTCACTGATACCCTCCCTAAGTTCCCTTCTATTTGGTACTTTGGCATTAGCGTAAACCTTTTGTAAAGGTTGTTTCTTATCTAATCTTGCATGTAGTGCTTGGGACATTGGACTCAAATAATGCCTTCCGTTCCCTCATTTCATACTACCATTAAATTACTAGATTCCTATACCTAAAGACCATGTTGTGTATTAGATGCTAGAGATGTTTGCTGGCTGCTTGATCAATAGCTGCAGTGTTATGGATAACGAGTTTATAAGCTGTTTGTGAACTTATCTTTTTTTTTACTAACATTAACATTGTATTTATATATCATTTTCTATGTAATATAAGACAAATCTATCTTTGTGCACGGTGAATGTGTTACAGTTTCTTTTTTGGGTGTGGGTGCTGGTATCCAGAATGCTTTATTTCTTTCTTTCTTGATAGTTTATGAATTCTCTTGACCTTTTTTTTATGTTCTTTGTCTCATCAGTAGTATGATTTCGGTTGATCTTAATTTTTGCCTTGATTTTATTATGTTAAGTTTTTCAGTTTCCCACCGATCCTTATTGATGTGATATATTTGCACTTAAAAGCTCTGCAATATCCATGTGCAGTCATCAAAACTGGTTTTGACTTGATAGTGCATAGAACATTTTGCTATACTTGATAAATCCCACCTTATAAAAAGTTCTCTTAAGTATGTTTAGAAGCCTAATGTATTAAGCATCGTATCTCTTTTTTAATTTTTATTGTGTTTGTATTTATATCTGTACTCAGCTGAATTATTGATTGAATTCTAGTGAATGTATGACTCAGGTGTGTGACAACTCTTGGGAGCATATGCTTTGCAATGGTTGTGCTGAATTCACATGGATGTCTTGCATATTCTGGCTAGTGGCTACTTCTGATCTGGATTCTGGAATGAGTTTGCACTACCAGTGTTCGATGTTGGATAAATCAAGCTAGTTTAGTGTTTCTTGACAATGCTTCACATGTACTTCTTTATGACTGCTTTGCAGTTTTCAGTTTACATAGATAAGTGAAGTTGCACTCAACTGTACTGTGTCTTGTTTATTGTAGTATTATCATATGAGATCCCTTTGTTATTATTGGCCTGTGATCTGTTCAATCTTGCCTTTTTATTAGTGGAGACATGCTTGGTGAGTTGTGGGCTGTTTGTATGTATGTATGATTGTAATACGGGCTTCTTTTTTCCTTTTACATTTATAGTCTGGTTGCCGAATGCTGCATACCTTCTCCAAAATAAATCCTAAAGCTATAGATTTATCGTTGTTTCTTGAAGCTTGGATAGTGGCCAAGTACTCCATGATAGTCAGAAGATGTTTTGCTTTTGCCTTACGCCCTTAGTTAACTATTTAGCTGTTTTAGCTTGGGGGATCAGCTAACTACAATTCTTAACTAGGTGATAGATAAGACTACTAACCAACTATTCAAACAGGGCCTTAGCTAGCAGCTAATAGTTATCTCTAAAGGATGGCCTTAGTCACATGCCTTTTTACCTTATGAGATAGGGATTATTGATGGGTTTATGTTCTCTTTCTCCCGTCTTTTATGCGATCTCTTGAAACCGGAAGGCTATAAATTAGGTTTAGCTTTGTAGCACATCAAGGGTAATCTTGAGTATGTTTTTCTTGTTATCAGACAACTTTTTTATGCTTTTAAATTTACATATTCCTAGTCAGCAAGTTTTATCATGCTCAAATTGCTACTGTCAATGATCTGTTTTTACCTAGCGGACATGGCATTTTCTGGCATGAAAGCTGTAGTCTTATGTAAGTTGCAATCACCATTTTGTTGTTTATGGCGTACACTGCTGTTTGCTGCCCTGGTTATGCCCATGCATTCTATTGAACTGGTGTAGATTTTGGTGCTGAATTAGTATGTATTGCAATGTCAGACTGTAAATCTGGTGCTGATTTTTGTAGTCAGTATTGTCACCACAGTTGTTATTTGCACTCCTTTAGTAGTTGTTTAATTGCTTAGCCAATGTGTACAATTGATGAGCTGAATTTTTGCTTGTGGACCGGGTAGGATTTAGGCTATATGACCAGATCTTCAATGTAAAGTGCTACCTATGTGGCAACGTCTGTATATTGTGATTTTCTTTGTTCTCCTCTATTCTTCTGCTTTACTATCACACCAGACAAGTTGAAGCTGCCACCCAAAATAGTATTACGCTTCACCCTAGCAAATGTACATTGGAGGGAGGTCTCATCAAAGAGTCAAGCAAAAGCATATTCCAGGTATCTGGTAGCCCTGGTAGGCACCAATGGCTGCAATCAGCATATGTCAGCGGTTGTTGCCGCTGCTCTGTGCTCAGCGGTTTCCCTTCCCGGGTGATGGTGTAAACCGATGGGTGTGCATCAATCCGGAGCTCCGAGAGGTGTGTGATATTCAGATATTGGACCGGTGTTCTCATGTTCTTGATGTTCCTTTCCACAATGGTGACCAGGCTTTTTGGAAACCAAGGAGCCACTGTTCCAGTGGAGATTGGGGACGTCTGGTTATAGCACCAGTTTACACTGCACCGTAGGAGTGTAGTTAGTGACCTCATTTACTTCCTGCTACTTGTTTTTTGAAGTAGTTCCTGCTTCTATTGTTGCTGGAAATGTTGTAGTACCTCTTATGTTCAGGAGAGACGCTCCTGAAGAATACTCTTGTTCTGCTGGGGTCTATGTTGCGGTCGACCCACCTAGCCCAGGTTCTTAGCGCTCTGTTGAAGGCTTCCTCCCCTGCCATCTCAACCATCTTCCCGTGTGTCTCGAGATGGTCCCACCTGCATCCAGATGTATGGGGTAAGATGCAGGGAGTATAATAGATTGAGCATGGTTAGAGAACAGAGATCGCGTGGACTTACGCTCTGAGCTTGCCAGTGTGAGTCCACCAGTGGCCGGTGTTGAAGATGAGAATGTTTGCGCCCAGGGTCCTCTGCAGCATGGCCGGCAGCTGATCCAGCTTGAGCGCCCTGGTCTGGTTGATCTTTGTTTCGAGCTTCACGAGGAACGGACTCCAGAAGAACTCTACGGAGCAATTGTAGTCCTGTTTTTGTAGAATGCAAGTGATGTAAGTGCAGTGTGAACAGTCATTGTAGAAGCCCCGTTTTAATGAAGAATATGCGATCTTAGCATATATATTCCCTAGTCGTGTACTTTTTTTGTTTGTTACGAAGCAACAATGTGAAACTATCACTTACACATATCTAAATGCATTTCTTTCAAGAAAAAAACATATCTAAATGCAAAACATAAAAAACAATTTGTTTACAATGGTCAATTGTTTACTTAGGTCAGATAAAAGGCAGTAATTACTGTGAACTAATTTGTTGATACTGTTGTCTACGACTACGGTTGACTTCGGCTAGAGTAGGTTGATCAACAGTAACGGGCGCCATGAATTCATCGTGGGCACACGATGCCAAAGACGAGGAGCTAGCTGGTGACGCCACTCTTACCATGGCGCGGAAGATCCTGTACTCGGAGCCGGCGTCGTCGACGATGCGCTTCCGGGACCGGTCCGGCACCGCCGCGTAGAGGATGCAGGCGAGCGACTCCCACATGTTGCGGTTCAGCGAGTCGCCCACGAACACGAGCCGCTTGTCCCGGCACAGCTCCAGGGCCTCCGCGCCGCCCAGCCTTCGCTCGTCGATCGGGAAACAAGTGTCAGAGTAGCCATGGCGCGCGCGGAGCACAACACAGATGAATGGTCAATGCGGCGTTAGCTTGCGGGGCACTGACCTCGTGCGGCCGCCGCAGCCCCGGGGCCGCCACCTCCACTGCTCGTAGCCGGAGTCCGGGCGGCCGTTCCGGTGGCACGCCACCTGGTTGCTCAGGAACGGGCACTCCGCGGCCTCGTACAGCGGGTACCACGCCGCGTCGTCGCGCACCCAGGTCCCGTCGAACACGTCGCAATCGCCGTCGCCACCTCCTTCCCCTTCCTCCTCCGCCGGCGCGGGGGCCGGTGCAGGCGGCGGCCCGGCATCCTCCTCCTCGTCCTCCTGGCCCAAATCAAGGCCGCCTGGTGAGCCCGCGTCTGGCGCCGGCGCCGGCGCAACCGCGGCGTCGTGCGAGGCACGGGCAGTCGACGGCGCCGCCTGCTGCCGCATCCTGGATAAGCGGTCCCACGGTGCTGCCGTGTGCGGCAGGAACGGGCGGTAGCCGGCGGCGAGGAGAAGGAGGCCGGCGGAGAGGAGGAAGAGGCAGGCGAGGGAGCAGAGGGAGGTGGCGAGGACCCATCTCCGGGACGAGAACGCTGAGAGGGCAGCAGCTGGCTTCATGGAGTGATCCATTGCTCGCTCGCTCGCTCGCTACGGGCTTCTTTGCATTGGTGGTGAGGCGAGCGAGTGCGTAGTGGGGCTAGCTAGCCTTGGGCAGGTGCCGGTTGGTTACATAGCGAGACGGGTCAAACGGACAGGCTGGAGGGGAGCTAGGGGAGGCAAGGTGGTGCCGCGGCGCCGTGGTGGGTATTGGTTGGGCGTTCTCGCCGTTGCTGGTGAGGAGGGGTTGGGTTTTTGGTTGGTCCGCTGAGACCATAGTATGCCGCCGCTGCTCTTACGCATCATAGGCATCAAATTTAAAAAAAAATGAAAGAAGGCCGTAACTTAATTTGGAAGTTAACATTGTTCCTCTGTTAAATGTGCTGAACAGGAATTCATGGAAACTGATTAGAGTCCGACGATCAATAAAAATTCATCACACTCCCCCTCAGACATATTAACAGCTACCTAACTACTAAGCCCTTTTTTTGCCGAAAAACGTCACATCGAATGTTTGGAGTATTAAACGTGGACAAAATAAAAAACCAATTGCACAGTTCGCGTGTAAATTGCGAGACGAATCTTTTGAGCCTAATTGCGCCATGATTTGATAATGTGATGCTACACTAAATATTTGCTAATGACGGATTAATTATGCTTAATAGATTCATCTCACAGTTTACAACCAGAATCTGTAATTTGTTTTGTTATTAGTCTACGTTTAATACTTCAAATGTGTATCTGTATACTTCAAAAATTTTACATGTAAAGAACTAGGAATGCTGCACCTAGGAAGAAGATAATAAACTTGAAAATGCTATGCCTAGGTGGCGAGTGCTGGCAAGCTGCCGATTTTTGATATATAGTAACTCCTGAATCTCCTCTTTCAGAGATTCAATCGTAGTGGATTGGCAATAACACAACAGGTTCAATATCCAAAATGGTAGCCGATGCACGGCGACACTGACGAAGGCGGATGCGCTCGCTCCCCGGAAGGAGAGATTATAGGCCACGGGCATGGAGGGGCAAATTTAATGCAAAAGTCAATAGAAGCAAGACTAGTTCGAGATCCAAAATGATAGCGATCCAAAAGCATCTTCCAAAAGAAGACCCCGGAGCACGCCCTCTGACCAAATGCGTATGATATTGTGGACCTCGCCAAAAAATGCAATACATCCCAGTAAAAAAAAAGAAGAATACACGTGAATCCCAAGCAAATATGGGCGGTGTAGATTAGATAAGCCCCGCCGAGCATGCAAATGCTGCGTTGTGTTTTCTCTCCCTCTCTGTGACTGATCTGTACTGACTGTGAATGATAGTTGGTGCAAAAAGGTGCTTAGTACCTGTTGTTTATTACTGCATCGTGGTTGATCAGTAGTGGTTAGCGCTTGACGTGGCATGTAAATACTCTAGTGCCCCTACTCAAGTGGCCTACGCCCTCCGTCCTGAAATATATGTCATTCTAGAATTTTTAGGAGAGATTATGGTTGCTTAGAAAAGACTCTCATACTCCTAATTATTAAGCATTAGGAATGTGCTAATTAAACTAGCATGACTTTTTCCATGCACCTCCCCCACATGTATCTCCCCCTATTTGGTTGCATGCACATCTTTCTATTGGGAAAAATCCGTAAACGATGCACAATTAAGATGGTTGAGTTCACTCTCAACCTAGAATGACATACATTTGAGGAAAAATTTCAAACCTTAAAATAACATATATTTTAGGGCAGAGGGAGTAGTCGTTTCGGAATCAGAAAGGCGCCTTTTCCCCCGATCTGAATGGGCACAAATGTTGTTTCTCGTCGCATGCAGAGCTCCAGAGCCCTTTCCGCAGCGGGCATTTTCGTGGACACCACCCCATGCAGACAGTGCCACCAACGTGCCGGGCCTCGTCGACGTTAACAATTCGCAAGCGGGGGAGCACACGTCCGCGGCGCGGCCGGAGCTCGACATGATCTGATCTGGGACACCCCGAAGGCGGAGCACCGGGGGGAAAAGAAAGCTGCGGCCTGATCATTGATGGAGCCTGGAGTACTGGACCTGCATCGGGTGAAGCCATTGCTTAAAGAATCGGTAACGCGCGGTACGTGTTGGGGTGTTTCGCTCGAGTGCGCATCATGTCGCGTTCCGGCTTGCAGAGGGTGGATGATGCGCGCGATGAGGATGCCGGCCCGACGCATCCACCCATCATTTTTTTTTCTTCGGGACCCTGCCGGAGATGTGCCATCCGTGTGCCGCCGGAATGATTCGCGTGCACGTCGGCCTTGCTTTTTTTTAAAAAAAAACTAAACTCGTCTTTGCTAGCTAACGGGCTAAATCCACCCTTTACATATTGTCCCACTTCACCTTAATACTTATGGAAATTAAATTGCAAACCATTACAACCCAAAAATTCAGCTAGATAACCCACCCCGTCCTGCACCATTTGATTAACCTATGGGTATAGATAGTCCAACCCATTAACTATATATATAAAAAATTTAATGGTTCTACTGAGGTGCACATATAGCTATAGCCACACAGTTTTGCAAAGAGTAGATGTGAGTCATACTGAGTCATCTCCAACGAATTTTAATCAACTTGGATATATTTTTAAATTGTGAATGCGAGATTTTATATCTAAAGTCCTACTTTTTACATGGGTCCACATGTAGTTCTAGCCACACTACTTTACACAGAGTAGCTGCCAACCATACCGAGTTATCTCCTACAACTTTTAGTCATCTTTAATAAAAAAAATTATAGTGTGAATGCGAGATTTAATTCCAAGGTTCGCTCTTGACATGCCCACGTAGTTATGGCCATAGAGCTTTGCAAAGAGTATCTGCTAGTCATATTGAGTCATTTTCAACAAATTTTAAATATTTTTTTTGTAAAATTTTATAGCATGAACATGAGGTTTTTATTTCGACTCTCAATGCGAGACCCATATTTATATATAGGCCATATTATTTTGCACAAAGTATCTGTAAATTCATACCGAGTCATCTCTAATAAATTACAACCAATTGTGAACGCGAGATTTTAATGTTTTGGTCTGACTTTTAATTAATGTGGGCACTCCACCAACAAAACACTCATTCCAGCACGTATTTACGTCGAACCACTCACCTCACCCCAAACTATTATCTAATACAATCTATTTTGATCCCAAATATACTCCATATAAAAATCACCCTATGAAATCCGAAAATAATAGGGGTCATACATGTGACTAGCAGTCAAACTATCACATGAGGTGTAATATTCTTTTATATTGCGGGAGAAATTGTTCCATCTTCAAATAAAATTGTCTCGCGTTCAAAAAAATATTCCAAAAGAAGATCATCCAAGTGTGATCATTTTTTGAAGATTTCGTCGCAAGGAACACAACAGTACAGTCGGATTTTGATTTAGATATACGGTTTTGAAAAATATAACTGTATAATACTTTGACTATCAGTCACACGTTTGACTCCTAACAACCCCGTAAAAACCATCAACCCCACTAGCAGGGCCAACGTGCACCCCACTAGAAGGCCTACGTGCACGGATGCAAAGGAGTTTTGAATCCTTCTGTATTCAATTTCGAGTCGAAGTTCCCGTTCAAATATTTAAATTAGAATCGAGTCCTGTTTCCAATGGGCTGATCGAGGTACCGGAGAAAGTAGCCAGAGGGGCAGTGGCGGAGCTACATGCCGGCAAAAGAGGGCTATGACCCTCCTTGTCCAAATGAAATTACATAGGTATATGCAAAATTGAAACATTGAAGGTCCATCTTGTGTGCATCAAATTATCCAGGCTGGCAGCCACACAAGAAGTTGCAGACAGCACGCAGCATCGGAGTGACGACCGCATCGTCGCTTACGCCTCATCAGCCCCCTACCGCCCCCTCCCCCTAGTCTGCGGTCTCCATCATCTGCTGCTCGCCCACCTCCGCAGCGCGGCCGTGAGATGAATCGGACTCCGATTGTCGCAATCCACAAATTCCAATCAATTTGTGGTTCGTCCAATCACTAGCGCCACCTATCAAGGGCAAGCTTCTTCCTCCTCGTTTCTTACTCAGGGGAAAATAGCACCCTCTACCGTTCATTTCTAGCTACGCCACTGCAGAGGGCCATTTCTTCGCCGAGCCCGTCCCGGAGGCAGCCCACGGAGCCCACGCACCTTTTGGTTAGACCACCAGCGTGTGACGCTCCCATGCCACGTCGGCTGGTGCGCCTGCTCTCAATCGGAACCAGATCCGCTGCAGTTACCTCCCCTGCAGTTGGGTCACTGCCACGTGGGCCCACTCGTGCAGGCCCACACACAGTGACTCAACTTCACGGCGGCCAACTGCAGCGGAGCCTCGTCCCTCCCAATCGGCCAATCCCACCCCCCCGCACAGCGGCCGCACAGTGGCTCAGTGCCAGTGTGCGGGCGAGCACGACTGCACGAGGGCCGCTCGTTTCGTTTCGTTCGTCTGACGCGGGCCGGCGCGGCAGCTTCCTCCGCACGCCCCCCCCCCCCGTTCGGCTCCGCCCCGCTCCACCCCACCCCACCCATCCGGCCATTCTACTCCACCACCCCCGAGACGAGATGGCGGTCGCCGCGTGCCCGCGCTACAACGGCTCGGTTTGGTTTTACAGCGCGCTAGTTAACGGTGACACTTTGACCGATTATTACGGTGTCAAATAAAATCAGTTTACAAAATCAACTCCAGAACTCCGTACTACTGACCCTGAAGAATTTAATGAGGGCTTTGACCGAGCGATTAAAGGTTGGTTACTGTAGCATCACTGTAGCAAATTATCGATTAATTACCGTCATTAGATTTATCGCGAAAAGTTACACCCATCCCTGCAAAATTTTGAAAATAGACTTCATCCATTCCGTCCTTCGTGCGATAAAAATTCTTTTCCGCCGCTAGGATTCTAGCGCCCATCCAAACAAGCCCAACATAAGCCAGCATCGAGCCTTCGCCCCCGCCCCTGCTTCTGGAAGCCGCGGCGGCCTCCTCCACGCCCCGAGATCTGCCGCGCCCCGGCCCCGGGGCCGTCTCCGCCGCGCCATGGCCGCCTGCGGAGGCGGCCACTCCGTGGGAAGCGCCGGCGCCTCCCACGCGCCCCCGTCGCTGCTCGTCTTCTTAGGTGGGTCGATCCTCCCTCTGCCTGTCACGAGTCAGAGTGGGATGGGGCGAAGCGGGGTTCCCGCTCTGCGGTTTCGGAATGCGCTGAGGCTCACGGGGATCGGGGTTGGTGAGGGTAATTGTGCTTCTGCCTCGGTGCGGCCGTGGATGCGCTCTTGAGCGCGCGCGGGTCGTGTCAATTGGCCAATCTGGAGAGCTCACGATCGGATTGCTGGATAATGCGCACCAGTTCCAGGGAGCTGGCCATGCCTTTGATTTCGGACTCTTACATCAGAACTAGCGCTGCCAGTTGTCACTATTGCTAGATTGCTAGCGTCTATATATCAGAAGAGACTAAGCAGCCCCAAAGCACATTGGAATGCAGTACTATGGGTCGGTTCATAGATGGTGCGTAACTTCCTGGTTTGGTAGTGAAAATATTGGTATATAGAAACAAACAAGTGGCCTTGTTTATTCTTTTTGTCCTGCTATGGAAAGTTGATTCATAGTTAAACAGCAACTTTGGAATATGAAAGGGAAGAAATGTGTAGTGTTCATAACTGAACTTATCAAAACTTTGCAAAAAGTAAAACCTAATTTTCTCGGCAATTCCTTTTCATCTCTGTCACCTAGTTTTTCCAGTTTTTTTTTGATAATTTTCTTTTTCCATCTTAAGAAATTGACCTCCTGACTTTCTGAGTTTCATTCAGGTGGTACAGCATTCGATGGTGTTGTTGAAGAACTGAAGAAAGTCACTACTCGAGTTGCGCATGTGCTCCCTGTTTCTGATGATGGTGGAAGCACAGCTGAGATTGTCCGTGTGCTTGGTAGGTCTATGTTTCCTGCCACGAAATTGATTTCCATGTTACCTGAAATATATCAGGATATCTGCATTTTTCGAATCTGTCATGATGATCAATTTTCGCCTCTGTGTATTAGGTGGACCTGCTGTGGGAGACATAAGATCAAGATGTTTGAGATTGTCCGATGAAAGTACTTCAGAAGCCCTTTCTGTTCGAAAGTTGCTTGGGCATCGCTTGCCTATTGATCCTTCAGAAGCAAAGCTGGAGTGGTAGCAATATCTTCCTCTTGCGCAGATCAATTGGATTATTTCTTGTCACTTTCTAGCCTAGTGTCTACATAATGTCTTCTTTATGAGTAACCAATGTTAATTTCTGGATTTAGGTACCAGATTGTAGGAGACCACTCTTTATGGGACGGAGTCTCTCGTCCATACAGGGAAACAATTCGTGCATTTTTGGTCTACTTTCACAATGAGGTCTGTCCCTCATGCCTTTTTTTGTAGGAAAAAGTCCATTTTTGACCATCCAACTCTGGCCTCGGTTTGATTTTGGCCATCGAACTCCAAAACTGGGTATCTTTAGCCATCCAACTATCAAAACCGTTCAAATTTGACCATCAGGCTGTTTTAGTGGGTGGTTTTAATTTTTTTATTTACAATTAAGTCCTTAGATCTTAAAATGATTATTACTTTTTGCCCGTACCTCCGATTTAGGTCATTCCTACGGTCACGCGTTTGTAACGGTGAGCTTTATCTTTTAAAATGTTCTTTATACTATTTTATCACTATTTGTTATGTTATTTTTATGTTGTTTTGTAAAAACAACAATATAAGAAAAGTAAAACAAACAATTACAAAATAATATATGAGGAAAAATAGTAATCATTTTAAGATCCAAGAATCATTTTAAGTAAAACAAACACGCTTTTTGTAATTGTTTATTTTACTTTTCTTATATGTTGTTTTTACACAACAACAACAACAACAACAACAACATAGCATTTTTTCCCAAGCAAGTTGGGGTAGGCTAGAGATGAAACCCAAAAGAAATAAAGGTCATGGTTCAGGCACATTGATAGTTAGTCTCCAAGCGCTCCTATCCAAAGCTATCTCTTTAGAGATATTCCAATCCTTAAGGTCTCTCTTAACCGACTCATCCCAAGTCAGTTTAGGTCTACCTCTACCCCTCTTACACAACAATATAAGAATAATATAACAAATAGTGATAAAACAGTATGAAGAACATTTTAAAAGATAAAGCTCATCATTACGAATGCACGACCGCAAGAATGACCTAAATCGGAGGTATGGGCAAAAAGTAATAATCATTTTAAGATCTAAGGACTTAATTGTAAATAAAAAAAATTAAAACCACCCACCAAAACAGCCCGATGGTCAAATTTTAACGGTTTTGATAGTTGGATGGCCAAAGATATCCGGTTTTGGAGTTCGATGGCCAAAACCAAACTGAGGTCAGAATTGGACGGTTGAAAATGGACTTTTTCCTTTTTTGTATACCATAGTGTGTGGAGAGCCTGTCAAAGTAATCCATAGGTTGATGATTACGCGACGTATTACCTATTCTCTTAGCGACACATAATAATTTTATTTCTTTTGTGCAGATACTCAGAAGGTCAGCTGAAATGTTTTGCTTCACCAACGGCAGGTGATTCTTCTAAGGTGAAATTTGCAATAGATGTTCTTGTAAATCTTCGTTGCTGTTCCTTGTGAGATCATTGATTGGCATATTGCGACTTTTCGATGTATTCAATGACATGATGCGCAGACTTTCCTGTTTTCTGTGGTCTTACTTTTCATGACCCTTGAGGTCAAGTCAATACTTCTATTTTTCTTGAATGCGCAGGAGAACTGCGCATCAATATATATAGAAGTCAATACTTCTAGTTTGCATACATTCCATTTACCTCACAACAGATTGTTTTATCCTTGCAGCATTGGGAATTTCTTTTTTGCTGGGGCACGCATATTCTTCCAGTTGTTGGATGCTGCAATTTTTTTGTTTTCTCGCGTATCACAGATACCCGCAGAAAGTCTTGTGCTTCCTGTTATATCAACGAATGACAGACTTACTCTGGGATGTGAACTATGGGTAATGTCAGTTACCATGTTTTACTCATGCTGTACAAGTTGCTGCTGTACATTGCTGTGTTGCTTCTTGTTACCTGCCCTTTGGCTAAAATTTTGCTTCACTGATTATTTATTTTGTATCCCTCTTTTTTATTATGGCAATTATTTTTTTAGCTAAACTTTCTGCAATTAGGCAAGCAGTCATGTTCCTATAAGCTTTGCTTTTTTTTTCTACAAAAAAACTTGCATTTTATTATTGTCTTTTTGATCTGCAGGCTGTTTGTGTTTGCAAAGTTACTTCTATAAGTATGCACATCACTTGATTATAAAACCAAAAAAAAAATCTTGATTCATTTCTTGCTACAGAATTACAGAATCTTGTTCTTCTTTTAAGATAAAATATTCGTTTGTTAGGATGGAACTATCATTCGTGGCCAAAACGAAATATCACATCCAAGCAATGGATGCCGAGAAGTTGTCAATAAGGTATCTCAAAGAGTATTTTCAGAGTGAATACCGCTGATAATACCTCAGTTTTTTTTTGTCCCGCATGATACCGTGGTATTTTTTAAGCCTAAAAGTATGCAAAAAGTTATTCAATTCATGTTTTTGTTGTCACATTGGCTTTGTATTATAACTGCTTGAGGTGATGTCTTGTACTACAGATTATGTACCAATGGATAATTGGATATAGATGTTTTATTTTGTTACTAGGCATTCTGATGGTACTATATGGTACATATCTGTCATTCAAAATAGATCAAGGGAAATGAGAGAAATAACAATTCTGTTTTCTATATGGAAAGATTATCTAACTTATATCAATGCTATTTCCACATTTCTGCAATTTGATGACACGTAGCATGAAGTCTGAGGTGGATTTATTTTCTAAAATATTGGGGGATAAAAGATATCTCCTAAAAATGGTTTTGTTCAGTTAAATGACTTAAAGCTTCATGTGATAGTGCACCTTTTCCTTAACCTGTATTAATTTATTCAGCTTAAACAGCAGTTTTGTCTTGAAAATAATTGTTTTCCATCGCTCGCAAGTTGTGTTTCATGTTCTCATAGTTATCCTAAGCTTAAAGATAGTCACTAACGTAGTATAATTTGAAGTGGTGAATTTGGGTGTGCTTATTCTGAGGCTTCAAGCTGTTACTGCGATGACTATTACTACTGAGTTGTTATAATTCCTTTGTGTTGACATGCTTTATGTCTCCAAGTTCACTTCACATTTCGTGACCTCTAGATGCTCCTTATTTCCTTAATCTATGCATCCTTGTTGATTTCTCCATGATTGTTCTTTTCTAATTGATTTCCTGTTTTCTATCCTTTTCTGGAAGGATTGTAATTCATGTACTGCACTTCCTTCAAGGATCAAACGCATGTTTTACATGTCAAGTGAAGGTAGCAACCTGCTGCATGAGGTAGGTCCTTGTTTTGTTTTGACTTTTGACTTTTAGATACAATGCTAAAGTACTTTAATACTTTTTAAGGCAAGGATCGCTTAAATATTTTGCTGTTTATGTTTACGGAAGCAGCTAAGCTCATAAGTACGAGTGAATATATGAGTTCGAATGTTGTCATGCTCCACATAATGATCACAGCTTAATCACGACGCACTGTGATGTCACCCTTATCCAACAAAACTATCTAGTAGTGGTTTTCAAGTTCTTCACGAACTTATATTTGGAAATAACAATTGCACATCTGCCAACTTCTGTATGGTGTGACCTGAGAAAGCACGATCCTGCAACATTGTCCATGTGCTAAACAATTAGGGAAAATTGCAAAAACACTTCTGAGCAGGACTTGATTGATGACCTAATGGATTCAGTTTGGTTGGAACTTGGAAGAAACCATTGCATTGAGTCCCATCCGATCCTGGTCAGTGGTTGATAAATCAGCTGTTAGGTACCAATGGACTCTTCTGTGCCACAGGGAAGCTGCGCTGGAGATCCATGAGCCTTGTTGGAGCAACGTTGGACTCTTCCTTGCCCATTCAATGCTATTAGTTTTGTCTTTTTAAAAAATCACATTAAACTTGCAGGTGGGAGATTGACAACAAACTATGTAGGGGGATTTTTTTTTGGCAAACTCCCCAAACTTGCAAGTAGGGTTTTGCAATTTTCCCCAAAATTTATTTATTGTCTTGCATCAATATAAATATGTCTTTTCAATATCAGTTATGGCTCACTAACATATAAACTTGACATGCTATCATGATATCTAAAAACTATATTTGGTATCTGCCGGCATTCCTGATTGTTTCCAGCTATACTTCCATTGTAGGTTTTCCCTGAAGCTAACCATACAGTTTTGGAGCAGTTAAGTAAAGTGGACTGCATTGTCTATGCTATGGGATCACTCTTTACATCACTTTGTCCGTCACTGGTAATGCTACTGCAGTACTGCTTTTGGTTTGCTTACACTGTATCATCTACTTAATGATCTTCAGCATACCATTACTAATTTATCACATGCTTCTCGTGACTTCTTTGCCTTCATAGTTTCAGCACATTCATGATTCACGACTGTTCTTTGGCATGTGCATGTGCTGAAGTGATAAAACTATTAAGTTAGGGACAATTGCAAGACTGCCCTTGTTTTGAGCTTCAATTTCATGTTTGCCCTTATTTTTTTAACTTTGCACGTTTACCCTTGCTTTTCCAAATCGAAGGCACCGTCTGCCCCTCTTTCCTATCACCGTGAGCTGAAGTTTAATAAAGGACCAAAAAATGTTTTGAAAAAAGAGAAAATGGGAGAAAGACTAAAGTACCCCTTATCCAAATAACACATCTCCTCTCCTCCCTCTCTGTTTCTGTCCACGACATTCAACTGCGCCTCGACGCTTCCACTCGCCGGTGCTAGAGTTCATGGCGGGGTGCAGGGCCTCCTGGTGGACGCGGTCGACGGCGGGGTGCATGAGCTCTTTGTCGAGGCGCAGGCGGCCCCAGCGCCCGACGGGCCCAGCGGCGGGCGGGCACCGACGCGGCGGCAGGCGGGCGGGGCCGACGCACCTCTGGTAGCTCGGCGCTGCGGCAGGCGGGCGGGGGCCGAGGCGGCGCGGGCTGCTCGGCGCGGCGGCAGGCGGGCGGGGACCGGCGCGGCGCTCTCGGCCGGAGACCTCCTGGGCTTCATCGGCCGGTGCGGCGCCCCGCCCGAGGCCGCGCTCCACGCCGTCCGCTCCCGTCTCCGCCGGCGCAACCTCCTCGGCATGCTCGACCTCCTCTACGGCGTCGCCTCCTCGTCGTCGTCTTCCTCCTCCGCCTTGTCCTCGTCGTCCTCTTCGTCCGACGACGACGACGATGAGATGAGCTGCCTAGCATCGCCGTGCTCGAGGGGAAGCGAGCGCAGTTTGTTATCTAGGGCGCGCGCCGTGGGGTGACGGGCGGCGGAGGAGCGCGAGCTGGTGGCGTCGTCGGCCTGCTCGACGTGCTGCGGGTGCTCAGGCACCACCTGCAGCAGCCTCCTCCCATAGCGGCGAACCGGATGGGCTGATGAATCAGGGAGGGCATTTCTGTCTTTTCAGCTTGCACTTAAACACCGTTAACTCTCCTTCACGGAACAGGGGCAAGTGGAATCTTCAGATTGAAAAAACAGGGGCAAACGTGCAAAGTTAAAAAAATAGGGGCAAACGTGCAGTTACAGCTCAAAACAAGGGCAGTTTTGCAATTCACCCATTAAGTTATTGTGTTCTGACTGCTAGATTTATAGGCATGACCTTGTTCAGGCTCGAAATAATTGTGGGTTAGTTAATCTTAGCCGAGATGTATTAGCTTTACTCATACCTTATTTCCAGTGACATATCTTGCTAGTACAGTAAAACATCGTTTGGCTTGATAAAGTTTTAGATGGGATAACTGTTGAACAAAAACGGTTGACCTAGTGGTTATGAGCATTAAGTTACTCCATTGTAGTGCTTCAACTCTAACCCATGACCTCTTAGCTTGAACCCATGTGGAATATGGAATACTTCAGGCTGACCTTTCAATGCACATTCAACATGGGATCTAACTTCTTGCTCTTGCACTTGTTTTTGCATTCCACTTCTGGTATCTTACATTAAAATTTATGCAGGTGTTGCGTGGAATTGGTGAGACTATAGCGTCAAGATCCATCCCCAAGGTAACTATGCTAAGAAATCCGATTAGCATCAAATTCCCATGGTTGATTACATTGATCTTTTGATTCCATTGTCTTAGGTTAAACATGTGCCTCCTTAGTTACATGCAAATCAAAACTGTAAGTGCTATTTGTCTAACTGAGGCTTGGTTAGAAAGATGCCCTGAAATGGCATCGAAGGGATTAGATATACTCTATATACATTGATGGGTTATTGTCATCTGCACGTTCCTGCAGTTATTTGACAAGTAAAGGAAAGAGTGCGCAAAACTTGTTGCATTCCTTGACTTGTAAATGTCCTGAAGTTAGTAGTATTTTTTTCTATCTATATATATATATATATTGATGGGTTATTTACTTATTTTTCATCTGCACACTCCTACAGTTATTTGATAAGTGAAGGAAAGAGTATGCAAAACTTGTTGCATTCCTTGACTTGTAACTAGTTAGTAGTATTTTTCTCTTGATTGTTTCACTAAAAATGTGTTTCTGTCTGAATCCTGCTGAATCTAGGTACTTCTTCTGAATGGGTCACATGACAGAGAGACTGCTGGGCTATCTGCCTCTGGCTTTGTAACTGCAATTACTGATTCTTTAAATCGGACGTATGGAGATCCTCACAAAAGCCTAAACAATCGAGTAAGTTTGTTGTATATAAACAAATCATTTGCAAACTACTCCCTCTGTTTCAAAATGTGGGTCGTTATGATTTTTCTAGGTTCATAGATTTTGCAATGTATCTAGACATCATTATATCTAGGTGCATAGAAAACACTTTGAATCCAGAAAAGCCAAAACAATCTTTACATTTTGGAACGGAGGGAATACATGAGAGGTTCTTGGTCCAAAATTCAAAAGCATTTTTGAGCATGCAGTCTTTTTCTTCCAGGATTCCCCTTTTGATTGTTTCTCTACCGTTGTATGCAGCCCAGTGACTATGTTAATGCTATATTGGTTCCAGAAGGAGGCCAAGTTCCTCTAGATATTGAAAACTTGGCTGCTCAGGGAATCTTCCATGTGGTAAGGATCTATATTTTATTGGCTATGATGGTGCTTATTGATTTAGAAAGGATGAGGAATTGTTGTTTTTCCTACTATGTCAACATGTGCATCTTAACTACCTCATGCACTAGCAAGTTATTTTTCCTAAGTCTTGTTTTGGCTGGGATAATAGATCTTCGAAGTTTCTGTTCCTATCTGGAATTCTCACCATGCAACCAAATAGTATTCCAATTGTTGATGAATATTATTGCTTGCCTGAGTCAAAATACTGTATGTTGAATTGTGGATTGTACATGCAGTGTGATGGCCTTAAAGTCTCAGAAACCCAGTTGGGAAAGCTTAATATTAGTATCTAAGGCGTCTATAGTTGGTATTATACAATAAACAACCTTAGTCTTGTACAAGATATTATATTATGCACTAGTGCTTATGTACTATAGCTTTTTTGCTGAAACAGTTGTTTTTGTATGCCAATTCGTCTTGCAGGTAACCGTGGAGTCAGTACATGACCCGAAGGTGGGTGTCATATTTGATCCACGATCATTAATCCAAGCTCTAACCAGTCTCATATCTGAAGAGATGGATGCGCACCTCTCTGAACCTGGTTATCTGACAGAAAATGTAAAATTAGTAAGTTGAGGTAGCACATGATATGTATATATCACTCTTACAATTTATTGTTTTGCCAATCGATCCATGGTGTTAGCGCTCCTAGCCTCCTATCTCTATTTTTGCTAATACTAATGTTGCAATTCTACATGACTTTACATTAATGAAAAATGAGAACCTGCTTAGCTTCCCTCTTCTTGAACTGTCATCTCAATTCAGTTCACTTCCTTTGCTGATGAATTCAGGGCTTGCTTATAACTTTACCCCATGTCGTAACTTTTTCGCTTACTTTGAAGCTTAAACCTTCCAGAATTTGCCAAAGACTCGTGCCATGCAAGTTCCTGCAGAAGTATATATAAAGTAACTAAATGTTTCGAATACAAGTCCAAAAACTGGTAGGTTGGGCATCATGATCATTTACAAAATACAACAGCAATAACCATTCTCCAATCAGGGCATAAGGAAGGTCGAAAGTCCCTATCAGCGCATCAGCTTTCAGAATCCCATGTCCTGACAACGTTGCAACGATCTAAATATTTGATTTTCCTGGTTCTATTTAACTTCAAATTTTATATCTCCTGAATTGCCGACAATTTTGTGGGAAATGACAGGATCATAAGAACAAATCTCAGAGGTTCGTTCGACCTCAAGTGCAAGTGCTGCTACGAAATGATCAGAATCCATAAAATCTAGAGCTAGAACTTCGAGGATGATTATGTTCTAGCTAAAAAGGGACACTGTAAGGTCATTGACAGAAAATGGTCCAAATAGAGTATCGCACTTCGATAATGCAAGCAGTAGAGACGTTCCACTGAAACTCGCTTCAGATTACTGGTAGCTCTAGTTGGCGGGCTTCACAGCTTGGCACTCTTGAGTTGGAGGCATCTGTAGGAGGGTAGCTATTTTTAACTCTCTATTTAATAATTCTTTAAAATCCATAATGAGTTGGTTACTCTAAAAGACTATTTCTCGTTCTCTAAATCAACAACTCCTTCAACTCTTTTCCCTCCAACGCGTGAGTCCCATGCATCATCCCCTTCCTTTCCCCTTCTTTATCCTTCCCAGCCTCCGCCTTGGCCCCTCCGCCCGGCCTCACGCTCTCCCTCCCTTCCCCCCTACGATGGCTGGCCTCCCTTCTCTTCCTCCCCGGCCTCTCTCTCCACCCCCCCTCTGGGTGTGAAGTCAGAAATTACGGCCACAGGGGTCATCGTCATTTTTTATGGGGTCATCAACACTAAAAATAGTAATGAACAATAATTTTACATAGGATTATTAGAATTCCGTCGGGTCGGCGGACCCCAACAGCTAGCCTTAGCTCCGCCACTGCGCTCGCCCCTCACCTCGTGCATGTGGTGAGGAGCGGCGACTGCATCCATCGACGAGCCTGCGCGGGCGGGCTGGAACGGGGCGGCGCCGGCGCGAACGTGCTGAACAAGGCGAGCGGGTGACACCGGCGAGCGGTGTGAGGGCGCGAGTGCAGCAGGGGAAGAGCGCCGGAATAGCAGCACGCGCGGAGGAGGATGATGACGGGAGGGCGCTCAGCAAAATTAGATAGCAGAGAGGAGAAGATGCCAAGAGGGATAGCAAGGGCGCTCGGCAAAATTAGATAACGGAGGGGAGAAGATGCCAAGCGAGATAGCGAGGAGAGGAAAAAGCAGAGACTGTTGGATGGGGTTTTTACCTCTGCTTCTCCAAATTTATCTAGCCAAATCGATTTACCTAGTTTGTTGGAGTTGCTTGCTACGTGGAATCCAATAGGAAGTTGTGTGATGGACAAATTGTTACGAGTGAAAATCGGCATTGACATGACATATTGTTCGAACAACAGCGCGCGGTTAACAGAAAACGAAACCCCGCTGTTCATCGAGTGTCACTACCAGAGCAGCTGATCAGGCGGCCGCGCTGAGGCGCCGTGGATGGCGAAGTTGACCAAGCTACGGTGCCGGCCGCAGGCACTCCAGCCTTCCAGGCAGACGCGCTCAGCCGCCACCAGTCCAGCCCTCCCAACTCACAAGGACACGGCGCTGCAGCAGCAGTCGTCGGCGGCTGCAGCTGCGGCTGCTGCGCTGTCAAAGACTACTCCGCTACCAGCATTCCCCAGATCGACCAGGACGGCAGGACCCCGGCGGCCGGGCAGTGTGCATGGCTCCCTATGCTGTCACGGAAGTCCAAGAACCAAGGCACCCGCGGCGTACACGCCTGCAATGCAGTCAAACAGATCGGCCGCAGGAGTGATCAAGGGTCGCATGCAGATACTCGGGAACCAACTGGGCGTGCTGTGACTGGAAGAGGAGGGCGGACATATGCAAATAGACCCAGCACGACACCAATGATGTGCAGCCGTTACAGCAATGCCGTGTGCTTACTGTGGACGAGCCCGGTCCGATTCCTACTGTTCCAGGTGAGAGCGAAACTCTCACTCCAGGACCACCTCCAGGATCACATCAGTAGCCGACGTAAACTGCAGCGTTCACTATGTAGCAGTCGTCGTTCTTGTCCCCCATTGCTTCCAGGCACACGCCGCTTGAACAGATCATGCCACCGTCGACAACCTCGAAGCTGATAATCTCGCCACTGTGAAAACCGAGGAAATGGCGTATGAGATCCATAAACCAAGATCATACTATCAGTACAACTGTCGATAATATATTACGTTGAAATTGAGATAATGCCTACTTAATTTTGGTCAGTGATATCTGTACAGCCAAACACCATCGATTCCAAGATACTTGATTTTTGCCACAATCTTGCTAAATGCCTACTGAATTATTAGTGCATGCTACGTTTCCAATCGTACTAAAAGAGCAGGAATATGACTTCATGGAAACTGCATGAGTACCCCTGCCATGCAAGATTCTTCTTCAATGATTCAAGAAAACATGACTGCTTTTCCAGATATGATACCCACATATGCTATGAATATAAATTCAATTTCATTCCAAATTTTATCTACTCTTATCTATAATTGCATAGCACAACTATTGAGCATTCCATCACCGAATGTACACATGAACCAATTTGCCATGATAGTCGATGGAAGACTAGGATGCTTTCCTTTGGGGGGTGGGGGTGGGGTTATCAGCATGCTATCTATTTTAACCAGTTTTAGCATAGAATGTTATAGTGTGGCTTATGTGCAAGATATTTTTGCTGACCCAAAAAAAAACCCATCTAAAACATTTCTCAGTCCTTCAGTAAAACACTGACCATGCATCCTTTGCTGTCCCACTTGATGAAGCATTGCAAAGATGCAGCGATGGCTCAGATAGTCAAATGGTGGTTTACTAAAATGATGATGCCTTGAAATCTTTACAAAGGTATCATGTTATGCTGATGCAATGAACTCTTGGAGAATATTGTACATGCTTGACTGAAGCAGGAAAATCAGGTGTTTATAGCTAAGTTTAGGTCCGTATTTAGGTTGAAAAGAAAACGAGGCCAGAGAAAGGAATGCTATCTGTCACAAAGGTCAAGGAGTACTACATAAACACGGAATCTCTAATCAAAGCCCATGGCTGCCTAAAACATTGGTACTGTGGTCTCCTTGTGCCAATTGATGGGCACCACACCAACAAAATTTCCATACTGTTATGACTTACAAGCACCACTGCTAAAAAAGTTTCTCTATGCAAATCAATGAGTAGGGCTCATCATGACATCGTGCTTAGAAAATATCAGCTTATCCTCATACATTCAGCAATTGTTGACAATATGTTTGTTCTGAGACTATATAAGAGCCCAAGAATAAAGCGGGGTTCCAAATTAAGAGCCCTACATTTGCTCCGCTAACAACCATAGGATTGCATGCTCAGCGTCAAGGACTATGGAAAATTCTACTTCATTATTAACTAGGAGTCCATCACACCATGGCACGGCAACCGTTCAGCACTCCAGAACCAAAGTTCAAAGTTTTAACAGGACGATAGGGAAAGAAGGGCAGAGATAATGCTCACTAGGGGAAGACGGCTTTGACTCTCTCAGCATCCAGCAAGTGCTGCGTCGACCTCGGCACGCCGAGCTTGATCTGCAGCTTCATCTGGTCGGTGTTCACTCCGGGTATAGACTCTGCAGCAGGCGCAGCCCACAGCCAAAACAACTCAGTTAGGCATCTCCTGGCGCGCCGGCGACGTGTTCGAGGGAATGCCCGAGAACAAGGGGCATCACGGAAGGCGAAAATTTCGCGTACCGCCGCGGAAGGCGGGGATGGAGTTGGAGGTGATGGCATCCTTGCAGGCGCGCACGGCGGCGGCGGTGATGTCCTGGCCGTGCTGGTCGTAGCCGACGCCCATCTCCACGAACAGCAGCTTCATGGCCGACTCCGCCCCTCCCTGGGCGTCGCGCGCCTGGGGCTGGGCCGCCTCCATGCGAGAGGAGACGGGCGCCGCCGCTGGGTTCTTGGGGTCGGGGGATCGGATGCGGAAGTGGAGGCGGGAGCGTGACGGTCGGGAGGAGGAGGACGGGAGCGGTGGCGTCCTTGGTTTGGTGGTCGGGCAGAGGAAGCCGCTGGTGAAGGGTGCTGCTGACGCCACCATCTTCGCTCTTCGGCTGTCCGGTGGCCTAGTGGAGTGGGGTGATTCAAGTTCAGAGTTCAACCGTCCATGACACCTATAGAACTTATTTTTAGAGAAATTTTTCTAAGAGCGTCACGGGGATAAATCCTACCTATAGCCAGATTTAGATATTTGAAGTTTAAATTCATTTTTTCAAACTAATCCAAGTGTCAGGAAAATATCAGATTTCTTTCGGCCAAATCCGTCATTCATTGAGCATGATTGAGCTAAAATGGTAAATGGAAAATGGTAAAAAATATTATGTGCCAGGTTTGAGCTAAAATTAATTTCGTTCGATCTTTCAAATCGTGCTCAAAATCCATCCAGTAATTCTAGCGGGTCTTTATTTCTGTTTTTTTTTTTGACTTAGTTCCTATTCACCTAGCTTGTGCATTGACTAAGGGGGTGTTTGGATGTTGGAATTATGGTCCAGAATTGGGAATTGGTATTCGACCGCGTTCAATGCCGCTGTTTGGGTGTCGATGGAATTCGGTCACGGAATCGAGGTCAAATGCCGAAGCGTTTTCCCCTCTGCCCACTTACCGCTCCGCTCGATTCCGAGCCCCTGCGCTCCGTATTCAGGCGGAATTGGCCCGCGCTTTTCTCCGTGCCCATTTTCCCTCGCCCGCGCTGCTGAAAAGAGTCTCCCTGTTCATCCTAGTCAGGCGCGCGCACCTGCAGAGAAGAGACAGGGCGAAGCAGCACGCGCAAGGAGGGAGGCGGCCGCCGAGCCTCCGCTGCGTCTCCACCTCGCCGAACCTCCACCGCGCACCGCCCGCCGGCTCACGGGGCCGCGCGCCCCTGCATGTGGGCCGCCCGTACGCCTCGTCGAGCCTCCGCCGCAAGCTCTAGGGAGCCTCCGCCCTGGCCCTGCGCCGGGAGAGCAAGGGCGGGGGGCGCCGCCGTGAGGCCCGCCGCCAGCTTCCCCCTCCCGCGCCACGGAGGATGGGGAGCAGGATTGGAGAGGGAGGGAGGGGGTGGAGGGCCGCTGGCGCCATCGGAGTTGAGGGGGGAGGGGCGCCCCTCCCTGCCCTCCTCCGCGGCGAGTCCCGCGCCGCTCCTCCACCGGCGAGCTGTGCGGCTCCTCCCCTGCCTCCCTCGTCGTGGACAAAATCAGATGCCACGGTGTGGACATCCAAACATGAATCGGTATTCGCCAGCTGTTTTGATTCCATCTTCCAATTTTATCTACATCCAAATAATGGCTTTAATATTGTAACCTAATACCAATACTAAATTGATTTGGCATTGAACTCAATTTAATGCCAATGCCTCCAATATCGACATCCAAACAGAGTCTAAGAGTGTTTGCTTGTGCACGCCCCGCATTTGTACGATGGTTACCATCTCTACTGGTGGTAGTTGAAGCATGATGGGGAGGGGGCCAACGGATTTTATCATTTGTGGGTGTGCACGTGCCAATTGTGTCCCCACGTGTTGGCTTCCTGGACGCTGAAGCCAACCCGCTTGTGTTTGAGCGTGCGGTTGGACGCGGGTGCCTCACTTTCTCTCTTAAATGAAAAGCCAGTGCTTTTGGCATCTTCTCTAAAAGAATACATTCATGTGTGTCGGCTCAATGTAGCACTGCGCTCATGTTGGCCGCAGCGATGAAAGGAAGCGCCTGGATGAGGGAAAGAAAATGAATGGATGGCCATGGCAGCATGTAGGGAAAAAATTTAGTGCAACCTACCTCGCTTTTGGTGGAAATAAAAACCCATTAAAAACATAGCCAGAGTTTCAAACGAAGCACATTCATCCATATATGTACTTTTGTCACAAAAGTTGAGATATAAACTCATTTTACCAAAAAAAATCACACAAAAAACAACAAATTTCAGGTGCATGTGGACTAGAGAATTAAATTTCCAAGATTTTGGCATCTAATATATATGCACCTAAAATTTATCATTTTTGTATGTATTTTTTTCTAGATTGATCTTGTATCCACACTTTTGTGACAAATATATCTATGGATGCACTATAGATGTGCAGCGTTTTAATCTCATTTTTGAAAAATTCTGAGTATATCTTCGGGGCTTTTACATTTCCACCGAGCAAGTAGTTTGCGCTGAATATTTTCTACAACTTGTGGATAGACAAATGCAAGCTCGTTAAAGTATAACTAGTTTTACTAGTATTTTCTTACATATATTAGTACCTTTTCATATAACAAATAAAAAGTAGCGTTAAAGTTGCATTAGGGGCGCACAAAAGAAGTTGCATATTAGAGGCTGTAGACGACAACAAAAAAAAGCCACAGGCCCACAGTGAGTGTCTTGTTGGTTCGGTCAATGGCTCCCTACAGCGGCGAACGGAAGTTCCAGCGTCCGAGATTTCAACTTGGGATCAAGAATCCCAGATAGGCCCGAACGCGGGGATGCCGGCCCTGTTGCAGCCCGTCACCACGTCCCTGCTCCCCTCCGGGTTGCTCGTCACCACCACCACCTCCGATCCCCAGCGCCGCGCCGCGTCCACGGCCAGCGCCGCCACGTCCGGCCGCCCCATCACCGCCGTGTCGTGCACGATCACCCGCCCGCGCAGCCTCTCGCTGCTGCACGCCGCCGCCTTCATCTCCTCGCCGTAGTTGGCCTCGATGCCCTTGGCCACCCACACCAGCGACAGCTCCGCCGGGCCGGGCTGCATCAGGAACGACATGAACACGCAAATCCCGGAGCCCGTCGCGATCATCGTCGCTCGCCGGTACATGTTCAGGAGGTAGGGCAGCCCGGCGAAGTGGACGCCGCGCACCCAGAGGTGCTTTGGTGGGTCCGAGATGAGCGCCCGGGTGAAGTCTCCCACCGCGCCGGCGAGCATCGCGTGCGTGTCCCCGTTGTCGGAGATGATGCCGAAGGGTTGCCACTCCGAGAGCGGAGAGCGGCTGATGCGGCCGAGCAGCCCGCCTTGGACGCCGCCCTGGAAGGTTATGACCGACGCGTGGCTGGAACGAGCGGTGACCGTGACCGGCACGCGCCGCACGGCGAGCCATGGCAGGAAGGTGAAGAAGGTGATGGCGGCGGCGAGCCAGAGATCCTGGCGCTTGACAAGGGCTGCGCCGGTGAGCCGGTGGTAGGAGGCGGTCGCCGGGTCGTAGCCAGCGGAGAACACGACGAAGACCCAGAGCAGCGCGAGCGAGCTCCAGCCGGCGAACCGGTGCGTGCGCTCGAACACGTTGTGGTGGAGGTGGCGCACCAGCGGGAACGCGGCCAGGCACGAGAGCGCCAGGAGGCCGAGTATCGCCGACGCGACGCCGACGACCTCGCTGGGCGTCACGTCGCTGTGCCGTAGCGCCTGCACGAGCGCGTACGCCAGCCACGCCAGCGACGACACACCGCAGCCGCTGTGCACGCCGCCCAGCGACTGCAGGGTGGCCATCACGCCGGTCTTGACGACGACTGGCACCCACGGCCGGCCGAGGAGCGTCACGGCGAGCCAGAACACGACCCGCAGCACCGCCTCGGAGCGGCACAGCGTGAGCGCCAGGATGTTGCCCATGGCGACGACGGCGGCGTGCTCCCTGGCGTAAGGGAAGTGCCCGGTCGCCGCGAGCACGAGCCCCACCGTGTTCAGCGCGACGCACAGCACGAAGAGGCGCTTGTACACGGTGAACAAGCCCTGGTCGAGCAGTATGACGCCGAGCCTCGAGCGCGCGGACGGCGCCTGCTTAGCCGACGCCGGTGCGCTCGCTTTCTTATTACTCGGCACGTCGTCGGCGGCCACTGCTGCCGCGGTGACGACGGCCATCTCCTCGTCGGCGCCGGTGACAACGGGCTCATCGTCGGCGTCCTCCTCGTCGAGGTCGCAGAAGTGGCTGCTCGGCCGGCTCAGCGACCTGTCAAAAAAGGCAGGAAAGATCTTGGAAGGGGCACGGCTGATGAACGACTGCGGCAGCCAGACCCACCGGCCGGCGCACGTGGCGTCCGGCGGCGGCTGGGGCGGATAACGACCGTCGGCTTGGAGGGCGAACGGGCTGCCCGGCGACGGCTTGAGCTCGAAGGAGACGCCGCGACAGCTGGAGAACTTGGTGTGCATCATGGGCTTGGCTTGGTCTTGCCAATCCATGGCGCCAACGAGCTAGTCTCGGGGAAGAAAGCTAGGGCAGGAGATTTAGGAAGGCTTCCGCTACCGTGCTGGTGGTGGTAGCAGCGTAGTAGCATGTATGCGTATTTATAGGAAACTAGCTAGCCTACATATTCGCGCATGCTTAGCTTGCTGCTTGCATATTGTGTTGCATGGCTGACTATTTGATGTACGCATTAAGTGCTTGAGCTTTGAAGCCGTCACTAGTAGACAGTTCATCATATTGCCATGGAGAGAAAAGTAGTTTCTTTTTTGGGCGACTTCCTCAAATTCTGAAATTTATTTGTATTTTTACTTTTACATCGTTATTATTATGGACTGAACATAAAAAATTACGTACATCTCCAGGATTTCTAGATGATGAGTAGCAGAAAGACCAGATTAAAGATTACAAAATTAAATAAAAAGTCCATTGAGAATGGAGAGAGAAATGTCAATTTTTGTGCGACTAGTACCCCAATGGCAATCCTATGGAAACCAAGGGTGTTGTGCAAACTATGCAAACTCTAACGGAGGCCACAGGATCCCCATCTGTCCAGGGCCCTTGGATGGGGATCCCGTGGCTTCCATTGGAGTTTGCATAGTTTGCACAACACCCTTGGTTTCCATAGGATACGCTGCCTTAATTAAAACCCCACAGTTTGGGACTTACCACATGTCTCAAGGCCATGCCTTAATAGCCCCATTAATACTAGTCATCCTGGCATTCAAATTTTGTCCCATAAAACATGTCATTCCACCTTTTAGACAATACTATGGGCCCACAATTCATAGGGAATTCATCTACACAGTCCCGTGATTTCCGTCGCACGGCTTCCCCTTCCAACTACCGCTCAATCTGGCTGCAACAAATCGACATGCACATGTGCTTGGCGCTAGAAAAAAGGGCCGCAGTGCATGGCGCCAGAAAAATTACTAATGACGCAGCGGCGGCTGCATGCAGCCATGCCGATCTCCTCCAAATGATAGGGGCTACTTGGTCATTTTACTCCCTCACTAATATGTCTGAAATTTTCCAGGGTGACTAGTATTCTGGGACGGAGGGAGTATTTGCTATCAGCCTTCATATAGCATCATCCTATTATCCTTCAAGCATACGAGGGTAGCCGCAACGGGCGTTAGTGTCTCTCTGTAAGATTTCCACGTCACTTCCTGAGCTACGTGGAGGGGAGAGAAATGAGGAGAGAGAAACGGTTGTTGTTGAGTCCGATAAGAGCCGTTACACGTGTTGGGGATCGGACGAACCGAAACCAAACAGAAAAGGTAAAGAGTGGCCAAAGCTCAACATAGTAACCTCAAGTAAGCAAAGGGACAAGAGAGCAAGTGATCAAAAGTCCTCATCTCCACCCCATGAGGTGCTATTTATAGGGAGGAGGAGGTGGTTGTTTATATTTATTCTATTGGCAGGGTCAAATATTACAAGAAAGTTCCTGAAATTTACAAACTAGTCTCTGGACCTCACAAACAAGCCCTTAAATCACTATTTGAGGCCTCTTTCGTACACAAAGGTGTGCTTACCCCTGCAAACTTAAGGCGCACCCCCAACAATACGACTTCCCACACCAAGCGGGTCCCGCCGTATGTGCCCGTTTCCTCTCTCAGCTCCAGCAACAAGGACCGAGCGTCCACCGGAGCTCGGCTGGGCCGTGAGGGACTCTCGTTCGTCGTTGGCGCCGGTCGGAGCTTGGTCGTGCCACACAGGGCACCTCCAAAAGCATTCGTCGGAGCTCGGCCGCGCCGTGCGCAGCTCCGCGGCGCTGCTAGTGTTCTCGGGGCTTGGCCCCACACCACGAGTCAACATGTACCACCAGCGCAGCGGCGGGAAGGGTGTGCTGTGGCTGTCATGGTGGGGCGAATTGGCGTGTTACAGGGGTTGAGCGGGCGGTCACCACCGCCACCGGCTATAGGGAGCACACGTACGGGGAAGGATGGCCGGCGGCGGCGCAGGGAAGCATGCGGTGCCGGTGTGGCTGCCTGCGACAGCTGGCATCTATACGGAGCTTGAGCAATGGAAATTGGAATAGTTAATGATTGTTGCTAGATGGGGAAGATAAGTATCACACCTGGGACCCATAGCATATTGAGTGTTGTGCTTTAGAGTGGGCATAATTAACTAAGAATCGAACCGAATTATCCGAAACTGAAAAATTCGGTCCCTAGTTCTTATTAACCGAAATAATCTCGATTTATTTGGTTCTGGGCCTCAAGTAACCAGAAAAACCGAAATACCCGAAATATACATGAAGGCCCAACAAACAATACAATGATTAGTCCAACCTAGCCCAAAACCATCCATATCCTACTTATATAACCAGCCATTCCCAGTTCCCCACCAGCCACCAGCTCCCTCTCGATCCTCCACTCCTAACCCTAGCCGCCGCCTTCCCATCCCCACCTGAACGCTTAGTGGAGCAACGGCCCACGCGACTGCGCGAGCAGCAGCGTCCACGGCGCGAGGAACGCCAGCTCGCGCGCATGCAGGAGTTGGCGGCGGCGGAGCATCAGGTCCGCGCGGTCAGGGGCGAAGCCCAATAGTGGCCCGTGGGTGCCCAGGCACCCCCCAGAATTCTTGAAATCCTTTATAGTACGTAGATCTCGGCCCTATTGGCACCCCTCCGGCCCAACACGAGGCACCCCCCATGCCCTCCATCCTCAAGCCCAGAAAGTCAAAGGCCCATTGCCATCTCACGCTACGCCAACACGTTAGCTTTCGACGGAACACTCACACCGCAGCCCTCGCGCCCGCGAAGCCACGACTCTGTGCCTCCCCGTTGCCCGCCCTTTTGTTTTCTCTAGTTGAAACGATCGAGCCTACCATCGCCTCGCTTGCCAGACGCCATCGCCCATCGCCCATCGCCCAGACGCTTGTGATTCCACGACTCGAGTGACCACGCGCCCACGCCGCCGCCGGCCGCCCCTGTGTCCCTGTCTCCCGGCGTCTGTGGCCCGTCTCGAACTCTCGATCTCGTCGTCTGCTCTCTGTTTAACTGACGGTGTCTGGCGTCTCCAGTGACCATCTCCCTAGATTGTGAAAGGCGACGTCAGTTAAGCACCTCTTCCGATGTCAGTTAAGCAGAGACCATCAGAGGCATCTCAAGAACCGTCGTCTCACCTCTCTGTTCGCACAATAGATTTCCCTTTGCAAAAGGTTGGAGACAAAGAGAAGCAAAGAAGATTTATTAGAGAATGGTTTGATGAGTTTGGCCCTTGGCTTGAATATAGTGAGAAAAAACATAAAGCATATTTGTTCGCTAAATAATTGACCTATTTGTTCTTTTTTTCCTTTAGGTTGGATCATATATTTTGCTATATGGAAATTCTTTTGTTAATGTTTCGGGCTTTTGGCTAAAGTGATCAATGTCGTGTTTCTTTATTTATTTTGCCTATCTAATGGGGAAGTCGTTGGCGAAGTCACAAGGCCCTCCACTTTTCATTATAAAACCGATAAACCAGAAAAAGATGGCTATATATGGCGACTGTTGGTAAGTGTTGTTACCATATACTCTACCTATTTGTGTATGTATAATATATTGACTGGTGACTAAAATGATATTTGCCATTATTGAAGTTCAATTTTGATGTTAAAAATTGCGGATCAACAAATTGCCTCCCTGCAGCGGCTGGCGAGGCCGGATCTTGGCACCCTCCGGCGGCCAGCGAGCAGCAGCGACTCCGACTCTTCGAGCGACGGATCCTGGCTTCGCGGGTGGTTGGCAAGGCGCAGACGGCTCCAAGAAGTTGGAACAGCGCACGACGACTCCAAGATCCACACTTGGATTTATGATTTCTGTGTTTTTTCATGATTTTTGGATGGATTTATATGATTTTTATCTTTGGACATTCATGAGCTCTGTAAATTTAACGGGTAGTTCGGTCATGACCGAAAATCGAACCGAACTAACCAAACTTGAATTCCTCAGTTCTGGATTTTCTAAAAACTGATCAGTTTCGAGTTTCAAGTAACCGAACTTTGTGAAAAAATCGAAGAACCGATTGGTTAGGCTCGGTTTAACTGAATGCCCAGGCTGAGTTGTGCCTTAAAGATGGATTACTGGATCATTCGTTGCTTATGTGATGAGAGTTGGCAGTACATGGAGGTAGTATAGAGAGTTACTGTCGATAATTGTTGAGGGTGCCCTAACAGCTTGAAGTGAAGGAGCAAAGCCGCCCTAGCTAGAACATGTGGCCATAGTATACCCAAACGTCAAGAGTTGGATGACCAGGTACGGTACCAATTAAATATTCTCTGGATGCTTATCGAAATCCACAGTTGTACGGGTAGCTTACTTAGAAAAATAATGTAACCCTATGATCAATAATAGGCTATATATAGTTGTGGCGTAAATATTTTTAATTTTTAAGGCAATTCCCTTTATATCATTATAAAAGTTCTCTATTTCCTATATACCACTGAAACAATTGTTGCTCCTACCCTATCATCAACATAACTTTCTATCTGGACTCCCGTGCCATCGCCGTCTATATTTGCTTGATGGCAACAAATGGCTAGGAAAATTGACTATTTTACCCTTTAGTTCAGCCATAGCGTAAAATCGGATTTCTTAAAACCTGGTGGCTCCTACTCGCACCACCGCAACTCACGGAGCTCCGATCAACAAAGGTAGATGAGAACCAGCACCCACAAGAGCACATCAGGTACCATGCTGTGGCCCCCTACCTTATCTGTTTCCCCTCCTCACATGCATCGGTTTCCGTATGATGTATATATCCTAACATAAATTGCTCTATTCCACAAAATAATTATTCAAAATAAATTTTGATTGCACCATTGTATTTTTTTCATTGAGACCTTCAAAATAAAACCATACTTAACTATTTTTATAGCATATTTTAATTTATTTCAAAACAACTTTTTACCTGCCCAGCACAACAAAGCATTTCTAAGGTATGGCGCATTTCCCCAGCACCATGTAGTCTAGAATGGTTTGCTGCTGGCTAGGCACTCAGAAAAACCAGGGCACAGTAAAAGCTAGGATTGAGCTGAATGAGCGGTTCTTTGTGGCCAATGGATCATATACTACTATTGGCCCATATTGTTAGATCTAGAGGCTACTCCTATATATTTGCAATGAGCTGGTCAGCTCAGAGAGCAACGCAACAACCGCATTAGTGCCACACAGCTATAGGGATGGTAGCATATACGGCGTGGCTCCATCTATGTGCAGCGTGCTCATCCCTCCGTTCCAAACGGCAAGCAAACGATGCATCTGTTCCTGGAACATGTAGCCGGCAGAAAAAGGAAGAGACAAGAGGCCGATGGATAGTGTCATGAGTCCCTGGGCAGGCAATTGTGTCATCCTCGTGACTGCAAGCTATGTTACCTATTACCCCTATTTAGCATCTTGGTACTTTACTTTTATTTGAGTTAGTATTCTATAAGCTATCTACTAAAATATTTAGTAGCTACTAATGATGATCACCAAATGACATATGGTTTGATAGAACCTACGGGCTCCATGTGCCGTAGTCTCGTATAGATATTGTTAAGATATTTGCAGGAGATATTATTATAAGTTTGTCATTCACAGAAAATTATCTTAGCATTTCTTCAATTGCACAATACTTATATTTATATAAATAGTAAAAAAAATTTTGTTGATAGGTAGTTACCGCCTTCGGCGCAACGACTCGGAGCTGCTCGTTTTGGCGGCAGTAGCTGCTATATACTCCCTCCGTTCCGAAATATAGATCGTTTTGACTTTTCTAGATTCATATATTTTGCTATGTATCTAGACATATGTTATATCTAGGTGCATAGCAAATACTATGAATCTAGAAAAGTCAAAACGACCTATATTTTAGAACGGAGGGAGTATACCAAAAGTGGTGGCTCTAGCTAGCTTGTTCGCTCATGCATGCGGCAGCGACAACAGCCATGCAGCTGCCTTCGTTGGCGGCGGCCGTGGCGAAAATTGAGGAGCAGTACGTCGGCGGCGGCGATGGCACAGCCGCCACGCATGTTCTATACCTGTGCAGGTTGTCGCCGCACGAAGCTAGCTGGCTTGGCTAGTTTGCGCGCTACGGCGCTAGCTTGTTAATTATACACACACACCGTACACACGTGTACGTACGTGTAATGATTTTATCAACGTATGCCTGGCGGCTTAGCTAGCTCTGATCTACAATTGGTTGACCTCCAAATTTCTTGGCGTGTTCAGAAACTTATGCCGCCGACCCTCCAGCTAGCTTCATCAACTGCAAACATCCGCTCGTGCATTTGAATGATCTTTGATTTTCTCGCTTGTTTGAAAAATAATGCAGAAAATACAGAGGAACAGATAGTAGAGACTTCTTAATACTAGCTATGATGTGTACTTAATTGTACCAATCAATACTGACGAACTTGGACGCAGAAAAACGAAAAAAAAAACACTCATCATATGGAAAAAGGGAGCATGCCGTAATCGGGAACATTTTTGGAAACTATACATATATATGTAAGGGAAAAAAAGAGATATATATAGATACGGCCGGGTCAATTTTAGTTAAGTCTATGCATCACTGATTTAATTTGAAGAAATGTAGCTGCATCATTGTCGGTACCCTGAAACAGTGATACTCACTCATACTGCAGCAAGGCAGGACTCGCGTAGTCATCCGTAACTACGCCATGAGGGGCGGAGCAGCCAGGCCCCACGGGTCAGGCTCTTTCCTCACCGGGCCAACGGCCCCGGACCCGCTCCCCGCTCTGGGACGGGTCCGGTGACGCCACGTGTCCCTGAGGAGGGGAAGCTCCGAGCCAACAGCCGAGGGCCGGAACCCCCCCATAGGGGTCCGGGACCTCCTCGCGCCCGTCCGGACCTCCCACGTGCGTAGAACCAGCATACCGCCGGGGCGGGGTCCGGAGGCGCCACGTGTCCTGCAGGCTGGAAGACTCGCCCACCCACCGCATTCAATGCGGGTGGTTGAGGCGTGCTCTGCCGCCGCCGCACGCGGGGCAGCCTTTGTCAGGTCTCACTGTAGACCGCGTATTACCGAGGTATACAGTGCAGCCGCCTGCGCCGCATCCGCGCAGAGCCCGTCTGCCGCATTAATTGGATACGACGGTACGACACTTTTCCATCATACCGCCTACGCTGCAAGCTACACGGCCCGTTCAGCTATGCTGCAGGCAACGCCGCAAGCTACACCCTGGCGCCGTTTCGACAAGACAGGGCATGGATATGCTGGACGGAGGAATCCCGCGGGCAGGCAAGGAAATCCAGGAATGAGATCTCCTTCGCCTGCAACGCCATAATGTATGAACAGTATGTTATTTTATACTACATCGATTGGGCCCACCTGTCGGGGACTCAACGGCCATGTACGTGCCTGGCACTGGCGCATCCGCCGCCGTCGCGTCGGGTGTTGCTGCTCCTGGCGTTGGCGCATCCGCCGCCACCGCGCTAGGCGCCATCAGGTTAGCGGAAGCCGCCGCACCCGAGCTCCCCGCACCCGCCGTCGCCGCCGAGGCCCCGGTCGCCTAGACCCCCGCTGACGGGCTAGCGGCGGTGGAAGAGCTGCCTGGGCGAGAGGCCCTAACAAACAAAGAGAAGAAGCCTTCAGCAAAAAGCGAAGCACCGAGAATAAGGGGAGTGAACGGAAGAACACTTACCCCGAAGCGCCGGGTCTCCAGCGCCCACGGAGGCTCGGCGACTGTTTCTGCTGTTACTGCTGCTCCCGAGGTAGCGGCGGAGGCGCACCTCGCGGCTGTTGCTGCTGCTGCTCCCGAGGCGGCGGCGTAGGCGCAACCCGTGGCCGCTGCTGCTGCTGTTGCTGCCGGGGGGTGGCATCTCCCGGCGGTGGTGGTGGCGGCACGGCTACTCCGGGGGTCCCGCGAGGGCCGGGGGCCCAGGAGCTACCCTGGCCCGCGTCCTCAGCGGTCCTCTGACGCTTTGCAGCGGGCTCCATAATAGGGGTCCCGTCGCCGCAGTGCATCCGTGCAGAGCCCGACTGCTGCATTAATTGGATACGACAGCACGACACTTTTCCATCATACCGCCTACGCCGCAAGCTACACGGCCCGTTCAGCTATGCTGCAGGCAACGCCGCAAGCTACACTCTGGCGCCGTTTCGACAAGACAGGGCATGGATATGCTGGACGGAGGAATCCTGCGGGCAGGCATGGAAATCCAGGAATGAGGTCTCCTTCACCTGTAACGCCATAATGTATGAACAGTATGTTATTTTGTACTACATCGATTGGGCCCACCTGTCGGGGACCCAACGGCCATGTACGCGCCTCCCTTGAGATATAAAAGGGAGGCGCTCGCTGCACACACAAGACTCTTCGGACACACACAAGCTCTCTCAGACTCTCTCCCGAGACTGAGGGAACACACGCAATACAACATATAATGGACGTAGGGTATTACGCTCCGGCGGCCCGAACCACTCTAAACCGGCTGTGTTCATCGTGTTCTTCCAGGGAGATCGAACTAGTCCTAGCTAACCCCCGAGTACTCACCCTCTGGGCTTAGGTGGATGCATTACGCCACCCGGCTGTGGTTTACCACATCACAACATTTGGCGCGCCAGGTAGGAGACATTTAGCTGGGTTTAGTTCATCTCTTGCTCGTCTCCATGGTTTGGGTGGCTGAACACTCCCACCACCACGACGACGTGGAGATGATGGAGGGTGTGGCGTCATCCGCGTCACACGCCTCTCGCCTTCCTGCTCCAGGGGCAACCGTGCCCGTGGAGCAGCCACCGTCGGAGGCGGCGCGCGCTGCACGTCGGCAAGAGTCAGGGCGCCCGTCAAGGGCCCCCTCATAAGCTGCGAGTGGCGGAGCGCTGGCGGCAGCTAGGGAGTTGCTTCGCAACCCTCCGGCTGCTGCAGCCTCGCCAGACGCCCTGAGGCAGTGGTGGGACCACGTTGACCATCTCCTCCATCTGGCTCAGGCCTCCCCCAGTTTTGCAAGGACTGGGCAATGACCTCCGCCTGGCAATGCGGTGGTACCCTACCACCGGCGCCAGGGTGGTGCGTCGGTGTCCGTGCGCTCCCCCACGGTGAGGGGTGCACGAACAGAAGACCTGCGGGCGGAGCTCAACCGCAGGCGTGCGGGTGAGGATGCCCGCATCTCTGTGGAGAGGGCACGAGAACGCCGCCTCAATATTGAGGGCCGCAACCTCAACACCAACTTGGACGCAGAGGTACCCAAGCCTCCGGTGAACGCTCGGATTCAGGTGGGTACCCCGGTGGCTGGGGTGGGCTGCGCTGCGCTGGCGGATGACCTCTGCGCGGTGGCATGGCCGTCCAAGTTCCGCCCACACCTGCCGGAGAAGTACGACGGTACCACTAATCCGTCGGAATTCCTGCAGGTGCACGTTACCGCCATCACAGCAGCTGGTGGTAACGACGTCGGCATGGCAAGCTACTTTCATGTAGCCTTGACTGGGCCAGCCCGGACTTGGCTCATGAACCTCACTCCTGGGACGATTCAGTCCTGGGAGGAGCTCTGTGCGAGGTTCACTGCGAACTTCGCCAGCGCGTACCAGCAGCATGGTGTGGAGGCTCACCTCCACGCCGTGAGGCAGAAACTCGGAGAGACGCTCCGGGCATTCATCTCGCGCTTCACCAAGGTACGGGGTACCATTCCTCATATCTCTGACGCATCTATTATCACTGCTTTCCGCCAGGGGGTACGTGATGAGAAGATGCTCGAGAAGCTGGCGACGCACGAGGTGGAAAGCGTTACCACGCTTTTCTCCCTAGCAGACAAGTGTGCCAGGGTCGCTGAGGGCCACGCATGGCACTCAGCCCCCTAAGACGGAGACGCCAAGGCTGGTGGCTCCGGGGCTACCGCCCAGGCGGTGGCAAGAAAAAGAAGAACAAGAACCGGAGTCGCGGGGAGCCACATGCCGGCGGTCCAATCGCTGTAGCAGCAGCTGTGGGCCAGAATGCGCATGGCAAACGCCCGCGCCCTCAAGGTGGCAGCGGAGGTTCATGCCCAGTGCATCCCATCGCTCGCCACAGCGCCTCTGACTGCCGCGAGATCCAGAAACTCGCGAAGCGGGTCAGTGGGCGGCGTGAGCAGTCCTCCAAGGACGGCTCACCCCCTCCTCGCCAGCGGTCTGGCAAGGAGAAAGCCTCTGACAGCGAGACCGCTGCCGGGGAAAAGGAGCTGGGGTACCAATCCCCCGCTAGGGAGCTGAAGGGCGTTTACCGCCACGACAACTCCAACTCCGACAACGAGGAGCGCCGTAAGAAGCTGTACGTAATGTACGGCGGAAGCTGGGAGCTTGTCTCCCAGCGGGACGTGAAGACCCTTCACCGAGAGGTCCTTTCGGTGAAGCCGGGGGTCCCGAAGGCGGCGCCGCACTATAGGTGGATGAACACCACCATCTCTTTCGGGCCATCTGACTGCCCGGAGAACATTGCCGGGGCTGGTGTACTACCTCTAGTCACCGCCCCTGTCATAGCCAACATCAGGCTCTATCACATGCTGATAGACGGTGGGGTTGGCCTCAACCTCATCAGCTATGCAGCGTTCAAGCAGCTACAGATCCCGGAGTCCAAGCTGACTCCCTCTCGCCCATTCTCTGGAGTGAGCCCACATCCAGTGTTCCCTCTGGGGAGCATCACTCTGCCGGTCATGTTCGGGACCGAGGAGAACTTCCGCACGGAGAGCGTTCAGTTCGATGTTGTAGAGGTGAACCTCCCGTTCAATGCCATCATTGGCCGGCCGACACTCTACCGCTTCATGGCCATTGCCCATTACGAGTATTTGGTCCTGAAGATGCCTTCCCCTGCCGGTGTCCTCACCGTGCGGGGTGACCGCACCGCTGCCGTTGCAACAGTTGAGAGACTGCATGCTCTGGCGGCAGAGGCTGCACGTTCCGAGGAGGACCCATCCACCTAGCGAGCCAGGGCGCCCGCAAAGGCACCTAAGATTCAGCCATCTGATCCGGACGACGTTTCCATGAAGATGGTGCAGATCGGAGCGAACTCCTCCAGGACCACCCGCATCGCGGGAAACCTGGAGGAGAAATAGGAAGACACGCTTATCACTTTCCTCCGGGCAAATGTAGACGTGTTCGCCTGGGAAACGTCACAGATGCCCGGGATCCCCAGGGAAGTGATCGAGCACAATATGAGGATCTACCCCGATGCCACGCCGGTACGCCAGAAGCCTCGGAAACAGTCCGTGGAGCGGCAGAACTTCATCCGTGAAGAAGTCCGCAAGCTGCTGCATGCTGGCTTCATCAAGGAGGTCCACCACCCCGAGTGGTTGGCCAACCCGGTCGTCATCCCAAAGGCCAACGGGAAGCTTCGGATGTGCATCGACTACACCAGCCTCAACAAGGCATGTCCTAGAGGCCCCTATCCACTTCCACGTATCGATCAGATCGTGGATTCCACCTCCGGGTGCGACCTTTTGTCTTTCCTAGATGCATACTCTGGTTTCCACCAGATTCAGATATCTAGAGAGGATAGGAAACATACTGCTTTTGTAACAGTGGATGGACTTTATTGCTATATTGTCATGCCATATGGTCTGAGGAATGCCTTACCCACGTTTGTATGAGCTATGAACAAAACTTTATGTAATCTAATTAGAGATATTGTTGAGGTGTATGTTGATGACATTGTGGTCAAGACTAAGGTAGGGTCAACACTAGTTGAGGACCTGTCCCTCGTCTTCAACCGGCTGCGCGCCACGCGCACGAAGCTGAATCCCGAGAAGTGCATCTTCGGCGTCTCGGCAGGGAAGCTGCTGGGTTTCCTGGTCTCACATCGAGGCATCGAGGCAAACCCAGCCAAGATCAAGGCAATCGAAGCGATGAGGCCTCCTGGCCGCATCAAGGTTGTCCAGAAGCTTACTGGATCTCTGGCCGCTCTTAGCCGCTTCATATCGAGGCTGGCTGAGAGGGCCATCCCCTTCTTCAAGCTATTAAGGAGGTCCGGTCCATTCTCTTAGACTGAAGAGGCTGAACAAGCCTTCCAGGAGCTGAAGCAGCATCTGACCTCACTACCAGTATTGGTGGCTCCAGAGCCAGGTGAGATGTTGTTTTTGTATCTTGCTGCGTCAACAGAGGCGGTCAGCATGGTGCTGGTCGCCGAAAGGACGGAGCAAGCTCGCCTGGGGGACACCAGGGTCTCCCCGGCCAAGGATGGTGAGCTGGACCCCGGACATGGGGGTCCGGCAGTCACTCCTCTGTCTGAAGGTCCGGACCCTAGACAAGGGGGTCTGGAGGAGCCTCGTCCCAGTGGGAACCCAGAACCGCTGGGGGCCCAAGGACAAAACGTGGTGGATAAGGGCGAACCGGACCCGGTCACCAGGGTCCGGACCATCCAGAAGCCAGTTTACTATGTCAGCGAAGTCCTCCATGAGGTAAAGGCCATGTATCTTGAGACGCATAAGCTTATCTATGCCATACTTATTGCGTCCAGGAAACTGCGCCACTACTTTTAGGCACACCGAGTTGTCGTAGTGACCTCTTACCCGCTAAGAGCGATCCTGCACAACTCCAACACCACAGGCAACATCGCCAAGTGGGCAGCAGAGTTGGCTGAGTTCCAGCTGGACTTCCAACCCCGCCATGCAGTCAAGAGCCAAATCCTGGCTGATTTCATAGCAGAATGGACCCCTTCCCCAAGCAATTCTAGGGGTCCGGACCTCAACGCCGGATCCCCGGAGTCGGAAGTCAGGACACCAGTCTTCACCGAGCCCCACTGGACACTCTTCTTCGACGGGTCCGTCCGCAAGCAGTGGGCCGGAGCTGGTGTGGTCCTCATCGACCCAAACGGAAATTAGCTGAAGTACATGGTGCACCTTGAGTTCAAGGCCACCAACAACATGGCGGAGTACGAAGCTCTGATCTTTGGCCTGACACAAACCGTGTCTCTGGGGGTCCGGTAGCTTCTAGTGAAGGGGGATTCTCAGCTAATCATCAAGCAGGTCCGAGGGAATTACAGCTGCAACAATCCCCAGCTCGCGGCATACCTCATCCACGTGAGGAAGCTCGAGAAGGACTTCGACGCCTTGGAACTGCAACATGTTCCCCGCGAACTCAACTCAGTAGCAGATGATCTCTCCGTGAGAGCATCTACCTGGGCATCTGTGCCCGAGGGTGTCTTTGAAAGATGGTTGCTGAGACCTACCGCCCAACCTGCCGAACTGGGTGAAGGGGATCAAGCTAGCACCTCGAAGCTAGCGGTCCCGGCGGCATTCCACCTGTGGTGCCCGCCCTGGGTTGTGTGCCCTGTTGAGGATCCTGGAGACCTCACAGAGCCACTCTCACCTGTTCAGGGAGCTCCCGATGCATGGATCTTCGAGATCCGGGACTACCTGAAAGACAATATCCTTCCAGATGACGATGCGTCCGCTGAGCGCATAGTACGATTGGCTAAACGCTACGCGGTGGTAGAAGGGGATCTCTACCGCTGTGGTGCTAATGGTATCCTCATGCGGTGCATTTTCTAGGGAGAGGGCCGCGAGTTGCTCGCGGAGATCCATGGAGGCGAGTGTGGAAGTCATTCCTCATCTCGCATGCTTGTTGGCAAGGCCTTTCGGCATGGCTTCTACTGGCCGACAGCACTCCAGGATGCGGCTGAGCTGGTAAAGTCCTGCAAAGCATGCCAGTTCCATGCAAAGCAAATACACACACCGGCTCAAGCTCTGCAAATGATCCCGCCCTCATGGCCATTCGCCGTATGGGGCGTGGATATCCTAGGGCCGTTCCCCCGGGCCGCCGGCGGGTACCGGTTCCTCTACGTCACCATTGACAAATTCACAAAATGGCCGGAGGTTACCACTGTGGTGAACATCACCAAAAAATCAGCAGTCACATTCCTTAAGTCCATTGTGTGTAGATTTGGCGTCCCAAACCGCATCATTGCGGACAACGGGACCCAGTTCAAAAGCAGACTCTTCCAAGAGTACTGCGAGGACATCGGCATCCAGCTATGCTTTGCGTCCATGGCACATCCCCGCAGCAATGGACAGGTTGAGAGAGCGAATGCAGAGATCCTCAGGGGACTCAAGACCCGCACCTACAATTGCTTGAAGAAGCATGGTGCCAAATGGGTTGATGAGCTTTCGTGCGTACTATGGGGCAACCGGACCACACCCAGCCGAGCCACCGGGGAGACCCCATTCTTCCTGGTCTACGGGGCTGAAGCATGCCTTTCCCCGGAAATTCACTTGGGCTCACCACGGGTCCAGGCTTTTGACGAATCCATGCAGGAACAGCTACGGCGTGACAATGTGGACTTCGTTGATGAATGAAGGTGGCGAGCAGCAATCCGAAATGCACGCTACAACCAGGCGCTCAGGCGCTATCATCAACGGTTCGTGCACAGTAGGGAGCTCCAGGCTGGCGACCTCGTCCTGAGGCGGATCCTGAACCGAGCAGGGCTCCACAAACTCTCCCCCAGCTGGGAGGGGCCCTTTAAGGTTATAGAAGTATGCCGGCCCGGATGCGTTCGCATTGCCACAGAAAATGGGGTGCCGTTGCCCAACCCATGGAATATAGAGCATCTGCGTAAGTTTTACACTTAGGCAAAGCAGGGAAATGAATTTTTCCTTTGTAATAAGATAGAATTATCGTGCGGCCCAGAGCGGTGGGGGTCCGTCCTCGTAAACCCGGCCTCTGGCATCCATCGCACCATCGGCTAGCATTAACGCGCGGCCCAGAGCGGTAGAGGTCCGCCCTCATAAACCCGGCCTCCGGCATCCATCGCGCAAGCCATGTATATCAAGTTGCAAAGGAAAGATTTCTTCCCAGTTCTGTCTTTGTGTCAAATTTTATTTCGCATTTCGATTCTTGAGTTTTTACCTTTCTAACCCCCGTGCGGACTTCCACTCTTGTCGCTACAGCTAAGATCTGTATTGAGTTGCTGGACTGCCGTACAGGTCCGGACCCCCTTTGCTGCTGGGACAGGGGTCTGGACCCCTAGGGACCCACTCTGGAGAGGGGGGTGCTTGTTTCCTGGGGTGGTCCGGAGTCCTGTGTAGCCGCTTAGCCGGTTCCGTACCCAAAGCCTACACGCTCCACCACCCTGTAACGAGTGCTCTAGTACCCGGAGCTGGGTAATTAGGGGCCCGGACCTCGTTCTAGCTCAAGGGTTGGCTTCCTAAGTCCTACACGGCAGGTCCAGCTCCATATCTCAAGGGATTGAGTACGACAGAATGACCTCACCCACTGCTAGGAGGGGTCTGGAACATCAGAACCAGGTCCGGTAAAGTCGTGTTTGTTTCCTGGAGTGGTCCGGAGCCCTGTATAGCGCCTTAGCCTGGTTCCGCACCCTAAGGCTACACACTTCACCACTCTGTAACAAGCATTGAGCTGCCTGGACCTGCGTATCCGGAGCCCGGACCTCATACTAGCTTTGGGGCCGGTTCAGAATAAGTCTCGTAGGCCTGCTACTAAGTTTCGACCTTGACTGGTATGCAGGTTAGCCCTAGACTGGTGGTAGCTAACCTCAAACCATTGAGCCTACCTACCAGGGGGTCCTGGCATCCGCCTTAAGACTGCATGCAGATCGAGGTCCAGTCTCGGTGGTAGACAGACTCAAAACAATTGAGCCTGTCTCCCAGGGGGCCCGGAGCGTTCGCTTTGAGCCAGACATCACGGATCGATTCTGCATGTGTCAAACAGCTAAGTTGCAGTATCATTTTTACCATACAAGCGAGTTTGATTTTCCTCTCTGTAGTTTTTTCTGCTATACAGGGAATAAGTCGCTCGTTCGAGTTGCAATTTATGCTACACCTATGCCCAAGGACGCTTGCTCAACCTCATACGGGGGTCCGGAGTGTCTTCTTCGGCTCTGATGGCAGATAGGTCCTAACAAATGAACCTATCTACCAGGGGGCCAGGGTGCCGGGGTGCTGCATACCGCAAACCACAACAACTGACAAACAGGCTGTTGAAATTTTCTTCTATTTAAAATTTCAACAAGTACAATATTTTTACATCTACAAAAAACAAAACAAAAGTGCTACTGCTGTGATGGCCCAGCTCCGGAATCTGCAGGCTCACGCTTGAAGTATGCAGCGACGAAGTCGACGACGTTCCGCACGCTTTCTCGAGCAGAGGCCTCCGTCTCCGCCACTGGACCATCGACCACGGGGGCTAGCGAGATGGCTGGGTCGTGGCTCCGGAGGCAGGTCAGAATGTGCTCCGTCACCATCCGGATCAGCTCGCGGCCCTCGGCTTCAAGCTGGCCAGCAAGGATTGGCTCCAGGCGCCGGAGTCTATCAGAAGAAGAGTTTAGCACTGGGAGGGCGTCAACAATCGAAGCTGGCGGCTCCGCCACTTGGATTGGACTCATTCCAAGTGGCACCAGCGCTGAGCTCGCTTCGCTTGCCCAGTCGACGATCCGCTGGCCCCCCTGAGCTGGTCCTCCTGCAACTTCCGGACCGCCTCCTGGACCGCCTCCTGCACCCGGGCGTCCAGTGCTGCCTGGGCCGCTTCCACCTGGCGGGTCCTCTCCTCGAGCTTGGCCTCCTTCTTCGCCGCCGACTCCTTCAGGGACTTGAGAGCCTCGCGCTGACGCGCAAGCTGGAGCTCCATGTTGGTGGTGTGGGATTCCCGCTTTGCAAGGGACTTCCTATCCTCCTCGAGCTCCATCTCGGCAACAGCCTACTTGCTCGCGGTCTCCTGCGGCTGCTCGCGCCATCCATGCAAAGTCTCAGAGAGCTTGTCGAGCTCCTTCTTGCGGACCTCGAGTCCCTGGCTGCGGGACTCGAACTCGGACTGCCGGGCCGCGAGGCTGGCCTCCTCCTTGGCAATAGCCTCCTCCCGCAGCGCCATGGCCTTTACCCGACTTGCCACCGCAAACTCCCGGTCGAACACCTTCCGAAGATTGGCTCGGTAGGACTCAAGGTCGGCCTTGAGTTCGGACTAAACACGCGTTGCATGGGAGGCTTCGGCCTTCGTGCGCCCCTCCAGGCGGGTGTGCCAGTCACCGAGGCGATGGCGCTCGCTCTCCAGAGCAGCCCACTCCCGCCGAAAGGCCGCCTCGGCGGTAGAGGTCGCCTCCTCTATCGTCTGCCGGACCGGACCAGCACCTAGGGGAGGGGAGCCGCTTCCTCCTCCGGGGGACCCTGCAGGAGCCGCCTACCAGAGACCTCCTCCAGCTCTTCCTCTGCCGCAGGTTAGGCGCTGGGGGAGGGGACGTCCGGTACAGGCGTCGGGACCTCAGGAACCGAGGTGCTCGCCGTTGCCGCCCCCCTGCCGCTGTGCTCGCCATTGCCGCGGCCGCTGCCGCTGCGCTCGCCGTCGCCAAGCCCGGTGTCGGCGCGACTGCCGCCGTAGCTGGGGGCTCGGGGGCCACCGCGTCGGGTGAGGCTGCGCCTGGCACTGGCGCATCCGCCGCCATCGCGTCGGGCGTTGCTGCGCCTGGCGTTGGCGCATCCGCCACCGCCGTGTTGGGCGCCATCAGGTTAGCGGAAGCCGCCGCACCCGAGCTCCCCGCACCCGCCGTCGCTTCCGCCGTCGCCGTCGAGGCCCCGGTTGCCTGGACCCCCGCTGACGGGCCAGCGGTGGTGGAAGAGCTGCCTGGGCGAGAGGCCCTGACAAACAAAGAGAAGAATCCTTCGGCAAAAAGCGAAGCACCGAGAATAAGAGGAGTGAACGGAAGAACACTTACCTCGAAGCGTCGGGTCTCCAGTGCCCACGGAGGCTCGGCGACTGCTTCTGCTGTTGCTGCTGCTGCTGCTGCTCCCGAGGCGGCGGCGGAGGCGCAACCCGTGGCTGCTGCTGCTGCTGTTGTTGCCGGGGGGTGGCATCTCCCGGCGGTGGTGGTGGCGGCGCGGCTACTCCGGGGGTCCCGCGAGGGTCGGGGGCCCGGGAGCTACCCTGGCCCGCGTCCTCAGCGGTCCTCTGACGCTTTGCGGCGGGCTCCATAACAGGGGTCCCGTCGCCGCAGTGCATCCGCGTAGAGCCTGTCTGCCGCATTAATTGGATACGACGACACGTCACTTTTCCATCATACCGCCTACGCCGCAAGCTACACGGCCTGTTCAGCTATGCTGTAGGCAACGCCGCAAGCTACACTCTGGCGCCGTTTCGACAAGACAGGGCATGGATATGCTGGACGGAGGAATCCCGCGGGCAGGCAAGAAAATCCAGGAATGAGGTCTCCTTCACCTGCAACGCCATAATGTATGAACAGTATGTTATTTTGTACTACATCGATTGGGCCCACCTGTCGGGGACCCAACGGCCATGTACGCGCCTCCCTTGAGATATAAAAGGGAGGCGCTCGCTGCACACACAAGACTCTTCGGACACACACAAGCTCTCTCAGACTCTCGCCCGAGACTAAGGGAACACAAGCAATACAACATATAGTGGATGTAGCGTATTACGCTCCGGCGGCCCGAATTACTCTAAACCGGCTGTGTTCATCGTGTTCTTCCAGCGAGATCGAACTAGTCCTAACTAACCCCCGAGTACTCATCCTCTGGGTTTAGGCGGGTGCATTACGTCAACCGGCTGTGGTTTACCACACCACGACAATCATCATTACATGTGTATAGGAAGAGATCGAGGTGGTACACCAAACTACCCAACCGAAATTAAATGGCAACAGATAAACATTTCCGCAATCCGCAGATAGGGACTAATTAATTAACCTACCACTATGTATTGAAGTTGAATCTTGACGCTACAGAGAATAGTAAACTTGAACCGGTACTTTTAATCAAGCAATGCTGATGAAAAAAAAGGCAAGACTTTAGACTTGATCTCTTCTCGATCCCGTTGTCCGGTAAAAGGAGCCTCTGTATCTGTATGTAGGGGTGTCTTCAAATTTCTACCCACAATGACTCAGACACCAGTTTACTTAGTCCTAGCTAGCTAGTGGTGATCGAAATCCTTTCAATCGTGTATGAGATAATATTCTGGTGTTTAGCGATAACTTCATACGCACAGATGACTAGATGAGAAAAAATTTACTTGGTCCCTAATGGGTTGTGAATCGTGACTCTATCAAGTAGGCAGCAATGTTTGAAAGATTGCATTCTTGTTTTGACTTTTGAGTGAGTGTGACTTTCTAGCATGGATGTAGCCGGTAAAATGTTGTTAGAGATTTGGTCTTAGAAAAATGTGCTCTGTATATATAATATATACCAGTTTGTGCAGTGAATATACATTTTGCATCATCTCTCAGATTTTGATGAATTCCATGGATGGATATGCTGGATACACAAGAAAATTCAGAAGATCAGCAGATTTTGTCCCTCAACTTTATTCCGAGGGTTAAATTTGTCCCTCAACTTTAAAATTAGTGAATATAGTCCCTCAACTTTTGTTTTAAAATCAAACTCGCAAAGGCATTTTGTGGGTTGTTTGAAACACTAAGCATGTGAACTTCGAGTGATACCAAATCTTAGCTGTTCATTTCTCGCAAAAAGGAAAAGCAAAATGCAATTTTATCGATCGTAGCGGAATTGTATATTATCACTATCTAGTCAATTAGGACATGTTCTTAAGAATTCACGTGACTGTAATGAACGGCTGGCTTTATGTCTGCTGGTCATTTTTAACTTGCAGTTAGTTGCTAATCTGCCCATAAATTTCAAAGAGGTTTATTTGTAAGAAACATGGTCCCATTAGGCTATTATTGTGATTTTGGTGATTGTGTCTAATAATGATCAGTGGGACTAAAAGAAATTACAAGTGCATATATATTTGTAGGATTCCAAACCATATATCTGCTAAGTCATAGTGAAAATCCAGAGAGAATATTTTAGGGGTGTTCAAATAACAGCTGAGATGATTTGGACAAATGTCAGCAGAAATCCGGCATCCGGTTAAACTGACGGCGAAAATCAACGGGTCAGTACAATGGTGAAAATGCAACGACGATCTAGTGCAAAGAAAGCTACCAGCGTCAGTTGAATCGACATGATGGAGTTTAGGCGTCTGTTGATAAATTGCAATTATTGTTTGCACAAAAGCTCCAGAAGGTTTTGTCAAAATGTGCATCAGCACCAAATGAATCAACTGTGCAAAAGAAGACATCGGTGCAAGAGTTTTGGCTCCATATGGGTTTCCAAGAAAAATCTTTAATTAGCACCAGTTAAACCAACACTTGTCAGTGCCATTACGTCAGAGGGGGACAGCTGGAATCCAACGGCTAGCATGCACGCGTAGAGTGGCCAGTTAAACCGATGGTGGCTACCAGTTTAACCGACGCTTAAGCTTTTTCAGGAAATGGCTGGTAACAAGTATGTTCGAGTTCCTAGCCTATATAAGAAGATCTCTCGGACCATTTGAGGTTGCTGGAGTTCAAGAGAAGCATATAAACACTACAGAGGATATCTAAGCCATCCATAAGTGCTAATTGATCATATCCATAGGCTTTAGCACATGCTTTCAAAGTATTAGTGCTAGGTTAGGCCTAGAGTGGTTAGGCCTAGAGTGAGTGAGAGAACAAGGTGTTGTTGCCTTGTGGCTAGTTCTAGAGTGAACCACAGTTCTAATCATGGTGTGCCGGCCCTTTGGAGTCTTAGTGGCTCGCTGACAAGTTTTCAACCCTCCGCTTAGTGTGGAGCGGCGACGACAGCTTTATGCGGGGGACGATGATACCCTCCTTCGTGGAAAAAGCTTCGTAGTGAAGGCGGAATCAAAGCGTGACCAGAAACTTGGCGTGCGCCTTTATGACAAGTCAAAGGGTGTTTCGGAAGAGACTTGGTGATCGGGAAGCAATACACTTAGTAAGTGCTTTAGCAACGTGGACTAGGAGTGGCTTAGTACCTACCGATATCATTGGATAAATCATCATGTCAAGAGTTTGCTTTCTCTCAACCCACTCCTTTACGTTTCCACAATTCTTTTTTTTTGCATCTTACATGCCTTTACTTTTTTAGAGTATATCCGATTGTCTATAGGTTGCAAAACTTTTTGGGTTGAGTTGGAACACTAGAAGAACCCTAGTTGCACACCTATATAGCATATTTTAGTTTATATTATGGACAAACTAGTTTGAGCCATAGGTTAAGGTTTTAAGTAAGCCTATTGAAAGGGCAAGCAAGTTGAGCTTGTCCCATTGTGAAAGGCTGAAAGCCATGTTTCATTGAATATTTTCATGTTCAGATCAAACCAAATTCGAGATAACCGTGCCTGCCAACTTCCATTCACTCAGGAATCAGGACCTGAGTAAAAACAATCAACAGTTGAAAGCTTACACTTTAAAAATATAGGTGCAGTGCATACAGACAGTGCTGTTCCTTTTCTGTTGCCCTTTAACATTTACCTTCCAATAAACTTATGAAACGTAATTGATCGATGAAGTATGTTTGAAGTAGTTCCTTCCTTGCACATTCGACCATTTCAGCAGACAATATTGTTGATCTTACACCCAAAACAAGAATTCTGCACACCTGAGTGCATCATGCTTTGACATATCAGGTTCAAGTATCTGAATGATTTAACTGAGTTGCACGGCGAGGATTAATTAATTACATTTCTCTTGAATGATTCACTCATTGTTGGTAGCTACTCCCTCCATTCCAAAAAATGAAAACAAGTCATTCTAGGATTTAAAATTTGTCATGAAAAACAAGTCAACTTACCATATTTAGAAAGTGCATGCTACATGAAAGAATCAATTATTGTCAAATATGGGTAATAAATAGGGACAAATATTGTTATTTTACCTTCTTGTTAATTTATCCTAGAATTTCTAGAATGACTTGTTTTTTGGGGTGGTGGGAGTGTGTGCCTGTGGCCAAAGAGAACTTACTGGCTGGTGGCTATTATAGCACACATATGGTCAGTGAAAACATGCTTGGAGGTTATGAATACGCCACAATTGTTGTTCATATTCTTAGTGACATTGGGGATGGGGATTTGTTTAGACCACTAGTAGAATGTACGTGCGACACGCACGTGGTTGAAAATTGCATGCTTATACGACCTGATCCGGTGGTAAAACATGATCTCAAAACACTACTACAAAACAGGTCTTTGTTTCCACACATTTATCCCGGCTATGTTTGAAACCGGGACAAATAGAGTCTTTAGTCCCGGTTCTAAAGTCTAGAACAGGTGAAGAATAAAAAAATAGCTTTTGTCCCGGGTGAACTCTCCAACTAGAAATAAAAAGTCATCTTTAATCCCGGGTGAAGTCACCAACCGAGACCAAATGTTTTAGTCCCGGGTGGTGACTTCACCCGGGACTAAAGGGGACTTTTTAGTCCCGGGTGAAGCGTCCACCCGGGACAAAAGTGAGTCCCGCATTTATTTATCCGCACAGCGCCGCTCCTCTGTATCATTCTCTTCTCCCTCGATCCAGAGCTTCTTCCGATCGATCCCCTTCCTCCCACCCTCACTGCCTTAGCTCTAGCAGCCACCGCCGCCGCCAGCGGGGCCGGCGAGCCGCCAAGCGGGCCCGGCCCGGTGAGCCGCCGCCAGGCACCGGCGCAAGCGGGGGTCTGGTGAGGCGCGACTGCCCGGCGCGAGTTCGGAGGGGAGGGAGGGGTGGAGCTCGACCGGAGCTCGGTGGGGAGGGATGGGTGGAGCTCGGGCCGTCGGGCGGGAGCGGTTGGAGCAGAGCTCCATCGGAGCTCGGGGTGGAGTGCGGGCGGAGCTCGGGGCGGAGCGCGGGCGGATCAAGGACGGACGACCTCCGCGGCGGCGGTGCGGCAGACCGAGACCGAGCCGCAGGAGGCGCGGCCAGGCCCAGCGAGCGGCGGCTTCGCGTGGAGGCGCGGCCGGCAGCCAGCTACCCCCGGCGGCCAGCTACCCCCGGCTGGAGGCGCGGCCGGCGGCCAGCTACCCCCGGCGGCGGCCTTGCCAGGCTTAGTTTTTTTTTCTTTTTTTTTCAAATATGTATATATGATTGGGATTGATTTGTGAATGAATATTTTTGTGGTTGTGATTGATTTTGTGACTGTATTTGATTTTGTGATTGCATTTGATTTTGTGATTGTGAGAAGCTCCCCGCGTGCGTAGACGAGCCGAGCCCTACGTGTGCAAACGAGCTATTTTTTTAATGAAAAATCACATTTGTCCCGGGTCTATAGCTATCGGGACAAAAGGTTTTGACACATTTATCCCGGCTACGGTATCCCGGTTGTAAAACCGGGATAAAAAGCAGTTGGCAACCGGGACTAATGTCGTGTTTTGTAGTAGTGAAAGTACTCACATTTCATAATACAACTGATAAACCTTACAACTAATAAACCTCATATGTTAATATCACGTTAACTTGTTCTCACAATATTGTATTAATATAAACAATAGTTTCTTCGTTTCAGTAAAAATAAACAAAAAAAATTCAAATACGCCATCGCTGATAATATCTTCTACGTGTGTATCTCGTATACCAAACTCCTCACATGCCTTTTGTAGCTCATCATGAGTAATGTAACCACTGCCATCTTTATCAAAGTAGGAGAATGCTGCGAAGAGATCATCTTCTCGTTCAACTTTGTTCCGATGTAAAGTTGCAACAAGGAACTCTCCGTAATCAATGGAACCACTGTTATCGATATCTGCCTGAAAGTTGCACAGCATATATCTTCATTCAAGCAACGCCCAAAACTTACATGTGCACTGTTAATTCTCCTAGCAACAAATTCCTTTGCAAGAATATAAAAGGGTCATTCTCACAATCTTAGATCAATAAGTTCAGATAAAAACAAATTTAAAAACTAAAAAGGATGCTATTAATGCACCTACATCAGTTTGATATTTCAGGAACTCAAATTCAAGAAAGAGTGTTCTTGAGCTCATTGGGCACAGGAACCTTTTGAAAAGATATGGAAACAGGACAAAAATATGTAAAGTTGCAGCACGCACGTATTTTTCAAAAACCAGGTGAAATAAAATTTATATTTATAGAAAATAATATGTAAGCATGAGAAGGACGTGTATTTTCGAAAATCAAACAAGCAACTACAATTAGTATCACATGAATTAAAATTATTCAATGAGAAAAAACAAAAGTCAAGCCCCAATAACCACAAAAATATAGATGTTGAATTTCTGTAAACTCAAGACTAGACTACCTTCAAAAATAAAAATATTATTCAATATAAATACTTTAATTGATTGTTACTTTTCGACAAATTTTGACACTGTTTCATAGGCGAGCGGTGAGTTAAGATCCTTGCCCTTCCATATCCGCCATTTTTTGTTGATCAAGAAAGTGCCAGTCTCGAAATCTCTTAACTATCTACAGAATCCAGCCGATGAAATGGAGTTCTTCAAGTTCCAAATGAGTCTAGACAACTTAACTGGTTGTTTCGGACAACATGTTGAACCCAACTTTGGCTTAGAATCAGATTTCAATCCCATGTGAACGTGGTATACGCAGATAAAAAGATTGGTGAGTCCAATGCTTCTGCATTTGCTCTTCCATCATAGCAGAATTAGGACAATCAGCAAGATTGCACTCACGGACATAGTGTAACCTCATGTGCCCTCCCAAAGCACGCCCTGGCCTTAATAACTTCCCACAGACCTTGCACTGGTGTCTCTTGATGTTAACTGCAGCAAAAGGAACACCGGACTGCAAATCCTCAACTGAAATATCAAACCCTAGCTTTATGAACTCCGCACCTGCATCCAGCCCATGATCAAACGCCTTCGGAAGCACCTCCATCTTGTGAACATCAGCAACCAAATTCAAAGTATTCTGCTCACGGTGTAAGTGTATCGTCATGTGACCGACAGTGACTGGCTGATCAAACTCTGGAAACCACAATAAGTTATTCCTTTTTTTCACAAAATGCCATGCCCAAGGGCCCGCTGAATAATGAAGAGTAACAGATAAGATGAAGAAAGCAATGGTCTAGCTTATGCCAGGTTCTGCACATACCTTGCATGGTCATCCATACCAGCGGCTGTAATAGCATCAAGTACTTGATCACCACTCTTAGCCATTTCTTGTCCTGATTCTAATCATTGGTTACTTAACTGTCAAAGAATGAGAAGCTGTTTGATATAATAATTTCTGATTAAATCATAATTCATAGAACCATAATAATGCTTAATTGTTTGATAAGGATCGGTGATACTTAGAAAGGGACACCTTTCAGTGTACCAAGATTTCAAATTCTTCTAGCTAACTTGAATATTCTAAACTCTAAAGTAAGATAAACCGTAAACTGTCTACAAGATTACTCAGCCTTGCAATTCAAAAACTTAAGTAAAAAACAGAAATTATAGTAAGCTTTTCAAAAAAAAATGCTCGTGCAGAATCGCTAAAACTTACAAGTCGCACAAAAAATGGATTTCTAGACTACGGAGGCACATAGTTAAGAGTACATGGAAAATGAAGATACACATCTTATCGAGAGTTGTTTTGGGTGGTGGTGGGGGGGGGGGGGACAGAAAACAGAAACTAATGATGACAAACCTGCAACTTTCCTCAACTAAATGATTTTTTTAGAAACAAAGTAACATCAGCAGTTCAGGAACTGTAGACGACAACGAATCAAAGTTTCCCTGCACTTTTTGAACAAAATGTCTTCAAACTTCTACTGGCTGGTGGTAGATATTACTGTTTACATGGTAGAAATTATTGAATATAGCAATACAAAACAGAACCGTGATTTTCTATTCCCAATTAGACAAAGGTGGGCACTCCCCATTTAAATCAAAGCAACAGAATTTAATAATCGATAGTAACCATGCCCGCGCGACACGCGCGTGCTATATGTTGAAACGATACTAAGTAAATTTTTGATATAATAGAGTGCATGCCGTGTTTATAAAAACATATTAAACGCATGTATAAATTCATCAAACCCATATAGTAGTGCTGATTTTTTTTCTTTCAGTCGACGTAAATGACAAAGTCAAATAATACGTCTAAACATAGGTGCTTATAGATGACATAAAATCAAAGCAAACTATCTTCCATCACGGTTGCATTCCAATTATTTGCCATGAATACAGCATATGACATCAAGCATACAGCATATGACTGTAAGACCACCTATTTCCTCTAGTTTCTTGCGGCATGATGGCATGTGGCTTGCTGACACGTTTTCCCTGTGAAGGTCGAGGCAGCCTATCTGGTATGTTTCTACTTGTAAATGGAATGGCCAATGTCGTCTGAGTTGGTGGCTGAATGAATAGAGGACCAGTATGGGGCACAAAGGTTTCTTCTTCATATTCATCATCCTTGACTGGTATACACATTGAAGTACTTCTTAGAGGAAATCTTGGAAGCTCAACATTTCTTAGCAACATAGGAACATCATCTCTCTCTTGATCAGTCATTTTGTAACCCTGCAACGAATATCAATTACAAGCACATCACTTTCAGATGCGGTGAATTTAATTCATGGGAAGCAAGTAATTTATGTACCCTTTTATACACAAAAGATGCTATTGGTTGGATGCCATGGGTCGAAATTACCATTAAGCACATGTCTTTTCAAAAAGCAAACACTTACGAATCACAAAGTCACCTGCAAAAACACGTAATCATTTGTGACCAATGGATGGCTGTGCAAATAAGTTTCAGATGAGAGAACTAACATATATGGAACCATATCATCTTCAACAAATTAGAGTTAGACAGTACTTCCTATTCATTTTGTAGAAGTAACTTTTCTTTTCAAATTACATTGTTCTGATAAAATTGTGAAAACTTAAAGAGGACAAGCAGCAATATTGTTTCTACATCAATTTATCATTCCCAAATCAGACAAATTTGAAGAGTGTGTAAAATGCATGGTATAAGTTGCCTACCTCTGTTACCGGAAGAGCCTTCACTAACTCACATATTCAAATAAGGAGAGCAGTTGGAGGAAAACAGTATACAAGCACTGCAAGGGCCAATATGTTGCTTAGACCGATTGACACCAAATCTGGGTATACCTTTGATTCGAGGCCATTCAGAAAAGCAACTTTTCCACGAATCGCAGTGAAAAGCTAAATGAAACAAACAGCATGAGTCCTTGCGGTTGCCTCCACGATTTCAATTTTGAGCCAATTCAGGTGGCAAGCTTTATCCTTGCAATAAGCCGATAACACCATTTCAATCTCTATAGTCTCACATATACAGGTATCCAGATATTTGCAATTTGACAATATAGAATAAGGAGCTATCATACATTAGAGTCAAAGCGTGGTACCTGCACAAAAATGAAGCACACACACATACACATCAGTGGACCAGGCAAGCAGCCATTCCATTTAGAAAGAGAAAAATGAACCAGAACCACACAATAAGTAATGTAGAACTAAAAACATTAGAAATGAGCACACAATTAGCAGGGTAATTCAAAAAAGAGCAAGCTGCAGTTACACTGAATCAATCGATAGAATTGCAGTGCAGAGATCAACAGAAACGAACGCACAACTTACTGATATAGAGGTGAAGTTGGTGAAAAATTCAGAGCCCAGCAGGACCCGAACAACAGACCCAGCTCCACATCAATCTGCCAAAACTCGATCTAAACAACTCCAATTCACAAGACATTTAAACCAAGAAATGGGAATGGTTCAGTACATACATAGAAGTCGAAGTGTGCATTTCTCATCCACCGGTATTTCTGAGACTCAATATCTATGTCCGCCACCAAACCTAAGACTTTTTTTTTCTCAAAAGTTAATCATACAGCTACCAGAAAAGTTCCTTAGAAATTTGACACTATCTTATAAAGTTTGTTGCGTGCCCCAAGTCATCAACAAGACACTGGAAATTTTTTTCTCCCCTTGCAAAATGGTACAGACTTCCAAGGGCTGCTTGTGACCTGTGTGTAACAAGAAGTTTGTGTTCCATAAGATTCTCCATAGGAAATCCCCATTATTCTACATCAGTGGTGTGATACTAACCTGACGAGGACACCATCGCCACTAATGCAGACAATGCCGTCGGACATTCCAAGGTCATGGGAAGACGCCACCTCCCGAGCATGTCCCTGACACTTGGTCTGTGAAACAGATCACGGACAAAAGGGATCGATATAACCGCAAAAACCATAAGAAAGAAATAACAAACTTGGTAAAATTCATGGGATGCCATCCACATTAGCATGCTGAACCTTGCACTGCGATACTCACACCAGCACCTTCAAACAGAAGCTTGACTTCCGTGTCGGAGATCTTCTTTCGTGCATTTCCTGCTGCCAAAGGGGTTACGAAGACGAACAATCTCTTCGGTTGGCTTGTGGGTGAAATTCAGCACAGACGTGAAATTGCACCAGCAAATATCAAAAATATGTAGCACGGGCCTTGTCCAATCATTTTGAAAGCATGAGGATCAGTAAAATTTGCTTAATTGTATCGAGCAGCAGTCCATAAGATTGCACTGTCCAATGAAAGCACCATCTTTTAGTCCAAATTAGCTTAGATTCTCTCTTGAGGTCTCTAAGCCGATGCAAAGGTTAAAGAATGCAAAGCCTAATGTAAGTAGGCGAAGCAAAGCAGTGAACTGGATGCACTTGAAAAAAAAGGAGACACTTTTTTGCTAGATGTGCACCTGGGTATTGGCGAAGACGCCGAATTAAGCGGTAGCGCGGCCGCCGGCCTCTGCGATATCAACAAGTACGACGACAGCGCTGCCGGGAATCGCGAACGGAGCCGCGTCGAGCGTGATGGAGATAGTATCGAAGGCGCCGAGGCGATGGAGGCGGTCGCCAGCCGCCGCGGCGGCGCGCACGAGGTCTCGCACGGTGGCGGCGCGCACGAGGTCCGGGCCCACAACAGCCTCGAACGTGGCGCGCCGCGTGCGGGCGCAACCCCAGATCGTGACCTGGTACACCCGGATCCGAACCTCATCCGCGGTGAGCCGCCGGAGCACGGCCTCGTGGCGCGCCTCCTCGGACGGGGACGCCGAGGGCTCGTGGAGGAGTTGCAGGCACGACGTAGAGGAGCGAGGCCCCGCCGCCGTCCCACGCTCGCGTCGGCCCTGCCGCCGCTCCGCACCAGCCCCGCCACCGCTCCGCGCAGGGGATCGAGCAGGGGAGGGAGGAGGGGTGTGCGGTGGGGGGAGGAGGATCGAGGAGGGCCGGCGCAGCGAGGCAGGGAGGAGGGGAACAACACCGCAGGGGGAGGGGAGGGATCAAGCAGGAACTCGACGCTGCAATCGCTGCAATCACGGAAGAGGCGCGGCGATATGGCAGGAATTAACGCTGGAGGACCAATCAGCAGGCGGGTACGGAGGGGAGGGTAAATCACCCAGCGGTGAAAAAAAACCGTCGGAGGGGGGCGCGCCCTCGCGATTCAACAGGGGTGGACGGTGTTTTCAGTCTGGCTGGTTTCTCGGTCAAACTTTTGATCTTACACGTGGATCTGATAGTGGTGGTGGATCTGATAGTGGTGGTTTATGAGGTGAATATAGATTAATCTTGGTGAGAATGGTTTCAATTTCCATGGATCCTTATAGTATAAGTATATATATATACATACACATACGGCAGCGCTATAACCCTAGGTGTAGAATGGGATTCTACACCCAACGACCCAATAAACAACCCCCTCGTAAGCCCAGCCCAACTACAAACAGCTTCCATCTGTTCCGGCCCGACCCACCCGTCAACTCAATTAGACCTCGCAAGCGCGAGCCGCGAGACGCGCGGAGCGCGAGTCGCTTCCTCGTGGCACGTTAGCTTCTACGGCGGAGCGAGCGGCGAGGTGGGAGCAGCAAGCAGCGCGGCGAGGTGGGAGCAGCAAGCAGCGCGGCGAGCGGGGGATCGTGAGGGGTACCCGCGTAGCTTCTGTGCGCGGAGCGAGCGGCGGCGGCCCGGTGGTCCAGAGAGCAGGCGCGGTGCCTGCCGCGCGGAAAGCACAGGCGACGGCGGCGCGGCGAGCAGCAGGCGGCGCGGGGGAGGCCAGGTCTGCTGGGATTGGTGGAGTGAGATCGGTAATTGAGCTCTCTTCTCAACCATAATCTCTCTACGCTAGTAATTTGTTGACATTTTGGTCGATTCGTGGAGGATTTTTGGTGGATTGCAAGTTTTTGATAACCTTACATTGGGATCTGGAAAATTACTGAAGACCGTGAAATCTTCTATTTGTGCCTTGCACATTGTTCAGTATTTGGCCTATTACTGAATTTCAAAGAAGTGAAAGTGTCAATTTCAAAGAGAAATTCTGCGGGACGATGACTTCGACACAAAGAAGTGAGAGTGTCAATTCTACCGTCAAGCATGGTTATTGTGACAATTCAATGGCAATACATGAGTTTGCGAAGTCATTCTTGGAACTTTTGGCGCATAATAAGGAGAAAGAGGCAGAAGAGGAGTTCAATTCGCAGGTGAAAACCTAAGTCCAAAGAAATTTAGAAAAAAATGTGAACTTCCAGTAATTTGTGCGTTAACAAAATGATTTTTGCTGTTGCAGGCCCTGGTTATTGCCTCAACATTTTATGGCTACGACAATCAGCTTAGCAGAGTGTACACCAGAGCTGTGTACAAGGTGTTCGCGAGTAGACTCAAATCAAGCACTGCTTTCCGTGTGCGTCCAGACCCAGACAAGGCTGGTTACTACCTGGTGAAGCACACAAGGCCCCCAACTGATTTCCCTTGGTTATGTCATGAATTTTGGGTGAAAGCTGTAGTGAATGAGGAAATTCCTGAGGAATCAGAATTTAATTGCGAGTGCATGAGAATTGAGCACACGGGTATGTTCCTTGCAGAAAAATGTTCCTTGTGTTTTCTCGTTCGTTGCAGAAAAATGTTTATCCGCTTTACTGAATTACTGAACTTGCAGGTATGTTTTGCCCGCATCTTTTGTGTGTGCTTACAAACCTGCAAGTGGCGCATATCCCATCCCGGTATATCCCCAAAAGGTATACAAGGAATGCCAGGGAAGCTACCCTCTTTGATAGACACGATAAAGTATATGTTGGACCGAGTGGAGACACTAAAGCAAGCCGCATGCTGGAGCTATTACCTGATTGGTGTGCACTGCAACAGAAGTCTGTCATGTCCAGTGAGGTTAGAAAAAAAATTCTGATGTTTGGTGCTGTATTACTGAGTTACTAAGTATGCTGTTGACACTCTCTTATATTAATGGCCCGGGGGGGTGAGCGCGAATGGGGGTGGCGTGGGCCTGCGGGGTGGGAGCTGGTGGGTCGGGCCGGAGGTGGTGGGCTGGTTCGGTTCGGTTGTGGCTGAGTGGGCTGATTTGATGTGGCTGGGTGTAGATTGCTATTCCACACCTAGGGTGTAGATTAGCACATAGGTATATATATATATATATATATATATATATATATATATATATATATATATATATATATATATATGAAAATCTTCTCACCCTATGAGATGCCATAGGATATATATGTTATTGCTTGACCTCGATCTAGTAAGAATTATCTTATCATACTAAGAGTTCAACTCCAAGATGTGCGTAAAAACTTGGTTATTTACATTCTTCAATTGTCACTGCAAAATTTATTATGCTTGACTTTTTAAAATGCCACCACCACTATTACAGAAACGATTTTTGGTCCTTCACATTTGTTTCGGACACCGTTGAACCCGAAACTAATGAAGACATTAGTCTGCGTCCAATGGCTAGGAGTCGGAAGAGATCTTTTGTAATGCCCGCGTTTTTCAATCCATAATGTCACTCTCTAAACCACTCGTCGATTTGCAAAACCCTTTTTTTTTCCGCCGACCGTACCCCTCCCTCTTTTTCCTCGCCGCCGTCCCATCCCACGTCGCTCGGCTGCCTGTCGCCCGCGCACGACCGCCGACCGCGAATCTCGCTGGCGTGCTCTCTCTCTCCCTTTTTCTTCTTCTTCATTTTCTTTTTTTCTTTTCACACCTCCTTCCTTCTCCATCTTCCTGCTTCTCTCCTCTCCCGCACGCGCGGCGCGCCGAGCGCGCCCAGCCCGCGCGCCCCGCCTTCCCTGGCCCGTGCACCCAGCCGCGCCGAGCCTTCCCTGGCCCGTGCACCCAGCCGCGCACACGCACCGCCGCTGCCTCCCACTACTCGCCCCGCGCGAGCCGCTGCTGCGCACGCACGCGCTCGCCATGCCCCGACACACCGAGCCGCGCACGCCGCGACACCCGCTCGCCCGCCCGCGCATCTGTGCCACGCCACGGCCGCCTGCCCACGCGTCGCACGCGTTCCACGCAATCCTGAAGCTCGCCGCGCCGCCCGTTGGTCAGCACCACCACCGTCTTCCTATGCCCGCCTTCGTCGCCGGCCGTTCCTGTGCCCTGCCCACGCACACGCACGCACTGCTCGCACAGCGCCGCCGCCTCGCTGCTCGAGCCCGCTCGGTGACAAGCACAGCACATGGGGCCCCTCCACGTGATCGTCTCCCCACCCCTGCGCGCCCTGCTCTGCCGAGCAGCCGCGTCGCCGCCGCGAATCGCGCCGCGACACCGAGCGCCATTAATGGCCACGAGCTACCCCGCCGGACGCCGGACGTGCCCCACCGCCTTACCCCGCCTATAAAGGGGCCCTCGACATCGCCCATCACCACCACAACTCGCCCCGCCACTGCTAACACCCTCCTCTAGCTTTTCGCGGCGCCGCCACGGCACCACAGCCCGCCGTCCGCCCACCGCAGTCGAGCCGCCTTCAAAAGCCGCCCCAACCCGAGTTGAGCACGGGGATGGAATCCCCTCACTCTCCTCTCCATTTCCCCTCTAACCCCGGCCGCCGCCGCGCCCCACAGCGCCACCACCACGAATACCGACCACCGCCCACCGCCGTGGCGACGCCTCCACGGGCCGCCTCCTCCCGAATCAGGGGGGAATCGATCCCCCGCGGGCCCCTCTCCCTTTCCCCTCTAGTTCCGGCCGCCCTCTAGTTCGTGGCCCAGGCCGCCGGCGAGGGCCACCGCCGGCGCCCAGGTGCGCCTCCCCTGTTCTGCGGGAAGGGAGGAGGAAGAAGAAAGAGCTATTTTGCCCAAAAGCCCCCCCTTTCCTTCTATTCTATTAAGAGTCCTTCCACTCTCTAATCTTTTTGTAAAAGAAACCCTCTCATTTATTATATTCACAAATAAACCCTCCACCATATAAATGTATTTATAAATAAACTCCTACCATTTTTCAGAATAGCCCGAACATTCCCCAAAACTCCAATCAAGTCCTTTCGCAAATTACAAACAAGTCCCTGGACCCTTATCTAACCCTAACCACTCCTCTAACCTATCATTTCATGTGCCAAAAATACTCCAATCGCCCCAAAACTTTACCATGCCTTTCATAACATAATTTTTGCCATGCCATTAGAAAACCACCCAAAAATATTACTCCTATCCCCATATCTTAATTGTTTCCGATTCGAGCTCATTGATAAAACATTTATTTCTTTTTCTTGATTGTGTGCTTTCTTGTGTGCGTCGTAGATCACGGTGTGAACGAGGGAGAACCCGTCGACGAGCATTACTGCGAGCAAGCAAACGAGGACCAGTTCCGTGACCCCGAACCCGAAGGACAGTACCTCGATCAGGACTTCCTAGAAGGCTTTGAGAACGGCAAGTTCAATCCCATCCTTTGATGCATATTTTGTCCCGATTTTATAAACACAACCTATTGGCCTGTTTTACAAAACTGCATATGTTTTGACTGCTGAAAATATGGTTGGATAGCCACCCCTTGATTTTTATAATCATTCCTTGACCACCAAGATTAATGTCTGAATGTGACTTGTTTGGACGTTAATCGCTGCTAGAACGCTTAGGACCTTAAGCACGGTACAACTTATTTTATAAAAAGAAAATGTGTGAGTGTGTGTGGGAAGGGAAAATGTGGAATTTCTGAAAGATGAGTTTAGACGGGATGGATTGCACTTCTGTGTGAATTGCCAAATGGTGTGCTCGTACCTGTGTGGTTGAGCAAGGAAGGGAGATATCCATCTTGTCACAATTAAGGACCGAGTTGGTGTGTCATCTTGCCTAACTCCACTATCGTGCAAACCACTCGACCGTTGTATGGGCACCGGCTTAGCATAAATCCCACTAGTTAATCTGATAGCCATCAGGAGAGCTGAGAGCAACGGGTGACCATGGAGAAGAGATAAGCTCTGTGTGACTGATGCCCCGATTAAACCTCGGTGATAGGTCAATGGCCCCTTGGTGGATCCCGTGGTGGCTAGTCAGGTCTAGCTAAGGTGGGTAATGGCTTTGATGGGATCTGCACCGACACTAAGGTGATCGTGCTGGGGTACCCCGCTTGTGGGTAAAGTTGCACACCTCTGCAGAGTTAAAATCTATTCGAATAGTCGTGCCCACGGTACTGGGCGAGTTACGGTATGGTCACACAACTAGTGTTTCTTCTGGGAATTGATGGGTTGGCATGAGTTGTTTTGGAAAAGTGTCCGGCAGTTGTGCCGTGTGCTACGGCGGATGAGGAGTCTGGTAGCAATCTAAAACTTGGATCCTGTGTGGATCAACCCTACGTGTTATTCAGTGCAAGATAATTGCTTTTGAAAACTCCTTTCTTTCAAATAAACCCCTGCATAATAATTGGCTTTCCGCAAATTAAACCCTAGCCTTATACCCCTTGATTTACCCTATGCATTAAATTTTGTTTATACCCCCTGTAAGCATCTAGGCCCTCAAGGTATGTTTCGGTGATTAATGACAACCATTATTGTGACTAATGAGTTTGTGCAGCTTAATAGATCATTATCACTCATTTGGTCATATGTCAAAAGAGACCCCTCAATTTCATTATTCAAAAAGGCGATCTCGGTCTTCAACTCAATTATATGTCAAGACTAAGGATCTTTCTAGTCCTAAGTGTCATAAGATTGAGAAGGACACTTAGGTTAGTATAGGTTTTATAGTTTTGTAGTGATCGCACTATTAAGAGGGGTTAAGGCCAAGTAACTTGAGCATGGACATGGTCAATCAAAAATGGATGCACACTATGGTCACTCAGGTTTACAGAAGTTCAAATAAGTGGTTTTCAACTTATATCTCAAGAATATTTGGATTTCATTCAAGACTCAAATCAGAAAAGGCAAAATCAGGAAAAAGTCTATACACCGGTTTAACCGACGCTTTCATTTTTCTATACATCGGTTAAACGAAGTCAGCAGAGTCTGGACAAGTCAATACACCGGTTAAACCGACGTGTTTGAATTTAACGTCAGTGCATTAGTCCAGAGTTGGTTTTTCCAGGGTGTTTCAAGGTTCTATACACCGGTTAAACCGACACTGTTTGAATTGGGACGTCGGTGCAATTGGCCAGTGAGATGGTTTTTCCAGGGATTTCTGAAGTTGTTCTCACCGGTTAAACCGACGATGGTTTTGAGTTAACGTCGGTGCAGTTGTCCAGAGACTTGGTTTTTCAGTTGATCAGTGGACAACTACACTCACCGGTTAAACCGATGATACGTCGGTTAATCTGCCCAAGTTGTAACGGCTAGTTTTCAGAAGGGGCAGTTTACATTCATCGGTTAAACCGACGCTGGCTATTGGAGGATTGTCGGATTAACCGGCGCTACGCAGTTTTCTGGCAGCTTTTCTCCAACGGCTCTATTCGTGTGAGCTGCCTATATATACCCCTCCAATGGGTCATTTTGCCTACTCTTAACACCTGGACACATTCATACACTCATACATTGTTGAGAGCCACCTTGAGCTTCATCTTTGACATACTTGTTTCATTCAATCAATCAAGAAGCAAGACTAAGGACTTGAGTAGAGAGAAGCTTGTATGCATTCGTTCTTGGTGATCGGTTCTTGCTCAAGTGAAGGCCCTAGCTTGTTACTCTTGGTGATTGGCATCACCTAGGCGATCTTGGTGATCGAGGTGTTTCTCGCGGAGCTTGCCAAGGATTGTGGGAGCCCGGAGAAGAAGATTGTACGTGGCTTGATCTCCACCACGCCGGGATGGTGAACGGAGACTCTTAGTGAACACCCACGTCTCGGTGACATGGGAGGTGACAAAACTCTTTGTGAGTGTCACAACGTGGATTAGGGGTGTGTGCCAACACATCGATACCACGGGAAAAAATCCGATCGTCTCTTGTCCACTCTCTTTATTCAAGCATTTTCTTTCATGCAATTTATTCATGTGCTTGACTTAGAGATCATAACTTAGCTCTACCTTACTAGGCTCTACTTCTCGTTATTTCACTCATAGCTTGTGTAGGTAGCTTAGTTATCCGGTTGGTGAATTGGTGCCTTACTAGCATTGCATAGGTTAAGGTTGCTTTATTGTGTTTTGAAATTGAAAAAGGCCCAATTCACCCCCCCTCTTGGTTCATCGATCCTTTCACCCCCTCCGTGGGTGTGGTTGGACTTGCTGAGTACGTTTGTACTCACCCCATTCTTAATTTTTACAGAGAAAGATCCAGACTTCGTTCCCAAAGACGTTGAGTAGGGGTTCCGTCCTGCACCCAACCTTGCCTGTGGATAGGGTCACCCGCAGGAAGCTCCGTATGGCGCAAGACTTTGATGACCTCTTTGTAGTTAATGTCGTTGTGTGAGTTTTAGTTGTTATCCTTGCGATAGTGGTGCTTCACTGCCCATTACCGCGTAGAGTTGTACGGTGATGTACCATCTGTTGTAATAAATGTGTTATCAGCCTCCTGTGACTGATATTTGTATCATATTTTAGTCTTCTCTTATGAGGGGACGTTTCAGGTGGTATCAGAGCCGTAGGTTGGCTGTAGGACGTGACCCTAGGATCGAGACCCCTTTTTCGAGCCTTACCATATTAGGACTTTTCTTGCTTAATCTTTTTTCCACTCATACACTCACCATTGACTCTTGCCCTGTTCCAGATGGCTGACAATGGATGGAGTGGCAGAATCTGTCACGCAGAGCCCGGCCTTCCTAAGTTATTGCTACTCAGCCTGAAATGCGCCGGAGTTGTGGACCCACCAGAGTACGTCTACCGGGAGTACGACTCCAGGGGCACCCTTCGCTGTGACATGATGATCTTTGTGGGAAAGAGCACCCGCTACCCTGACGTGGACCCCTGGTTCATCTCCACTACTGGCTTTCGCTTCCCTGACACCTACCGAAAGGCCGCCCGAAAAGCCCTGCGACGCCTGCGTGTGGTCTACAAGCATCATCTTCAGCGGACTCCTATGGGATTTTTCCCGCCTACTGGAGGAAGAGGATGCCCATGAATTTCCCGGATGAGAGGACTTGGGAGAGAAGAAGAAGACCTAGAAGATACGGTCTCCCACCTATCCATCTACCTCACCGGCCTGGATGAACTCTACCGCGAACAGGCGGAACAACTGAAGCACCAAATCCGCAGGGCAGAAAAGGAAATCCAAGAAATGGAGGAACAACGGACAAGAGCCGTACGAGCCAAGTATTCCCTATCCGCTCTCCAAGCCCAATGGCAAGAACACGAGGCTCACAGAGGAGTAGGTGGGTGGATAGGGGTACTCAGACCGAAGATGATGTGATGGAGCAGTGTCTTCCACCAAAGAAGCACCCTATCCAGATCGAGGAAGAGTCCCCATGATAGGAGTAGCACTCCAAGCTAGAACCCCTATCCTAATAATCGTGTATCCATGGAAACTGTACCCCATCATGTTGTAATAATAAGTACCATCTATCCTCTTTGTACCCAAATATTTGTGCAAGCATGTTCACCCTATCTTTGTTTTCAGATGGCTGAGGAAGGATGGACCCAGGGCAATTGCCAAGCTGCACCTGGCTTCCCCAGCCTTTTGATCAACGCCCTAGAAAGCCTTGGCGTTACGGAACGTCCAAGGTATTATAGCAGAGAATACGAACACCATGGTACCCTCCGCTGCAGAGTGATCCTGGTCATCACTAGAAGTGACCGCTACCCCGACATCCAGCCATGGCGAGTGACCGCTACAAGGTTTAGACACCAATACACCTATCCCTTGGCCGTCAGGAAGGCACTCTGTTATCTGTGCCGGATTTTTGAAGGACACCTCGCTCCCACACCAATGAGGTTCTTCCCTCCGGCCATTAGAACCCCAGTTTGGGAAGCTCGTATGAGAAGCCTAGAACGGCGCCGCCATGAAGAAGACCCCCTGTACCAAGTAGCTACCTACCTAGCCTCCTTGGATCAGCTCTTTGACGAGCAAGCCAGCATCCTGAGGGAGCAGACCCATCGAGCCGAGCAAGCAGAGCTCGCGGTAAGACTGCAACAGATCCGGGCAGCCCAAGCCGAGGCAAGAGCCGCAGCCGCGGTCAGCAGCGAAGAGGTTGCCCAGGAGAGCCTCGGGCAGGCCCGGGACCGGCGCATGCAAGAATGGACCAGAAGTGGAACGCCGGTCCCGGCAATTGGGGAAGATCATGTTCTTCTTAGAACGCCCGTCATAGGATGGGGACCACTCTTGAGAACCCCACAAGCCCCGGCCGAGAACCCTGAAGGGTCTACTGCCGCCGCTGAAAGGGAAGCTACTGGACAACTCTTGGAAAATGGGAACCTAGAGAACGGCGAGCAAAGACTGCTCGTTCCCCTGGAAGCACACTCTGAAGATGGCTCGCCCCGCGAGTAGCATGCCCCGAAGTTACCCCAGCCCCTTTGGCTTAAGTTGTACCCTTAAGTGTGACCCTGTACCTAGACGTGTAGTACGCGTTTAGCTTTGTCCCAGTGTGTACCCCCCTTGATGTAATAAAGTTGTGTGTGCTTGTTGTTTGCTAATTTATGTGCTTGTTGTTAGTCTGTGTACTTTTTGGCGGAAGGTAGATTCTGCCTTTTCAAAAATATGAATTAAACAACTTAAAAATCACTTACTCCTAATCCCAATCTCACAAAAACTCTACTAATCTACAGATGGCTTCCCGAAGCGGTACGAGGGCCTCCCACAACCGGACCCCTGCAGCCACTGGCGCGGGAGGACAGCCTAATGGACAGAATCCTCTTCAGCAAGAGCAGGAAGTGAGCCAGAATGGAGGAGAAAACCAAGGAGAAGTGCCACTGCCACCACCACCACCCCTCGGGGACCTGCCATAGATAATACATAATCAGACACTCATACTGGAAACCCTGGCCAATGCCCTCGTCAATAAGCGGCCAAAAGAGCAGACCATGAATGACAAGCTGACAGTTTTCCTGAGAACCAAGCCACCCACCTTTGCCGGATCCAGCAACCCTTTGGATGCAGACGACTGGCTGCGTGTGATGTCACACCCGGTTTTAAGAAGAAAACCGAATGCATAGCTATATGTATGCCAGGATCAAGTTTCATACATATAAAAACATCATAACTGAATATTCAGTAACAATATCACGTAAAAGCAATAATTAAAAGATTATCAGAGTTATACAGCTTATCCTGGAAACGATGGCTTCAACTTCACAGGCAATCGACTGGGGGTTGCGTACGCCTAGAACTCAGCATCATCTTCAAAATCTATATACACCTTCTCTTTCTGAGCAGCAGTAAGCAAGGGTGAGTACACTTATGGTTGGTACTCAGCAAGGCCACAAGAAATAACCAGAATGTGATTTATATCCATCTTTAAGTTTATTAATCATGTGAGGGTCCAAGCCGCTCTTGACCGTGATCACGGCTAACCGGTTAGTTTTAACTCTGCAGAGGTTGTACACTTTCACCACAATCCACGTAAAAGTTCCGAAGAACTTTGAACCCAACCACGCAATGTGCTAGCTAGGCACAATACCACACTTCCGAGGTGTGATTGCATAGGGACGCTACGAGGCTTTTCCAAAGAATCACTATATGTACGCACTGGTCCCTTGCTTTCTGCGGTACCTCAGAAGACGAAGCTTCCTTCACCCGCTCCTCAAAGCTCGATAACCCAAATATCCACCAATCAAACGCCCCTTGCACGACATATAGATCATCTAATTACATAGCCAAGACCAGAGCCATATAGTATTGTGGTTGTACGGTTTTCTTGGGTGGTTCTCCATGTTCGAATTAAATCAAGCACTCTTGTATATAAGCATAGATAGAAAGATGGTTAGGGTCACTTGCCTTTCTCCAATGAAAAGCTACTCCTACTACTCTTCAGCTTTTGCTCACTTGGAACTCTTCATCTTCAATCTTCGAACGGCGATCCTTCTATTCGGAACAATCATCGGGCAAACATACAAAGCAAACAAGAAGATACATCTAAGAACAATACACGAAAACAAAAGAAAGACTTTAAAAGGGCGCACTAAAGGATAGGCGTCACTGCTACGGTTACGAAAGTGCAAGAAATGCGAAAAACAGAGCTAAAACGATGATTCTATGGGTTAAACGGTGAGTCAGGAATTTATTAGTCACCATTAACCAAAGGGTTAAGGACTAACAGAAAAGATTTGCAAGACACAGAAAACTATGCTCATAGAGGATAACAAGGTCATAAAGCTATCGCACACGTTGCAAGGATCACGTGAGCGCGAGAATCGATGAAAACGGAGTTGAAACGAAGAAGTTATGATTAAAATAGGGTTCTAGGGACTTATCTGCGATAGATTTGATAGAAAAGGGGCTAGCTATAAAGAAACCAAGGACTAAAACGAGATTAAACCTAAACTATAGGGGCTAGCTTGCAAAACTACGCACTAAGGATGGCGGGTTCTATTTTGGAAAAGCTCAGGGTGTTTTCCGTAAAGATTTGGACTAAAACAGAAATAGTTTTGAACTGCGATGGACGGAGGGTTGATTTTGGAAAAATGGAGGGGTTTATTTGCAAAAATGACCACAGTTGACCGGTATTTGGTTTAGTTGACTCGGGTCATATTAGATCTGGGAGAATATGTTCAAGAAGAAGTGGCCCGATATGCACCAGAGGAAGTGGGCAATGACGAAAAGAAGAAGGATATGTTCAAGAAGGGACTGAACCCAGAGCTCCGGACCCTGCTTACCCCTCAGATCTACCCGGACTTCAACACTCTGATGAACAAGGCCATTCTCATAGAAAGGGCCAAAGCTGAAGAAAGGAAGGATAACAAGCGCAAGTTTCTGGAAAGCAAGTCCCGCCAGCAGGACCGCTTCCAGAAACCAAGAAGCTTCAGCTACACTGCACCAAGATCTCAGGCCCCAATGCAGTATAGGACCCAGTCTCAGGTGACAGGCCCACATGCCCGTAACACACAGTTCAGGAGCCAGAACACCATGAAGGCCCAGCAGAGCAATGCAAGCCAAGTCACCACCAACAACAGCAATGCTAGGGCCTGTTTCAACTGCCGTGAGACATGGCATTTCATTGCTAACTGCCCGTATGCCAACAACAAGCCGGCAGCCTCAGCCTTCTCCAACTCAGTGAATAGACCAAGGTCAGTTCTGTCAGGTTCCAACCGAGTGCCCATCTGCAACAACAACAACACCAACAACAACAGTCAGCAGGTGAGGCAGCCCCAGCAATCATTTGGACGAGCCCGCGTCAACCACATCAACGCGCAGGAGGCTCAAGGAGCTCAGGGCGTAGTGCTCGGTGAGTACCTAGTCAGCTCAGCTCTTACAACAGTATTATTTGATTCTGGAGCATCACACTCGTTCATATCCTCAAGTTTTGTGGAAAAGCACAATATACCTACAGTACTACTAAAAATACCCCTATTAACCCGGACGCCTGGAGGTGACATCAAGTGTCAACTAGGTTGTCTAGGGGTAAGGATCAATTTAAGTGGGGTAGAATTTTTAGCAGATTTAGTAGTACTAAAGTCCAAGGGAATAGACGTGATCCTTGGAATGGACTGATTAAGCCGACACAATGGTCTCATAGGTTGTACTGACAAGGTGGTACACCTAACGAACCCAAAAGGAGTACGAGTGACCTGCCATACCCGGGGAAGTGGATCCGACCCAATGGTGTTTAGCATGGAAGCCAAGTCCTTGGAAGAAGTCCCGGTAGTAAACGAATACCCAGATGTTTTCCCTGAAGAACTTCCTGGAATGCCACTAGATAGGGATATAGAGTTTGCCATCAACCTTGTCCCTGGAACCTCTCCTATAGCCAAGAGACCCTATAGGATGGCAGCCTCTGAGTTGGCAGAGTTAAAGAAGCAACTGGAAGAACTAGAATAAATTGGCTTCATTAGACCAAGCCCGTCGCCTTGGGGAGCCCCAGTCCTATTTGTCAAGAAGAAGGATGGGAGTATGAGGTTGTGTGTAGATTATCATGCACTGAACGAAGTTACCATCAAGAATAAGTACCCCCTCCCCAAGATTGATGACCTTTTCGATCAACTAAAAGGAGCCAAGTACTTCTCCAAGATTGATCTGAGGTTAGGATATTTTCAGTTCAAGATTAGAGAAAGTGACATTCCAAAGACAACTTTTGTCACCCGTTACGGGCAGTTTGAATTTACGGTGATGTCTTTTGGACTCACCAATGCACCTGCTTATTTCATGAATCTCATGAACAAGGGTTTATGGACGAGTTAGATAAGTTTGTCGTAGTCTTTATCGACGACATACTTATTTACTCCAAGAGTGTTCAGGAACACGAGCAACATCTGCGGGTAGTATTGGAAAAGCTGAGAGTACATAAACTATATGCCAAATTCAGCAAGTGTGAATTCTGGCTCGAGAAAGTAGCTTTCCTTGGTCATATTCTGACCGCAGAAGGAGTAGCTGTGGACCCTGAGAAGGTCGAAGCAGTCTCCAACTGGCAACAACCGACCAATGTTAGTGAAATCAGAAACTTTCTTGGATTAGCTGGGTATTATCGGAGGTTCATTGAAGGATTTTCCAAGATAGCCCGACCCATGACAGAGCTGCTCAAGAAGGATAAGAAATTCACCTGGACAGAGTCATGCGAAAGAAGTTTTCAAGAATTTGAAGAATAAGTTGACAACCGCCCCAGTGCTGACCCTACCAGATATTCATCGGGACTTTGTCATCTATTGCGATGCATCCCGACAAGGATTAGGATGTGTCCTCATGCAGGACGGGAAGGTAGTGGCTTATGCTTCCCGATAGCTCAGGCCTCATGAGCAGAACTACCCAACACATAATCTGGAGTTTGCAGCCGTAGTGCATGCCCTCAAGATTTGGAGGCATTATCTAATTGGAAATAAGTGCGAGATCTATACCAACCATAAGAGTTTGAAGTATATTTTCACCCAGCCAGATTTAGACTTAAGGCAAAGAAGGTGGTTAGAACTGGTTAAGGATTATAATGTAGAAATTCATTACCACCCTAGCAAAGCTAATGTGGTAGCCGATGCCTTAATCTGGAAATCTTATGGACCCAAGGATGCCCATCTGCAGGAAGAAATGGCATGATTGAATGTGCACATTGTCCCTCAAGGTTTCATTCGCAAGATGAGCATTCAACCCACTCTGGAGGACAAAATTAGAAAAGCCCAAAGTTCGGACAAGGACTTGATGGAAATCCGAATGCAGACTGGAGAAAATAAGGCACCAGATTTTAGAGTGGATAATGAGGGAACTTTATGGTATAAAAATAGGATTTGTGTGCCCCAGGAAGGAGACTTCCGGCAAATAATCATGGATGAAGCCCATAACTTGGCCTACTACATCCACCCAGGATCCACCAAGATGTATATGAACTTAAAACAAAAATATTGGTGGGAGGGAATGAAGGCAGATATTGCACGGTTTGTCGCCCATTGTGATACTTGTCAAAGGATCAAGGCCGAACATCAGAAGCCAGCAGAATTGTTGCAACCCCTACCCATCCCAGTTTGGAAATGGGATGAGATAGGAATGGATTTTGTAGTGGGTTTGCCCAGAACACAGAAAGGACATGACTCCATATGGGTAATAGTGGACCGACTCAGTAAAGCGGCTCATTTCATACCCGTGCGGACCAATTACGGTGGAGAAAAGCTAGCTAAGCTTTATGTGGAAAATATAGTAAAGTTACATGGTGTGCCTAGCAGAATTGTTTCAGATAGAGGGACCCAATTCACCTCTAGATTTTGGAAAAGATTGCATAAAGCCATGGGCAACAAATTGGATTTCAGCTCCGCTTATCACCCATAAACGGATGGCCAAATAGAAAGGGTAAATCAGATTATAGAGGATATGTTGAGAGCATGTGTGCTTACCTATGGCAAGGATTGGGAGCAGAGTTTACCCTATGCGGAATTTTCATACAACAACGGTTATCAAGCAAGCCTGGGCATGTCACCATTCGAGGCCCTTTATGGGAGAAAATGCAAAACTCCCCTGATGTGGTCAGAAGTTGGAGAACGTGCCCTAGTCGGACCCGCACTCATAAAGAAAGCAGAAGAAAGAGTGGCCGAGATTAGAGAAAAGCTGAAGGCCGCCCAGTCTCGACAGAAGAGCTACGCAGACAAAAAGAGACGAGAAATAAGCTTCAACCCGGGAGAGTTCGTGTACCTTAAGGTTTCACCCATTCGGGGAACCCGAAGATTTCAAGTACAAGGAAAGTTGGCCCCTCGGTACATTGGACCGTACCAAGTTCTGAAGAAAGTCGGAGCCGTAGCATACCGTCTGGAGCTACCGGAAGAAATGTCAGATATACACCCAGTGTTTCATGTCTCACAACTAAGAAGGTGTTTAAGGGTACCCGGGATAGAACACGTACCAGTAGAAGTGACAGATTTGCAGCCAGACCTACGATACCAGGAAATACCGGTCAAGATCCTGGACACTGTCACTAGGATGACAAGAAACTCCGAAGTACGGATTTGCATAGTTCAGTGGAGCAGACACGGAATAGAAGAATCTATATGGGAACGTGAAGATGCTCTGAAGAAGGAGTTTCCCCATCTCTTTAGGAGCCAGCCGAATTTCGAGGACGAGATTCCTTTTAAGTGGGGTAGGTTTGTAACGCCCGCGTTTTTCAATCCATAAAAAGTCACCCTCTAAACCACTCGTTGATTTGCAAAACCTTTTTTTTCGCCGACCGTACCCCTCCCTCTTTTTCCTCGCCCCCATCCCATCCCGCACCGCTTGGCTGCCTGTCGCCCGCGCACGACCGCCGACCGCGAATCTCGCCGGTGTGCTCTCTCTCTCTCTCCCTTTTTCTTTTTCTTCATTTTCTTTTCCCCTTTTTCTTTTTTTCTTTTCCCTCCTCCTTCCTTCTCCTTCTTCCTGCTTCTGTCCTCTCCTGCACGCGCGGCGCGCCGAGCGCGCCTAGCCCGCGCGCCCCGCCTTCCCTGGCCCGTGCACCCAGCCGCGCCGAGCACCCCCCTGGGCCGTGCGCACGCGCGCGCACACGCACCGCCGCTGCCTCCCTCTGCTCGCACCGCGCGAACCGCTGCTGCGCACGCATGCGCTTGCCCGCGCGCGCGTCTGTGCCCCGCCACGGCCGCCTGTCCATGCACCGCACGCGTTCCACGCGATCCCGAAGCTCGCCGCGCCGCCCGCTGGTCAGCACCACCGCCGCCTTCCTGTGCCCGCCTTCGCCACCGGCCGTTCCTGTGCCCTGCCCACGCACACGCGCGCATTGCTCGCACAGCGCCGCCGCCTCGCTGCTCGGCGACAAGCACAACACCCGGGGCCCCTCCACGTGCTCGTCTCCCCACCCCTGCGCGCCCGCCTCTGCCGAGCAGTCGTGTCGCCGCCACGAATCGCACCGCCGTCGCGCTGCGACACGGAGTGCCATTAATGGCCGCGAGCTACCCCGCTGGACGCCCGACGCGCCCCACCGCCTTACCCCACCTATAAAGGGGCCCTCGACGTCGCCCACCACCGCCACAACTTGCCCCGCCACTGCTAGCCGCCTCCTCTAGCTCGCTGCGCCGCCGCCACGGCACCACAGCCCACCGTCCGCCCACCGCAGTCGAGCCACCTTCACAAGCCGCCCCAGCCCAAGGTGAGCACGGGGATGGAATCCCCTCACTCTCCTCTACATTTCCACTCTATCCCCGGCCGCCGCCGCACCCCACAGTGCCGCCACCACGAACACCGACAGCCGGCCGCCGCCCACCGCCGTGGCGACGCCTCCACGGGCCGCCTCCTCCCGAATCAGGGGGGAATCGATCCCCCGCGGGCCCCTCTCCCTTTCCCCTCTAGTTCCGGCCGCCCCCGTGGCCCAGGCCACTGGCGAGGGCCAACACTGGTGCCCAGGCGCGCCTCCCCTGTTCTGCGGGATGGGAGGAGGAAGAAGAAGGGGCTATTTTGCCCAAAAGCCCCTCCCTTTCCTTTTATTCTATTAAGAGTCCTTCCACTCTCTAATCTTTTTGCAAAAGAAACCCTCTCCTTTATTATATTCACAAATAAACCCTCCACCATATAAATGTATTTACAAATAAACCCCTACCATTTTTTAGAATAGCCCGAACATTCCCCAAAACTCCAATCAAGTCCTTTTGCTAATTACAAACAAGTCCCTGGACCCTTATTTAACTCTAACCACTCCTCTAACCTATCATTTCATGTGCCAAAAATCCTCCTATCGCCCCAAAACTTTACCATGCCTTTCACAACATAATTTTGGCCATGCCATTAGAAAACCGCCCAAAAATATTACTCCTATCCCCATATCTTAATTGTTTCTGATTCGAGCTCATCGATAAAACTTTTATTTCTTTTTTCTTGATTGCGTGCTTCTTTGTGTGCGTCGTAGATCACGGTGTGAACGAACGAGAACCCATCGACGAGCAGTACTACGAGCAAGCGAACAAGGACCAGTTCCGCGACCTCGAACCCGAAGGACAGTACCTCGATCAGGACTTCCCGGAAGGCTTTGAGAACGGCAAGATCAATCACATCCTTTGATGCATATTTTTTCTCGATTTTATAAACACAACCTATTGGCCTGTTTTACAAAACTGTATATGTTTTGACTGCTGAAAACATGGTTGGATAGCCACCCTTTGATTTGTTATAACCATTCCTTGACCACCTAGATTAATGTCTGAATGTGATTTGTTTGGACATTAATCGCTGCTAGAACGCTTAGGACCTTAAACACGGTACAACTTATTTTATAAAAAGAAAATGTGTGAGTGTGTGTGGGAAGGGAAAATGTGGAATTTCTGAAAGATGAGTTTAGACGGGATGGATTGCACTTCTGTGTGAATTGCCAAATGGTGTGCTCGTACCTGTGTGGTTGAGCAAGGAAGGGAGATATCCATCTGGTCACAATTAAGGACCGAGTTGGTGTGTCATCTTGCCTAACTCCACTATCGTGCAAACCACTCGACCGTTGTATGGGCACCGGCTTAGCATAAATCTCACTAGTTAATCTGATAGCCATCAGGAGAGCTGAGAGCAACGGGTGACCATGGAGAAGGGATAAGCTCTGTGTGACTGATGCCCCGATTAAACCTTGGTGATAGGTCAATGGCCCCTTTGTGGATCCCGTGGTGGCTAGTCAGGTCTAGCTAAGGTGGGTAATGGCTTTGATGGGATCTGCACCGACACTAAGGTGATCGTGCTGGGGTACCCCGCTTGTGGGTAAAGTTGCACACCTCTGCAGAGTTAAAATCTATTCGAATAGTCGTGCCCACGGTACTGGGCGAGTTACGATATGGTCACACAACTAGTGTTTCTTCTGGGAATTGATGGGTTGGCATGAGTTGTTTTGGAAAAGTGTCCGGCAGTTGTGCCGTGTGCTACGGCGGATGAGGAGTCTGGTAGCAATCTAAAACTTGGATCCTGTGTGGATCAATCCTGTGTTACTCAGTGCAAGATAATTGCTATTGAAAACCCCTTTCTTTCAAATAAACCCCTGCATAATAATTGTCTTTCCGCAAATTAAACCCTAGCCTTATCTTTGATTTACCCTGTGCATTAAATTATGTTTATACCCCCTCCGTGGGTGTGGTTGGATTTGCTGAGTACGTTTGTACTTACCCCATTCTTAATTTTTACAGAGGAAGATCCAGACTTTGTTCCCGAAGACGTTGAGTAGGGGTTCCGTCCTGCACCCAACCTTGCCTATAGATAGGGTCACCCGCAGGAAGCTCCGTATGGCGCAAGACTCTGATGACCTCTTCGTAGTTAATGTCGTTGTGTGGGTTTTAGTTGTTATCCTCGCGATAGTGGCGCTTCACTGCCTATTACCATGTAGAGTTGTACGGTGATGTACCATCTGTTGTAATAAATGTGTTATCAGTCTCTTGGGACTGATATTTGTATCACATTTAAGTCTTCTCTTATGAGAGGACGCTTCATCTTTATTAGTCCCAATTGGTGTTACAATCCGGAACTAAAGATCCATCTATAGTCCCGGTTGGAGGCTCTAACCAGGACTAAAGGACCCTTCCCCAACCAGGAGTAAAGGGGGTTCCATAAGTTGCTTTAAAAAGAAAGCATCCCAAGTAGAATCACATGTGTTGTGTAGATTGGGTGGTAAGAAAGTTACACACTAGGTAGAAGGTCATGAGTTTGAGTCTTGGGTGCAGAATTTTTTTTTTGCGAGAAAGGACTGTAACTTAGGCCCTGTTTAGTTCTCAAAAAATTTCCTACAGTACCCGTCACATCAAATTTTTGGACATATACATGGAGCATTAAATGCAGTTGAAAAAATAACTAATTACACAGTCTAACTGATTAGCACGAGATGAATCTTTTAAGCCTAATTAGTCCATGATTAGACATTATTTGTCAAGTAACAACGAAATGTGCTACAGTACCAAAACCCAAACTTTTTCGCGAACTAAGCACAGCCTTATATTGAAAACAAAGGCACAGCGCAAACCTTTCTTACAGAAAGGACCCTGAGGCACCATGAAAATACAACAAGGTCCCTACCGCTACTATTAATCTTCTTTCTTAGAAGATGCATCTTCCTTAAAAAAACGCCGCCACCGGAAGTCCACCATGCGCTAAGAGTGGCATTTGAGCTTCAACACGCCATTCATCACCTTTCCAACTCAAAGAGTGGACTTACAACCTTGGTAGGCTGGAGGAGATACTTGATATGCGAACACAGCCGTCAGCTCCTTCGAATCGGCCCTAAATCCGCTGGCTACCACATCAACCGAGAAGACAAGAACAACTCCCCAACTCCGAGGAAACCACGACAGACAACAACTCCGAAGAACACACATAATGCCCTACCAACCTCACAGGCCAAACCAACGAACCAGAGGTTACCTGGAATGACCTGGAGAACCAAAATCAACTCCGACTCATCGCCGGCGGCGACAGGAAGCGAAAGGAATAGCTGCCTAACCCTAGTCCGGCGGTGGAGCTAGGGTTTGCCGGTTGCATTGCACGGGTCCTTTAGTCCCGATCTGGTTTTGGAGCCAGGACTAAAGGGGTTTGGAACCGGGTCAAAAACCCTACCGGTGCACCTCGCTCTTTCCTTCCCTTATTATCTTGCAGCAAAAAAAAACGAAGGTTCACATGTGCTGAAGATCGTAGATGGATCAGCTAATCTATTACCTACTTTCAAAGTTAAGAGAACTATAGTTGCTCAAAAAAATGAAGTCAAGAGAATTATGCATACCTAGGGGTAGTTTTATGTTACTTGACAAAAAAAAGTTCATGCGAGCCCGTATTGAACTTGCAATAATGTCTATGTAGGGTACTTCGTTATATGGATGTTTGATCGTTGTTAAATGCACTTGCTTGTAATACAAGTTTCTCTCTTCTAGTGAGGGCAGTAATGGCCTTAGTTTTTCTTGATTAGTACAGAAATACTCCCTCCGTTCCAAATTATGAGTCAAACCATTTTAAAATTTGACCAAAACTATAGAGAGAAATATAAAGATTTATAACATCAAATAGGTGCACTACGAAAATATAGCTAACAAAAAATCTAATGATACTTAATTAGTATTATAAATATTATTATCTTGTCATATAAATTTGATCAAACTTGAATAACTTTGACTCTCCAAGATTCTTGAAATGACTTATAATTTAAAACGGATGAAGTATTAGTACAAATTAAACATCTATGTTTGTCAAATTGATGAAAGAAGCCCCTCTTCGTCCTTTTTAACATGATAAGAATACATCATTGTATTCTATAAATGATAAATACATTTCCAAATAGAAAATTTATTAAATGCAAACTAATATTTTCGTGCAAACTATGAAAACCGGAGTACTCAGATAGCACTCCAGAGGTACCGACAGACGAGAAAGCTGGCGGCTTGCTTGTCTCGGCTCGGCCAAACCAGCTGTAAGCATCTGTCCGTTCTCCGTGGCATTTTCCGAAACCGTCCAGAGGCCCAACAAAGCCCATGTGTCCGCCCGCCCGCCGCCTTGCTATTGCTAGGGTTCGATTCGCCGCCCATCCCCCCACGACCACAGTCCAGCGGGACGTGCGTGCGCGAGAGACACAGCCGGCTGTCATCACTCATCACACGCGCAGCACTCGGAAGGAATCGCGCACCCCCCCCCCCCCTCGTGATTTTCTATCCGCGCCGCTGGCTGCCTCTGCCGCCCCTCCCGCTCGATCGAGATCTCCACCGCAGCCGAGATCCATTGCGCCGCGGCCGGCGAGCGCCGCGGCGGCCGAGATCCGCTGCCTCAGCGCGGGGGAGCCGGAGCCCGGCAGCACCACCGCAGAAACAGAACCCCGTCGGAGCTGAAGCAGAAGAAAAAAAAAAATCCAACCTCGTCTTCTTCGCCGGGCCGGCGGCAAGGGCCCAACCCCGCAATCAATCCTACAATGGCGGCGCCCGTGTCCGCCCTGGAGTCCGCTTGGCAGGTATGCCCATTATCCTCTCTCTCTCCCTCTCCCGCTCCGTCTGCTCTCTCGGCTCACGCCATATCTCTGCTCTCTCTCTGCTCACTCCGCGTCCCCGCTGTTCGGGAAACGATGCGTGCAGCTCGTGATCGCCAACTTCACCGAGTTCCAGCTCGCCACCGTCGTCACCTTCCTGCTCCACGAGTCCGTCTTCTTCCTCTCCGGCCTCCCCTCCCTCCTTTTCGAGCGGTTCGGCCTCTTCGCCAAGTACAAGATCCAGGTAGTCCTTTTTGTTTCGCTGCAGGCAGCGCCCGGGCTGTAGTGTGCGCGATCTGTAGGACCTTGCAATAGTATTGCTTCTGCTGTTCACGAATCTAATTTGGCCTTCCCTATCAATCGGCATTGACCTGTTCCATACGAAAGTAGGCACCACCCAGCACTAATCCTATTTACCGAGAATTTCTGCTACGATTTGCACTGGAATGTGATGCCTGGATCTCACCGTCAAAGAGAACATGCATTGCTATGAGATTTTGGTCCCAGTTTATAGCGTTCAAGAGTGACTTGTCCTTTTCTCCTTTATTTTTGGTGATATAAATAATGTTTCATGTGTTGGAGCTAAGTAAAATCATTGAGCACCTATACTTCATATCTTGCTACTACTGCATCTGGCTTCCTCAACAAAAAATTGTGTGCGTGTTTGCAGAAGAAGAGCAACACCTCTGCTTATCAAAACAGATGCGTCCTGCGTCTCATTCTCTACCATGTCTGTGTGAACTTGCCTGTCATGATTTTCTCCTACCCTGCCTTCAAATTCATGGGCCTTAGGAGCTCTCTTCCTCTTCCACACTGGTAGAGATTCATTCCCTCGTCCTTTTACTCAGCCCACATTATTATGCATCAGCATCAACTGGAAGAACAAAATGTTTGACATGCTACCTATATTTTCTGCAGGACGGTTGTTGTATCTCAAGTTCTTTTCTACTTTGTACTCGAGGATTTTATATTCTATTGGGGGCACCGGGCACTGCACACCAAATGGCTGTACAAGCATGTCCACAGTGTCCACCACGAGTAAGCAATATTGCTTCACTACACTACATCTTAAGGTACTGTTTTTGTATCAGTCAGTCTATGACACAGCAAATCTGTGCAGATATGCCACACCCTTTGGGTTAACTTCTGAATATGCCCACCCTGCTGAAATTTTGTTCCTGGGATTCGCCACGGTTGTTGGTCCTGCTCTTACTGGCCCTCATTTGTTCACCCTATGGCTTTGGATGGTGTTGAGGGTATTGGAGACAGTTGAAGCTCACAGCGGCTACCACTTCCCATGGAGCCCATCAAATTTCCTTCCACTGTATGGCGGGTAAGTAAGCTAGAGCATTATCTCCCATGAAAGTAGTTGTATCGATGGTACAGGAATTGTTTGAATTTCAACGTTTAACACTACTGAAATTTCATCATGAACAGCTCGGACTTCCATGACTACCATCACCGTGTGCTCTACACCAAGTCAGGGAACTATGCCTCGACTTTTGTTTACATGGACTGGTTCGAATCTGTTTCCATTAGCATTGTTATGCCGAGTCGAATGAACTACCATACATGCGGAGCCCTTTAACTGTTGTGTTTCAGGTTGTTTGGGACAGACAAGGATTACCGCAAGGCAAAGGCTGTTGAGGAGAACGAAGGGAAGAACCTGTAGATCGCCAGACATCAGCAGCACTGGTAGCTAGCCGCCATGCAGAGAATTCAACGATTGAGACTGCTATATCTGTGTGTATGGCTAGCCTGTTGTGCATGACCACATGGGCAACAACTTTCCGTCCAGAATCAGCCGCATGCATCGCATCAATGATGTATTCCCGTATGCATGTATGCTTGCGTGTTGCAACTTCTTAGGCTAGATCAGTGGTGCTTGATCGGTCTTCGAATTAACTCAACTGTTTCAGTTTGTTGGCTGCTGGTTCTTTTGCAAATATTGTCACTTGTACCGAGCAGAGGCATCTTTGTCAGACCTAGCTATAGTACATCTGTATAATGTATCTGATAGATGTACTGGGCTTGGCAGAGAAACTATTGTCATGCAGAACCCATCCATTTAAAGAGTGCTAATGTTGTACATGCCAGTTATAACATTTCTTGCGCTTTTACAAACTTGATGAAGATTCACAGTGAACAGCAGAAAAAATAAATGCAAAAAGAAAATAAGGTATATATGTACAACTATACTGCAAAAGAAACTGAGGACAAAAGAACGAAAAAGAGGGGAAGTTCAGACTTGTTATCCGTGCTCCTTTGGTTCTGAATTTTACCCTGCCTCTGCCGCCGAGGCGATCTCAAGCTCAGCCAGTAAAGACTACTGCTGTCTACTCCATGCTAAGAGTCTGTTTGGCAGAGCTCCGGCTCCTCCAAAAATAGCTCTGGTTCGGGCTTTCTCTGGTGGAGATGAAACTGTTTTGAAAAATGTTTGACAAAACAGCTTCTTCAGATTGTTTATAATACGTATGAAAGGTAAAATGTCCATACTATCCTTCTTTTTCTATTTTGTTTTTTTCCTTTTTTCTTTCCTTTTTTACTTTTCTTTTCTTCATTCTCTTTCCTCCTTATCTCTTCCCCTGTGTTGCCTCCTGCGGCCTGCTTCCTGCGCCACGTCGTCACATCCCTCCCGGCCGCCCGCAGCCTCTGTCCGCAGTCGCCGCCAGCCACCTTCTCCCTGCGGCCGTCGCCGGCTACCTCCTCCCCGCGGCCATCGCCAACCCCCTCCTACTTGCGGCCGCCACCAGCCACATCCTCCCCACTGCTGCAGGCCATGCCCCCGCGGGCGCCGCTAACCACCTCCTCCCCGCGGTCCGCGGGCCGACGGGCCCCGCCCGAGGCAGGGCTGGCAAAGGACATGCTGGAGCCGCGTGGAGCTACGTTTCCTGGCGCAACGGTAAACCGAGCCCTTGACTCGCGTCTTGATCGGGGACGCCCAGCCCAATAGACGACTGGTGGGCCCCTGTCGCTCAGCACCATAGAGGAGGTGGAGACCACAGCACAGGTCATGAGGTTAATCCAACCGCCAGTCCTCAAGTCCTGAACCCTAATCCGATCTAGAGAGGGGGCGCTGCCGCAGTGGGAAGCCCGCCGACGCCAGCGTCCTCACCACAGCGAGGATGTTCCTGTCGCTGGACGTCACTGCGCCTCACCGCCGGTCGCCACTGCACTGCACTGCACCGGCGGACTCCATCCTCGCCAGCGCTCTCGGCATCGCCATCAGCCTCGTCGCCGACCATGGCCGGTTTCTTCTTCAAGAACCAGTTTGTAACCTTTCCAATCTAGTGCTAGACGGTCCTAAAGGTTCTAACAACAAGCCCTAGCCATAAAGCACACAATATTTTCAGGAGATCGAATCATTTGATCACTCTGTACCAAAAGTTGCCAGATGCCGATTTGTGAGTAAGAATACAGCAGATGAGAAAAAAAGCTCATCAATAAGCAATGAAGCTGCCCTCGACGGTGCCCCCCCTGAATCATTTGCCGGCATTGTTGCCGAAACATCAATGTCTCGCCGGCTCGCCGCCGCCGCAGATGACATCGACGCGAGCCAAGGAGTGACGGCACGAGTACGTCGCAGGCTCGCGGTTGCATGCATCTACTGATCTCCTCCAGATTTAGCCAAAAATAAATAAAAGAAAACTCACCGGCTTTGCTAAGCAGGAGGAAGCCCCTGGGAGGTTCTCCGCATCGGTTAAGCAATAAGGAATTCAGGATTATATATTATTAAGATACAAGTACTTAGGGAAGTCAATCAAGGGAGCGGTCAGCCAGGGTGGCCGTCAATCAGCCAGATGGACGTGTGGTGCCAAACTTCTACCATTCGAAGCTAAGTATAAAATTTTAAAAGAACTATGATTTGAAATTCTTTTAGAAGTAAACTTTGACATTAGCTTCCCTCAGATTAAAATATATCAATTGTTATTACCTTTAAGACATAGTACTAAATGTCAGTATCGGATTAAAAGATATTTACAAAGTACAATTTTATAAACTTTGAAACATTAGCATGCATATTATTTAGCGAATTTATAAAATTACAAACTCTAACTACTCGAAACTTAAAATAGTGCATTTTCTAATATTGGTATTACAAATAGCAAACATTTAGACTTTTTCAAAGTTAAACGTTTTCAATTTTAGCTATTAATAGCAAAATAATCATACAGGCTAATAATATAAAAATTATACTAATAATGGATTCATCATGAAACCAACTATTGTAACATGTAACCTTTTTTGTTTGAAATAATTTTTTTAGAGATTGGCTAAAGTTGAAAAAGTTTGATTTTGAAAAAAAAACTAAACGTAGCTATATTCTGGGACAAAGGGAGTTTCTTTTTCTAGAATCAATAGTTTTTTCTGTTTCAAAAATCACTTTTATCCTTAAAATTGACTTTTTCTCCTATATGTATAGCAACGGGGCTTATGCTTTTTTTGCTTAAAATCTGATTTATAGAACTTAACTCCTTCATTTGTTGATCGATGCTGATTTATACTAGCCTACTCTAGGACTACATTATGTAAGCATTTTTCTTGTTCTACTATATATACGCAAACGTGTATATATAATACCGAACATGTGATCCATTCAGGAGCAAGGGAAGCAGACGGCGGCTAAGAAGGTTCATGCCCGGGATCGATCGATGTGCCACTTGCGCAGACGTTATCTATTTATTTATTCATTTGTTTTTTGCAAGGGATGATGATCATGCCCACGCATATACCTCTCCCTTCAAATCACGGTACCCATACGATGGCACGTTTTTAAAAATCGAACATTATGTTGGCAATGGAATGTTTGTACCAAGAAGTCGATCATCTTAGAGCATCAGCAGTGGTCGAATGAGTTCCTGGCAATTCATAGGTTCCGCACAAGTCACGTAAGATCGGAATGAACTATCAGTGCATGCAGTAGTATAGTGGTTACAAGAGCCTCAGTAGCACTTCAGGTTTTGGGTTTGACTCCCCACGGGAGTGAATTTTCTAGGATTAACGGCCTTGTGCTTTCAATGGTAGGTGATGTTCTTGTCGACAACGAGACGATTGTAGTAATCTCGTCAATCTTGAGGATTTGACGACTCAGTCTTCGAAGATGTTCATAAAAGTAGGGTTTGTATTTGTGCGCTCTTAGAGCTAAGTGTGCGTGTGTTGTGAGTATCTGGGTTGTACTGTGTAATCTAAAAATAAAAAATAAAAAACGCTGCCCACCCAATCAACTGCTAATCGGAACTGGTTCCTCTGCGGTACTGAGGGGGGACTCGGTGCCACTGAGGCACTGACTGGCAGGTCCCACCGCTACCACCACAGCTCCTGCTAGCTTGTGCACGGCGGTGGATCAACTCTCAATTATGAGTTGACTTCTTTCTCTCTCCTTCAGGATTGTATTCTCCAACTGTTGCATCGACTTCTTCGGATACCTTGCCGATCGGATGAACATTCAATAACTCGAGGATTGCCTTAAAAGTCTTGGCATGCATGCATTTTGGTCATCGGGCTCCCTCATCACGCGCTCCTTTTTTCTAATGATATTGGCTTTGCTCGTCATGCATGCACTGAACATGCCTCGTAATTAAATCAGGTTGGGATTACTTGATTATTAATTTGTGTTTTCATTACTTGATCTGGCCCACAACCATAAAATTAATTATATATGAATATGTACTGGGTTTTAGAGATGGAAGAAGTTTTGTTATGTGTTCCCGATCGATTGTATTGAAATGTTCGGGAGACGGAGGAACTGAGGAAGTGGATCGAAGGAAGTTTAGTTTATGGATGACAGAAGTAAGGCAGATCTTTGAGGTAGGAGTATGTGGGGGCCGGATGTGCCAACAGCGCAGAGGCACCAGTGCATAGGAATACTTGGGAGGGGGGCATTATACTTGTTATGCACAGGGGCACCACTAGCAAGTCAGTACTAATTAATCTGGTCATAACTCTGAATATCAAGTCAATTTAACTACTCCCCTGTCGTGGTGTGCAAACCCACAGCCGAGTGGCGTAGTGCACCCGCCTAAACCCAGATGGTGAGTACTCGGGGGTTAGCTAGGATTAGCCCAATCTCGGTGGAAGAACGCGATAAACACAACAGGTTTAGAGTGGTTCGGGCCGCCGGAGCGTAATACCCTATATCCACTGTGTGTTGTATTGCTTGCGCTCTCAAGGGGTTGAGAGTAGGGTTGTTCAGAGTGAAACCGAGCTTGTGTTGTGAGAGTCTCAGTGTGTCTGGCCTTCCCTTGGCCTTAGCTAAGTTTAGAGTGTGCAGCGAGCGCCTCCTTTTTATATTTCAAGGGAGGTGCGTACATGGCCGTTGCGTCCCCGACAGGTGGACCCAACGATATAGTATAAAATAACATACTGTACAGACATCATGGCGTTGTAGGTGCCGGAGATCTCATTCTTGGATTTCCTTGCTCTGTCCATGGGAGTCTCCCGTCGGGCATAGCCATGCCGTGTCTTGTCGAAACGGTGCCAGGGTGTAGCTTGCGGCGTTGCCTGCAGCGTAGCTGAATGGGCCGTGTAGCTTGCGGCGTAGGCGGTATGATGAAAAAGTGACGTGCCGTCGTATCCATTTAATGCGGCAGACGGGCTCTGCGCGGTTGCGGCGCATGCGGCTGCACTGTGTACCTCGGTAATATGCGGACTACAGTGAGGCCTGACAAAGGCTGTCCCGCGTGCCGCGGCGGCAGAGCACACCTCAACCACCCGCATTGAATGCGGTGGGTGGGCGAGTCTTCCAGCGGAAGACTCGCGCCTGCGCCTGCGGGACACGTGGCGCCCCCGGACCCCGCCCCGGCAGTATGTTGGTTCTACGCGCGTGGGAGGTCCAGACGGACGCGGGGAGGTCTCGGACCCTCGGCTGTTTTGGCTGAGCGTCCCCTTCTCCGAAACACGCGGCGTCACCGGACCTTTCCCTAGCAAGGAATGGGTCTGGGGCCGCTGACCGGGTGAGAAGGGCTTCGGACCGCGCGGGTCCGGCTGCTCAGGCCGTCAGTGCATAGTCAAGTATAACTACGAGGCTCTCGCCTAGACACAATGAGAGGGGGTACCCTAGTCCAGAGGTACCGACATCCCCAAATTGAACTACTTGCTCCGCGGGTAGTTCAATTTGAGGAGTAAATTTTCATTTCCTATGTTTTACTTATACGAGTTGCATTTTGGAGTAATTTTCATTTCCTATGAAATTTCTTGAAAAATAATTGTGAAAATCTTCAAGTGGTATCTCTGACAAAGGGAAAAGAAATCCGTGCGGTGCCAGGTCGGATCGACGAGAGGTCGGTTCTGTCGGACGACTATAGAAACAATATATTGGGACCTGGTGCCATCCTGAGCTATAGCTTGGCCCTGAAAAATAGTGGATAGCGCAATGGGATGCCCGCGGGAAGTGGAAAATGATACCATCCCCATTGGATGAAGATCGGTAATGGTTGTCGAACATTGACTGAAAAAAAAAACAAAATTTAATCGATTGCCGCCTATTCCGTCCATGAGGAGCGGAAAAACTCGGCCCGCAATTCATCACCCAATTAAATGTACTTTTCTCTCATTGGAATTAAAACAATGCATGCTGCTAGCTATAGTTTCCTATAAATACATACGTGCTATACGTTCCAGTAGGACATCTCGAAAGAGCAAAGTAAAGCCACACACCACTTGCCCAGTTGCCCTAGTAGCTCCCTTCTCAAAAACTGGCTCGTGGCGCCACAGATATGGATTGGGCAGACCAAGCCAAGGCCACGAGGGACACAAAGTTCTCGAGCTGCCGTGGCGTCTCCTTCGAGCTCAAGCCGTCGCCGGCCAGCTCATCATTCACCTTCTAGGCCACCGATCGTCGTCCAGTCCACCAGCCGCCGCCCGCCGCCCCGATGGCCCAACGGTGGATATCGTTCCCTCCACCATTCGGCAGTGCATCCTCTAGGATCTCTGCTGTGGCGCCGGGTTCCCCCGCTTTTGGAAGGTCACAGAGCCGCCCTAGCAGCCACTTCTGCGACCTCGACGACGAGGAAACGGACGGTGAGTCAGTCAGTGCCGACGACGAGCTGGGCGTCGTCACGGCAGCTGGGGTCGCTGATGACACGCCAGGACAGGCCCTGGCTGGCGCACGAGCACCGGCGAAGCCAGCGCCGCCCGCGCGCTCGGGGCTCGGCGTCATACTGCTCGACCAGGGCTTGTTCACCGTGTACAAGCGCCTTTTCGTGCTGTGCGTCGCGTCGAACGCGGTGGGGCTTGCGCTCGCGGCGACCGGGCACTTCCCTTACGCAAGGGAGCGCGCCGCCGTCGTCGCCATGGGCAACATCCTGGCGCTCACGCTGTGCCGCTCCGAGGCGGTGATGCGGGTCGTGTTCTGGCTCGCCGTGGCGCTCCTCGGCCGGCCGTGGGTGCCGGTCGTCGTGAAGACCGGCGTGACGGCCATCCTGCAGTCGCTGGGCGGCGTGCACAGCGGCTGCGGCGTGTCGTCGCTGGCGTGGCTGGCGTACGCGCTCGTGCAGGCGCTCCGGCACCGCGACGTGACGCCTGGCGAGGTCGTCGGCGATACTCGGCCTCCTGGCGCTCTCGTGCGTGGCCGCGTTCCCGCTGGTGCGCCACCTCCAGCACAACGTGTTCGTGCGCACGCACCGGTTCGCCGGCTGGAGGCGCTCGCGCTGCTCTGGCTCTTCGTCGTGCTCTCCGCTGGATACGACCCAGCGACCGCCTCCTACCACCGGTTCACCGGCGCAGCCCTCGTCAAGCGACAGGATCTCTGGCTCGCCGCAGCCATCACCTTCTTCACCTTCCTGCCATGCCACGCATCGGTGTTAACCTTCCAGGGCGGCGTCCAAGGCGGGCTGCTCGGCCGCATCAGCCGCTCTCCGCTCTCGGAGTGGCATGCCTTCGGCATCATCTCCGACAACGGGGACACGCACGCGATGCTCGCCGGCGCGGTGGGAGACTTCACCCGGTCCCTCATCTCGGACCCTCCAAAGCACCTCTGGGTGCGCGGCGTCCACTTCGCTGGGCTGCCCTACCTCCTGAACATGTACCGGCGAGCGACGATGGTCGCGACGGGCTCTGGGATATGCGTGTTCATGTCGTTCCTGATGCAGCCCGGCCCGGCGGAGCTGTCGCTGGTGTGGATGGCCAAGGGCATCGAGGCCAACTACGGCGAGGAGATGAAGGCGGCAGCTTGCTGCAGCGAGAGGCTGCGCGGGCGGGTGATCGTGCACGACACGGCGGTGATGGGGCGGCCGAACGTGGCGGCGCTGGCCGTGGACGCGGCGCGGCGCTGGGGATCGGAGGTGGTGGTGGTGACGAGCAACCCGGAGGGGAGCAGGGACGTCGTGAGGGGCTGCAACAAGGCCGGCATCCCGGCGTTCGGGCCTATTGGGATTCTTGATCCCGCATTGGAATAATGGAATGGACAACCGCTAACGATCGCACTGTGGCAGAACGCATGACAGTCAGGAGCCCGAAGTCCAAATTCTGTGAAAATTGGATACGCACAAATTGAAGTAGTTGCTTCCGTGCCAATTGGACCATTTCAACAGAATAGTTTAATTTTGCACCCAGAATTAAATTCTGCTTATCCCAGCGAATCATGCTTTGACATATCTAAACCGTCCCAAATGGCCACGTTATTGGATTATAAGAGCAACTCAAAGAGATTCTCTATTTTCATCCCAATTGTTAAGAATAGAGATTTTGATAGAAAATACCCTCTAAGAGTTTCTCTAAGTGGTTATTCAAATATAGCCATCATCTATTCCGAATTTCTCGCTAGTCAAAGATAGATAGCGAAAATGGCTCTCTAGAGTGTAAACAGGATATAGAAAAGCTGTTGGAGAGTGAACATGTATAAAGAATATTTTTTATGTAGATGACTCTCCAAATGATAATTTAGATAGTGAAATTTAGGTTATTAACTTTTGGATAATGGCAAGCATCTCCAAGAGGCTTTCTAAAATCTACTTTCTAATTCATCATTTAAAGTCATTTGAGTAAAAATCGCTTTTGATATCTTCGTGTTTTCCAACAGTTTTTCTATATCTTCTACATAGTCTAGAGAGTCATTCTCGCCCTTCATCTTTAACTAGCGAGAAATCCAAAATAGAATATATCTATATTTAGATATTCAATTGAAGAGCCTGTTGGAGGATATTTTTTCACCAAAATCTCTATTCTTATAAACTAGAGAAGATATAAAGGTTGTCTTGGATCTCTAGTTGGATGCTAGAGATCCTAGAATTTGGTCTTCAACTGAAACAGGGCATGATGAATCAAGTGAGAGAGAATGCCAAGCTACATGCATTATATGCTTGCTGTCAAAAGGCAATTGAGCCCATACATAGTGCTGCATACATTGCCCTCAGGAACTGAATCGCAAATCTAGTTTCCTAGAGTATTACCACTTGCAGAGACTGTAATCTTGTGTTTTCCCTTTCATTTCCTATCACAGTAAGCTGCTAAAAAAAAGTAGAGTAAAGCAATGCAGTCAACAATTGTGAAGTTCTGCACTACAAAATCTCCTTTCTTTTTACCCTTCTAACAGCAGCAAACGTGAATCGACCTACTACATTCCGGATCACAGGACTTCTCAGCTTTGAGAAGTGTCCAGGATGCAAGGACCTGCAACATCTATACTGCTCATTATGACTCTAAATGCACCTCTTTTTTTACCAGAACTCTAAATGCACTTGAGCTCAGCAGATCAAATAAAAGAGCTCAAAGCATTGTATGTTACAGTGTTTGTTGGATTATCTGTACATTGGTGAAGTTGGGAGACTTTGAATTCTCCACCCTTGCAAGTTTCTGAAAGAGGAGGAATGGCATAACCCCCTAGTACTCCTTGAATGACAACTTTGTAACTCGCCTCTGTGAAGTGTAGACCATCCCATGAGATGTACTTTGAAGGGTCAGAGCACACTGTAGACCCAGGACGCCCACACAATATCGATGGGGAACAATTATAAGGAGCATCACTTCCACAGCATGCGTTCAGTGGGACTGTGAAGCCTGCAACAGCATTAGTAGTTGCTTAGTGAACAGTAAATGTAAATAGAACAGTATTTTTTCTGTCACTAATTGCGCTTCTCTACATTTATTACTTCTGCTGCATTAGTACAGCCTGTTGGATAAATTGAGCTTCAGAGGCATCATTCATTTACGTAGCATGTGGATGCCTAGATATGTTCCATAGGTGTAGGTAACAGAAAATAAACAAAACATAGAGGATGGGTGAATTACTATATAACAGTGGCAAAGGGGCTTTAGCCCGGTTGGTAGGACATCCAGATGGGAACCTCCAGGTCGGGAGTTCGACTCCCGCTTTGCACAATCCCCTCGCCTGTTTCCATTTCCAAAGCATAGTTTGGGGTCCGGCCTAACTCGCAAGGCAACGGGCCACTATGTATGGGTGGGGACAGAGGTTCGTGGGTTTTCTTGACCTGTGTGAGAAGGTCTTCTTAATACAAGACCGTGGGGGCGGTATTTCTTTCCCCCCGCAGGTCAAGTTTTTTTTACTATATAACAGTGAAATTTTTGTTGAATAAGATAGCAGAAGTAGGGTCAGATTCTAACCAACATGGGATGATTTGCAACTATTTTAGTTAAGCAGCCATTGTAATGAGAGCTAAGCATAAGTAAGAAAGTCTTGAGTTAACTGCAAAATAGTTCCAAGTTTAATTCAAAGTTTGCCTGCAGGTATAAGACTGGATAGACAAGCAATGGAAAGATGGTGGTAGTTCAGGAAACTAAACATTTGACCTTCAATCTAGCACAGGCAAAGCAGTTCATTCAGTCTAAGCATTGCTTAGTTTTCCAGTTATATGTTAATCAACAAAACGATGATAACATTATCCACATTATACAGAGGCTCGTTTTATACTTCTATATCCAGAAAAATATGATAAGTCAGACTTCGTAAAGCTTGTGTATCATTAACTGATGGCTCTAACCACAAAAAAAAAAGGTAAGTAGGTTCTACCACTTGAGTAGAGTCAAACTTTCATATCTATCTGTTTATAACCATTAACTATCAGTTGTTCCTTAATTGAAGCTCATTCATGAACTAAATATAACAGTCCAGATTCAACCTGAAGGTTAAACTAAGGCTAATGTAAATCAACCAGACAAAAAATAAATGTTCAAAGACCCTAAACATCTTAGACTATGTTTTATGTTTTGAGAAAAACTGTTTGAACACTAGAATCTTTGAATATATCAAAAATCATTAAGAAAACCGTGTATATACATTTCAACATTTGTAAATTTAAATAAATAAATATGGCAGCACTTGCAAAACAGAAAAGAACATACAGAACAAGAATATATAATAAAAAGGTGCGTGCTAGAGGCCTCTTTTTGGTATGTGACATAACATCTTTGCACAAGTGAATATGTTTTTCAAGAGTTTTGCAACATTTTTTCATATCCCAGCTGATATAATAGGGGCAGTTATCCCTTAGAGCAGAAAGTCAACATCATTTATATTCCATGTTTTGGTTTGTTTTGAAGTGGTACTCACCAAACTGGAGTGGGGCACGGAATATGTTCAATGAAGCACCATAATAATCAGCATAAATGATGGTCACATCAGGGTGAAGATTCCTGAGCCTCTCCAACTCCTCCTGAAGCATCTTATTATGGTACTCGGCAAATTCATTGAGCCACTTAATGCAGCCTGTTTGTTCATCATAGTAATCCTCCTTTTGGCTTGGGAAGATTGCAAGATATAATGGGACACACCCTATTGGAAAGTTCCCTGGAACAACTAATTTATTTGCTCCAAGACTTATAAGCTCCTGAAATTTATGATGATTCTTAATGTAAAAACACAAAGGTTCGGAAAGTCACATGAATGAAAAGAGACACATGGTCATACCGTGATGGCTGAGCTTATGGCACCAACAACATTAGGAACAAGCTCATGTAGCTCATCAAGTGATTTGCACCTCACAATTAGATGGTTGTAATCATTTCCGCCAACCTCTCCCACAAAGAAAAGCGAATTGGACATCATATCACTTTGTTCTGCACAAGTACATAATTCAGTGGTCGTATGTTCCAAAGTATGCACCATGTGAATTGTACTACAGAATGATACTAATTCGGTGACAGCATATATGGAACACGGTGTCGATTCTCATAAATTTTTGAGGGGTGACATCCGTTTCAAAGCTCAGTCAATATTTTCAGCTTTGCTCTAAAAATCGATAAAAGTTTCTAACATATTTCTTGGTGGTCGAAACAAACATAATCTCAACCTATGTGCTTATTCAAGTTGAAAGCATCAGCTCTCAAAAACACAGTGCTTTGCTCAAGTTGAAAACAGTAGCTCTCAAAACAGTAGATCACGACCTATTCATAACATAAGCAAAGCACAGTGCTTGCTCAAGTTGAAAACAGTAGCACTCAGTTGGGCAGTCAGCCAGCACATCTTTCAGCATGCCTGTCACTATTAATTGCCACTATTTAAATAACCAAGGAAGGCGCATACCTGTCTCTGATGGCGCAATCGATGGGAGAAGCTTCTTGAACCACTGCATCTGCTCATCAAGGCAGTGTGGCGTCCATGTAGGCTCCACGCCACGTTCCCGGAAGAACGAACCTTTGAGGGCAGTGGCCCCGCCGACCGCAAAGTTTGCACCATATTGGAAGTCCCCACCGCCAAGGTACGGCGGCACGAATGGAATCCCAAATGCTTCCGCTGCACATAACAAGACAACAAACATGTCAAGAAACGGGTTAGACCACGACAAGTGATCAGATGCAGAATCATGAAGAAGCCCAAGACAGTAGGGAGAAGTGGGCAACGAAAGGCTGACATACAAGTGTTGACCACGTGATGATGTGATTGCCACCAATTGAACTGGTAGTTGGAGCTACCAATCGTGTGCTAGTTCAACGACATGATGCCACCAGTGTCTAGTGGTTGGGGAAAACTCGGGAAGGCAACCAACTTCTGCTGATACCCCCTACATAAGCTGGATATATGCCCTTAAATGTTTCTTCCCACATTTTTCAAATTTCCCAATTTAGTTATATTTAAGCGTATAACATTAAAAAAGGCTGATACATGGTTGTAGCTGCTTATAATTCATGATATTTTGAAACCGAGCATGTTCTCCCATGTGCTTAAAAAACAGTTACTTGACCCCAGATAAACATTTGTATCCACAATAAGAAGCCAATTTTGTGAAACCCCCAGTTGACGAATTTCCAACCTCAATAGCAGCAACATGTTCTAGCTGGTGACAGAGGGGCAAAATAAAATAGCTGAACTGGAGATAGTATATTTGCCTCGCCACCACGGCACTCGTGGCGGCTCCTAAAAAGAATCGATGGCAAGTCCATCGCGTGAAGAAAAATCAAAGGACCCCCATCCCCTGTCATCATACGGTGGACGAGTACGCGGCAAGACAGGAAGCGAAGAGGAAGCTAATGAATCTAATTAGGCACGACAAAGACACTGCCCAACTTTCTCCTAAATCGAACTAGTACCGTAGGGGCCAAATCCACGGAGTAGCACGTTTGAATTCGCGCGGAGAGGGCCTGGAGATTCCGTTTTGTCCCCATTAATCAGGACGAGGGCGAGGGGGAGGAGAAGCAAGCGCGCGGTAACGGACACAGAACGCAACGGGAGCGGGGGTTGGGCGGCGGGCGGAGGTTACCGAAGAAGTCGAGCAGGTTGCGGCCGTCGGAGTAGCGTCCGGATGGGCGGCCGAAGAAGGTCTGGCCGTAGGGGAGGTTCCGCGCGGGGTCCGGGAAGTCCTCTGGCACGGAGAGCAGGAAGTTGCCGGTGTCCGTGAGCGAGTCCCCGAAGCTGAACACCCGGCGGAAGCACACGCTCCCTCGCCCTTCCGCCGCCGCCGCCGCCGCGGAGAGCCCCAGCATCACCAACACCCCCGCGACGAGCAGAGCCACCCGCGACGGAAATGCCATGACGAGAGCGGCGGGCCGCGCCGATCCGGAGCCGACCGCGGCTCGTAACTAGGCCCGGGAGCTGGGGGCGGGGACGGAGTCCGCCGGGAGGGCCGTTGACATGCGGGAGGGAGGGGGTGTGTGGGTGGGGAGGGGAGCGAGGAGGAAGAAGACGAGGGCGAGGGGGGGGCGCGGTTTTAAAGGGACGGATCCATCCATTAATATCTCCCCCACACACGCTTTTGCAGTTTGCTCCCCCGATTTTGGAAAATATTTTCTTCTTTTTCTTTATTTCCTTCGTGCCTCGTTCCGATTTTCAGGAGCCTGGGATTTGGAGGCCGATGGCTTGACTTCTATACTAATTTTTACCGTACCAATTTTAAGACATGCCACTAAAATTTGACTATTAATTAATCTTATATCTAAAAATTGGTTATTTAAAATTTATGACCAAATTATAGTAAATTACTAAAAAAATTAAACTTAGTATATTTTAGCACTAAATCAAATAAATATCTAAATTTCTTACAATAATTCTTAGCATATTTAATTTGGCGAAAATTAGCATTCAACAACAATCACGCTCATAGTTTCTCCGGCTGCCATCCATATCCCTCCTTTCTTTGTTTTTTTTGTTTCACCCTTTCCCCTTCCGGGCCCACTCCCGGGTCCCGGACCCGTGCTGCGTGGCGGCCGCCGGTTGGCCGCGCGGCGAGCGCTGCCTCAAGCGTCAGCAGGTCCGTCCACCCGGCTCCGGCGCTCGGCGCGGCGCGGTCGGGTTCTCCGCCCTCGCTGCTGGCGCTTTCCGCCGCGGCAGCCGGGGGCGTCTCGATGGATTTGGCGTTTCCTTTCCGGGTTTGGGTGGATCGGATCGTGCCATCTGCTACAGGAGCTCGCCGAGGATTTTTTTTTCTTTCTTTTCTCTTCTTTGTGGCGTGTGGCGTGTCCTTCGTGTTCGTGGTGCGTGTTCGCCGCTGCGCCCGTTTCCTGGTTGTCCGCTTCGGTTATCCTGCTACTACCAGCTCCAAACGCCCCTTTTGCGTAGGGGCATGCCTGCCATACAACAATCTCAAACATCAATATAGTAGAATATAGTTGTCGGGTACCACGATTAGGGGCACCCTAATTGGGGTACTAAGATCGCTTTAAAAACACAAACATCTGTTTAGGCAACTGGGCCCACGAAGGCCCACGGCCTGCTTCCCATCCGGAAGAAATGAAAGGACTCAAAGAAGCCCACCATGCGGTCCATTCGCATCCCCCTCGAACCCGCGAAAACGATCTCCGCCTCGCTCGAGAGTAGCGGACCTACCCTCGAGCGGGTGACTCATTTTCCGTCTCGCTCGAGGGCTCCCATCGGGACCCTCGACCGCGCAACACACCTCCGCCTCGCTCGAGGGTAGCGGATCTACCCTCGAGCGGGTGACTCATCTCCGCCTCGCTCGAGGCCGTCTCTCGGCACAAGGGACAAACGGCCCCGCTGCCCAACCGACCGCCGTACGAAGTCATTAAAGGACAGCCACTCCGCCACGGCTCAAAGGACTGGCGGCGTCAGACTGCCACTCCCACAGTGGATGTGACCGGGGTCCCATCCGCTGACTTCGGTCACCGCTCCGCTGCCCCAGTTGCTATAGCAACGCCGTGGGACCAGTGATACGGGACAAGACAGGTCCGGCACTGCTCCCGTACCATTCTGCCGACATCGACCATCCGGACTCACCTCCCCGCTGGGGAAGGGGTCCGGCGATGTCACGTGTCCTTCCGAGAGGGGCACTCAGCACACACGGGCGGGGCCCCGGACCTCCCCCCTTCTGGAGTCCGGGACCTCCGCGCGTACCCCGGACCTCCTAGTGTGCACGCCCGCACTCCGACCAGGGGGTCCAGGGCCGCCGCGCGCCCCGCTACCACTGCCGCTGATGCATGCAGGCCCCTAATCCGTAGGGCCCACCGAATGCCACCGCGCCATATATAGGAGACCATACATCAGCGACGACCACGCCGCCTACAGGGACACTGCAGGACGACCGACGCGATCCTCGCAGAACCAAGGACGAAATCCAGGACGACTGCGACGCGCGCCGCCTTCCCACAGTGTACTTCCTACAGTATCCAACCACTGTACCCCGTGATTCAGGGGAAAACGACGACTTCTATGCCCCCACTCATGTACCCCGCCCCTCCTTGTGACTATAAAAGGAGGGGGCGGGCTTCCTTTAGCCGAGGCTGCGGGCTGGTTAGTCTCTCTCTCTGGCTTCTCTTTTCCAAGAGGACGTTCAGGGACTACTGAGCACTCATCTGAGCCGACTCCACTTCTAGCAGAGACTTGGGGGCTTCCCTCCCTCTCTCGCCTTGCTTATATCCCCTGCTACAAGCACTCCGGGTGCAAGATAATACAGTGCCCTCGCACATCCCCTTTGCTGGACGTACGGCCCCGCTGCCGGAACCAGGATTAACCACGCGTTACTGTGTTGCCTCTTGCATCATCATCTGGGACGAGGAAGCACGCCGCATTTACTAGTTGGGATCCGGGCCCCCTGGGTCAGGACACCGACAGTTGGCGCGCCAGGTAGGGGAGCGGCGTGACATTTTTCTCTCTTTTTCCCATTTGATCTCCAGGGATGGCGGGCAGATCCAACCCATACCCCATGGGCGTTTCGGATCCGTTTCCAGCGGGACGCGTGATCTCGTTTGGGAGTCTCGAGTTCAGAGCAACCGGCAACGGTTACCTCATGCAGCTCCTCTCGCCCGGACGCAACCCCGTCACCCCGACTTCACCAGACCGGCGCAACAGGCGCTCGTTCAACGTTCGCGATAGGCGCGGGCGGTGCGGCGTCGCGCGGCATGCCACAACTCCCCCACTTGGGTCGAGACTAGCATGTCGCTGCTCAACATCACGACTAGCGGGGCCACCACCTCGTCATCACGTGCCTCGGCGTCATATGTGCCGACATCGTCACCTGCTGCAGCATTAGTGCCTCCCAGGGGGGTCTCGACTTCGGCATCGCCCTTCCCCTTTGGGATGTGCAACGCTGCCGTCCACGCCTCATCAAGCAGCGCTAACTTCATCGAGCATGAGGATCTGCCGTGTCATCATCTTCTGCCGATCCACAGCCTCATCGCGTCGTCTTCTGACGAATCCTACCCCGAGACGGCGAGCTCGATCGCCGACGACGTCAACTTCTTCATGAACAACTTTACGGCCGAGAAGGCCGAGGACTACTCCGGGGTCCGCGACCCTGACGCTCTCCGCACGTTCCAGCTGGCAACGGCTTACTGCCTCACCTGCTCCGAAGACTCCAGCGAGGGGGATTTCGATCCTTCCCGAGTGTGCTTCATGGCGGACCTCGCGGACGAGCAAAACGACAATGCCCCGAGCAACCACGAGGACGGCGGGGCGGACGCGCAGGCAAACCCACCGGTGGTGCCGTTTGCAGCCCCTTCTTCGTCAAGCTCGGCGGCGCGACAAGCTCAGCTGGCACAGCTCAATGAGCTTCAAGCCAAGCTCGACGAGCAGCGTCAACAAACCCAGGCGGCAGGACGTGTTGCACGGGAGCGCATCCTGGCCGACCACAACGTCGACAAATCTTCGGAGCTGAAGACGGCGGGTGAGAAGCTCGTCACTGCGGCTTACCTACTCCAAGCTATGCCCGAGCCATCGACACCTTCGGGCCGCAACCTGCACCGCGAGGCACAGGAGCTCATCGAGCAAGCTGCCGTGCAGCAGGCCGAGAGTTCTGCGTCTCGTATGCGCTAGAAAGCCCCGGAGCAGCGCGATGGGACCGCGCATCAGGACCGCGAGGTTTTTGTGCACACACCCCCAGTGGGGAAGGGCAAGGCAGCCGTAGCGCCCGGTGCGAAGGCGCCCTCGGTGCACGAGCGCATCGGGAGAGTTCCCGTAAGGGAGCGAGGTACACCCCTCGACGGGGTGGACGCTTCGACCCTGAGCACGACAGGGGTGAGTCACCGGAGCCTCCGGGCACCCAGGTGTTCAGCCGGGAGATTCAAACTGCATCTTTTCCCCCGCGCTTTCGACAACCCAACACCCTCGTCAAATACTCGGGCGAGACTGATCCTGCAGTCTGGCTCAATGACTACCGCCTAGCGTGCCAGCTAGGCGGCGCGACGGAGGACGCGGTCATCATCAACAACCTTCCTCTTCATCTTGCTGACGCCACACGAACATGGCTCGAGCACCTGCCTGCGGATTAGATCCACAACTGGGCCGACTTGGTCCACATCTTCGTGGGCAATTTCCAGGGCACGTACGTGTGCCCTGGGAACTCCTGGGATCTCAAAGGGGGTCGCCGGAAGCCCCGCGAGTCCCTGCATGACTACGTGCGACGCTTCTCCAAGCAGTGCACCGAGCTCCCTAGCGTCACCCACGTCGAGGTCATCAACGCTTTCCTCGAGGGTACGACTTGCAGGAACCTGGTGCATGAGCTCACGAGAAGCTGACCCGTCAACACCAATGAGTTGTTCGACGCTGCCACCAACTACGCCGCTGGCGAGGAGGCCGTTGGTGCCATCTTCGACGACAAATCGAGCAAGTGCAAGGACGATGCGCCCGCGGAGGGCAGCAACGCCGAGCCCAACGCCCCCGCCAAGAAACAGAAGCGGGGGAGGAAGGGAAAGAAGCCGGTCCCGCCGAACCAGCGTGGGTCGGGGCAGGCAGAGGATTCCGAGGAGGCCTTCGCCGCCGCCCTGGACCGCAAAGGACCTCGAGGCCCCCCCTCGAGGCGGTGGTGGCCAATTCGACGACATGCTCAAGAAGCCGTGCCCTTACCACAAGGGCCCATCAACCATACCCTCGAGCAGTGCGAAATGCTCAAGAAATACTACAACCGCGTCGCACATCGCGACGAGGACAAGAAGAAGGATGCTGGCGACAAAAGTGGAGATGACAAGTTCCCCCCAGTGGAGAACGCCTTCTTCATCTTTGGAGGAGCAACGACGAATATGACTTCTCGGCAGCGCAAGCGTGAGCGCCGCGAAGTCTTTTCCGTCACCAAAGCCACGCCATCCTACCTCGACTGGTCGAAGGATACCATCACCTTTGGCCGTGAGGACCACCCCGACTACGTCCCGCATCCGGGACGGTATCCGCTCGTTGTCGACCCCATCATCGGCAACACTTGCTTCTCCAAGGGGCTCATGGACGGAGGCAGCAGCCTCAACATCATGTACGCCCCTACCTTGGAGCTCCTAGGGATCGGACTGGACAAGCTTCGCCCCAGGAAGTCGCCATTCCACGGCGTCGCACCGGGGAAGCGAGTCCAACCCCTCGGCCAGATCGATCTGCCTGTGTGCTTCGGCATAGCAGCCAACTTCCGCAAGGAGGTACTCACTTTCGAGGTGGTGGGGTTTCGAGGATCCTACCATGCCATCCTAGGTCGTCCTTGTTACGCCAAGTTCATGGCCGTCCCCAACTACACCTACCTCAAGCTCAAGATGCTGGGTCCAAAGGGCGTGATCACCATCGGCTCTTTGTTCGAGCACGCCTACGAGTGCGACGTTGAGTGCGTTGAGCGCGCGGAGGCTCAAGCGGAGGACGAGGCCCTCGCAGCCACCCTCGACAAAATGGCAAGCGAGGCCTTGGACTCCACGCACCGACACGCCAAGAGCTTCGAACCCGCTGAGGGTATCAAGAAGGTGCCCCTCGATCCGAACCACTCCGATGACAAGGCGTTGTAGATCGGCGCCAACCTCGACGGCAAATAGGAAGTGGTGCTCGTCGATTTCCTCCGCGCCAACGCAGACATCTTTGCGTGGAGCCCCTCGGACATGCCTGGCATACCGAGGGAGGTCGTCGAGCACTCCCTTGATGTCCGACCAAACTCCAAGCCGGTGAAGCAGCGCCTGCGACGCTTCGACGAGCTCAAGCGCCGGGCGATCGGCGAGGAGTTGCAGAAACTTCTGGCGGTCGGATTCATCAAAGAGGTATTCCATCCCGAGTGGCTAGCTAATCCAGTATTAGTGAAGAAAAAGAGTGAAAACTGGAGGATGTGTGTAGATTACACTAGTTTAAATAAGACATGTCCGAAGGTTCCCTTTCCTTTGCCACGAATTGATCAGATTGTAGATACTACTGCAGGATGTGAACTCCTATCCTTTCTTGATGCCTATTCCGGTTACCACCAAATCAAGATGAAAGAGTCCGACCAGCTCGCGACTTCTTTTATCACATCCTTCGGCATGTACTGCTACGTTACAATGCCCTTTGGCCTCAGAAACGCCGGAGCCACATACCAGCGGTGTATGCTCCACGTTTTCGGAGACCATCTTGGGCGGAGCGTATAGGCATATGTCGATGATATCGTTGTAAAATCCAGGAAGGCGGACGACCTGGTTGCTGATCTCAAAATCGCGTTCGATTGCCTACGGGCCAAAGGGGTGAAACTCAACCCCGAAAAGTGCGTGTTCGGGGTGCCTCGAGGCATGCTCTTGGGCTTCATTATCTCCCAGCGGGGCATCAAACCCAACCCTGACAAAGTCTCGGCCATCACTCGGATGGGACCGATCCGAGACATAAAGGGGGTACAGAGGGTCATGGGATGCCTAGCATCCCTTAGCCGTTTCATCTCGCGTCTCGGCGAGAAAGGCTTACCCCTGTATCGACTCTTGAGGAAAACCGAGCGCTTCACGTGGACCCCCGAAGCCCAAGAAGCCCTCGAAAGGCTGAAGGCGTTGCTCACTCGCGCCCCCATTCTCACACCACCTACGGACGGCGAGCCCCTCTATCTGTACGTAGCTGCGACGACCCAAGTGGTCAGCGCGGTGATCGTGGTCGAAAGACAAGAGGAGGGTCGTACTCTGCCCGTCCAACGACCGGTATATTACATCAGCGAGGTGTTGTCTGAAACTTAGACACGCTATCCGCAGATTCAAAAGCTGCTCTACGCAGTGGTTTTGGCTCGGCGCAAGCTACGCCACTACTTCGAGGCTCACCCCGTCACCGTGGTCTCGTCTTTCCCCTTGGGAGAGATAGCCCGCAACCGGGAAGCCGAGGGTAGAATTGCCAAATGGTCTGTGGAGCTGATGGGAGAAACACTCACATACGCCCCCCGCAAGGCGATCAAGTCCCAAATCTTGGCTGACTTCGTGGCTGAGTGGACGGACACTCAGCTACCTTCACCACAAATCCAGAGCGAATGCTGGACTATGTACTTCGACGGATCGGTGATGAAAACCGGCGCCGGTGCCGGCCTCCTCTTCATCTCACCCCTCGGAGAACACATGCGGTACGTGATACGCTTGCATTTCCCCGCTTCCAACAACATGGCGGAGTACGAGGCCCTTCTCAGTGGCCTCCGCATCGCCATCGAGCTCGACGTCAAACGCCTCGACGCGCGTGGCGACTCTCAACTCGTCGTCGATCAAGTCATGAAGGAGTCTAGCTGTCATGACCCGAAGATGGAGGCGTACTGCAGCGCAGTGCGCCGCCTCGAAGCCAAATTCGACGGCCTTGAGCTCAATCACATCCCGCGCAAGTACAACGAGGACGCCGATGAATTAGCCAAGATCGCGTTGGGGCGGACCACCGTCCCCCCGAACATCTTCGCTCGTGACATCACCAAGCCCTCCGCCGAATTCAAAGATCCGGCGGAGCCGGACCCCTCGTCCACCGAGTCCCCCGGGGGGAACCCCCCGGCGGACGGGGTCGAGCCCATGGACATTGACTTCGGGACCACCTCCGCTGACGAGGCCGAAGCAATGGAAGTCGACGAGGCCCCCACTTCGCGAGACTGGCGCGTCCAGTACATTGACTGGATGACTCGAGGGGTCCTACCCTCGAACCGCGCTCAGGCGAGGCGCCTCGCTAGGCGGGCCAAGTCCTTCGTTCAAATCGACAACATGCTATACAAGCGCAGTCCCTAGGGCGTCATGCAGCGATGCATCCCCGTCCCCGAGGGCAAGGAGCTGATCCGCGACATCCACGCCGGCATATGCGGCCATCACGCTGCGCCGCGCACCCTCATGGGTAACGTGTTCCGGCAAGGCTTCTACTGGCCCACCGCGGTCGCTGACGCCACCAACGTTGTGCGGACCTGCGAGGGTTGCCAGTTCTATGCTCAAAAGACACACCTCCCGGCCCATGCTCTGCAGACCATCCCCATCACGTGGCCGTTCGCCGTGTGGGGACTAGACCTCGTCGGTCCGCTGAAGAAGGCGCCCGGGGGCTTCACCCACTTGCTGGTGGCGGTCGACAAGTTTTCCAAGTGGATCGAGGCTCGACCCATCGGCAAGATCAAATCCGAGCAAGCAGTTCTGGTCTTCACCGACATCGTCTTCAGGTTCGGGGTCCCAAACTCGATTATCACCGACAACGGCACCCAGTTCACAGGCAAGAAGTTCTTGGCGTTCTGCGATAGTTTCCACATACGTGTGGACTGGTCGGCTGTGGCACACCCACAGACGAACGGGCAAGTGGAGCGTGCCAACGGCATGATCCTCCAGGGACTGAAGCCAAGAATCTTCAACAAGCTGAACAAGTTCGGCCGGAGGTGGCTCACGGAGCCTGAGGATGACCCCAAGCAGAGCCACGGGCTTTTCCCCGTTCTTCCTCGTCTACGGCGCCGAGGCTATTCTCCCCATTGACTTAGAATACGGATCGCCAAGGCTCAAGGCATACCAAGAGCAACAAAACCAGCGAGCTCGCGAAGACTCGCTGGACCAAGTGGACGAGGCTCGAGACGTGGCGCTCATCCACTCTGCGCGCTACCAGTAGTCCTTGCAAAGGTATCAAGCGCAGAGGGTCTGGCGCCGAGACCTCAACGAAGGGGACTTGGTGCTGAGGCTCCGACAGGACAACAGGGGCCGCCACAAGCTCTCACCTCCATGGGAAGGGCCGTACATAATCGCCGAGGTGCTCAAACCCGGCACGTACAAGCTGGCGAACGAAAACGGTGAAGTCCTTACCAACGCTTGGAACATACAACAGTTACATCGCTTCTATCCTTAGCATTTCAAGCTATTTGTACATTGTTCGTACTCGCATTTTCAATTTCCTGAAATAATAAGGAAGTACGCTTTACTTATTGCTTTTTGGGAACCTTCCGGACCCTCGAGGGCTCGGGTGCACACGAACATTGAGGTACGCTCGGCTTTACCCTCGGCAAAGCCGAGCCTCCCTCGGGGGCTACTATGGGGGGAACCCCCGAACGTCCCCAAAAAGTCGCCAATGTTTTTTCGAAATATTTCCGTCTCGACCCTAAGCTTCTCGTATCCTTAGAAAAAACGGATGCGAGGCGTAAGCAACTATGGTACGGGGCTGGCCGAGTCGTGGGGCCGCCTACGCCTCCGGGATACGGCACCCCTCACCACCCTACGCCTACATTGCTTATGAACGCGAACTTCCTCGCAGATGTTTATCTAAGTCGCATACGAAGAACACGGAAATAAAGTAAAGAAATATAGGCTCGAACTCACAAGGCCTCGACGGGCCACACATTCAAATTATGAAAATAAAATCTCTTATATTCATAGGATGCGATTACAAAGCGCGACTATGATAAACACTAATCTATTTACACGGGCTTCGAGGCCCAGTTTTCCTACAGGCCACCATCCCCCCTTGCGGGCCCTCAGGGGCGTCGAATTCGGCGATGGGAGGGATGTCTACTTCGAGCTTCTCAGCGAGGACGGTGACAAACTCCTCCGCGGCTGCGTCAGCTTCATCCATGATGACCGACGCGGCGTCCGCATCCGCATCATCGGGAACGACGTACCCCGACGACACCCTCTGGAGATCCATGAGGTAGTGTGTCGAGGCCACGGCGAGAGCCCGCAGGACACCAAGACGGAAGGTGCTCTTGGCGTGTTCGGCAATCCGGCCGCCTAGCGCGCGCAGGCGGCTGATCACCGAACTGCCCGAGACGGCACCCTCCCCCTCGAGCTCTTGACACACGCTCACGGCGGTCTGCTCCAGCTCAGCAAACTCCATCTGCGCCGCCGTGAGCGTGGTGTGGACCGCTTCCTTCGCCGCGGTCTCGTCCACCACCTTCTGCCTCAGCTCTGAGCAAAGGAAACCAACGTCAGTTACGAAAAGTAACAAATCAACGAAAAATCGAAGGTACTCACCCGTGATGTTCCTCTGCGCCTCCTCCCTCTGGGCTCGAGCTGCCTCTTCGAGTGAGGACAAGGAGGCTTCCTTCTCCTTAAGGGTAGCCCCCATGTTCTGGAGAGCCACCTCCTTCCCTTCGAGGGCCTCGCCCTGTTCCCGGAGGGTCCCGGTGAGCGCAACCACGGCTACCTCCCTGTGGAGGAGCTCGGCCTTCTGCTGCTCGAGCGTGGTGCTGAGACGCTGCAGCTCGGCGCTTTGCACCTCAGCCTCCCGAGTTCTATCCTCGAGCGCCGTCCGAAGGCGCTGCAGCTCGGCAGCTTGTGCCTAGGCCTCCCGGGCCTTCTCCTCCGCTACCGCCCTCTGGACATCCCGCTCACCAGCAACCCGCGCTAGCTCCTCCTCCAGCGCCTGCTGACGCGCTCCCAGATCCGCCATCTTCGCGTTGGCGTCAATGTTCTTGAGTACCAGCTCGGCGTTGTGTTGCCCGAGCTGGCTCAGCTGGGAGTACAGCCGGTTCATCTCGGCGCTCTTTTCGCGCGAGATTTCCCTCAGCTGCTGCAAAAGGGAGGACGTGGGTGAAGACGCGTAAAAGTTAAACCAAATCCGAGCAATTTTCGGGGGGGAAGCATTTACTTGGCTGACCTGGTAATCCGCATTTGGGTGGAGCGTGAAGGCGCGGTCGAGGGCTTGCAAGATCTCGCGACCCACGCCCATCTGCTTGTTCCAGGCCTCCTCCTCCTCTTGCTCCTTACGAAGGAACTCCGAGGGGACCCCGGACGGAACGATCGCCCCGAGATGGCCCCCCTCGGACGTCCCCGCTTCGAGCGTTCCCGCGCTGGCTGACGCGAACTCGGCGATGTGCGCGGCGGCGCTTGCCGCAGCAGCGGGGTCGATGTCCATCGAGTCCCCGTACTCCTCGCTGCTGTCCGGCAGCTCCACCACCGCCGTCACACCCCTTTGCGCCGTTGGCATGGGCACTACCGCTACAGTACCCTCGTCCCGGGCCTCCGCGGGCCCCGGGGCGGGAGCTCCTTCCACCATCGGCACCTCTTGCGCCGTCTCCTCCTCTGTGACGCCCTCGCCCTCGGCCCTCGGGGGTTTGAAGATGAGGGTCTCCTCCTCCACACGGTCGGCAAGGCGCTCCTGCGTGCCCCCGCCGGTCTATCCTCCTGTGTCCGGTCGGGCGGCGCTGGCCGCATTGCCCTGACCGGCCTCAACTTCAGTAACGGCTAGGGTGGCGCCGTCCACACCGCCCTGGCCGGTCTCCCCGGCGTCGACAGCCGGAGCGGCTGCTTCGGCACCGTTCTGGCCGGCGTCACCCTCCTCCTCCTGTGCCCGAGCTTGCTGCGCCGCCTAGGCACCCCGAGCCATGGCCTCCCGTAGCCTCGCGGCCGCTGCCTCGAGGTCCACAGCAGGCGGGGGCTGCGGCGCCGTGTGCGGTGTGCTTCGTGCCCCGGTCTAGAGAGCCTTGGCCGGGGCAAGCTGCACCGCATCTTTGGGGACGGCCCCGGGGCTAGAAATCGAAGAACACGAGTTGAGGGCAGTAGGATCGAGAAACCCACCAAACACGCAACAAAAACGAAAGCGAGGTCTGCTTACCCGGATCGAGCACTCATGCTCCACTTCCTCATGGCGCTTCTTCGGGCCCGAGTCGCCATGCCGCCCCTCGAAGACTGCCCCGAGGGCGCCCCCCTCGTGTCGGCCTGGTGACTCGAGGCTGCCAGCACAGACGACTCCTCACCCGCCGCAGCCTCGTCGCCACGGACCAGTACCTGGGGCGCAGGCGTCTCCTCACCATCTGCCAGAGGCGACGACCCCCGCTCAGCCCCCTCGAGGTATGGGTGCGCCGAGGACTTTGCTGTGGCCCTTGTCACCTCCGGCGCCACCGGCTCCGCCTCGTCGTCATCCCACAGGTAGAACGGCGGGGGGCTCGCGCCCGCGGCTTCCCCGTCGCTCCTCAGAGCATGGTCCTCGGCATCCGAGGCCTCCTCCTCCTCCTCCTCCGAGGACTCGGGCGTGGCGGGCCGTGCTCTCCCCTCCGCACGAGCAAGCTTGCACTCCTTGTCATGCTTCGCCTTTCTCTTCCTCTTCCTCTCGGCCTTTGCCTCCGTCGCGTCCTTCCGCCTTTTCATCTTCTCCGCGTGGAGACGATTGATTAGGCGTTGTTCCGGGACCGGGGGCTTCGAGGTGCCGCACCTCAACCCCTGCAAAGCACGCCCGAGATAGGGTCAGGAAAAGGAGACCACACAACATACAACGTATTCGAAATCAAAACTTACCAGAGAAATATACCCCGGCTCGGGGCGCATCTTGATCCTCCAGAGGTCCTCGGGATTTTGAGGGAACTCCGCCACCGCGTACTTCGTCCTCCAGGCGGCGGCGGTGTGGGAAAGCAGCTTTTTCGACGTCCTCGAGCCCTCCACCTGGCTCCCGAGGGTGAGCTCGAAAATCGGCAGGGCCCTTTCCACGAGAGGGATAACCCTCTGCCGGTGGAAGTTCGCGATGACGGCCGCAGCCGTCAGCCCCTTCCTCACCAGAAGCGCCAGCGCGTCGGTGAGGCCCTCGAGCTTGGCTTGTTGCGATGGGGGCGACACCCCCCAGTCCCACTTCGGCGGACGCTCCCGGAGAACTTTGTTAGTAAACACCGGGAGCGCGCCCCTGTAGTTCCGAAGGTAGAACCACCCTCGGCTCTACCCGGAGTTGTTTGTCGTCATCTTGCTCGTGATGTAAAGATTCCTCTGGGTCGGGCGGACGTGGAGCGTCAGGCCCTCGGCGCGCACGAACTGCCTCGGTTGGCCCTGCGCGTTCTCGACGAAAAGTTCGCCTCGGAACAGACGGACCCAGAGGTCCCAGTGGGCTTCGATGCCGAGGTACCCCTCGCAGATGGCGACGAAGACCGCCGCCTGCGAGATGGAGTTGGGGCTGAAATTGTGCAGCTCCACTCCATAGTACTCGCACAAGGCCCTCATAAACCTGCTGACGGGGACGCCGAAGCCTCGCTCGTGAAGGTGCACGAAGCTCACGACGTAGCCTTGCGGGGGCTTCGGCTCGGTCTCATCCGGATGCGGGTAAATCCACGCCGGCGCCCCCAAGTCGGTGATCCGCGGCAGCAGCCGGTCGGCGACCAGCTGCTCCAGGACTGCCACGGTGGCGGAGGACTTCCCCCAGGGCAAGGGCTCTTGGATGTCCGACATCTCTTCAAATTCGAGGGGGGAATGTGGGGGCGAAGACTCTGGGATGGCTAAGGTGCTCTTTCTCTCTCTCTCCTCCTTCTTCCTCCTTTTCGCTCTTGGCTACGGGCTCAGGATGCAAAGGAGGCGGAGAAGGCGGAGAGGGATGAAGGCAAATGGCCAGGTGAGCCCAAACAACCCATTCCTCTTCATTTTATTTCACCACGACGGGCGCAGCCGCAGCCACAGCCACGGCCCAAATTTACCGCATTGAGTGCGGTAGATTTTGCTCTCGCTGACGGTTGGGCCCCACGACCACGGAGTCTCCCACGCGCGCACGCAGCAATAACTGCGGCACGGTAACCGGCGGGCACGGCGCGACTGTTGCGCTATCCCATCCGTCAGTCGCCGCCCACGCCGCTTCATCTACCCGAGGCTGTCGCCTGAAAAGGCGCACCCACGCCGCGCCACACAGATCGGGCCACGTCGCCCACCACCAGCGGAAGACCCGCGCGCATAACTCGCGACTCTGCGTCGTTTCCGAATCACGACGGAATATTTCTTCGAAGGGTCTCTTTACCCTCGAAGGAATCGCATTTCGAGGCCTTACTGATCAGGGGGTCGAAGCCTGGCCCTTCAGGGGGTTCGACAGGCGCCCCAGATCACCAGAGTCAGGGACTGCTGGGATGTGTCATACAAGCTACCCTCGAACGCGGAGTTCGAGACATCCTACGCAGTGTTCGAGGCCAGTCGAGGGTGCCTAGAAGGGGATCCCATCGAGGGAGAGCATCGAGCCCTCGGACCCTATCGAATGGGTCCGAGCCCCGCCTAGCGAACCTTCGCAAGTGCTCTATGTGACGTGTCTATGGACCACAAGCCGACCCTTATCGAACGGGGCACGGACGTCCGCTTGAACAACCCGCTAATAGCTCACTGAAGCAGCCATAGCTCGCGGCCCGGGCATGGGTAGCATGGTGCGCTTCACCCCTCCTCCCTGCGGAAGGGCGACGAGGGTCGTAATCAAAGCCGAGGGTTCCCCTGAACGCCTTCATACGGGCCTGGGCTCGGGGGCTCCTCGCACACCACGGTTCAAAACCACACCCTCGAATAAATCGACAACCGTCACTTATGAAGCTCCACGTGTATAACTGAACCCCCCGCTATTAGCGTACGTTCCCCTAACGGCTAAGCTGAATGCCGGGTCGCTGTACCAGCACTGAGAGTGCCGAGGCCGGTTGAAAAAGTGCCGATGCCGGCTGAAAAAGACGCTGGACGGCCATCCCAGTAAAGCTTCCCAGTGGGACAACGTTTGTAGCCCTTGGACGAGCACAAACACTCCTCCAAGGCCTCGGGGGCTACACCCACGGGTGTGCTGACGCGCCCCCGCGAAGGAGACTTCACACATATTCGAGGGTCGTAACTCTATGTACACCCCTATACCCTCGGTAATCCTCCCCGTAGAGGAGAAAGGGGACTTTATTGCTCAAATGCAAATAAAGATTACAAAGGGTTACCAGCGCGAAGCCATCGAAAGATACAAACACGTTGCCACCTCCGTGGCAATTTTCCCTGTCTTGGGGAGGAGCGGGCAACGAAGAAAGGCACCAGGCCCCTGGCTAACGCAACAACGAGGCTGCTAGGGATGCGAGAAGCAGCCCCCAGACCTCACGAGTCCAGCGGGACGCTCTCCTCGCAAGCCTTCTTCTAGCGTCTCCTCCACCGAAGACCACGCGGGGGGTCGAGCTGGCGGACAGTGCCCTCCGCACCATCACCCCGAGAGCAACCTTGTCACCGGGGGGGACGATGCGAAAAACAGCCGCCAGACCTGGCGCCAGCGCCCCGGTCAGGCGTCTCCATCCCCCTTCAGGCTAGGGGACATCGCAGGAGCAGGACCCCATGGGCCCAATGCTCTTCTGCTGATCCCGCTGAAGCTGAGGGATGGTGCGCACACCCACTCCGGTCTTCCCCCACCGCTCGCAAGCTTTCTTCTAGCGCCAAAAGCCTAAAAAAGCCAGGCCGCCCCATCCGGGGGCCGGTCACAAAAGGGCAGAGTAAACATTACAAAATTAGGGTAATACTGGAAGAAAGAGCTGAGAGGTTGGAGAAGAAAGGGAACCCCATGACCCCTATTTATAGCTGCGCCGGGCACAAAGCTTCAAGCTTATCAAATGGCGGAGGCTTGTTTCGCCCGTGACGAAGCGGCGCTCCACGAGCAAAGGATGTCCTCGGTCCCCGCGCCGAGACACGACCGAATGAAATAAAGCGGAGCTGAGCCCCTGGACGCTAAGCGAGGCAGTGTCGGCTCTGGCCGACTGCCCTCGAACGGCGGGCCACAAGGCAAACAGGAACGCCGGGGCCAAAGCCCTATCTGCGTGACAGCGCGATGGGCGCACCAGCTGCCGAGCAGCGGGCGCCACCGTCGCCCTGGCCCCCTCAGCGCGCGGACACGTCTTGTCCTTCAAACAAATAAAGAGGCGCGCGCCTCGAAGTATTCCCCTCGCGGGCGTACTACCCCGACCGGCGTATTGTCACATTCGCCGGGCTGGCGCTCAGGCGCGTCTGTTGGGTGCGCAGCATTGACTGATCACGTCAAAGGAGAAATCGCCGAATCACCCTTTGGTCGAATCCATTGACTCGGCCAAAGCCTCGGGGGCTACTGTCGGGTACCACGATTAGGGGCACCCTAATCGGGGTACTAAGATCGCTTTAAAAACACAAACACCTGTTAAGACAACTGGGCCCACGAAGGCCCATGGCCTGCTTCCCATCCGGAAGAAAGGAAAGGACTCAAAGAAGCCCAGCATGCGGCCCATTCGCATCCCCCTCGAACCCGCGAAAACGATCTCCGCCTCGCTCGAGGGCTCCCCTCGGGACCCTCGACCGCGCAACACACCTCCGCCTCGCTCGAGGGTAGCGGATCTACCCTCGAGCGGGTGACTCATCTCCGCCTCGCTCAAGGCCGTCTCTCGGCACAAGGGACAAACGGCCCCGCCGCCCAACCGACCGCCATACGAAGGCATTAAAGGCCAGCCACTCCGCCATGGCTCAAAGGACGGGCGGCGTCAGACTGCCACTCCCACAGTGGATGTGACCGGGGTCCCATCCGCTGACTTCGATCACCGCTCCGCTGTCCCAGTTGCTATAGCAACGCTGTGGGACCAGTGATACGGGACAAGACAGGCCCGGCACTGCTCCCGTACCATTCTGCCGACACCGACCATCCGGACTCACCTCCCCGCTGGGGAAGGGGTCCGGCGATGTCACGTGTCCTTCCGAGAGGGGCACTCAGCACACACGGGCGGGGCCCCGGACCTCCCCCCTTGTGGAGTCCGGGACCTCCGCGCGTACCCCGGACCTCCTAGTGTGCACGCCCGCACTCCGACTAGGGGGTCCAGGGCCGCCGCGCGCCCCGCTACCACTGCCGCTGGTGCTTGCCGGACCCTAATCCGTAGGGCCCACCGAATGCCACCGCGCCGTATATAGGAGACCATACATCAGCGACGACCACGCCGCCTACAGGGACACTGCAGGACGACCGACGCGATCCTCGCAGAACCAAGGACGAAATCCAGAACGACAGCGACGCGCGCCGCCTTCCTATAGTGTACTTCCTACAGTATCCAACCACTGTACCCCGCGATTCAGGGGAAAACGACGACTTCTATGCCCCCACTCATGTACCCCGCCCCTCCTTGTGACTATAAAAGGAGGGGGCGGGCTTCATTTAGCCGGGGCTGCGGGCTGGTTAGTCTCTCTCTCTGGCTTCTCTTTTCCAAGAGGACGTTCAGGGACTACTGAGCACTCATCTGAGCCGACTCCACTTCTAGCAGAGACTTGGGGGCTTCCCTCCCTCTCTCGCCTTGCTTGTATCCCCTGCTACAAGCACTCCGGGTGCAAGATAATATAGTGCCCTCGCACATCCCCTTTGCTGGACGTACGGCCCCGCGGCCGGAACCAGGATAAACCGCGCGTTATTGTGTTGCCTCTTGCATCATCATCTAGGACGAGGAAGCACGCCGCATTTACTAGTTGGGATCCGGGGCCCCTGGGTCGGGACACCGACAATAGTAAGCTCGCAATAGACTCCCTAAGATTTGGAGTTTATACTACCAGGTCACGGGCGTCTCTTTTTTTTCTTTACTTTTGTACCCCGTGTTTTAGGCCATGTTGGATTGTTGGTATGACCACGTGTCAATAGGCTAACAGCTACTACTCCTTTTCAAATTGTAGTCGTTTGACTTTTTTTACTCTAAATTTGACCACTCGTCTTATTTAAAAAAAATTACAAATATTGTCAAATTTAAATCATTCTTGAATATTTTGTATTGATAAAGCAATCCACAACAAAAGAAGTGATATTTTGTATAAATTTTTGAATAAGATGAGTAGTCAAATTTGATGTCAAAAAAGTCAAACGATATGTAACTTTTTTTTAGAGAGCAAACGATATGTAACTGTAAACGGAGGGAGGACCACGGTAGCTCTGCAGTCTGCAATAATACTACACGTCCATTTAGCCAACACCACTAATGCACATCATGTACAGGTCGTTAATTGAATTTTCAAAACTCAGGGTTACAGTTGCTCTTATAGCGTCGTTGGCGTCCTAGTTTGTATCGAATGATCGGGGTGATGGCAGTCCCTTTCAAGTTTCATCACTTCGAACAAGGGGTGATTGGTAGTGAATGGCCGGCACCCCTGGTGGTAGGCACTAGGCGCGGCAAAACAAGCTACATATTAGCTATTTAGGGTGTGTTTAGTTCATTTTGTAAAAACTTGTAAAGATGTAAACAAGACATTTGAAGTATTAAATGAAGTCTATTTGCAAAACTTTTTTTGCATAGATGGGTTGTAAATCGCGAGACGAATCTAATGATGCTAATTAATCCATGTTTAATCAATAATTAGCGGATGGTTACTGTAGCATCACTATTGCAAATTATGAATTAAGTAGGTTCATTAGATTCGTCTCGCGATTTACAGTCCATCCATGCAAAAAGTTTTGTAAATAGACTTCATTTAGTGCTTCAAATTAGTAAGATTTCGTTTCACTTTAATGTGTTTACGTCTTTTTTGTGTTTACATGTAAAGATCTAAACAGGGCCTTAAAGCTAGACACACCAAAAACGTGTGCCTTGGCAGAAACTATTTTGCTCCGTAAAAAGATCTTACAAAATTCCAAATTATCTATTTACACTCTAATTTTCAACAGCTATACAAATCACAAACCAAAGTTTCTCCAGCCCTGAGACTACTAACTAGGGTTCGAATACTGTATCCCGCAGAAAAAATCACTGTCTATCAGTCTGTAATCCTTCTACCTGTGGAGTTGTGTGCTCCCTCCTACGAACGGCTCCCCGCACGAGAGGCCAGCCTTCATGACTTTTTCTCGGCCCTTGTGGTTTGAGGGTTTTCATCTTAATACAAAAGTGGTGAAGATCTTTCTTCCTTAGTAGGGTCCAGCCTTTTTAATACAAAATCATAAAACTTGCCGAAATACTAGTGGACCTTCTTCTTTGTCACCATCAACAAGAAACACGCGGAGTGACTTCCGATAAGAAATGAATGGTGTGCGTGAAATCGTGTGAGTGACTGATCGTTGCATAGTTGCATTGAGATATTGATTGAAAACCTTATTGAATCAGTGATTATATCTGCGTGATTTGGACATAAAAACGGAGGCTGATTCGACACGAGCATGAAGAAAATCGAAGAATATGTTTCAAGGCTAAAATTGGAATGGTTTCCTTCTACACAATTCGGTCGGGATTCAAAATGTCTTGCGTGAAATTATGCTTCCTCGCTTCAAATGAGTTGTAAATAAATAAGTACTAATATGATTTGGAGGTTGGAGCCATGCGCTTGATGGGTAGTCAAAATTCCTGGGTCAAAAAGAACACAACCGCCGCCGGCCGCCCGCCAGCGGCAGAGGACCGCGTAGGTCAGTCCTGTCCTGTCCTGGCGAACCCACGACGTAAGCAGTTGAAATCAATGCTACGACTTTCACATGCTCAACGAGCACGAGAGAGCACCTGTCCGCTCCGGGCCTCGTTTTGCTGTGCGGCTCGGCTGCCCGCGTAGCACTCGGGGGCCAGACCAGAGCAGAGCAGAGCAGGCACGAGGAAACCGTGTGCGGGCACGGCGTTGGCAGCATGGAGCCGCGGCGGCGGCGCCCGATCCCAACGCCATCCGTACTACGCGCGCGGCACTGTGGTTGCCCGCTGGCGCGGCGTGAAGCCGGGCCATGCCACACGCAGCGGCCGTGGCCGTGGACCACCGTCGCCGGATCACAGCGGAATAGGTAGGACGGCGGACGGGCGCGTACGGGCACGCGGGAAACAAAAGGAGGGAGGGGGACGATCGGAGAAGCACGCGGCGCCAAATGTTGGCGACCGGCCAGGCCGTCTCCTCTCCGATGATTGGCCCCGGCCGGCGGATCCGGTGGCGCGGTCACGGCGCAGGCGTCGTAGGAGTAGGACGCGGCGGTTTTAGAATTTAGGGGACCGCGAGGGCCCAGGGGCACAGGATCCTCGAGCGCGTCTCAGCGTGACCGGATCCGCTGCCCCCACACCACACGGGCAAAAAGAAAGGGACCTCGAAGCTACCATGATCTTACACTGGTGGGGTCCGACCACACGAAATGCGTCGCATGCTCCGGCTCCGGTTCGCGCCCGGCCGGGCCTGCTCCGTCCATTCCCGTTGGCCGCCGGCGGCCGGCGCCGTGGTCCGCATTCCATCAGCACCGTGTCATGCGTGCGTGTGCGCACACGACACGACTGGGTGGAAGGCCCCCGTTGCGCTGGGCCACGACGTGCGGGTAGAGACAGGACAAATCATGGGGAAAGTTGCTGATTGGATTTGGAAAAGGGCAAGGGGATGGACGAGAGCGCGTGCGCCGAGACCGTATGATCCATCCCCTTCATCTCCTAGTGGCCAGAACGAACAGTGACGCCCACTGCACCGACCCTCGCGCGGATCGACCCCGAGCCTCGAGACGTCTCGTCCCCTTCCACCGAGCCCGTTCCGGGCAAGCAACATGCGACTTCCCCTCCCTCCCCGTGTGTGTGGACAGCAGCACGGTGCCCGCGATAATAAAAATGCAAGGGCGACCTGACGGCATGATAAGGGCGGCAGCAGCAGGGTACGACTTGAGATAATGAGATCGCACAGCATGTCGGGTAATTTTCTGGCAATTGTTCATTGTGCCCTCTAGACTTCGACAGGAGAGGGGGCGCCCGTGTCTCTCTTCCGCGCCACGAACTTGACCTCACCTTATCGCAAGATTGCAAGAAGAAGAAGAACTTGCTGGTACTTGCACCATGCCCTTTAGTTTTTTTTCGAGGGGCAAGGCTAACATCACCAACCAATTTTCCTGTCATATTGTACAAGCAAAATGACTACCAGCACACTTTAGACTTGGGTTTAGTTAGGTTCACATGGCAAGTAGACTATAATAAAGAGGCAAAGAAGAGCTTTCTGCAACTGCAAGACACATTTTTTTTAGATTATAACTGCAAACCACATGACGACCCTTTTATTCCAGATAAGCTGCACACGTTTGTACGGCATCTTTCTGGTTGCAAGTTTGGATGCATGGGGAACACATGACACTTCGGGGTGGAAGATACTGATCCTCAGCCATACACGCTTGGCAGAAGCCAAAAACAGTTGACCAACAAATTTTCATATGATTGTACCCATTGTCATTGGTGTTGCTCACAAAGTAAGTCAAGCTGAAGCAATATCATACATAGTTATCAAAGGAGGTTACCAACCCCTGTTAGTATCAAAAAAGAAAAGCATACAGTATCCTTTTTTGGGGAACTTCTGAAATATCTGAAGATAGAGGGAACGCAAGCAGAGGGAACTCCTGTTGTAATGCCAGTAAACGCCTGATGGCTTCCATATGGAATTTCAACAAGAGACTAGCATACCGGCAGCCAAGCAGGCGCTTTTTAACACTCATGATTTACAAGGCATCCATACAAATTTGTTCATCTTGCAGACCGGATTGCTATATTAATTTTCTTTGCAGACACTAGACAACATTGTTCAGACTATTCTGGCACGACCAATACTTTGTGTCTACACCTTCAAGTCTGAAAACAAGAGATAAGGTTCCTGTCAGTATTAGTTGAACAGGGCATCTTTCATTTCCTTCACCATGTTAGCTTCTTCATCACAGAGATGAGGTCCTTAAGAATTCACACATCAAACTCAGATTAATTGGCCAAATCACTCAGACAGAGACGCATTCTGACCAGGGGTGAAGCCTGGCCAAAAGTTAACTGGGGTCATGTCTATCAAACAACAGGGCATCGAGCACTATTAACCAGTATGAAGTATGAACAGTGATTTCCATTGCACTTTACAAAATTCGTTGGGGTCGGCAGACCCCGGTGAGAAGCTGCAGCTCCACCCCTGATTCTGACTTTTCTAAGAACGAGGAAAAAAAGGATATCAGCTGGTTAAAATCTTATATTGGTCTTCAATTTTCTTCATGAAAACAAATCATTGCTACATGCTTGAGATAAACAAGCTCAAGACAATGACTACCAGATAAAGTGCACTCAATTATTTGATAAATGGGGCTTTGGCGTTGTTGGCCCTGTTTTGAATGTCAATGGTGATTTTGCCCCTCCTTTTTGTTTTGTGCATTTTTGCCCTCACTTTTCAAAAACGAAGCTCTTTGCCCCTATTCTGTTAGACACAGTTAACGGTGTTAATTCCATAGCAAAACTACAGATATATCCTTTGTGATTCTGCCCCTCTTTTGACATCAAGCACTTTGTACATGCATTATACTCATGTTTTGACCTTTTTTTCTGTTATGTTTTCACATATTCTAGAAGTATTCGGATAAATTTCCAGAAGCAATTTGACAAAATTTAGCAGCATTTGGATAACAATGGATTCAATTGTCTAATGTTGTGCTTAACAGTAACAATAATAGACGCATCAGCCAATCGGTGGACTAGGATTCAGTGATTGGCTGCTCCACTGCCAACGTATCCAAGCAAAAGAAATCTCTCCAAACCTAGGCCTTCTTCAAAAAAAAAATCAATTCAGAGAGGAAGGCACGAAGGCAAAAGCACGGTGGTCAGGTTCAGGGACAAAATTCTTGCAGCCGTGTGCCCGTGCCGGGGAGGCCAATCTCGCGTGCCTGGGAGGCCACCATGCCAGTTCACCGTGCGTGCCTGGGGGTGCCGTGCGAGCCTGCACCTAGCAGGCCACCGCCTGCTCCCGCAGCGCGTGCCTGGCTCCCGCGTGAACACCTGGGGGCTGCGTTAGCCCGCGCCGCGTGCGCCTCATGGTTCGTCAGGCGTCGCCTAGGCGACGACTAAGCGTCCAGACGCCCTCGGGGTGGTAGGCATCCCCATCGTCTTGCCAGGATGTGTATGGCGTCCGCCTGGGCGTCCTAAGGCGTCCTCTGGACGCCATGGAGGATGAGGCGGGCACCATCCTTGTACCGTGTGGGAAATCGAGCGGGAAACAAAGGGAGGGCGGAAATTGGGCGCGAAATCGAGTGGCAAAAGTCCAGTGCAGGCTTAATCGAGCGAGGGAAAGAAAGAAGAGAGGGAAACAGAGGAGAGGCGGGAGAACTCACGGAGCGTCGGAGCGGATCTCGGCGAGGCGGCCACGGCGACCTCGCAGACTCGCACATCTTCCCGTCCGCGAGGAACGGCGTGGCCCTGCGCATCTCTGCTCGTCCGCGAGGACCCACCGCGCGGCCCTGCACATCTCTGTCGTCCGTGCGGCCCCGCACATCTCCGCCGCCCGCGCAGCCCCGCCTCCTCCGCGCGGCGGCGCATCTGCTGGTCGACAGCCCCGTGCGGCCGCGGCTCCGTGCACCTGCTCGACAGCCCCGTGCGGCCGCGGCTCCGTGCACCTGCTCTGTTTCTCTGCGGCCTCGTGCGACCCCTGCAAGACTGCAATGGCCAGGCAATTCCATCTCCAATCTTTCTTCCCTCTGCTCTGCTGGTATGCTGCTCTGCTTTATGCCTCTACTGGTAGCTTTAGTAGTGCGTGGCTCTGTAATTTGTGCCTCTTTTATTTACTAATTAAGCCATGCGATGTTGCTGTGTGCTATGTGTTAAGGGTATAAGTGTCATTGTACTAGTCTAGGGTTTGGGGTCTCCCCTTGTATATATAGCCCTTTGGGCATATCTCAATACAAGCATACAGTTCAGTCTCTTCTTCCCCTGTTAAGGGTATAAATGTCATTGTACTAGTCTAGGGTTTGGGGTCTTCTCTTGTATATATAGTCCTTTGGGCATATCTCAATACTAACAACAGAGGAGTCCATCTTCCTCATCCATTCGTGACATGGTATCAGAGCTCTAGGATTCTCGATCCGGTCCGCCACCCTCGTCGTTCCCGTTGCGCCGTCCCTGAGAGGATGATTCTTCCCTCCCGGGGGCGGCATCTCCAGCCCCAAACCCATTTCTTTTTTTTAGTTGCGTCGTAGCAGCAGCAGCAGGATCTTGTCGACATCGTCGATCCGCTCGCGGGAGGGGAGCAGCAGCCCCTGCCCGTCATCGATCCGTTGCCGCCATCCTCTGCCCGCAGCCCGTTGCGGCGGATCCATCTGCGCCGCCGTCAGCGCCGTCCCCGTCCGCGCCGTCATCCTCATCTCCGCCGGTCGCGGAGCCAGCCATCCGCCCGTCGCGGCGGCCTCTGCCGTCGCGGATCCGCCCGTTGCTGAGCCGCCGCCCCCCTGTCCGCTGCTCGTCGCGACCTCCCTCCTCGCCGCCGTCGCGGCCTCCTTCTGCGCCGCCGTCGTGGTCGTCCGCTGGTCGCGGAGCCGTCTGCTCGACGTCGCGGCCTGGATCCGCTCTTCCCGGAGCCGCGAGCCTCCATCCGCGCGGCCGTCCGCCGGTCGCGGATGCTGCCGCGGCCACCCGACAATCGCGGCCCGTCCCGTCTACCGTCCGCCCGTGGGGGAGAAGCAGTGCCCGTCGCGCGGAGCCCGTTCTCCATTGCGGCCGCCCGTCGCGCGGCCGCCGTCTGCTCCATCTGCCGCGCCCATCGTGCGGCCGTCGTCCCTCCGTCCGCGCGCCTCCGTCGCAGCCTCACCCCTCCGCTGCTGGCTGCTGCTGCCACCCCCTCTGTTTTTTGCGGCAAGGGGGGGGTGTGCGGCTCCTCTGTCTGCCTTTATTTGCTGCTGGCAAGGGGGTGCGGCTCCTCTGTTCTGGATTTGCCGGCCGCCTGTTGAGGCCTGTCGTCGCCGGCCGCTCCCTCCGTCATCTCGTCGTGCCCCACCTCCTGCGCCTGTGCTCACTGCTGCTTCAGCGCCGCCACCCACCCTTCTGCAGCTTTGCCTGCCCGTGATGTGTGGGTCAAATTTGGGCCTGCAGGTCTATTGGGGCCTCATTTTGGGCTGTTGAAGGCTCGATTGAGATGGTTTGCGCCCCATTGTTCCTGCCTTTGTTCCTGCCGTTTGTATGTTGCTGCTGCAATTTCTACTGCTTTTGCATGTTGCTTGCTTCTGCTAGTATCTACTATATTGTGTCATATTTCCATCAGTTTTCATCCAAGTCTGCTGCTAGCATTAGTGTCATTTGCCTTTGCTGCATATGCATCAACGTCGATCCTAAGTGCATATACACTTCTTCAGTTCGTCAAAGCCGTGCGTGTCCACATATCTTAGTTGCCAAATCAGCCACTTTCATTTTCTTTTCGGGGTTGCCATGATGTGTGGCTGCCCCATCATCAGTTGTTGATGTGACCTTTGCCCTCTTGGTCCCTTTCGGAGCCGTTTTGCTCCACATCATGATCAATGGCCGTCTATTCGTCATCATCAACACATGTCCTCCTGCTTGCCGTCTTGCAGCAGTGATCTCTCATTCTACTCTCCGTTTGGCTGGTTTGACACATCTCAAGTTATTGTCAAGTTCAAGACTCCAAAGCAAGGCTCGTGTTTGAGGAGTTGATGTACTGGTTTGTGAAGACTCGGGCTATTCGCTGAAGTACGGTTGTGAAGGCGATACCCTCTTGTGGAGGAGATCATTTACATCGACAAGTTCAAGAGTTGCACGCTTTGATGTCGTCTTTGATTTTGGGCTTCGGATGTATCAATTTCATATTTCTGTTTAGGTCTAGTAATTAGTCTCAACTCTCCAAATGCAACGTCATTGCATTCACATTGCATTTGAGAGGGGGTGTTTAGGGTATAAGTGTCATTGTACTAGTCTAGGGTTTGGGGTCTTCTCTTGTATATATAGCTCTTTGGGCATATCTCAATACTAACAACAGAGTAGTCCATCTTCCTCATCCATTCGTGACACTATGGACTAACTGATGTATACTTTATTACTGTCAATTGATTAGTATAATGTTTGCTAGATAATACTATATTGCTCTCTCGGTTGTGCTGTGCAAGTGCTTGATAGTTTAATAATTCTCTTGTTCTTTATACACAGCCAACAGGGCAACACCAGCACCAGCAACACAGCAGCAAGTCCAGCTTCTGTGGCAGCCAAGTACGATCCCAAGACTGATCCAAAGAGAAGACCAGCCAACTCAAAAGATCCAAGATGGGAGTTTGGCTACTGGGAAAATCCTAATGATCGAGATAAAGTGACATGCAAGATGTGCAGCAAGAAGATTCCAGGAGGAATTAAAAGGTTTAAGCAACATCTAGCTGGTGGTTATGGAGATGTGATCCTATGTCCAGGGTCTAGCACTGAGTTAAGGAAAAGGATGAAAGCATACTTGGATGGCAACAAGAGGAGGAGGCCACTGTACTTGGATGATCAAGAGAATGCCGAGAATGATAAAGAAAAAGAGGAAGATGAAGATGTGGTGGAGGTGGTACAAGAAGAGGCTTCAAGGGCTGCCACTGCAAATTCCCAGGTCACCACCAAGGTGACAAGTTCAGGAACAGCAGCTAAAAGAAGACAATCAACCCTCCAATTCAAGCCTGCAGCAGCTAGCAAGGGCAAGGAAAAACCAAATGAGAATAAGAAGTCAGTTGTTGCTATGTTTAGAAGAACTCCTGAAGAGATTGTTGATGAAAGGCATTCAGGGAGGTTCCAAAAGACCATCCAAAACAGCATGAGGACTAAGGATGAGAAGCATTATGTGGATCTGCAATGGGCTCTGTTTTTCTACAAGGCAGGCATAGCAATCCATGCTGCTGCTGCAAGACAGTTTGAGGTTGCACTTGAGGCCACAACACAATATGGTTCTAGATATGTGCCTCCTTCTAAATACATGCTCAGGGAGCCATTGCTTTGGGAGTATGTCAAGTTGACAGGTAACATGAGAGTTGACCATGAACGAGCATGGAAGCACTATGGTTGCACACTTATGTCAGATGGTTGGACTGATAGGAGAGGGCGTCATTTGATCAACTTTCTTATGAATAGTCCAGAGGGGACTTATTTTTTGGAGTCAATTGATGCATCAGGTGAAGTACATGATGCCTATTTGCTAGCTGATCTGTTGGAGGAGAGAATTAATCAGATTGGAAAAGACAAAGTGGTTCAAGTTGTCACTGATAATGGTTCTAACTACAAGGCAGCAGGCAAGCTTCTAATGGAGAAGATTCCTACACTGTTTTGGAGTCCTTGTGCTACACATTGCCTGGATCTTATGCTAGAGGACATAGGGAATTTGAAGGAATTTAAGAAGACTATTACACGTGGTAAGCGACCAATTTCATTTATAGGCATGGGAGAATTCTTAGTGCAATGAGGGAGAAGACAAATGGTAAAGAAATTGTGAGACCTGGTGCCACACGATTTGCAACTTCATATCTTTCTTTGAAGAGCTTGTATACACTCAAGGATCCATTGAAGGCCTTGTTTGTTTGCGACATATGGACTACCAGCAAGTTGGCAAAAACTAATGCTGGGACAAAAGCACATGACACTGTGCTCTCTACTGAATTCTGGAACTTAGTTGAAGATTGTCTTAGAGCTTCAGCCCCACTGCTGATTGTGCTAAGGGCTGCTGATGGTGATGAGAAGCCGGCAATGCCGGAGATTGCTGCACTAATGGCTGAAGCAAAGGAAAAGATAAAGCTAAGCTTTGCCACTCAATACAAGTCAGGGCTGCTCAAAAATATCATGAGAATTATTGAGAAATGTTGGTTGAATCAAATGGATCATCCATTGTATGGGGCTGCACTATATTTGAACCCAGGAAAATTGTTTCCACTCATAAAAGCTGATGATGATGAAACTGTTGGGCAGCTAAGGGCTTGTTTCCTTAAAGTGCTTCGAAGAATGGTACCGGAGAGAGAAATTCGGAATAAAATCAATGATCAAGCCATGGACTATGAGTGTCAAAGAGGAGATGCATTTTCAGATGAAATGGCTATAGAAAACATTGAATCAAAGAGCCCTCGTAAGTGCTGTTAATTTCTGCAATTTATTACAGCTTGCTAAGTTGATTTCATTACTCTTAATGTGTGCTATGCTTGTATTTGCTATTCTAGTTGATTGGTGGCGTTCCTATGGTGGCTTGGCCATTGATTTGCAAAGGTTTGCTAGGCGTGTTGTTGGCTTGTGTGCTTCCTCAGCTGGCTGTGAGCGAAATTGGAGTACCTTTGAACACGTGAGTTACTGTAATATGTAGTTTGTTTGCTGTTTTTCAGAAAAAAAATATAATTACTAATACATGATCTTTCCAGATCCATACAAAGAGAAGGAACCGACTGCTACATAGGAGATTGAATGCCATTGTCTTCATTTCGTACAACCGCAAGATGAAAACTAGGTTTCAGATGCTGCGTCAGAAGAAGAAAAACATAGATCTTTTGGTGATTTCACATTTTGATTGGGACAATGAATGGGTTGATTCATTGCATGTACCTCCTCAAGGTCATCGTGGCTGTGAGTTAGATGATGGTCTTACATGGAACCTTGTTGATGAAGCTGTTGGAGCATCAGAAACACTTCGTGGTCGCAATCTTCCTAGGGCAGCTCACAGAAACAACCATGGTGAGCCAATCACTTACAGGAAGCGAGCAAGAAGTTCTAGAATTGTTGAAGATGAAGACATAGAATCAGGGAATGAAGAAGAGGAAGAGCTTCAAGATCCATATGATGATGTAGACGTCACCGATGATGAGGATTCTCCCTCCAATGACGCTGAAGAAAACAGAAATGCTGCTAACCCCAATGAATTTGATGATGGATATTGAGAGCTGAGAGACGGGAGTTGAGAGATTTGGACTAATGCATGCCGCTTTTGCCTTGTCCCCTACTTATTGTCTTTTATTCTGTAATGTGGTCCAAAACAGTGGACTAGGACCTATTAATCATGCACACTAGATTCTAAGCTTGTGGAGTGATGTATTGAACTAATGATATTAGTTATATTATTATTCCCATGCATTTATGTTGCTAATGTACAACTTTCACTTAATTATTTTGCTGTTGGTCCTGCTGATTGATTTCTTGCTCATTCTTTTATGCAGCTTGCTGCTTGGGACAAGAGAAAGGATGGCATGAGCAATTGGGAAGGGAAGAGTGTAGGGTACAACAGCTCAACAAAGGTATGTATATGCTACTAAATTATGCTATGATGGTATGTCTAGGATATGTCTATGGCGTCGCCTCGCCGCACGCCTTATACGCCTAGGCGTTGTGAGGGGGGTAGGTCGCCACGAGTCGCCGCAACGCCTTAAGAACCATGGTGCGCCTGGGGCCGCGCGAGGCCGCACAAGCCTGAGCCAGCCAGCTGCCGCCATAGCTAAGGTAAACGGGTAGGAATCGTGAGAGTTTGGGGGTGAAAAGGAAGGGGAGAGTTTTTGGATAAGATTAGGAGTATTATAGTCTTTCCTCATTGCTCTGAATACTTTTTGTGGGCCTCTAACTAATGGGTTAGAAATAGGGGTAAACGGTTCATTTTGCAAAACTAGGGGTAAAATCACACAGTTGAAAAACTAAGGGTAAAATCACCAATTGCCTTCAAAACAGGAGCAAGAATGCTAAAATCCCTTGATAAATATAAGACAAAATTTAAAATTTTAGTAACCAGATTGCCACCATGATCTTGGCTTGTCCACAGATGGACTCCATTGCAACCATATCTACATTTATCCTCGAAACAACTGAAATTTGTGCTTTTGGCACATGACAACATGAGGGGAAGTTCATTCCTTCTCAAAGTTAGCAAAGCCTGCAAAGGCCAAAGGGTGCATGAAAGTAACTTTATTTTTGCAGTATCTCTCAGTTTTAGTTGGAACTTGGAACTGCATTCTCTTTTCCCTAGCCAGAAATTCCCAGAAAACACACAATTTAATCATCCGCCAGCTATACCCTAACAGCAAAACAAATAAGATTTGCTTTACTCGTTAACAGCTAACGTTCAACTGTGAATCTTAATTGCAACTCCACAACTATCACCATCAAGAGCGAAAACTGACAGTGCGAGAAAAGGTCACCTATCAGGATAAACACCTTGCATCTTCAAGTGCAACCTCTTCCCAGGCAGTTCAAGCAGCGTTGCACCCTGAAAAAAAGGGGGAAACATCCATATCATAACGACATTACCACAAGATGACAGGAATCCAACAGCAGCGACCAAAAATAGACAATGCTGCAGAAGGTGGATAACCTGGTCCCATCGCAGGTAGGGCAGAGGCATGGATTGACGAACACCGGGTCGTGCATCGGAGACCACTCGATGGTGGCGCTTCCCCGGCAGAGCCTGCACGCGTAGGTTCCCTTCCCCTCGCAGGCACCGCACGGCGTAGCGAACTTCCTCTGACAAGGCGCCGGGGTTAGTGAGCCGCATGGCAGGCGGCAGCAAAATCGAAAGGACTGAAGGGCTCGCGCAAACCTGGTTGGCGTCGGAGAGGGTGCGGAGGGAGCAGACGCCGACGGAGGCGGCGGTGGAGACGAGGAGGAAGCCGCCGCCGAGGTACGCCGCGAATCGCCCCACCGATTGCAGCTGCCGCCGGACACGGTCGCCGGCGCCTCATCGCCCTCCGCCTCCGAGCTCCATGAGCGGCGACTGCAATGGTGGTGGTGGTGGGGCCGCGTATACCCTAACAGCAAAACAAATCTTGCCATCAAGAGCCTAACAACAAAACAAATAAGATTTGCTTTACTCGTTAACAGCTAACGTTCAACTGTGAATCTTAATTGCAACTCCACAACTATCACCATCAAGAGCGAAAACTAACAGTGCGAGAAAAGATCACCTATCAGGATAAACACCGGCCCTCATCGAGTTGGCTGGCCTTGCCGCCCACCGTTGGGCCTTTGATGGGCCCGCAGGCCCATGGACAAATTCAACCCAAAATCCACCATAACAATCACCACAAAGAACTCTTGATGAATATGGTACTCAACAGTCAATATTACTCAGGTAAAATGGGTGACTGACTGACTGTACTAGGTAGCAGCAGAGGCTTATGAAATACCTCGTACACAAAGTTACCATGTATGCTACGGTGATAGGACAACCTGAATTTCTCGAGGCCAAATCGTTTGCCTCCGGTTAGGCGAAGTTCGTTGTGTGTTTTACTGTGAGTAAATTCTCAAGATGCCATTAGAATTTCTATGAGTTCCCTCATTGCCATTGAAATTTTCAAGTTCCCTCCACTGTCACTGCTAGAATTTTCTTCTCCTTAGTTACCACTCCTACAATGTGCACTAGAAGCAAGACTCTTACTCCTGATAGCCCTGCAATGAGCACTAAAAGCAAAAAGAAAAATCTTGGAGTGAATTCCTTACTATCTTGGTCTGTTCTTTTGCTTATTTGGTGGGATGAAAATGCATGTCAAGTGTGGTGAAGATGTTTAGTGTACTCAACACTACGATTTTGTGATGAGAAACTGATACTCAAACTCATTTTACTTGGGAGTGCACCCGCTATAATGGTCCTCTTACCATTTGCTTTGCTAGCCTATGTGTGCCAATTATGACAGATTATGTAAGTGATGTGATGAATCTGGTAGACTTACGTTAGCCTATGCCATATCATATTGAAATTGGATGTACATATGTGTGTCATGAGTGTCTTTGTAGTCAACTATCAAACTCCTTTAACCTCTACATATTACTGGTTAGTTGTCCAAATTATTTTAAATATGCTACTCAGTTCTACAACTTTTTTTTTGGCCAAAGGATGTTAGCCCAGTTGGTTAGTCACTCCGGCAGCACCCCTCAGGTCCTGAGTTCGACTCCCCGTGGGAGCAAATTTCAGGCTGAGGGTAAAAAAATCCCCTCGCTGGCCCCGTGTGCCAAAGCACTGGTTGTGAGACGGTCCAGGTCGGCCTGAGGACCCTTACATGCCTCAGGCACAGTTCCCAGGGGTTACATCTCCCAGTATCAGGGCGGGGCCAGGGTTCGGGGATTTTCTCGGCCGGGGAAGCCGAGACTTCTTCTTAAGTTAATACCGGTGGGGCGGTCTTTCCCCACCCGACCGAGTTTTTAGTTCTACAACTTTTTTTTAAACATCCATCATGCCTTACATACTTTCGAGAATGACATATTACTTATAGCCTTTTCATCTGAATCCATCTCAGGCGTCATTTAACTATTCAGTGGCATCTAATTAAGGAATGAAGCTAAAATTCACTCCATTCTATTGAGAGGGCATAACCATCTTTTCCTATCAAAATAAAAGCAACTTAACAGTCATGTAATGGGAGTGGCAACCAAGGAAGAGGAAAATTCTAGCAGCGGCAGCGAAAGGAACTTGAAAATTTCAATGGCAACGAGGGATCTCATTGAAATTCCAATGGCATCTAGGGAATTTACTCTTTAGTAGCCCTGGGCATTCGGTTAGAACCGAACCGAGGTTCCCACAAAAGTTCGGTTCCTACAAAATAAGAACCGATCGGTTCTTTTCATAGTCAGGAACTGAGCAAATTCGATTTCGGTTAGTTCGGTTCCGGTTCTACCTGAAGGAACCGAGACCATCTCTCAACACAGTTCACAAAATAAAAAAATCCGAGCGTAAGGGTCGCTGCGGCGCCGCCGAGCCGTGCAGGAGCTCACCGCAGGCCTGCCGAGATAGAGGCGCCGCCGAGTCGCACACCTCCAGAGGTGTCCGCTGCCGCGCCCGCTCTGGCCGGCGGGGTGTGCACAAGGTTTAAGTTACCGACCGGACCGGCCAAACCGCCAGGGTCCGGTACCGGTATACTGGTCCGGTTTGGCCGGTAACCGGTCGGTACCGGTTGAATTCAAAATTGAATTCAAAAACCTTAGTTCAACCGGTTCGTACTGATATACCGGCCGGTTAGACCGGTTTACCGGCCGGTTTGGCCGGTATACCGGTGATTTAAAGAAATTTTCCAACGGTTAAAAAATAGATCCCGGTGTGAAATAAAAGGAAATTTCGGCATGAGCTATGCAAATATTAATATAAATGACCACACCAAAGCAACAATTTATAATTATGTATACAAATACAATTGTAATAAGCGTGCATACAAATACGGAGTCATACACTTATACACATGAAATAAAAGTTCAACGTAGGAACGGGAAGACCCCCATTTGTGATGCGGTTTGGTATTCGGCGGTGGACATCAAAGCGATACCTCGCACTCTAAACAGCTCAGCCATGTAGTGTTGCCAAGTTTGGCCCGTCCACGCCGATATTGTCTGCCATTCCTGAACTAACATAGTGTAAAAATGGGGTCTTCCCATTTGTACACCCATCTCGTTGGTGGCTGCATGCTGATGTCAGGAATGGGGTAGTGAAAAGAGTGCCTGAAATCGATGTAGGAGGAAAAAGAGTATTGTGGAGTGTCGTTGTCCGTTGGTCCACCTGTTCTCCTCTGCGATTGTGGTGCTCCATGGTCGGTGTCCTGAGTAGCATGTGTGAACTGAGTCTCCCCTGCAATCAACCATATGTCATAATTAGTAGTAAATACTTATAGTCAGAAATATGTGTGCATTTATATGTGCAATGTATACCTGTGAAACGAACACCACGAGCACCACCACTACCACTAGCAGCACCACCAACATCAGCACCGTCACTATCATCATCGTCATCGACCGAGCTGCTATCCTTGGACTCTTGATACGGAGGACTACGCTCACCTTCGCCATCATCAGTCTCGGTGTCGTTGCTCACTGGTTTTACTGTTCCTTTGACTTTTCGACGCTTCGGGTGACCCTTCGTAGATCCCTTCTGCAACTTCCTCTTCCCTAGGTGAGTGTCACCCAAATTTTTACGTGCCCAATCGCTGATGGAATCATCCCCCGTAGCCTCACGTAGATCTGACATGTTTATTTGATCTCTGACAATATGGGACGGGAGAGGGATGTCGCCGTCGTCATCATCCTCGTCCAGAACTGGAGCCCGGTTAGATCTACCATATTCCATCCATTCCCGCACCAGATTATTCTCATCATAGAAAGAAAGATGGGCCAGCTGGTCAATGAAATCACCTTCTTCACGCATCGGTGGGCCGGAGACCTCCTCAAGTCGGAGATGAAGGTTGTAGTTGACATAGACAAGCTTGTTAATTTTCTTGTGCGACAACCGATTGCGAACCTTTGTATGCAGCAAGGCAAAAGTACTCCAGTTCCGCTCGCATCCATTGGACGAACAAAATTGTGAAACAAGCCTCATGGCAACGTACTGCAGCTTTGGAGTGGTTGATCCGAACATCATCCACCAGGACACTGCATATGCAATCGAATATGTAAGCAATATATTTGAATAGAGAAAACAACAATGTCGTACGGAGTAACTCTTACATGGGGATGTCTTTGGGTCCATCGCCATCCGCATTGCCATTTCACTGCCATACTCGCCAACCTTCTGCTGAAACACGTCAAACTCCTGCAATGCCTGCACAGCGCTCTAGATATCTGTCATGCGCTGAAATGTATCCTTGAGTCCACGAAACATTTGTTGAGTTGGATCCATTATATATGCATACCTCGGATTTAGGACAGCAGCTGCAAAATATAAATCACTTCAAATAAGCATCAGATCAATAGAGCATAAAAATATATGACTCGTGTGTGCTTACCTGGACCCACATATTTGCCTACAAACACATCACCTAACCTCTCGTCCACCACCTGAATATACTCCTTCAGTGTGGAAACATTTGTTCCAAAGAAAGACCGCAGCTCCTGTTTCATAGTCTGGTAGGCCATCACGACTTCGCAAATGTTCGGCTTCTTGCCCTGATCAGTGAAGCGGATGAACTTGTATATTGGTTGAATCGTGTCGATGATATATTTCAATGCATCCCACTACTCCATACTTGCAAAACTTGCATGAGTAAATCTACCATCTTCGGTATTCGCCCATTTGCTGTGTTGGAACTCAGTAGATGCCATCCACTGCATGAAACGATCACGTCTCCGATAGATGCTCTCTAGGAACATATAGTTGGTTCCAAATCGAGTGACATTCCACTTGACCAACTCACCACCGATTGCATCCCTCATCATTGTATTCAACTGACCATGATTGTGTAACCAATTTGAAATTCGCTTGCACTGCTTGATCATAACACCATGTTCAGGCCTTCGAGCTATATCCTTCAACATCAAATTGACGGTGTGTGCTAGACAAGGTGTCCAAGCTATGTGTTCATACACCTCACTTAGTATTTCCTTGCATGCTTTCTTGTAGTTCGAGCCGTTGTCGGCGACTACGTGCACGACATTCTCCGGTCCAATCTCTTCCACCACCTTTCGAATCTCCTGCAAACAAAGACATATTGTTTAGTAACATATGAAAACATATTCAATGTGAATAGAACATGTTTAGGGACTACCTTGAACAAATATGCAGCATCTTGAGTTCTTCCACTCGCATCAATAGACTTATAGAACCACATGACCCCATTGCAATATATCAAAAAGTTGATGACACTCATTCTCGTCGGCCCAGTCCATGAATCACACATCAACGTGACGCCAAATAAAGGCCAATCTTTCTGAAACTTTGCGTACCTCGTCTTCAAGTCTTGCTCGTTTTGATCAAGGTACTTGCCATCAATATCCCATCCAGTGGGTGATGCGATACCTTCACCTGCAACCATATGAAAGTCATGAGATACAAGAATGTAAGCTCATAGGTGTCATTCCAATGAAAGGAAATTTACCCCACTTCTGTGTCTCCCTGACCGCGCTGACAAAGTATGGACAGTCAGCCTGTCTTCCAGGTACTCCTGCAATATGGAAAACATTGACCAAGCTTTACCAATAGCTTTCTTTGCATTCTTACCCTTCTGCGTCCAGGAGTCTGTATCAATCCTTGGTTGCGTCATTCCTCTTCTCCCACCAGCTGCCAAGTTATAGTCCTCCACCACAAGACTCTCCCTCTGCGAAGTGGTCCTTCGAAACATCCTCTGCATAACATTCCCCCTCGTCGAACCACTACCCCCTCCACGCTCATATGAACCTCCTCTCTGTTCCACCCCCGTGGGAACTCTGCTTCCGCTCTCCATAGATCCATGGCACGCTGCACCTGAGCCTCCTCCTCTTTTCACCGTGTTCCCATACAACATCTCTCCCCGCCATTGTCTATCTGCATACATGGACAACAAAAACATATCATCTAATATTCTAACTCCTAATTCATAGTTTCACAAATCATCTAATACACCTAAATCAAATCTAACTAAAACCTACAACATAGTGCAAAAAATCATCTAATACAAATAAATCTTACCTACATTCTAAATACACCTAAGTCATACACCTAAATCCTAAAACAAATCATCTAATACTCTAAATCATAGGAGAAAAAAAAACTTACCTGGCCGCGGCTTACCGCCGCTCGTGGCCGGTTTCCGCCTCTCCGAGCCGGTAAACCGAGCTCCTCAGGCGGCTAACCGATCGGGACCGGTAGATCTGCTACCGGCCCGGCTTACCGGTGCAGCTGACCGGCTAGCCCAGCGCCGCGGGCGGCTAACCGGGGTAGGGCGGCGGACGGGGTGTTCTGGCGGCGGATAGGAGCGTCTGAGGGGGGGGAGCGGACTGAGGGGGGCGCGAGTCGCGCTGAGGGATACTGGGGGGAGGTAAACTGCCCGCTGCCGCGCGATGGGCCTTAATGGGCCGTCGGTTTTTTTTCTTTTTCTTTTTTGATTTAACTTCAAAATTCCGCAAACTATACTAAATGAACGAATTTTTGAGAAAATTTGACACCATTAGATTCGTCGCACCTTGAAGTATTTTTAGGAATTTTTTATTTTTTGAATTCAAATTTGAATTTTGAATTTGGGTCGGTTTGGTACCGGCCCAAACCGGAACCGGGTTGACCGGGTCAAACCGGACCGGTTCCCACCGGTTTTGCAAACCCTGGGTGTGCACCGCCGCCCTTCACCCGCGCGTCGGGAGAAGGGTGGAGGACGAAGCGGTGGCAGACGGGCGGGAGCTGGACGCAGGTGCCGGATCCAGGCGGGGATCGACGGGCGGTGGCGGCCTGGTGGAGAGACGGGGCTGGAGAAGGACGTGGCGACGAGGCAGACGAGGCCTGGTGGAGGACGAAGCGCCGGCGGCCGGCCGGGCACTGGGCGGAGCTAGCGGCGGTGAGCAGCTGGCTGCGGGCAGGGGTGCGCCGGTGCGGTTCGTGCGGACGCCAGGACCGCGCGCGGGGTGCGGGGTTCGCCTGCCGGATCTGGGGTCTGGGTCTGGGGGTTAGGGGTGGGCGGCCGGGGGGGGGGGGGGGGTCCCCCGCCCGGGTGGGGGGGTGGGGTTGGGGGGTTGGGGGGGGGGGGGCGGGGGGGGGGGTCTGGGGCTGGCCGGCTGGGGGGGTGGGGTGGACGGGAATGTTAGGGTTTTGGTGGGCGCCCAGTTTCATGTCTTCGTGGGCTCAATGCATGATGTGCTCGATTTTTCGGTTAACCGACTTAGGAATCGAAACCGAACCGACTACTTCGGTTTTTGAAACTAGGAACTGAAATTGAACCGAAGTTCTCAATTTCGGTTCGGTTTCGGTTCTCGATTTTTTTTCATTTGGTCCTCTGTTCTTGGTTTTTGTGCCCAGGGCTACTCTTTACAATTGGGATTGAAGGCTTTTGCTGGCTATCAGAAGGTAAGAAAGTGGTGACACAAAATTACAAGTGGAAAAGCTTAAAAGATTCATCTCATGGTAATCATAAGACTATGTAATTAGTTATTTTTAACTATATTTAATTCTCCATGTATATGTCCAAAGATTTGATGTGGCGGATTAGGGCTGGAAAAAAAGCTCGAGGCTCGTGAGCTGGCTCGGGCTCGGTGCAGCTCGGCTCGGCTCGGAGCAGCTCGCGAGCCTTGAACGAGCCGAGCCGAGCCCAGATATTAGGCTCGTCCAAACAGCGAGCCGAGCCGAGCCGGCTCGCTTCAGCTCGTGAGCCGGCTCGCGAGCTGGGCCAACCCAGTAGCAGGCCGGCCCATCCACCCAGCAGCCCATCCACCCAGCGGCCTCATAGGCCCATCCACCCAGTAGCCAGGAGGCAGGACGCGCCGCGCCGCCGCCGCCACCAGCCCACCGTCCCCTGCCGGCTGCCGACCTGCCGGACTCCGGAGTGCCGGTCCCCGCCGGCCGCCGCCCTCGCCCCCACTCCGGCCCTCCGGGCCGGCGGCCGCCAGCCCGTTGCCCGCCACGGCGCCACCAGCCATCAACCGCGCCCGCCGGCCGCCGCCCCTACCCTCCAACGGCGGAGCCTCCCCGGTGAAGCTCGCGGCTCGTGGCGTGCGGCGTGCGGCGGTGCTCATGGCGGCGGCGGATAAGCAAGGACGGCGTGCACGGAGTTCGCTGCGGCGCACGGAGCAGTAGGGGACGGGCGGACGGCGGCGTGGGGAGCACGGCCGCGGGCGTGGGCGGCCTTCTTCCCCAAAGCCGGCCATCTTCGATTCGCGGGCGCCGCCGTCTTCTCCTCCCCGCCGCCGTCTTCTCCTCCCCTGCGCGGGCGAAGCCGACTGCCACGAGTCCACGCCGGCGCCCCCCTCCCTTCTCTCCCTCGCTGCCCTGGCGGGTCAACGCCGGCCCTCCGCCCCCTCCCTCCCTCTCCGCCCTCACTCTCCTCTCCTTCCTGCTCCCCATCCTCTCGACGGCCATGGCGCTCGCTGCGTGGGCGGAGCACGGCCGCAGGCGTGGGTGCGTCCTACCTCCCCCTCCCTCGCCGCCACCGCTCCGCCCGGCCATGCGCCGCTGCAGCTCGGCCGCGCGCCGTCGCGCGTGCTGGCCGGCGGCAACTGCTGTGCCCCGGCTCGCGAGCCGGCTCGAGCTGGCTCGCGAGCCTCCTTCGAGCCGAGCCGAGCCTACTGAATGAGCTCGCCAAAGGACCGAGCCGAGCCAGGCTCGGCTCGTCCACCCACCGAGCCGCACCGAGCCGAGCCGAGCCTGGCTCGGCTCGGCTCGTTTCCAGCCCTATGGCGGATACTGTAGAAATTTTTTTGAAAACTAAACAGGGCCTAAACAGATACAAATTTAGATGCATTCATGCATACTTACATTCCACGATGTTGTAAAGAATATATACTACACTATGGAATGGACTTCTAAAGCTATGAGCATGGATTGTGAGAATAGACATTGAACGCGAAACTGAAAGACTGTTTTATTTGGCAATGAAATGCTGCCGTGCTGTTGCTTTATCGGGAGGGTTGGTAGTTTGAATTTTGAAAGCTCGCCATCGAACTCCGAGGCACTAGTACGAGCGGCAGGTTCGCTCTCGCCGTCTAGCGGGGGCCTGGTGCGCAGGACGAGGGAGAAAAGTTCGAACAAAAGCATCCGACTCCCGCCGCTCGTTACCCTGAGCCATGGGCCCCACCAGAAATTATTCCCCGCCCACTCATTTCTAACGTGCATTCACCCCACTCGAACCACCCATAGATATGCCCCGCCACCCGGGCCCGCAGTTGAGTGCTCACGACCCACATGTCATTGACGTCGCGGTACTCCCTGACTGCTAGGCGTTCCCGTCGCGGCAGCCGGGGCAGGAGCAGGTCGCACTCACACCCAGGCCGCTGACGTGGCGACGCCCGTACCCTCCCTCTTCGGTCGGTCACCTCACCGGCTCACCCGCTCTCACATGATCCACAAACCGGCGCCCGCTCCCCGGGTCCACCCGTCATTCTCCCCGCCGGCCCACCGCGCGCGCGGGGCCTGCGCGGCCGCGCCCCCACGCTCCGGGTTCGGGGCGCCGACAGGCGGGCCCCTGCTGGCCGGCCCACGGTGAGGTCGGTTCACCCGGGGCGGCGCGGTGGCCGACAGGGACGGCGCGGAGAAGCCGCCTAAGCTGTGTTAGATCCCGCAAAAAATTGCGAAAAAAGTCACATCGGACACTATAGTATTTTTTTTATTTGTGATAAATATTGTTTTAGCATGATTTAACTAGGCTCAAAAAATTCGTCTCGCAACGTACATTAAAACTATGTAATTAGTTTTTTTATTTATTTAGTACTTCATGCATGAATCATTTGCTATATTTAATATTTCGATGTGATTTTGATGTGATGGAAAGTTTGGATTTTGTGGGTGGTTTTGGATCTAAACACACCCCTAGAGAGGGAACCCTAGCCAACCACGTCACCGTCCACGTCACGCCCACCTATAAAGTGGAGCGAGCCACCCAACCGGCCTGACCCCTTGGCCCCGTCTCGTTTCCTCCTTTCCCATCCCTTCCTCCCCACATCGCCTCTGGGCTTGGCGTCTACCCGGCGCGACCCGGACCCGGACCGAATCCGAGGGCCCCGCCGCCGCCGCCGCCCCGTCGGTGCTGGGATCCCCGCCGCCGGCTCCCGCAGACACGGTAAAACCTCCTTCACCTGCTCCCCGTCCACGGCGCCGCAGTCGAAGCGGCGGCGCCGGGCGCGGTCTCGCCGCCGGCGCCGATCTGGGCGTCGGCGGCGTTGACCCCGACCGATTCGGCCCGGGCCTTTGTTGGGCTGCGCGACCTGCGCCTGCGCGCGCGATTACTGGCAAACTTTACTCGGCTGTGGGACTCTCGAGTGGATCAGTTGAGGACATCAACTTCTGCGAGATGCTTTTCGTCCGTGAGCCCCACCCCCCCCCCCCCCCCCCGCGTCCTGGGGAGCGATTCGTAGAGCTTGATGATTCCGAGGGGTCTTCTCAGATGTGGCGTCCTCCAAAGTGGCTACCCATGTCTTACCCTTCTAGAGGCCTGAAATCGGAGTCTTAGTAAAAAAGAGTTTAAATCAGAGTTTGCTTTGGTGACGAATCATGAATTGATTTCCTTTTCTGCAGGCAGGAGATAAATACTGTTTAAATCAGAACTGTTCAATCCTTGTTCATTCATCATATATATGTATGTGTACAAAGGATACGGGAAACTGTTGCTTGCGATCTGATTCAATTATTTCTTCTTTGTATTGTGATTTTCTTTTCAGAGTTTGGAGTAAAGAAACCAACCTTGCATCTGTGTTCTGTCTGTGCCGCTTTCCTTTGGATTCCAGAAAAAAAATTCAAACAAGCCATTGCATCTCACTGACTTGAGGTAACTATGCCAAAGGACAGGAGCTCCCGCGTTTACTCCTATGAGAGCCGCCGGTCTCGTGCCTCTCCGTACTTCTCATCGCCGTCGCATGGACGGAGTGGTGGTTCTCGCCGGTCAGAAGAGTCTTCCGCGGCTGCAGCAGCTGCTGCTGCTGCGAAGCAGGCTGCAGAGTGGGAGGAGGTCCGATGCCCTGTGTGCATGGATCACCCGCACAATGCGGTCCTGCTGGTCTGCTCATCTCATGAGAAGGGCTGCCGCCCCTTCATGTGTGACACAAGCTCGCGGCACTCCAATTGCTATGATCAGTACCGCAAGGCCTCTAAGGACTCCTCCAAGGATTCTGCGGCCGAGTGCAGTGAGTGCCAGCAGCAGGTCCAGCTCTCTTGCCCGTTGTGCCGTGGGCCTGTCAGTGATTGCATTAAGGACTACGATGCAAGGAGATACATGAACTCCAAGGTACGATCGTGCACTACAGAGTCATGCGAGTTCAGGGGTGCCTACCAGGAGCTGAGGAAGCACGCAAGGGTGGAGCACCCGGCGGCAAGGCCAATGGAGGTAGACCCTGAGCGGCAGCGGGATTGGCGCAGGATGGAGCAGCAGCGGGACATTGGGGACTTGCTGAGCATGCTGCGTTCAGGGTTCAGCAGCAGTATTGAGGATGACAGCGGCGGTCTTGGAGCCACCGAAGAAGGAGAAGAGGACATTGCCGAGAGGACTCCAGCCTCTATAACAATGGTCTTCATCATGCCGTCAGGTGGTTCGATCATGCAGTACTTGACTGAGCGCAGCAGGGCAATCATTGTGGTCAGTCGGCGGCGAGCAAGCAGAAGTGGCGGCGACGCTGAAGCCACAGCTCCAGACAGCGAGGAAGGTGATGACCCTATGCCATCGGCCGATGCATCCGCTAGCTCACAGCATTCTTATGAAGAAGCTGAAGGTGACCCTGCACAATGACACATGTAAGCTGGAAGGTGTCCCCTGGCGTCATCGTGACCTGAAGATCCTGGCATCCCAACGTGGTATGTGTTGATTTTGCAGCACAACATGCATATTGTACCTCGTGCCTGGGGGTAAGAAACATGGACGCTGATGTCTTCAAGGCGTAGTCAGGACATTCTGCCTACGCGGGAGGAGGATTAAGGGAATCAACAACGCAGGGAAGGGTTCGAAACTGTGGTGGATCATGAGGTTGGTCTGTAGTGTCCTTTCTGATGTATCTGCTGAGGTTTGTAGCAATGAAGAAAAGAAAACAATTGGATGGTTGAATGGGTTTACATGTCCCTACGTTGTGATTATCTTATTATCACATCGAATGGATTTGTCCCGAACTAAGGAATCTGATCGTACTTGCACTGGATAATAATATCTGTTCCTCGTAATTTACTAGTTTGCAGCTGTCCTTCGAAGAATCTGATGGCACTGCTGCTGCAGCAATCGCTAATCGTGTGGACTGTCCTGAAGCTGTTAATGTCATTTTGTTTTGTTAGGAAAAGCATCATGATGACTTTATTGATTATCGGAAGTTGCTAGATCCTCTGATCCAACTAATGATAAAATCTGGGCTTCATCGACCCAATTAGTCTTATGCCAAAAGCAAAAGCGAGCTGTTAAAGACATTGTTCTGTTAGGAAAAGCCATCATGGCGACTTTATCGATTACAAATAATTGTTAGATTGTCTAAGATCCAACTAACAATGATAAAATCTGGGCTTCATCGACCTAATTAACCTTATGCAAAAAAAAGCGAGCTATAATGACATTGTTAAATACTATAATTGTAAGAGGAGCTAACTATCCATAGCTGTTACGACTCAACTTGGAAGGAGGAAGCCTCCGTAAATAAAATGCATGCAGGTTTGGTAGTTGTACTGGTGTTACAACTCACAGGAGTTCCGTCCCATCGGAGACCGGCCGCCGGCACCTGTCTGCGGTTGCTCTGCTCGGACCATCGCCTCGCCATGGACGAAGATAAAGAGCAGAGGCCAAGCTGCAACTGCAAGAAGACCACCTGCCTCAAGCGGTAAGGAATCGGTGAGCTTCCCCCTCCTTCTAGTCTTCTGCTTCTTCTCTGCCCAGCTCACGATCAGAACTCTCCCCCCTTCGTCCTTGCCATCGCAGCTACTGCCAGTGCTTCCAGGGCCACTTTTTCTGCTCTCACGCCTGCAACTGCAAGGGCTGCTGGAACAGCGAGCACAGGAGAACCTTCGTGGAGGAGCACGCCGAGCTGAGGCTCAAGACGAAGCTCGGCGCGTCCCGGTCCAAAGACAACGCGCTGACGGCAGAGCAGAGGGTGCATGGCAAGGGCTGCACCTGCAACAAGTCCGGGTGCAGGAAAAACTACTGCGAGTGCTTCAAGGTATGCTAAGGAAAACCATTGGTCTCTGATGGCTCTTGCTTGCTTGCTTGCATGATTCTGATGATTGTGTGCTGCTGCTCAAATCCCGTTGCTCGAATTGTGGTGCCGAAGAAACAAGTTGCGTGCACCATGAGATGCAAGTGCCAAGGGTGTGAGAACAGTTATGGGACAGGAGGGAAAGGGCTTCAGGGGAACGGTGATCCGGGTGGACCGTCTGGACAGCCCAATGGAGCACCTGACGGCGGTGATGGATCACCTGGCGGTTCCGGCGAATCCGCGGTGGTCATAGACGAGGAGCTGCAGCGTCCAACAGAAGCGGGGGTGGCGGAAAACGTTGCGGCTATTGACCCTTTGGATCCTGGTCATGGTAATAATTGGTAAGCTCATGATCTGAATACTTGTGATTTTGTGAAATGTGATTTGCAGTCCTGTTATTGTTCCGAATACAAAAAAAAGTTAAACTTTGTACCAATTTGATTATAGTAAGGTAGAACAACAAACTGATGGACTAGATCTCCTGGTGACCTGTTCCTAGCTGTTCTTGCGATAGTTTATTTCATTGGAATAGCACAAAAGACTGTCGTCAAATGAATAAACGATGAACTGCTGTACATTAGGTTCCATGTCAGTGTTCTGATGTATTCCTGTTGTGCATCTCTCTTAGGTGCCATTTACTTCCACCGGAACTCTCGACCCCAAAGGAATCATGGGCCTGTGCAGGCAACCCTGACACATGAAACACCAATGACGACAACGAGAAGGATTCTAGTGCAAGCTGGGAGTGATGAAGCTGCTGAAATTCAGAACATAGGTAATAGGTATATGATTGCACCTGGCACTAGATATCCACCCCTGTACAATTTCAACATTAGGCTTGCTTTGAAGTTTCCTCTATTTAGTGATTCAGTCTATAAACTTTTCCTAGTTTGATCTTTGGTCAGTGTAATACTTGCATCCTGAAGCTTGAATATGTTCTGCTAGTATGCGGTTTCATTTTCAATCTTTGATCTTGTCTTTGGATGATTGCGGGAAATATGTTCTGTTGCGAACTCACGTTATGTAACTTGAATATGCAGTAAACTGATCTGGAGCCAACTGTATTAAAGAAGACTCAAGAGCATTATTACTAATGTAATCAAACAAGCAATACAATACTACATTACGGGCATCCTCTTTAGTGGTAACAAGGTACATTACCGGTAAACTAACATGATATGTATGTGTGAGGAAAGCACATGGGGTTACTGCCTACCAAGCCATGACAGTCACAACTCACAATTCACATAACCTATCAACCTTCTGCATATTGTCAATACTTCTTTCTATATCTCACTACCAAAGCCATCGCACCGCCAGCATGTTTTCAGGTTAGCCGCAAGGTCGGTCAAGCCCCAACCTTGAGCTGAGCCACTTGCTGACATCATCCATTTCTTCAGGGATGGTATAGTGACCAAGTCTGCACAAAAAAAATATGTTGTGATTTCTGAATCGCAGAACAAAAATTGAATTGTTAAAGGTTCAATGACAAAATTGAAGAATATCAATGTTTACCCATTGTAGGCTTTGAAATACGTATACTGGAACCCTGAGGATCGCAGAATCTCAGCCGACCTCTCACCGTTCCTGTAGGTGACAACCTCATCGGCTGCATGAACACAAAGAAATAAACCATTTTTAGCTCCTTACAATTTGCATAGATTCAAATTTAAACACATCCACTACGAAATATATCAATGTTAACCTCTTCCATGGTTGAGCAGGATTGGCAACGCAGAAGCTCTTCTAAGTGCAGTCTGTGAGTTCTCAATTTTGCTCCTCAGGGTCCTGAACAAGTAGGCATAAAAAACACTATAACTCAGGACATCAAGAAAAAGTATAAACATTACCATTTTCCCGAATATTAGAAGGCCTAAATCATACCTAGAGCAAGGAAGCCAGCCACTTAAACCGACGACAACACTGAGGGTGATCGGATAGGCAATGCCATTTGTGAATCTCCCATGAGCATAGCATGCAGCAGAGTGAAGGGCAGCCGCAGCACCCATGCTGAATCCTCCGATCCCAAGCCTCACTAGCATTGCAATTTGGTCACCATTAACGACATGACTTGTGATCAATTTACATTATTGGGAATTGCAAAAAATGATAATTGTATTCTTGGTGAATTGGTATACACTTAGATAAAAATAAAATTGCACAAATTCTAAGGGAAAATAGAAGTTAAGTAGCCGATCTACAGCTTATAAAGTATTAGTTCCGTTTAGCGCTTGACTGTTGTCTCGCTGCTATTATGTAAAGCCTGAAATTAGTACCATCGGATGGCTCAGAGGACAGTAGGTTTGCGACATGAGCTGCTGAAGCATCAAGTCCTTCGATATCATCTCGGCCATCCAATGAAGTCTCCTCCACATCGAACCCTGTTTTAGTTTCAGAGAAGAAATAGAGAATCAGTTCTTGCTCAATACATAAAAAAAGAAGCAATATCATCTTTGTCTCAGAATCTGCAGCCAAGTGGCAGCATAAAAACAGCCTATAAGCTTAGGAAAGCAATGTTACAGGGTTTGAGCCAAGTCAAATATAGAGTTCAGAAACCCACATGCAGTGCAAGGGAATCCACCGAAAGCCGCAACAGGCCGTGTTGGTGCAGTAGGGCAAATCCATTTGATCTGCACAAGGATGAGATGAGTTCCAGAGTCAGTGAACTTAGAATGCCGGGTCGATTCTATGGCTATCCTAGCAAGCTGGATAAGTTTTATTACTCTGAAGATAACAGAAGTTATATATATATGTAGATAGGGGAATAGGTAGATGTCTGCATGAAACTATGAATAATTCAATTGCAAAAGTGAAAGTGTAGCATGGTTTCTTACATTGGGCAGTGGAAGAGAATCCAGGAGCTGGGACCAGCTGCAAATGGGAACAAAAATGAAAAGGATAAGGAAAATAAGTTAGGCCAGCGTTTCAAGTACTGCAGCAAGTGAGCAACTAGTGAAGATATTTTAGCAGTAGCTTCTCTGAAATGACATCTTCTAACATTACATATTGAGGGGCTCTAGGAGCACATATCCATGTAATTTAGTTTCTTTTGGTTTTTCTTGAACCCTACAGTCTAACATTATGGGGCAATAATAAAATACTTAGGTTAGTCGTGAAACATGCCGGTGTTGATTTGAAAAGCACACGCACAAGTGGGGAAATAACAATTGAAGCTGACACTTTGGACACTTTGCGCATTGATATATTGATGGAAATAAAGCAAAAAAATTATTCATGCCAGCATATTCCCTTTCTTTGCTCCCAAAACTCAGAGAGCAGGACGACACCAGGGAATTTTCAGTAGTTTAATGCCACATCACAGAGCTGGAGGTGCTCGATGCGTTCTGCTTGTTGGCAGACAGAACCTTGCGTGAGCTAATTAACCCACAACTTTGCAACATTAGTTTAACATGTATTATTCCCACATCCAAAAAAAAGAAGCTTCAATTTAACTATATTTGAGCGTGTCAGTTTACGCGCCCGCTCTTTTATAAGGAAAAAACAAACAGCACAGATCCTATCTTGATCATGAACATTATTAAGCTTGCATAGCGCTCCTCTTTTATGTTACGGGATATGTATGAACAATATTCTTTTTCTCGGAAAGAGTGGCACGACGTCAGCTTCTGCTTCCTTTCCCCCTCTTTCTGACTTGCTGTACCGGATCAAAAAGCCAATGGTTTCGTTGTTGTTGTTTGTTGGGTAGCGAGCTAGAGAGAGGCGGCACAGCAGTGCAAGGGAGATGGCCAGCTTTGGAGCAAAGCAAATCCTAGGAATATATGCATGCATGGACACGATTGGTGAGGCCCTGCCAACCATTTCTAGCAAGGGGATCGATGAGAATAAAGCGATGTGGAGCAGTGTATCGATCTATCTGCATCAACATCCGCGGACAGCCTAACCTAGTCCATCCCCCCCATGTCATCTCACCGATCACGTCGATCCATCCCGCCCACCCTATACCTTTCCCATGCCCTTGTTGCATTCAGACTAGCACTAGACATCCAGCTAGCTTAGCTCTGTCTGAAGTCTAAAAATAAGTAGAACTTTATTTGCAGTTTAATTGGTTGATTTGTCACCTCTGAGAGACTGAGAATATCATGGTCGATCACCTCTGAGAGATTGTACTAAAAGAGTAGCAGCGGACAGTGATCACTGGTGATCAGCAAGAACAAGGATGGTTTGTTTCAGTAGTTACCTTGCGCCATTGTCGCCGAGGCCGTGGAGCCACACAATGGTCGCCTGGTGCCTCCCCTTGGGCCTCACCACGTAGGTCCTGCCGTACTCCAGCCGCCGCCCGCCGCGCCCGCCTGCATCAATTTTTGTTTCCATGGCCTGGTCAGTTAAGTCTCATCATGCAGCTAGTAGCCAGTAGCCACCATGCATCGCCATGGCGCCAGGCACACGCAAGACAGAGCAAGGGAATGGGTTACTGAAAGATCAGACACGGACCGGACGAGCTTCCCCCGTAACTCATGGTGGCGCCTCCGCTGCAAACTCCCCTGAAGTCTGCAAGCAGTAAGAGAGAAGCCGGCCGGTGATCGACGAGCACGATGCTGGAGTAGTGAGAGGAGAGCTGCTAGCTTGGGGGCTTTGTTGGTGGCGTTGCTGTTGCAAGTACGAAGTGCACAGGCCCGATTGACCTCTATTTATAGTGCGAGCTCGGCCTGAGGCTGCCGGCTGCTGCGGCTGAATCCGCACCCGGTAACAGCTGGCGGCGGGGAGGTCGGTCGCCATGCGTCGCCGCGGGCCGTCGCGCGATGTGCGAAGCGAATCCGGGCGTCGCGTGGAAAGCGAGCAGCCGGGATCGCTGCAGCTAGCTAGCTAAGGCAGGCTAGGCTAGGCGCCGTTTGGGAGTTGGCGCGCGCAGGATAAAAAGATGGAGCCCTTTGTTTCTTTTTTTTTTGAGAAAATTCCTTGCATGGCCCTAGAGGAAATAGAGCTTCCTTGTGTAGCCCTGGAAAAATAAAACTTCCTTGTATGGCCTCTACTTTATTTTCGATCCCTTCGGTGGCCTTTCCGTCACCTCCCATTAGAAAATCCGTCAATATCACACGGGCCCGGCGGCCGTCTGCTCCACATCCCCCCAACCCCCGCGATGCAGGCCCCGGCACCGTCGCCGCCCCGCGCCCCCATTGACCTGTCGTTGGAGGCATCGCCGCCGCCGCCGATGAAGGCAATGACGCCTTGTGCCTGTTTGCCCACCCCGCCGCACGGGCCATGATGCCCTGCTCCTCGCCATGCTCATTGCCGCGGCCGCGACCGCCTCCCCGGCCACGTGCGCGTCGTGGACGCGCTGCTCTCCCTTGCCTCGCGTGCCCCTCCTGGACCTCCACACCTTGCTGCTGCGTGCGCTGCGCGCCGCCGGCGCCTCCCCCGGCGGCGGCGTCCTCTGGGAACACGAGCGCGCCGGAGGGAGCAGGCCGCTCGAGCAGAGCCGAGCAGCCCGACCCCCGCCGCGCCGGCCGCCCCAGCACTGCCGCGAAGGCCCGCCCAGCCCCGGGCCGAGCAGCCCCCCCGCAGGCGGCCGCCGTGGAGGGAGGAGCGCCACTGAGGGGAGGCGGCCCCGCCGTGGGAGGACGGAGAGCAGGGGCGGAAGGCGCCGCCGCGAGATCCACCGGGGCAGCGGCGGTGCTCGAGCTCGAGCCGGTCCTCCCGCGGAGTGCAGAGGGACAAATCCCTCGCGCGTGCCGGAGCGCCGGGGAGGGAGGCCTCCCGCGCTGGATTCGAGCGCCGCCATGGCCACGCAGGCTGGATCCGGGGCCCGCCCCGCGCATCTTCCACCGCCGGCGAGGGAGAGGGAGGGGGAGGGAGGAGGAGCGCCGGCCGTGTGGGGAAGAAGAGGGGAGAGAGATAGGGGAGGGGAGGTGGCGGTACCCGCTCTGCCCCGCCGAGCTGCCGCCGGCAAGGCTCCCCTACGCGCGGCCGCTCGCCACCGTCGCCGGCCCACGCGTCGTCATGTGTCGGGGCCACTCGGCCCGCCCGCCGCCGCAGCTCGCGGCGCGCTCGGCCCGCTGCTCGCCACCGCCGTGGCCGCTCCGGCCGCCCGTCGTGGCCCCTCCGCCGGGCGCACGCGAGCCAAGCGGGAGCGAACTCGCCGGGGCCGGCGCGCGGCACGGGGCCGGGGCTCCCCTGGCGGGAGGTTGGGGAAGGGGCGGGCCCCACCTGTCAGTTGGGCGCCGAGAGCCCTGTGGCCGCTCTGGAAGGACGGCGTTGGCGTGCCGCCCAACGGAGGAGTCACGGAGGTCACGGCAAGGCCATACAAGGGATGCAACATAAAAATCAGATCAAAGAGGGAAGTTTCAACTCTTCAGGGCCATAGAAGGGAGCGTGATTTGTTCTAGGGCCTTCTAGGGAATTTTCCCTTTTTTTTTTGTAACAACACAACAAGAGGGGGAGGAGAGAAGAATCCCACTGACCTGCTGCCATTGCTCGTGTGATTGCGCGTTTGCATTTAATATTTTTGTTAGATATTGGTACCTCCGTTCTCAAATACTCCGTTCAAAAAATAAAAGTCATTATAGGAGTTTTAGGACAAATTAATAGGAAGGTAGAATAATAATTATGTTTGCTCCTATTTATTATCCATATTTAACACTAGTTAATTCTTGTGTGCACACGCACTTTCTAAAAAGGTAAGATGACATGTTTTTTCAGACAAATTTTAAATCCTAGATTGACTTATTTTTTAGGATGGAGTGTGTGTGTGTGTGTGTGTTAGATTATTTTTAGGCTAATTAGGTTGTCCTGAATGGAGTTTTTTTGCGGGTAAGTTTGTCCTAAATGTGTTAATGTTTAAGAATAGAGAGAATATTAAGGAAGATTTGATTCACTATTTTGAACGCTATGGCGGCAGCGTGAGAGACAAGGATTAGGGAGGAGCAGGGTGGGCACACAGAGTACATACAATTCCTAGCAGGCTAAGCCGTGTCCATGCAGGATCAAGGAGGCATTTGTGTTGGGCAGGGCACAGGAGAGAGGGAGGGAATTGGAATAGATGCACCCTTTGAGAATGGAAGGGGAACCGGAAATATAAAAATATTACTTTCTTTTCCAAAGAAAATATATTAAATATTGCTTAGCAACACCTTTCAGCCGCTCCTCTGCGATCCTGATAAGGAACTAATGCCCACTAATCTGCCACAATTCCTAAATAATATATATATATATATATATATATATATATATATATATATATATATATATATATATATATATATATATATATAACCTTAATCGAAATGACAAGGAATAAGCATAAGTGTACACTGATTTTCCTATTAATTCCCTGTGAAATGAAGTAAAATAGTAATTAAAATAAAGGCAGTGAATGTCACGCTGTCTCGGTAGTGAGGAAATGTTCTTGTGGGCGAGATTAACACCCCATATTTAGCAGCAAAAAGGCGGAATGTTTCACGCTTTTCTCCCATCTGTGGGATGTTTCCTGCTGGAGGCTTTGTTTTCACCATCCTGTCCTACTGTGATCAAAAGTTACAATGGATTCAAATGGACGCCAGCAGAGGTGTGCCATCAGCGTTTTCAGTCGAGCATAAAGCACAATTGGATGCTGAACTGATGAAATGCTTGATGACTCTGCATATGGGTACTGTTCCATATGTATGCTGGAAATGCAATGAATAACTATGCAGCTACAAAGATTCCTGAAATATTTTTGCAGGCATCTTCGACATCAACAGGAAACAGATATCTTGGGCAACTTGGTACAATTGCAGGTCCAGTGGCACTGCAGAAAACTAAAGTTTTATTGGTGATAAGGTATCTAATTTCTAACAGTATACTTTAAGAATTAATAGTACTTACCGAATATATCGTGTGAGTAGCCTTAATTATGGGCATGTTGGGACTATTTATGAATATATCCAAACTGCAGGACAGCAAACTGAACTGCTCAACAGGAAGCATGCATAGGGAAGTGATAAACTGACAGCAACGCTTAACTGAAAATTTGCACATTGACAGTAACCAGGGGGGACTACTGTACCGAAGAATTTTCGCGCACCTTCCCACCCTCTTTCGTACTACTTACATCGCCATTATACTATATCTCGTCACGTTTGCATCGGCGCAAATATTCCCGATCAGCGACATGCATAACAAACTGCTGTTCTGAGGTTCTTGGCTAAAAGGAAAGCGATGCACCTTTTGCAAATGCTTCAGGGCAGAGGTAGGCTCTGATCCCTTCTCGACGATGCAAATTTAAAACCCAATAAACAAAGGCCTAAGTCAAATCTAAACTACTAGTGACCGCTAAGCGCATATTGCAGAAGAATAATGCAAAGGAATTGCACTCGGTTTTTTCATCTCAAAATGTGACAGGTCCACTACATGCAGTGCAGCAGGAGGAATCATATTCAATCCACCTCTGCAATTTTCTATGCACTGGGATTACCAGCTTGGGGGCAGCTTCAGCTAGATTATGTGAGCTATGCCTGGTTTTTGTCCCTATGTTTGCTTGAGACAACAGGTCTTAGCTGAGGTTTGAGGTTTCCCATGGAGACAAGGATATTAACTACCTAATGTTTGCACCTTTCATAGAGGTTATAGGCCATGATTGTGTCCTGCCATAGGGCTTGGAGGCTGCATATTCATATCTTTTCCTTATATAGCATAGGTTTCTTCTAATGCAGATGCTCCTATGAAATATGAAGCATCCATAAAGTTTTGGTAAAAAAATAATTGTTCTGAAAAGGTTGCACAAGTGAAATATGAACAATTGTCATTATGAAAAGCTCAGTCTGTTGGCTTATGTGAACAGATGTCGTTTGCAGAAACCTTCTTAGAATTTACTATTTTTCATAATTATCTTCGGTTTAATATGTATACATACACCATTCAATTTTGAACCCAGCTAATCATAAGAAAACTGCCAACTTCTTTTTGCTTCCAAAAAAAATTAAAAGGGAGAAAAAAGCACCCTGCAATTGATCTCTCCTCTTTTTTTCTGTTGATTGCTAGCAAAGGTTGCAAAGACAAGAAACCGACAAATGTCCACATAAATAAGAATTCGAAGAGTTAAATATATTATGTTCTGGAAAACTAGATTTGTGCCTGGATACTTAACACGTTACTTTTACATGTCAATCGCTAAAGTCAAAATTTGAATTATGTAAGTGGGCATCAAAGAACAACATTATCACAATATGTGATCACACTTCAACACGGTTTCATATAATAACTTCTTCCTTTCTCACAGAGGTCAGAACATACTGCCGACTGTAGTGTGTTTCAAGCATGCTTCTGATTGCACATACCGTTAGGTTTCATATAAAATTCATCATCTCCAACCAGGTAAAACAACAGAAAGATGAACTACTGTACGAATTGAGTCCACATCAAGGCCTAATCAAAAAAAGGTCAACGACCAAATTGCAACAAAGAATGATGCAAAAATAAAGAGAAGCATTTGAGGCCACCATTGTCTCAAGAAAGAATAATGCCATCTTATAAAGTCTCCAAATTCTCCTGCCGGTTGTAGTTACAGGACCTCACCTGAAAATTCTCGAGTAAACCCATTTCTGTACTTTCTTTCCCTTCTTAATTGTGTTACGTTTCTTTTATGCATTTGATTTTTGTCCTTTTTATTCAGTGTTAGAACTTTGAGGCATTTGAAAGCCTTTTGGGAAAGAAAAGAAAATTAAAGCTGATTTAGTGCTGAACATATACTCTTCTGAATAATCCAGAACAAAAGTTGTTCCGTTTATCTGGCCTCTTCTGAGATGTGATAAATGTTCTTGCATGTGGCAGAAAAAGGAAAATGGCATCAAAAGCTAAAAAAAATTATAATATTGTTACCTTCAAATCCAGCTTTTCACATGACCACTCATATTATAAGGTTTCAATATCAGATTTTATTCCATCCTTGGGTGGAACCATTCTATGTGAAATTTTGTTTGTCAGCATCCTGCGAGTATATTTAATGATCAGCAGGCCATGAGTTTCCAGCCCCACAAAAACCGCAGTTACGAGTTCATTCCGGTTGCAGTAAATCCATCTGAATGCACTGAATTAGCTGAAAAGAAAAGAAAAGGGAAATTCCAACAGAATATGATGATGTGTATGAAACCGTCCTTTCACACTTTTTTTCACATGAAAGGAACTATGCATGGTGCACATTTCCATTAACTACTATACCGTCAAGATTAAAGGGGAAAGGAATTTTATCTCATTTACCACTTAAGCTTCTCTAGCCCCATTTGAGGTGATAAAATGAAATTGCATGCCTAGCTCCTTTGTAAATATATATGTGCGGCATCCGAAGACGCTATGCGCGCATACGTAATCCTCCCCTCCACGAATTAATGCCTGAAAGTAACACGGCATGAAAGGAGAGAGTGGCATTGTCACCATCATCCGATTCAGCAAACGCCGCGGGAATTTCTCTCGTGTTCTTGGCGCCCTTCTTTTTCGCTCCTATTTTCCACCATTCTGAATCACTACAACACTAGCTGGAAGGTTATGGAATAGGGGAGAATCCAGGCACAATCTTTTTGCAGTCTCACTTTTCTTTTTATCGGAAACTCGGAGAATACCATATCCTGGCACAACGCAAGATAGACGTCGGTTTCATATACATCAAAGGAAAGCCCAGTACATACAGCGGCTGAAAAAGGAAGGGATGGGGTAGGTAGGAGGAGGAAGAACATCGAACAGCTAGACAGCACTGCCCCATCTCGCAAAGGACGATCTGCAAAACACTTGAGGCCTGAGAAGTCGCCAAATCTAGTAAAGAATCTGATCACCTTCATACTTACAATTCTGTGCCCGGGTGCCGTGTCGGTCTGGTGTCGCCTTCGCCGAGCGGCGAAGCATGGGCGGAACATTGCACTGACGCCTCCACATCATTACCCATTCACCTCGAGCATATTTTCAGTTAACGGGCGGCAAGCACGTCCCCTCTAGAGGCGGCGCGCTCCCAAATCCTGCGTCCTTGTCACACACTCACAGTCGGTTGGCATCACCGATCGGCCATCACCTCACCGGCGTAGAACCATTGGCCTTTCTGAGATTTTCCGTAGAGCAGAGAATATTGCAGTATAATTTGCGCGATCAAAAAATTTTCTTTTCGGGGAGAATTCGATTTGTGCAGTGTAGGTAGCATAGGGTATCTGACTGTGCATGAGATGATGTTGGTGCCGTTAAAAGGAAGGTCTTGTAAGACAGTGAGGTGGTGATTGGGAGTATGAAATGCACAGAAGAGTTGCTCTCTTTTTTACCCCCTTTTGCAATGGCTGGAGGGCTGTAACCAGTTGAGCAGACAGGCCAATTAGCAACTCAAATCGGCTACTGCAGACATGAAAAGGTATTGCATTGTCGTTCAGATCACACATTCACACATGATAAAAAGAGGCCTTTTTTTGCGAGAATTGGAAAAGGTGATGGAAAGAACGGAACAAAGATAAGCCGATTACCCCGCCTTTCTCGCTTTTCGCAAGCCTTCCCATTCGTCGAAACTGGAATTTTGCTATGCAACTCATGCTGGCACGAGAGGTAATCGACGAGGAACAAGTGACACAGAACCTCTTCTTTTTCTGAATGTTGTGAGCTACAGGGGTCTCTTGTGTTCAATAGTCAATTGTCGCATAGGTGCTGGTATCTTATTCCAATACAAGGGCTGCCTCCTGTACGTCCAATCTATGCTGACTGAGCTGGCATTTGGCTCTCTCTGGAAAGTTCTTTTTTTTTGAGTTATATCTCTGGAAAGTTCATGGTACGAGTGCACTTTGCATGATACATCTTCCAACCATTAACTGAAGAAATACATGACAACATTCAGGTTGCACTTTTCAATTTTTTTGGTTGATGCAGACTGACGAGGTTAAACGGGCAGTTAACGCGGGTCACGATTGCTCGTGAATCGAAGATCACACACACACACCAAGAATGCACATGGAACGGGGCAGCCTACGATCCAACTTGGCGTACCATTTCATTTTGCACAGATGAGATATGTACAGCAAAAGAGCTAGGGCAGGTCACAATAGGTTTACCAGACCAGGCCCACTGCAGGTAGAAGTTGAACCAGTGATACCACAATTTTGTAGCCACGCTTGGTATAATTAACAGAATACGTACCACAAGCTGTAGTCATTAGCCATTAGCACTTGGAAAGTTGAAAAAATGGAGACTGTCACAGAATAGCGCAATTATTCAGATAGCAAAAAATAACAAAACAATTATTAGTGGGGAAAAAAATTGTGATAGGTTACTCTGATACTCAAAAAAAATGATCACCAAACTGTCTTGAAACTTGTCAAAGATTTAGGAGGCCTTCTGTAAACTGCCTGCCAAACTAAGCAGAGAAATAGGGCTGTTGCATGCCTGAATATAACATGCCCATCACACCCGATGGGCAATTAGGTAGCAAAAGAAAGCAATCTGATGCAGTCATCTTTTATTCGATGATGCTCTGAAACAAATGCACAAGTCAAATCACAAAAAGCTTTTGTTTGGACAAAATTCCTAGGTGAAAACTACCACCTGCTTGATGGCCAAATGTCTATTTTCATAAACAAGGACCCCGTAGAGAAGTCTGGTGATAGAAAATAAGTATAATGAAATCATCTGCCTCATCAAATTCATTATTTTCTGAACCCTGAGGCATCCTTAGTGATGTCCTTCATCATCGTTGTCATGACCATCTGGATCTCCACCATCACCAATGACCTTCAGCTGCACAAAGCAAGCAACACTATGAGATCAAAATGGCAAGCAACGTGCAGAGTAGCAATAAATTCATAATAAGCATAACAACAATTTAGCAATTTAAATTACTAATTACCACAAAGTATTGCGAGCAGACTGGACACTCATGTGGCTCGTCTTTTTTCAACCAAAACCATACAACATCATGTTCATCCTCTGCAAGTTAAGAAGGTGAGGAAAGGTTAAAAAACAAATAATTTGTTACATAATTGATTCACACCTGCCACTTAGTTTAAACAAATGACACGGACAACACTGACTTACCTCCTTCACCACCGGGGCAACCGACTATCCGCTTGTTGTAGTAGGACTCAATGACAGCTGGTGCCTCCTGCAGTAGCAGCATCAAATGAAGCAATGAATGACATGGGGCAGAGTACATGAGAAAAAAAGTAAGAAACTCTCCCTGTTTAGATCCACTGTTAAAGGTAAGAAGAAGATAGAACAGTGAAACTCTCTGTATTTGAATTCAATACCAGATTTGCGCAATAGAGCAAATAGCTAAGTTTATAATAGCTCATTAACTGTAAGGTGATAGCTTAAATGGTAAACAACAAATATTATTGCTAGGTCCATGAACTTATTTTTATAGAACAGATATGTAAAAACTCAATAACAAAAATGACAGACAGATCATCCAAAAATGGAAAGGAAACCAAATGCAAGACATGGTACAGATATATCCTAGTTCTTTGACTCATGTTCATACTGAGAACACTGTGCAGATAATAAATGTGTGTACAAATGCTACAGCTCATATAGCGTGGACGTTAAATCAGTGCACTTGATGTCAAGAGTTACACAAGGCATTTGATAATACACGTAATATGAATCTAAGAATCTTGATATCAAGGCAGAGTTACATATCAAAACAAAAGCAACCATGATGCAGACTTAAAAATGACTTTAAAACTTATGTTAATGGTTAAAACTTTTCCAATGCACTGTTGAATTATCAAGGTTTTAGTCCATATAGCATTTCAGAACAGAATGTGTATATCAGACTCTTATTGCAATACAGTACTTATGAGCCAAAGAATTAGTGGTACCAGACTATCAGTGTGTCCATTGGTTCTCTAGAACCAAGCAGGCTAATGACAACACTGTGAAGGTAGACATCTGCTATTCAAAAATCACTTTTGTTAAAGCATGTGCATCTCACGATTTGATCAGTTTGTTTTGCCTTTCATGTCTGCATTGCGGGCACACAAGGAGGGATAAAGTCCGGAACGAAGTTATTCGGGATAGGGTCGGGGTGGCACCAATTGAGGAGAAACTTACCCAACATCGGCTGAGATGGTTTGGACATGTCCAACGGAGCCCTCCTGAGGCGCCGGTGCATAGTGGGGTTCTTGAGCGGGTCAATAATGTAAAGAGGGGTAGAGGTAGACCTAAACTGACTTGGGATGAGTCGGTTAAGAGAGACCTTAAGGATTGGAATATCTCTAAAGAGATAGCTTTGGATAGGAACGCTTGGAGACTAGCTATCAATGTGCCTGAACCATGAACTTTATTTCTTTTGGGTTTCATCTCTAGCCTACCCCAACTTGCTGGGAAAAAAGGCTATGTTGTTGTTGTTGTTGTTGTTGTTGTTGTTGTCTGCATTGCAGCATGAGTATCCAAAGAGCATAGCCCACTGGCTATCTCGAAAACAGCTTGATATGGGAAAGGGAACATATGCATGAGCATAAATGTACAACAATAGTTTGAATCTGTCCAATTACTAACATAGATAGTATATAGCCTCAAAATTGATCTGTATTGTTAGTCTGGTGGATATTAGGCAGGTTGCAGCCGTAAATAAAATATATGGTGTCTAACATATGGTAGTTTGAAACCAAACAATAATCTATCTAATATGTGGAAAGCGACTTTCTGTGAAGCAGCCAAGCAGGCTTACAGACTCCCAGAAACAGTCATAAAAGTAGCTATTCACAGCCAAGCAGGCTCACAGCCTCCTAACTCTAGTCATAAAAATTATTAGCTAGGAAATGTGAATGATTTGCATAAACCGTGCGAAACCGTACTAACAAATCAGCAGAAGACATGGTATGCTAGAGCCAAAAAGAAAGATGAAACACCAGCCACAAGATACTGTGCATGACCCCAAAATTCTTAAAACAATGTATGATAAGCAGGCTTGATGTTGTTATCCAGGCATAGTACATCAGACAACAAAGCATGAATACTGGTAAATGAGGCACCAAGACACAACGTCACATATTTTCCCTAATAATCAGGCCAACAGCTCACCGCACAACGGAAACATGATCACTCGCAAGTAATTTACCTAGATGTTATCAAATGTCAGAACCAGCCATTTCATTACACTACGAACACATGAAGCATCAAATGACTCAACAAACCTAAACATTGCCGCAATATATGATCCCGATCAAAGATTCAGAACAACAGAAACAATGATCAAATATATGGCGGACAACTCACCTTGGTACCGAAGGGGCCGACCGGGGGATCCATGTCAAACCGCTTCTTTCCCTGCAAAACCCAGACCGGATCGAAGAATCAGCGCCCATTCGACCCAAATCGGACGTGCTCAGGCGTGCATTCCGCTCCAGCGGCCCCCCAACAGAGCCCCGACAGAGGACCAGGCCATCTCACCTGGAGCTCGGCCTCCAGCTCCTCGCGCTCGAGCCCGGTGGCGATGGGCATGACGTCCTCCACCCTCGCCGGCTTGTCCCCTGCAGCACACCCACGCGGTCGCCGCCACTCGATCAGCGCCCGACGCCGCCAGGGAATCGAGATCCGGGGAGAGGGGATCCTTCCTTACCTGAGAGGAGCGGGCTGGTGCGGCGGAAGGCGCCGGCCGCCGAGGAGAGCGGGGCAGCGCGGGCTGCAGAGGCGGCGGGCGCCGCGGGGGTGGATGCGGCGGCGGCGGCGGCGGCCCGGCGCAGGGCGGGGGCTAGGGTTTGGACGCGGCGCCACATGGTGGTGGGTGGGGCGGGGCCGGGATCTCTCTCTCGACGGCGGCGGCGGCGGCGGAAATGGAGATGGGCTCGATGCGATTTGACCCGGAGATGGAGACGGCGAGGGGTGGAAATAACCACTAGGGGACGGGGAGGGGGCTTGCTCGGGCGGCGAGTCGGGGAGTGGGTGGTGGGGGTGCGCGTCAAGGTTCGTGCGCCCGTGTGATGGACGGATGGGATCAGGTCTGGGGCGCGTGCGCGTGACACGGCCATGCCGAGGGGAGCGTGGCGAGGAGACGCTCGCGCGTGAGGTGGCACGTGTGGAAAAGTTTGTTCATGGGGTTCAATGGACGGACGCGATTGGATGGAACGCTGGGCTGGGTTGGTAATTGGGAGTGCCAGCTCAGACTGGATCATAGCACGTTGAAGGATCGTTTATTCTTGAAAATCCAAAGCGCAAACATTTCTATACTCAAATGATTTTGGGAAGTTCACCCAAATTTCTTTTAGTTTATTTTGCTTATTAAGGATCGTTTAGAAGAGTTTCTTTCTAATCGGCTTCACTAGTGAAGTCAAAGCCGTTGAAACAACAAAAAAAAGCTAGCTTCATCCGGCTTCTAGATCATTTTAGCCCCGTTTCATGCTGCATTGCCTCGATTTGCGCAAAATAGGTAAAGCCGAAGTCCCAATAAACCCTCCTTGTAGGCTTTTAGAATTCATGTTGAACAATCTTCATCTTTAATTTTGGGATATATGTATTACACTATGATGGAATGGTCCTTCTATACTCTACCAGATTGAATTTTATGTTTGTGGTACGGCCGCACATGTGACGTCATTCTTATCTAGTCGCATTTCATGCTCGGGGAATCTCTTCATCCTACCTAGATGATAGTTGCAACACAAATATGCATGTTCATTAGAATGGTGTTCATATAAGTCGGTCGTGTCCCTCGTCATACCATCTGAAAGACATTGGATTGAAACTTCCTTTTTATAAATAATACGATGGGAATTACATATACGGTGCTTATACATTGTGGGCTTGCTAGGTCTTGTTGTTTTCCCTCATTCATTAATTTATCTTATGACATACCTTCGGCAATCTTCTAAGGAGTCATCAGAGATAGTATTTCTTTTCCATTAACGTATGTTATTCTCTCCTCATATTTATATGAATTCTTCTTTTCTTCCACCTAAATCACTAATGGACCATTGATAGGCTGGCAAGATAAAATTCTTCTTTCCCAAACCAACCATCTTTTGAAAAGCCATCCATGTCGCATTTACTAGCAATGTTCTTTGTGAATGTTTTTTTAAATATAAATGTAGATGCATAAAAACACATGTGTACATTCACCTTTATCATACTATTCATACATTTTGTTGATATATTATCTTCCTTTTTGCATTGTAAAGGTACCTTTGTTGTAAATCGATGCATGGAAAGATTTTTGACAAACCCACCACTTGGAGCATGACCATTTGCATTAGACCAGATGCATGGAAAGATTTTTGACAAACCCACCACTTGGAGCATGACCATTTGCATTAGACCATATGGCAGAGATACATCCCTTGTAAATTAGTCTTGTCTGTGTTACTAGTCTCCTAGGCTGTTAAGCCCGCTCCAAGCTCTTTTAACAATCTACTCATGGTTTAGCTAGCAAAGGGTACTAGCATAAAACCCAACAAACATCTTAATATTCTTTCGTCAACTTTCACATGTATGGCTATTTTCCCTTGTCCAATAGAAGCTAACACATTCATCTAGATTGTAGAAATTTAGTGAAGCACATTCATCTAGTTTCTAAAAATTTAGTGAACTTTGATATGAAATATATTTTATCGAGGATTATAAACTAAACAGGGTCAATATGTTGGTCCTACACAAATCAAACCAAACTATGTACACTAGAACAAGAAACAATGCAAATCAATTCAAATGCACCAATATTTTTACTAGTTAGATCTTTGCTATTGTATATTTGTATGTCATCATGTTGTGCTATATCTTTACTTTTCGTTTTATCTTTCGCACAACAATGTATGGAGTTCAATTGTTATCTCAAGTGGATTTTAACCTTTGTTTGCTGTTTCGCGAGGTGTGATTAGCATGTGTACAATTTACGTTCTAAAAACTACAGCTATCTTGCCCAGAGTCTTTTTAGATTTTTATGGAGTTAGACCTGTTAGTGGATTTTTTATAGCCTTTCCTCTTAACCATATACATTTACGAATGATTGAATCTAAATGTGTAACCTTATAGTGATTTTTTATAGCCTTTCCTCTTAACGATGTACATTGATGAATGATTGAATCTAAAAAGTGTAGTCTTATACTCTCATCAGTTTCAAATTAGTCATTGCTTTAGTCTGTTCTAAGTTAAATATTTTTAACCAAACTTACAAAAATATATGTAAAGTCTCAAATACCGAATAAATACACTATTAATTTATATTCATGGTGCATTCAATGAAAATAATTTGATGGTGTATTTTAATACAAGTTGGGTCAAATTTAAATAAGTTAAATTTAAATAAAACTAAAGTGACTAATAATTCAGAACAAGGGCATTATTATTATTTTCTTTGCGAAAAATCAAATTTCATAATTTTTAAACAATTGAATGCAGTAGTAAAGATTTTTTTAGATAAAGGTAAAATTCCGATCTTAAACATTTACATGTGAATGCCTAGGTCCAATCGTTATAAGCTGCACTCTGAATCTATCTAGAAAAAAAAACTCTAAAACAGAAAAAGAAAAAGAAAAGCTTGTCGGGGTTTATACGCGCGCTTCGTGGAGTTGAGCGGTGACAACTCTGCTGTGCAGCAGACAGCAGCTCGCCGCCGCGGCCGCTGTGCGACCGTCGGGGGTGATGGAGGCGCCGGTACCATGGAGAGTGCTCGAGTTCTACAGCGGCATCGGCGGCATGGTCGTACCCAGCACCCTGCTCTCTACCCCTATACGCCGCATCCCATCTAATCTAGCGGCGGCTAGGGTTTGGCGCCTTACTGCTTTTGCTCGCAGAGGTACTCGCTTATGGCGTCCGGCGCGCGGGCGGATGTGGTGGAGGCCTTCGACATCAACGACGTCGCGAACGACGTCTACGAGCACAACTTCGGCCACCGCCCCTGCCAGGTACGCCGCTTTGACCCCAAAATCGCACGCGGTTTGGCAAAAACAAATTCGAACTGTTCTGTGGCGTGCAACGGGTGTCGATTAATGGTAGCGTAGATTTATCCTAGGCCCAAGGCAGAAAATTGCTGTTGTCATGATCACTTGAAGATTCAGAACCTTGGCTATGCCACCTGATTGTTATTGTAAAAAGTTACCTATAGCTATGGCCAAGTTGAGTTCAATCAGGGATGCCTTTCTTCATTGTTTGCCCATAGCTTGATAAATTAGGGCGAGTTAACTTAGCAAGGGAATAGTTGGGAGATTACATGTATTTCTCATTTCTGTAGAGTTATGCACTTGGGGCATGTAGCTGTGTCTTCTCTTCATGAAGGACGTTAGTATCTTATTTCTCAAACACTGGTTTTTATGTTTTAGTTTGACTTGTGAATGAACTGAACTATGGTATGATTGTTTTATTAACCATGCATCATTCTCGAACATCAGGGGAACATTCAAACACTCACTGCTAGTGACCTAGACAAATACAAGGCACATGCATGGCTTCTTTCTCCTCCATGTCAGCCATACACACGGCAAGGTTTCCTTCTCCAGAAGATTTATTGTAGCACTCTCTGCTCCTCTTCAATTTTGATTCATGGATCAACCATCATATAGGGCTTCAGAAGCATTCAGCTGATGCCCGTGCATTTTCGTTCATCAAGATTCTTAACCTCATGCAGAACATGAGCTACCCTCCACAAATGTTATTTGTGGAAAATGTAGTCGGATTTGAGGTTGGTATAAACTTTATTTGAAGTTTTATTTTTGCTTCAGCAGTTCAGCCTCTTAACAGTTTATGGGTCTTCTTTGTTAATGCCAGGTGTCTGATACACATGACCAGTTGCTGGAGGTCCTTTCAAGTCTAAATTTTAACTTACAAGAATTCATCCTAAGCCCATTACAGTTTGGTGTCCCATACTCTAGACCTCGCTACTTTTGTTTGGTAAGAACTTTTGAGTATCTTGGCATGTCTAGATTTTGTGTCACTGTTATGGCATTCTGATAGCCATTGTTTTTATTTTTATTTGCTTATTGCTTCTTAAACTCTTTATATCCTGAAGGAAGTCCAGGGAATGTGTTGTTTAGGTTTGTTAAAATATGATACTTTTCCAAGCATGTTGACAAATGTATAACTAGTGACTGCAAATGTATCTATTTCTCTCAGAAAAGAGAAAGTGTCTCTTTATGGTGCATTTTATGAAAAATCCACTGGATTGTGACATTGTGTAAAGCAATTCTGTGTCTACCTGCCAATTTTGAATCAACAGGCGAAACGAGAACCTATGCGATTTCAAAATGCATCAGTCAACAATAAGTTGCTCCGGACACCTATGTGCCTAAGCCAGACAGTGAAATGTACATCACAGGATAGGGACCACCAAACTGAAGAAGAGCAGGATCCAGTATGTAAACCAGTAAATGACTTTCTTGGTGAGTAGGGATGTTCACCCTCCAATCTTGTCAGTATGTTAAGGTCTATGGTTTGTATTTAAATTGACATGATTTTATTTGAGGAAGCTGATTCACAGTTAGTTCTAACAACACTGCATTTTATGTAGTCATGGAGGCTGATGCAGGCATTCAAAATCAAACAATTTTGCAAGATTACATAGTCCCGCTAAACTTGATTGAGCGGTGGGGGAATGCTATGGGTATCCTTGGTTCTTTCTTGTATAAAGTTACCTTCTTTATTATTTTTTTATTGTTCCTTAGGTAGGGTTCTTTCTGTTCGCTACTTTGATGCTTTTTAGTTAACTTGTAATGATCAATGTCGTATTGTGGTGACTCTTGACTATTTGCAAGATATTGTATACCCTGAATCCAAGCGGTGCTGTTGTTTCACTAAAAGCTACTATCGCTATGTGAAGGGGACAGGCTCCTTGCTGGCTACATCTGAAGTAAGACTCACCCTCAACACTCTTCTCTTTTTGTTTATGTTTCTCTCATTTATGCATCCTCTGATTTTGCCTCTTTAATTCTGAGTTCTGACGGTTTCTATTTTTTTTCTTAAATGATTACCTACTTCAAATACTAGAACCTCAAATGGGTTCCTGAAGAGAAGCTTGCAATTTCTTCCCTGAAGGAGTTAGGCCTACGATTTTTCACCCCTCGAGAGGTAGATACTTTTTTCACACTTTGTATGTTTTTACATCCTTCCACTAGCTATCATTTAGCATGTGTCATTCATAAATTTTGAGATAGCCAGTTTCCATTTTTTTTCCCAGGTCGCCAATTTCCATTCCTTCCCTTCAAGCTTCTGCTTCCCGGATCACATAAGCCTTAGGCAACAGTGAGTTTGGGTCCCACTGTACATTTCCGATTTGCTTCAGGGAACTTGTAGAACATTAGAACTACAATCCATATAAGATCATGAATGATGAAGTTATTTTTTTAGTAAGAACAGGTCACTGTCCAAATGGTTTATGATTACGACCTGCCAGATAACTTATGAAAATCACATTTTGCAGGTATGCTATGTTGGGCAACAGTCTGAGTGTAGCAGTTGTGGGTCCTTTGCTGCGTTATCTGTTTGCTGAGGCATAGATAAGTCCACCAGCCAGCTGGTGATGTTAACCTGACACAAACACTTCGGCTACTAGTTGCTGGTCAAAATTTTCCATAACTTAAGCAAGGTTGGTATCTAAGTATGATATATTCTTCTCCACTTCTCTGCGGGTTTACCACCATGCTCATTCGAACGATTCTCCACTTTTTCTGAACCTGATTGCTCCAGTACCACCATGCTCATTCGAACTATTCTCACATTGCCATGCAACTTGTTAGGTTTTAGGAAGTTTGGTCAGTGGGAACACTTCGAAAAGGAGGCTGCTACCCGCAAAGGATCACTGGAACTATGGCGGATCTAACCTATTATTACAAGAGAAGCTGTTTCTGCGTTGCTTTTCCCCCATGCGCACCTCGTCATGTTGAATACTTGAATGATGGTTGGAATTATGACATGTGATCCATCGATATGTACTTTAATGAGGTTATTGTAATGATTGTGGATCTGAGCTCAAGTAACTTCCACTGAATCCTGTAGCCAATTATTAATAGCGAATATATTTGCTTTTTTTTTCAACTTCTTTGCAAGTTTCACCGCATGCATCTGCTGCTCAACTTTTTTTAAACTTCTTTTCAACTTTTTTTTTTCACAGCTGTACAACCAACCACTGAGCAACACTGCTGCTCAACGTACTAGAATATTAGTAGCAATTGCGACTTCGAATGTTGGTGCAGGCATGCGGCTTCGAGTGAGTGCACCTGTGGCTAAAAAAAAAGTATCATCCTACCTCCTTCAGTCTAAAAAAAAAACTATATTTTTATGACGTTTAGAACAAACAAATTAGCCCTGTTTAGTTCTTACCCCGTAAACGCAAAATTTTGCGAATGAATCTTGCTAATTTGAAGTACTAAATGTAGTCTATTTACAAAACTTTTTGCATGGATGGACTGTAAATCGCGAGACGAATCTAATGAGCTTACTTAATCCATGATTTGCAACAGTAATGCTGCAGTAATCATTCGCTAATTATTATTTAATCATGGATTAATTAGCGTCATTAGATTCGTCTCGCGATTTACAACACATCTGTGCAAAAAGTTTTATAAATAGACTTCATTTAGTACTTCAAATTGGTAAGATTCTTTTGCAAAAAATTTTTGCAAAAAGAACTAAACACGGCCTTACTAATTCAGAGAGAACGGGAGGCAGTACAGTTTCTATGCTATTTGTTTCTCAGGGATTAAAGTTTAGTCCCCATCACATCAAAGAGAATCATACTATTTAAAAAAATATTAAATAAAATCAGTTTACAATTTTTTGCATAGATGAATGCTAATTTGCAAGACGAATCTAGTGCTACAGTAACCATCCGCTAATTATAGATTAATATGTCTAATTAGATTTGTCTCTCAGTTTAGCTCCAAATTCTGCAATTAATTTTGTATTAAAATTTTATTTAAAAATTTTAAATAACAAGATTTTCTTTGATGCGATATGGACTAAAATTAAGTCCTTGATCCAAACACCGAGATTGAACAGGAAATGAATCATTGCAAATGGGGAGATTTTGGGAATGTAAAACAGCTGACTTGATTCCTCCTGGCCTCCTGGGAGGCTGGGAGTCCACTGATGACTGAACGCTGAAGCCCTTCCGCCGTTCCGCGCCACCATGCGCCCACCACGGCTCCGCGCCGCCGCCGCCTCTCCGCCGCTCCCACGGCGCCGCATATGCACCGACGCTGCCGCCGCCACCTCCTCCGCGGCATCTTCCTCTCCTTCCTCGCCGCAGCAGGGCGCCGCCCAGCCCCTCTCCGCCCAATTCGCCAGACCCCTCGCCGCCCGTGGCCCTGCCGTCGCCGATGACCTCGCCTCCTCCCTCCGCGCGCTCCTCGCCTCCTCGCCCACGCACCCGCGCGCCTTCCCGCTCCTCCGGTCCGCCGCGCTGCAGGCGCGCCTCCCACCGGACGCGCTCGTGGACGCCGTCCTCTCCGCCGCGGACGCCGGCTCTCCGGCCGCGGCCGCGCTCCTCAGCAGCCTCCTCGCCTGCCTCTCCCGCTCCGCCCGCGATTGCTCGGCAGCCACGGCCGCGTACGCCCGCATGGTCGCCCGGGGCGTCGTCCCGGACGCCAAGTCCCGCACCGACCTGCTCGTTGTCACGGCGCGGAGCGCGTCGGCCGCGGACGCGCTCGCGGTGTTCGACGATATGCGGAGTAAGGGGTACCACGCCGACGCAATGATGTACGACGCCGTCATGCGGGCCTGCGTCAGGGGAGGGATGCATGGGGACGCCGTCAGGCTGTTTGACGAAATGGCCAGTGCCGGGGTCAAGCCCGACGAGCACGTGTATTCTCTCATAATCGCAGCCTTGTGCAAGCTGCACGATGTGGACAGAGTGCTCCAGGTGCTGGGGGAGATGAGGGAGGCAGGCATCAGGCCATGGGACTCGTACAATTACGTGGTGGATGCGCTCGTGAAGGCAGGAAGGATGGAGGAGGCACTGCAGGTTAAGGATCAGAAGCTGCTAGCTGCTGGAAAGAAGATGGATGTGGTTCTCGCGACGACGTTAATGCATGGGTATTGCTTGCATGGTAAAGTTGGGAAAGCACTGGATTTGTTTGATGAGGTTGTCAGGGATGGTTTGGCACCTACCATTGTAACATATGGGGTTCTGTTAAAAGGTTGTGATGCAGAGGGGATGACAGATAAGGCATACGAGCTATGCAGACAGATGATAGAGCAGGGATTGTTGTCAAGCGCATATGAGTTCAATTTGGTGATCAAAGGTCTCTTGCGAGACAAACGGTGGGAGGATGCCATCGGCTTGCTTGAGGTTGTGGTTGATACTGGGGTACTGGATGTCTACACATACAATTGTCTAATTCATTGGCTCTGTCAGCATCACAAACTCCGCGAGGCACTCAACTTATGGGAGAAGATGAAGGAAACAGGAATAAAACCATCTATTGTGACATACCACAGCTTGCTGCTGGGTTACTGTGAGAAGGGGCACATGGATGAAGCACTCAGGTTATACTCTGAGATGCCTGGGAAAGGATTCACACCTAACGAAGTCACTTACACAACTCTGATGAAAGGTTACATCAAAAAGAACTCTTTTGACAAGGCCTATGCCCTCCTCGATGAAATGCATCAGCATGGGGTTTCTTGCAATGACTATACATATAACATTCTCATAAATGGACTTTGCATGGCCAATCGTGTATGTGAAGTTGATGACATGCTGAAGAGATTTATAAGTGAAGGTTTTGTTCCAACCGCAATGACATACAATAGTATCATCAATGGATTTGTGAAAGCTGGTATGATGGGCTCAGCATTTGCTATGTATCAGCAGATGTGTGAGAAAGGTATAACTCCCAATATAGTAACATATACCAGTTTTATTGATGGTTATTGTAGGACAGACTGCTGTGATCTGGCAGTGAAGCTGCTCAATGACATGAGGCACAAAGGCATTCAACCTGACATTGCTGCATACAATGCTTTCATAAATGGGTTCTGCAAACAGGGGAATATGTCACATGCACTCCAGTTTTTTGTTCTTCTATTGAAAGATGGTTTAAAACCAAATGTTAATGTCTACACTAGTTTTATTACAGGGTACAAGAATTTGAAAATGATGGAAGGAGCTTCAAGGTTCTATTATAGCATGCTCAAAGAAGGAATTGTTGCTGATACAGCAACCTATACAACCTTAATTGATGGGTTCTCAAAAGCTGGCAATGTAGCCTTTGCTTTGGACCTGTACTCAGAGATGTTGGCCACTGGCAATATTCCTGATGATAAAACTTTCACAGCATTAATACATGGCCTTTGCCGAAGTGGAGACATTGATGGTGCTAAGAAGTTATTGGACGAGATGAGAAGATTAGATGTAGGTCCAAATGTTTTTACTTATAACATGATGATAAATGCATACATCCGTGATGGTAAGCTGCAAGAGGCATTCCAATTGCATGATGAAATGCTGAACAGCGGAGTTGTGCCTGATGATACTACATATGATATACTAGTTGGCTTGAAACCTGTGGAAGCGAGTCCCGCAGATGCAGAAAATCCTGTTCTAAATTCTGCCAGTTAAAGTATGAAGATCCTTAAGTCAGGCTTGAGCAGATTGAAATTTCCATTGTATGACACTGTTCAGATGGGAAATTTGCACTGTAAATAAATTGACGTTTTGACAATGTCATATGAAAGCGAAGGTAAGAAGTGGAACATGAATGTAACCAATATCTTTTCATTTTTTGACTTCTACATCACTGTTGATTCTTTATTCCACTCCAACATTCCTTTGTCTTTTATCTTTCGTAATTACCCTTTTCCAATACTTTTCTTAGTTCTTTTTTATCAAAACTTTCAGTTCAGTCTTTGGTTGTAAGGTTCAGCTGATATTATGTGTACCTTGTGGATGTTCTGAATTCAAACACTTTAGTTGTTGGATCTGACCTGAATAGTCAGTGTGTGCCCTATCAAAATCAAATTTGTAATAGCCCTGGTACCCACAATGTTTACATTTCAGTATATTAGATATATGTGTGTGAGGTATTGCTTGTTGCAAATTGCAATGGCTGATAATTGTTTCTGCATGAACTGGATCAGATCAATGCCAAATAAAGCCGTGGTGATTAGTTATAATAGACCAGTTAGATTAGACAAGATTGGTGTAACTAGATTCATCATGAAAAATACTTCCATAATATATAAGTCTTTCTATTTGAAATTGTATATATTTATAGATACTGTTAGCCAAATTCTTATATGGGAGACCTGATCGCCAAATGGATCCGGCGAATTATTTTGTAAGGTATTAACTTGTTTCCTTAGGCATTTAGCACAATCAACTGATGTTTACTTGGGCTTTACACCCGGACAACTGATATAGGAGTACTTCACCCTCCAAAATTTGAAACCTTTCCACGCCTTGAAGGTAGGGGTTCGTGTCCCGGGGATGCACAATAGCCAGTTACGCCCCCCCCCCCCCCCCCCCCGCAAGAAGGATAATAAGAATTTCCCCAGGCATGGATTATTTATTAGTAAAGGGCTAAAAATGGATTGTTTCCTTAGCATAACAAGACTATTTTGGCAACTGGGTTAAAGCCAAATTGGTGTTCTCCCTGCTATCCAGGTAAACAGTTGGTCTATATAACTGGTGTGATAGCTGTATAACTTGTTTAGATCTTATTGCTGAGTGTTTCTTACATTTCTTCTCTTCTGGAGGCACATTCTCTTTCTCAACCATTGTATCTCTTTCCTTTTTTATACATATTTATCTACTTACTGCAGTAGAGCATTCCCTTGCTGTTTTCGTTCAGGGGAAAAAAAATACTTCTAGCTTGCAAATGCTCATCATTTGAGCATTTGCAAGCTAGTTGGTTTATCACTTTAGTATAGTCAAACATTTTGTGATATTGATCAAACGTTTTTATTTTAACTGGATTTATTACGACAAATACTTTCATGATATATATGACTCTCTCTATATAATTTGTATTTTCACTGATATTACTGGTCAAGATGTCGTATATCGATTGGGACTACGGAATTAGGAGCAGTGTGGCTATCTCAGGGGGGTCCTTATGTATCTCGTGGAAGATGGCTAAGCAACTCACCTATAAAGCCCACTAAGACTCATCTAACAATGTATTCAACATTTTACTGAAAAAATGTTGAATTAGCATTCTGAAAATGTTGAACTACAATTTCAAAAATGTTGAACCAATCGTTTGAAAATGTTGAACTAATACTTCGAAAATGTTGAACCCCACCTTCTTCTCCGACGCCGGCGGCCGGTGGCGGCGGCCCGGCGAGACGGCGACGCGGGCGCGGTGGCGGAGCTGGCGGCGGCGGAGTAGACTCGCGGCGGAGCAGGAGGAGGTGGTGGCGGAGCAGGCGGCGGCGCGCAGCAGGCGGTGGGGTGCTCGGAGCAGACGGGCGGCGACGCGGGGGATGACGGCGGGGCCGCAGCCACGGCGGTTGTCCAGACCAGGGGAGCGGCGGCGCCGGGACGTCGGGGCCGTGGGGCGGCGGCGCACGGCTGTCGAGGCCGCGGGGCGGCGTCGCACGGCCGCGGGGCAGCCCCCCGGTGGCAGGTGGCGGCAGGGCCGCAGGCGCGGGGGTTGTCCGGGCTAGGGGCGCGGCGGCGCACGGCCACGGGGCAGCCCCCGGTGGTAGGTGGCTGCGGGCAGTGGGAGGGAGGAGGGAGAAGGAAGACAGAGGTGGGGATTAGGGTTTAGGTGGGATCCAAGGGTTGCAGTTGATTTGCACGAATCTCAAACACTGGAAGGTGATTAGAAAAAAAACTTCGGGAAGATATATAGGTTCCACCCTATCTCAGAGACTACTATACTACTATCTCCGGCCCGGCCCACTTATCAGCTTACGCTCACCCGGCCCACTTATCAGCCTCACTGGCATGAAAGGCCCACGCGCCCTGGCGAACGGCGGAAGACGCGGTCGTGTCGGGCGGAAGACGCGGGCAGCCGGGCGATGAGCCCCGGCCGCAGACGGCTGCGGGCGCAGCACAAGAGGCTTCCGGGATTTCCATAGCACGCACGCCGCCGCACCGCGCACAGCAGTGAGCATCACCCGCGGGAACCACCACGATCGAGGAGGAAGAGACAGAGGGGGGAGGCAGAGGAGGAGGACGATGCACCGGTCGGCGAGCTACTACCTGCAGCAGTCGTCGTCGTCGTCGGGCGCGTCGCCGTCGCCGGCATCCGGCGCGGCGGCGTCGGGGCCGAGTGGCGCGGCGGGGGCGATGGACGTGGGCCACCTCCGCCTGCCGACGTACGACCCGCGGTCGGACGCGGCCAAGAAGGAGGCCCTGGACGCCTCCCGCGCCGACCTCGCCCGCACCCTCGTCCACCTCATCCCCGTCGTCGTGCTCCTCTGCGGCCTCCTCCTCTGGTCGCTCTCCAACGCCACCGTCCCCGGTAACGCATCGCATGCAACCTACTCGCAAGCCTATTATTACTGTAGACTGTAGTAGTATATGCCGACGCCCTTTATTCAGACGATCGAGGATGTTCGTAGTCCGTACCGTATGGTCCGTGTCTACTGAGAACAGCGGACTTTTAAAGCCATGGTGAAGCCAGGTGATCACTGCAGAACTGCCAGAATCTGATCACCATCGTCGCATGTTTCTAGGATCCATTTACTACGAGTATGGCTAGGCGTTCGGGTTACCCGAAAATTTCAAGTTGGATTTTTCGAGTTTTAAAAATTTCAGGTTTCCAAAAATACCACCCGAAATTAGCTTGAAAAAAGAAGAATTTGAAAATTCGGGTTTCCCCGAATTACCCGATTTGCTCTATTGAACTGATGGCTTGATTGCTGGCCATCATCGGTCTGGCACTGGCGAACAGCGGTGGCGGTCGCTGGTTTGGCGCCCTGCTGGCCGACCTGCAGTCGAGGTCTTGAGGAAGCCGGGGTCGCCGGAGGTACGGAGAGGCAGAGAGCGACACCAACACCGAGGAGAAGGGGCCTCGCCACTTCGGGCTCGGGGGACGGCTGCACGCTCAGTCGCGCCTCGCGTGCGCAGGCGCAGTCGCGCTGCCGGATGCCGGTGGCGACGGGCGGTGGTGCAGTGGGCGCTGCCGGTGGCGAGGTGGGCGGCGGGCGCTGTGGCATGGGCGGGCGGCGGGGGCGGCGCTGGAGTCTGGCGGCTGGGGTGGCGCTGGGCGTTTTGGGGGGGGGTGCGGCGCTAGGGTCTGTTTGTCTGGGGTGGCCCTATGGTCTTGCCGTCTGGCAGGTGGCGGCGCTGGGCGTCTGGGGGTGCGGTACTGTGGGGGTTCTGCCTAGGATTAGAGTTAATGAACAAACATATTTGGGCTATTCGGGTATTTCGGGTACCGTGGCCCAATACCCGAATTACCCATACTAATTTCGGGTACCGTGCGCTGGAACCCGAATTAGGGTTCAGACTTTTCAGGCTCGGTTTTTTCATATTCAGACTTCGGGTTTCGAATTTTTTGCCCAGCCATAACTACGAATCCTTATGTTACCCCTACCACACAGTGTATGTTAGCACAGGGACAGGGGCAGAGGGGCCCACGTTTTAGGCAGCTGGAGTTCGAATCATCGTGCAAACTGAGTCAGTTCAGACGTCGGTGCTGTTCGGGTCATTGTTCATTGTCTGGCCTTCCCTACTCGCTTACAAAGCTACAACCCCATTTAGGCCGCCTCCGATAAGCTTGACGAAGTCGCTTACCGACGTGGAGCTCAGAGATAATAAACAATGAAAAAATTTCTCTCCGCACTACTCAGTACCTGTAGCTTCGGCAAACGCGCTCTCTAGCAGCTTTTAGGGCGCGTTTGGTTACCTGCTTCTGCGCGTGCAAGCATCCGCAGATGCAACCTCTTGCTGTTTGGTTGCTGTGAGCCAGGCTCTGTGTGTACAATGCTGGTGTTTGGTTGCCTGCACCGAGGCTGGGAGCAAGGCTCGCACGATGTTTAAAGCACTCTCAGCTAGGCTTCGCACATACGAGCAAATTGGTCGCATCTCGGGAGCCAGGCTCCGCCGGTGCTGGCTCACGCAGCCTGGCTCGCGGGAGATGTGAACCAATCGCGCCCTTACCAAACGTGCTATGCACCAGCGACCAAACAAGAGCTAGTGCAGCAGGTTTTGCACATTCTCTCTCCACCACATCAGACGAGGTCCACGATATCGTCGCCCGATGGAGGAGGCCTCTACTGGCACCGCTACAACTTCCAATAACTGTTGAGGCCAGCCAATAAACTGTTAGAGTTAGACAATGCAGGCAAGCTCGCAGTCAAAAAAAAGAAAAACAAAACCCTTAATTAATTTGAGAGGCCCTGATTTACTTAAATAAGGTGCATCCACATCTTAACAGAGAGAGAGAGAGAGAGTAAAAACGAATGTTCCACCTAAAGGTGTGGACAAATCTAGTTGAAAAAAGATTGGAAATCCACATCTCCAAATCATCGTTTTATGAGGTGACTTTTAGCGTGGGTTTGGATTGAGGGTTGAAAGGGGTTGGGAAGAGTTTGACCCGGGTAGACCCATGTTTAGTTGGAAATGCAGGTGGGCTAGGTTGATCTCGCAAAGGAACATTCTGCTTAGATCTGGGTTCAATCCGTCTACCCAAAATGAGTGGACGAGGTCAATCCCTTTCGCCCCGCCTTGCTCCATCTGCAACCAGCACAAGGCCACGCAAGATCGGTGGGGCGAGCGGAGCCGGCTGGCGGAGGAGGCAAGGCGAATGGGGTCAGGCGGCGAAGGAGGCAGGACGAGCGGCGCGCTCTAGCATGGCGGTGCAATTCGAGCAGTGGAGCGCGGTGTGGACTGCGCAGGACGACCTAGGACGGAGGAGCGGCACGGGTCGGGGGAGCTCTATTCGCAGTGACAGCGGAGGGAGCTCTGCTCCCCAGTAGAGGAGGGAGGTCGGGCGGTACGAGCAGAGGCGTAGATGGGGCTTGTATAGAAAAAAAACAAAAGAGAATGACACGTAGGGCTCGCAGATGACTGTGGCTGACAGTGTAAACTTGCATTCATCCCATCCCTCTTGATCAAACAAAAAATTAGGTTGGAACTAAACCTCTCGATCAAACACTACATAAGTATCCGGCCCTAAAAATAGGGATAAACCCAACCCATCCCACTTGGTCCCCAAACCACAAATATGCTTATAGTGAAACCAATTACCATGTTGTTGTAAAGGTAGATTAACCTGCCAACAAAAAAAGGGCATCTTTTTGGTATCTAGTACAAGTAATCTAGCCAATACATATCATGTGTACAAGAAAAGTAATCACTAAATGTTAAAATTGATTAGAAATCATGTCACTCTAGCTTATACACGTTGGAAAATGACAATATTACAAATTCAGTAGAAACTGAAAGTGATCTAGGCCCCTAAAGTGGGTTTTGGTGGTTAATGACAGAACACATGTGCGTTTAATCGTGTAATTGAGCGTGTGTGCAGGTGGTGAACATGTATAGGTGAATCAAGTGACGATATACGACCCTCGAAAAGGAAATGAAAAAGCGAAGTTCAAGTTTACTCAAGAAATTAGATTTTGATTTTGTAATTTGAGTATAGGAACGCCGTACTATCAAGAGGGACTTGGTTCAAGGGTTTTGATTTAGATCTTGTGCTCAAGAGAACCTATACAAACATTTGTGAGCCACAAAACAACTCAAAGGAGCCATAAACCGAAGTTTTTTTCCTGCCTGACCCGGATACTCCGGGTATAGGGCCGGATACTCCGGACCCCATTGCCCGGAGTGTCCGGGTGCTGTTTCTGGGCTGAAAACTCAGGGTTGCCCGGAGTCTCCGGGCATATACCCGGAGTCTCCGGGTACCCTTTCGCCCAACGGCTCTTTCTTGGCTGAAGACTATAAATACTCCCTCCATACCCCTTCAGCCCTCTCTCTTGCCATTTTGAACGAACATAATTCAAACCTAAGCCAAAAAGAGCTCCTTCACTCTCCCTTCTCCATTCTTGAGTGATTCCCTTGAGGGATTTGAGTGAGAAGCAAGCAAGAGCAAGGATTCAAGCGAGTGAGCCTCATTCCCATCTCTTGAGCGCTTGGTTTTGGTCAAGCCCGCGGATTCAAGTTTGTTACTCTTGGAGCCTTGTGCTCCTAGACGGCTAGGCGTGCTTGTGATTGCTCAACCAAGATTGTGAGCTGCACAAGAAGTTTGTAATCTCCATTCCTCACCGAGGAATCCATAGTAAGTAACCTTGGGCTTGAGAGGTGATCTCGCCCTTGGGAGAGGAGCATAGGGGTTCTTGAGCACCGTCTCTCGAATCCTTCCTCAACGGAGACGTAGCACCTTCGGGTGTGAACTTCGGGAAACAAATCCTTGTCTCCTTGTCTTAGTTTACTTAATTTCGTTGTCATTTGCTTGTGAGACTTCTTTTCTAGGGTTTGAGCTCGATCTACTCACTCACGAGTTTCTAGTGAACTTTATTTGTTGGATATCAACCTTAAGGAATCCCTGGTACTCATACTCTAGCTCGATCTACTTTTCATACAGAGATTCTTGCAGGTTCGGTTCAGGTTGTTCAAACCCGGAGACTCCGGATATAGCTCCGGATACTCCGGACCACCAAACCCGGAGTATCCGGGCATATACCCGGAGTATCCGGGCTAGTCTGTGTCTGACTCCTTTTGTTAAGTGTTTTAAATTACAGATTGCCTATTCACCCCCTCTCTAGGCATCTTAAGATCCTTTCAATTGGTATCAGAGCTTGGCTCTCCATTCAAAGGGCTTAACCGTCCGGAGAGGTCAAGATGTCGGATGATGAAAAGAATCAAGAGATTCCGGTTAATGAAGGTGAAAAAAGTGATCCTAGTGATAAAAGAGACAAAGACAAGAATGTAGAGCCATCCAACAACAACAAGAAGGGAAAGAATAAGAATGGTGGAGTAGAAAGTGAAGAAGAGACATCCGATGATGAGATGTCTTATGAGGAGTGGAAGGCATGGAGGAAAAAGAAGAAGGAGCAAAGGAAGAAAAAGACTAACTCCCGAGTTATCATTGACTCTATTGATGACTCCGACACCGATTCCAAGAGAAGAGCCTCATGCTCTTCAAACAAGGGCAGCTCATCAAAGTCAAAAGGCAAAGGTGATTATAGAAGAGTTGCTCATGATTACACTTTTTCTCTACCTAGTGAGCATAATGCATCAATTCACATGGGCAAGCCACCTTTCTTTGATGGTACCGGGTATAATCGATGGAAGACTAAAATGTTCGGATATATGAATGCAATCCATAAGGATCTTTGGAAAGTTGTGGAAGTTGGTTGTGAAATTCCGGATGAAGATGAAACTCCAACCCCGGTTCAAGCATATGTGCTACAAAGGAATTTCCAAGCATTGAACATCCTACACACATCCGTGAGTCCCGAAGAGTTTGACAAGATAGAGGATGCTCCAACCGCCAAAGATGCTTGGGACACTCTCCTAGTGAACCATCAAGGATCAAGGAAAGTACGAGAATCAAGAATCAAAACTTTAGAAGATGAATTGAGCTTGTTCTCCATGAAGAAGGATGAAGGTGTGAAAGAGATGTACAACCGCATGAAGAAAATCACAAATCAAATCAAATCTCTTGGTGGTGACAAGTGGGGCGACCGTGAGATTGTGGACAAGCTCTTGACCGTGTATATGGCTAGGGATGTTACTCTACCTAGCTTGATTAGAGCCGAAAGAGGATTCAAGCACTTCACCGCCGAGAATGTACTTGGAAGAATTGAGGCTCACCATGATCAATTAAATAGAGTCAAGATTAACCAAGATCTAGCCGAGCTTCAAGAACAAGCGGCCAAGAATAGTGGGTCGGCACTTCAAGCTAAATCAAAAGGCAAAGAAAAGGCAAACCAATCCTCAAAAAATGAAGGCGCTAGTAGTGATGATGATGAAGAGCTTAATGATGAGCAAATGGCTTTCTTTATCAAGAACTTCACAAGAGTATTAAGAAAAGGCAACTTTAGAAACTTTGGAAATAATAAGAAGTATGAGCCAAGAAGAAGGTCTAATAGGCCATGTTTTGGGTGTAACAAAGTTGGGCATTTCATTGCCGATTGCCCGGAAGAGAAGAAGAAGAACAAAGACACCAAAGAAAGCACATTCAAGAGAGATAGATCAAGATACAAGAAACAAGCCGGAGAAGCACATCTTGGTCAAGAATGGGATTCACAACAAGAAAGTGAGTCCGAGAAAGAAGATGTTGCAACCATGGCTTTCAAGGCGTCATCTCCACATCCTCCAAGCTTGTTTGAAGATCTCACCGATGATGAAGATGAATCTCCTATCATGTGCCTCATGGCTAAAAACTCCAAGGTAACATCTCCAAACTCATCGGACGATGAATTGGATAATGAAGTAGAAGTTGCTAAACTAGTCAAGAAGTATGGTAAAGGGGCCGCAACTAAAATGATGAAATTAGTAATGAAACTAGATGAAGCGGATGAGACTCTTGAAACAAAAGAAGAATTGCTTAGACTTTTGAGAGAAAAATTCAAGGCTCTTGAAAAGGACCTCGCCTATGAAAGGGAGGAAAACAAGATGCTTGTGAACTCAATCAAAGTCAAGGATGGCACTCTTCTTGAGTTGAAAGAGTCACTCTCTAGTGAAAAAGAAAAAGTGGATGATTTGACTAGAAAATTTTCTTTTGTCAATGACACTAACACTTTCCTAAGGAAGGATAATGAGAAACTTCAAGAGAGCATGACAAGCTTACAAGCTAATCACACGGCACTTGAAATTCAATTTAATACTCTTTGGGAAAGTACTTCTAAGACTAAAGAGACATCTAATTCATCTAGTCCTTCTACAAGTAATGGATGTGCACGGTGCTTTAATATTGATATTCAAACTTGTGCTACTAACCATGTTGAGATGAATGCAATGAAGAAAGAAATCTCTAGACTCACTCACTTGTTGCAAGAAGAGGCTCCATCACATACTCAAGTCCCAAAGAAAATTCCCTTTACAAGGGTAGGTGAATTTGAGAAACACACCAAGGGATTTGGGTCAAGATACATGAGCAAGTTTGGGTTTAAAGTGGGTAAGGGACTTGGTAGGAATGGGCAAGGAACTCCACATGCCATTCCATTTACCAAGAACAAGAACAAGACCGCCTTGGGTGCACAAGGAGGTCTAGTGAACATGACCACTCCCATTCATAAGACAAATGATGTAATTCAAGAAAGTGGTCATGTCAACTTCATCAAGAGAGGCACAACATGTGATGAGGGTGCTAAGATCGTTGCATCCTCATTCAAAGAAGATAAGTTCAAGGCCTCTAACCCAACTAAGATCAAGGCACAAGAATCATCTCATGTATCCTTTTATGCCGATTATGTATTGACAAGGAACCACCATGGTAAAGTGGTTGCCAAGTTTGTAGGACACCGTACGTGGAACACAAAAGTGAAAAAGCATGTATGGATGCCCAAAGTTCTTGTGACTAACATTAAAGGACCCAAGTATTGTTGGGTACCTAAAAGAAAAGAGTAACTTTGTTTTGTAGGAATACTCCTCCGGTGGATCAACTTGGGTGATTGATAGTGGTTGCAAAAATCATATGACCGGAGAAAGGAGTATGTTCGAAACAATAACCGCATCAAGTGGAGATCATTTCATTACTTTTGCGGGAAATCAAAAGGGAAGAGTGCTTGGTACCGGTAACATTAATCTAAACTCAAAGTTCACTCTCTCAAAAGTTCTTTTAGTTGAGTCACTTGGTTACAATTTGTTGTCCATCTCACAACTTTGTGATTCGGGCTTCAATTGCTTGTTCACTAACGAGGGTGTAACCGTCATTAGAAGAAGCGATGACTTCGTTGCTTTCAAGGGGGTGCTCAAGGGAAAGCTCTATCTTGTGGATTTTTCTCAAGAGAAGGCTCAACTTGATGCTTGCTTGATAGCAAAGTCTAGCTTGGGTTGGTTATGGCATCGCCGACTAGCTCATGTTGGGATGAGAAATCTCAACAAACTTCTAAAGGGGGATCACATCCTAGGACTAACAAATGTTTCTTTTGAGAAAGATCGTGTATGTAGTGCATGCCAAGCCGGGAAGCAAGTTGGTGTTCCACATCCATCAAAGAGCATCGTCACCACCATCAAGCCATTTGAACTTCTACATATGGATCTCTTTGGCCCGGTGGCGTACATTAGCATTGGTGGTAACAAATATGGCCTTGTCATTGTTGATGATTATTCTCGTTTCACTTGAGTATTCTTTTTGCATGACAAAAGTGTAGTGCAAGAGACCTTCAAGAAGTTTGCAAAAAGAGCTCAAAATGAATTTGAAACTAAGATCAAGAAAGTGAGAAGTGACAACGGCACCGAATTCAAGAACACTAATGTAGAAGAATTTCTAGATGAAGAGGGCATTGGTCACGAATTTTCGGTTCCATACACTCCTCAACAAAATGGAATTGTTGAGAGGAAAAATAGAACTCTCATCGAGGCCGCAAGAACAATGCTAGATGAGTACAAGATCTCGGATAAATTTTGGGCGGAAGCAATCAACACGGCATGTCATGCAATCAACCGCCTATATCTTCACAAGATCATGAACAAGACGGCATACGAGCTCCTACTTGGTAAAAAGCCGAATGTGTCTTACTTTAGAGTTTTTGGAAGTAAGTGCTTCATTCTTAACAAGAAGCCCAAGAACTCTAAATTTGCACCTAAAGTTGATGAAGGTTTTCTTCTTGGTTATGCCTCAAATGCTCATGGCTATCGTGTTTTCAACAAAACCTCCGGTTGTGTTGAAATAGCGTGTGACGTGACATTTGATGAATCTAATGGCTCTCAAGGGGAGCAAGTTGAAAATGTTGTAGGAATGGAAGAATCATCAAGTCAAGCTATCAAGAAGTTGGCGATTGGTGAAATAAAACCTCAAGAACAAGTGGACAATGACGATGATGATGTGTTGATGTTTCAAGGGCCATCTACCTCTACATCCGCTGCAAAACCCGGAAACTCCGGATATGAAGCCGGAGACTCCGGACATATTGACCGGAGTATCCGGACTCCAGGCCGGAGTATCCGGGCCACTCAAGCTGAGGCATCAATTCAACATCAAGATCAGTCTCAAGATGATAGAGAAGCTGAACCAATCCAATATCAATCCTCCATTCCACATCCAAGAGTTCATCACATAATTCAAAAGGATCATCCCGTGGATAATATCCTTGGAAGTATAAGTAAAGGGGTAACCACTCGATCTCGTTTGGCTACTTTTTGTGAACATTACTCGTTTGTTTCTTCTTTGGAACCTCTTAAGGTGGAAGAAGCATTAGATGATTCGGATTGGGTGATGGCTATGCAAGAGGAATTGAACAACTTCACTCGGAATGAAGTCTGGTCCTTAGTAGAAAGACCCAAGCAAAATATCATTGGAACCAAATGGGTCTTTCGAAACAAACAAGATGAACATGGCGTGGTGACAAGAAACAAAGCAAGGTTGGTTGCTCAAGGCTACACACAAATAGAAGGTTTGGATTTTGGTGAGACTTATGCTCCCGTAGCTAGGCTTGAATCAATTCGTATTTTGCTTGCCTATGCTACTCACCATGATTTTAAGCTATATCAAATGGACGTGAAGAGTGCTTTCCTTAATGGACCAATCTCCGAATTGGTATATGTTGAGCAACCACCGGGCTTTGAAGATCCAAAATTCCCAAACCACGTCTACTTGCTCCATAAGGCACTCTATGGGCTCAAGCAAGCCCCTAGAGCATGGTATGAATGCCTTAAGGACTTTCTCTTAAGGAAAGGCTTTGAAATAGGCAAAGCCGATCCTACTCTTTTCACTCGCAAAGTTGATAAAGATATATTTGTGTGCCAAATATATGTCGATGACATTATATTTGGCTCTACTAACAAATCTTGGTGCGATGATTTTAGTAGGATTATGACTAAGAGATTTGAGATGTCTATGATGGGCGAGTTGACCTTCTTCCTCGGATTTCAAATCAAGCAACTCAAGGATGGCACTTTCATTAGTCAAACCAAGTACATCAAGGATATGCTCAAGAAGTTTGATATGGAAAATGCCAAGCCCATCAAAACACCCATGCCAACCAATGGGCATCTCGATCTCAATGAAGATGGCAAGGCCGTGGATCAAAAGGTATATCGCTCCATGATTGGATCCCTTCTTTACCTTTGTGCATCTAGGCCCGATATTATGCTTAGTGTGTGCATGTGTGCAAGATTTCAAGCTAATCCGAAAGAATGTCATTTGATGGCGGTTAAGAGAATCCTAAGATATTTGGTTTTCACTCCTAACCTTGGTTTATGGTATCCCAAGGGCTCATCTTTCGATTTACTTGGCTATTCCGATTCGGATTATGCCGGTTGCAAAGTGGATCGAAAGAGCACTACGGGGACTTGTCAATTTCTTGGCCGGTCTTTAGTAGCTTGTAGCTCCAAGAAGCAAAACTCGGTTGCCTTGTCCACGGCGGAGGCCGAATATGTCGCCGCCGGTGCGTGTTGTGCACAACTTTTGTGGATGAGACAAACGTTGAGTGGCTTTGGTTGTCATTTTGATGCAATTCCTCTATTTTGTGACAATGAGAGTGCAATCAAATTAGCAAACAACCCGGTACAACACTCCCGAACAATGCACATAGACATTCGTCATCACTTCTTGAGGGATCATGAGGCTAAGGGAGATATTGCTTTACAACATGTAAGCACCGACGGCCAACTTGCCGATATCTTTACTAAGCCTCTAGATGAGTCAAGGTTTTGTGCTTTGAGAAGTGAACTTAACATCTTGGATTCTCGTAACCTAGCTTGAATTACTGCATACACTTGAGTGATCATAGATTAAGTGATTATTAAAATGAAAAGTTCTTAAAAACTTTCAAAAAATTTGGGTAATTTTGTGTTTATAAAAGGCTTGGTTCTTCACTTTACTCACTTGAGATCATTGTTTCCATTGTTCGATTGTTGGCTGATCTCAAGTTGAGTAATTTCTCTCACACCATTAGATCTTCAAAATCTATCTTAGCCAAATCCATCTAGATCAAGTTCTTTTGAACTTCTTTCTGCTCAGTCTCAGGGGGAGCCGGAGTCTCCGGCCCAGGGCCCGGAAACTCCGGACTATCCGGATACTCCGGCCCTGGGGCCGGATACTCCGGATATCTGGTTTTTACTATATATACCGAAGGGGGTCGGGGTAAACCATTACATTCACTCCTTTTACCACAGCCGCCGCCCCCTCTCCTCTCCACTCTCCCACTCACGCCCTAGGGGCGATTCCACTCTTCCAAGCATCAAGAACTCGTAAATCTTTGAAGGAAGACTCTCCTCCCCTCCGGAAACTCCGGGGAGTCATTGGATTTGAAGTTCCCGCGCTCTCAACAGTTTGAAAGGTACTTTTGAACTTCGGATTGCCCGATCTCCCAATGTTGTAGGTTTCTTTGAAAAATCTTTTGGGCATCTCCTCCTAGCATGTGTAGGAACATTCTCCTCTAGTTTCATTCAAATCCCATGGTCAAATTCTTAGATTCTTGAAATTTAGGGTTTCAGGCGCTCTTGTCCGGATACTCCGAATATACACCCGGATACTCCGGACCCTCTGGGCCGGAGTCTCCGGGGATATACTCGGAGTCTCCGGACTCGATCTCCACCAGCACATCTTTTTCTTCCCAATTCTATCCAGCCTGGTCTTGATCTTTGTTATCTACCTAGGCATGGTGAGGCCACGCGCTGGTGAGTCCTTGGAGGACGCAGAGCAACGGAGACAAAAGAGGCGTCATGATCCTCACACTCAAAGGGAAGATGCTACTCGAAATCCTCCAAGAGAGTTGCGTCCACGTCATCGTGCCGGGAAGGAACCCGCTGGGAGCAGTTCTAAGGAGCCAAGGAAAGCTCCTTACATTTTGCAAAGCCGAGCAGCAGCTCCTCCATCTCGTCCAACTCCAACAAGCAAGGGTATTGCCCATGACATATGTCCTAAGACCCCTCCTCGTTTGGTAGTTGAGTACCCTCCCGGGCAGCGCACTTATCCTAACATTCCAAGGCTTCATCGACCTGGGATAGTGCCTGGTTTCACAGTAGAGATGGAAAGAAACTATTACAAGCAAGATGTGGCACTTAGGGAGGCACGCAAAGAGAAAGTTTACAGATATGACAAGAGTGAAGGTCTTGAGCGGCACTTTTGGTGCAAGCTTCACGAAGATTTCTATTCTTCAGTTGTGATGCGTAAGTCTCGTGCTCCCATTGTTCATTGCAAGTACGTGGATTGGAAATATTATGAGAACATGAAGGATCCATTCTTTAATGAGGCTATGGCAAAGTGCAAGGAGATGGGTCTCTATGATATTATGGGTTTTCGCTATGATTGGAATGAAGAGATCCTTGATCAATTTCATTCTTCTTTATATTATGATGAAAATGAGATTGCATTTTATTGGACCACCGAAGGAGTAAAATATGGAGTGGATTACATGACCTTCTCTAGATTACTTGGACTTGGCACTGAGGATGAGAAGAGAGATCCTATTCATGTGGAGGAACAACTCAAGACATATTAAGTACCCACCTTGTTCTACAATCCTATTTGTGCTCAAGAAGGAAAAGCAAACCATCTCTTGCCGGTTTACTATGCAATGAATCAATTCTTTAGAGCAACCATTGATGCAAAGGATGGTGATCCGGTGGCACTTAGATACTATGCAGTGAATCTTCTAGCCCGGACTTTGCCAAGTGGTAGACCTTTTTGCATTATGGACTTCATTTGGAATGAGCTAAGAAGGACTATGATTGAAGCCAAGAAGTCCCTTCCTGCTGCACCTTACATCATGTATATGATAGAGAGGGTGACCAAGGTCACATTTCCGAAGACAGTTAAGCACGAGCCTCTCCACTTGCGTGCCCGCTCAGGTGATGCACCACCTCTTCCTCCCGCTCATGCCGGTGCAACAAGAAATCCAAGACATGATCATGCTCCATCTTCTGTGGGTGCCTCTTCATCGTCTCGTCACCGTCATCATGATTCCTTTGTGAAGAGGGCCCTCCGCAGCATTTTTGGAATGTGTAGGAATATTGCAAATGATGTGCATGAGAACTCAAGGTCCATCAATGAGATTCGGGGTCATTTGGGACTTCCTTTGGATCCTCACCGCGAGCTCCCGGACTTTGATGATCCATTTGCTGAGTGGGATGTCGCCGATGAGGCCTCTATTGCCGCTACTCATGCTCCACTTCCACGTGCTCGTCGTCAGCCCCGTTCTCCTCGTCGCCGTACTTCTTCCTCCCGCCGTGCTCCTCCAAGTGGCCAAGAGATCTTTGATGAGGATGAGGAGACCGAAGAAGATGAGCCCTTAGGCTATCGTGAGCACCCCGACTCCGATGAAGATGAGGATACCTCCGAGGATGCCGCCCAAGATGAAAATGATGAGTAGATGGACTTCTTGCGTCTTTTCATTCCCTTTTTGGCACTTGATGACAAAGGGGGAGTGAAAATGCCATATATGTACTCATTTGGGCATGTGTCGCCTTTGTATCGAACTTATGTCGTTTCCACTTCGTTTTAAAACTCTCTTGATCGTTCGTAAGGACTATGTGGTGTGAGATCCGTTGTAATGAGTGCTACTCTATGCTTAGCTGTCGAACTTGAGTTATTTTTTAAGAAATTTCTGCTAGTGTGTGACATATTTGAGCTCTGGATTTTCTGTTTTTTCTGTTTTTTCTGTGTTCTGGTTCAGAAAGGCCGGATACTCCGGGCTACAGGCCGGATTCTCCGGATATCTTGACCGGAGTCTCCGGACTTATACCCGGAGTCTCCGGGTCCAGCTGACAGATACACTTTTTATTGAGTGGATAACTTGTCATATGCATCACACATATTCTTGGCACTCACCTGTTCACCCCGCTGTAAAACTTATAAGAGCTTTTGTGTTTCTCTTGATAAATATGCCAATTGTTGACATGTCAAGTCAAAATTGAAATTCAAAATTCATGGCATACATTTAGGGGGAGCTCTTATATGCTAGATGTTTTTTCGCTTTATGATTATCAAATGAGTTACATGTGAGTTGTCATCAATCACCAAAAATGGGGAGATTGAAAGTGATCTAGGCCCCTAAAGTGGGTTTTGGTGGTTAATGACAAAACACATGTGCGTTTAATCGTGTAATTGAGCATGTGTGCAGGTGGTGAACATGTATAGGTGAATCAAGTGACGATATACGACCCTCGAAAAGGAAATGAAAAAGCGAAGTTCAAGTTTACTCAAGAAATTAGATTTTGATTTTGTAATTTGAGTATAGGAATGCCGTACTATCAAGAGGGACTTGGTTCAAGGGTTTTGATTTAGATCTTGTGCTCAAGAGAACCTATACAAACATTTGTGAGCCACAAAACAACTCAAAGGAGCCATAAACCGAAGTTTTTTTCCTGCCTGACCCGGATACTCCGGGTATAGGGCCGGATACTCCGGACCCCATTGCCCGGAGTGTCCGGGTGCTGTTTCTGGGCTGAAAACTCAGGGTTGCCCGGAGTCTCCGGGCATATACCCGGAGTCTCCGGGTACCCTTTCGCCCAACGGCTCTTTCTGGGCTGAAGACTATAAATACTCCCTCCATACCCCTTCAGCCCTCTCTCTTGCCATTTTGAACGAACAGAACTCAAACCTAAGCCAAAAAGAGCTCCTTCACTCTCCCTTCTCCATTCTTGAGTGATTCCCTTGAGGGATTTGAGTGAGAAGCAAGCAAGAGCAAGGATTCAAGCGAGTGAGCCTCATTCCCATCTCTTGAGCGCTTGGTTTTGGTCAAGCCCGCGGATTCAAGTTTGTTACTCTTGGAGCCTTGTGCTCCTAGACGGCTAGGCGTGCTTGTGATTGCTCAACCAAGATTGTGAGCTGCACAAGAAGTTTGTAATCTCCATTCCTCACCGAGGAATCCATAGTAAGTAACCTTGGGCTTGAGAGGTGATCTCGCCCTTGGGAGAGGAGCATAGGGGTTCTTGAGCACCGTCTCTCGAATCCTTCCTCAACGGAGACGTAGCACCTTCGGGTGTGAACTTCGGGAAACAAATCCTTGTCTCCTTGTCTTAGTTTACTTAATTTCGTTGTCATTTGCTTGTGAGACTTCTTTTCTAGGGTTTGAGCTCGATCTACTCACTCACGAGTTTCTAGTGAACTTTATTTGTTGGATATCAACCTTAAGGAACCCCTGGTACTCATACTCTAGCTCGATCTACTTTTCATACAGAGATTCTTGCAGGTTCGGTTCAGGTTGTTCAAACCCGGAGACTCCGGATATAGCTCCGGATACTCCGGACCACCAAACCCGGAGTATCCGGGCATATACCCGGAGTATCCGGGCTAGTCTGTGTCTGACTCCTTTTGTTAAGTGTTTTAAATTGCAGATTGCCTATTCACCCCCCCTCTAGGCATCTTAAGATCCTTTCAGAAACCAATTTTACTTGGTAGAGCTTGGGGACGCCTATTCATCGCTCTCTGCGATTTGCAGAGGCCGAGCGCCCCCGCCCGCCCCGCCGTCGACCGCCTCCCCTGGCTCCGGTGGCCTCCGCCGCCTCTGCCGCAGCTCTCCACCACCGCCACGATAACCAATCTTGCCGCCGCGCCGTCTATCCACCACCGCCGCCGCCTTCTCTCGCCCCCGCCGCCGGCCACCGCCCACCGGTTGTCCGGCCCCGCCCGTCTCGCGCCGCATCGCCCTCCGCCGGCCGAACCGCCGCCCCCGCCGCCCCTCCCCCTCCTTTTCTATAGCCGGAGGCCATGGAGCCGCCTCGGACCCCGGCAACCCGAAACCTAAAGGCCGCCGCCGCCCGCCACCACCCCTGCCGCCGGCGACCTCGCCGGCGGCCGCTCCCCCCACCTACCACCCACGGACCCCGGCCACCCCCCTTCCCCAACCCCGCGGCCATCACCATCGCGAGATCGAGAGGAAGAAGAAGCACAGTGCCGCGCGGGCCCACCTACAGCGCCGCGACGCCTCTTCTGCGACGCGTCGCGTCCCACTCGTGTAAATAAAGGTAGACAAACCATGCTGCTCTCACTCATGTATCATGAGAATAGCGATAAAAAGGTACCTTTTCTACTCCCAATCATTAGTCCCAATTATTAGAAGTAGTAATTGGAAATATGTAATAACTATTTTATCGATAATATATATATATATATCCTCAGTACACAAATATTGTGAAATGTTTTCTCTAGAGAGACCATGTACACGATGTGAAGATATTCAACTTCTTTTTACATGTATTACTTATATTTGTCTCACTAATATATGTGACCAGAATTGGGTGTCCTGGTAGAGAAAGGGGACGGGCACACGATGGTCGCGCATGTTACGATAATGCCACAAAACAGTGGAGCTGTATCGAGCTGGAAAGGATCAGGCATGCTGACCGCAACGTTGGATTCGGATCCAATAGACAAGGCTCATGGAGCAAAGAGGAGGGTGTTGAGAAGTGAAATGTAGCAAGGCAACACAACTGACCATGTCACTGAGGGATGATGGTCTGTAATTGCTGATATAGTGTGTCCTCGTGTTAGCTATATATGTTCACCTGGTGGCGTTAAAAGACAGTCCGAAACTATTTAGTTGTCTATTGTTTTTTTTCTTGGTTTTGTTTTCTCCATGAGTAGTTTTGTATAAAAAAAATGTACACATATTATGTAAATAAGCTTTTTAAAAAAAATATGATACTTCTGGTTATATAATGACAACCACTGCTACAAAAATGATTTGTAGCAACGTCTATTTTTTCAGGGGCCTACAAATGAAACGGGGCTACTGTAGTAGTTGACCCGCCTCTAAATATGAATTTCTAGGGATGGGTGATGGCGTCACCCACCCCTTAAAATACATTTCTAAGGCGGGTGATGGCATGACCCGCCTCTATAAATGTTCTCATGCAAAAGAAAAATCATATTTTTTCATATGATCTCAGATGACGACAAACTATATACCAAAATTGTAGAGCTCAACGAGGTCTAAAATTTATAGTTGAAAACTTTTTCATTTAAGGTCATTTGATAGTCTAAAAAATTATTATAAGTTCTCTGGTTTCAAAACCTACAAGTTTTAATTTGTTTTCAAACAATTTTGGATGTAGAATATAGAGTAGTTCCATATCAAAATATTTTTTTTCTATATCTATAGTTTACAATAATCATAGTGTAGAGGTTTCACTTTTTTTATTTGTTCTACTATATTTAAAGATTTAAATTTATTTTAGAATAAAATAGAAAAATATTTTTAGAGGCGAGCGATGACGTCATCCACTCTGGAAATGGATTTGTAACTCAATAGTAGGGGGCTTGTGGTGGTGGCCGGTTAGCAGAGATATTTTTTCTTTTTCTATTTTCAAGTGTTTATTTTTTATTTTCTGAAAAATAATTTGTAGGGGTCATGGGCTCACCCCGTACAAATCAATTTTTAGGTGCAAGAACTAGAGGCGGGTATCCCATTCGATTCTAAAAATACATCTTTGCTCGCTCCTAAAAGTTCCTTTTCCAGGAGTGAGCTCTATCCTTTTCTAGGCTTCTGGGCTTCATTAGCATCAATTCTAAATCCAAATGCCGTCGTCGACCTTCGTCTATCAGCTCACGTTGCCGTTGGGGAGGGAGTGGGTTACCCACGCCCATATCCACAAGTTATCCATTTCCAATTAATCTATACCCAAACGAGTAGATAATTGCCCAATGGATATTGATAATCTAATGGGTAGACAATAGACCTGTTGTTTGTAATGGATCACACATGGAGAACTGGACCCTAAAAATAAAACATCGCGTTCACACTATAAAATTTTATTAAAATTAAATAAAATTTGTTGGAAATGACTCAGTATGAACGGCACTACTCTGTGCAAAACAGTGTGTCTAGACCTACACGTGAGCCCCACGTCAAGAGCCGGACCCTATAAATAAAACCTCGCGTTCACATTATAAAATTTTATCAAAATTGACTGAAATTTTTTGGAGATGACTCAGTATAACCGGCAGCTACTCTGTGCAAAATAGTGTAGCTACACATACACGTGGACCCTAAGTCAAGAGTGGAGCTACGGAACATAAGAGAATATAAAAGAACTAACTAACAGGTACGTGGGTAAAGTAGGTATTATCTATACATATCCTACCCATATTCAAGTTGAGATGAATAATCTATATCCTACCCAAATATAACAGATATGGATTTGAGTAAAGATAGTGGGTATCCAATAACAACTTGACTATCAGCCATATTAGCTGAGCGTCTATCAGCCCGCATGGGTGTCATGTTGTGTTGTGACTACAAACTCCTCATTTAATTCCCACACCATGCGGTATGGTTGTGACTGAACCCAGGCGCCTTACTGCCTTTGAAATAATTTATACTTCCTCTATATAGGATTTAGATGTCGTTTTGAACAAAATTTGAGTCAAACATTGGGAATATAAATCATAAATAACTTTTAAGTTATTAAGTTTGAAAAAGTAAAAATTATGAATAGATTTATCTTAAAAAATACTTTCATAAATATATATATATATCACTTTTCAACAAATATTTTTATAAAATAAACGGTAAAAGTTATACTTTGAAGACCGTATCGCTGTCTTAAACGTCATCTATTGTCTATATAAATGGAGTACGAACTATGTCGATATTTGAGGCCATCATTCTTGGCTTTAAGATTTTTTTTCTGACGGCTTTATGAATTGTTGTTCGTGGCGTTTGCCTTGTCACAGTTCCGGCTGATACCGATGGGTTTCTGGTCAAATAAGTTCATCATTTACCTTCAGGATACTGTGTTCATTTTTTATTTTATTTTTTAGGTAAGCACAAAAGTATATATGGATTTAAATACCTGACAAGTATATATAGTGCCAATAGATAGGTTATATATTTTACAACGAAAAAATTGCGGGCTATTGAAAATAGCGTTTAGCCTTTTCTGGCCGCTATTGGCGCTGTAGATGCGCTATAGCTGCAGCAATCAGCTAACGCTACTCCGCTTAGCCATAGCGGCATAGCGCGCTATTTGTTTATAAATGATAGGAAAAAAATAAAAGTCTATGATAAGTTGATAACATAATAATAGCCAACATAATCCATGAATTTTTAACATAATCCATGAGTTTCTAATATTATAACAGCCAACATAATCGATGATAAGTTGATATTTGAACATAACTAATGGGCTGCGCATGCTATTTTAGACCTGGTAGCAATAGCGGAAAAATAGCGACGCTATGCGCTATTCGCGTTTAGCGGCGCAATAGCGCGAAATAGCGCCGATAGCGCTAATAGCGTGAAAATTAGCAATAGCGTTGCGGCACTTGTTTTGTCCCGCTATAGCGCGAAAATAGCGCGTTATTTTTTTCCATGATATTTAAAAAAATTGTACCCATTTGATATTTTTTATTTAAAATGAATTACTTATTAATTTTTAGTTCGAATTTTAATTTTATTTTTTATAAAATAGAAAACCAACTTCGAAACCATACAAAGAACCAAATTTGTGGTTAGATAGCCTCTGTTATTCGATTTTATAGTTAAAGTTGAAAATCAAACTTTCACAATAATTTGAAGGTATATATTGGATGGCGAAGGATATATCTAAAACTTTGCCTTTGGCACACCGTCGCCTAAAACAAAACAGGCCTCTATTTGTCAAGTTCGACATATCATATAGAGGAGATTGGAATTGGATCCATTGGGTTTACTGTGTTATTTAATTTATTCCAGATTCATATTGTTTAGAACAATGTTCTCATCAAATATGGGCAGTATAATCAGTTTTTAGTGTTGCGGGTTACGACTATAGCACGAGCACTACTCGGGTTTTGGGGCGGGTGCGGGGAGCGGAACCGACTCCGGCGGGTTACGACTATAGCACGAGCACTACTCGGGTTCACTCCGCCCCCGCCGCCACTCCAACTGGAATCCTCCGCTGGTCTGCCGCCGCCGCCGCCGCCGCCGCGATTCGCCGGTATCGCCGGAACCGACTTGCGGGTGCATCTGCTCGGCGTTAGGTGTATCTTCCTCGTCGATTCTGCTTCCCCTTTTTCTGATCGCCTCGTGATCGGATCCGTCTCGAGCCGATGTCCTTTCCATACACAAGGCGCGACTAGGGATCGAAGTCGCCCTAGAACTCGGCTCCCGATCAGGGGCGGACTTGGGCCCCGCCGACTCGGCGAGCTATATATCTCCGCCGATCGAGGCGGTTCGGCTCTTGGGCTGCTTAGGGATCGATTCCTCACGCGTTGGTGGGAGGACGAGTCCAAGAAGTGGGGAGCGAATTGAAGGAGGGGAAGAGAGGGTGGTAGGGTACGCGGCGGCGGCGGCGAGGAGCGATGAGGATCAGGAAAGGGAGCCAGGTGGAGGTGTGGACGCAGGAGGCGGGGTTGCCGGTGGGTGCGTGGCGCGTCGGGGAGGTCACCTGGGGCAACGGCCACTCGTACACCCTGCGGTGGCACGACGGCGGCGGCGAGGTGTCCGGCCGCATCTCGAGGAAGTCGGTCCGGCCGCGCCCGCCGCCCGCCCCGGTGCCGCGGGACCTGGACGCCGGGGACATGGTCGAGGTGTTCGACGACGACGACTGCCTGTGGAAGTGCGCCGAGGTCCGCGGCCCCGCCGCCGGCGCCGACCGCCGGTTCGACGTCAAGATTGTCGGCGCGGCCAAGGTCCTGACGGTCCCGCCGCAGAGGCTCCGCATCCGGCAGGTTCTCAGGGACGACGACGTCTGGGTCGCGCTCCACAAGGTAAGGCCATCGCCATCGCCGGTTCCTCTTCCTCCACCCGCGCGCAATAGATTGTATTACATCTGCAGAGCTTCTTTGCTTCAGGATAACCAGATCGCCGTCCCGAGCACGATGCCGTTTCACGCCAATGGTGGAGGCGTTGGCATGGGCGCCGGCAGATGTAAAGGCTGCTACAAGCCCATGCTGCCAGGCTCAACACCGCTGTTGCAGAAGAGGAGCTTCGGCCTGTTGGGTTCTAAGACAATACCCAATGGCAAGAGATTTGAGGGCACCACCAAGAGGCCTTGTGCCAAGGAAGAGCCCAGATATGAAGCAGAAGTGATTGTCCCAAACGTGTGCCTGAACAAGCAGGTTGATATGAGCACCGAAGATTGTGATGTGGTTACAGCAGGCAGTAATTCCGATGACGACCACCAGCAGCAGCAGAAGCAGCAGAACAAGGTGGACTCCGAAGCTGAAAGCGATAGTGAGTCTGACTCATCCTTGGATGGCAGCAGCAGTAGCAGCAGTAACAGCGACAGCAGAACCAGGAGCATGGAAGCCGGTGAGGATTGCAAGGCAGCTCATGCAAGCAGGCCTTGTAACGATCAGAAGGCCGGTCAGCTGCAACCAAGCGAGAAAGAACATTGTGACAGCGTGGCTGAATCACGTGGTATTATCAAACGCGAGAGCGAGACCCTGAACGATCAGAAGGCGACGGTGCAGGAACACATCCACAATCTGGAGCTGGAGGCCTACAGTAATCTGATGAAGGCGTTCCATGCATGCGGCAAAGCGCTGAGCTGGGAGAAGGTGGAACTGCTCAGTGACCTCCGTACGCATCTCCATATCACAAACGATGAACACCTGCAGGTGCTCAATGTGATCTTGAAGCGCAAGGGGAGATTTGCAGGATCTCAATTCTGAATACTTGTAGGATCACTATGCATCTTCACTCCCATCTTGTATGTCTGTTACAGTGGTTACATGTTTCTACCCGCTTGACAAAATGAAAGAATAGATTAATTCGGTCGTTTTGTACTGAAATGCGTGATTTTGTGGCACAATTTGTCGGTCCATATCGACAATTTGTTTCTGTTTTGGATTTTGGAGATATTTTGGTGCATGTGCTTGATCATGGTAGTATAAAGATGATACTAGTAGTCTGCAGGATCTTTTCTAAAAAGCAAATTTCTAATATGAGCTGAGAAATTTCTGCAAAGAAAAAGCAGATCTAGTAGTGCTACACTTAATTTGGTGTATATACATCACATATGACTGCTAGAAATGTTATTACAATTTATAAGCAAATTTGGTTAAGGTTAAGAAATAAGATGGACAACATTTTTCAATCACTGAACATAACACTTCTTACTGTTTGGAAGACAAGGATGTATCCATTTTCATAATCCTAGCAGATTTTGATCCAAAACCATCTTTATGAAAACGCCCAGTTAACTAGTTATCTAGCCGTGCGTTTGCTTAGCCATACCTAGAAGGTCGACCTGAAGAAATAATTAGCTATAAACACAAGCAAAAGTTAGACTTGAACCCAAACCCAAGTGAATAGATTTCACCAAAAAAAAAACTACTAGCACCAGTCAGACTTGAGCCCAAGTGACAATGTTCACCATAATAAACCTAACCCCGTAAACCTTTCGTGTTTTCTTATTAACTTAATGACAGTACTTGTAAGCCTATGAGTTAACACGTTGCTCAAGTGGATTATTACCTTTGCACCTGCAAAGAATGTGATTCCAAGATCTGGCGCTCATTTGCAACAATTGACCGTACCGGATCTCATTCAGAGTGAACTTAAACTTAGCTACATTCACTGTATTGACTTTGGATGGGTTAACCAAATCAACTTGACAAGAAAGAATAATGGACATATCAGGGGCGCGAGTGGATATAACTTTACATTTACAGGAGAAACAGATGTTTTATTCGACAACTAAATCATTTCCATGGCTAAATTAGACGAGTTCATCACATCTACTGGAATATAAGACATTCACCAAAACACCTTGTCCGCTGCAAAAATTTCATCCTAAAGTACATAGGTTTGCTGATGACAAGGAATAATAAGATTATAATCGGGCAATGATATTGAGCAACACCTACTCGATCAGGTCGTCGTCGTCATCTGGCAGTGGTTGGGTAGTAACATAAACAAGCTCTGCTTCATGCCTGCAAAAAACCAAGCGGTGAGAAAATTGAGAAGCAAGGAATGTGGCGAGAAGTTATGGTTTCCATGGTGCTCTGTAGGACACTTAGTGCTGCTGGGCGACCAAGTCAATTGTGACATCTGGAGGAAGGAGAGCAGGGCTTTCAACAAAGTGGAGATTGGCATCACTGACACAACAAAAAAATAGGTCGGTTTACGCACGTCCAATAAATAGATTGCTGAAGAACAACAAGGTAGAAGCTGAGACTCACCCAACAAGCTTCTTGGCCAGATACAAGAAAGGCTTCTCGAAGTTGTAGTTGCTCTTAGCTGAGACCTCGTAGTACTGCAGGCTCTTCTTCCTGTGGAAAGTCACCTGCTTTGCTTTGGTCTGCCTATTCTTCACATCGACCTTGTTCCCACAAAGCACAATTGGGATGTTTTCACAGACCCTGTATCAAGGATTTTTAGTATGTTAGCATTAGGTTATTAGGTTGTCTAAACCATTTGTTAAGTCAGGTTCTTTACATGTACCTGCATAAATCACGGTGCCAAGTTGGAACGTTCTTGTAACTCAGCCGTGAAGTTACATCAAACATAATGATACCACACTGTCCGTGGATGCTGCAAAAAAAAAGTCATTTACAACTAGAATGAACTTCCGAGTTGTCTTATGCAACATAATACAGTAACGTGCTGAAGCACAACATATCAGGTTGCAGCTGACGAGTAACAAGATATGGCGCACAAACACAAATCCCTAATGCCAAGATTTATAAGGAACAACACATATGACTAAAAGTCCTCAAAGCAATCATGTCCAGCACTGTATACTATAGGTTGGAATTGAAGAAAACAAATAATATCTTATAAAAAAAGGAAACAAATGATAAGTTACAAAGTAAATTCAGTAATATCCAACTAAAAGTATCATATATCATTGAAACAAAACTCAGAACAAATAGTACCATACAACACAAAGAAGGCCCTAAAGTTACAAAGTTGAACTAAAGCAAAGGGTAAAAAGCCAACACTCTCAACTGGTCATTTATTGTTTCCGTTTTGCTGTTTAGCCCACGGATGGAAATTTTCTGTCACTGATTCATATTACCTCATAGTTCACACAGTTACTAAGTAAAATATGAATATAAACCAACAAATATAATTTAAAATTTGTGTCATTAAGTTCTGAGTCAACATTTCTTCTCCACAATACTTACTGGTATCCATCCCTAAGCCCACCAAACTTCTCCTGCCCTGCTGTGTCCCAGCAGTAGAAGCGGATCTTCCCGCGGTTGGTGTAGAAGTCCAAGGGATGAACCTCAACACCAATGGTGGCTGCAGCAGGCACAATAAACAAAAATTCGTTACAGAAGAGATAGGAGTCCATAACTACATGCATAATTCGCTACGAAAGAATATAGGTACTCACGTTCATACTTCTTCTCAAACTCGCCAGTCAGATGCCTCTTCACGAAGGTGGTCTTGCCTACACGACGCAAAGATGAGTGCATTCAGAATGGAATGCAGAAAAGAGAAATAAAAAGAACATGCATATATAGGAAGCAAGAAAGTTGTCATCCTTTTTTTTCCAACGTGGGCGAGAACGAATTTCATAACTTAGAGCAACGAAATTACAAAAGTTCAGCAAGGTTCGACTCCCTTTTATTGGAAAAGAAAAAACTGGAAACTACTCTGAATGAGCTCTCTGCACAAAGGGCAGCAGAGCCATCCAGGAAACAGTTTGTGACGTCAGGGGAAGACAGGTCCTGTAGGCACCAAGCACTACTATTATTACAAGGCTAACACAGGGTGTTGCATAACACTGAAAAGTCTGGTAGAACAGACACCCGAAAGACAAAAAGTTGTCATCCTAAATTCCCATGTCCACAAATCTAAATCTAAACTAGCAAAAATGTATTATTGGTGAACCCCAATGATCTCTTCATCTCTTTTACTATATGTGATTTGTATCAAATCTGCAACGCTTACAGGATAAGGTAAACAAACACAGCTATCTTCCTCAGGCAATTGCATATCCAAACTAAAACAAACGTCCTCTCGAATTCGGATCGAAACTAAGAAAAACAGTCGCCCCTTCTCCTCGATCGTGGTTTAATTAGGTATTCCGAAACAAAACCGTACCATGATCGCACTAATCAGGAGGCAACCTCACAAGCCACAGAAACTTGTTATCAGAAAGAAACTAACCGGTGCCGCCGTCGCCGACGAGGACGAGCTTGAAGCTGGGGTAGTCCACCGTCTGCTGGTTGGGGAGCGCCTGAAAGAAGGGAACAAAGACAACGGTCGATAACGTGAGAGGAAGGGAGCGGACGAGGATGAAATCGCGGCACAAGAGCGGCGGCGGCGGCGGAAGGGATGATGTTGATCACCATTGGCGGCGGCCGGTTCCCTGCGTGGGAGGAGGAGGACGAGGCCAAGGTCTGTTACGGATGGCCGGGTTGGGGGGAGACCTCTATTCATCGCACATGCGATTAGAAGGTGTACTATCGCACACATAGAAGCTGTACTATCGCACACATCGGTTAGAGATATAAAAAATAGAAATTGTTCCGGAACAAAATAAAATATTTCAAGAAAGATAAGTTCCGTAACAAATAAAAATGTTTCAAAAATTTTCTAGAGATAGAAATTGTTCTGGAACAAATAAAAATATTTTAAAAAAATATTATCTAAATATAATCATGTGCGATAGTATGACTATCGCACGTGCAATGAACCTATCATGGGGTAAGTTGAGGAGATGGCTGGGGAGGGTTTTATGGGCGGCGGCGGTAAACCTGCTTATTAATTAGCTTCATTTGTGCGACTAAGCGGGACGAAAAGGCATCTTACGCCCTCGGGTGCGTACACGTTCACTTCCTTACTAGTAATCCACTTCCTATTTTCTCTCTCGTTTCCAAAATCAAGGTCCCTCCGGAACTAGAGGTGGTAAAAAGCCCAAAATTTTGAACTAGAAAATCTAAGAGCCTGACTCTAAAAACCGCGAAGCTATATACAAACTGGAGATGCATCGCCCGAAGGACTTGGTGAGACTAATTTGGCCCAATAAAACTTTGCGCATGAGGCCCACTATCTATTTATATAGTTAGACTCTGCTAGCCCATGTGATATTTCTGCATGTATGTATGCATCCATATGCTTCTCTTCTTTTTCTCTCTCCATATATTTCTCACACCACTTATGTTCTGCATGCATGCATGACCACTCCTTAGTTTTCTCTCTCTCCATATATTCTGACAACTGCTTTGCTTTATGCTTGCACGGTCCCTTCTCATCATTTTCTCTCTCCGTATATTCTAACAACACATATGTGTTGCAGCATGTTTTTCTTTATGCATGTATTAATGTTTGAAGTTTACATTTTCTCTATATATGCGCCTGTTGCTTTCACCAATACGGTTGTATGTGCTTGCACACTAGCAGTGAGCCACTGATGCCGCGCTAGCACTGGAGTGCTTCCTCTCTTTTTATTTTTCCCATTTTTTCTCCCTACTTATATTTTTCTTTCTTGATTCTAATTCTTTAATGATAATTTCTCTCAGCTTTTCATTTGGTTTCTAATTCTTTATTCTCATAATTTCTACTTTAACTATATAGTATTTGTATTGTTTATTTATATTTTTATAATTCATATTTATTATTTTCTACTTTTTACTTTTAGTGGTTTAAGTGTGCTGAGTTATATCAATATATTAGTATTGGGTGTTTCCTTTTACCGATATTTTTTGTATTTATTTGAGTTAGTTTTTCTTTTATTCTTATCTATTTTTCCATATTTAAAAATGTCTCATGTTTAATGTATACTGGTTTATTATTTTAGACTCATTAGTTGATTTATAAAATAATTTAGTTATATACTACTTATTCGGCTCATATTTATATTCCATTTGTGTGTAAAAATAATTTATATGCCAAAAGCATACGTTGTTCTTTATGTAAAATTATTTGGCTGCCTATAACTAATTTGCTCGCAACGTCAAATCATTTGTTTCCTTTGTAGATTAGATTGTTCGTCGATGTTGATTCTTTTGTTCGTGATGCCTTTTCTATTATTTACCCTACACAATCAAATGTTCGTGATGTTCAATATTTTGTTTGTTGTACATTATTATTTGTTCGATATTTTTTTGTTCGTAGAAATAATTATTTGTTTGTGTTATTAAAATATTTATTCCTAGTCGCCGAAACTAATTATTTAATATTAAAAAATATTTTCAGAAAAAAATTGTGCAAATATAGGCAAGTGTGGTCTTGTTTTGAAGATCTTGTCAAAAAATAACACAGTGGTGCAATCGGAATTTAATTTGAATGCTCGGTTTAATATTTATTATTTTTTAAATTCCAAGTTTGTATGCATGTGGGAATTGAATGTCACCTTGCTGCATGCATAGAATCTTTTGCCATCTTGAGCGCATCGATTTACGGAAGGAGTTTATCTCAATAATGAGCCTAAATATAGCCCATAACTGTAGCATCTATGGTACATCTCTTTAGGTGATGATTTGTGGAATTATCGCCTAAAGCGATATATAATCACACCCCTCTAAAAAGGGCTGAACTCTAATAGCTAAAAAATTTAAAAATTTTAATGGGCTGTGAAGAAACCACCAGAACCATATTACACCGCCCCCATATCCCGAACTCTCCCGCAAGTCATCGCGAGCAGCGACTGGCCCAGAGGCCCGCCGTCGCGAGCGCCGATGGCTGCAGGCCGTCGTAGCGAGCGAGCGCTTACTGCAATAGGTAGCCGCGTCGCGATCGTCGTGCTCCTACCGCGACAGGCAGCCGTCACGATCACCGACTGTGCCCTGGATCGCCATCGCGAGCGCCCACGGCAACACGCTGTCGTCACTCGTCGCCATGGCTGGCTGCCCCAAGCAAAGTGCCCACCTTCATCATCTCTGACCTTCGATCCATTAAATCAGTACACGGCGGTGAGGGTGCATGGCATGCCACCCCCCTCCACCCGTTGCGCCTTGGACAAGGTGCGTGTTTTCTCCATGACGTAGGACGTGAAGCAACTTCGTCCAGAGATTTGTATAGCGATGTTTGTTTTCTGTTTTGCTAACTACCATCGCGATCGCGATCGCCGACCTTCATCTTTGTTCTTTGTTTCATTAAATTAGGGAGCTGCTAGGATCCACGCACCTGTGTTTCCCCATTGCGGTAGCCCATTAGATCCTGATCCCCACGTTGCATGTTGTACAAAGGCGCTTGTTTTCTCCATGGCGTAGGGCATCAAGCAACTTCGATCGTCTAGGATTTTATCTTTTAGCGTTTGTATCCCTATTTTGAAGTGAAATGGTGATTTTGCCTTTATTTTTTTTAACTTAGTGATTTTACTCTAGCGATTTCAAAACGAAGGAAGACTTTACCCCTACTCAAGTGAAGTCCCTCTAACAGTATTAACTTTTAGATGAATGGATTGTTTTGCCCCTGTGAACCCCACCACCCTTCTCCCTCTTCTCATCCCCGTCTCCTTCCTCTGCTCGCCGACGCCACGACGAGCCCGGGTCCTGCCGGCCGTGAGGCCGCGCTGCGCCCTGCGGCACCTGCACCGAGCAGCCTATGAGTTGACACGTTGCTCAAGTGGATTACCTTTGCACCTGCAAAGAAAGTGATTCCAAGACATAGCGTTCATTTGCAACAATTGACCCATATCTCATTCTGAGTGAACTTAAACTTAGCTACAGTCACTGCATTGACTTTGGATGGCTCAACGTCAAGCAAACCAGCACAGCTTATGGTTAACCAAATCAACTTGACAAGAAAGAATAATGGACATATCAGGGGCGCGGTGGACATAACTTTAGATTTACAGGAAAAACAGACGCTTTATTCGACAACCAAATCATTTCCATGGCTAAATTAGGCGAGTTCATCACACTACTGGAATCTCAGACATCCACCAAAACACCTTGGTAGCTGCAAAAATTTCACCCTAAGTACATATGTTTGCTGATGACACAGAATAATAAGGCTATAGTCGGGCAATGATGTAGAGCAGCATCTACTCGCAGCGGCGGATGCACAGAGGGGGCTGGGGGGGCTCCAGCCCCCCTAAAACAAATAATTACACTCAAATATTATAGCAAACATTAATCAAATATTATAGCAAAAACATTAATTCACCATTAAAAATCCATCTCAATCCCTAACTCCATTGATTCAGCCCCCCTTGACCCCAATCCTACCTCTGCCACTGTCTACTCGATCAGGTCGTCGTCGTCATCTGGCAGTGGTTGGGCAGCAGCAACAATAAGATCGGCTTCATGACTGCAAAAACCAAGCGGTGAGAAAATTGAGAAGCAATGTAGGAAACTTACTGCTGCTGGGTGACCAAGTCAATTGTGACATCTGGAGGAAGGAGAGCAGGGCTTTCAACAAACTGGAGATTGGCATCACTGACACAACAAAAAATATGTCGGATTACTAGATTGCTGAAGAACATTAGAACAACAAGGTAGAAACTGAGACTCACCAAGCAAGCATCTTGGCAAGACACAAGAAAGGCTTCTCGAAGTTGTAGTTGCTCTTAGCTGAGACCTCGTAGTACTGCAGGCTCTTCTTCCCGTGGAAAGTCACCTGCTTTGCTTTGATCTGCCTGTTCTTCACATCGACCTTGTTCCACAAAGCACAATTGGGATGTTATCACAGACCCTGTATCAGGAATTTTTAGTACGTTAGGTGTCTAAACTATTTGTTAAGTCAGGTTCTTTATATATACCTGCATAAATCACGGTGCCAAGTAGGAACGTTCTTGTAAGACAGCCGTGATGTTACATCAAACATAATGATACCACACACTGTCCGTGGATGCTGCAAAAAAAAAAGTCATTACAACTAGAATGAACTTCCGAGTTGTCTTATGCAACCTAATACAGTAACGTGCTGAAGCACAACATATACAATTCAGATTGCAGCTGACGAGTAAATCAATGCCAAGATTTATAAGGAACAACACATATGACTAAAAGTCCTCAAAGAAATCATGTCCAGCACTGTATACTATAGGTCAAAATTGAAGGAAACAAATATTAAGTTGCAAAGTAAATTCAGTTAACTAAAAGTATCATATATCATTGAACAAAACTCAGAACAAATATTACCTTACAACACAAAGAAGGCCCTAAATTAAGTTACAAAGTTGAACTAAAGCAACGGGTAAAAAGCCAACATTCTGAGTCGACATTTCTTCTCCACAATACTTACTAGTATCCATCCCTAAGCCCACCAAACTTCTCCTGCCCTGCTGTGTCCCAGTAGTAGAAGCGGATCTTCCCGCGGTTAGTGTAGAAGTCCAAGGGATGAACCTCAACACCAATGGTGGCTGCAGCAGGCACAATAAACAAAAATTCGTTACAGAAGAGATAGGAGTCCATAACTACATGCATAATTCGCTACGAAAGAATATAGGTACTCACGTTCATACTTCTTCTCAAACTCGCCAGTCAGATGCCTCTTCACGAAGGTGGTCTTGCCTACACGACTCAAAGATGAGTGCATTCAGAATGGAATGCAGAAAAGAGAAATAAAAAGGTAAACACAGCTTACAGTGTGAAGGTAAACACACTGTAAATTCTCATCCTAATAAATTCCCATGTCCACAAATCTAAATCTAAACTAACAAAAATGTAAATTCGCATCCAAACTAAAACAAACGTCCTCGCGAATTTCGGAACGAAACTAAACAGTAGTCGCACCTTGTCCTCGATCGTGGTTTAGGTATTTCGAATCAAAACTACCACGATCGCACTGATCAGGAGGCAATCTCACAAGCCACGGAAAGTTGCTATCAGAAACAAAGCCAGCGACTCACCGGTGCCGCCGTCGCCGACGAGGACGAGCTTGAAGCTGGGGTAGTCCACCGTCTGCTGGTTGGGGAGCGCCTGAAGGGAGGAAACAAAGACAACGGTCGAACGTGAGGAAGGGGATAAGGATGAAATCGCGGCAAAAAGAGCGGCGGCGGCGGAAGGGATGATCACCATTGGCGGCGGGCTGCGGCTTCCTTGCGTGGGAGAGATCAGGCCGAGGTCGATTTCGAATGCCGGGTCGGTGTGAGGTGAGGTGGCGAGGCGGAAGGGGGAGGATTGGGCGAGGATTTTATGGGCGGCGCGTGGTAACCGGTAAACCCAAGATAGCTTTGTTTGCACGCGGATTGGCTGGAGGAGATCAGACCAACTTGCTTTCATGCTTTGTTTGCACGCCGGAAATAAAAGGGAAATAACGGTTATTGGAAATATTGGGCCTTACTCGTTCCTGCCATCGGTAGTCAAGTCCATATATGGATTAGGTTGTTCCAGGCAGACAGGCTCCCAGCACAGGTTCGTGTGAAACTGGAACTCTGAGCTCGACGACGACGATCGTCGGTCGGACCGCCGTCAGAGTCTAGAACAAACAAGAAAACTAGTAGCCATTAATCCCTTGTCGACTTCAGCCTGGCTTCTCAGGTTAATTTTACAACTCAAAAGTCTTGGACCCTGGAGCCAGGCCACCACCCCTTTCTTCTTCACAAGAAAAACTCCACCCGACCACCCATGCGCGCGCCGCTGCAGCTGCAACACAGGGCACGCACGCCACGCCACGCATATACCAAGCGCACTGTTGCGCACACCAAACCAAAACACCTGCCAGTACTACCCCACCATATTACATCACTGACCGCGCGTGAAAATCATATCGAAGGCCTCAGTCACAGCAGGCGGCGGCTGCCGGCGGCGGGCTGCTTGCGCAGCCCGATGAGCGAGGCGTCGTCGACGAGGGGCCCGCACAGCGTGCCGTCGGCCTTCATGTGGTAGAAGGTGCTCTGGAACACGACGCGGGTGCGGTTGGCGATGGCCGTGAAGTCCAGCACGGCGCGCTTGTACCCGCCGGTGCCCTTGGACTCGTAGGGCACCTTGACGGTGGCGCGCGCCGCGAAGGCCTCGGCGACCATGGACCCCGCGCAGCCGTCGCCGGCGTCGCCCACGGCGAAGGCGAGGCGGTAGCTCCACCCGGGCACGGTGCGCACCTCCTGCACGAGCGCGCTCTCCCGGCCGCCCACCAGCTCGACGGCGCGCGCGCCCTGGGGCACCCTGAAGTGCGCGGCGTCCACGTACTTGACGGCCTTGGAGGAGGCGATCATCCAGGCGGGGAGCGGCGAGTGGTCGTCCTCGATGTTGGGCGGCACGAGCACGCCCCAGGACGCGCCGGGCAGGAAGTAGGGGCCCTCCTCGAAGCCGCCGTTCTTGAGCATGTTGCCGCGGGCGAGCCTGGGCGGGTAGAGCGCGCGGATGGCGACGCCGTCGATGAGCGGGCCGCAGGCGGGGTCCTCCTCGACGCCGGGGTTGTGGATGACGAGCGTGACGGCGTCGAGCTTGGCCTTGAAGGCCCAGGCGTACGAGTCCCAGCCGTTGCTGCCGTAGATGGTCTGCATCGGGAGCACGCCCCACTCGGGGCTCACCGAGATGTTGAGGCGCTCGGCCTGCGCGCAGGTGCGCGCCGCGCTGAAGGTGATGGCGTAGTAGGCGCCGCGGGTGACGGCGAGGCGCTGGCGGATGGAGGCCTCGTTGCCCAGGCGCACGGCGTGGGCGCCCTGCGGGACCACCAGGAGCATGTCGCCCTGCTTGTGCCCGGACTCGATGTACTCCACGAAGCCCGACGTCTCCCAGCGCGGGATCGCGTTGGCGCCCTTCACCACCGTGCCGTTCACCAGCGCCGACTTGGGCGGGCCCTCCTCGAAGTTGCCGTTCGGGAGCAGCCCTTCAATGCATCATCATCATCAGTTTTTTTTTTTTGAAAGAGATCATCATCATCATCAGTGACCGAGCCCTCGTCAGACTAATATCCAGTTAATCAAGTTAGTGTATGAGACCGATGGATCATGTGCAGGAAAATCAATTGCTCTGGCCACTGCATGCTAACAGGGCCTGCAGGCTGGTGATTGCAGATGGAGCTGAAACGGGAGCTGCTACTTGCAGGCACCAGTCTCACGGTCAGGGGGGGCAGGCTGTCCCCTCATGTTCCTAACGGTGAGTATTGATGGTGTGGTGGCTGTAACAGGCAGGCTTCCTTTTTTTGAGCTGACAGGGTGCACGAGCATGCTACCACATCTACTGTGGCTGGTCCGCTGGTGTATGCGTCTCTGACCAAATGTCGGTGGGGGGCTCAGGCGCCTCCCCATACGCATTCACGGCTGCCCCATCTACCACATGCGCAGAGATCTGCACTCGGATGCATGCAACCGAACGAGACCAAATCAAACACCGCCTTCTACTCCTGCTTACTCTAATTCATATATCCTTTTTTTATATCAATATATGGTCTACTTGTATAACACTACTAGTATATGAACTAGGTTAACAAAAAAAAGATGCTGTGATAGTATTATTGGTCTCCTTTAAAATTGAAAACGATGCTTTGGGCCGCGTTGGGACACTTTTTTTTTTTTTTGACTAGCGCGTTGGGACACTTTGATTAAGGGCCAGGGTGGCGGAATCCAGTGGCATTAGCACGGCATATTGGCCTGTCGACCAGACCAACATGCGGCGGGTTGGCCCGATTAATTTAGCGGCGGCCATGTGAGGTGTGCGTGGCGGCGGGGCGCCACCACGAGCCAGTATCTCCGCGCGTGGTCCTCTACTAATGGAGCCATGGGGAGCGTGCATGATCCGCCGCCCATGACAGCGTTCCGGGAATCATTCTGTCGTGATGGGCATGCACCGCGCGCTTTGCTCCTGGAAGCTTCACAATCTAATAACCGGCCGGGCCATTAACCACGTGCACGGTAACGAACACCCAAGTGTTCTGTACAGAGCGTGTATGATGAACCGCTGGGCCACCGGGTCATCGATCCGACACGTACGGGGGGCTCATGATCAGGAGGGTACTCTGCTGCGTGCCGTGCGGTGGCCAGGCGACCACCGACCAGTGTCAGGCCCCATGGGGCTACGACAACACGGGTTAGCGTTCAATAATACATGGACAGTGCTGTCAGTATACAGGAGTACTATACGCGTAGTACGTCGGTATGCGTCTGTTAGCCAAGCATCTATGTCGCGTAGTGCAGGGAAAGAAGGTTTGCTTTTTTTTGGATTAGAATTTATTATTACGGTAGCAATGAAAGAAACTGATGAGCTTGGAAGCTCCGAACAGAGGCCAGCTTGTTAGGGACAACCTTTTTCAGAGACTGAACTCGCTGCTGAGTTCTTCTACCATGTGTTCAGCAGCTTCCACTACTAAGGAACTGTGCAGCGTCATCATAACATAACACAACGAGAGCTAATACATCCTACGTGCAGCCAGCAACATATGCTACTACTAGTAGATGACAGGATTAGCTCCCGAGGTCTTACCGTCGGTGACGACCGCGGCGGCGCGCGCCGCCGCGCAGACGAGCAGCAACAGCGCGACGCGGCGCATCGTGCTCTCCTCCTCCTTTTGCCGGTGCTTCTCTTCCTCTTTTCGCAAGGACTCCTCTCCCCTGCCTGCTGCTTTGCGGTTGCGAGCCGGAGGACACACGGAACGACGAGCAGAGCAGCGGGCGCGGGCGCCACTTATAGAGCGGCCTCGGACCTGAACGCCCACGAGGCTGGCGCGGAATAGCGGGAATGCCACTGCGGCCCGGGTTCGGTCCGAGTCCAAGGCGGTCAGCCCCGCGCCGTACGCGTGTCCGGTGTGGGCGCCGGATCGGACGGACGCGCCGGCCCGGTTTCGAAGTGTGTCCCGCCTGCTCCTGCTCCTGCGGTCCTGCCCTCGCGCATGGCATGGGGGGGGGGGGGGGGGGGGGGGGACAGCCCCTGCGTGTGGTCACATGGTCCGTGGCCCCGCCGCGGCGCGGCGCCTCTCGTCAGCTCGCCGCGGGCGGCGCGTGGCCACTCGCTGGCTCCGACACGAGCGCGCGGCGCCGCTCGGGCTCGGCGGGGAGGGCAGAGTGCACGGCGCTGGCGGTGGTCATGAGGGCCAGCCTCGTCATTCCGGGGTGTCCGTCCGGCCGCGTCGGTTGCCGATCGCCTGACTCGACGCGCCTTGGGGCCGCGCCTCTCGCTTCGGTTCGGTTCCTGGCTAGTAATCCGGCTGCCTGGGCTCGGTTAATGCCACGTCACGCCACTCCCGGCCATGGTGCATCCAAAGAGACCGCGATGTACGCACGCCTGTACGTACAGCAGTGTGTACGCAGCTGTCAGCTTGTACGTGTGTTCGTGACTGCTGTTCCATTGGGCAGACGATCTTTGACGCCGGTCTCAGATCAGTCAGAGCCGCCGTGGCCGTCCGCGCCACCAGGGATACGTGCATCTATCCATTATCCAGGGGATTCTCCTGGCACGTTCACAGCAGCAACTACCACGACGCGGCCAGCGCACGACAAGATCGGGCCGGCCTCGTGGATCCGCCGTCTGGGACGACACCGGCGGGGAGATACCGCCGGCCCTGGCACATGGCGCCATGTGTACGTGCGCCGCCGTAAGTCACGCGCCATCCCTTGCTTGCCGCCTGAGCAAACCACGTCCGTCCTCGCTCGCCAATCCACACGACAAAGCACGAAGCCGGGATGATCTCGACAGGAAGGATCGGAGCTCGCTTGCACTCAACAGCGAGCTAATACGCCAGGACACGGACGGTCGGACTCGCGCGCGCGTGATCGGCGGATCTGTGGCGGCCGGCAAGGCAGCCGGGGTCTCGGCCCGCGCCCGCCTGGGACGGACGCGCGCAGGCAGGGGCAGGGGCAGGGCCGGGCTCGCGCCGCGCGGGCATCGCTTGCCGGAGCTGGCTCGACGTGCACCGCCATCATACTCGATCCCGGGGATATTTTTTAGTTTCCGCCCTCCCTTTCGCTCCCGAAATTAAAGCTCATCCACTGTGCCGGCCATCACGGCCATCGTATCGTCTGCCTCTGCCTGCACGATACATACGGGTCCGCCCAGGTCGATCGCCGACGACGACACGGGTCACCGCGCGTCGCCGTCGTCTCTACTCGCCGGGCGCGGCGTGGCGCGGCGCGGCGCATCTGCCCGCGGCCAGCCCCCATAAAACAAGTGATGGTTTCCAACTTCCATGTGCGGGGGGCTCTGTCGGATCGGATCGAGCCTCATCGCTCGGGTGCATGGTCAGTCAGCGCGTGCCGCCGGGCCGCTGCAGTGCGTGCCAGCGCCCCTGCCCGCCATTAGTTAATGGGAGCAAGTGGAAGGGCCTTATCTATCTCTGGGAGGACAGAGCAAGGCAGCCCACCCATGTGGGGCGTGACTGGGATCGATGGCCGTGGACGCCACTGTGCTCCCAGGCGCCGATTCGGAGCTTGGAACGAAGCAGGAAATGCAGGCAAGAGCCATGTAGGCATGTAGCTGATGGTTCACTTGGCTACTTGCGACAAATTTTTTTGGGTAAAGCTAAAACACACTCGAGTGTTTCTCGGCATCTCAGCACACGAATTTCTGACCGCCCGATCGATGCTTTTGTTAGTTTTTATCCGTTTGATACAGCTGCGGTGTTGCCCGCCTGCCCTATCTGGCCTGTCTGTTTTTTTTCTTTTGTATCGCTGACGATCTGACCCCACTGTGCAGCCCGCATTTTACCTATTTCTTTTTTTCCTCGAAGCTGTCGTTTCATTCCCCCCTTTCATTCTTGCGTCGATGGCGGCAAGCTGGCGAGGCGGAAGGCCACACGAGGAGGCGGCACCTGGCGAACTCCGAGGTTCATCCCGTGGACGGCGAGGTGAAGGCCCAGGAGATCCTCGTGGTCTGTCCCAGGGGCGACAAGGCGAATGTGCGAGGGTGGCGGCGACATGCGATCTCTAAGATTCGTTCATGGCTGCTCTTCAAACGCTCCCCCTTCACCAACCCTGCTTGATCCCCTGAGCGCTTTTGTCCTCGTATGATTTTTGCTCTCAGTTGTTGTAATATCTAGCTAGGCCACTTTCTGCTATAGAGTTTTGCGATTTCCTTTTTTTTGCGCTTCTGTCTTTGGCTATTGGCTCATCCGCTCATGCCATGTTTGTGATGATTCAATAGTTTTTTTTGTTCGGCTATTCTATCATTGTAACCGGATATGGTTATACTGGATTGGGAGTATTTGTTTCCGTTGTATAGGGCTGTGCCATTCTGTGAGCTGATTGGGTGCAGAGAAAGGGAAGAGGGAAGGAGGTCTAATTTCTGGATGAAATTTTGGTTATCATCCCAGGAGATCAGAGAATCAGTTTTTATTTTTTTTATATTTATTTCAACTAGAAGACATGATAGGTAGGGCTCTACGAACGACGGTGAGGGCATGACCCTGTTTTTCCCAGAACATGACAAGGTGAATGAATGGGGGTGGTGTCTATTATGTGTGTTTTTGAGGAGTTTTTATTTATTTTAATTGGCACGCATAAAATAATTTTGCTTCATGCTCTTTGTTGATTAATCCACCCTCCACAATGTGCAGAAGTGTACTACTGTAGGCATCTATGCACATATTTTTGAGTTTGGGGGTAGTTTTATTATGATATAATACTGTCTTCATATATTAGCTCAAGGTATATGTAATTTGACAAGCCATGGAAAGAATCTAACTATTTGTCCTGTGAAAATCTTTTAACTGCATTTTTATTGTTTTATGATATCTGCAACCTTTTTCAACTATCTCTTGTTGGGTATTCTAATGTAGGTTGTTGCTCTTCTATATCCTTTGACAAGCCATGGAAAGAACCTAATTCTTTTGTTTCTTTCTACTATATCGTTTTTTCTTCGAGGTACCTATTTATATATAATTATTCCTCTTTTATCGTATTGCTTTGCTTGAAATTTCAATTCCTAGTCTCAGTTACAGTTGATAATAGTTAATTTGACAGTGCAATATTTGGTGTAATTTATGTCCAAGATAACTGTCATTACCTAAAATGTCAATTGTTGTGTAACAGTATGGTCATATCAGATATTAGTACTATATGATAATGGCTAGTATCTTTGTTCCGGTAACTGAGATGTATGCTTGCTTCCAGGTTCTTATGCAGACCAACTTACCTTTCCAAAATTGATGTATGACCATCTGTTCTAGCTATGTGTTACTTGGGATATACTGAATTTTGTTTCAGGTTTTTTATGTCTTTAGATTTTAGAATTTGAGGGTATATTTGGCTAGATGCTCCAGTTTCTTATCTATTCCACTTATGTAGTTATATGTGCTCCTTTCTACTATGCATGATACTTTGGTTTCTCAATCACAAATAGCTAATGCTCCAGCAGGTTGCCAAATACATTTGTGCTGTCTTGCAGCCTGCATCCAAAAATGGGGAATGCATTGCACATTTGAGAGGTTAGCAAGCAGCATGTGACATCTATTGTTGGGCTACCAGATAGTATAACCTACCTCGATGCAACTGTCTATCGCAGATCTTCATTTTTTCCAATGCTAAAGCAGGAGCTTCTTATTATGGCTAGAGCCATCTTTGTTGTACTGTTATATTTCAAAGAATAATCATATATGATGCACATGTAATAATTTCATAGGATCTTCCTTCTTATTATAGTTACAGTTTAGAATAGTAATAGTTACAGTGATAATTTTACTATAATTCATATATGATGCACATGTAATAGTTCACTATATATTTTCATATATATGCATATTTGTCATTTGCATTTGAGGGGCTTCACTCATTACCCAAACTATCTGTCATTTGAGAGACCATAGAAATAATTTGATATTTGCAATCTGCCATTTGATATTTGAATCTGACTATTTGACATTTGCATTTGTGGTGTTTTAACAATTTCTTGTTTTTTTGTATATTTGTAAACCATAGAATAATTTTGAGGATTTTTGAATATGTATTCTGCATCTGTGTGTTTTTTATTATGATGATTATTTAATTTGCTACATGTAATGTTTGAAACCATATTATATGCAATTTTGAGGAAACCATAGATGAGCTTTTACTACCTTGTCGTTTGCTCATGTCTTGTTGCAATGAGCTCCAAACAACTATTTGCTTGTGATGCTCAACATAGAATAATCGGTTGTCCTTTGTTATATGATATTTGCATCCATTTTTGTTGAAATACTATTATGATATGTTCTATGTCTACTAGCTTTGATCTACATATGTCGATCTAGAGTTTTAGTGACAGTTCATATCTTCTAAAATTGCAGCGGTGATTATACCGTCATTTGTAGTTAAACAAGGTGTAATTTCAGTCTTTTTCCATTTCGTTCCTTGTTGTAATTTGCTGACATTTCTTATGCCATGTTTCTCCAGCATGCCATTTAGTTTCATATTTCAGTAGTCACACTGCCTACAGCTAAAATTCCAGTGGTTATTGTATTGTCATTCTTATGTCTGCATGGTGTAATAATTGTTCAAATGTCAGGCTATTTCATGTTTGGCTAACATGTTCCATATGTCTATGTTTGTAGATGTATTTGGACCCACCATATTCATTTGAGACGCACTATGTTCTCATCACTAGGGACATGCACACATAACTTGCCATTGAGGTCACTCAGAGCAAATTTGTAGTCAAAACAAATGAACAAAATAGTGTTCAATATTGTGAGCTACGATCTTTTATTTCATTTCTAAACTCAGCGTTTGTGACTGAATTTTGAAGCTCTATTCAGGCTTGTGTTCTGAAGTTTTCATTCCTTTTGACTTATTAATTGCCAAGTTGATGCAGTCAGTTATATTATTTGGTTATAGGGTTCTACATTCTTGTGTGACAAATATGTTACTTGAACTCAAGAGTTGCATGATTTTAATCTTTCAAATTTGTCATTAAAATGTTACATTTTCAATCCTAACTACAGGAACTGCATTCTTCAAATCTGTTTGTGCTTAGAAGGCTTATAATTAGATTTGTACAGCTGTGTATTGGTAAGAGTAATTAACCCTGCTTTTCAAAACTGAACGTTGGATTTTAATCCTGTGGTTGAAAAATCGGGTGTGGATATGCTCCCAAACACTCGATTTTTTCTACTGTACTAATCATGTGATTTGACGTTACAAAACACTCAGGTGAGCATAGGCTTCAAAACACTCGCGTTTGATATAGATAGATCCTTTTTTTTAGAGCACCGCGATGGCTTCCTTTTGTTTTGTTGATGTTTTGTCGGATTAATCTTGTCACCTGAAACTCTCAGAGACAGAACTCGATCTCCAGGTTATTACGGATGGGAGTTATCAGCTGATACAGAAAGATGCTGGTGAAATATTTACTTATACCATCTCGGTACGTACTGCTAGCTACTCTCTTCGTCCCTAAAAAAAATACAACTCTCGCTTTCTGAAGAGTCAAACAATTTTAAATTTCACCAAATTTATAAAAAATACTAACAATTATATCTTCAAATAGATTTACCATGAAAATATATTATATGACCAATCTATTGATACTTACTTTGTATTTCATAAATATCAATACTGAGCCTGTTCGGATGGTGGGAAAATCAGACCGCCGGGCTGCTTGTGTGGTCCTGCCGAACGGTTGGGATAAGCCGCTACCTCGGCCTCCCCCCCACCCCCATCCCCACCCACACACACCGCACACTCCCAAATCCTCTGCTAGAGTTGGAGATGCCGCATGCGTCGCCGCCGTCCAGGCCGCCCCGAGCCTCCACCCCTCCCCTTGCCGGTTCCTCCCCTCGCCACCTCCGTTGCACGCCGTTACACCTGCCCCTCGAGCCGCCACCACCACTCCCCTCACCGGCCACTCAACCCACCACACCCGTCGCCGCCGTCTCGGCCGGCCCGAGCCCTACCCCCCTCCCCCTTTTAAAGTTGGTGGAGTCCTAAATCCTTCACAAGTTTCATTGTCGAAGTCGCTATTTGGGAAACTTGATATTGATTATGCACTCTACATTAGCTGGCATATTGCTCATCAAATGTTTGCTGCCTGATGATCCTACAATAATGTACCATATTAAATGATTTTTACATTACCATATTAGGCTTCAAACATTGTGAATTAGCAAAGCAGAGCTGGCATCTTATAAATGTGACGGATACTCACCAGATAGGTCAATTTTTTTTTCTTTTTTCTTCTTCTTTTGCTTCGTCACATGCATTTGCATATTGATCTTGTTCTTACTGTGTATTGTGGTGCAGCTTTGTATAAAATTCCTGATTGGGCGATTTGTATTCTATCTAAAGCTGCTGGAATTTGCCTATTGGAGATCACTTTTGCAAACAATATATAGGATTACGGAGTTCAGATTGCATCATTAGTTGTATTATTAAAATTGGCACTGCAAGATAAGGTTTAGAACATGTAATGAAATTGGCTGGAGTGAGGAAGAATTTAAATATGTGTGCACGATACATCAGTTCTAATAGGTAATCTCTCTAAATTGTTTGAAAGAATGTGATAGGGCTCTAGGTTGTACAAAGAATTTATTTGATTATTCCTGCTCGTAAAGGTTTTAATTGTGGAGAAGCAACAAGTATTGCGACACATCGCTGGATGCAAGTAGCTGCGGTCAGGAGGGCTTCCACTAATTGTGGCCCACTGGTGTCTCATTATCAGCTGCCTTAGGAGCTAGCACTATATATCATCACGTCCAAGGTGTGCCTGCAATAAATATGATCTCAAATGTAGTTCAATACATCAATTGAAGATTGGAATGTGGAGGATCTTTTCTTTTTTAGGGTAGAAATGTGGAGGATCTTTGTTGTTTGGTTAGTCGATTATTGAAGTCCACAAATTTGAAACCATTTTGCATACTTCCGTAATTTGTTACTGTTTGCAATTGGCCAATATGTATTATAGTGGTATTCTTTTGTTCTAAGGATTGGTGAATGGACTCTATTATTATGGTATTGTGATATGAACTGCAAGAATTGATTTGTGGTTTGGCGCTATGTATGGATTTGTTCTTATTGTTTTTTTTAATTTGAAAAATATTGAGCAGCCTATTTGAAATGGCTGGGCTGGAGCCGATTCAACTTCTCTGACTTCATGAAGCGAAGTCACAAAGATGAACAGTGTTCTGAGTCTGGGTGAATAGTGCTCCCTATCGCGGTTCACTGTAGCAGATACTGTTCACAGAACACTGTTCGAAGGGTACTGTTTTCACTGTAGTATGGGTCTGTAGCGATCGATCCTATCCATCCATCTCAGATCGGGCGGCCCACAGAGGCTCAAAAAGTCACGGGAACCGTGTTCCCTGAGCAAGTCAGGGAATCCCGATTGGGCTGGAGCCAGCCCAGCCGAACAGGCCAACTATGTTGTCGTATAAATTTAATCAAATTCGAAAATGTTTGACTTCTCGAAAAGAGAGAGTTGCAATTTTTTTTTTGGGGGGACACAGAGCTAGCTAGCTCTAAGCTAAGCTGACGTGCTGTGCATTGCTTGCGCTAAAAGTGACCGTAGTGAAGAGTCGCCGTTGGGCTCATCCCAAAACAGGCACGGTTGCTTTGGTTCACCGTACCAATCGAGCTCCCGCCGGCGTCAAAATCGGTCAAAACAGCATCGGAGTTGATGCGCCGCCTTAACGCTTACGGCAAGCCCCTGCCATGCATCGTCGCGCATGTTCGTCGCCGGCGCGCGTCGTGTTCTGGGGCGGACGGAACGGTGGGTCGCGGGCACGTAGTATCCGCCTTGTTCCATCGAGTCATCGACGACGACAAGCGGCGAGCACATGCACGCGTGAAACAGAGGCGTTCAGTTTCCGGATAACTCCCCAGACGTGCGCGGACAAGGTCACGGTTTCATCAGAGAGCGCGCAGGTCGCCCCATGCGCCCTGGCCATCCATACCCATCAGCTGCAGGGCGTCTGCTCTGGCTGTACATGCATCCAGCTCAAATCTTTCGTTTGGATGGACTCGGCCGTCGTCGGCTCCGTGATTTGTGCTTGTTTAGTGGGATAGAAATGTAGCAAGGCTTTTGGACGCCAAGCCTACTTTTGTCTCAAGTCTCAACGCCAATAATTAGACTAACGTAGTAGGCCAATCTTGCATTCATCAGCAGCTACTAGGTTCAGGTTGGCGGTTTTCTGCCAATTTTTTTTTTTGAATCTAAACACGCCCTGAGGTCCGTCGTGAAAACGAGACGCCGTCATGAGTACTGTCGTGGCAGTCTTGCGGATAGGCTGGACCCTGTGTCCTATCCTATCTGCAGGTTCGTGCTACGTGGCATGTGACCTCGACCGATAGCAGCCGCGTATAAAGGTCAGTGAGCTGCGATACGAATCACGGTAGGTCGAGAGGGCAAAGCTTAGGCTGAGCATGGTCCATCCTTTTGTTCTGTTCCCCTACGTGCATGCACCGTACCGGGCGGCTGCTCTTGGACGGGAAACACTCCATGCATGATTATCAAAAAGAAAACTAGTAGCACATCCTCGAATAAAAAAGGAAACGAAAATGGATGGAAAAATCACTGTCGTGCTAGTTGCCACGTCTTTTTTTTTTCAAGTGACGCCTGCCTTGCTGAATTGTTCTGAATATCTTCAGAAGATCGATAACCATCCACTGTCCAGTAATTTTGCCTGCCTAAAAGGCTAAAACTACACTCCTCCGTTTCCACGGTGAAGACGACTGAAAGCTCCGCAGGAAAAGGATAAGCGAAACTATCCATCGACTGTGCCGGGGCAGCAGCTGTGCCCGGCGGGGGCCGCGCGCCGGGCCCCGCGAGGATGCATGGCGCATGGCGGCTTGGCGCAGCTGTTCCGCCGCTGGCCGGCCTCCCGGCCTCCCCCGTCGTCGGTTCCGCTGCCAGACGGGGCCCCCCGCCTGCGCCCGCGAGCGACACGGCCATGTAAGCCCCTTACCCAGCACAGAGCGGCGCGGCGGTGAGCGGTTGAGCGCGACGCGCAGCGACCGACACGAGCTCCCGCTGGCGGGCACCGGGCAGGCGCGGCGGGCCGACCGACAGATCGATCGATCTGCCGTCGCCGTCGCGGTGCAGGGTGCAGCCGCGTGCGGCGCGCCCGCCCGCCATGTGCACGATCTCCCCCGGGCCCCGGCCCGGCCTCTCACGCGACCGATCGATACCGGGCCCCCCCCCGGCCAGCCTGCCGCGGTCGGCCGGCTGGCTTCCAACCCCTATCCACTCGCCGCCGTTTATTTCCCTGGCCCTTCGTTCGACGCATGGCCCGCTCCCGCTCCGGGGGATAACGATCGGAACGCGCCGACGAAGGGATACGGGCCGAGGGCGCGGATCTCCGGTGCCGTCGCCTTGCGCGCGGTCGCGCGCGGCGAGTTGCCGTGGCGTCCGGCGCGGCGGGCGGTGGCCCTTCGTTCCAGCTGCTTGCGGCCTTGCGGGGAACGGGTGGACGCCGACCCGCCCGCTCGACGCTCGTACGTGTGTCGTTTCGTGTGTACGAGCTCGCGCATTGCAGGGGGACCTCGCGGCCGTCCCCGTCTCTGCCCGCGCTCGCGGCCTCGCGATTAATGGTTCCGAACGCCGAGGCCGCGAGGGCCAGTCGCCGGCCACGACCGCTCGCCGGACGGAATATCTGGCCGGGGCCGGGACCGTGGCGGGAAGCAGCGGACGAGCCGTCCGTGGAGTAAGTAACGTGTACATGAGTACATCAATGTATCCGATTATTATGATTATTATGCTTTACCGTTCAGCACGTAATTTATTTTTTGACGTGCAGCCAACGTGCGCCGGTGCTTTGGTTTCGATGTTGCAGGACTGGGCTTTGCTGATGACCGAATGTTGTTGTTTGTTGCCGAACTGCAGGAAACTTCTCCGGGAAGTTTTCATAAAAAAAACCCTTCTCCGGGAAGTTTGCTTGGGCTGGGCTTTTGAACTGGTATTTCGTTGGGCTTTGAATGGGCCTGATATGGAGCTCACCAGCACGGAGGCTGTGTAAATGGAGCCCACTTTTGTGCGAGAAGGGACGGAATTGCAGGTGCTCCACAAGCGTACTGAAGCTGAAGGCTTCTGCAGTCTGCTTGCACTGAAAGACGTCAGCGGTCAGCAGCTCAACCCCTTTGCTTTTCACTGCACTGAATCTGAATGTATTACCCACGTTGCTGTTGCGAGGTTCCATGTTAGCTTCCAAACTTCAGGCGGGCAGATCGTGCGTACGTACATATGCATATAGTGTACATACCAAGAAAATTGACGACCAAATTATTCAAGTACTTTCAGAGTACATGCAAATGAGCAACGAACTGATTCCAACTCGGTTGACGGTTGGTATGCTCGCTGTGGTGAAATATGCTCATCCAGATTAGAGCCATAATATAAGGTTTTAGAGATCTTGTTAATCTTGGGATGCTCATTCGTGGATTATATACAGGTGATCGTGATTTGTTGAAACTTGAGAGAGGAAACTTGTCACAGGACACATGGCCCAACCCACGGCACCCCATCCGAAAACACCCAGCGCACCCTCCCACCGCGAATGCGAGCCGTCCGTCCCAGATCCAACGTCCGTAAACGTCAACGCGTCACGGCCGTGGGCACTGGCGCGGTGGCGCCACTTTCCCCGTGCTCCCGAGTGCGGACAGGCAGGCAGAGGCAGCGGCACCGCCGCCCGTCACGGCGTCACGCGACCCCTCGGCCCGCGCCGCGCACGGCGCCACCTAACCCCCCCTCGCCCGGCGCCACCCCGGGCGGCCGGGCCCCGGCGGAGCCATCCCCTCCGCGGTAATTAAGCTAAAGTTTGCTTTGCTCCTCCTCGCCCGGCGGCGGCTGGAGATGGCGGCGGGGGCGGCTGCGCTGCCGCGGCTGGGCGCGCTGCTGCTCCCCTTCCTCGCCGTCGCGGCCTGCCTCGACGTCCCTTCCCATGGTAATGCACCTACTAACAACCCAGTGATGACGCACTTGTCAGAAGCAAACGACGGCCCGGCCGTTCTTAGCTAAGCTAGGGTTGCTATTACTAGTTCGTTAATTTGGCTGGCGCCGACCTCTGCTCTGGTGCGTTCAGCTGTGACTACTGACTTGTGACTACCGAGAGCATTTCGCTCGAGATGGAGTCCTCCGGCTCTGCCTATTTAGAGTAGCTGAACTGCTTAAATTATCTGGTGTTTAGAGTAGCCGATCCCTGAGGGGGGCGGTTACTTCCTCGATCTGCATTAATGTGCGGCTCTGATGCGCTAGAACGGCACAATCGGTGTTAATTTTGTGGAGTAAGGTTCAGACAGGGCAAAATGTGGTGATTGCTGATTTGGTTCAATTTATGCATGCTAAAGACCAGCCCGATAAAATTGTTCGAGCTGAATGCTAAAGGACTTGAGTGATTACCGCTGTATGCTGGATCGCGGATTTGCAAAGGTTGTTGCGAGTTCTGTGCGAAGGCACTAGATTTGTCTAAACTGAATGGAAATCAGCCATCCAGCATGTTAACAATATTTCCAGCATGTTAAACTGAATGGAAACTCCAATTCTGCAGCAAGCTTGTCCCATGCATGTCTCATGCTCTCATATGTGCATATTCTCATTTTATATTCATATTAATTTTTATGGCATGGATTACTACACACAAACACGGGATGTTTTATCATACTACCTTTTGGCTTCTGCTATGATCTGCTACTAGCTGGTGTCTGTTAGTCTTCTCATGCTTACAGAAGGGATCCCAGGCTCCCAGCCCGGTGTGCTGGGTCCGGGCTGTAGTTTTTTCGGTCCTTCAAACATTTGGTCCGAAACTGGTCGGAACTCTCTGTAATTTCGTTACTTTAGTAATGAAATTCGGGTCTCGTCCCGTTATGGAAAAATACTACCTTTTGGCTCATGGTGAAGTTCACAATAAATTGTATTCTCATCTCATCAAAGCATCGCATTCAAATTGCAGGGTGCTATTGGACTGGGTGCCAAAGCAAATAGTTTGGAGTATGCGCTGCTCGCCACTTCTTGGATTCTCAATCAGACGATTGTGATGGTCTCTGCATGGAGTCGAAAAGCCCTCCATGCCTTCCACTCCACACACATTTCTATTGCTGCAAACCAGGTCCATACAATGGTTTTACTACATTCAGTTAAGGAGAATGACTAGAGCAGTCTGCTGCATCTTGTACTAGTTTGTTTAAATCATGTATGGACATGGACTTTAATACCTACTACATAGCATAAACAGTTTCAGAGTGCAAATTATTTTAAATTGTTACTGTAACATTTGAATGAATTACTCTAGCGTTTTGATACAGATTGTCAATTGTGTGTTCTGAAGGACAGGAATCCCAAAGATAACAAACAAATGTGGAATTGTGGACATTGCAAGAGCAAGCTGGATTTTGGCAAAGAGTTTATATGCTGCTCTGATTGCTCTGATCCAACCATTATGGACAAGAAGTCAAGAATACCAAACTGGGTTACTGCAAAAGTGGTGCCAACTTAACAATGCAATTAAAACCACAAGGTATATTTTCACGACTAGATCATAGGGCAAGGCTCAATTGCAGCTTTGCAGCTTTTACTGCATACACATGTATTTTGAATCATTTTACTAACTTAAAAGATATCTGGTATTACAACACTATTCAGGTAACTCTTACTAATTAAGATGGGGTTGGGTGGGATCTTTCTTGTGTAAATTGCCTATACTATCCTGCATCTTATTATCTAAAAAGAAATACTATATTTACATCTTGTACTGCATGATTTTGAAAATACATGGGGTGCTATTGGACTGGTATAGTGCAGCATGGCTCTTAAGCAGAGGAAGTGTTTGTAACCATGTTAAACAGCACATGTGCATGGAATAATCTGTCTAAGTATGTATTCTGCAATTTGTCTCATCTGATGTAATGCTTATATTTGTTTTCAAAGCTTCAATTGTTGCCACAATTCAATTCACCACTTTTGCATTGAGTCTGCTTTTTCTTTGCAGTAGTTTCATGCTCAAACAGCTAACCAAGGCCATATTTCCTTCTTTGTCTCTTTCTAATTCAATACTCCTTGTCCTGAATATATGCAGAAACTTTTCACTGGGTTGCTGGCCCCTGGATGATATGCTCCTCTCCATGCGATGGTGGAGTTCGATATCGTGATGTTGCTTGTTATTGAAGTCTGGATGATAGCACGATCAAACACTACCCTGTGGATGATGCAAGCTGTTCTGCAGATGAAATGGTACTTCAAACTATTCAATTTTATATGTTTGCACCTTAATGGGAATTGTTTGTTGCAACAATAAGACATATTTGTTACTTAGTTTATTTATTAACAAAGACATACCCTGTGTCTACTGATATCGAAAACCAACTTTTATAATAAGGTCATGTCTAGTTATCTAAAAAAAATCACCAATGTCAGAACAGGTGCTGAAAATAGTATTGCAAGGATGATTATGTCAGATTAGTTAGATTTGTACGAATTGTGGTAAGCGTTAATCATAGCAATCTGCAAGAACATACTTTTTTTCATTGTCAGACGTATATGCTTAAATTGCTTACAAATTAACTTTCAAATGCTTGTTCAGCATTAATACAAAATATTTTTTGGAATAAGTGCAGCTATCTGAAACCTTCACTATCTTGACATAGGATTGACCTAAGCTTCAAGCAGAATATGTTGTGCAGAATTATCTCTTGTTATATGCTGTACTAAACATATTAAGTCTGAGGAATATGAATCTGAAGAGATATTGTATTTCATTCTCTGCTGCATTAGTAAATTTGTTTTCTCACTGCTGAATGCTGATTTATTCATTTGACAGCCTGCAAGACAGGAAGCATGTAATCAGCAGAGCTGTAGCGATCCTGAGATGACACAATCGATGAATCCCAAGAGATGTGGAATGTCTGGTTGGTTGGTAGCATTGGTGGTTGTCCTAGGTCTTGGTGCAATTGGTGGCATTGCATTTATCAGCTACACTTATTACAGGAGGTATGCATAAATCTTTCCACAGGATTACATTGTACAATTTTTTTTTCCTTTGCGCTTTTCTTCTTCTTTTTTTTTTTATGTTTTGTTTATGGTCATCTTCCTGGAGTTCAACTTCCCAGTGATTATTTCCTATGGCCACTCTTAAATGCACTATTGTTGGGGGGGTTTTTGTTTGTCCCTATCAAGGTAGAGAAAACAGAGAGGTTGATATAGAGCATTAGAGGAAAATATCTCTTTACTATTGATCACATAGGGAGGTGATTCGACCTACTGTAGAATAATAGAATTGTTGTAATGTTGTGGATGTATTGCATTGAGGCCTCGGCCGGTATATATTGGGGTACATGACTTGGGGGCAAGGCTCCCCGGGATACATATGGCAGCCTACGATACGTATATCTACAACTACCAAATATACTCTAATACTCCTCCGCAGTCACAGTGGGAGCACCGCAGACGGTGAGACTGGAGAAGAAACCGAAAGTAGGAGCTAACGGACTAACATCCCCCTGCAGCCATAAAGTCGGTGTGGTGCGGATGCTGCGACTGGAGAGAAAACCGGCGAGTAACTCATGCGGATGGTAGCCCTTTGTGCCGATGTCGAGGTAGCCGAACTGGAGAGCGAGGAGCCATGGTTGAAGATGCCGTGCATAGGATAGCCGTAGTCGACGTAGAGCTGTCGAGTTTGCCGAAGACGAGGTAGCCGCACATGAAGCCGCGGGAGCACGAGGAGGCGCCAGGTTGTGGCGTAATGGAGAAGACGCCAGAGACGAAGATGGCGACGCGTTCAGGCAGTCAGAGAGGGAGCGATGCCGAAGTCGATGCAGTCAGGCCATCAGGCGACACATTCCCAGGTTTGCCGGGCTTGGGAATGCGTCGGGGACGATGAGCATGCACCGGTGTTGCCAATACCGGACATGCAAGGGAGGATGCACAACTAGACGCCGTCGCCGGGGGACCAGCAGAGAAGGCCTCCATGGCGGTTGCAGGCGCAGAAGAACGGCGGGGTAGAAGATGACGACGCCTGCTGTTGCTTGGAGTAGAGGTGATAGCGACGCTGGCGACGGTCGTGCTGGACGAAGCGAGGAGAGCCCGGAGTTTCCAGCGCAAGGCCGGACGATCTAGGCGACACGGCGGCGATGCTCGAAGGGGACGACGAAGAACTCGAACGACTTGATGAAGACCATACGCGCAGGGCGCGTAGTGACGCGTAGTCGATGACGAAGTCGTGGACGTGGTCAGCGGCGGTGAGTAAGCAACAACGGAGAAGACCACGGGTGGCGCCGCTGTTGCCCGACGAGGCGATGCAGCGGTAGCCCTCTGTACTCGGTGAAGGGGCGCGCTCGACGAGGACGGACGTCATTGGAGCCGGGTGGATCATGCAAGTCGGCTGATCAGACCGAGTAGCGTGAGGCGAGATGACGGTGGTCGAAGTCGGTGAAGGCGTCCCGATCGGTAGATGCGACAACAAGCCGGCAAAGGTCGACATGCAAACGAGGCGGCGATGTAGGCGGCGGCGCAAAGAGCGCCCCCTAGGGTGCCGGCCAGCTCGCCATGCTGCAGGGTCGGAGAGGAAGAAGAGGCCGGTGAAGTCGACGCCGACGTCGAAGTAGAGGCGCGAGGTCGACGGGCGGCGGGCGACGCAATCCCGATCAGTGATCGGGCAGAAGAAAAACATGCAGCAGCAGCTCGTGTAGTACCTCAGGGTGCGCGTAGCACAGGAAGCCCTCACCCTTGACATCTTCTTTATGCCCATCACGGTCAGTGACCGCACGCGAGGGACAGAAAGAAATCATAGGGGCAAAGGCTGCCTAACCGACAGCGGTGGAGGGGACAGGCGGGGGGAATCTCGCCTAAGCGGAGGCTCCCCGCCGGGAGGGGCAACGGATCCCGCCGTGGGCGGGCGGCTCCCCGCAGGAAGAGAAGGATCTCGCCGGGGCGCACGCGGCTCCCTGCCAAGAGGTGACGAATCACGTCGGAGCGCACGGCTTCCCGTCGGGAAGCCGGAGGTACCGGGTCGGGCGGCTCACCGCCATGAGCGGCGACGAATCCCGCCGGGTTGGGCTGCGCGGCGTGGGATCCGGGCGAGGAGGTCGACGGGGTGAAGCGGAGGCGCCTCCAGGGAGCTCATCGACGATGGGCGAAGGTACCACGCGGTAATCCCCGCTGCCATGGCAGCACGGGGAAGAACGCGGGGAGACCGTGACTGCCACCACGGCAGAGCGGGTCGGGGTCGACGGTGACGACTTTGATGGAGGGTGATGAGGTACGCCGCGATTTGCTTCTGCTTGACACTGGCGGCTGATTAACAGGATCTGCCGTGGAGAGGGGCGCTGCCCCCGGCGGAGGTCATGGGCGGCCTCCCCGGGGGCGCGCTAGGAGGCCGTCGAGGGGGCGCCCTTGATGGGTGCCGTGGGCGATGACCGGCGGCGCACAGAAGGCAGGGGTGCGAGGAGAGGCAGCAGAAGGTTTAGGTCAGGATCTAAAACCCTAATCTCGTGATATCATGTAGAATAATAGAATTGTTGTAATGTTGTGGATGTATTGCATTGAGGCCTTAGCGGTATATATTGAGGTACATGACTTGGGGGGCAAGGCTCCCCGAGATACATATGGCAGTCTACGATACTATATCTACAACTACCAAATATACTCTAATACCTACGGAGAGCTTATGATTTGGATTCCCTGGAGCACAGTTTGGTCGGGTTCTGATTCGCTGCCCTTCTTCCCTCATCTTCTGTAAATTAAGCAGCACGTTTCAAGATCATGAACTTGCCTGCACATTCCATTGTACATAGAAAAAAAGCCTTTTGTAAAATGGCAAGGCCGGAGGTCACATCCCTAACAAATGGCTAACATTTTTGTTATTTTGGAAAGTGAATATTAATTGTTGATGTAACTGCACTTCCTGAAAAAAAGTTACTATTAAATTATTTCAAAGAACATACTAAATGTACTTGCTAATATATGGAGTCATCGGTTGATAGTTACTTCAGTTACTATGAAACCTTGGGAGCAGGGATTTTTTTACCGACCGCCGGGACCGAACCGCCGGCCACCGGTTCCGGTTTACCGGACCGGTTGGACCGGTTACCGGTAAAAACCGGCCAAACTCAAATTTGAATTCAAAACCCACAGTTATACCGGTTTCGAACATCTAACCGGCCGGTTAGACCGGTTTACCGGTCCGGTTTGACCGGTTACCGGTCGGTTTGACCGGTAACCGGTCGGTTTAGGTTAAATTCAAATTTTTTTTCTTTTTTAGTTTAAATTCAAATGCCCGCAAAGTATACTAAATGAATGTTTGTATAATATGTTTTAGCCTAAATGAACCCTCCAACTCTCTTTTGTACTACTTTTACATTGTATTTGTATACTTTTGTATGCATGTTTTTTTTGTTTAACTTCAAATGCTCGCAAAGTATACTAAATGAACGAATATTTGAAAAAATTTGACACCATTAGATTCGTCGCAACTTGAAGTATTTTTAAGAATTTTTTGGGATTTTTCCATATTTTGAAATTCAAATTTAAAATTTGAATTTGGGCCGGTTTGAAACCGGCCGGAACCGGAACCGGTCCGGGCCGATTAGACCGGTAACCGCGGTTACCGGACCGGTTCCGGCCGGTTTTTTTAACCCTGCTTGGGAGAGCTTATGCTCTTGAATTTGTAGGTTTCTTGTTTTTTATGGATATTGAGAAATTGCTCTACTTGTTTTCAACTCATGCACAACTCTTTTCCTTCATCTTTTTGCTGTTTACAGGAGATCCTCTGGGCCCAGTGGTTTCGTGTATGTCATGATGGAAGCTTATTCTTGAGGTAGTGGACCATTTGCCTGTAAGCCTGCGAGCAGTTAGACTGTAGAAAATGACTAGATTGGGAGACAACCGGTTTGTTCATTTTTTGGTGTGCGGTTTTTGTCATCAGTAATGGTTTGTCAATCTCTTCCAGCTGATTCATGTGCAGCCGAGTAGATTGTGCTGGCGCAGCTGGGGGAGTTGTGCACACGTCTGTAGTTGCCAAGGCTGTGAATCCAGGAGCCGGGGATCTGTCAGGAAGGATATCTAATTCGCTGCTATAGCTGTGGCGTGTGCCAATGGGCCATGTGTTCATACCCATGCCAAAACTAAGCCGATGGCGAACGATTTCTCAGTACGAAATATGTTTTTTTTTTCTCAAGTCACAACTAAAGTTTTAGTTCTTTGATTCGAAGGTGAAGCAACGACGTCCCAGAGATTCTAGTCACAGTGTCTTCGTTTAGTATGATGGTGGGCTGTGGGCCCAGCCCAATTAGCAAGATTCCACTGATTTAATTAAAATCCGTCAATGCAAAGGGGGTTAAATGCAAAAGTGCCATCTCCAAAGGTGATCAACTAATCTTGATCGAAATAAGGTCAATCTCAATAGGAATTTTGTGAAGAGTTTTATAGTATTAAATTAGAAGAAGGGAGTTTCATAGGAGAGAATAGTTTCATCTTTATAGAAGTCGGTTCACACAGTTACCTAATTTTTAGTATTAGTAACCGTACCATGAAACTATGTAGTGAATCTGGCTAACGAGGCCGCAAGGCACTGTGCGGTGGTGCAAGGTGACTAATGGAAAGATTTAGGACAGAGATGTTTCAATGGATTAACATGGTGATGAGATATAGAGCGTAATTAGAGCAAGCCGCAAGGGAAATCTACTATCTATCTACTACTACCTTCGTATCTTTTTAGATGTCGTTTCAGACCAAATAAATATATTAAAATAAATTAAAATTTTATGTCCTAACGATATCTAAAAAATTATGGAGGAAGTACTACCTAAAAAAAGAACGAAGTGAGTCTGCCTCTCCCGTGAATCTGCCTTCCCCGTGGCTCTGCCAAACCGCGGTTCTACCCCCTCTCCCATCACCTCTTCCCCGTCCGCCCCACGCCTGCCTCTCGACGGTTCCGCCTCCAGCGCCGCACCACGCCCTCCACAGTGCCCCCCCCCCCCTCCGGCGCCGCACCACGCCCTCCACAGTGCCCCCCCCCCCTCCGGCGCCGCACCACGCCCTCGCTGCCGCCACCGCATCTTCACGCTCCCCTCGCGCTCCTCTATCTCCTCCCCCTCACGCTCGCCGCCTTCTCGCCTCCTCCTCACGACGCTCTTGCCTCCCCCGCGCTTGCCTCCGGTGGCCGAGGTCCAACCGGCTCCGCTCTCGCCTCCCCCTCGCTCTCCTGTTCTTCCTCTGGGCTGGCCGGCCGGAGTTTTGGCGGCTCGGTCTGCTCCATGGGTAGCGACGTCCGGTGGGGAACGGCGATGTGAGGAGGCGGAAGAGGTGCAGATCGGTGAGGGGAAGCTCGTGGCGGCCTCGGGTTGGTCCATCGGCCGGTGACCACGGCAAATCGGCTCGGCGAACCGTGGTGGGCGGCGCGCGGCTTGCTCTGCTCCGGCGGCAACGAGGCTCCGGCGGACGGTTTGTGACGGGGATCGATGGAACGGGGCCGTGTTGCCATGGGGAAGGCCGAGGCGATGGCGATTTGGTCCGGCCGACGTCCAACGGGGTGAACCTCAGGTGAGAAAGCAACGCCGCAGCTGCCAACGGAATAAGCTCCTTCCGCTCCCCTTCATATCTCGTGCACCTCCCCTCCATTTGCTTCTCTGCCTTTACCAGTTTCATCATTCCCATTTGTTTTGTCCTTCAGATCCATCAGAGGAGACGAAGTAACGTGAGCCCAACTGCTGCCGCTGGCCACTGTCGCAAGGACAAGATGGGCAAAGTAAAAAACTCGTGAGTAATTTTATTAGCCTGCGATTCCCTCTAACCTGCCCCACTCTTGCATCTCTGTTCAAGCACGAGCATCCCTAATGTAACCTCTTGCATCCTCTCCATTAGCTTGTAGATTACTGAATGCACATCACGTTTGTTGCCGGAATTGGTTTGCAGTTGCTAGAGTGAAGATTTCCCGTAACACCATCCTCCTGGTCTCCAATGTCACAGTCTACCCACCAGGTGTTCGATAGAATGCTTATAATAGGATACTGTTCACCACTAATTTGTAAAAAGGTGTATCACATGTTTAGTAGCACTGTGGACTTCCAAGGATGAAAGATTTCTGGCAATGGATTTTACCTTGCAATTTTACCTTGCTATGGTTGATGTGAATGAAAGAGTTTCTGGGAATTGGAGGGGGTTCAAAGTTCTATTGCACTTGATCTGCTAGAAGGTTTGGAGTTTTGTTGGTGTTGAGGCATCCCTGTTTTTTTTCTCTATAATATAGGCCCTGTTTAGTTCTTTACATGTAAACGCAAAAAAGCCGTAAACGCATTAAAGTAAAACAGTATCTTGCTAATTTGAAATAATAAATGAAGTCTATTTGCAAAACTTTTTGCATGGATGGGCTGTAAATCGCGAGACGATTCTAATGAGCCTACTTAATCCATGATTTGCAACAGTGATACTACAGTAACCATCCGCTAATTATTGATTAAACATGGATTAATTAGCATCATTAGATTCGTCTCGCGATTTACAACCCATCTATGCAAAAAGTTTTGCAAATAGACTTCATTTAATACTTCAAATGCCCTATTTACATCTTTACATATTTTTGTAAAATGAACTAAACACACCCATAGTTACATCCCTGTTTGAATAGAAGCACGAGCTTGTCAATGAGTTATTAGAACCTAGTCAACCTACAGCTCGCATCCGGAAACATATTTCAAGTAGAGAGAAGAGCTCGTCAAGGATAAGGTCGGTCACTTTGTTTATCTGGATTCTTTTTAAGCGTGATTCTTTTGAGTTTTAGATATCTAGACAAGCTCGGTATTTTCATGGTAAATGTAATGTATATTTGCCTACACTGAATAGTGTTAGATCAGTTGCAAAGCAAAATGAATGCTAAATCCTTTGAGAATATGTAGAATTGCATTTCCACTTTCATCTTATTTTTTGGGGCTAAGAGAATCTCTTATATCCACTTCTTCTGAATTATGGAAAATTTTATTTTTATTTCCTACCTTCAAATGCATATCGATTCTCACTTCTGAGGAGGTGTATTTACTGCATTAGAGATGCTTTCTGACAAGGTGCACACAAAAGTCTTTTTTGCAAGTACTGGTACTAGGATCTGTGTGGAATGCATGAACTTAGTAGTCACATAGATTTGATTGTCATTTAAAAAAAATATTAGATAACCACTTTTTCCTGAAGCTTGCTTGCCCAGAATGTGTAGCAGATTTGATGAGACCACAGAGGTTTCAATAAGAGACCACCATAAGACATTCTCCCTTTTCCTTTTATTTCTGAATCTAATGCTTGTTTGATCTGAAATTGTACATGTATGGCTAAAGCAGTGTTCGGTGTTGCGAGCACCCCTGAGCATAGTTATGGAGTGCCATAATTTAGACTGCATCATTTATATCTCACTGTGCCATCTCCACCAACAAATACTTCTAAGAGAAACATATCAGAGCAAAAGGTAAACATGATATAACTTTCCATGAACAATTCGTTGGTGTTTTGTTAACCAATATATCATTTGGTTACTTGTTTCTTTTCATGATGTGAGTGCATTCGTCTATACATATGCTACACTCATGTTAGATCAGACTCAACAAGTGCTTTATATAAAAGTCATCCGTGTTTTATTTTTATTGCTTCCTGAAATCACTGATGGACAAATCGTGCCATTGGATTGCAGTGATAACAACAGAGCCCAGGAATATCCTGCTGAGGCACTTCTATCAGAAGTCCAAGGAGAAGATAAGCTATTCGATCAAGGCTATATAGATCACATGACTACGGAATCCAACCATCTATACGTGAATCCTGTCCAGAATTCTAGGTGAGGCCAAAGAGAGCAGCTCCACACAATCTCGCTCAGGAGAACAACAAACAACCTAAGGGTCCTGTCACCCATGCTGGAAGCCAGTCAAACGCAAGAAGCCTCCTTTTTGATGTAAACAAGTAATACCCTCCTTTCTGGATAAGTTAGCATGAGTTGCCTCTGCTTGTTGTGGCCACCCTAAAAAGATCTGATATACAAAGGGAACCTTCAATGTACCTCACGCCCCTTAACTTGGTTATTGTGTAGCCATTCTCTGTTTTAACACGGAATTTGTGCAAGTCTTGAAGCGATGTTAGCCCTTCGATGCCATGAATTAGAGCAGTTGTATCTGCATCTACATGCAAGTGTTGCAGGCTAATTAGTGAATTCATGCTTCTTGGTAACTATGTGAATCTACAGTGGTGCTGCGGCGTGTAAAGTTGTTTGCTGATTTGTTCTATGGTGATTGTACTGCCTTGAATTGGCTATGTATATGCATACATATATGCCTGTGTCTGATGCTGATTCCAGTTAGATTCAGCTAGAATCATTTTTCCTATCTTGAGAGATGTGGCCGAATGGCAGAATGAGGAAAACTACTGTCTTCTATTTTAGTAAGTACGGATCGTTGTCTCCTTTTCTGTCATATTCTGTGACTTATTTATTTTTGTAAGACTAATATTTGAAAACAACAAACAAACAATTTGAGAACATTGTCCGATACAATTGGTCAAGACTTTCAGAAACTAAATTGTTAGGTAAACCTTTGGTTTCTTTTAACTCTTTCTGTTATCCTCAATTATTTCTTGAAGTTAATGCGTTGTGTGCCATTAGAGTTTCATGATCAAATTATATATTGTTCCTATCTTTCTGGGCAATGCAAACATCAGTTGTCATTTACCAAATATCTCCATAAATGTGCGATTTACCAAATATCTTCAGGAATGTGTGGTCTAATTCATCTATCAATAGTTCAATGCATTGTAGGCTAATGTTGCCTCTCCAAGCTTCACCGTGCCAGCTCGGCAGCTTATGTCCTTCTGGTTCGACAGCCAACAGGGCAAGTCCAAATAGGCGGCCGTCGGGCAGAGAGCAGTTTGTTAGCAGCATAACAGCGCTAAGGGGATTGGAGTGACATCTTATTGTTCCGGTGGAAAAGGAAATAAAGAGAATTCCGAAGTGCTAATAATAATGCTAACTGGGGAATTTGTTTAGCCTGTTGCAAGGTATTGGCACAAAACTATTTGAATTCCTGTATATGCATTGGTATAGATGAACATTTAGAATCGAGCATGCTCAATAGTACTATTTCTCCAGCTGGTTACACATCAAATTTGCAAAAATTTCATTCTTGTATATCATGATAATTGTAGCTTTATATATTGCTTTTTTGTGTATTGTAAAAAAAATCTTTTATCACCCGTAGCAACGCAAAAGCATTTAACTAGTCATAATAAAAGGATAAAAATATATAATGGTCAAATCACATTTTTACTCTTTTATATTTATATTTTTACTCTGTTTTTCTGCGGCCAAGTGAACAGTAGTGGGGCGGTAACCCTAGAGGGTGATCCCGTGTTATATACCTGGGCCACGCGGAGCCCCGCCTGCACCCGCCGAGCCAACTCGGCCCACGCCCACGCGCTAGCCAGAGCATGGCCCCGTTAGTACGCCCAATTCGAGCGTTTCCATAAAGCCAGGCCAGAGGCCTCCTTTGGCACAACGCTGGCTAGACTAACAGGCCTATACAGCCATCCAAACATCAGCTGGTTGGTCTATTGGAGCCTGATTGGGGGTTATCCACCCAACCAAACAGCCCCTATGTGACCCTCGCAACATGTAGCGAGCTTAATAAAATGGAAAGGATTCGGTTCCAAAAACAAAAATCGTAGGACGATCCATGATGAACTATTTCTAGATAAGGTTTTGAACAGAATACCGTTTTGATCAAGACGTATGGTTTTAAAATTTGGTTGGGGAAAAGACGAAGGGTAAAATACTATTTCTAAAAAAGACAAAGTGATAAGAGGGTGTCACAAAAGCTAAAAAACAAATTTTATAGGATAGCAATTCGTCCGGCGATGTTATACGGTGCTGAATGTTGGCCTAAAAAAAGCGACATATCCAGCAACTGAGTGTAGCAGAGATGCGGATGTTGCGGTGGTTTTGCGGGCACACAATGAGCGATAGAGTCCGGAACGAAGTTATTCAGGATAGGGTCGGGGTGGCACCAATTGAGGAGAAACTTACCCAGCATCGGCTGAGATGGTTTGGACATGTTCAACGAAGGCCTCATGAGGCGCCGGTGCGTAATGAGGTTCTTGAGCGGGTCGATAATGTAAAGAGGGGTAGAGGTAGACCTAAACTGATGTGGGATGAGTCGGTTAAGAGAGACCTTAAGGATTGGAATATCTCTAAAGAGATAGTTTTGGATAGGAGCGTTTGGAGACTAGCTATCAATGTGCCTAAATCTTGAACTTATTTCTTTCGGGTTTTATCTCTAATCTATCCTAATTTGCTTGGAAAAAAAGATATGTTGTTGTTTTTTTGGTGCAGAAGGACAAAGCAAACGAAATTTCAAAGATTCGAGAAAAAAAAAAGAAAAGAAATATCGCCGACTCTTCGCACGCCGGATTCTCCAAATCCCCCGTCTCCCCAGTCCTCGCCGAGACCCCAATTCCGCCGCGAGGTTGGGGTTTCCTGGTTCCAGCGATGCTAGAGCCGCAGAGCATGCTCCGCGACGCCGGCGGCGGCTACCCCTCCACCACCTTCGCCCCACTTCTTGCGCGCCCGCCGCTTCTGTCCGAGCCCTCGCCTGCGACCGTCGGCTCACCGGAGATAACGGACGAGGAGATCGGCGCCGCCACCGCGGCCTGCTGCCGCATCTGCCTGGAGTCCGAGTCCGAGCCTGGTGAGCCCCCGCCCCAGTTGGCTGACGGCGTTCCTTACCCTTGCTTATTGGTGTGCGCAAAGGGGTCGTCGGTCCGTGCAACTGCAGCATTTGGTTCAGTTGGTAGCTTCGCGTGCCTTTGGGTAATGGTGCTGCTGTCTGCGTTGGATTGGATGTTTGGATTGTTTACTTCGGTGTTAATGTTGGAGAGTATTCCTAGGGTTCAAGGTGATCCTGCTGTGCTGTGGCTGAGGCTAATCCGTGTTGCTTGTTTTGGCTTTGATGCAGGTGATGAGCTAATATCTCCCTGTATGTGCAAGGGGACGCAGCAATTTGTGCACCGCTCCTGCCTTGACCATTGGAGGTCTGTTAAGGTAGCACATATTTATTTGGTACTGGTGTGGCATTTCTTCTGATAAACTGGCCTGTCGCAATTTGCTTGTTAAAATAGGTTCCTAAGCAAGGTCATGCAGCAGAATATTATTATTAGTAAGCTTATATCAGCAAATTCTTTTGGTCAACGACAGGTCTTAATAAATCCTCACCTGCAGCAGTTTGAATATACTAACATGCATTTTTGGTTACTTACTTTTATTTTTTATCTTTCTTTGTAAACTGCCTATACTAAGTCAACCTGTAAGATAGTTACTAGTTACTGTTGTCAATTGTTTGATCAAGCATGGTAGCACTAAATGATGCTGTCTTGACATATCTCAGGAAGGAACTGCCTTTTCGCACTGCACAACATGCAAGGCGCGATTCCATCTGCGGGTTGAATGTCTGGAGGATGACATATGTCGTAGAATGAAGTTCCGGTTGTTTGTTGCCAGAGATGTCATACTTGTATTCCTTGTTATACAAGCCGTGAGATCACCTTTCCCTTTGATTACTCTATATTGCTCTTTATTGTTCATAGTCATATTGGCATCAGTTAACTGCAAACTGCTTGCATTTATTATTTCGTTGAGTGAAAGCTTAGTGAACCTGGGTTACTACAGCGGGCACGTATTTGAAGTGTGCATCTCATTTACACTTTTTCAGGCCATCGCTGCCATAGGTGGTATGGCATATTTGTTGGATAAAGATGGGAACTTCAGAAACAGATTTTCTGACGATTGGGAACGGTTTCTGTCAAAGCGTCCGGTTCCCTTTTACTACTGTGTTGGTATGTGTTTTCTTCTGGAACTGCACTTACAATTGTTACAAAGATTGGGATGGTTACTGGTGTTTGAATGCTAAATAATAAATACTAATAAATATCATATAGACTGTATGCACGCGTCAGTTTGTAGTCTTGCTTTAGTGCCTATGTTTTGCAATCATGCTTTGTGAGCATTATCCCTCAAGGCCGTAAGTTTCTTCTCTTGATCCTTATGCATTGAAAATAGAATTGTTTAGTCAAATTAAAATATGTCACACCATTATGGTGTTGCATTTTGCTGTTCTCCATAATTTAAACAATAATAACTTTCCAGATTGCAATTCTTAACTGATCTGTTCATGTAAGAGATGTTAGTATCTCCTAGTGACGAGTTAATTAGGTTACTGATATGACCATAAATTTGGTTCAGGTGTGGTGGTGTTCTTTGTACTGGTTGGATTTTTTGGGCTAATAGTGCACCTATCATCTTTCAATAACAATGATCCGTGCTTGGCTGGATGCCATAATGGCTGCTATGGCTGGGGTATAGCGGAGTTACCAGCTTCAATAGAAGCCTGTTTTGCTTTCGCTGTCATCTTTGTTATTATATTCGCCATCCTTGGAGTCGCATATGGGTTCCTTGCTGCAACGCTGGCCATCCAGAGGATCTGGCAGCGGCACTATCACATACTTACCAAGAAGGAGCTGACAAAGGCAAGTTTGCTTAAAGTGAATCTGAGAGAGAAAGAGAGTCGGATATTATTGCTCATTAGCCGCTCAAATATTTCTCTGTTTGATGATGCACAGGAATATGTTGTGGAGGACCTTCCAGGTGGTTACACACCGCCAAAGATGGATCCAGAGCATGAACAGCGTCTGAAGATGTTGCAGCTCATGTAGCTTCCACTCGTGCAAATGACGGACAGAAGTATCACATCTTTTCGGCGCATCAATTACAAGCATAATGTATATGTAGCTGGGATAAAATCTAAGCATATTCAGTGATGTGCAGTCCATGTAATGACTGCCGGGATATACTTAGTAAATGGAACCACGGTTGAAAAAGGGGAATCTCATGGAACCCTGGTGAAGCTGACCTGCCGTGAAACGGGGGAATAGGTACATACCATACCTGGTATTTGTCTGCGACAATACTGCATCATTTCCCCCCTGCGAGAATGCTACGTTTTTCTGCGAGAATACTACGTGATTTGTGTACGAACAGGTGCAAATTAATTTAGGTAATGTTTTCTTTCATGTAGTACATGTGTTACAAGGTTGGAGGACGCGCCTGTTCGAAAAGCCCGCACTCGAGGGCTCGGACACGGGAAAAGATTCTGTACGCCAACGTCTCTCCGAGGCGTAAACTGTTATCGCGGCGCCAGCCCTGCATGCCGCCCTCCAATCCAGTAATCCACCCTTGATTTTGGTCGCCGAAATTCTTTGGAGCAAATAAAGCGTGCATCTTCGCGGCGTTCTGAGTGCCGCACGCTAGAGAGCTCTCAGCAGGTCGCTTCGCTGCGAAGTTGTTGCCTCCTCTGTTTCTCTCCGGCCGGCGTCGTGCTGGGGGCTGGGCATGCCGTACGCACTGTCCAGATCAAGCAACGGGCAATAATGGCTTTCCTCTCAATTCTCAGAAGTCAAAAAAGTGGCCAAGCCTTTGCTTACGCATAAGCGGCAGGTTTTAAGCAGAGCCGTGCCGCGTCTGGTTCAGCAGCCGGTAGCTAGCTCTCGAGGATCCCCATCCCCGTGCGCGCCTCGTTCGCTTCTCCGGTTTTGTCCCCCGAAATCCCCTCGATCCATCCCCCATTCCCCCCGCACGCTCGACGAGCCGATCCACGTACATCCACCGATCCTCCTCCTAAGCATGCACCTGCCGCCTCCCGCTGCTCCCGCCCCGGTCGATCGAGGAATGCCGCCGGCGGCGGCTGGGGATGGGGCCTTGCCGGAGGCGGCGACGACGGGCAAGGACGACGATGTCGAGGCCTCGCCCGCCGCGTGCTGCCGCATATGCCTTCAGCCCGACTGCGCCCGCGGTTAGTACCTCAACGTCGTCGATCCTCACCTGTCACCTCTGCCGTTACACGTTTCTGTGTCAGATGTGAGGTCTTGATTTTGCCTAGCCATCTGATGATCCACCTGCGCGTGCGCTACGAACTGCACGCTCTCCTTTTCTGATGGCCGCTCGTTTCATTTTTTTTTTGCTCGCCACTACATGCATGCATGCCTACGTCAACCATCTTCTACTGGATAATGGATATTAATTGCGAGAGTAGCTAGTTAAATACATGGTTTATTTGGCATTTACATCCACGAGCACATATATGAAATCGCTGTAAGCCTGTTGTTAGTTATTTAGCTTGATGAAAAGTTTGGAAGCTCCATCTACTTGTTCCCTTCCTTTTTCACATACTGCTCTATGAACTTGTTATCTTGTATGGTTGGGGACGTTAAATGACAACAGTCCATAATTAGCTTAGTTTTGACTTTGGCTTCAAGACTGGAAAATATTAGTCCAATAAAGTCAATTCCGCCAGTTTTTTGCTAAAATAAACCTGTGCCTAATTATTTTCAAATCACCAGTCACGAATCCAAAAAGATTAGAGTCTATAAGCTCTTCCCTCCACCATCAACATACACTCCTAGATAATCCCTTTCTTAAAGGCTTAAAGCCATAACTCGACTAGGGCATGAAGTAGCCATACATCTAATCCATCTGGAATTCTGGATCCATCTGTTAATCACTCGCTTGCAGATCAGTATTAGATTTCCAAGTGTGTTCAAAGCTTTGTTAGCTTATGCTTGTTTATTGCTGTTGGAAATATTTCAGTTAAGATATATTGTGATCTTCACTATTAAGGAAGCGTTTAAACCATCTAAACGCGATTAAGGAAACCTAATGATAAAACCCTAATGGGCTGTGATCAGCAGGCCCATTAGGCCCATTTCCAGAGGCTGGCCCCCAGCCCCACAGTGCCTATAAATATAAGGTCGTGGTTAGCATCTTAATCAACCCATTCACGTCATTCTAAAACCATAGCCACCGCTAGTCTAATCGCTAAGGGCACTGGAGGGGTTTGGAAGGCCAAGCACTCCCGTTTGGCGCCCGAAGGACGCCGATTCGCTGCTGCATCTCCTACACCGACAAGAACGCCTATTTCCTCTACGGATCAGGCGTAAATGGCTGCTGCTACTGCTAACGCTGGTATAATGTTTACCAATTTATTCCGCATTAGATTGATTCGTCATGAACTAGGTTATGTTAAGATCTTGGGTTATTAGCCTCTAATGTTTAAGCCTGGCTATTTCTAACAATCGGTATCATGAGTGTAACACCCCTGTGTTAATCGTCTCGCTAATCACGAGTTAACTCGCTAATCGTGGACTCAAAATTTGTCATTAGCGTTAACCGAGTCCGCGATTTAATCTTTGTCTTAGCCGTTTTCGATCTCGTTTTTGTCCTTGATCTGAGCTCCAAATCAACTTTCGCCCAAAACAAAAGTTGTAGATCTTTTAATCCTCTACAATTTTTATTTTGGCCAAATTTCAAGTTGTTATATGAAATTTGGAGTTTTAGCGGGTCAAACTGGAGTCAAAATCATTCAAACGAGTCAACAGTGAGAGCTCCAGCGTTTTCACTGTTTTGCCCATACCGACACCGGCGACCGTCGACGCCGGCGAGCTCCTCCACGCGTCGCTCATCCCGGCGTTCCTCGGCGTCTGGGCGCCGCCCTTATCCTCTCGCGAGCACGGGAACCTTCTCCCTTCCAGCCTTCTCCTTCCTCGGAGCTAGGTCGAGCTCGAGCGAGCAGAGACGAGTTCGAGCCGTCGTCGTTCGTCGCACCGGCCAAGGCTCGCCGCCCCGCTTCGATTCATCGCGCTCCAACCCACTGCACCTCGCCCCGAAGCTCGTCCATCCCTCCACGAGCCCGGCCGAGCCCCTACCCCGGCCAAATCGAGTACAGACGCCGTCCACCATCGCCGTTTTCGTTGAGCTTCGCCATCGCCATCGAGCTGCTTTCCCCAGCCATCCTCCGCCCCAAATCGACCCACGGTGAGCTCAATCGCGGCCTCCTCCTACTCCCCGACCTATTCCTCACCCGAATCGGCGCCGCCGCCGTCGAATCGAAGCCGCGCCGCCGCGGAACGCGCTGGGCGCCGCCCGCGCACGTCGCCGGCTCCCCCTGCTCCAGCCCGCTTGCCGCTGCCGCGCGCCCTAGGGCCGCCTAGAAACCCTAGCCGCGCTGCCGCCCACCTCCGCCGCCGGCTGGCCCGGGCCAGGCTGGAACGCGGCCGCCGCCGCGCGTCCTGCCCCGGCGCCGCCGCGGGCCGCCGCGGACCGCCCTGCGCCGCCCTACGCCGCGCGCCTGCCCACCGCGGACCGCCCTGCGCCGCCCTACGCCGCGCCGCTCCGTCGGCCGGGCTCCGCCGGCGGGAGCCGGTGCCGCGCCGCCGCTGGCCGCATTGGCCGCACGCCGCCCGTGCGGCGAAAGCAGAGGAGGGGGAGGCAGCTGGGCCGGTGCTCACTGCCATGTGGGGCCCGGCTGTCAGCCCCCCTTTTCCTTTTATGTTTTTAAGTTTTATTTCTTTATTCCGACTGAGAAATTCATAATTGCCTAGAAATTCACAGAAAAATGCGAAAAATGCCAAATAAATTTTGTTGGGTTTCTAAAATCATGATCTTCAGAGGAAAAATACTTAAGCATGCTTTTTGTCACTGTTGCCCTGTTGAAATTTCAGTTTGTGTTTAAGGTAGTTTAATTTGTACCACTTGTTCTGTTGCTCTAAAAATTATGAAAAATTCGCAGTGGCTTACTCATTTCATGTGTAGCCCACTGTAAACGTTTCATGACCTGTTGCTATGCACTTTTGTGTAGATCTATTTATGTTCCTTTTACCTTGCTAGGGTTATTTAAATGTTTTGTTAGTAGCAGTAAATATTGGAAAATTTGGGTGTCATGCCGTATTGCTTTCACGTTGAGCTGGTACCTTGTGTTGCTGGATCATGCATGCAAGTTAGGGTTTTGCTTATAGTTTGCCCCTAACCATGTACTTTTCTTTATAGAAAGGTTGTTAGTAGTTTTTTTGGAAGGAAACACTTCAGGCTAATTTGAGTTAATCTTTTTAGCGCATTAGGTTCTCATGCATTGCACTGTGTTCTAATTGGGCATGGCATATTTTTATTCGTGTAGACGCTGCGAACGAAGCTGTCCACGAGCTAGTCGCTGAGCCGGTCCAGGAGCCACGAGCAGAAGAGCCACAGAAGGTCGCCGTTGAGCCCGCTGCAGAAGATCTCGTTAGCCCTGCTGACCTGCAAGGCAAGCCCCGGAGTATAACTATAATTTAATTTATTCAATGTTTATTTAAGTATTGTGCATTTATGTTCTAGGAGTTGATTGGAACCATAGTATGCATGTTTTCCCTAGTTACCGTGGGCCTATACTAGTATATAGGTGTCGCTAGAAATGCTCTGCTAAGTAGGATTTCGGTAGAAGTCGAGTGATTACTGTCACTCGCGAGTTTAGGAGCTTAATTCCATAGCTTGGCTTTGAAATGCGCTGGTGAGTAAAAAGAATTGGAGACCGGGCGGGAATGAATTGGAGTATTGTTTTGGGATAGATGAGAAAATGATCTTCTGCCTGTGTCGATTGAGGACCGTACCGTTGTTGGCCTTGATGACCGAGTTTGAACAGTACTAACCACATGCCGGAAGTAGGAGGTAGTCGAAACCGGTAAGCTAATTACCTGATTTGCAACGATACTTTGAATCGCGACCTGCTATTCTGGGAGTGGGATGATGGCGGGTGTTGGAGTGTATATCGCCTCCTAGTTCTCTGGGAGTTCGCTGTGAGGGACCCTTCACCCGGGTTTTGGCAGGCGTGATTCAGACGTCGGGGTGATGATGGGAACAGTTGACGTGTGTGGCCCGACGGGGTTTACGCGTGTCGTGTGAGTTAGGTCCACCTTGCAAGGTTAAATCGGATCGATTCGCCGTCTCTCTCGGTTAAGAGAACCTTGGTCACTGCGTCACATCGTAGTAAGAAGTGGAATAAGTATTGAAGGTAGCGATGGAATGTTGTACCTGTTGTTTTGAAGACTTTAATCTAATCTACCATATGTGCTCTAGATGATTAGGCGAATTTAGTTAATACTTGGTATACTAAATGAAGCTAAAATATTGAAAGTAAGGATTCACTTCTAGCAGCCTTTCAGCAAAAGAACTCCAGAGCCAAAAAGCCTTGCATGTCTAGGTAATGGGCTAAGTATATCCAGAGTCGGGTAAGCCTTGCTGAGTATTAGTATACTCAGGGCTGTTGTTGTACCCCTTTTTAAACAGGTTGTGTCCCCGCTGACTTCGAGGAGATCTGCGCGTCCTGGATTGGACAGCCGCTTCCTCCGGGTTGGACCGTCGAGTGGGCCCCGTCTTCCCCGTGAAGGTTGGGCAGGTTGGCGTCACATCGGTGGGCAGGATGTGGAGCTCACCTTTTATCGTCGTCGTAGTTATCGTATTGTATTTTCGAACTCAGTTTTAAACTTCCGCTGTGTTTTAACTCTGTCGTTTGTATTCGAACCTTTTATGTAAAACCTGTGTTGTAAATTAATTTTAAGTTTTCTGTGTGCTGGTAACACCTGTGCCCGTCTTCGTACGGGTCTAAGTGCAATTGTGATCCTGGAGTACAGTAGTTTAATCGGGATTTTACCCGACAGCCTGTCAGGTTACACCGTTTTAAGTGCACAGTAACTTGATTAAGTATTAAGATGATGGTTAGTGCATTTAAGCCGGTTTAATTTGGACGGTGCTGCTACAATGAGCCATCTTAACCTAGTCATGCACGGTCAATTTTTGAGCCATGTTTATGCCTCTGTTTTCGTCGGTTTAAGATGCAAAACGTGCTGTGCAGATTAGATCTTATTGCACAGTTAAGTTTGATTCACGGTTTAGATGCAATTAGATCCTGCAGAATGGCTTTTATGTGTTAATTATGCGTGATTAGATCTAAATCATGGTTAATTAAGTTTCTGATCACGAGATTAGATCTAATCTAATTCGGTTTAGGTCAAGTTTAAGATTAATCTTGATCTGTTAATGCTAAGTGTCTCGGATTAGATGCAAATCATTAATGTTTATGCTAATTCTTGGTTAAACCGAGACAAATTGATGATTAGCTATGTAATTAAGGTTAGGGTTTGCTGCTACTTAATCTGTTCCCCAAATTAAGCCTCTGTTCATGTTAATTTCCGCAAATTAGATCCAAATTCATGAGATTGGATGCATCAGTAAGCATGTAGAAGAAGAGGATTGCAAATTTCAAATCTCATTAAGAAAACCCCCAAATTTATGATGAACCCTAACCCTAATGGATGAATCCTTACCTGGAGATGTGTCTGAGCCATAAGATCTCGGCGAAGGACACCCCAACGGAGCCCCTCGACGGGGAGCCGCGCGACTCGGTCGCACGGCAACCCGGCGAGAGGATCCGGAAGGGCATCGAGGCGCTGCGGCGCAGGCCGCTCACCGCGCACGGCGCGGGACCCGCGCATGAGCAGCGCGAGGCTCGCGGCATCAGAAGGCGGAGGGCTAGGGCGGCGACGCTCGCGCGGCCCCGGCGGCGTTTTAGGCGGCCAGCATGCCGGCCGGGCTCTCCACACGCCGGCCCCACAAGGGCGTGTGGCACGCCATCAGCGGGCGCCCGGGGGGCGGCCAGCGGCCGCAGCTCCCTCGGAGCAGCGCATCAGGCTGCTGCTGGCTGGGGCCCGCTGGCGCGCGAGCGTCGGGCGCATGAGGCGGCGGCCGCACGGGGTCGCGGGGACAAGTCCCCCCACCAGCGTTGGTCGCGCGGCACCCCTGGCACGCGCTCCGGCGCATGAGAGCCAGGCGGCGGCCGGCCCGAGCGCGTGAAAGGGCAGATCAGTGGCGGCTCGGGCTGAGAAAGAAAGGGAGTGTGGCTTGAGTAGGGTTCTCAGACCAGACTCCACATATTTATACAGCATCAGATTAGTTCGTGGCCCTCCGATCGTAACGAACGGCTGAGATTGTTCCGCATTAGGGTTTTGCGGGATGGGCCAAATGGGCCAAATGCGCAGTTTGGGCCGCGCGCTTGGGGATGTTTTTGGGCTGTTTTTCATGAGTTTTAGCCCATTTAATGTTAAAGCCTTATTCTTTTACTGTTTCTTATGATTTAAGCTTAATTTTAATTGTTGTTATGTTTAAAGGCTTCAATTATTTCTGTTGCACTTATTAATTACCAGTATTATGTTAATTAATTTCCATGAGTTATGTAAATGCTTTTAATTATGTTTTAATTGCATTTATTCACTGAAAATTATGTTCATCCACCATAAGCAATTAAGATACACTCTATTTAAATGGAACCATCGGGAAGTTTATTTAGAGCACTTGTAATTAATTCTGACCATCGTTGATTTAATTACGAGTTTTAATGATAAATTTCGTTTGTTTTCCCCATCGGTGATGCAAATTGAAATTTATGTATGATTTTAATCAGACCATCGTAGGGTCAATATCATACTTCTTATGCGCATCTTAATTGTGAGTTTAATTAAGTTATTATTCTCATGATTTTCAGTGAACACTGTGACGGGCTACCTGAAATCCATTGAGCCCCTGAATGGCACCAAATATCCAAGCTAGTATAAAGATGTTAATGTTGCCATTGCTGTGTGCGAGTATGATCTCGCCTTACGTCAAGCCAAGCCAGCAGAGCCCACTGATCCCAATGGTGATCGTACTGCCATTGAGAAGTGGGAGAGATCAGACAGGATGGCCAACATGATCATTAAGAACACGATCACTCCGGCCATCTGTGGTGCTATTCCTGATAAGGACAAGGATGGTAATGATCTGAACACCAAGGCATATCTTGCCAAGGTGGAGGAGAACTTTAAGAGTTCTTCCAAGACTTATGCTAGCACCCTGATCATGAAGATGCTGACTTCACAGTATGATGGGCAAAGTGGAATCAGGGAGCACATTATGAGCATGTGTGACATGGCAAATAAGCTGAAGACACTGGATATGGCTATCTCTGATGGTTTTCTGGTGCACTTCATCATGACTTCTCTGCCAGTACAGTACAGTCCCTTCAAAATAAGCTACAACACTCAGAAGGCGACTTGGAGCATGGCTGAGCTCATTAGCTACTGTGTTGAGGAAGAAGAAAGGCAGAAAGCTGAGAGGATGAAGGATGCTGTCAACATGGTCAGCGAGTGCTTTGGGCGTGTTAGCATGAGCAACACTCCTAAGCATCAGGCTGAGTCTGGCAGCAGCAGGCAGCATAAGAGAAAGTTTAAGGGCCATAAGAGCAAGGCAGTGTCACATAAGAAGACCTCTAATGAGAGGCTGTGCAAGTTCTGCAAGTCACCTAAACATGAGCAGAAGGATTGCCATGGATTTAAGGAGTGGCTTAAGAACAAAGGTACAATTACTGATTATGTATCTTTTATTGATGAATCATTCTTAGTGAATTTTTCTCCTAATACTTGGTGGATTGACTCAGGTGCCACTGTGCACATTTCCAATTCACTGCAGGTATTCAGTTCGATCCGAACTATAAGAGAGGGGGAGCGAAGTCTAAGAGTGGCTGATGGCAATGAAGTGAAGGTTGAAGGCATTGGGAGCTTCAATTTGGAGTTACCAGGCGGCTTCAACCTTAGTTTGCATGATGTTCTTTATGTTCCCAGTTTGAAGAGAAACCTTATTTCTGTTTCGTGTTTAGATAAGTCGGGACATATTTGTGAGTTTGGCAACTCTGTGTGCAACATTAAATTTCATAATTTAAGTGTGGGCCTTGGTCATTTGCAAGGCGATCTTTATTTGCTCTCTCTTGATAAAGTTTATTCTGCAATGAATGTGGATGATGTATCGCATAAGCGTAAGCGTGATGATGAGACTTCTTCGAAATTGTGGCATTGTCGTTTGGGCCACATTTCGAGGGGGAGAATTGAGCGTCTCATAAGAGAAGAGATACTCCATTCATTAGATCTCTCAGACTTAGATCAACAATGCGTTGATTGTATTAAGGGGAAATTCGCTAAGACAATTAAGAAAGGAGCTACTCGGAGTTCGGGCCTATTAGAAATAATTCATACTGATATTTGTGGCCCGTTCCCAGTAAAGTCTGTTGATGGTTTTGACTCGTTCATTACTTTCACAGATGACTTCTCTCGTTATGGTTATATTTACCCCATTCGTGATCGATCCGAGTCATTAGATAAATTCAAAATATTCAAGGCTGAAGTGGAAAATCAGCATAATGTAACTATTAAATTAGTGAGATCGGATCGAGGTGGTGAATATAATGGGAGACATGCTCCATTCGGCCAAGTACCTGGACCATTCGCTAAGTATCTTGAAGAGAATGGTATAAAGGCTCAGTACAGTATGCCGGGCGAACCACAACAAAACGGAGTTGCTGAGCGTCGTAATCGTACACTAATGGACATGGTACGTAGCATGCTTAGTTATTCTACTTTGTCTATGGAGCTGTGGACGGAAGCATTAAAAACAGCTGCGCACATACTTAATCGTGTTCCTTCCAAATCCGTGTCAAAAACACCTTATGAGTTGTGGTTTGGGAAGAAACCATCGCTTAATTATTTGCGTGTGTGGGGCTGTCCAGCCGAAGCTAAGTTATTTAATCCACAGCAAAAGAAATTAGATGATAAGACGGTGAGCTGCTATTTCATCGGATACCCTGATAAGTCTAAGGGATACCAATTCTACTGTCCTGATCATTTCACTAAGTTCGTTGAGACCAGGCAGGCTGTATTCCTAGAGGATGCAGGAATCAGTGGGAGCTTTCCAAGGAGGGAAATTAATCTTGAAGAAATACGGGCTGAGCTTCCCATCCCGGTGATTCAAGAAACAGTAACACCTCAGTTAGTGCCGCTGTTTGTTCCTTCCGTTCAGAGTACACCATGTGTTCAGATTACGCCTCCTGTTCAGAGTACTAGCGCTGCTCCGCCTGTTGAAGTAACTCTTGATCCTGCGAGCGAACAACAAGCTGAGCAAATGGCGCCTAATGTTGAAGTTGAGAACCCTATCGAGGTGCCTCAGACTGCACCTCAACCAGCACCTCAGCCTGTTGAACCATTAAGAAGATCACAGCGGGCTAGGAAACAGACAGTTTTCCCTGATTATGAGACATACTTAAGTGAAGACATGTATGATATTGGGAAAGCTGATGATCCTAACTCATTTAGAGAGGCAGTATCATGTGAGAACTCTGCCAAATGGGTTGAGCCCATGGAAGAAGAGCTTAAGTCCATGACTTCCAATGATGTTTGGGATCTGGTAGATATTCCTAATGGAGTCAAACCAGTAGGCTGTAAATGGGTCTACAAGACTAAACGTGATTCTAAAGGGAATGTCGAACGATTCAAAGCAAGGCTTGTAGCCAAAGGTTTTACACAAAAGGAAGGGGTTGGTTATAATGAAACGTTCTCCCCTGTGTCTAAGAAAGATTCATTCAGAATCGTTGTGGCGCTAGTGGCTCATTATGACTTAGAGCTACATCAGATGGATGTCAAAACTGCGTTCCTTAATGGAGACTTGGATGAGACCATCTTCATGGCGCAACCGGAAGGTTTTGTTGTGATGGGCAAGGAACATTTAGGATGCAGACTTAAGAAATCTATTTACGGGCTTAAGCAAGCGTCAAGACAGTGGAACCTTAAATTCGATCAAGTGATTAAGAAATTCGGATTTAAGGAGAATGATGTGGATAATTGTATCTACACTAAGATAAAGGGTGGTAAATTTATAATTCTAGTGCTTTATGTGGATGATATCCTATTAGCGAGCAGCGATAAGCGTATGCTGCATGAAACAAAGGGATTTCTTTCATCCAATTTTGATATGAAAGATCTTGGTGAAGCCTCTTATGTTCTGGGCATTGAGATACACCGAGATAGGACCAAAGGAGTACTAGGATTGTCTCAAAAAGCATATATTGAGAAAATGCTTAAGAGATTTAATATGGATAAGAGTAAGGCCACACCTGTTCCATTAGCGAAGGGCGATAAGTTTAGTGAAGCCCAATGTCCTAAGAACCAATTGGAATCAGATGAGATGAAGGACATATCTTATGCTTCAGCTGTCGGAAGCCTGATATATGCACAAGTCTGTACGCGTCCTGGCTTGGCATTTGCTACCGGAATATTTGGAAGATATCAAAAAAATCCCGGAAAGGTCCACTGGGTTGGTGTCAAGAAGGCATTATGTTACTGCCAAGGCACTAAAGACTTCATGCTCACATACAGAAGATCAGATAACCTTGAAGTTGTGGGTTATACTGATGCTGACTTTGCTGGATGTGTGGATAGTAGGAAATCTACATCAGGATATATCTACACGTTAGCTGGTGGAGCTATATCATGGAAAAGCTCTAAGCAAAGTTTAGTTGCAGCGTAGACGATGCAAGCTGAGTTTGTGGCATGCTATGAAGCAACTCGACAGGCTGTTTGGCTTAAGAATTTTATTCCGGGCCTCAAGGTAATTGACAGCATTACGGAACCTATAACGTTATACTGCGATAATCAGTCTGCAGTATTCTTTTCGAGTAACAACAAGTCAAGTGGTGCTTCCAAACACATTGACCTTAAGTATCGTGTTGTGAAAGAAAGATGCCAGGATCGAACCATTAAGATTGAGCACATAAGAACTAATTCTATGTTAGCGGATCCGCTCACTAAAGCCTTGCCACCGAACGTGTTTAAGCAGCACATTACTAATATGGGTTTGGTGGATAGTCTTTAGGTCCTGGTTTAGGGCCATTATGACTCCCAACTAACGAATAAGCGTTCTACCGAGGTGTTTCAGTGAGACTGTGGGTAATGGGGTCCCAGTAGTGCATCAAGCTACTGACGACGCATTGGTCCGGTACTTTCTGTTACTACTAAGGGTGAACATTAGTATGATACGAACATTAGCCTTAACCGTTCGATCAAGTGGGAGAATGTTGGAAATATTTCAGTTAAGATATATTGTGATCTTCACTATTAAGGAATCATTTAAACCATTTAAACGCGATTAAGGAAACCTAATGATAAAACCCTAATGGGCTGTGATCAGCAGGCCCATTAGGCCCGTTTCCAGAGGCTGGCCCCCAGCCCCACAGTGCCTATAAATATAAGGTCGTGGTTAGCACCTTAATCAACCCATTCACGTCATTCTAAAACCCTAGCCACCGCTAGTCTGATCGCTAAGGGCACTGGAGGGGTTTGGAAGGCCAAGCACTCCCGTTTGGCGCCCGAAGGACGCCGATTCGCTGCTGCATCTCCTACACCGACAAGAACGCCTACTTCCTCTACGGATCAGGCGTAAATGGCTGCTGCTACTGCTAACGCTGGTATAATTTTTACCAATTTATTCCGCATTAGATTGATTCGTCATGAACTAGGTTATGTTAAGATCTTGGGTTATTAGCCTCTAATGTTTAAGCCTGGCTATTTCTAACAATTGCGACCCCTACTCCACTGTTGCTGATCGATTTTTCTTCTCTTGGTTTTGGAGTAGGCGATGAGCTCATATCTCCCTGTAGGTGCAAGGGGACTCAGCAGTTTGTTCATCGTACATGCCTCGATCACTGGAGGGCTGTCAAGGTATGGTTATCTTCTGGGAATTATGTTTAGTCTCTCAAATTTGTAAATTTTCATTGAATTGTATATAAAAAAAGGGCATGGAGCACTTGCAAGAATATGTTGAACTAGCTATGTACTTCCTTCACTTTTTTTAGTTATAAACTTGACTAAAATTGGGCCGTTACTTTTTCCATCTCGCCAATTGACAATTTGGCACCACGTCTAAGAAGCAGAATTTGCAATATTCTGAAGGCTAACTTTGACTGACAGCTTTCACAAGAAACATCCTTCCAAATTTTTTTAGTACATCTAATGAATAATGACAAAAGTTTAGTGATGTAGTCATCATATATCTAACTTAAAACATATTGACATATGCAAACTTTTTCGCAACTTGAAATCCCTAACATTATTAGATTCTGAAACTTTAGAAAAACTCCAACATATTGTCGTTAGGACAGAATGTAGTCAACACACTATTATCGTCAGGAGACTCACTATCACCAACATATTTGCATCCAACAAATTAAAAGTTCTCACACGAATCCTTCTTTAAATTGCAGCCAGCAGAATATATATAACAAAAATATTAGCTACCATAGATTGATAATGTGCGATAGCATGTCATGACAGAGACTTGCTCAGCCATTGTTAGATCGGAAATGAGATGTTAGCACTAAATTATTTTGTCTACATATTTCTGCAGGAAGGGACTGCATTTTCACACTGTACTACTTGCAAAGCGCAATTCCATCTTCGGGTTGAGTTTCTGGAAGATGACATGTGTCGTAGAATGAAGTTCCGGTTGTTTGTTGCTAGAGATGTCTTCCTTGTCTTCCTTGCAATACAAGCAGTGAGACCACATTTCCCTTTTATTTACCCCTTGTTGTTGTTCATTGTTCAGAATAATCTGGCAATATAAAACTGCACGGAGATTGAATGTTGTATCTTTGGGTAAAATCTGATGGAACATGGATTACTAAAGTAGAGCATTTATTTTGCCATCATAAGAGTACTGTTGTCGGTCGAAACCCACCGGCGAGCAGCGACAGGCAACACGAAGAGCCGGGAGGTCGCCGGAGCGCTGGCAGTCACTGCTTCCTCGTCAACGGCCCGCAATTCCGTCACGCGCCCGGATATTCCGGAGAATGTAAGGCGTGCCACCTGACCTATACCCGATCAGGAAGGTGCGAACGTGCTTGCAACGATTTGCCTGCATACACAGACACGTGGAAACGTAAGACCGAGCCGTGGTCGGCTCCCGGGACGACTCTTGCATCGGCTTTAAAGAGCCGATCGAGTCCCGGTGTCAGATTGGATCTGTGTGTATCCGAATATTGACGAATAAAGCGAATAATTATGAGAAACTTGCTTCAATTGAATCTAGATGATCTGATCCACGACAGGTAACTAAACCATAACAAAAAACAGAGGACTAAGAACTAGCAAGAGCCGATTCCCGGAACAATCCCTATTAAGGCCAAAATAAAGCATCTATTACATCACCGGAATATCCAATCCGTTTGCAGAGCCTAACCTAGCAGATATTGAGCTAATTCTTATAAAATAAGAACAAACCGTAACAGATTGGATCTACTAGATAGAAAAAAACAAGGTGTTAACTCTACGCAACTAACTCTCTGCAACGAGAATTAGCTTAAGATCAAGCATGAATGCATAGAGAGAACATGATATTCGTAGATGATAAGCAACAAAAGCACGATAGATCTACTAAAGCCATGCTACGAACATCGAGATAACTAGCACTACTCGCCATCAAAAACGCTTCAGTACGAATAATACCAAGGTAAAAGCAAGAACAACGCTGCCCTGATCGCAAGAAACGATCAGGACAGCATGACGCTTACTTGGATGAAACCCTAGAATTAGGGGTGGCGGTGCGCCAAGAGTTGTTGTTGCAAAACGTGATGACGTTCTCTTTTTCATGAATAACATAGGGTACATATTTATAGTCCGGAGACTTAGGAAACAATCTAATCCTATCTTGTCCCGATCGGACTCTATCTTTAATCTTGAACTAAATCTAAAGATACATGGCCCATGTAGCCCAAATGCTCACGCAGGAGCCGATTTACAAGCCTTCTTAATCTTCTGCTTTAAGCCCAACTTGCTTTCGGCCCTGTTAATTTATGGCGATAACAAGTACGGCTTTCGGCCCTGTTAATTTATGGCGATAACAAGTACGCTCATGAATGGCCGGATATTTCAGACTGTGTTGTAGAGGCCGGAATATTGAAATATTCCTTTATCTAAAAAAAGAGTATGCTCATGACATATTGATGTTGGTTAGTTTCTGGTATGGAGTGTGGAGGAGTAGATGTGAAGTAGTGGATGTTTCTTTTGTTCTGGTTTTGCTCTCGGGCGGTGAGCAGTTGAAGTGGGTAACATTTTGTGCTGCTTTGTATATTGGTAACCCCAGTACAAAAGGTGTAATACTCTGGTTACACTTTCTATAAAGCCACGCGTTATAAAAAAATAGAGCATTTAGTATTGTGTTTCAGAATCAGGCTTTACCCCTATATTATCAGTATAATTTATAATGTTGTGTAATAGTATCGTGCAGTGTTAGCATTAGCTTAAACGCTTTTTTTCCAAGGAAAACTTAAACATCGTTGAATGATTATTGTGCAAGATACTTGCAATGGATATCTCATTTGTTTTTTTTTTGCCTTCTCAGGTCATTGGTACCATTGCTGGTGTGGCATATCTGTTGGATAGAGATGGAAAATTCAGAAACAGGTTTGCTGATAGTGGAGATCACCTCCTGTCAAAGCATCCAGTTTTGTTCTACTATTGTGTTGGTAAGTTTGTTTTCTACTTTCGACTTCAATTCAGATTGTGCGTGCTGATAATGCAGTGTTTACTGGGTGGCTTGGAACTGATTAACTAAACAGTAAGTACCATATACACTGCATGTATCGGCCTGCATCGATTTGTCTTAGTAAACTCGGTCTCTGTTTGTCGCGGTAAACTCTCTTATGACTAATGTCTTTGAACCTATTTTCTTGTTCACTGAAGATAAAGTGCTTTACCGCAATGAAAACTCAACATGCCATGTCACACAATTGCTAATGCTACATCTTCTTCCTAAATTGGTACTACTGCAGTGAAAATACAATATTACAAATTACAATATAAGCTTTTCAAACTGCATATCAACTGATCTAGTAAAGGTAAAAAGGTAGCTAACTGAAACCGTACGTCTGTGCCCACTGCCCACCAAATTGCTCCAGGTGTGGTGGTGTTCTTCGCACTGATCGGACTTTGCGGGCTGCTGCTCCACTGCTTCTCCTCCGACAACACCGACCCAACATGCCTGGGCGGGTGCTCCTACGAATGCGTGGAATGCTTCGCGGCCTCCGGGGAAGCCTCCTGCCTCGTCCTTGCCGTCGTCGTCGTCGTCGTCTTCGCCATCCCCGGGGTCATCTACGGTTGCATCGCGGCGACTCTGGCCTTCCAGAACATCATGCAACGCCACTACCACATCCTCCACAAGATGGAGCTGACAAAGGCACGAGTAGTCTCTACTGATCGATCCGCTGAGCATTTGCATTTCGTTTCCATCCAATCAGATTTTGTGGGTTTGTTTGTTAATTATAACCGGTCGGAACATTTAACTTTTCGGTGAGCAGGTGTACCGTGTACGTCGTGGAGGACCTGCAAGGGGATTACGCGCCGCCACCCAAGATGGACCCGAAGCACGAGCAGCGCCTCAAGATGTTGCAGCTCGTGTAGCTGCTGCGACCACTACCTTCTGTTCTGCTTGCATCTCTCACCAGCCGAATCATCCAGAACATTAGCATCCCGAACCACGGTTAAAGATGTCTGGCTGTGCAACAATTGACTGGAACAGCTAAGATTTCACTTGGATATAAACTCGAATGCGTAGGCTTCCATCAATTGCTTGCTGCATCTTCCACTTCCAGCTTCCCACCTCCTGCACGGCAGCTGAGGACGACGTGCAATCGCGATTGGCGCTGCATTGCCTGACTCTCCCACCAGCTATCAGCAGCATCGATCTCGTTCCTCTCTTGCTTTGGAATGGCGCTATCGTCGTGATCACCTGCACGCATCTCCAAGATTGTGAACCCTAGGATAGTTGTGTGATGTTTCGACGACGAATCGTGGCTCAAAAAATCGAATGTTGACAAATTCAATTCACTGCGAGAAGGGGATTTACCCGATGGTTTATCGCAGGATACGTACATCTAGATCTAGCCATAAAAAAGAAAGCCGCTTTCGAATTCAGGATACGGGAACAGTTGTTCGTGTCAACGCCATCCCAAGGCGTACGCAGATGTTCTCGTGTACGTACGTGATGCAGCGCACGCTTCCAAGTTTCCAACCCCGGCGCGGCTCTCGCAGCCGCCACGAGCCCACGAGGCGGACACCGCCCGCCTCCTCGGCGACCGGTTGATTCGAATGCGGCCGCGCCGCCGCCGCCGCCGTGAGCGAGAGTGATGCGCCTCGCCTCCTCCGCCTTCCTCCGCCGCGCCGCTGCCATGTCCTCCTCCTACGGTGTACGCCTCCCTCCCGACTCCCCACCTCTTGTCTCATCTCCTCATCCCCCCGCCCCCCTCCAATCTCTCTTCGCGTCTAAACTCTGCCTCCCTTGCAGCGCAGCAGAGGCTACCCGCGCCCCCGCCGCGGGTACTCGGCCAGGCCCTCGCCGCCGCCAGCGGCGCCCCCCGACTCCGGCGCCGAGCTCGTCAGCGGGGATTCCCACCTCAGCGCCGTGCGCGCCGTCAACGAATCCCTCCGCCGCGGCGGCGTCCGCGGCCCCCCGCCGCCCTACAGGCAAGGGCATCAGCCTCACCAGCCGCACTACGGCTACGGCTACGGCTACGGTTATGGCTACGGATACGGCCGGCCACAGCACCCGGCTCCGCCTTACGGGGCTGTACCGTACAACTACGGCCACCCGCAGCAGCAGCAGCTGCCGCCGCCGGGGCCTCAGTACGGCTACGGGGCTCCGAACCCGTACGTTCATGGGCACCCGCAGCCGCACGGGCGTGCGCCAGCTGGGGCAAGGTTCCGTCCTGGCGCGCCGCAGCTGACTCCCAGGTTGGCAGATTACCGCCGACGGTGGCGGTTTGCGAAGCAGCAGCCGCCACGCCAAGCTGGTAACATCTTCCAGAACTGGTGATATGGTCCCTTTCAATGCTTGCCACTTTTAGAAAATCGCGTAGCTAATCCACGAGAGAGCGATGCTCACTAGTTGAAAATTTACACTGGTTAGTTACTTCCTTTCTTGTTCAAATTGTAAGGATTTTTCGGATAGGATTGGCACCAGCCATTTTACTAAATTTGTGATTGAATTCCAATTTGGTTTATGAGTAGTAATTACAGGGCTATAGTTGCACTAATGTGCTTATGGACATGAGGACATCAAACGTGTTTCTTGTTGTTGCCTTCCTACTTTTCCAATTGAATGTTTCATCTGTATTTCAAATTCCATTATGTATGTGAAATAGTACTCTTTATTCTTGTAATCATTGCCTTTTGGTCATGACTTGAGTAATTATAATGTGCGTATGGTCCCCGTAAATCTGTCATTCTAGTAGAGTTTACATATCTGGCTTTGGTATTTAAGCATTGCACTTTTGAATGTACAGAGAGGTTTAAGGTTCTATCGTACAATATACTTGCGGACTATCTGGCCCAGGAGCACCAATTTCTTTATGAACGAATACCATCTTACATCCTTGATTGGAACTGGCGCAAAGACAAATTAGTGTTTGAGTTCGGCTTGTGGTCTCCAGATATTCTATGTCTTCAGGTAGTGCCGTACCTTACTTGTCTTATCAGGCTCTGCTTTTGTTATTATACATAAAAAATTGCAAGCATAATTTTACGCGATGTTGGCTACTTAATGCCATGAACACGATATAATGGGCCAGATCTTTATACTTGTTGATGGAACCTTTTGATAAACATTTCTTCCATTTTAGTTGAAATCCACCTTGACAAGAGTGCAGCCAACATCGAGGGCTATAAATTAGCGAAGAGGGTTGCAAAGCGAGCTGTGAGTGTAGCAAAGGGTAAGGCGTATGATGACCTGTATCAGCGGCTAGGCACGAAAGAAGGGGAGAAGGACATTTATAGGATGGCTAGGATCCGCGAGCGGAAGACAAGGGACATCAACCAAATCAAATGCATTAAGGATGGGACAGATCGACTGCTAGTGAAGGATGAGAAGATCATGGATAGATGGAGAGAGTACTTCGACAAGTTGTTTAATGGGGAGAGTGAGAGCCCTACCCTTGACTTAGATGACTCTTTTGACGATACAAACAGACGTTTTGTGAGGAGAATTCAGGCGGTAGAGATCGGGGAGGCTTTGAAGAGAATGAAGAGAGGTAAAGCGATGGGCCCTGATGGTATTCCCATTGAGGTGTGGAGATGCCTAGGAGATAGAGCAATAGTATGGTTAACTAAGCTTTTTAATCTCATTTTTCGGTCAAACAAGATGCCGGAAGAATGGAGGAGAAGTATATTAGTACCTATCTTCAAAAATAAGGGCGATGTTCAAAGTTGTACTAACTACCGTGGGATTAAGCTGATGAGCCATACGATGAAGCTTTGGGAGAGGGTTATCGAGCATCGCCTAAGAAGAGTGACAAGTGTGACCCAAAACCAATTTGGGTTCATGCCTGGAAGGTCGACCATGGAGGCGATTTTCTTAATACGACAATTGATGGAGAGATATAGAGAGCAGAAGATGGACTTGCACATGGTCTTCATTGACCTTGAGAAGGCATATGACAAAGTACCGAGAAATGTCATGTGGTGGGCTTTGGAGAAACACAAAGTCCCAACTAAGTACATTACCCTCATTAAGGATATGTACAAGGATGCGACGACGTTTGTCCAGACATGTGATGGCAACACCACTGACTTTCCTATTAACATAGGCCTACACCAGGGGTCAGCATTGAGCCCTTATTTATTTGCTTTAGTGATGGATGAGGTCACAAGGGATATACAAGGTGAGATCCCTTGGTGTATGCTCTTTGCTGATGATGTGGTGCTAGTTGACGAGAGTAGGGCAGGGGTTAATAGGAAGTTAGAGTTGTGGAGACGCACGTTAGAGTCGAAAGGGTTCAGACTTTGTAGGACCAAGACTGAGTACATGATGTGGCGATTTCAGCGCGACTAGGCATGAGGGGGGAGACGTTAGTCTAGATGGGCAAGTGGTGGCCCAGAAGGATACTTTTCGGTATTTAGTATTGGTGCTACAAAAAGATGGCGACATTGATGAAGATGTTAGGCATAGAATTTCATCTGGCTGGTTGAAATGGCGGCAAGCTTCTGGCATCCTTTATGACAAGAGGGTGCCACAAAAGCTAAAAGACAAATTCTATAGGACAACAATTCGTCCGGCGATGTTATACGGTGCTGAATGTTGGCCTACAAAAAGGCGACACGTGCAGCAACTGAGTGTAGCAGAGATGCGGATGTTGCGGTGGTTTTGCGGGCACACAAGGAGGGATAGAGTCCGGAACGAAGTTATTCGGGATAGGGTCGGGGTGGCACCAATTGAGGAGAAACTTACTCAGCATCGGCTGAGATGGTTTGGACATGTCCAACGAAGGCCTCCTGAGGCGCCGGTGCGTAATGGGGTTCTTGAGCGGGTCGATAATGTAAAGAGGGGTAGAGGTAGACCTAAACTGACGTGGGATGAGTTAGTTAAGAGAGACCTTAAGGATTGGAATATCTCTAAAGAGATAGCTTTGGATAGAAGCGCTTGGAGACTAGCTATCAATGTACCTGAACCTTGAACTTATTTCTTTCGGGTTTCATCTCTAGCCTACCCCAATTTGCTTGGGAAAAAAGGCTATGTTGTTGTTGTTGTTGTTAGTTGAAATCCACAACTGTTTTGTAGCCTATATACAGATTACAGAGTACATGGCAATCCAATAAATGTGTGTTCGATTGTATTCCTTCTTTGTGCTTTTAGGAGGTTGACAAATTTACAGACCTTGAACAAGAAATGGCCAGCCGAGGATATAACGGCATATGGAAGGTAATGTTTTTTATTCTCTTTTACTCTTGTATAATACACTTTTAGCAATATTTTGTTAAGAGAGAGTGCCTAATTTTTAATTTACATTAGCATAATATTCTTAGTTAATTTTATAAAATATGTGATTTTGAAACCTGATCAGTTATTTCCATTCACAAAGCAGAACAATATTTTTCTTGAATCTTCTTGACTGTTTGGTAGTCCTATTTTTGCTGAACCGGCGACAGATGCGAACTGGAAATGCTGTTGATGGATGCGCTATCTTTTGGAGAACAACAAGGTAATTGGTTTAACCTTTCTTATTTTGATGCCATCCAAAGTTTGTTTCACATTTTATCATGCTGAACATATGGAAAGATTTCAACTTTAGCTTGGGTTTCATAGTTATGCAAGAGCTTCAATTCTTATCAGGTTCCAGTTGCGCTATGAAGAGGACATTGAGTTCAACAAGCTTGGACTTCGTGATAATGTTGCGCAAATCTGTGTTTTAGAGGTGTGTTATTGGGCAACTTTATGAGCCTTTGAATTGAAGTTTTGTTTTCCATATGCTGCTAATATTATGCTATTTGTTTCCTTGTTTGTTCAGTCAGTGGTCCCACAAAATGAGCAAACTGACTCAACTAATCTATCTACAAGGTAACTACAACTTCAGGACTTGAGAACTGTAGTGTGCTTTTACCTTTATTGTAAAGAAATTTTAGGCTACTTTCTGCTCCCTTAAGAGATGGGAATATGAATTAAAACTTGCCCTTGATTTAAGGGTTAATACGGTACCCATCATTGGTGTCAAATTTCAACTTAAATAAATCATAGTATAAACTGATGCAGGTGCTACTAATAGCCTAATACCTACCAGCACAAATCCAATTTCAATTGCTGATGCTGTTTATCGATGATCTAGCCTCGCTCTTCCTCATGAGGTTCAGAACTTGAGATCTACTGCTAGTTCTATTTTTTCGGTTATCTAGATTGTATGGAAGATTTTTATGAATTAATGAGCGGACGAATAAATGAAAAGGAGGCACACTGCTATTGCTATCTGCATGGTCTGGTCCGACATGGTTGCTATCATCGGGTTGAATGACTAATCGGGATTATGCTGGAGCTTGGAAGATGATCTTGCCATCCGATTTGCTTGCTTAGAATATTAGTTTTTAGATAACGGATCTCCCTAATATTCAGTTTGGAGGTCAACGATGTCTTAGTCAATCGGATTCAGACTCAAGAAGTTTTGATGCTGTAGGATTGTTGGTGCCTACTGTAAAGCTGATCTAACTGTAATTATAGTTGTGGTACAGCTATTCAGTTGCCTTCTGTACCTTTTTTTTTTTTTTGAGAACTAGTTGCCTTCTGTACCTTGAGTGGTCCCGATTTGTGTATATTAGTGTAGCCATGCACAACAGTCTTCTTTCTTTAATGTATCATCCATGCACCCAACAGTCTTCTTTCTTTAATGTCTCATGCTATATATTCATGTTTATGGTTTTTTTTTTGTCTTACAGCTCAGGTCATCCACAACAAGCTAAACAAGTTGTTGTATGTAATATTCACGTTCTTTATAATCCGAAGAGAGGAGAAATCAAACTTGGTCAGGTACCTTGCTGGCCGATTTGGTTCTTTTTGAGCTTTTGACTTCCTGTATTGTTTGAAACATGTATTGCGAGCTTAGTATTGCCTGTCTTAGCTGCTTGACCTGATTATGTGTTTTTATGTTATACTTAATTTGAGCATAACTACGATGGAGTTCATATGTTCAGCATGCTAATTGTAACGACGTCATTTTATTAGATTCTATTTAGTACAAAACAGAGATGATGTGTCCCTTGATGATTGCTGTTTAATGCTTCCTTGGCATGATTTGTAGAATGTGGGTCTCTGTTACGCGGATACTCCGAGGAGGTGGCGTATCCGTATCTAATACGTATCGGATACGGATACGCCCCGGATACGCCTCGGATACGTTTCTAGCCATAGTCTGAAAAAACGGATACGTATTTGCTTGGATACGCGTATCCGATACTTTTTGGCCAGATGGGATACAGCCCAAAGCAGTAATCAGCCCACCCAAATGCTGTTTTGGTAGTAAGAGATGATACAAAATGATGAACTTGCTGCAATAGAACTAGATGAGCAGCAACTGAAGAACCCCTTGTGGAATCAGTTGTGCTTTTAGAGAAGGCTAGTTATAGAGGTAATGTTATATGGACATGCAAGTATTGCACATCTGAGTATAGGGGAAGTTACTCAAGAGTAAAATCTCACTTGCTGAATATCTATGTGATATTTATATATAATTATTAATTATCCTAGCCGTATCCCCGTATCAGTGTTTTTTGGGAAAGTGCGTATCCGCGTATCCAATACGTATCGTATCCGATACCCGTACCAGTATCCGTGTAACATAGATGTGGGTAGTGTATTTTCTCCTTCTCTTTATTCTTGACCATATAATAAGCACTCTTTGCACCTTAATATTACATTTTCTTTTTGCTTCCTGATTTTATCTCCTACAGGTCAGGACACTTCTTGATAGAGCTTACACTGTATCTAAGTTGTGGAATGATGCTCCAGTGATACTTTGTGGAGATTTTAATTCTACACCCAAGGTAGCTCTTGTATTTTTCTATTGAAGTCATACAATGTACTGTACTTTTTGTGCTGTCGCGCTAATGCTTAACTCTAACATGATATTTAATGTTTGTCTCATTTTTTTCTTGTTTAGAGTCCGCTCTACAATTTTGTGTTGGAGAAAAAGGTAGCATTTTTTTTTCTGTATAACCCATGAGCATTACTGATTTCATATAGCTGAAACTTACATGAAGCTTCCAAATTGCGCAGTTGAATTTGTCCGGCCTTGCGAAAAATACTATATCTGGACAGCAAACTAGTGGTAGTTCACAGGGGCTATATACTGGCCCTAATATATCTCGGTGATTCTTCTGCTACTTGAAATTATTTACTGTATTTGTTTTTGGCAATCTCTTTCTACATAATTCTAACCTGTCTTTCGAAGTACAGTATCTGCATAGATATGTACTTATTGGTTGCTTTTGATGTGTGACAGATCCCATCCACCTTTTTATCCAACCAACAGTAGAGGGGAAAACATAACTCTTCTAAATGACCGTGAGCCTAAGACTGAAACAACAAAGTCGGTGAAGAATTCTGTCACGCGTAATGCCATGGACACGTGAAGACGTATCTACTTGTACTAGTTTCTGTAGCCAGTTGGCAGCTAGGTTGTGAGCAGGGCCCATCGGGCAGTACTGGCCGCTGGGTATACATCCCATGCCTTGTAGTGGAGAACTCAGTTTTGGTATTCAGAAGTAAATCGAATATATCTGGGGGTCCGGGTTCCTCCCTCCCCACGCCATCTCTCTCTGTTATCCTCTGCTCCGTGCTCACGCCGGCGGCGACTCGCCGACGACCACGGGACACGACAGTTGGTATCAGATTCGGGCGTTCCTCACCGCCGCTACCGTCCGCCGCTCGATTCCGTCAGGTCAGCCCATCTCTTCGGCGCTTGACCCGCTCCGCCGTGAATCGAGTGATTCCGGCGTCCCCCGCCCCGCTCTCCGACGACCGTCGTTAGCGGCCACCGCAAATCGCCGGTTAGCCGTTCCGGCGCCGTCGACCACCCGATTTCGCGCCGCTTAGGTCTGTAGCGGATTCGAGCACCGCGGAGGAGGCGAAGTGGTTTGCATCACGGGCGCGGCATCGAGAGATTCGGTGCTGTGCGTGGGTTCCGCAGAGTGACTGCTGTACTCCGGCGGCTTAGTGACTTTGCTCGAGCCTCGTGGAGGTTCCTCAAGTCGAGCAGTGGTTGCTTTGCTTACGGTGCAGTCATCACGGCGCCCCCTAAGCCCTCCGTGCAAACTCAGATCATTCTCGGCCGGATGGAGGAGCACATCCAGGCGGAAGACACTCACTGGGATCAGGTTATGGAGAGCTTGGATCTCCTCTTCGCGCGCGTCACCGACATCGGCCGCGACCAGCAGCAGATCCGCGCTCAGTTGGGTCATCATACCGAGGTGTTGCAGGGTTATGGTCAAGCACAGGAGGCCCTCACACACAAGGTCGAAGCTACGAGTCAAGCTGTCGCCCAGTTGACTCCAGATTCCATCAGTTTTGAACCACCGAGGCCACCCCCTTCTCCACATCAAGGTCCTTCAGGTGAGACCGGTTACCATCGTCCCCCGTTTCAGTCTGGTCGTCTGCATCAGGATCATTCCAATGGGCGTAATTACATCCCGAAGCTTTCATTTCCTCGATTTGATGGTCATCACCCTAAAATTTGGAGGGACAAGTGTATGGATTATTTTCATATCTGCAATGTTCCTGAATACATGTGGGTTACTACTGCATCTCTACACCTAGATGATAATGCTGCGCAGTGGTTTCAGATGTACAAATTACAGAATGGGGGAGCAGGTACTTGGTTGCAATTTATGCAGGCTGTAGAAGAACAGTTTGGTTCAGATGATTACAGACAAGCATTGAATGAATTGTTGATGCTGAAACAAAAAGGCACAGTGGAGGAATATGCTGCAGAATTTGAGTCCTTGCAATTTCAGATTTCTATGCATAATTGTGGCTATGGGGAATTGTTCTTTGTGGCCCAGTTTATCAAAGGATTGAAAGAGGACATACAGCCTGCAGTTCAGCTACAGCTTCCAGATAAGGTTACTAAGGCCATCCTCCTTGCTAAAATCCAGCAGAAGATGTTGGACAGGGGAAAATTGAAGGCTCAAAGGACCTATAACCAAGGGAAGTCTCAGCAGTTTGGAGGTAAAACTGATTCCAGACAACAAATGACATCCAGTACTTTGTGGAAGGAAAGGCAGGAAAGGGATTATCGCAAAGCCAATGGGTTATGCTTCTATTGTGCTGAAAAATTTGAGCCTGGTCATGCTGAGAAATGCCTGAAACGACCTAAAGCCCAGCTGAATGCTCTAACCATCAATAATCTTGATGTGCAACTCACAGATGACATTCTCACCCAACTAGCTGTCGAGGATAGTATGGCTGAGCAGTTTGGTCATTTGTCTCTGAATGCTCTATCAACTATTGAGGATGCTAAGTGTATCAAGCTTCGAGCTCTGGTTCAGAACAAAGTAATGCTGTTGTTAGTAGATAGTGGCAGTTCTCACAGTTTTCTCAGTTCTACTTTTGTTCAGCAGCTGGGATTGTCTTCGGTGCCCACTACTCCTACTTCAGTGAAGCTGCCAAATGGGGAGTTGCTCATATCTGACAGAATGATCCCTCAGTTTGCATGGTGGTGTCAGGGGCATACCATTACTTCAGATATGAGAGTGTTGGACCTGGACATCTATGATGCTATCCTTGGTTATGATTGGCTTCAATCCCATAGCCCTATGACTTGTGACTGGGCAGCTAGAACCCTCACTTTTGACAATGGAGACCACACCATTACATTACAAGGCCATTCATCTCCACCACTTCAATTGACAGCAATGACATCAGACCAGCTGGTTAAATGTTGTAAAGGCAATGATGTGTGGGCCTTTGCTCTGGTGGACATTCTTCCTGATCCTGCACCTGCTCCTATTCCTGACTGTGTTCAGGTAGTACTGACAGAATATGAGGATTTATTCCAAGAGCCCAAGACACTGCCTCCACCAAGGGTACATGATCATACCATCCCTCTATTTCCTGATGCTATTCCTGTAAATTCTAGGCCATACAAATATTCTCCAACACACAAAACTGAAATTGAAAATCAAGTGAAAGCCTTACTTTCAGCAGGATTGATAACTCATAGCTCTAGTCCTTTTGCATCACCTGTGTTGTTAGTGCAAAAAAAAGATGGTAGCTGGAGATTTTGTGTTGACTATAGAAAACTTAATGCTATAACCATTAAGAATAGATTTCCTATGCCTATTATTGAGGAGATATTGGATGAGCTGTTTGGGGCAAAATTTTTCACTAAATTGGATATGAGAGCTGGATATCATCAAATTAGAATGCTGCTGGGTGATGAGTATAAAACTGCTTTTAAAACCCATCACGGGCATTATCAATTTAGAGTGATGCCTTTTGGCCTTACTAATGCACCTGCTACATTTCAATGTCTCATGAATGATATTCTGGCCCCTTTCTTGAGAAAATTTGTATTGGTATTTTTGGATGATATCTTGATTTATAGTCCCACTTTGGAATCTCATGTCACTCACCTAACTCAAGTGTTGGGAAAGTTGAGGGAACATCAGTTGTATCTGAAAAGAAGCAAATGCTCTTTTGCACAAAATCAATTGGAATACTTGGGCCATATTATCTCTGATCAAGGAGTAGCTACTGATCCTTCCAAAACAAGTGCAATGTATCAATGGCCTGTCCCTACAACAATTACAGAGTTAAGAGGATTCTTAGGTCTCACGGGCTATTACAGAAGGTTTGTCAGGAATTACGGTGTGCTTGCTCGTCCCTTGACTAACTTGTTAAAGAAGAAACAATTGGTTTGGACTGCAGAGGCTCAACAGGCTTTTGTTCATCTGAAAGAGGCTATGATTCGCACTCCTGTTTTGGGACTTCCAGATTTTTCTGCACCTTTTATTGTGGAAACAGATGCTTGTGACACTGGTATAGGGGCAGTGCTCATCCAACATGACAAACCTTTGGCTTTCCTTAGCAAGGCTTTGGGTCCTACCCATAAACATTTGTCCATCTATGAGAAGGAATTTCTTGCACTAATCATGGCTGTGGAAAGATGGCGCTCATATCTTCAGTTGCAAGAATTTCTTATTAGAACAGATCATAAGAGTCTTGCATATCTTACTGAACAGAATTTACACTCGGACATGCAAAGAAAAGCTATGGCTCGACTCATGGGTCTGAAGTTCAAGGTTATTTACAGGCAAGGTAAAGAGAATGTGGTGGCAGATGCTTTGTCCAGAGTTGGTCATTTAATGGCCCTACAATCTGTTTCTCTCTCTCAGCCAATGTGGCTGCAGGAGGTTTCTAATTCCTATTTGACTGATGCTGTGGCCCAACAACTTCTTGCTCAGTTAGCTGTTCACAGTCCTGACTCAGATGGTTATACACTGCACAACGGGCTTATCAGATACAATGGCAAAATTTGGGTTGGTAATAATTCAGCTCTTCAAACCAAGATCATTGCCTCACTGCATGCCAGTCCTATTGGAGGCCATTCTGGAATTCAGGCTACTTATTATAGGGTGAAGAATCATTTCTTTTGGAAGGGGCTTAAACAAGATGTCGAGAACTTTGTGAAGCAATGTGACATCTGCCAACATGCTAAACATACTCATGACCACCCAGCTGGATTACTTCAGCCCTTACCAATACCTGAGGGTGCTTGGCAGGATTGGTCTATGGATTTTGTGGAAGGGTTACCAATGGTTGAGGGGTATTCTGTGATTCTTGTGGTGGTGGACAGGCTGACAAAGTATGCCCATTTTTTGCCTGTCAAACATCCATATACAGCTCAGTCGATTGCCAAGTTGCTGTTGAATCACGTGATCAAGTTACATGGGTTTCCAAAGACCATAGTCAGTGATCGTGACAAGATTTTTCTCAGTCGTTTCTGGAAAGAGTTGTTCAAGCTTCATGGTACTCACTTGCTCATGAGTACGGCTTACCATCCTCAGACGGACGGTCAGACTGAGCGAACTAATCAGTGTTTAGAAATGTACTTGAGGTGTTCGGTTCATGACCAACCTCGACAGTGGAAGGCCTGGCTGCCTCTAGCCGAACTGTGGTACAATTCTTCTTATCATTCCGCTCTGGGCTGTTCACCTTTCATGGCTTTGTATGGCCATGATCCTATTCTGCCAACTGCTCCTACAGTTCCATCAGACACATCTCTTTCAGTGGTTGAGTTAATCTCCGAACGGCAGGAACATTTGTCAGCGTTGAAGGAGCACTTGGCCAAGGCTCAGAACCGTATGAAGACATATGCTGATCGTCATCGCAGTGATCGTCAATACCAAGTGGGTGAACAAGTGCTATTAAAGCTACAGCCATACGCTCAATCATCTGTGGCTAATCGCCCCTTCCCAAAGCTTGCGTTCAAATACTTTGGCCCATTTGCTGTCCTTGCACGGATTGGGACTGCGGCTTATCGCTTGGATTTACCCTCTGACAGCAAAATTCATGCTGTCTTTCACGTTTCGCAGTTGAAACCATTCACACCTGATTATTCTCCAGTCTACTCTGACATTGCCAAACTTATCAATTTGGACACACAGGAGCTGACGCCGGAAGCGATTTTGGAGCGCCGCTTGGTGAAGAAAGGTAACTCGGCCATTCCTCAGGTTCGGGTGAAGTGGGCTCATCTACCAGAGGATTCGGCAACCTGGGAAGACCTCAACGTCCTGCGCCAACGGTTTCCGGACTGCTCTGCTTGTGGACAAGCAGCTTCTCCGGCGGGGGGAAGTGTCACGCGTAATGCCATGGACACGTGAAGACGTATCTACTTGTACTAGTTTCTGTAGCCAGTTGGCAGCTAGGTTGTGAGCAGGGCCCATCGGGCAGTACTGGCCGCTGGGTATACATCCCATGCCTTGTAGTGGAGAACTCAGTTTTGGTATTCAGAAGTAAATCGAATATATCTGGGGGTCCGGGTTCCTCCCTCCCCACGCCATCTCTCTCTGTTATCCTCTGCTCCGTGCTCACGCCGGCGGCGACTCGCCGACGACCACGGGACACGACAAATTCTTGCCCTGCTGGAAGAGAACATGTAACTTATACCTCTTCAGAATCCCTCTTCGACTCCAAATCAAGTAACTGTGTCAATAATATACCTTGTTTTGGCTCTTCTAATCTTGATGAGCAAGGATTATCAAACTGTTTGGAAGGTCCTGTAAAGGATACCTTTGCTTCTGATGCTGACGAAGAATGTACATCTGCCGACAAACCCAATGAAGGGTGTTTTGGACAGATAATAACTGAATCTGGACAAGGACCTGACATTACAGATGTTCCGTCTGCTCCAGCCACAGTTTGTACTGAGATCCTTAAGTCAGGCTCATGTGAAATAGTTGGTAGCAGTCAGCTGCTTTCTTCTGACGACTTGTCCGGCGATGTGGTTGCTGAAGAATTTACATGTACTTCTGAAGCAAACGGGGTCCAATCAGATCAACATTTGGCCATCTTAAAAGATAAGCCTAATGAAAAGGAAAATGCTATTGAGTCCATTTCTGCTCAAGAAAATTGTGCAACTAATGCGCTAGAGTCATCTCATTTGAATGGTTCTCAGAATGTCACTGATGCCCTTCACCAGATGAGTAATCTGAGGCTAGAAGGAGAAAGTAGTACTGGACCAGGAGAACCAGTACGTCAACCAAATGGTGCTGTTTCGGATGCCTGCGGCAATCAATGTTCTGCTGAAGTGATAAACAAGCATTCAGTCTCTTGCAGAGATGAAACTGAAAACAATGCTCATGCTTTCGAGGATGATATGACAACTGATGAAGTTAACTTCTCAGCTGTGAATTCTGACCCTTCCTTCTTTGAAGAGTTATGTGGTGGTACTGATCGCTTACTTGAAGAGGAAGACCAGCTGCCAGTAACTTCAGATGGTTCACCATCGTCTCAGCAGATGGTTAGTTCCAATGAAGGGTATTACTATTATGATCCATACAGGTGGACTCCAGACGAAATAAAAGCTGCCACTGGGAATGATGAATGCACTTCAGTGGAACACAATTTGAAATTAAGGAGTGTGTATACTGATGTCGAGGTGTGTATGTTTTTTTTTTTACTTTGGCCAAATCTTCACCATTTTATCTTAAATCATGAAATATGTGCAGTCTTTTAACTTTATTAGAACGTTTCCTTTAAGTGAATGCTGTCCTATAGCTAGAAGTGTTACATAAGATTTCAGCAATCCACGGAATGCAATTGGTTCCTATTTGTAACTATGGTTTGAACAGGATTTTGAAGGGACGAAAGATGCCAACAAGGAGCCGCTAGTAACCAGCTACAACAGAAAATTCATGGGAACAGTTGACTATATATGGTAAGCAACTATCTTCTGAAGCTAATGCGATTTACCCCACCTCTGCATTCAACAATCTAAATTGGCAATCACATGCTACAATGAAGGGCCACGGAAGATCTGCAGACTGTTCAAGTCTTGGATACATTTCCCAAAGAAATTTTGAATCAAACAATTGGGTTCCCGACAAAGGTACTGCCAGATCCATATTTCTCCTATCCATTTTATGTGCACAATTCTTTGCCGTATCATGAACCATTTCCGATACCTACATATATTAATCCGGGCTATCTTCATGTTGGTTAACAGAAATGGGGAAGCGATCACATCGCCCTTGCCTGCGAATTGGTGTTTACAAAATAATGCCCATAAAATGGGCTGAGGAGATACCTGCACAGCCGCGAGTAACCAAACACATTACCTCAGGAGCAAGAATAGTATACGGACGACTAACGTTCATTTCTATGTTATAATCCGGAACCAAATTTTGGTCATTTATTTAGAGCTCGTTGATTTCTTTTCTTTGTTTTTCTTGGGCATATCTTTTAAATTGTACATGAGTGGAGGAATACATCGTTTGAGTCCAGTTTTAGAGCAGGACTCCTGCTCAATCTGCTGTGGAGAGTGTATCGTGTGATGTGCTTACATTCTACTCGCGCGGGCCTACCAAGTATTTTCTGCAGTACTGAAGTGACTTGTGCCACTGATATGTGGGCCTGAGTGCAACTGGGACCACCTGTCAGCGATCGCCATGAGCTGATGAACGCCTCATTGGGAAGGTAGCATCCACAGCAATACACTTTACTGTGTCCGCCAGCTGCGGTGATGAGCAGTGTCAAAACACAATTGGGAGGTGATAAAATTTGAACACTCAAATATGTTTCCATAAGTTTGAACTCAAATCTTCTCGTTCGCACGAAGGAAACGAGAGTAAATCGAAAAAAAAGAAAAGAAACAAGAGAGTAATTTTATCAAGTTTCTGGGTGCTCCTCAAGAAACGGAGCAGTTCTAATAGCTGCAAGAGCAACACGACGGTTAGCACTTTTATCTCCCCTAAGCATTCGCCCGCGCCGACACTGGCCTTGTTTGGATCGGCTAGCACGCATGTTTATCGAAAAGAGAATCTCGCATGTATGGTATATTAAATGAAGTCTATTTGTAAAAATTTTTTTAGGGATGAGTGTAACTTTTCGCGACGAATCTAATGACGATAATTAATCGATGATTTGCTACAGTGATGCTACAGTACATCCTCGTGGGGGTTCGAGAGTTGGTTTTGTAAACTGATTTTATTTGACACCGTAATAATCGGTCAAAGTGTCACTATTCACTGGCGCCTACAAAACCAACGGAGCCACTGTTCACGTGAACAGAGCCAGCCAGCTGGGCCCGGGTTGGGTACAATCCAACGAGAAGCTGAAGCCGCAGCGTGACATCCCGCCGCATAGCATACCCACCCCCTACAGCGCGCGGCCGGCCCGACTTCCCACCCCCTTCCCGCCGTTAAACACCTCCCCGTCACCGCCGTCCGCCGTCGCCGGCGAAGATGATGTCCGGCGGTGGGTACTCCTCCCTCGACGACCCCAAGGCCTCAGGATCCGTCCCGGTAAGCAACCGCCCGCCCTCCCTGCCAGCCTCCTAGTTCCTCCCGCGCGGCGCGCCCCTCACCGTCTCCTCTCGTCGCGGTCCGCGCAGGCGGCGACGGGGCCAGATCCGCCGGCCATCAGGTTCGCGGAATCCAACCTCCAGACCTTCCCGCCGCCCGACGCCAGGGGCAAGATCTCCGGCGCCTACCGCCTGCCCACCGACGCCGACGGTCAGATCTCGCGGCCCCGCCTCCCGTGCCCCTCACGTTTCTCGTTGGATCTGGCCGGCTGACCTGGCTGCAGTGGCATTTTCGCGCAGATACCTTCTCGTCCAAGGCTGGAGGAGGCGGTGCCGGTGGCGGCGGCAGAGGAGGCGGCGCCGGATCGGACGACGCCGCGCAGGGCGGATGGTTCCGGATATTCTCCGTGGCGGCGTACAAGCCCTACTTCGATGTCGACACCTCCGACGTCGTCGAGAGGATCTGGGAGTCCGTCTTCCCCTTCCGCGGCACATTCACCGAGAAGACCTCCGAGAACCCCGATCTGTATGCTTCGATCGCCTCCTAGCTATCTCTCAGATAGCATAGTTTGGCTTCATATTGTTTCACTGCAGATAACTTTGCGATTTGGTAACAAACTGGTTGGTCTAGTTGCTTGTTTTGCTGGCAGTGATTCTGTATACATTGTCCTTGGGCGTGGAATGTGGGTATGCTTGGTTTGGCCTGTATGCTTTGATTGCCTGTTTAGTCCTGTTTTGGAAAACATAGTTTATTCTTCACATTGTTGCATAGCAAAGACCTACTCCATTAAGCACTGAATGTGTTGGAGCTTAGTGAGTACCTGTGTACAGTATTCTGGTACATCAGGATGGATTGCTTTTTGCTGAACTGATCCTTGGAGTAATGATCAGTTCTGGGTTTTCATTTCAGCTGTACTGACCAACACTAGTATTTCAGGTTGGAATTGCTTTAGTCTGTTTCATATCTTTAATTGTTCAGTCATAAATTATCCTTTTAGAGGCATTTTGTTTCTTTGCAATTAAATGTTATTTCGCTATGTTGTGTAAGGTCACCTATATTGTGTCTACATGAGTAGACTTGAATATGCCTGAGAAGTTGTGTTGTATGCTTCTCCCTGAAAAAGACAATGCAACTATCATCTATGCCAATTTAGGGCATTACGGTCAGCAAGTTTTTGTAATTATTATCTAGTGATGCGATAACATGCTGGATAATTTTCTTGATGTCAGTCATCTGAAAGATTTTGCATTGTATGAATGATTGACTCTTAGTAATTTTCAACTCGTTTACTGATTATGCCTTCTGTTTGATTCGTGTTTCGTAGGTATGGGCCGTTCTGGACATGCACCACCCTAATTTTCGTTGCTGCATCTATTGCCACCTTTGTCACCTACCTATCACACAAATGGCACAAGAAGGAGTGGAATTATGACATTAATTTGGTTACCTGGTCTGCTGGCTTATTCTATGGCTATGTGACGTTTGTTCCCCTTCTGTTATATGTTATTCTTAAGTACTTCTCAGCACCTGCTGGTCTTGTGCAATTGTGGTGCCTCTATGGATACTCCCTGTTCATCTTCATTCCAGCATCGGTAAGGACCTTACCTAGACACACATATACTTAGTTGTTACAAGTCTACTGTGAAATTTGTGCTGCCATGGCATTGTAGTTTTGGCTTCTATTTGGAATGTCGTAGAAGTGCACTGGAGTTTTAAAGTTTTGAAATGAGCAGCATGTTTGCAGTTCTGAACATTCTAATAGATTAGTTTCCAAGACCTACAGTCGCATTTATAAGTTGCTTGATGAACATTACAATTCCAAGTCATAAAAGATTGTAAGTTGCTTGATGAACATTTCATGATGAATCTTCATGTACCAACGGTCAATACAAACAAGAAGAAAAAGAAATATCCACTGGCATGAACTCTAGGGTTATAAAATTTGTGGTTAGTGGGAGCATCCCTAAGCTACATGCCATTTACTGTTTCATGATGAATTCATATAATTAGTTCAAGTGATGTTGAATTAATTTCTACCTCATTCTCTTGCATTACAATTTAACTATTTTTGGTCTAAGCCTAACATTTATCGTTTCATGTGACAGCTTCTGTCAATTGTGCCAATAGAAATATTCAGATGGGTGATTGCTGGTGTCGCTGGATTCATGTCTGCTACCTTTGTTGCTGTAAATCTCCGTGCCCACATTGTAAATTCTGGCGAGCGATGGTTCTTGATCGTCGCAGGGATATTCTTGTTGCAGTTGGGGCTTGCTGTCTTACTGAAACTCTATTTCTTCACAATAACTGTATAGGGTTATTACATCAATGCTTGTATTAGTCAGGAATACACACAAATTTTCTATGTCGAATCGCTTCCACATTCATTGAACATTGATGTAATTTGCCAAGTATACATCTTTCTTAAACGAAACTTGGGCAGCTTCTGAAATCGTATTAGAGCAGCTAAACATGTACTCATAGGAGGTCAAGAGTCTGTTCTGGAGCCTATTCTGTGTTCCACTGCATGGTATGAATAACAAATCAGAAATCAGTATATTTTCATTATATTATGGCCCTATCTGAAATATGGCTGCAACCTGCAAGCCAGTAACCGTGCGGTTACTGCTGGTAACCTGAAATCTGGGTGAGCGGAGATCTCAGTGAGTGTAGGTGTTTTAAAAGTTTTAACCTGACAGAATTTGAATGTGACTGCTGTTTGAACATAATCAAATGTACTACCTCCAGTCATCTTTATATGACGTTTTGGACCGCAAAAATGACTGCAAGCAACCTAAACTCATTGTCTGAAACGTCATTTAAAGTGTCGAGACGTCTCACCGGCATGTTTTTTTTTGAAAGACCATTACCAGCATGTTCCTGAAACTTGTAATTGACCTGAAATTAGTAAGGGCACTCTGGGTGTAACAACAAATACGAATTTGAAATGGAATTTTAAAGTTTCACGAAACTTAATGTCCTGTATCTCTACTCTAGCATGATTTCTATACGCATTGTCCTGTACTTGTATATCTGCAGGAACGGGGACACGGACACGGGCTCCACTAATAGTAAAATTATGCGCCATGGCCGCCCTCGGCGTCGGCGCTGTCATGCTTCTCCTTCGAGACGGCGGCAGCGGCTGTCTCGACGCCCTGCCTCTCCTCTGAGCTAACGCCTCGAAGCATTATCAACCCTATCATCGCATTCGATGTGGGCTCCCCATACTTGTCAATCATTTCAACCTTCGACATCGTCTCCGACTCTCCCGGCTCCGCGGCCGCGCTGGCACGCGCCGCCGGGGACCACGCAGCCGTCGGCGCCGGCTTGGCGCGTTGCTTCTTGCCCTTCTCACGGGCCACCGGAAGCGACGGCGCCGTGCCCTGGAAGTCGTCGTCGTCATCGCGGTCGGCGACGCGCCTCCTCCTGCGCTCGTGGTGCAGCAGGACAAGGCCGAGTGAGCCGTCCGGGTGGAAGTGGTCGGGCACCTGCAGGTTCTTGTCCGGCTTCCCGTCCACGCCCACGGCCCTGACCAGCTTCCCGTCCTCGTCGACGGGGGGCTGCCGCTTCAGCGCGCGCGACCGGAACGCCCGGAGCTCGACGTCGACGTCGCGCGTCCACCGGCCGCGGGAGTCGAGCTCCACGCCGTTCTGCTGCAGGAAGTCCTTCCACCCGGAGATGAAGCGGTAGCCGCCGTTGGACTGGAGGAACTTGCACGTCAGCGCGTGGGCGGCGCCGCCCCGGTCCAGCGCCGTCACCGCCAGCCCGACGTCCTTGTTCCGCACGCGCTCCCACTCGAGCGGCGAGAAGCACGCCGTGATGGGGCACCCCTCCAGCCCGGCCTCGCGCTTGCACGATGTTAGCAGCCCAAGTACTACACCGACGCCATTAGAGTCCAGCCCAAGGCCCAAACGACAGAAGAAGCCCAACAAGCGAGTGAGCGGCCCAGAGTGGGAGAAGTAGATGATGTATATAGGAGAATGAGCCGGACGAGCTCGAGACACGGATGTAAACATCAACTTTTCCCCCAAGTTAATCTGTCCTCCACCGATCCAATTTCTTGCTTCCTCTCCCAGACTCCATTCTTCTACCCGAATCCCCGCTACCTCTGCTTGATCCTAACACCTGGTATCAGACTTGCGATCTTGCGCACGCTCTGGATCCCCACCACACCCACTACACCCGCTTCCAGAAACAACTCGGCGCCATGGATCCGACCTCGAAGCTCTTGCTTGACGAGATGAAGAAGCTCAGCGATCGATTCGCCATGGTGGAGTCGCGCGTGGACAGCCTGGAGGGCTCCCTTGGGGACCGCTTCAAGTTGGTGGAGCAGTCGGCCAACAATCTCGTCGCCTGGCAACCCGGCATCGACGCCGCCATCGCGGATCTCACCACCAAGCTTGGATCCGTCGACGACGTCAAGTCCCAGATCGGCTCTCTCTCCACCAAGCTGGATCGAGTGGTCCTCGATCGTCATGCAGCAGGTTCGGGGATCCTCCCGAACCCCGTGGCGGCCGCGGCGTCTTCGCCTGCCGGTAACCCGGCCGTCGGCCCCGATGGGCACCGCGTCGACAATCATTACCGGGAGCCTGGGTTTGGGTCGGTCACGACCATCTCCCACCTCCCGGTCAAGGGTATGCCGTCCGATCCACCTTCCCTTTCTTCTGATTCGCGTCCTCTTTCAACCTACCGTTTTCAGAGTTCGTCTGGTCCTGCCATGTACCCTGCTCCTGGTCGTTTACCCAAGCTTCCCTTCCCAAAATTTGAGGGCGAAAACCCCAAGTTGTGGCAGTCCCGCGTCGAGAGTTATTTTGATATGCATGGCGTGGATAAGTCCTTTTGGGTGAAGTTGTCGGCCATGTACTTTGATGGCCCGGCGGGGCGTTGGTTTCAAACAATCGAGCGCAATGCCCACTGCTTGAGTTGGAGTGATTTTTGCAAATTGATTCATGATAGGTTTGGTAGAGACCAGCACGAGTTGTTCATCCGTCAGTTGTTTCACATCCGTCAAACCGGGTCCGTAGCAGAGTACGTCCAGCGTTTTGCTGAACTAGTTGATCAGTTGTCTGCCTACACCTCCACTACAGATCCCCTTTATTACACTCTGCGTTTCATAGATGGTCTTCGTGATGACATTAAATCTGTCGTTCTTGTTCAAAGGCCGCAAGATTTGGATACTGCTTGTGTGCTGGCTGCCTTGCAGGAAGAAGTGGGGGATTCCTCTCGCCGACGGGAATTTCGGCGTCCTGATCCTCCGCAACCGCTGAAGCAGGCGCCTCGTGGTCCTCTTCCACTTCCTGCTCCTCCACGCCCGGCTCCTCCACTTCCGGCACAGGCCGCGGATCGCCGTGGCGTTGAGGCATCTCGGGCTGAGTCCTCCCCGGAGGCTAGAGCGGCTGCTCTCCGTACCTACCGCCGCGCTATGGGTCTCTGCTACAAATGCGGCGAAAAGTGGAGTCGTGATCATTCTTGTGCAGCCACAGTGCAGCTACACGTGGTGCAGGAACTATGGGAGTTATTTCAGCTGGATGATGATTTGCCCGAGCTTCAGTCTGATATGGAGGCGCCTTCTGACCATTTGTTCTTGGCAATTTCAAAGGCTGCTGTTAATGGTATTTCTGCTGCTCGCACAGTTCGATTCTCTGGCTCCATTCAGCACATTCCAGTTTCTATATTGGTGGATTCGGGCAGTTCAACATCCTTTATTAGTTGTCAGTTGGCGGCTCAGCTTTCGGGTGTTCAGAAGTTACAAGCCCCTGTACCTGTACAAGTTGCTGGTGGCAGTACCCTCTCTTGCACCTCTGTTCTAGCCCAGGCTCAATGGTTCATTGGAGAGGTTTCGTTTCAGTCCGATCTCAAGGTGCTCCCGCTAACTGCTTACGACATCATCATCGGTATGGACTGGCTCGAGGCATTTAGTCCTATGACTGTACATTGGCAGCAAAAATGGATGCAAATTTCTTATGAAGGCCAGTCAATTATTCTGCAAGGGGAACTTCCAGTACAGCTTGACAACCTGTTGATCCAAGTCTGTGTTCTGACCGATTCAGTGGTGCAGCAGTCTGAGTTGTCCTTGTTGCCACCTGATATCCGGCTTCTTGTTGATCAATTTGGTGAGTTGTTTGAGGAACGCAGTGAGTTGCCCCCATCTAGAGCCTGCGACCATGACATACCTCTGATTCCAGGAGCCCGGCCAGTGAACATTCGCCCCTACCGCTACCCACCTGCGCTACGCGATGAAATTGAGAAACAAGTCGCTGATATGCTGCAGAAAGGATTGATCCAGCCAAGCTCCAGTTCGTTTTCCTCCCCTGTCCTCCTTGTCAAGAAGAAAGACGGCTCTTATCGATTCTGTGTAGACTTTCGGCACCTTAATGCTCTCACTATGAAGTCTAAGTTTCCAGTTCCGGTCTTTGATCAGCTAATGGATGAGCTGGCTTCTGCCTCCTGGTTCTCTAACTTCGATCTGCGGGCTGGTTTCCACCAGATTCTACTCAAGCCAGGGGAAGAGTTCAAAACGGCGTTTCAGACCCATTTTGGCCAGTTTGAGTTCCGAGTCATGGCTTTCGGTTTGACAGGAGCCCCGGGGTCGTTTCAGGGAGCCATGAACGCCACTTTGGCTCCTGGGCTGCGCAAATTTGTCATTGTCTTCTTCGATGATATATTGGTTTACAGCCGCTCCTACGAAGAACATTTGGACCACATCCGTCAAGTGTTTGAGTGGCTGGCTCGTGATCAGTGGAAGCTTAAATTCTCCAAATGCAAGTTTGCTCAAAGGTCTATCTCTTACTTGGGCCACATCATTAGTGAACAGGGTGTTGCAACCGACCCCGCCAAGGTTGAGGCTGTTCTCAGTTGGCCTACCCCCTCCTCTGTCAAGGAATTACGCAGCTTCCTCGGCCTCGCTGGTTATTATCGAAAATTCGTCAGGCATTTCGGCATTCTTGCGCGGCCCCTTACTAATCTGCTGAAGAAGAATACCATGTTTGTGTGGACAGCTCAGCATGATGAAGCATTTTCAGCACTTAAGACGGCCCTGTCCTCAGCTCCGGTATTGGCGCTACCAGATTTCTCTGTCCCTTTTGCCATTGAGACATACGCCTGTGCTAATGGGGTAGGTGCTGTTCTGGTCCAGCAAGGTCACCCTCTAGCATTCATCAGTAAGGCACTTGGGCCTCGCACTATGGGTCTCTCCACCTACGAGAAGGAGTATTTGGCGATCCTTGTGGCAGTCGAGCAGTGGCGTCACTATCTTCAGTATGGGGAATTCTTAATCTTTACTGACCAGCGAAGCTTGATTCATCTTAATGAGCAACGCCTTCATACACCTTGGCAGCAAAAGGTCTTTACCAAGCTCCTGGGACTGCAATACAGAATTGTGTACAAACCAGGTTCTACCACCCGGGCCGCTGATGCATTGTCGCGCCGGACTACTACTCCCCAACTTATGGCCATTTCTACCTGTACCCCGCAGTGGTTAGAGGCAGTTGTGAACTCTTATGCCAAGGATCCAGTGGCTGCTGATCTCATCACTAAATTGTCCTTGCATCCTGCTGCTGTTCCCAATTACACATTATCTGCTGGCGTGTTGCGCTATAAGAACCGCATTTGGATTGGAGCTGACAAGAATCTGCGCCAACAAGTGATTTCAGCAATGCATAGCTCCGCTCTGGGAGATCATTCCGGGATTCCAGTGACTTATAGTCGCCTCAAACAGTATTTCTTCTGGGCAGGCATGAAGTCAGGGGTTCATGAGTATGTGCGTGCGTGTTCAGTCTGTCAGCAAGCTAAGCCTGATCGTGCCCGCTACCCGGGTCTTCTCCAACCCTTACCAGTGCCGTCCTCAGCTTGGGAGATGGTGTCACTTGACTTCGTGGAAGGTCTTCCTCGCTCAGGGAATTCAGACACTATCCTGGTGGTTGTCGACAAATATTCCAAGTTTGCTCACTTCATCCCACTGCGCCATCCATTTACAGCCCTCTCGGTTGCCAAGGCCTTCTTGGACCATGTGTACAAGCTGCACGGGTTGCCGTCCTCGCTGGTTTCCGATCGTGACCGAGTGTTCACCAGTAATCTGTGGAAAGAGTTGTTTGCATTGGCTGGAGTTCAGCTGCGGATGAGCTCCGCGTATCACCCGCAAACGGATGGGCAGACGGAGCGCGTGAACCAATGCATGGAGACGTACCTGTGCTGCTTCGTCCACGCCTGCCCGACCAAGTGGTCTTCCTGGCTTTCGCTCGCGGAATTCTGGTACAACACGAGTTCTCACTCTGCCTTGGGGCACTCTCCCTTTGAAGTCTTATATGGGCATTCTCCTCGTCACTTTGGCATCGTGTCGGCGTCGGCATGCGCTGCTTCTGATTTGTCTGATTGGCTCCGTGAGCGCGAGGTTATGCAGAATCTGGTCCGTCAGCACCTTATTCGAGCCCAAGAACGCATGAAGAGACAAGCAGATAAAGGACGCTCCGAGCGAGTGTTCCAGGTGGGTGACCGTGTATACTTGAAGCTTTAGCCCTACGTGCAGTCTTCCTTGGTCCCTCGCGCCAACCAGAAGTTGTCTTTTAAGTTCTTCGGTCCATACGGTGTGGTGGAGCGGATTGGGTCAGTCGCTTACCGCTTGGATCTTCCTCCGTCAGCACTCGTCCATCCGGTGTTTCATGTGTCCCAGTTGAAGCAAGCTATTGGCAACCAACCGGTGTCATCTTCATTGCCTTCTACCTCAGCATCACTGGCTATTCCTGAGTGCATTCTACAACGTCGCGTGTCTGCAGGTGACCGGCCAGCATTGCAGGGTCTTATCAAGTGGTCTGGACTTCCGGTTTCATTGGCTACTTGGGAGAATTTGGAGTCGTTACGCCAGCGATTTCCGATGGCTCCGACTTGGGGGCAAGTCGCGTCGCAAGGGGAGGGGGGTGTTAGCAGCCCAAGTACTACACCGACGCCATCAGAGTCCAGCCCAAGGCCCAAGCGACAGAAGAAGCCCAACAAGCGAGTGAGCGGCCCAGAGTGGGAGAAGTAGATGATGTATATAGGAGAATGAGCCGGACGAGCTCGAGACACGGATGTAAACATCAACTTTTCCCCCAAGTTAATCTGTCCTCCGCCGATCCAATTTCTTGCTTCCTCTCCCAGACTCCATTCTTCTACCCGAATCCCCGCTACCTCTGCTTGATCCTAACACACGACACCAGCAGCCGGTTCTGGTTCGGGCACACGTCGCTCTTCTGGAGGGCCTTGCAGTACACGAACCGCGGCCGCGTCGCGCCCAGCTCCGCGAGGCGCCGCCGCAGCGGCTCGCCGAGATCGGCGTCGTCCTCCTCGTAGTCGGCGTCCGGCCGCGGGACGCCGTCGTCGCCGCTCCGGCTCCGCTTCTTTTCATCTTCGGCGGCGGCGCGACGACGATGACGCTCGTTGGGCGGGGCGGAGCTGCGGATCGCGTCGTGCATCAACTTCTTCGCCGGCGGTTGGGGCGGCGCAGCAACGGCGGGGGGGGGGGGGGGCTCCCCTGCTGCGCGACTGTCCACTTGCCCTTTTTCAACCACTTGGCGGCGGCGGAGAAGGCCTCGGCTTTCGCGTCGGCTTTCGCTGAAGCTGCCGCCGCTACCGCACTCGGTGCCGGCACGGAGCATGGAGCTGGAGCCTCGTCGTCGCGAACTCCGGCAGCGGCGTAGTCCTTGCTCTCGGCACTGACGACACAGCCGTCCACCCGTTTCTTCTTGGGCGAATCGTCGGGGCTGCTGCCACGGCCATCGCCGTGGTTCAACGCCCTCTTCTTCAACGGCAAGTGCAACATCTTTAACCGTTGCCGTGCCTCCAGGCGGATACCCTAACCAAATAGGGCTCGGCACGTATTTATCAACCGAAAGATGCAAGTTAGAGGTTGGAGTCCGTCACGATTACTGATCGTGTACATGAGTCCGTTTCTTATACTTCAACTAGAGACAGGGATATATATACGTCACTAAGAACAACAAAATTTCATTTGGAAAAATAGATACATCAAGAAAAAATGTATGCAAAAGAACATTTTCAAGAGATCCACTTGTGTATGCAAATCCATATAGGCAACTCCTTCCGTTCTCAGACAAATTAAAACAGTTCATGTATTCAATAATATTGAAAATTTCAAAAGCATTGCAGGGAAGTAAGGACCTAAACTCGTACAAACTTCAAAAGATGGGCCCTCAAACACCCCTACATGCATGAGTCCCTGAGAGGTTTGGCTGGACGGCCTAAACCTTATTTGTTTGCCTAATGAGAAGCTATAACTAGATATCAAATTTAACTCATTGGAAACAGCAAAACTATTACAACAATTCCTGCATCAGCTAGTAGCAAGGGAAGTTGAAGTCACCAAGATTGCTTCCTGCATTACCAGCACCAGGGCTTTCTCCAGCAGAAGAAGACTCAAGCATAACTCCAGCCCCACCATGACCTTGTTGGGTAGTGGATAAATCAATCCCCTTGCTATGACCACCACCGGTTTGCTCTCCATTACCACCAGTGTTTCCCATGTCAACATTCAGTCCAAGTGAGCTGTTGTAGAGTGGCTGATGAGAGGGAATCAAGGGCGAACTAGCATTTTCATAGTTGTGAGGTGGCTGCATAAAGTTGTAATTCTGCGGGTTGAAAGAAAACTGTAGTGATTCTAGGTGTGGTGGGGATGAAAGCTGTGGTGACAGCAATAGAGGTGGTGAACCATTTGATGGTGGAGTTTGCAGGGATGATGGTTGAGGTGGTGAAGACGATACAGGAAACAATGAGAACGGGTGTGAGTTGTTATCATTGATGTCCAGCCCATGGATATGAGAGTTGTAAGGGTAGGCTTCATTAGGCGGAGGTGCTTGGAGAGCATGTGGAGCTAGAGGGTGCTGCTGTGATTGAAGCATCAGAGGGTTTGGAGGCGAGGAGCCTGACCTTGCTAGCACTGGATGAGATGTGGATGACCATGGATTCTGCTGGAAGGATGCTTGTGACAGAGACAATGGAGAATAATTCGGCGGCGGTGCAAACTGTGAAGCTAGCGAACGCCACCACTTGGGCTGCAACAGTGATGGATCTCTCAGGCGACCCCCAGCTTCCACATGGTTATCACGGAGTAATAGGGTAGGCGAGCAATCCTTAATCTCTTGCATGACCCATGTGAGCTTACGGTACATCTCATAAAGCTCGGTGGCATCAAGATCCTCTTCCTTACCATAAGCATACTTGGCCGTCCTTGAAGCCTCCTTGACCCGCACCATGTCCTCCTTCTGCTTCTTGTCCGCCACGGCCTTGTCTTTCTCTAGCTGGAACAATTCATTTTGTAAGTTGGTGAGATTGGCTTTCCGTTCTTCACTGGAATCAGGCTCTGTTGGCACACCCCCTGAAAGGAAAGCATCAACAATAGGGATAGCGTCTGGGGTACCGAAAGAGGAAAACCTCTCATTTTCGGACTCCAACACGACAGCCACCCTCACACCCGTAAGGGTGGAGAGGTCAGAAGCAGCCTTGAAAAGCCCGGAACGCCGCTTGAAGAATGTGAGACCACGGCCCCTACAATCCTCAATGAAACTCACTCCTGACCTCCTACCCCGCCTCGGCATCTTGAAATGAAGAACAAAAAACTACTATGATTTGAATATATATGTGACCAAGCTAAGAGATGTATTTGTTGTGAGAATATGTATGCACACCCCTACCCCCTTATATAGTAGAAATATGGGTGTATCGGGAAACAAATCTCCTAAATTTGGAAGTGTAAAACATTTCATGTAGAGTTTTACCATATGCATGTCTCTGAACACTGGGTCATTCTTTTGTGCGAACAAAATGGGCCTAGTTGTCAGTGACCTTAAGAAACCTTTAAAAAAATAGTGCGTAAACAACAGAATTTTTGTGAATTCAACTGGATTGGATTATGTACATCTGTTTGCAAATTATTAGCCGAATATTTATTGATTCTAAAAGTAAAAGGTGTGTATTTATCGGGATCTTAACTATCACATCACATTTTTAGCCAGAATTGATTAACACCCTTTTTTAGTCTCCAGCTAAGCTTTTATGCAATCAATATAGGATAATTTTAGATTGCAAATACTAAAAGTATCTTATTCATATAAATTGATCACCAATTAATAAATTTTTGTATCCAATCTTTTACATTCATTGCTTACTATAAAATTGTATCTCAATCATTGGTTGTAATAGTTAATGTTATCTATCAAACGGCCAGTTGGATGCATAATAACATACCAAAAGTACACTTATAGGTTATCTAAGCATCAACTGCAAAGATAATTGCGGAAATGTAAAGTCCAATAAGAACGGGGAAGGTAAATAAGGTAGAGAATGCAAACTCCTTGCATGAAGACATTTTACAAAGGTATCGGAAACTCTTGCTTTCTATAGTCCTTGTTGGAGAACCTCACATTGAAGTAACTCTGTGTATAGGGATCTCTGTCTTGCCAATGTGCAAGTGGATCTTTGTCTTGCCTCTTCCGGATGCTCCTCACCATCTTCACTAGGAGAGCTTTGAAAAATTGCTGAAAGCCTCTCCTCCCTCTCACAAGCACCGGTGGCCACTCCATAAACTTCTTTTCCGGAAGCCGATCTTTAAAGAACTCTGAGGTTAAGCGTCCTTCGCCTAGAGCAATTTAAGAATGAGTGACCGGCAGGAAAGTTTTTCCTAGATGCGCGCGAGTAAGGACAAAGTGTGCAGAAAAAACTTATATTGGTCTCGGAAAGGCCGGGACGTAATTCGAAGCCCATTAAATTCAAGGGTATTCAATTGAATAGCCATTATTTTTGACAAAAAGAAATTTATATGCAGTGTATTCTAGATATATAATTCAAAAAACTAAAAATAACACAATAGTAAAACAGGCTTCTATAGTCCCAGTCTCTCTTTTAGTCAAAAAAAACTCAGTAGCCCACCTGCCATCCTCCACCGCCGGCACACAGCCACATACGTCTCAAACTCCATCATGCAGAACCAGCGAGCGCGCCCAGGCTCCGACTACTTGTCATGCGCATCGCACTCATGCACAAGCAAAGCAAGAAGCCGACCAGTGAAATGAACCAAGATGCATGATTAGGTGAAAATATGTCATTGCAATTTGTGAAACTATTTGGTGGATAGAGTGCTTAAATCTGTGTGGGAACCAAGCCTATAACTTTTTCAAGTTTTATCACCTTTCAAATGACCGTGCATATTGTGTATATATAGTCATAACCAACCTCACATCAGTGCAAGCCACTTCAACTAAAATGTGGGATCACTGAGTCATGAACCCCTTCTTGCATCACTGATTGATCTAGTGATGTATGAAAGGGCTTTTGATATCGCCTAGAGGGGGAGGGAGTGAATAGGTAGGTCTGAAATTTTACACAAAACTTGCCGCGGAATTGATAACTTACGAAAACTCCGAAGATTTCTCCGGAATCTCCGGAACTTTCAGAGTTTCCAAAGAAAAATGCGGAGTCTCTGGAAATAATAAAAGATTCACAACACGCATAAGGAAACATCAACTAAAGGTAGATCGACGAATTACTATGCAAGGGTGAGTTGTTTTCAAGCTATTCGCTAGATACTTACAGCTCAAACCTTCCCAAAGTGTAGATTGAGATAAACCTAGAAAGCTAGCACAAGCAACAAGTAGTGTCATGACCAAATCAAGAAAAAGTGGCACATGGATTTGTTTACTGAAGTTCGGATCCCTCGACAGGTTTCTACGTCTCCATTGGGTGCTTCCAAAGAAGCCTGTCCTCTCAACCCTTTCCCCACTTCACTTCTTGATTTCTTCCATTGCGGAGGCAAAATTGAAGTCTTCACAAACTTCCCGCGGCACACCACAAGCTTGCGTGCTCTTCGGGTGATGCCTGGCCATCCAGGAAGCTTGACCTCCAAGAGTAACAACAGCCACGAAATTTTTCACTATGAACTCGGGTGCTCAAGAATGGATTTGCTTAGTTTCACTCAATCTTCCTTCCCAATCGTTCTCTCAACCCAATTCACTTTTCTTCTCAAATCTCTTGCAAATCTAGAGTGGAGAGAGGTTCTTAGGGTTGTGGATATGTGTACTCCCTCCGTCCCAAAATAAATACAATTTTAGGATTGTAACAACCTGGCCTAGGAAAACGGTTAAGATCCACTCTACACATTGAATGGACCATACCTACTAATTAACTCTCTTACACTTTTGTCCTCGCTTCACGCAAAAAGTTGCAATCGGAGTTAACTAGCTTTCTCAGGCCACCTATTTAAGTTGGCCTAGCTTCTCTTGCCTAACCAATATGGGACTAAGTTGCTCTCCCTAGCTCCTTGCACACACAAATGTGCACAAGACTTATTTTGGCCCAACATGACTTTGGGCTGGGCTGTTACAAGGACCAAACATGCTGACAAACCGATACTAGGTGTAAAATTATAAAAATACCTCTTGTCTTTTGTGATGAGTGGATGAGCTATTAGTTATTTTTTTTAGAATCTTCCAGAAATTGTCTTGTCTTCTACCATAGGTGGGTCAAAATTAGCATTTTTGTGGGACAAATTTTGAACTCTAGAATTGCATTTATTTTGGGACGGAGAGAGTATTTCGTGGAGGAATTCAACCGTAATAAATGGGAGGGTTTGAAGGGTATAAATACCCATCCCAAAAACTAGCCGTTGGAATGTTAAGTCCCAGAATCTCCATAAAATCTTCGGAGACTCAAGACCCAAAAACTATTCGTTAGGTTCAAAACATGTTCGGAGACTCCGCAAAAATCTCCATAATCTCCAAATAAAGTTAGCATTTCCCTTTTTCTCAGAAATCTTCGGAATCTCTGCAAAATCTCTGGAATCTCTGAAACCTTCGGAATTTGCTGAATTTTCTTTGGAGTTTCCGCAGGTCCACCAGACAGCTTAGGTAACCTTAGAAAAAGTGCCATAACTTTTTACTCCAAACTCCGGATTTGGTGATTTTGGAATTTATGGAAAGATTATTCAGAGGACTATCCATTCCAATTGAAAACAAGACCCAGTGCAAGTTTTGTGACAAGTGTTTCTCCCATGTTAGCACTTGAAAGGTTAGATTTGAGCACTGAGTCATAAGCAAAGCCATCAACGTCACATCCCTTTTGATAGTACGTTATTACCTATACTCAAGATCAAATAATAAACACAATAACATCCTCTTGCGATTTAATAACTTCATCATGCTGCTTTTCTTCAAAATCACACTTTGAGGGTTTGCGAATATTTTCTTTGTCTCTTTCTTGAGCATTATCCTTCTTGAGCTAGTGCCTTGAGGTTCCTCATCATATATGATCAATAATCAACTTAACATCCCCAAGACACCTAAATCCATATGATTCAACAATGATTGAGGCTTAGCAACTTGTGACTAACCATGACCTCGATTGGTCCATAAATTCTAGCACTAACTTGTTTCTTCGCCCTAGCATAGGTTCATCGGCACCAAGCCCTTTTCTTGCCCTTCTCTGATCCCTTGCTTAGTACTCCTCGTAGCCAAGTTCTTATTAACCCTTAACCATCTTGCCATCTTAAGTCACACGTAGCCTTGCACCACAATATGCACTCACTGAATTCAATTTCCTTAACAAATTGATTCATATTCCAACTCTATGATCAAGTAATCAAGAATCTTCACTTCTATTGAAACATTAAGCTCTTGACTATATTACTTCCTTCTTTGATCAATATATCAAAGCATTATCAATCTTTACTCATTGAAATGCATTTGTTCAACAAATTAATCCATATACCTAATTTTGTGATCAAACAGCCAAGGATCTTTGCTTCTATTGAAATATTAAGCTCTTGATCACATTTCTTCCTTCTTGATCAATATACCAATACTTTATCAATCTATACTCATTCATACAAGCAAGCCATCATTGAGACCAAATAATAGTCCTTCCAACTTTTGTCTCTTTTGCCTTTTTAATCTGCTTGCCCTTTCTTCAGTTTAAGATATTCTAGTTTTTGTACACTTATTTGCAATGAGAACTATCCAAAACTCATCAAACTCATTAGTTCTTTAATTGTGTTATCATTCAACCACCAAAACCTACAAGGGGGCCTAGATGCACTTTTAATATCTTCGATGGATATGATCGAATGAGTCAGTCGTTATAGAGCTGATCTTCTCCATTGCCACTATCGTCGATTGATTCGGTGGTGTCCTTTGTGGACATGACGGAATGGGGCAGTCATTCCAAGAGCTTACTTCCGTTGCCCGTTGATCACCATTTGATTCGGTGCCCTCACAGATGCTTTTCCCAAAGTGTATGTTCTTCTTCCGCACGTGCTCATACAGTTTGACCAATTGATTCAGTGGTGTATTTGAAAAGCTTTGGTGACCAACTGATCTAGTGTTGTATTTGAAAAGCTTCGGTCAAATACGTCGATGAAAGATCTTCACTGTTTTGACTTGTTTCTTCGTGTGTCTTTGTTCGGGATGTTTTTCTTTATATTTGCCGTTAAATGTGTTGAAACTCACCATTGGAACCTACATACACCTACAAAGATGTATCTTGATAAACATATTAGTCCCAATAATTATATTATCATTCAATCACCAAAATTATAATGACATAAAGTCCATTTTCCTTACAATGAACAATCTCTTTACAAACAATGACATAAGGGTCCATATGTTGGCCTAATTGATTTCCCCTCTAGATTGTGAAATCTAGCTTTTGGATTGTGAAAAGTTAGATTGTAAAAATATGAAGGTTTGTAAACTAATACATGTTTGGCAACATGGACAAGAGTACAACGCCCTCAATTGTTTAGGAGCCAAACAAATAGAGTTGATGGCGGTGCAGAGAATTTCTTATCAAGTTCCGTGGATAGTTCGTAAATGTGATCATAATATGGAGTCCAAAATCCAACAAGCTTGGATTGAGTTAATTATTTAACACTACAACCTGAGACTAAAAGTTGTTTGTTTCCATTTCAGCTAGCTGCATTCCACATTCCAGCACAAACCTAGTAGCGGGTACATGCATGTTTAAAAGAGTTCCCACAGGTTTTGCAGGCAATGCCCACAGAAACTTGCGATGCAAAGATAGATAGGCATAATTGCAAATGAGGTCAGATACCTTCGAGGCCACGTGGGCTAGCAACAAGGATTTGGATCGCTGTTCGTGTGGGATCACCGTCATCACACAGACAAGCAGACTCTCATGGCTTGTTTGGTAGGGACGTAAGGTTATTGCTCCTTAAATAGCTCTAATTTGGCTTAAATGGTGAAGCAATTTTTTTTTTGGTAGAGTTGAAGCCCGTTAGAAAAAAAAAACATTTTGGAAAATATTTTCTCGGTGGCAATATGGATAATTTTAGGGACAACTAATGCTTGGCAGGGAGATACGGGTGAAGCCCTTATTTTTGACTCATTCCCCTCAGCGAAAGCTGTTAAGGGTTTCAGGAGAGCTTCATCAAATACTTCTGGTGGAGAAGCCTTACCAAACCGGCCTCAGTTGGTCAAAAGGATTGGCAATCGATCATGTCAGCATTCGGCGTTAAGCTGGACGAGGTTATCACATCTGAATCGTCATGACTCTTAATAAAAACGAGCACACCAAAGATCCAGATTCCTAACATGGTGATTCATCAATACAAAAGCTTGAATGGGCATATAGAGACCTATGCTGATTCCCATGTTAGATCGTAGCTCTCCAACGAACAGGCAAATAAAAAAACTGTTCAGGCATGAATCCGTCCCCTGAAGCAAAGACGGAGGAAAAAAAAGAGCAGTCTCAATGTAAACGATAGTCTCAGTTCTGTAGCAAAGCTACCCAGGCGTCCATAGCTTTAGATCTCACAAAAATGAATACACAGCACAAACTGCGACAGAACCACAACTACCTTCCGCCATAACTCAGGTGGTGGTGGTCTTACAAAAGATGGACAGGCGGCTGATCATTTCTTTGTAGCAGCCAGTCCAATAAATTTCGTAAGGACATAGCAATCTGGTGGCGTTATGTTCATGTAGTAGTTATGTATCGTCTGTGTTATTTCGAATCCAAACTTCTTGTAGAAAGCGATGGCGTCGTCGTTGTTTGTCTGAACATGCAAGTATATCTCAGAGATGTTCTGCTTCGCAGAGAGATCAAAAACATGGTTCAGCAACTTCGTCCCTGTCAACATAAAATCGACCAATTATAAGATGGTATGGATCCTATTGCAGTACATTTTTATGTGCAGAGTGCAAATTTTCAGAATTATGTTTCTCTCTTGGCAATTTGTAGCCCAACCATGGGAAGTCAACAAAAAATATTCATATTCTTTTTCAACTAACATCCATCTTCAAAAGCAAGAACAGCACAGGTAGCAAACAGAAGTTGATAAGGAATATCATACAGATACAAACTTTCTTATCGAATGTGTTCTTGCGCCTTTTAAAGACTTCTAAAACCGCTATGTGGACCTATTTGCTTTTAATATGGACTTAAGTGTAAACAGCAGAAATTGCGGCAGAATGTCCACGTAGTATTAGATTTGATTGTTGGATCCTAAAACTCAAACAGGAATCCATGACGCTCAACAGCAAGAAAATAAATAGCAGAGTCAACAAGTGGTGTTACCTTAGTATTTTAGCAGGCTCGGAAACAATCAAAAGAGTAAAGGTGACTAGTTTTGAGCGAAAGAGACTGCTGTCAAAGGCTTAGGCATAACCAGGGCTTCAAACATGTGCGGATTTCAGAAAAAAGAAAATACACCGGTACTGGCAAAATCCTAGACAAAGTCATTATCATGCTACAATTATTGCACGATGAATTTTTAACCTTCCTGTCTAAGTTAGAAAGTATTTTATCTTTGACATGGAAAGAACAACCAAGTAATAACACTGATTATTTAACATGAGGGTTCAGTTGCACTAAAGAACAAGCACACTAATTTTAATCTGTTTTTTGTGTAGTAACACTTGCAGATTATTGCTTAAGCATTGAAAAGCATCAGCAATATGCACCAACTACAGCAGTTAAATGCAAACAAGTTGAGAAGATACTAACATGAATGGTACCAGCAATTTGGAATCGCCCTAGCAAGTACAATGAACATTCTTAAAGAAGGTCACTTAAAAATATATTGTCCACTAAACAGCCCAGCGCATAAGATGGTCCATACAACATAAAAGCATCTTCCATGAAGTTAGTAAGACTACTACTTTTTTAGGTTGTGTTGAAAGAAGGTATAGTGTTAGAACATTGTTAACAAAGTTAAGACAAATTCTAGATTAAACGGCAGTGGTGCATTTTAATCTGTATACAACTACACTGTAATGCAATTACTTTCACAATGTTAACTGTCAGGAACAGATGTGTGCATACTCAAGATGTAATCACCACATATCTATCCAAATCAATGATGATGTGCGCATATCTATTCACTTCCTGAGGTGTTCCCATTTAACATGGCAAACAGGTTGATCCCTTCACATCACTGAAAAACATGAATTAGACAGGAAAACACTCACCGATACCAAGGCCACGGTAAGGTGCCAATACACCCAAGGTCATGATGTAAACTCGGACAGCCCCTCCTTCCTTCTTCTCCAGGCGACACGCTATCGCACCGACACATATATCGCTGTAGTAAGCTGCATACAAATGCAAGGGAACGAGCATAAGTTATCGGCATCACCCATCCAGAGGAGCCGCAACCGGTTCAATCCGAATCAGCTGGACCCAAGTCCCAACAGACGAACAATATAAACAGCATCTGCCCCAAATGCATCCGTACAACCTGGGGCAATCACACTTCACTGCCCAGCCTAAAAACCACAGCTACCCGGACCCTCCAAGATCGGCGCTAACCAAACAAATCACCCCTTTTCACAAATTACATTCGTCTGAATCCTAACGGTTTGTTCTTAATCAAGCCGCAAATGCTCATAGGTTGGGACTCTAATCGTAGATCCAATGACTCCAGGGAACCAATCGTGGATAGAATCATCGAACAAGGAACAAAGGAGGGCGAGATGGAGAGGGAGGGGGGGGGGGGGGGGATGGGTGGGACGGGCGCACCGAGCTTGGAGAAGTCCTTGGATGCGATGGCGTCCTGGTAGTACTTGTCGTTGTAGCGGACGGGGAAGAGCGCCGTGTTGAGCTTCTTGAGCTGCATCACGTTCTTGTCCCGCACGCCGTCCAGCGACGTCCGCTCGGCGCCGCCGCCGCCCTTCTCCTTGCTCGCTGCGGCCTCCCCGTCCCCAGCGCCCATCCTCGCGCTCCCTCCGTCCCTCGTTCTTCCTTGGCCGCTCTCTCTCTCTCTCTCTCGCCGAGTTTGAGAGTAGCGTGCGGCGCGAGCAAGGCGGCGGTGGTGTCTGGCTGACCTTCCCCTCTCTGGTGCGGTCGGTCTCCCAGCCAAAAACCCTTCTTCTGGTTCTCTTTGGTTGTCTGGCTGTTCCTGGCTCCTCTCAGTGGGTCCCCCACGCAGGCACCTTGGAGCGGTGGTCTGCAAAGAGCCAAAGACGATGTTGCGTTGCGTGCGCTTGCAACCAGATCATGCCTTCTTCTTTATTCTTCTTTTTAGCTTCTTCTAGGTAGAAAGTAAATGCGAGTATTTCCAAATTTCAAAGCAGATCATCTTATACTTTTACTAGATAAATATATATGTATATTGTTACAAATAAAGTTAGTATAAATATCGGATGTATAGTTGTCCATATATTAATTGAAGGGATCTACATGATTAAGTTATAGATGGAGAGCTGGTCTGACTTACATATGGGACAGATTAAGACTTACTTATCAATGCACAAAGCGCACTAAACCAAAAATTTAGATAGAAACATTACGTGCTTTGAAATAGATATATAGATTTAGACTAGACAAATATGTTTGTGCGTTGCTACGGACAAAGTTGATAAGTATGTGCTCCAAATTAAATCTATACCTGATACGTATAGTATTGGACTGGAGGATGATTTGGAGCCCATCAAACTCAGCAAAACAGCCCACAAGCCCAATACTTATGCACCATTGATTTGGTGCTTGATTCAATGGTTGAGACCACTCCTAGAGGGAGCAAAAAGCACAAGAAAAACCCTAGCCTTTTCTAGTCTTCTTAACCTTGCTCTGAACGTCACTTGAGAGGGGGGAGAGAAAGAACACACAAACACAACTAGAGAGAAGAGAGAAAGGAGAAGGAGAAGGTCTGCCCAGATTTGGTGGCTCTTAACCGGTCTGCTTTAAATCGGTGATTGGAAGCTCAAACATGTTTGGATTTGTGCTAAATTTGATGAGCTCATTCTACACTTAAATTAATTTGGTTGGTCAGTTGGTTCGAGGATTGGTTGAGAAGAACATCAGATTTAAGAGAAATTCCGTGGGTGACTGCAGTTTTAGCACAGAGCAGTTTTGGTAGATGATCAGTTTCGGTAGCTAAATGGTGTCCGATTGAGCAGAAACTTTGTCGGTGGTTAAGGGACCTATGAATATACTCGCCTACCAAAATTTATGCACAGTGAACTTGTGTTTTGTGAGATATAAATGATTACCAAAGGAGGCAAAATCTGTGATTTCTATATTTGACAGGTGTCATACCTCATGCTAGATAGTTGTGGTTGTTCTTATTGATGTCAAGTTTGTGTCACGGTGATTGTGTTGTTGCAAGTGTAATCCTCTAGATGTCCTAACAAAAACTACCTGTAACTATTTGTTGATTATAATGAAAGTTTGGAGTGGACCAATTGGTCCCATAGGATTTTACTCCTCGCTTGATGAGGAGATTTTTCCACATAAATCATCGTGTCTTTTGTGTATGTGATTGTTATTATTCCGCTGCATATTTGTTGATAGATGTTCTTCTCAATATTCATCGCAAGATGATGGTTTAATTAGTGCATTGGTTTTTACCACAATATACAGTTACCTGTGTGTTAGTTAGTACTAGTGATCTACGTGATCAGTCATGGAAAGGCTGATCCAACTCACATAGAGTTGGGACTAAGATCCACTTGTCAATACAAGGTGGTCCACCCAAATAAAATTTAGGTAAAAACGTTACTTGCAAATATAGATACTACTTTTTAGCAGGATCCGAAACAATCAAAAGGTGAAAACTAATTCCTCTAGAGGGCAATTAGATAAAATTTACAGAGTAAATCAAGGTGATATTTGGTATAGAGGTTAACCAGATAAATGATTTGTCTGTATTGTCACTCTCGTTAGATTTAACATCTGAAGTGAAGGAACAACTTTTTTAAATATCCACATGCAATGGGCGAGCGTGGTATATCTACAAGGACGAGTGAAATACATTGACGAGATATGTAAACATTTTCAGTTCATTCATCGGTAGTCATTAATAGGTGTGATACAAATGTTTGGGTAAAAACGAAACACCACATGAACTATCAAAAGGCGACAATGTATTACCAAGAACATTTTTAAGAAAAAAATGCAGTACAAATATAGATAGCATCACAAACAGGTGTACGCAATATACCTCTACGAATACCTTCGAACGACCGCACCGGAAAATATTTAACATTGGTGAAATCATCACGGGTATCATATTGACGACAGGCACGGTACTTATACCACTAAACAAATTAGTCTTTAAATATGTGTACCCTTAGAGCAACTCCAGCGGGGCTACTAAATGGGCTTCCATCTCCATATTTGCTCGGTGGGTGCAAAAAATTGATATCCAGCAGGCCTTTCAAATGGGCTGCCATTTTGGTAGGGCTTCCAAATTTCTCCCCCAACCCCTCAATTTGGTGGCCCTCTATTTGGGCTGCCAACTATGGGCCCTCTATAGAAGCCCAATTTACTCGGCTTACTGGAGTGGTGGCCCATATTTATGTGAGTAAAATTTAGAAGTGGGCTTCTAAATAGATATTTGCTCACTCAAATTTAGAAGCCATACTGGAGTTGCTCTTACTGAATCGAAAACTCGAAACCGAAACCATATTGATAAGTTTCCACCATGAGTAATCTAACCAGCATAGCAGCACGCAGCAAGATTATGGAACCAGGATTCAGCCTTGCCTCCAACAAAACACAGCTTGCCTCACGCAAGCACACCAACTCCAAACCCAAAAAAAAAAAGACACGAAGATGAAGCTAGCTCTCTCTCGAACGCTCTAGCCCATCTACAGTGAGAGAGGCGACACAGATGGATCCAGTCTCCGCCAGCGGGGCCGGCGGTCTTCCTCACCTCCGATGGCCCATGGGGCTTCGCGAGGTGGTGGAGACCGCGGGTTTTCTGCCGGTCGGTGGTAGTTCTAGTAGATCTAGGGTTGGTTTTCCGATGGCGCAGACGAGGCGGCGGCGACAGCGGCGCCTTTGTGGAATAAGGTCCTCTTCGGTTCGTCCTCGCCCCGTTGGTGTTGCTCTCCAACGCCGACACCAAACCGGTGGAGGTGGGGTTCCGTTGGTGAACTCCCTGTACAGGAGTCCAGGCTCGGAGCTTCGCCGTCTTCTCCAGGCGGCGGGACTGCCGACGCTTTGCTTCAAGGTTGCAGAGCAGGCTTCGGGGTTCGCGGAGGGTCAGTGGAGGGGCCAAGCTCGTATTTCCCTCGACGACGGCTGTTGTCGACGGCAAGCAGTGGTCCTGGATCAGAGGAGCTCGGGGTGCGCCCCCGGCCGATGGGTTTTCGGCGACGCCTTCATCTCATCCTCGTGGGTGAGTGCCTACTGCGACTACTCAAAGCCTTGTGGCGATAGGGTTCCCCCTGATCTGGTGGGCAAGAAGGTGAACTGGCGACTCTGGTGGTGTCTGCCGGCGGCCGGCGGGAGCTGGTTCGGGAGGATTTGAGGCGCAGATGGTCCTAGGGGCTTGTTTGTAATTTTGTTGTTTGTTATTATGAGTCTATTTGCAAGAAACCTACTGTCTGTATCCTTTTTAGTTGTACCTGTATGTATGCATCTTTGTACTGTTTCCTTAACATCAATATAGGTATGCCTTGATAAAAAAAAAAACAAAACACAGCTTATCCTGGCTCTTGCGAATTGGTTGGCTGGCGTCGTGTCGTGAAACAAGCAGCCGCCTGCCTGTCCTTGCACCTCAACCTCTCGCCGATACGTATGGATTCTTTGCCACGCACGCGTGGCTTTTTACTGCGGCGCTGTCGCGGCTGCATGGTGACTCATCAGGGTTGTTTGCGGCTGATTCGGATAAATTCTATGCGGCGCCGATTGACTGATCCTCTTTGGCTGTTCTTTTCCTTCTGGGTTAAGTCTCTGCTGCCTTCATTCCCTCCGCCTTCCTCCTCTCTTGCCCGTGCCATGGAGGTTGGAATTGTTTGTCCCTTTTCCCTGGGGTTTCCGTGCAGCGTTTCGGCGGTTTCTTCTATGCGCGATTGCCGTGGGTTTTTTCCCTTGCGATTTCCCCCTATACCTTTGTTGGATCCTTTATTTGGCTTGTTCCTGCTCTGCCCTTCTTTCCCCTACTACAGCCTCTCCGACAGAGACATGTAGACTAAACATGATTTAGCCTGAACAAAGACAAAGACTTGCTACGGTTTCCCTACTTCCAGTTTGATTACAGTTGCTTCCCAAATTCCGCGGATAAAATTTGCACAAAATTGCAACAAAAATATAGATGGGTAGTTCAAGAAATTATTTATTTTCATATAGCTTCTGGATTGAACAAAAAATAAAAATCGGCTTTTGAATTGGTGCGGATTACAAATGACATAAACAACTGCACCAGCTCCAATTGGCTGTCCTCCCCTTTTTTTTCTCCATGATAAAAACGTAAATGATTTTTTGTTAGAAATTCAGAATTTGGATTTATATTATTCAGGCAGGATAAAAGGAAATCCACTTCCTGATTCCCCTGAAACAGTCAGGGCTCTCGTCTCCTGCATGCTTGATGTCCAACGAAGTAATGGTCCCGATTATCAGATCCCATTCCTCTACAAACACCACTGTATAGAAACATTTGCATTGGTAATAATTAAATGTTATATATATGCCACATTTACCCTCGGGGCGTCGGAGCGGCGAGGGGAACCCGGCCCCTCGGCGGGTGGACCCTGTATAGCTGTAGATGTAGCTCTCCGTGCTTGTGTGTCCCGGTGACGGCTCCTTGGTCGCCGTTTAGGGTTAGGTTCCCTGCTGTGCTTCTTCGGCGCCGGCGTGGTCGGCGCTCCTTCCGACGAGGCGCTCCGGGCGTTGGTTCTCCTCGCTGTTGATGATGCTCCGGGCGTTGTCGATGGGGAGGTGATTTTGGTTCTCCAGGCCTTCTTCGGCGTCGATGGCGGCAACGACGTCGACTCGTCGGAAGACTCTTGGAGCAGGTTTGTGCTCTGTTTCCTTCTTGGATTGGAGCTTTTGTGCTTCCCTTGGGATGGCTTCTATATCCGCGTCGACGGGCTCGTCGGCGGTGGATTTTCCTTCCGATTGGGCCGCTCTGGTCTTCCCCGGCCTGATGTGGATTGCCTGGAGCTTCTTGTGCTTTCCTCGGAAGCGTGTACAATGTGTTCTGCAGCACAGAGAAGATGGCAACGAGGGTGTGAAAGATTGAGAAGCTTGACGGCAGATGCTTTTTCATCGCGGATTTCTTGCGGCTTTCCCATGCGAGGTGTCAGCTTCTTCATCTGGGTTAGCGGTGGCGTTGGTGGATGTGCTCGCCGGCGTGTTGCGTGGCTTCTCGAGTCCTTGCACAGGCTCGCTGGCACAAGGAAGAGGACAGTGGACCTTGATGTAATTTTACAATTACGTAGGGGCCCTTTCGTAAAAAAGGATGCACCTGTACCTGCTTCTTGGTTTATAATGTGACGTTTTCCCTTTTCGCAAAAAAAAAACATCTCAAGTTAGACCACCCTATGCCTTCCACCATAAAGGCCTTTCAATTTCATCAATGAATATATCTTGTAGCGGAACAGCGGGTTCATAAACAAGCCCCCATGGATAGGATAAACAAGCCATGGACTCGGAGGATATACACATTCCATGAATTGCTACCCAAGGCGCAGCAAGTGATGCGCATCATTGATACGCTGGCCTACTTAACTACCTAAAGCCACCACACTTTCTGCAATGGCTACTTCTGCCTAGCTACTCTGAGTTCTAAAGCTACCTTGCGACTTTTTCTCTTTTCCTTTCCTAACATGATTAACATCAGCAGTCACGGTTCACTGCAGTTAGTCCCCTCAACGAATGCATTGACTAAATCTAAAACCTCTGTGCACAATCCTCTTCGAGAGAAGAAACTTGCTGATCATAAAGTGGTTCTTGGAGTGGCCACCAAGCTCTGAAAGGTGATAATTGAGAAGTCCATCTCATATAGCACAAGAACCAGCCAGCTAGTTTCCTGCCTTTGCGGTCTTGCTGCCAATACTAGCAAACCCTTTCCTGCCATCTTTATGATGCTACAAACCGATTGAACATGCAAATTAAGGACTGGATGTGAGATACGAGACAGGGCATGCATATAAATATTCAACACAATTGTATTTACCTTGTGAAGTATTTCGAATTTTTTCTCTTGCTTTGCTCGAAGAAGCATCCAGTCCAAGGCCAAGTCATACTCGATTGTGTTCGGTTGAGAACAATGTGAGGTCGATACAGCCTTCTTCTGTAGAAAGGACCAAGGTTAAAAAAAAACGTTCATTTAATCGAGATTAAACGTTGAACGTGTTAAGGGTATTATAGTCACTATATATGTGTCAAGGGTAGTTTAGTCACTTCACATATTCTAGGGTTTGGGGTGTCTCATGTACTCTATATATATTGCCCTTTGGGCCTCTATCAATACAAGCCTCCATTTGTAACAGAACGGAGGCCTAACGTCTACGTTTAACCTACATTTAACCTTCCTAGGCGTTAGTCAATAGGCTAGGGCCTAACGTTTTCTTGAAAATTGGAAAGGACAGGCGAAAAATATCAAGCCAAAGAATGGAAAACATCGCAGAATATAGTTATAATAAAAAGCACCCACCTGCTCTTCTCGCTGCTTTTGACCAATTTTAATATTATGTAAGGACAAGTGACCAACAAAAGTTCCTGAAGATTTTGGAACCTTAAGTAACCCTTTGCTGCAGTAAAGAGGTCTGCAAGATATACAGTAGGCAAAACAATTATCAGTAGGTAACCCGTAACCTCAGGTAACCCGTAACCAAGAAACTCATGGGACTCAGCCCCCCGCCCCGCCCCAACCCCATTTAGTGCTGGCACAAGCGCTACTCTTAACCTCTCAACAAGCACCTATGGAAGGAATTCTAATTGAAACAACTCTGCATAAGACAAGGGTCTCAAGGAAAACTGATTGAAGAGTCAGTAGGTTAGAATCCCCACAGAAGACTCTTGGTTCTAATTCAAAAAATTTGATAGTTGATTTGCCATGAGATTTCAACAATTGAAACAAACATACAGAATCCCACTTGAAGAAAAATCCGTTACAGGATAAGACATGCTGGCACTGAACACAAAATAAATAGCATCAAGTATAAATGCATACCTTCCACCAACAACCAAGCCTGAATTGATTTTTGAAATAGCAGAATCAGCATCATTTTTAGTTCTGAAGATAGCATATGCTTTTCCTACAGATAAGAAAACCACTTGCGGTCAAATTGCAAGAAACCAGAAGGAAAAACCAGTCTGCCATTCTGCCGTTAACGAGACAAAGCTGACCGGCCAAATATTTTCCTAGTATCCAAAGTTCACTTATATTTGGCTCACATATATTTTCCTTGTTAACGGGACAAAGCAAAATGGGATTGGATCAAAATCTGACAGATTTTGTTGCAAAAAAAAAACTATCAGCAGATATATGATCTTTTTCAAAGAAAAACTCACCAAAAAAAAAGGAAAGTAAACTGACCCATGCCGGGCTGGTCACATTTTCCGGCACGGATCTTCAAGGGAGTAGAATGGTACCTCGCCTCCCTCCATTCAACAGATATATAGCTTTTCCCTTTAGTTAGTGGACAACTTACCATTGTTCGGATCATCATAGGTGGGGTGGTTAATGGGCTTCGCAGTACAACTTAGCTGTAATGCCTCACGAATCAGCTCCTGCAAACATGATTACCGGGAAAATGCTGAATGCATAATTATTGTAGGAGCGAATAAAACCAAGAAGAATGGTAATCACAGAGCCTAAAACAGAGTAAGAAGATTGAGGTTAAAAAAATGTACTGTTAGAAAGAAAGTTGTATGAGACACTGTAGATTTGCAAGCGAAAGACAACAGAAGATATTAACATAATTGAAAAATACTAGGCCAGGAATAATAATAGAGAAACAGCTTGGGCTTTATGACAACCAAAGAGACATGATGCTACCTCTATGTCTGCAGCTGCAAAGTGAATATCAAGATTTTGAATATATACAAGTGTCCCCTGCTCATCAGCCCTCCGTAGTTTGTCATCCCATGACTGAAAATTTTGTTACAAAGATCAATCAAATAAAATCAAGATCAGACAACATATTGATCAGTTTATGGTAATTCTAACTAATGAATAATCAAGTACAATTATAACATGCACAGGAGATTCTGTAGCGAGGAAAGGTCACTCACAATTTTAAACCATTTGCTTCTGTCCTGTTAAATAGAAGAAAAATGCATTAGCTTTAAAAAGAAAAGATAGTCAAAACCAGTAGATCTGTAAATAACAATTGGCAAAGAAATAGCAAAATCAGAAAAATTGTCCAGACAAATGATCCACGAGCAGGATGAATATTGCTTCTCTGCAGTAGACATGGGACAAATTCAAACTGAGTTGACAGTAAAAAAATCATAAATATTAAGATTGTTTTTTTATCACATAAATATTAAGATTGTTGACAAATAATGAATCGGAAGGCCCACAAGATGACCATATGCCCTATTAATCTTGTGGTCATAACTGCACTATTGGTCTCCTCATTCCACCTCATCAGTGGCCAATGAATAAAGTGACATGTGTCTGGAAAATGTAAGCATGTAGTACAAAACTTGGCATGGAGCCATTTAGAAAGGTGCAGTTTTGATTTTATTTTGTCCTGTAAGGCTGTAACATTAAATAAAAGGGAGTAGCATTAAATAAAATAAGGAGCAGGCTTGCTCCTGAAACATCTAATGAAAAATAATGGCAGGAGTAGCATGTTGGATATAGGAATAGTCAGTTCAAAGAAATTACAGCTTGTCTTGATGGTAGCTCCAAAGGTCTTGTCTCAGTAACCGCTGGGATCATGTTCTTCACTGTAGCTTCTTGGGATAATTTCAACTTTTTTGGCGGCCTCTCCCCACCGTGAGCATTCTGTGATTGTGTATATTTGGCGTTGTTCTCCACAACTGCTGACCGTGGATGGGGGGTCGAAGCAACTGGTTTCTCTTCCTCCTTGATTGCTGATTGGGAAAGGGAAATGGCAGCGGCTGATTTCTTATCCTCTTTCTTGATCACAGACTCGGAAATAGGAATGACAGCAACTGGTTTCTGTTCCTCCTTACTGACCACTGATTGGGAAAGGGGAACCCTGGCAGGCAACTTTGCAGCCACCTCCTTAGCTGCTGGATGGGAAAGTGGAACTGCAGCATCTGGACTTTCATTCTCCTCTTTAACTGCTGAATGAGGAGGGGGGGCTGTAGCAGCCAGACCATCATCAGCATTTGGATTCAGTGGAACATTAACTGCGTTAGGACTGGATATGACTAACTCATCTTTTGGATTCAGCAGAACCTTGACTGCACCAGAAGGATGATAATTAGATTCACACTAAAATTGAAAAAAAAATACCAAACAAAATTGTAGGGCATAAATCTAGATGCTGTGCTGACCTTCCAACCCTGCAATTTTATCAGGCAGTTGATCAGAAAGGGTGCAGTTTTTAACATCGAAGACCCTATAGAAGATATAATCAGCCATTGCTTGTTCCTGAGGGGAAGGTTGGCGATTTCTCTCATCCTTTGAAATGCATATAACAGTGCATTTTCCAGCAACAGCTTCCTAATTGAGAAATAAACATATGACCATTACAATCTTTTAATAGGTCCAAAAATGGACAGATGACAACATTTACAACTCTGATATTAGAGCAGGAAGCTTCAGTCATGCATATCTGTTGTTGATAATTGATACATGATACCATGATTTATTTAATTAACATGCACAACTGGCTTAAAGAATGCTAACATTTGACCTCCAACGTGAAATGCCTCCATGCTTGTTATCCTAACCAAGCCGATTCCGCTGGGGCTTTGTAAACGAGCAAGAGTGATAAACCTTAGCGCCAAAGTCAGCCTTGACTATTACCTACTTGTTTTAAAAAATAGACTTCCAAAATATGTAATAACGCGGCTGATCTTTGCAAATTGTTGGCACACTTCTTGTGCATGGCCATTCAAACTTCTTCGCACTTCAATTTGTAAATATTATGAAAATGCAACATGCAAGTATGATATCAGGGTGGCAATGTTTCATATCCATGCCATTTTTTTTCTATATGTGCTATGTAAATTTGAATGAATAAACAATTACAAGACATGGTTAAAATGGATAATTCATATTTAATTCCGACAGTTAGCTGGCAAGGAGACCAGAATTTACTAATCAAGACATGTATTAATGCCTGATTTGGTATATTCCTCGTAGTCATAAACATTTTGGAATTGCAAGTCCAAGAATATTCAGCACGAGTAAGAGAGGTATAAAGGATGTAAGCAATTACTACTGATAGTCGAATGAACAACAAAATTACCACCACATCAATAAAGCAGACCAAGATCATGCACTTATTTCAATTATAGCCCTCATCCTCAAACCTATCAGTGAGAAAAACCTTAAAAAACAGATAATTGCGATCGACAATAACTTCAACTCTTCAAGCATTTTGATCCATTAATTCCAAACCAATTAGTAGCAAACACTGATCAACATTGATTAAAAATTTAATAGGCTCAAAATGCAAGTCTGTAAGTATGATGTGAGTACACAAGTTAAAGATAACAGAACACAGAACATAAGGAATGAGGTTATGATAAACATACCAGTGGGTTGATATCTGCAAGCCCAATACCATCACCAGAAGCAAGAAAAATCTCATTTTCCACCACAGAGCCTCTTAAATATTTCTGAATCTCTTTAGGAAGGAAAAACCAAAGAATTTTTACTTTCTTAGACCGATTTTGCTCCCAAATCTTCAGTATTTTTCCAATGTATGGTTCAGGATCACCATGCTTAAACAAGTAGACACAGTCATACAGTGAATATTTCACATTATCCAATGTGAAGGACTCATAAAACTGTGTATCCATCTTAACACCACCCTTTCCTCTAAGCTTCCCCCATGAGAATTGAATTTGCTCATTACTACCATCCATTATGGCACAGTAAGTGGTGGTTCACTCACCACTTACCATAAGCCTACAATGAGAAAAAAAAAAGCACATTAAAATAAGAGAGGGATAGAGCAATACCAGGACACTAAAGTTGAATTATCAATAATGGTTGCAAAGCATGAAACCAGTCTGTTGAGCCGGTGAAACCAGAAACAAATCAGTTTGCTACAGGACTACTAGTATGAAAGAAAATTTTAAAGGTTGCCATGAATTTCACACAAGCACTACTAGTATGAAAGAAAATTTTAAAGGTCCCAAGAATGCTGAATACTCATAGCCATAGATGAATATTGAATAGTACTTGAGAAGGGGCAATACCACATATAAAACTTGCAACTCAATAAAACTCGGCCGGGTGGGGAAAGACTGCCCCACCGGTATTAACTTAAGAATAGCATATGCATTTGATCAATGTTTTCATCAAAACAGCAAGAGAACACTAGTCCTGCTTTCCTTGAACAACCCCACATGCTAAAAGTACATAAAAAATTGATCTGCATACAAGCTTTACAATAAGCCAATAACCATTTGCTTTGATCATCCACAAAACCTGCATTCACGATTTTTTTTTCAAAAATCCTTAGAATGAGGATCCATCACCACAATTTATCCCAATTTTCTGAATCTCATGAGTCACTTGCACATTTGGGAAATAAGTTTCCAAGTCAAGTAAAAGGTAAACCAAAAGTCAGACATGTCCCTTATACAAGCATCACCTACTTAAGGAGTACTTCCATCACCACTTAAATGGATAATTGACAAATAGAAGCACCACACATGCCCATAGATATAGAAAAATGGACACTAATTAAACAGCAGCGTGAACCACGGTATGTATGAAATTCCCAATAAGAGAAAGGTAGACCCAGCATTACAGGGTCGCCATGCGTGGCAAAGCAAAACCCCACCAAGGATGGAAAATCAGCGAGGCGGTGGATTTTGGGGAGCTACGCTAGGGTTCGAGACACGGGGGAGCCGTATTAGGGACGGTGCTATAGCTAACAACCGTAAATCCGTAATACTAATGCGAGATAGTTGACAGATGACCGAACTGACGGCTAAGGGGATACAGAATAGAAACCCTAGACAACCACGCAATGGGAGGGATTATTAAGCCCAAAAAGAAAACTGAAACCCATATCGACCAACCGACGGAGAAAAGGGCGCCGCCCTCCGCTCGAGCGCAAGGTTGGAGCACAGCGCGGCACCGCGGCGCGTGGGGTCGAGGCCGCGCGGCGCTGTCGCTGGCGGAGGAAGAGACCCCCAATGGGGGACGCCGGGAGACGCCGCCGGAGCGGCCCTCAATTTCTCGAGAACAGAAACAACAACACCCCGTGGCACTGCGAGCGGAAGGAGGCGAACGGGAGGGGAGGGAAAGCTGGGAACCCACCGTTAGTATCGCCGGAGGGGAGGACGCGGCGAGGATTGAGGAGTCGGTGAGCCGGAGCGGAGGGAGAGAACACCTAGTCCTGCTTTCCTGCGCTGGGCTTCGTTTGAGGCGGGGCGGAGGCATCTCCTGTGTTTTTTTTCCTGCGCTGCGGGAGACGAGTGAAGCGGCCGCCGGGGGGGGGGGGGGTCGCCCTGAGGCCTGACGCGGCTGATGGCTCATCGAAAAAATTCAATAAACATTGACCACTCGTAAATTTACCATTTCTAATAAATAACACGATGAAACTACCTGCGCCTATGAAATGTGGGGCTAATGGCAAAACTGCAAAAGCTATTATTTGCAGTACTATTTTTGCAAAGTTCTCTCGCTCATCATACAACCACAATGTGCTCTGCAACCATATTTAACCTAAATGAATTCAACCATTACAGACATTACTACTTCCTAAATGAATTTTTCTAGGGCGTATAGGAAAATCAAGTTTTCTGGAGACGTAGTGTTGTCACACCCAATTTATAAAGGCAAACATAATGCATTTCATATGTGCACCAGGATCAGTTTACACACACATGATTGACTATAAAATGATTATCATCACAAGTGCAAAGCGATAAGAGAGTATTAAAGACTTTATTAGAAAACTGAATGTCTTAAGCGAATAAATAAATGTCTATAGAGTAGCAACGGAATCTTCTTCAACACAGGCAGATGATTGGGAGATATACGCCTAGAAATCCTCGAAGTCTTTTGAATACTCCGCACAATTATTGTTGTCTGAGCAGCAATTATGCAATGGTAAGTACACTTATAGTTGGTACTCAACAAGTTATAGGGAAACATCTATAATATACATGCAAGGCTAATTCAAGGAATAGCTGACATGGTTTATGTCACACCACCGGCATGTGCATGGGCGCGTGGCGGGTCAGTGCGCGGGCATCTGGAATGCGCCGTTGGCACTGGACGCACGGACGTGGCACAAGGACAGTTGGCACTGGACGCACGGACGTGGCACATGGGCTGCTGGCACTGGACGTACGGGACGTGGCCAAGAGAGGACGTTCCTGACTTGGGATTGACCGACGGGGACGTCGGTCTCTTAAGGAGGTAAGTATGTGACACCCCGGCCTAGAACTTAATAGGATTAATAGGATACTCATTGTCGGTACCTCTGGACTAGGGTACCCCCTCTTGCTGTGTCAAGACTCGCATAGTTATCCGTAACTACGCCCTAAAGGGCTGAGCAGCCGGTCCTTCGCGGTCCGAAGCCCTTCTCACCCGGCCAGCTGCCCCGGACCCGTCCCTTGCTAGAGAAGGGTCTGGTGACGCCACGTGTCCCGGAGAAGGGAGCACTCAGCCAAAACAGCCAGGGGCCCCGGACCCCCCACGGGGTCCCGGGCCCCCATATACTATCCGGACCCCTCAGCGGGAGGGAACAGACACCCCGCCTGGGGGGGGTCCGGAGCCGCCACGTATCCGCAGGCGCAGGCACGCGCACAGCTGTGAGGCTTCCTCGGGAAGACTCGCCCACCTACCGCATTCAATGCGGGAGGCGTTAAGAGCGCTCTGCCACAGCAGAGCGCGATGTGACTTTTGCCAGGCTGTACTGTTGATCGCGCGTTACCAAGGCGCACAGTGCAGCCGCTGGCGCCACCCACGCCACGCGGATCAGACTATAACGCCAGTTAGACATGACAGCTCGACGACGGAGTATCATAACGCCTACGCGGTAGACCCAACAGTCTACGCCGCAACCTACACCGCCTCAACGGGTGCCTCGCCGATGAGACAGGTGAAGACCCCCCTTTGATCAGAGAGTCTACAGGGTGATGAAGCGTATCCGACGAAGAGATCCTCAACCACTGTAGCACCATTGATGTCTATTTTGTGGTATACTATACATCCTCGTAGGACCCATAGATCGGGGTCCAACACCTGTGTACACGCCTCCCTTGCGCTATAAAAGGGAGACGCCAGTTAGAGAAGAACTCAAGGTCCAAAAGGGACTTAGTGGCAGAGGATAGACTCATCTACGGACACAAGAGCTATACAACTCACAGTGGACGTAGGGTATTACGCTCCGGCGGCCCAAACCACTCTAAATCTTCGAGTGTTCTTGTGTGCTTGCTTGATAAGTAGATCTGTCGAATCACTTGTACTTCCCCGAGTAACCACCCTCTGGTATTAGGCGGGTGCACTACGCCACCCGGCTGTGGCCCTCTTCCTTGAGCCACGACACTCATACCAACAAGTTGCAACTTTTTTCCGGAAGCCGGTCTCCAAAGAACTCCGAGGTTAAGCGTGCTTGGCCTGGAGCAATTTGGGGATGGGTGACCGACCGGGAAGTTCTTCCCGGGTGCGCACGAGTGAGGACAAAGTATGCAGAAAAGATATGTGTTAATATGTGAGGATAGTCTGTGTCCTAGAAAACTGCTAGATGTAAGCGGGCCCGGCCTCGAGCAGGTGGGACGTTGCAGTTTAACTGCACTCTGCACTTTTAGTTCATCATATTTTATTAGCAATCATTAACTAGATATAAGTATATACCATTAAACCCACAAGATAAGCATAAATAAGGATAAACAACATAACCATAAGTAAAAGTATCGATTTAGATCAACTTCAAGTTCAATTATCATGTGAGGGTCCAAACCGCTCGTGACCTTGAGCCTGACTGATATATCAGTTTTACACTCTGCAGAGGTTGTACGCTTTCACCACAATTCGCGTAAAAGTTCAAAGAACTTTAAACCCAACCATGCAAGTGCGGGCCAAGCACCATATCACACTTCTATAGATATGACTGCATAGGGATGCTACGAGGCCTTTACAAATATTCCCTAACCTATGACAATCCGCTAAGATTTCAAGTCAAAGTAGTCATAACACTGTCCTAATGAGGTGGTACCTTGCCAAAGGACCGTTAAACAATACCAATTGCCACAAGAGGACCGAGCTATACCCCATCGATGCATCCCGTCTTGCCCTTTCGGTAAGAATGTCACAAGCTAGAGTCCCTAATTAATTAGCCAAGATCAGAGCCATGTGATATTGTGGTTGCACTATTTTCTTGGGTGATTCTCCATGTTCTAATTAACACATAATACTCTTGATTAACAACATTAAGCCATCATGAACATGAAGTAAAACAAGTATAGCATTTGTATAATCATTAACCAACCATAATCAAAGTATAGCAACTAGCATAGTTACCCAACACGAAATTAAACCCAAGTTGATCAAGGAAAATGGTAAACAACACTAGGCATATCCTTAATTCGGTTCCCATCATATTATAGACACATGCATGTACATAAAAGTAAACGTGATTTGTTTGGTGTTTTCATGGGACAAAAGCATGATCAAGGTTCCACTTGCCTTCCTCAAACTACTGCTGGTCCGGTCCTTCGAAGTCTTGATCTTGCTGCTGCTCGAACGGCTGATCATCTATCGCACCAAACACGCACATACAAACAAACAAGTGCAAAAGATAAGAAACAATACACCAAACAACAAGAACAGTACAAAACGAGGTTACTAAACTAATTACACGTTGCAATGATCGCGTGAGCGCAAAGATCATCGAAAACGGATGTAAAACGAGGAAGTTATGGCTAAAACAAGTTTTAAGGACTAAAATGTAATTAAACCTTATACTTAGGGGTTAAAACATAAAAGAAAGGGCTATTTTGTAAAATCTATTCAACTGCAGAGGACGGTGGGTGCTAATATAGAAAAGCCGAGGGGTTTATTTGCAAAACTGACACAGTTGACCAGTCTTGGACTGGTTTGACTCGGATTGGATCTAATCCGAGCCATTAGATCGAGATCGGACGGCTAGGGTTTGATGAGGCAGGCTGGCGGTGGCGCAAGCAGCCGGCGGCGAGCTATGGCGGCGGTGCATCACCGGACTTGGCCGAAACGGCCGCTCGGGGCTCGATGTCGAGCGCGGCTTGCACTGAGAGCATGCGCGCGGCGCGGGCAAACGATCTAGGGCAACGGCGCAGGCTAGAACGGGCGAAGTGGAGCTAGCGGCGGCGGCGGCGAGCACTCCCGGGCGAAGCAGAGCGAGAGGGAAGGGGAAAACGGGCCGTAGAGCATCCCCACCTCAACGCGAAACTCCTAGAGGGCTCGAAGACGGCGAGGGAGCGGCGGAACGATGGCGGTGCGAGCTCCGAGCAACTCCAACAATGGCGGCGGCGGAAGGCTAGGGTTTTGCCAGGGCGAAGGCGGCGGCTTCGGGTTGGGGCTTCAGGGGCATGGGGCGGCGCCTTTTATAGGCCGAGGCCCTTGGCGTGAGGGCCAAGAAGGAAGGCGGAGACGCAGGGTAGGACGGCACTCGTACTCTGCTTGAGTCCGGGCTGCGCATGGGAAGGGGATGACCCCGACAGGTGGGCCCCACCTGTCGGCGGTAGAAGAAAAGGAAAGGGGCGCCGGGCCGGATTGGGCTGGGAGGCGGGAAACGGGCCGGTGAGAAGGTTTTTCTGGGCCGCGGGAAAGAAAAGGGAGAGGAAGAAGGGATGGGCCTGCGGGCTGAAAGGGGTTAGGGAAAAAGAAAAGAGTTTGCTATTTTCGAAAAGATTCAAACACTTTCAATTTAAATTCACACTCCAAGATTCGAATTTAAATTGAACAGCAAGCACTTAAAAGATGCAACCCAGCATGAAGTGCACAAACCTATTTTCCTTATATTTATTTAATTCTCGATAAATGCTCTAAACTCAAAAGAAATTAATTAAAATCTTATCGAACCTACAACAAAACTAAGTAATTTTATTTAGGTTCCTAATTTGAAATTACGGGTATTACAAACCTACCCCCCTTAAAAGGAATCTCGTCCTCGAGATTCGGCTGGGCTAGCAAAGAGCCGAGGGAATTCTGCCTGTAACTCATCCTCTCTTTCCCAAGTTGTCTCATCCTCTGCATGACGACTCCACTGAACCTTACACATCCGTATCCTCTTACTCCGAGTAATTCTCACTAGCCTATCCAAAATTTTGACCGGATACTCGGTATAAGTCAGATCATCCTGCACATTCAGTTCCTCCAGTGGCAATTCCTCCTCTGGCACCCTCAAACACCTTTTCAACTGCGATATATGAAACACGTTGTGTACATCAGACAATCGGGCTGGTAGCTCTAGTTCGTATGCTACTTCACCCTTCCGGGCCAAGATCTTAAATGGTCCAATGTAATGAGGTGACAACTTCCCCTTAACCTTGAACCTGCGCAAACCTCTGATAGGTGACACTTTGAGATACACAAAATCTCCTTCAAAGGTCAACTCTCTACGACGAGTATCTGCGTAACTCTTCTGCCTAGACTGTGCCACTTTCAGATTCTCTCTGACCACTTGCACCTGTCGTTCGGCCTCTTTAATGATATCAGGACCAAACAACTGGCTTTGTCCTGTCTCACTCCAATACAACGGAGTCCTGCACTTTCTACCATACAACACCTCAAACGGTGCCATCTTCAAACTGGCTTGATAGCTGTTGTTGTAGGAGAACTCTGCATACGATAAGCTCTTATCCCAACTACCTCCATGCTTCAGAGCGCAAGCTCTGAGCATATCCTCTAACACCTTATTGGTCCTTTCTGTCTATCCATCCGTCTGCGGGTGATAAGCTGAGCTGAAGTTCAACTTCGTATCCATTGACTCATGCAACTTCTGCCAAAATCGAGACGTGAACTGTCACAAAACAGTCCAAATAATACCGATCAAGTGCACTAAATAACCATTAAACTTACTCCTCCGATACTGCACTTTACCAGTACTCTCAGACTGCCTGCTTTAACCAGGATCGATTGCACAGGAACTCTCGCCAAAAGACGAGCACAGGTGATTACAAGCAACAAAAGTTTTCAAACTTAACTTACAACCAGAGTTAAACAAAAGTTTCAAAAATTAATTTACAATAAAGTTTTACAAGCCAGGGTTACATTTCGCAAACAGAGTTCACACGCAGCGGAAAGTACCACTAGTTTGAAATAAGCTTCAAAATACAGTACGATAAATAACGTCGATGACCCAAAAGACGAACTTCACATCTTGCCCACTGATGTGAGGTTCACCTGCCTGCACTTCACGGAGAAGACGGAACCCACTCGACTGTCCAACCTGGAGGAAGAGGCTGACCACTCCAGGACGCACTGATTTCCTCGAAGTCTTCCGGAATATAGCCTGCTAAAAAGGGGTACAACCAAACCCTGAGTATTCTAATACTCAGCAAGGCTTACCCGACTATGGGTATACTTAGCCCATTACCTAGACATGCATAGCTCTTTGGCTCTGGGTTATTTTGCTGAAAAGCTATTTACACTGGATCCTTACTTTCAATATTTTAGCTCCAATTGTGTTGATAGCTAGAAACTAGGTTTGCCTAATTCTCTATAGCACACATGGTTAATCATATTATCTTTTTAAGAACATCAACAAAAGTCCAACTTTTCTCTTTCTGTCCATTCAATCCTTACTACGATGCGACGCATTGACCAAGGCTCTCATATCCGCGAGTCACGGCGAATCGATCCGATTTAACCTTGCAAGGTGGACCTAACCAACACGGCACATATATGCCCCGTCGGGCTATACACACCAACCCTTCACATATGCACACCGAATAGGCGAACTGCCCTGCGACCCGGGACTGCTAGCCCCACCGATACCAACGAAGGGTCAGCCATGAGTTTGTATACTAGCTCCACTGGTGAAGACAGTATCAAGTCCGCCTACCGGTGCACATATGGTACTGAGCTTACCGGTTTCGACTACCTCCTACTCCCGGCATGCGGTTAGTACTGTTCAATCCTCAGTCAAAGGGCCAACAACGGAACGGTCCTTAAGCGACACAGGCGGAGGCTTACTTTCCATCCATTCCATATCCATAACCAATTCATCTCCGCCCGGTCTCCAGTTTTCCTTTCTTTTCTCACTGATTCCTTCTTCAGTAACTTTTTCATAAGTAACAAGACCTATATCTCGCGAGTGACAGGAATCCCTCGACTTCTACCAGGTCCCTAATTAGCAAAGCATTTCTAACGGTGCCTGTATACTAGTAGAGGCTCATAGGTACTTAGGGAGAAACATGCATACTATGGTTTCATTCAACTCCTAAAAACTTAATGCACAATACTTAAATAATAACATTGAATACTTGAAAATAAAGGTTATGCTCCGGGGCTTGCCTTGCAGGTCAGCGGGGTTAGTGGTTTCTCCGGGAGCTTGATTAACGACTTCTTCTGGCTGCGGTTCTCCTGCGAAAGGCTCCTGGACCGGCCCGGCAATCAGCTCGTAGATGACGTCGGTTTCAGTGTCTACACGAATAAAATATGCCATACATGAAACTCATGAAAAGGTACAATGAAATGCAACACACACAGTTAAGGGCATAGGCAAGACTGGTAAACAGCATTCCAAAACTATGGTTCAAAGGAAAGGTGCCGTGCTGAAATGAGGTTTCGGTTGCTAATTCCTTTTAGCCTGGAGTGTTTTCCTTCGAAACAACCACTATTAAACTCGCTTAGAGCAGCATGGATTAAAACAGAAACTTGCTTTGATGAGGTTACCCATGCATGAAAATTAAATTAGCTAACATCATTTATTGACGATCGAGAGCATTCATTTTAACCCTAGAAAAGAAATTAAACAGCAACAGATCCACGAACATGCACATAGATTATGCACCTGCAAATTTTTCAGTGGACCACACGTGCAAAGAGTAAGATAACATAAAATTTTCATGATTTATAGACAAACCAAACAACCGATACAAACTAACCTAGCTTAAACGCAAACCCTAAATTTAGTAGGGGTAAAAGTGATATTTCACCTGCACAAGTATTTTTCATCTGAAGATCTTGATTTTAGAAACCTAACAAAATTTGGATTGCATTTTTAGGATTTTTCCTTGATTTATTAAGCGATTACAAAGTTTCAGCCGAAAAATAACAAAGAAATAAATAACCCCACCCCTAATCCTCTGACCCGTGGGCCCACTTGTCATTGGAACAGAGGGAGCAAAAGAGGGGCGCTCCCCTGCTTTGCCTCGCACGCGCGCCAGGGCCGTGGCCACGGCCAGGCTCGGCGGCGGTGCGGCTCCCCGCCCGACGGCGGCGGCCGGCCAGCGGCGCGGCCTGGCCGGGCCGTGGTCAGGGCGGCCCAGCGGAGCGAGGGCGCCCGCGGGGCGGCGCAGGGGCGAGCGCGCAGGCGGCCCGCGGCGGCGCCAAGGCCAGGGGCGATGGCGGCTCGCGGCGGCGCGCGGTGGCCGGGCCGTTCCGGCCATGGCGAAGCAAGGCGCCAGCGGGAGGGGGCGGCGCAACGACGAGGGGTGCTCGGCGACCTCGGGGCGCTCGGCGGCGACGAGCAGGCCCACGCAGGGGTGGCGCGCGGCGTGCGCCGGCGGCGCAACAGGGCTTCCGCGGCAGCGCGGCGGCGCTCCGGCTCCGGCGGTGCGGGATTCAAGCGGGGATAGGGTTGGGAAGGGAGAGGAGAGCGCGGAGAAGCTCACCGGCGACTCGATTTGAGCGGAAGGAGGCCGGAGAGGGGAGTTCGACGGCGAGGGCGAAGTTCGGCGGGCTCGGTGATGGCGAGCAGTGGTCTGAGCGCTTGATTTCGGCCGGTGAAGGGCTCGGTCGCGCTCGTGGGTGGTCGGAGTGGATGGACGGCGAGTCTGCGCAGCTCCGGGCGCGACGAATCGAGGCGGGGTGGCGAGCTTCGGCCGGTGCGACGAACGACGACGGCTCGAGCTCGTCTCTGCGCTACGCGTGAGCTCGAGGAAGGAGAAGACAATGGAAGGGGAAAAGACGGAGACGGCACCGCGACCGGATAAGGACGCGCAGCGCAGCGTGCAAGGATCGTCGACGGCCGACGCGTGGAGGAGGCGCCGACGAGCACAGTTGCCGGTATGGCCGGCGAGCTGCACAGTGCCGAGCAGGAGATGCACTGTTTCTTCGTTTGAATGATTTTAACTCGAATTCGACTAGCTGAAACTCCAAATTTCATATGGGAACATGAAATTTGGCCAAAATAAAAGTTGTAGAGGAAAAGAAGATCTACAACTTTCGTTTTGGGCGAAAGTTGATTTGAAGCTCGGATCGGTGACAAAAACGAGATCGAACACGGCTAATTAGATGTTTACTAAGCGAACGCGATTAGCGTTAACGACGAATTTGAGTCCACGATTAGCGAGTTAACTCGTGATTAGCGAGACGATTAACACAGGGGTGTTACAGCCTTCCCCCCTTAAAGGAATCTCGTCCCGAGATTCACGCGCGTAAGTGACAGATAAGGAGGGAAGATGTTCGTTAACCCAGAATATTAGCACTATCCAAAAATTACCTTCCCCAACTGACTTACCTTTGGAGTCTTTCTTAGGGGTAGCGCATTCAGTGTGAACCATCCCTTCTCGATGGTACCATGTGCCGGACTTGTTTCTATCGCATTGCTTATTTGACCTCTGACCTTGTGTAGATGGTTCATACTGTGCAGCTAACATCCGAAGTAGATGTCTTGAGTCACCTCCCGACCTACGAACATCGGATAGTATCCTTGTCCAGTTTAGATTATTAGAGGTACTAGCCGAATTCGGTGGATCTTTCCAAGTAGATGAACGGCAATCTCTGATAAAATGGCCGTATTCGCCACACTTGAAACAAGGTTGACACCCGGTGCAACGACATTTCTTCTTTGACCTCATTGATCTCCGAACAGGTGAACGAGTTCTTGCTCTTATGGCTGGGTCGACATCAGTGGTACGGCTAGCTTGCCTCCTACCACGTGGAAGGAATTCTGTGCATGTAATTTCCCATCCACTCAAGTCTATGCTTCCTGCACCGAGCTTGGGAGTCCGACAATCTACCTGGTGATCTTTAAATCCCATCGGAAATTGCGATGGTGGCATTAAGGTGTCCGAATAAACATTCTGCGTCTTTTCTTGCTTCCAACTTATTTCCGGTCTGGGGTTAGTATATTCTTCAAGTACTTTACTGTGTTCACTTTTCTTTTCTTTGGAGCTGCTTCGTAGACAAGGGCGGTCGTACATCTTGCAACAGTGGCAAGGCTCAAATTGCCTCACTGGTGCTTCGGTTATCACGACTTCGGAGGGTAGAAAGTTGATGTGCCCCTGACCAGGGTCCTTCCTACTACTTCCCGCTGCATACTCCATTATTCACCTGAGAAACAGAATAAAGTGGAGACATCTTTAGCAGTAGGACAACTTCTATTTCGGGAGGACCCACACCAACCTCATACACATAAATAGCTATACACAACAATGCATACACGAGTTTCTAGCCCAAACTAAGCAAGGTCGTTTAGGGAACTCAAGATTACACATGCAGTCCAAAACCAGAATTTCCTACTAAGGTGAAAGGAACTTCCTCTAGCCAGAATTTGCACTTGCTGAGTTTAGCATATAGCTGATGTTCCCTAAGACGCTGGAGTACTCTATGAAGATGCTGAGCATGTCCTTCTTCTGTCTTGGAATAGATTAAGATATCATCAATGAATACCACGACGAATTTATCCAGCTCTGGCATGAACACCGAATTCATGAGATACATGAAGTAGGCTGGAGCATTGGTTAATCCAAAGGACATGACCAAATACTCATAAAGACCATAATGAGTGGAGAATGCTGTTTTTTTTTTTTTGTTTTGTATATCCACCGGTCCGATTTTGATTTGATGATAACCAGATCGTAGATCTATTTTTGAGAATACCTTAGCTCCAGCTAGTTGAACATTTCGGTAAATTAACCAAGGTCCTTTGTCTACCACATCTTTTAGTCTTCTAGCATTTTCGTCCATTAGCAGTTTTTTTTTTTTTTTTTTTTTTTTTTTTTTTTTTTGAAAGATCCCCTTGGTAACTTCGGAAGAAAGACTCACTAGATTTAGGTCCGGTATAGAGATTTCTAGGCAAAAGGGCGAACGATAGATGCGGGAAAATGCCCATGAGGAGATACCACACCGACACAGTGGTATAAGGGATCATAATTAGCAATCTCCATACCAGCGTGTGTCGAGTAGTACAAGCATGTGTTGATTGCTCAGAGTAGGCTCTTGGTTTCATTGCGGCGCCGTCAGGCATACCTCCAACGAGAATCTCTTGTAGCACATATAGATCGTGCATGTATAAGCATTACAAGATGGAGGGATAGCAAGGAGGTGATCCAAAAACGGGGCATAACTTGAGAGCAACAGGGATTAGCTGCCACAGACTACAGGAAATAAGATTCTTGCTTGAGCTTCACATACAACTTCCGTCCACCGATGAGATTACCTGATTACCGATCAATAGGGGATTTGGTCCGGTTGGACAGTAACATGAGACCAAGTCTGCTAACCATTCAGGAACCTACGAGAGCTATAAATGAAACCAGCAGACACCTAGAACAAAGCTGATGTACCTTCCAGAGACTTACCTGATAAGGCAATGACGTGATTTACCACGGAACGATTTTGACGCTAAAGGAGAAAAGGAGATTAGCATTACACAAAACCATTCTTTACATGCAGTCAGGGACGCCTCCTGATGACGACAAAGATTTTAAGAAACAACCGGACTCAATTTCTGCGAGACTCTTCGAGTAGAATAGATAATTGAGTGATGCAAGATTTCTGTTCAAGAAGAAAAGGTTAAACAAAGCAAGGAATGATGCTGAGACAAGGCAATCAAGCCATCGTAGCGCAGAGATCGCAACACGAGGAGAGCAAATGTCATTGAGATTCATCACAAGGCTCATGAATAACAAGTGAGGGTAAAACGGAAGGATGGTTTAGGAGGTGTTTTCGGAATATCCTTGCTCAGGATTATATTATCTGATGAATTACACAAAACATGCTCCTTTATGCCAGTACAATGCCACCATACCAAGGAATAAAGATAAAATGGTTCACCCATAGTGCAAATGCTTGATGGCTCGGATAATGATGCACCCCTGGAATGCATGATTGCAATGCTGGTGCAACACGATGATAAAATGTTCCATGCACAATGGAATGGTGCATATGAATTGATGCATTAGTTATGATGCTGGCCCAATGATGCATACACCATGGTGCAAGGATGATGATGCCCATGTTTTATGCATATAGGAGGTGCATAAAATATTATGCATTCACGCATGAGTTTGCAATGCTCACAATACAACACGCGTCTTAGGACCGTTCTCTTGCGCGAGACTAACCTCTCGTTAACCCTATACCCTTGAGAGGGATTAGCAGTTAGGACACTAGTAAGGTTGCATAAAAGGGGATTGCAGTGAATTATGTCACATATACCTTGGCACCAGCGCGCTCCTAGTGGCTCAATCATGTGGCTGCAGCACACATGATACCCTAGGTTCCGTCGCGGCATCAGGGTTATGTAACTAAACACAACTGCAAGAGAAATCGATAGCAACAACCCAACAATGCCAACAGCAAGATAAATTAACGAAACCGAAGACACCCGAAGTGTACTCGGACGCATAACCGTTAGTCAGCCTACGCATGCCCTATCATGATGCAACAATGCACTGACCAATGAGGTGATGCAGGATGTTACAATGACTCTACTCAAAAGTTATCATTATCATAAATCTTTGTAATTTCTCCAAAAATTAACTGAGCAAGAACGAAGGTACACGATTTCAAATGTTGGAATCGAAATGCCCAACATTGAAAGATACTAGAAGATTCATTGGACCATGGATCGAAAGGTTTTGTTGACCGACATCAAGGTTTAGACAGCCTAAAAGAGAAAGAAACAGCACTTTTGCTGAAATAGGTTCGAGGTATAGATCAAGAGTTTGGATTTGAATGACAAGCTAGACTATTGGTAAGGCTCTCACAAAACTCCAATCCCCCAACTTACAAAAGACCTTCTCAACTCAAGATCAACTAGCAGATTACGTTGGCCTACTACCACATCACGAACCTAGGAAGACATTCAGGTAAAAACAACACATTTAATAAAACAATGCAACAAGCAAGGTGATCAACCAACCAAAGATGAGATGATGCATGCACGTTCTATCGTTTCTCACCCAAGCAAGTACCAAACATGGTATACGAATACGACTAGTGGCACAAATACGTACTCTCCCTATATATACTAGTCGTTCCTACGATCAAGGATTTTATAGCGCGCTTAACGTGGTTAGTTTCCTGCAGAAGAACACAGAGATAGATATAAATATCCATTTCTGGACCCTTCGTGCCAGCACACACGAACGGCCCCCATGTGTCCTACGCCACACGGGTAACGCATATGCAGTTTCCCACATATTCACACATACATTACCATCCACTATAGAGATGGCACCCAGACGTTCGACGCTGAATGGGCAGCGCTGCATACGTCATAACAACGTATTCACTTCCCGTACACTCGCCTTACGGAACATCCAAGGGTAGACGTGTCCCAAGGGTCACGGTCATGGCCAACCGCATGACAGGTTTACATCTCGTAACATTGCCTTACGAAATGGCCGTGATCACAATCACACGGCATGAAATCCGCACTCCATATCAGGCGGCAGATAGCGACAGGCTCGTTTGAATTGAGCCTTATCACCTCCTCGTATGCTCATCATACGGGACCCGCGCACGTATGAAACACGTGAGCTATTCTAAGGACTACCAGAATGCTTACCTTGCTTACCTCAGCGTAGGTGCGTCGTTACAGAATAGTAGTTGTGCACAAAAGTAAGGTTTAACGAGAAGTAAATGCTGGAAGTGCTGGAATGAATAGATACTTAGATGCCTTCTAACTTATAACACATAATTAGGGCATACGAACTATCTATCCTATTCCTTAGCGCATCTAGCGTCAACTTTTCGAAAAACCCAAAAGTTTTGCAGTTAAGCACTCAAGTAATCACCCCCCAGTGCAATTAGCTCTGATGCCAGCTGTCACAAAACAGTCCAAATAATACCGATCAAGTGCACTAAATAACCATTAAACTTACTCCTCCGATACTGCACTTTACCAGTACTCTCAGACTGCCTGCTTTAACCAGGATCGATTGCACAGGAACTCTCGCCAAAAGACGAGCACAGGTGATTACAAGCAACAAAAGTTTTCAAACTTAACTTACAACCAGAGTTAAACAAAAGTTTCAAAAATTAATTTACAATAAAGTTTTACAAGCCAGGGTTACATTTCGCAAACAGAGTTCACACGCAGCGGAAAGTACCACTAGTTTGAAATAAGCTTCAAAATACAGTACGATAAATAACGTCGATGACCCAAAAGACGAACTTCACATCTTGCCCACTGATGTGAGGTTCACCTGCCTGCACTTCACGGAGAAGACGGAACCCACTCGACTGTCCAACCTGGAGGAAGAGGCTGACCACTCCAGGACGCACTGATTTCCTCGAAGTCTTCCGGAATATAGCCTGCTAAAAAGGGGTACAACCAAACCCTGAGTATTCTAATACTCAGCAAGGCTTACCCGACTATGGGTATACTTAGCCCATTACCTAGACATGCATAGCTCTTTGGCTCTGGGTTATTTTGCTGAAAAGCTATTTACACTGGATCCTTACTTTCAATATTTTAGCTCCAATTGTGTTGATAGCTAGAAACTAGGTTTGCCTAATTCTCTATAGCACACATGGTTAATCATATTATCTTTTTAAGAACATCAACAAAAGTCCAACTTTTCTCTTTCTGTCCATTCAATCCTTACTACGATGCGACGCATTGACCAAGGCTCTCATATCCGCGAGTCACGGCGAATCGATCCGATTTAACCTTGCAAGGTGGACCTAACCAACACGGCACATATATGCCCCGTCGGGCTATACACACCAACCCTTCACATATGCACACCGAATAGGCGAACTGCCCTGCGACCCGGGACTGCTAGCCCCACCGATACCAACGAAGGGTCAGCCATGAGTTTGTATACTAGCTCCACTGGTGAAGACAGTATCAAGTCCGCCTACCGGTGCACATATGGTACTGAGCTTACCGGTTTCGACTACCTCCTACTCCCGGCATGCGGTTAGTACTGTTCAATCCTCAGTCAAAGGGCCAACAACGGAACGGTCCTTAAGCGACACAGGCGGAGGCTTACTTTCCATCCATTCCATATCCATAACCAATTCATCTCCGCCCGGTCTCCAGTTTTCCTTTCTTTTCTCACTGATTCCTTCTTCAGTAACTTTTTCATAAGTAACAAGACCTATATCTCGCGAGTGACAGGAATCCCTCGACTTCTACCAGGTCCCTAATTAGCAAAGCATTTCTAACGGTGCCTGTATACTAGTAGAGGCTCATAGGTACTTAGGGAGAAACATGCATACTATGGTTTCATTCAACTCCTAAAAACTTAATGCACAATACTTAAATAATAACATTGAATACTTGAAAATAAAGGTTATGCTCCGGGGCTTGCCTTGCAGGTCAGCGGGGTTAGTGGTTTCTCCGGGAGCTTGATTAACGACTTCTTCTGGCTGCGGTTCTCCTGCGAAAGGCTCCTGGACCGGCCCGGCAATCAGCTCGTAGATGACGTCGGTTTCAGCGTCTACACGAATAAAATATGCCATACATGAAACTCATGAAAAGGTACAATGAAATGCAACACACACAGTTAAGGGCATAGGCAAGACTGGTAAACAGCATTCCAAAACTATGGTTCAAAGGAAAGGTGCCGTGCTGAAATGAGGTTTCGGTTGCTAATTCCTTTTAGCCTGGAGTGTTTTCCTTCGAAACAACCACTATTAAACTCGCTTAGAGCAGCATGGATTAAAACAGAAACTTGCTTTGATGAGGTTACCCATGCATGAAAATTAAATTAGCTAACATCATTTATTGACGATCGAGAGCATTCATTTTAACCCTAGAAAAGAAATTAAACAGCAACAGATCCACGAACATGCACATAGATTATGCACCTGCAAATTTTTCAGTGGACCACACGTGCAAAGAGTAAGATAACATAAAATTTTCATGATTTATAGACAAACCAAACAACCGATACAAACTAACCTAGCTTAAACGCAAACCCTAAATTTAGTAGGGGTAAAAGTGATATTTCACCTGCACAAGTATTTTTCATCTGAAGATCTTGATTTTAGAAACCTAACAAAATTTGGATTGCATTTTTAGGATTTTTCCTTGATTTATTAAGCGATTACAAAGTTTCAGCCGAAAAATAACAAAGAAATAAATAACCCCACCCCTAATCCTCTGACCCGTGGGCCCACTTGTCATTGGAACAGAGGGAGCAAAAGAGGGGCGCTCCCCTGCTTTGCCTCGCACGCGCGCCAGGGCCGTGGCCACGGCCAGGCTCGGCGGCGGTGCGGCTCCCCGCCCGACGGCGGCGGCCGGCCAGCGGCGCGGCCTGGCCGGGCCGTGGTCAGGGCGGCCCAGCGGAGCGAGGGCGCCCGCGGGGCGGCGCAGGGGCGAGCGCGCAGGCGGCCCGCGGCGGCGCCAAGGCCAGGGGCGATGGCGGCTCGCGGCGGCGCGCGGTGGCCGGGCCGTTCCGGCCATGGCGAAGCAAGGCGCCAGCGGGAGGGGGCGGCGCAACGACGAGGGGTGCTCGGCGACCTCGGGGCGCTCGGCGGCGACGAGCAGGCCCACGCAGGGGTGGCGCGCGGCGTGCGCCGGCGGCGCAACAGGGCTTCCGCGGCAGCGCGGCGGCGCTCCGGCTCCGGCGGTGCGGGATTCAAGCGGGGATAGGGTTGGGAAGGGAGAGGAGAGCGCGGAGAAGCTCACCGGCGACTCGATTTGAGCGGAAGGAGGCCGGAGAGGGGAGTTCGACGGCGAGGGCGAAGTTCGGCGGGCTCGGTGATGGCGAGCAGTGGTCTGAGCGCTTGATTTCGGCCGGTGAAGGGCTCGGTCGCGCTCGTGGGTGGTCGGAGTGGATGGACGGCGAGTCTGCGCAGCTCCGGGCGCGACGAATCGAGGCGGGGTGGCGAGCTTCGGCCGGTGCGACGAACGACGACGGCTCGAGCTCGTCTCTGCGCTACGCGTGAGCTCGAGGAAGGAGAAGACAATGGAAGGGGAAAAGACGGAGACGGCACCGCGACCGGATAAGGACGCGCAGCGCAGCGTGCAAGGATCGTCGACGGCCGACGCGTGGAGGAGGCGCCGACGAGCACAGTTGCCGGTATGGCCGGCGATCTGCACAGTGCCGAGCAGGAGATGCACTGTTTCTTCGTTTGAATGATTTTAACTCGAATTCGACTAGCTGAAACTCCAAATTTCATATGGGAACATGAAATTTGGCCAAAATAAAAGTTGTAGAGGAAAAGAAGATCTACAACTTTCGTTTTGGGCGAAAGTTGATTTGAAGCTCGGATCGGTGACAAAAACGAGATCGAACACGGCTAATTAGATGTTTACTAAGCGAACGCGATTAGCGTTAACGACGAATTTGAGTCCACGATTAGCGAGTTAACTCGTGATTAGCGAGACGATTAACACAGGGGTGTTACATGAACTGAGTACCTCTATCAGACACAATCTTCTCAGGTACCCCATGTAGACACACAATCCTAGATATGTACAACTCTGCTAATTTTGCTCCTGTATAGGTAGTCTTCACTGGAATGAAGTGAGCTACCTTCGTCAACCGAACCACGATAACCCATTTAGAATCATAGCCATCCTTTGTACGTGGTAATCCCACAATGAAATCCATTCCAATTTCTTCCCATTTCCATTCTGGTATTTTCAACGGTTGCAACAAACCGGCTGTCCTCTGGTGTTCAGCCTTGACTCTCTGAACGTCACATATGGTCACATGAGCTGCAACATCACGCTTCATGCCATACCACCAATATCTCTCTTTCAGATCCTGGTACATCTTCGTACTGCCTGGATGAATCGAGTAAGCTGAATCATGGGCTTCCTTTAGAATCTGTTCTCGTAGATGATCTACATCCGGCACACATATCCTCTTTCTGAACCACATAATCCCCTGCTCATCCTCAGTGAAATCAAGTGTCTTGCCTTTCTCCATCAACTCCTTGATCTCCTTGATCTTATCATCCTCAAGCTGACTCTTCCGTATCTCTTGCTCAAGAGTCGGCTCAACTTCTATTGTGATCCCTTCAGTATGGGCTACAAATCCGAGATTGAGTTTCTCAAATTCCCAACACAACTCTTGTAGCATTTGACTGCCCCTAGCCATATTGGCATAGCTCTTGCGACTCAAAGCATCGGCAACCACGTTGGCCTTTCCTGGATGATAATGTATCTCCAGGTCATAATCCTTTATGAGCTCTAACCATCTTCTCTGTCTTAGGTTGAGGTCATTCTGAGTAAAGATGTATTCAAACTCTTGTGATCAGTATATATCTGACATCGGTGTCCCAACAAGTAATGCCTCCATATCTTCAAAGCATGTACCACGGCTGCTAATTCCAGGTCCTGAGTGGGGTAATTCTGCTCATGCTTCCTTAGCTGGCGAGACGCATAAACGATCACATGTCCCTCTTGCATCAACACACAACCTAGTCCTTGTCGAGACGCATCACAGTATATATCAAAGCTCTTGTGAATGTCCGGCATAGTCAACACTGGTGCTGTAGTCAACCATCTCCTCAACTCCTCAAAACTAGCTTGGCACTCATCTGACCATACAAACTCTTTTCCTTTCTCTAGTAGTGAGGTAAGGGGTTTCACTATCTTGGAGAAGCCTTCTATAAACCTTCTGTAGTAGCCTGCGAGTCCCAAGAAACTTTGGATTTCTGACACTATCTGAGGTGGTTCCCACTTCAACACATCTCTGACCTTCCCTGGATCAACAACAATTCCTCCATTGGTGATGACGTGCCCAAGAAACAACACCTCATCTAACCAAAACTCACACTTGCTAAACTTGGCATACAGCTAATTCTCCCTGAGCTTCTGCAGAACAAGCCTCAAATGTTCCTCATGTTCTTCCACATTCTTGGAGTACACCAATATATCATCGATGAATACCACCACGAACTTATCAAGATACTCCATAAACACCTTGTTCATCAGATATATGAAGTAAGCTGGGGCATTGGTCAACCCGAATGACATCACCATATACTCATAAAATCCATATCTTGTGGTGAAGGCAGTCTTGGGAATATCTAATGGCCGTATCCTCAACTGATGATATCCGGATCTCACGTCAATCTTGGAGAATACCTTGGCTCCTCTCAATTGGTCAAACAAATTTTCTATACGAGGCAAAGGATACTTGTTCTTGATAGTGACTTCATTCAATGACTTGTAGTCTACACACATCGTTTGCGTAACATCCTTCTTCTCAACAAAGATCACTGGAGCTCCCCAAGGTGAAGAGCTAGGACGAATGAACTTCTTATCTAATAGTTCTTTTAACTGTGCCTTAAGTTCTTCTAACTCACCAACAGACATTCTATAGGGCCTTTTAGCAATAGGCACAGTACCAGGTAAAAGATCTATGATGAATTCAATGTCGTGTTCAGGTGGCATACCTGGCAAATCATCAGGAAAAACATCTGGATACTCGCACACTACTATGATATCTTCAATAGAGTTCCCTCGTAACTGATTCACTGTACTATCTGTTGCGGTTGGAGGTGTTGCCATGAACTCAAATCTTTCACCTTCTAGGCTAGTGAGGAGCACTGACCTCTTGACACACTGAATCACTGCATCAACCTTGCTCAACCATCCCATTCCAAGAATGATATCGATTCCCCTAGAATCCAGTACTACGAAGTTGCCACGGAATTCTCTACCCATGATCTGGAATCCGACACCAAGACACTGGTACATGGATTTCATGTTTCCCCCGGGCGAACTAACTAGCATGTGTTTTGACATAGAATGCACGGGAATACCATGTTTTGCTACGAACTGAGCAGAAATAAAAGAATGTGATGCTCCAGAATCAAATAAAACTGATGCAGGGGCAGAGTTGACTAAAAACATACCGAATACAACTTCCTGGGCCTCCTGAGCGGTCTTTGCAGCAACATGGTTCTCTCTCCCTTGAACATAATTCTGTTGTCCTCGGTTGACCTGGGGAGTCTAGTTATTGTTCCTCGGCTGCTGCTGCTTCTGCTGGGTAGTCTGTCTCTGCCCACTGTTACTGAATTGGCCTGGCGTACCTTGAGTATTCCTCTTGGGACAAGCGTGGGCAAAGTGTCCAGGTTCACCACACTTGAAGCAAGCGTTGCCTCCAGTAGACGCGGGGTTGTTGTTCCTCGCAGGGGTACCGGCGGGAGTGTTCTGGCGGTTCTGCTGGAGAGTGGTGCGCTGAGCCGACTACTGATTCTGCTGGTACTGCTGAGCTGGGCACTGGTACTGATACTGATTCTGCCCAAAGCTGACATTCTGTCCTCCTAGGCGGTACTGGTTTCCTTGCGGGGTTCCAAAGTGAGGGCGCGAGCTGCTGGACTGGCCTTGTGACTCGAACTTCCGCTTCTACTTGCCCATCTCCTTGCGAGCATTCTCTACTGAGATGGCATTGTCCACCAGTTTCTGGAAGCTATCAAAGGTATGCACCAGCAACTGATACTTGATGAGTGCATTCAACCCTAGCCTGAAGTGGTCCTACTTCTGCCCATCTGTGGCCACGTCTGCGGGGGCATATCGGGACAGCTGAATGAACTTGTCCCGATACTCACTCACGGACATTCCCCCTTGTTTCAGAGCTAGGAATTCCTGCCTCCTTAGCTTCATCAAACCCTCTGAACTTTTGCCAGGTGATGGTGTTTTGATCAGCATGGGCGGCGGTGTAAGCATCCCACCAGTCTGCAGCAGTTCCTTCCAATCTACCTGAGTGTAGCAGACCTGCCCAAATTAAATCGGCTTAAGTGCGCTAACTATCATCTTAATGAATAATCAAGTTCCCATGCACTTAAAACGGTATAATCCGACAGGCCATCGGGTAATTCCCAATTAAACTACTGTACTCTAGGATCACATTTGCACTAGAAGACTCGCACGAAGACGAGCACAGGTGATACAAGCATACAGAGATTTTCAAATTAATTTACAACACGAGTTTTACATAAAGGTTTGAAAACAAACTATAGAGTTCAAACGCAGCAAAAATTTAAAATAGAGTTCGAAATACAATACGATAACTACCAACGACGATAAAAGTGGGCTCCACATCCTGCCCACCGATGTGATGCCAACCTGCCCGTGCTTCGCGGGGAAGACGGGACCCACTCGACGGTCCACCCAGGAGGAAGTGGTTGTCCAATCCAGGAAGCACAGACTTCCTCGAAGTCAGCGGGGACACAACCTGCTCAGATGGGTTACAGCAACAACCCTGAGTATACTAATACTTAGCAAGGCTTACCCGACTCTGGGTATACTTAGCCCATTTCCTAGACATGCAAAGCTTTTTAGCTCTAGAGTTCTTTTGCTGAAAGGCTGCTAGTGGTGAATCCTTACTTGCAATATTTTATCTCCATTTAGTATATCGAGTATTAACTAAATTCGCTTAAGCATCTAGAGCACACATGGTGGATCAGATTATCCTTCAGTAACATACAAACCAAACATTTCCATTCCGTTCTCATTCCACATCTTTACTACGATGTGACACAGAGACCAAGGCTCTCATATCCGCGAGTCACGTCAAATCGATCCGATTTGACCTTGCAAGGTGGACCTAACCAACACGACACATGTAAGCCCCGTCGGGCCACGCACGTCAACTGTTCCCATCATCACCCCGACGTCTGAATCACACCTGCCAAAACCCGGGTGATGGGTCCCTCATAGCGAACTCCCAGAGAACCCGAAGGCGACATACCATCCAACACCCGCCATCATTCCACTCCCAGAGTAGTGGGTCGCGATTCAAGGTATCATTGCAAATCAGGTAATTAGCTTACCGGTTTCGACTACCTTCTACTTCCGGCATGTGGTTAGTACTGTTCAATCCTCGATCAACAATGCCAACAACGGTACGGTCTTCAAACGACATAGGCGGAGGCTACTTTCCATCCATTTCATATCCGAAACTAACTCATCTCCGCCCGGTCTCCATTTCTCTTTCCTTATTGATTCATTTCCAAGCCACTTGCTATCAGAAACAAGATCTTAAATCTCGCGAGTGACGGGAATCACTCGACTTCTACTGAGATCCTACTTAGCAAAGCATTTCTAACGACATCTAAAAACTAGCATAGACTCACAGGTACCTAGGGAGAATATGCATACTAGGGTTCCATACAACTCCTAGAACGTAAATGCACAAATTACTTAAATAAACATTGAATACTTAAATTAGGGTCATGCTCCGGGGCTTACCTTGCAGGTCAGCGGGGTTAGCAACTTCTTCGGAAGCGTGCTCAACTGCGTCCTCCTGCTGCTCTTCTGCTTGCGGCTTCTGGACTGGCTCAGCAACCAGCTCATAGACAGCTTCGTTCGCGGCATCTACACGTATGAAAAAGAATGACATGCAACAGTTAGAACACAGTGCGATGCATGAGTGCTCATGATGCGATGCATTTTAAAGCAATGCAATTAAAAGAACAGATAAAACTGACAGGCATCGACTGAGCAGCCACCACAAAGAAAGTAACAACTGAACGATTTGAGTGCTTAGGTGTGGTTCAGAATTTCAACTTGTTTTAGCCTGAAGTGTTTCCTCCAAACAACAGCTACTAAACTTGCTTCGGAGGATTAAACACAACCCTAGAGCAACATGGATTAAATTATGGACCTAAACTTTAACATCAAGCAAACCTAGGCAAGGTACCTAAAAGCAAGCATCAACCTGGTACTACAAGTTTAAAATGACTTAAACAGGAGCTCACATGCATGATGGAATTAACTAGCAACAATTATAAGAGAAAGAGCATAGCTAGGAGCAAATTAAAAACAAGGACCTAACTTGCAGATATGATCTAGCACAAAAATTTACCAAAAATAACATGATATAGCTAATGCATGTCACACAAAATTGTACCAGAATGAAAATACATTGATATCACAAGCAACAAAATTTATTAACATTTATTGCAAGAAGAAAGCATTTATTTTGCCCCTAGCCACAATAAATCGAGCATAAAATGATTTGCAACATACACAAAGCTTCTACACATGGAAATTTTTCAGTGAACTACACTTGCAAAGATTAAGCTACTGCATAAATTTCATAATTTTTAGAGCACCAAAACAGCAGGAATAAATTAAACAAGCTTAAGCACATACTAAAATTTAGCATGGTGTAAAATTAGCATTTCATAAGCATGAGTATTTTTCCTCTAAAGATCTTGATTTAATCAACCTAACAAATTTTAGTTTGCATTTTTAGCATTTTTCTACAATTTGTTATGCATTTTGTAAAATCTCAGCCGAATTAAAGCTTTTTGAAAAAACCCTAAACCCTAAACCGGCTGACAGCTGGGCCCCACATGCCAGTGGAAGGCCTAGCCCAGCCCAACCCCGCGCTCAGCTCGCGCCGTGGCCATGGCCGTGGCCACGGGCGGCACGGCGGGCGGCGTTCCCCGGCGGTGGCGGCTAGCCGGCGGCGCGGTGGGGCAGCCCCGCGGCCAGGGAGGCCTGCCGGCCCCAGGACGTGTGGCAGCGGCCCGCGAGCTGGCGCAGGACGGCCCCGCGGCGGGCGAGCGGCGGAAGCAGAGCACCCGCAGTGGCGCCCCGGCAAGGGCGATGCCGGAAATAGAGGGGAAAAGGGTCGGGGAGCATGAGGGAAGTGCGGGGAAGCTCACCATGCTTTCGATTTGGGCGGAGGGAGGCTGGAGAGGGGTCATCGGCGTGAGGGGGTGGAGCTTCGGGCGGCCGACGATTGGAGAGCCGATTCGGCCGGGGAACGGCTCGAACGAGCTCGGGAAGGTGCGGCGTGGGTGCGGGGCTAGGCCAGGAGGGTTGGGGCACGCGGAATTGAGCTGGGGCGGCGAGGGTTGGCCGGAATCGCACCAGCGGCAGCTCTGCTCGGCTCGGCGTGATGCGAGCGCGAGGAAGAAGATGAAGGGGAGGGGGAAAATGGAGTTGTGCCCCGGGAGGATAAGGACGAGCTCGCACAGAGGTCGGGGCGCGATGGCTGACGCATGGAGGAGCTCGCCGACGGCCACAGTTGCCGGCATGGGCGTCGGGCGAGCACAGTAACACACAGGAGAAGAATAGTGCCCGCATTTGAAAAGTTTTGACCCGATTTTGACCATCCAGAACTCAATTTTTCATATGGGAACATGAAATTTGGCCAAAACAAAAGTCGTAGAGGAAGAGAAGATCTACAACTTTTGTTTTGGACGAAACTCAATTTGAGACTTGGATCACGGAGAAAAACGCGGTCGAACACAGCTAAAGTTGAGTATACTATGCAACTTGATTAGTGCTAACGACGAGCTTAAGTCCATGATTAGCGGGTTAAGCACATGATTAGCATCGCGATTAACACTGGGGTGTTACACTGAAGCATGATGTACTTTCTCCCTGTCGGTACACTGAACTATGTTCAGCATCTTCTCAATGGTCTTGAGCCAGTCATCAGCGTGGAGAGGATCTGGTGAATGGGAGAAAGTAGGAGGCTTGTGACTCATGAAATCATGGTAGCGGTCCCTCTGTGGCGGCTATGGTACTAGAGCTTGGTTTGCTTGAGCTTGTAGATTGGCCATGGCGTTGGCCATCTGAGTCAACAGCTGTGTCTGCGCAGCGTAGAACTGCTCCATCCCTGCTGGTGCTCCATTGTTCTGGTTGTTGCCTCCTCCACTCATGTTGTTGGGTTGGGGGTTGTTGCCTCTTCCTTGACGTCTCACTAGTGGCTGATCGACTCCTGACCCAGACCTGGTGTTCACCATCTGACCGGTTAGACAAGTGAGACTCATCAACAATTCATGGTAAACAAATATAGGTGCAAGGATGAGATAGAGACAAATAAATAAAATAGATAACCCCAAGCTTTACTAACTAGCTAACTTTATTAAAACTTGATGCAATTATGGTCATCACCCCATAATTCCATCGCAATCATTACAAAGAGGCAACTCACAAATGTTCCACAAAACCAAACATAAAAGCACACTGATAAAACTAACACACTTAGGCAAACGTTCACGAACTAACGATTACAAAAAGGCCGCTTAACAAGACTAATCCTAAAACTCTTAAGCCTAGCATCTAGTAGAAGTGGTTCTGGTAGCCACGGTCGCCGAAACAGAGCCTCTTGCGCGGGGGTGACAAGGCGTTTAGTGGAGGCTCGTCCTCTGGAACAGGTGGGGGTGCCTCCCCTGCAAGCTGGGCCTCAAGCTGGCGGGTCCTGTGGTGAGCTTCTCTCAGCCCATCTTGTGTGTCGTCCAGCTGGTTGGTGGTGTTCTCCAGATCCGTGTTGACTCCGGCGAGGGCCCGCACAGTGACATTGACGCGGCTCTCCCCGTCTCCTCCAAGCGTCAACTCTGTATCCTCCGTCCCACGAGCACAGCGAGGAAGATGCTGATAGTTTGTATCCTCCAAGTCCCAGCGGTTGGCATGGCAGAGGGACCAGAGAGCCCTCCTGGCGGCACTGCTGACTGCGGCACGGTAGGTCGCCATGGGTGTGGAGGAGTCGTGCGCTGAGAAGGTCCTCTTGGCTCGAGGCCCATTATCCACCCTGATGTGGAACCGAGTGACATAGTAGTCCCCGAGTGCGGGGTCTTCAAAGTGCCATGTCTGGTACATGGGAGCCACAGTGTTGTTGAGCTCGTCAAGCACGTCCCGGAGCAGCAGGGGGAAGTGACCCTCCTCGTTAAACGAGGTGTAGACATAGTACGGTGCCCTTTGCGCTGGTGGGCCGTCATCCTGGTCGTCTTCCTCATCATCCTCGTCTTCTGGGTCCTTAGGGTCCTCTGGGTCTTTCGGGTCCCCTCCAGCTGGTGCAGGTGCTGGAGCTACTGGAGCAGGAGGTGTAGGTGGTGGTGCTGGGTCTTCATCATCTGATATCTCCAGATGCTCCTCTTCTGCATCGGAGTCTTCCCACATGCCTCCACCGTAGTAGCCGTCGTACTAGAGGTCATCGTTGTCATCATCTCGTCCTTCTCCAGTGACGGCAGGCGCTGGAACTTGAGCTGCGAAATAGGCCAGTGGCGGGGCTAGATCTTCGTGCGCTGGTGTTTGCGACAGTGGTGATGTTTGCATATTCCCATCTGCATCGACTTCCCTGATGTGGCCTTCTTGGTCCTCTGCGAAGAAGTAATCCATCAAGGGTACTTCATCAACCTCCTCCACCGGCTGAGCTGGAACAGGTGCAGACATTGGGGCGGGTACTGGCTCAGCAGGTGCAGGAACGTTATGACGAGCAAAGATACGACCTCCGGTGCTCTTGCGGGCAGTCTGTTTGGTTTTGGCCATCTGAAGCATAGGATAGAAAGATTTTGTTTCGAACATACATACTTGAAAGAAAGACAAGTATGCGATCAAGGATGAGATAAAAGCTATCAATAAGGATTAAGCAATTAAGCATGAAAGAGCATGGTATCTATGCAAGATAGACCTTAATTTTCGACCATTTCTATCTAGGCTAACATCCTACAATCAACACTGCTCTGATACCACTTCTGTCATACCTGGTTTATGAAGACAAACCGAATGCATCTCATATGTGCACCAGGATCAGTTTACACACACATGATTGACTATAAAGCGATTCATCACAAGTGTAAAGCGATAAGAGAGTATTAAAGATTTTATTACAAAACCGAATGTCTTAAGCGAATAAATAAATATCTATAGAGTAGCAGCGAAATCTTCTTCAACACAGGCAGATGACTGGGAGACATACGCTTAGAAATCCTCGAAGTCTTATGAATACTCCGGACAATTATTGTTGTCTGAGCAGCAATTATGCAAGGGTGAGTACACTTATGGTTGGTACTCAACAAGTGGTAGGGAAACATCTATAATATACATGCAAGGCTAATTCAAGGAATAGCTAACACGGTTTAACTGCACTTAGCACTTTTAATTGATCATGTTTTATTAGCAAGCATTAACTAGATATAAGTATATACCATTAAACCCACAAGATAAGCATAAATAAGGATAAACAACATAACCAAAAGTAAAAGCATCGATTTAGATCAACTTCAAGTTCAATTATCATGTGAGGGTCCAAGCCACTCGTGACCGTGAGCACGGCTGATATATCAGTTTTACACTCTGCAGAGGTTGTACACTTTCACCACAATTCGCGTAAAAGTTCAAAGAACTTTAAACCCAACCATGCAAGTGCGGGCCAAGCACCATATCACACTTCCTTAGGTATAACTGCATAGGGACGCTATGAGGTCTTTACAAATATTCCCTAATCGATGACAATCCGCTAAGGTTCAAGTCAAAGTGGTCATAACACTGTCCTAATGAAGTGGTACCTTGCCAAAGGACCATTAAATAATACCAATTGCCCCAAGAGGACCGAGCTATACCCCATCGCTGCATCCCCTCTAGCCCTTTTGGTAAGACTGTTATAAGCTAGAGTCCCTAATTAATTAGCCAAAATCAGAGCCATGTGATATTGTGGTTGCACTGTTTTTTTGGGTGGTTCTCCATGTTCCAATTAATACATAATACTCTTCATTAACAACATTAAGCCATCATGAACATGAAGTAAAACAAGTATAGCATTTGTATCATCATTAACCAACCATAACCAAAGTATAGCAACTAGAATAGCTACCCAACATGAAATTAAATCCAAGTTGATCAAGGAAAATGGTAAACAACACTAGGCATATGCTTAATTCGGTTCCCATCATATTATAGACACATGCATGTACATAAAAGTAAACGTGATTTGTTTGGTGTTTTCAAGGGACAAAAGCATGATCAAGGGTCCACTTGCCTTCCTCAAACTGCTGCTGGTCCGGTCCTCCGAAGTCTTGATCTTGCTGCTGCTCGAACGGCTGATTGTCTATCGCACCAAACACGCACATACAAGAAAACAAGTGCAAAAGATAAGAAATAGTACACCAAACAACAAGAACAGTACAAAACGAGGTTACTAAACTAATTACACGTTGCAACGATCGCGTGAGCGCAAAGATCATTGAAAACAGATGTAAAACGAGGAAGTTATGGCTAAAACAAGTTTTAAGGACTAAAACATAATTAAACCTTATACTCAGGGGTTAAAACATAAAAGAAAGGGCTATTTTGTAAAATCTATTCAACTGCAGAGAACGGCGGGTGCTAATATAGAAAAGCCGAGAGGTTTATTTGCAAAACTAACACAGTTGACCGTTCTTGGACTGGGTTGACTCGGATTGGATCTAATCCGAGCCGTTAGATCGAGCAACTCCAACAATGGCGGCGGCGGAAGGCTAGGGGTCTTGCGAGGGCGAAGGCGGCGGCTTTGGGTTGGGGCTTCAGGGGTACGGGGCGGCGCCTTTTATAAGCTGGGGCCGATGCCCTTGGCGTGCGGGCCAAGAAGGAAGGCGGAGGCGCAGGGTCGGGCGGCACTCGAACTCTGCTTGAGTCCGGGCTGCGCATGGGAAGGGGATGACCCCAACTGGTGGGCCCCACCTATCGGCGGTAGAAGAAAAGGAAAGGGGCGCCGGGCCGGATTGGGCTGGGAGGCGGGAAACGGGCCGGCGAGAAGGTTTTTCTGGGCCACAGGAAAGAAAAGGGAGAGGGAGAAGGGATGGGCCTGCTGGGCTGAAAGGGGTTAGGGAAAAAGAAAAGGGTTTGCTATTTTCGAAAAGATTCGAACACTTTCAATTTAAATTCAAACTCCAAGATTCTAATTTAAATTGGACAACAAGCACTTAAAAGATGCAACCCAGCATGAAGTGCACAAACCTATTTTCCTTATATTTATTTTATGGCTAAATAACTTATTTAATTCTCGATAAATGCTCTAAACTCAAGAGAAATTAATTAAAACCTTATCGAACCTACAACAAAACTAAGTAATTTTATTTAGGTTCCTAATTTGAAATTACGGGTGTTACAAGTGTGCAGCCTCGTAACAGCCGTCACCTTCGGTAGCCCATGCAATTGAACCACATTGATTTGTATCGGTCCCACATGAATACAAATGGGCAACGACTACCTATATAATTGGTTTTTCGGTTAAACGGCGACGAAACGAATGGACGTTGCATGCCTTCATTCAAAAATCTCACAACGTGGCATAAGGTCCAACGCAGGATTTAAACGTTGGCGCAAGGCTCCAGTTGTAAGATCAAGGACACCGACTTGAGGGGGGGTGAATAGGCGGTTTTAAACTAAAAACACAAACACTAGAGAAATTTAATTAGAACCACAAGATGGATCCTATGTCTAGTAAAAACTATCACTAGTGAGGTTTGCAACCTAGGGTGACAAGAGGCAATTCAAGCTCTAGGAAAGTAAAGTGCTCAAAGTAAATTGCAAGAATTGAAATGAGCAAAGAAATAACCGAGCTTGACACAAGAACTTTTTGCCGTGGTATCGATGACTTGTCGGTCAACCCTAATCCACGTTGAGGTGGATTAAAAGAATCAACCGCTCCTCTATCAAGACTCCCCTTGATCTTGAGCTGGCTTGAATCAATGAATCTCTCCAAATCTTGATTTCACTAGAGTTGCTCTTCACCACTCCGGCGAGGTGAGCACAAGAACCACTCACAACCAATTTCGGGGCTTCTCAACAATCGTCTTAGAGAGCTCCACGAAATCACCTTCTCTAAGCCGTCTAAGGAGCGGCAACTCCCAAGAGTAACAAGTCGAGGACGCTTGCTTGAAGATTCACTAGTGCCACAAAGCTCAAACAATGGATGCAATGCACTAGGTGGCTCTCAATCTCACAAAGAATGCAATCCCAAAGCAAGGTGAGTGAAAGAGAGTGAGGAGCTCAAGAGTGTTTCACAGGTGTTTCCAATGGCCAAGAGAGACAACCCACGTCATGCCATCCCATATATATACCCCCTCACTCGAAATCCAACCGTGATGTTCAAAACGCGTGAAACCAAGGGAATCGCGGACTGTCCGCCTTAGACAAACCGGACTGTCCGCCATTCAAAACCAATGGCTAGAAACGCAATTAATGCGTGTCAGAGTTGACCGTTACTGTGTTTCGCAGACTGTCCGCGCCATAGGTGCGGACCGTCTGCCGTTCAAACTCTCAGTCAATCAGAGATGGAGATGTTTCTGGACATCCTGGGAAAGCAGTGGCGGACCGTCCACGGCCCCATGGCGGACCGTCCGTCCTACAAACGATGAGGCTCACCAGAAACGCAATGGTTCTGTCCATGTCTCGGAGTTAGGGGCGGACCGTCCGCACCCCCTGGGCGGACCGTCCGCCCTTCATTTGTCGGGGCCACACAGAAACATAAAAGTTTCTGCCAAAACTTGAAGGTTAGGGGCGGACCGTCCGCCCCCTGAGGCCGGACCGTCCGTCCTAGTCTTTTTCGGCGCACAACAGAAACTACAAGTTTCTGTCCAAAATTTGTTGAGGGGCGGACCGTCCGCCCCTAGCAGTTAGCCCACATTTCTCTTTCAACTTTGGAAGCCATTCTTCGAAACGACGTTTGCCCTCATGCATGCAACCTAAGTTTGAGCAAAATGGCACTATGGAACATTCAAGCAAAGGCACAACGACCCCTCTTGATAGTACGGCTATTTATCCTATCTATCCGGTCATTTTTCATCCTCTAATCACCTCATGACCGGCAAAATAGAAAAGACATATCATATACCTTTGCCTTGAGCTTCTCCTTTGAGTAGTTAGCTCCAATTCATTCTATGGCATCAACTCATGCACACGTTCTTGTGGACCAACCTCATATGCAAATTCTCTCAAGAAAATTGTTAGTCCACAAATGTTGTCGTTTATTACCAAAATATGAATTAGGGGCCTAGATGCTTTCAATCTCCCCCTTTTTGGTAATTGATGACAACACTTTCAAAGGAGTGATTTAAAGTTTCAAGTCAACTTTATACACAAGGCATAAGGTAGACTTGGAATTGAACTTTGGTAGAACTTACCCAATTTTCTTGAAATTTTTAGAATGTTGTATGGATAAATTTCATCCAAGTTCGATAAGTAGAGAGAACTCCCCCTTGATATGTGCATATGTATTTGAATGAAAACGAAGAGCACATATATATGGATTTAAAATTTCAACGGAGTTTCCCCTACAAGTGGAAATCGAGGCACACAAGATATATAGATATAGAATTTAAGCTTAACATTGTTAACACAACCTCAAAACCACAAGAACTCGAACAACCGAAAGATAGAGAGTTTCGGAAGCCAACATAGTTCATCACATATTACAAGCCAAGTTCAAGTTCAAACACACAAGTTCATACAAGCGGAAACCAAACATGCAATGCAAGAAGTCCAACACATCGAGATCAAACACAAATGAAACATGGTTCAATGCAGCGGATAAACATATTAGCTCCCCCTAAATCACTCCTCCATGATTTCTCTCCCCCTTTGGCATCAATTTCCAAAAAGATCCATCAATCACATCGGCGGTGGAGGCGGTGGTGGCGGGTAAAATGACTGATGCGGATAGAACTCAGGAGGAGGCACAGGAGCCGGATACACCGAGTAGAAATGATCAGAGAAGCCTGTGAATGTGGTGTTGAATGTGTTGAAGCTCTGCTGCAACTACTGCTGGCGCTCCACAAGCTGCTCATATTGCTCAGAAGAAGGCAAGTCATCAAAGCGGGAATCCAAAGCTGCAATATCCGAGTGCAAATTCTCCTGAACATTCTACAACTGAGTCATCATGGGCTGATACATGTTATTCTGAATATGCTGCCCAAAAGACTGAAATCCTGCATTCATGTGCTGATGAAAATTTTATCCCATTGTCTGAAATTCCAAATTCATTTGATTTTGCATCTGAGTTGCAAGCCCCTCAATTTGAGTGTTCATGTTCTGCTGCATGCTTGCAAAGTATGGATCAAAGTATCCAGCTGGAGGCACCCACTGCTGCTGCATAGGAGGTGAAGGAGGTGCCATGGGAAGCTGCTGTGCATCACCCTCATTTTCATTTTCATCACCTTCAGGCTCAAACTCAGGCTCAGGAGGAAATGGAGTCAATGGCCTCTGAAGAAATGCAGTGTCATTCTTGAATGGTCTAAACGGAGCATGCTTGCACTCACAAGGACTCCTAAAGTTGGTCTTAGCCTTGATTATGGACATGATATAAGGAGCAAAATATAGATTCATCTCAAGATTTAGCCTTAAATCTGTCATCTGATCCATGATAAGAGCAATGATGTTTATCTTGTTGCCATTCATGACATGAGAGATCAGATTCCAATAGAGACCACAAACTTTATCCTTATTTCCACTCTTTGGCATAAATGTGACTCTAGCAATTTTGTTTATCATAGCAGGACGATGTTTAAGACCTTGAATTGTACCGAAAGAGCGACGAATTCCTGAACGAGCAGACTCATAAAACATGGGATAATCATTCTCATCTAAAGGATTTTCCAACACAACATTGGCACTATCCTCAGCTGTTAGGAACTCATAATCTAACTCATTTGCAGCAGCAAACTGAACAAAAGTGGCATAATACGTTCTTTTTCCTGTGGTCCACCATAATTTTTCTTCAACTAAATCAATCTCTAAGGTTGCATAGAATTGACGAATAATTGTCTCATTCCAATCACATATATGCTGAAGAAAATTAGTTAATCTCATACTTTCAAATCTAGATACTAAATCAGCCATGACTGCTTGATTACTCATATATGCTAAGTCAATAGTCTGATGATTGAACACTGTTTTCTTGAGCATATGACCAAAAAAGACATCTTGTTGTACCAGAGTTTTGAAGAACAACACATTTGTATCCCAGTCTTGATGGAGTTGATTTACTGATCATGCATTTGCATAGGATTCTGCTGTCCAGCGTCTGCCAGGCAAGTTCATAGATTGTACATCAATGACCTCATCATCATCACTGCCATGAGCTCCTTCCATAGACTCATCACTTTCAGCAGCAGAAGATTCAGCAGCCAACTCAATGAGATCAGGATCATAATCTACATCATTTGGATCATCATCTCGCCTTTGTCTTTTTGATGCACCTGCCGGCGACCTGACCTACGATGGGCTGGACACAGGCGGACCATCTGTGGAGTTCTTGCGGACCGTCCGCAGGTGCCCCGAAGCACCTCTTTTTTTATATATATATCCACCAGCGGACCGTCCGCTCTATACCTGCGGACCGTCCGCATCACAATGATGCTGCCCACCTTGTTTATACACAGAGCTGACTTGAAATTTTTGACCAATGGCGGACCGTCCGCCTCTTACCCGCGGACCGTCCGCAGTACATATTTCAGACTGTCCAGAATTGCATTCAAAGTCCTCAAAATGAATTTGATTTTGGGATCATTGCTCATAGAAAGTTCTAAAAATAGCAAAACCAGTGGGAAAACCTTCCAAGGAGCAATACAAACATGTTTGATCAAGAAAATCAAATAAAGCTCGTAAGATTAAAGAAAACTCAAAAATAGTCCAAAAAGCACAAAAATACTAGAAATGCAAACCAAAAAATGCAAAAGAGAACCAAATGGCACATGCACTCGATTTCAAGCCACATTTGAGAAGTCAATGATGTTTGGCTCGTTTCTCAACTTGCAAAACCAATTTTCATCTAATGGCTTAGTGAATATATCCGCCAATTGATCTTCGGTGCCAATTCTATCCATTTTGATATCACCCTTGTTCACATGATCTCTAAGAAAATGATGCTGAATATCAATATGCTTTGTTCTTGAATGTTGAACCGGATTTGATGCACTCTTCACAGCACTTTCATTGTCACATAATAAGAGAATTTCCTTGAATTTCACATCAAAGTCAAGAAGAGTTTGCTTCATCCATAACAATTGAGCACGACAACTTCCCGCCGAAATATATTCCACTTCGGCGGTTGAGAGAGCAACTAAATTTTGTTTCTTTGAAGACCAAGAAACAAGAGACCTTCCAAGAAATTGACAACCACCGGTAGTGCTTTTTCTGTCAACTTTGCATCCGCATAATCCGAATCCGAATAACCAACCAATTCAAAGTGAGCACCCTTTGGATACCATAAGCCAATATTTGAAGTGAACTTCAAATATATTAAGATACGCTTGACAGCGGTCAAATGACATTCTCTTGGGGCAGCTTGAAATCTTGCACACATACAAACACTAAATATGATGTCGGGCCTAGATGTGGTCAAATAAATCAAACTCCCAATCATGGATCGATAAAGCTTTTGGTCAACCGGATTGCCGCCCTCATCATGATCAAGATGTCCATTTGTAGCCATAGGTGTCTTGATAAGTTTAGCATCTTCCATACCAAATTTCTTCAATATATCCTTCACATATTTAGATTGACACACAAATGTGCCTTCCTTGAGTTGCTTGATTTGAAGTCCAAGAAAGAAACTCAATTCACCGATCATAGACATTTCAAATTCCCTAGACATCATGTCACCAAATTCCTCGCAAAAACTTGGGTTAGTAGAACCAAAGATAATATCATCAACATAAATTTGACAAACAAATAAATCTTTTCCAATAGATTTAGTGAACAAGGTAGTGTCAACCTTTCCAATTTTGAAGCCCTTAGAAACAAGAAAGTCTCTTAGTCTCTCATACCAAACCCGAGGAGCTTGCTTAAAACTATAGAGAGTTTTAAACAACTTGTACACATGATTTGACTTCTTTGGATCCTCAAAACTGGGGGGTTGTTCAACATACACTAGTTCACTAATTCTACCATTTAAGAAAGCACTTTTTACATCCATTTGAAAAAGTTTTATGTTATGTGAGCATGCATATGCTAGCAAGATCCTTATAGCTTCAAGTCTAGCTACGGGAGCAAAAGTTTTACCAAAATCCAAACCTTCAACTTGAGTGAAGTCTTGAGCCACCAATCTTGCCTTGTTTCTCACAACAATACCATCTTCATTTTACTTATTTCGAAAGACCCATTTAGTACCGATGACATTATAATCCTTGGGCCTTTCAACCAATTCCCAAACTTGGTTTCGGGTGAAGTTATTCAATTCTTCATGCATGGCATTTACCCAATCCGGATCCATGAGTGCCTCATCTACACGGTTAGGCTCAAAAGAGAATACAAAAGAATAATATTCACAAAATGAAGCAATGCGAGATCGAGTTTGAACACTCTTACTAATGTCACCCATGATTTGATCCACGGGGTGATCTTTTGTAATGGCATGATGAATTCTTGATGGAGCAACGGGCTCTTGAGTTGATGGAGAGGGTGAACTAGATGAGCCCGGTTGATCTTGAACTTGAGAGTCATCATCATGAATGGCTTGATCAATTGGTTGAGCTTGTTCACTTGAAGTAGAGGTAGAAGGAATAACTCTAATGGGAATAGATGAGCCATCTTCTTCCTCATCCTCTTCTCTTGGTCGAATATCACCAATTGACATATTCTTGATTGCATTTCTTAAACCATCACTCCTCACATCATCAAGATTTTCTTTTTCTTCATGTGAGCCTTGTGTTTCATCAAAATCCACATCATATACCTCCTCAACAATACCATGAGTTTTATTATAAACTCGATAAGCTTTGCTATTAGATGAATATCCAAGAAGAAAACCTTCATCAACCTTACTTTGGAATTTTGATAACCGAGTTCCTTTCCTAAGAATATAGCATTTGCAACCAAAGACCCGAAAATATGAGATATTTGGCTTCCTTCCATTCAGCAGCTCATATGGAGTTTTGTTGTGAACTCTATAACAATATAGCATATTTGAAGCATGACAAGCAGTGTTAATTGCCTCAGTCCAAAAACTATCCGAAACAGTATTGATCTTGCCATATCAATCAAAGTCCTATTTTTCCTCTCAACAACACCATTTTGTTCCGGTGTGTATTTGGTTGAGAACTCGTGCTTGATTCTCTTGTCATCACACAACTCTTCAACTCTTGTATTTCTAAATTCACTTTCATTATCACTTCTCACTTTCTTCACCTTGAGATCAAATTCATTTTCAGCCCTTGTCAGGAATGTCTTGAAATTGTCATATGTATAGGCCTTATCTTTTAGAAAGAACACCCAAGTGTATCTCGAATAATCATCCACAATCACAAGACAATAACAATTTCCTCCAATGCTTCTATCTGTGGTAGGGCCAAATAAATCCATATGCAATAATTCCAATGGTCTTGTGGTTGATATAGTACTTTTGGATGGATGTGAATTCGCAATTTGTTTTCCGGTTTGACAAGCACTACACAATCTATCCTTCTCAAACTTCACATCTTTCAACCCAACAACTAAATTATGTTTTAAGAGCTGGTTGAGTTGTTTCATACCAACATGAGCAAGTCTTCTATGCCATAACAAACCCATTGATGATTTTGAAAATAAGCATGCACTCAAGTTGGCATCATTTACCATCCAAGCTAGTCACTTCAACATCCTCACTAGTGAAAGAGCACTTGTAACCAAGATCACAAAGTTGAGTAACCGACAAGAGATTGAATTTAAGAGAATCAACTAGCAATACATTTGAGAGGGAGTGATCATTTGGGATAGCAATTTTACCAACTCCTTCAACTTTGCCTCGACTATTGTCACCAAAGATAATATCACTATAACCAACAACATTTTCTTTAAGAGAGGAGAACATCTTTGGATCACCGATCATATGTTGAGTGCATCCACTATCAAGCACCCAATGTCTTCCTCCGGCCTTGTAGTTCACCTACAAAAGAAGATTAGCCCTTTTAGGTACCCAAATTTTCTTGGGTCCTTGAATGTTAGAGACTAAAGCTTTAGGCACCCAAATGGCATTCTTTTTGGCACCAATTATGGGTATTCCTACAAATTTAGCACTAACACAACCCTTAGAATTTTTGAAGAGAACATATTTAGGGTCAAAGGATATAGCTTTCTTGTTCATGCAACTCTTCTCATCATGACCAAGATTCTTGCAATTTTCACAAAAAGGAATACCACTAGCCTTTACAAATGAAGTCTTTGTTGGAACAAAAGCCGTCTTTCCTTTCTTGGGAATATATCCAAAACCCTCCTTATTCATTGAGAATTTTTTATTTGCCCAACAATAATTGAATTTAGCCATTTGACCATAGCACTTTCTTAAGTCATCGGTCAAGCAAATAACCTCCTTCAATAATTCATTTTCCACAATAATTGACTCATCACAAGAAAATTTATCACTTGAGCATGAGAAGTCACTTGAGCTACAAGATGGGTTAGTCAAACTAGAAGCACAATATTTTTTATTGATTAAATCACAACTAACACCAACACTCAATGTTGCCTTGTTTTCATGAGCAAGCAAGGTGTTGTGAGCTTCCTCAAGCTTCTCATGAGTCTCTTTAAGATTCTCATGAGAGGTCTTTAGCTCCTCATAGGATACTTGAAGTGAGGTGAATTTCAACTTCAAGTCCTTCAACTTTGCCTTTTCTTTGCTCGTGAATTCATCGGCATCATTGAGCATTTCAACAAGATCATCATAAGTTAGTTCATCAAGTTCACCATCTTGTAATACCTTTTCACCACCTTTTGCCATAAGGCAATGTGATGTGGAGAAGAGTGAAGGAGCCTCCTTGATGGCGATTCCGGCAACACCTTTGGATGGCTTGTCATCATCATCATCATCGGAGCTTGCATCGGAATCCCACTCAACAAAATAGGCTTGACCATTCTTGCTGAACCTGAGGAGGGAGACAAAGCTGCTCAGCCTAACCAGCATCCTCCCAGCCCAGCCTCGGCCTTCATCCTGAAGCTATCAAAAACCCCAAATGGGCTTCTACCGATTCCCCATATGAGTAAGAGAAGAAAGAGGAACATGCCACCACCGAGTGAGGCTCCTCGCCGCAGCCGACGGCTTACTGGCATGGGAGTGGAAAAGCCTGAGGTTTGTCCTGTTCATCTATAGAAGCGTGTGATGCGCGCTCTAGATCTTGATGTTGATGATGACAGAGAACATTTGAGCCAGCAGCTGCTGGATGACTACGCCCAACGATTTCGACAGCATGTGTCACCCTCCTATACAAAAGCATTGGCTGCTCTCTTTGGATGGGCACCCACGGAGGCGGATTATGTTACAGGGCCTATAGTGTGCCTAGTCTGATGTCAATTTCCCTGGTCATGTTTTCCTTCAATTAGTTACTCATGAATCCTTCACATATTCTTATATGGAATATCAGGGGACTTAATTCTGTAGCAAGAAGAAATGTTGTCTGTAGTTTGGTTGTCTCAACTAAAATTGACATCGTTTGTCTACAAGAAACTAAGATGGTTGCAATCTCTAGAGAAATAATTCTTTCAATGCTCGGCAGCGATTTTGATAATAATTACATATGCCTCCCTTCTGTCGGTGCTAGTGGTGGAATTCTGATCGCTTGGAGAAGTCGACTGGGTGCTATACAGGCAAGCCGAAAGGACAACCACAGTGCATCAGTTCAGTTTTGCTCAGCCAGTGGCAGCCCTTGGTGGCTCACTTGTGTGTATGGTCCCCAAGACAATCAAGAGAAGCTGCAATTTCTGCAAGAGCTCAGAGACATTCGGGTTCAGTGCACTGGGGCCTGGTTGGTCGTAGGGGGATTTCAATCTTATCTACAGAGATGAAGACAAAAACAATGGTAATTTAAACAGAGCAATGATGGGTAGATTCAGAAGATGGATTAATGACATGGCATTAACAGAATTACCTCTCCATGGGCGCAAGTACACTTGGTCCAGTTCCTCCTCCAGTGCATCTCCCACTCTCGTGAAACTCAACCGGGTTTTCTGTACCATTGACTAGGAGGACATGTTCCCTGATTGTCTCCTACAGAGCTCGGCCTCGGATGATTCGGATCATTGCCCTCTCATTCTGGGCTTGCGGGACATCACCACTACTAAGAGGCGATTTCACTTCGAATCCTTTTGGACTAACATGGATGGTTTCCTGGATACGGTAGAAGCCGCATGGAGTTCGGTACAAAGTCACCCTTGCCCAATGCAAACTTTATCTCTGAAACTCAAGGCAACAGCTAGAGCGCTGCAAAGCTGGAGCCAAAAGAAAATTGGGCATATTACTTCTCAGCTGGCCCTTGCAAAAGAAATTATCCATCAGTTTGATATTGCCCAGGACAGTAGACCCCTTCAGCCTAATGAATTATGGCTACGCAATAATCTTAAGAAGCACACTTTGGCACTAACCTCGCTGTTAAGAACAGTTGCAAGGCTGCGATCCCGGATCGATTGGTTGAAGGAAGGGGATGCTAATACCAGACTCTTTCACAAGCATGCAAGACATAGAAAGAAGAAAAATTTCATTGCCAGATTACAGGAAGGAGATAGGATTCTTACCACCCATGAAGATAAAGCTGCTGCTATTCTGGATTTTTATTCCAATCTGATTGGGAAGGAAAGTGATCGGGGCAGAACAATTGATTTGGACAGACTGGACTTACCTAGCTTCGACCTTGAGGCTTTGGAATCTCCTTTCTCTGATGAAGAAGTGTGGAACACCATTAAGGAGCTGCCATCGGATAAAGCCCCGGGTCCGGATGGATTCACCGGAAGATTTTATAAGACCTGTTGGACAGTGATCAAAGGAGATGTTATGGCTGCTTTACATACTATATGGGGAAGGAACTTCAGAAATCTCTGGCTGCTGAACTCATCTTACATCACTCTAATTCCTAAAAAGACAGTTGCTGATCAAGTAAAGGATTTCAGGCCTATTAGCTTAGTTCACAGCTTTGCAAAGCTTGTTACTAAATTGCTTGCGAACAGGTTGGCTAGTCGCCTTGATCAAATGGTATCCCCTAATCAAAGTGCTTTTATAAAAAAAGATTTATACAGGACAACTTTATGATGGTGCAACAGACTGTAAGATTTTTGCACTCCCAAAAGCAGCCCCGAATACTACTCAAATTGGACATTACTAAGGCGTTTGATTCAGTTTCCTGGGCATTTCTCTTGGAATTACTTGGCAAATTGGGTTTTGGACCACGATGGCGGGACCTGTTGAGTGGCCTACTGACTTCATCCTCAACTCAGATACTTCTTAATGGTACCCCTGGAGAATTCATACAGCACAGGAGAGGGCTCAGGCAAGGAGATCCCCTCTCCCCGATGCTCTTTATCTTGGTCATGGATGCACTAAATTGGATGGTCACTAGGGTAGCGGAGGCCGGCCTTCTACAGCCCCTGTCTAGACGACCAATTCAACACCGAATATCCTTATATGCCGATGATGTGGCCCTCTTCCTTAGACCTGCTGCAGAAGATATTTCCCTGACATTGCAGCTGCTACAGCTATTTGGGGATGCCTCTGGGCTCAGAACCAATGTTCAGAAAAGTAGTGTGATGCCAATCCAGTGCTCTGATGATAACATGGCTGTGATACAAAGTTTGCTGCCATGTGAAATCATGAGTTTTCCGTGCAAGTATCTGGGTTTACCTCTGTCTCTCAGGAAGCTCACAAGAGAACAATTTCAGCCCATAATTGACAGAATTTCTGATCAATTACCAGGATGGAAAGCTGACTTAATGACAAGGGCTGGTAGGGCTGTGCAGGTACAATATGTACTAACAGCCATGTTGATCTACCTTGCCATGGCAATAGATTTGCCGACTTGGGCCATAAAGAACATTGACAAAATCAGAAGAAGTTTCTTGTGGAGAGGTCGCAAGGAAGCAAAAGGGGGTCACTGTCTAATTGCTTGGCCCAAAGTCTGCCGAACAAAGGAACTTGGGGGGACTAGGAATTTCTGATTTGAAATCACTAGGAATTGCTCTACGGGTAAGATGGCCTTGGCTGAAGAAATCTGAACCTGATAAACCCTGGGCGAGTTTACCACTCCAAGTTAGTAAGGAAGTCGAGTACCTTCTCTCGATGGCCATAATTACCGAGGTTGGAGATGGAGCCAATACTCTCTTCTGGAAAGACAAGTGGCTGGCTGGAAGAAGCATTCAGGATTTGGCTCCTAATCTATATGCATTAGTGCCAAAAAGAAGAGCAAGCAGACGTAAGGTGATGGATGCCCTGGTCGATGAGAATTGGGTAGCAGACATTCAAGGAGAAATTTCTTTGGAAGCCTTGTGGGAATATTTGGATCTTTGGGATATTTTGACAGAGGTGGAGTTACAGGAAGGAAACTTGGATAAGCACATTTGGAGACTTTCTAGCTCAGGAGTGTACACAGCCAAATCTGTATATGATGCACTTTTTGAGGGAGCCATCAGCTTTGCTCCCTATGAACGCATTTGGAAGTCTTGGGCACCCCCTAAGTGTCGTTTCTTTTTGTGGCTGGCTGCTCACAACCGGTGTTGGACAGCAGACTGGCTTGCTAGGAGAGGCCAGTGCTGTTGTGTCTTAGTGTGAGTGGGTGGTGTGGTCAGGTCTTACTTGAAAAGCATAGGTGATTAAGTTCTTGCAGGGTTAGAGTGTGGGTGTGTGTTCGGGTCTATGTATGACTCTCTTCTTCTATTAATACAATGATACGCAGCTCTCCTGCGTGTTCGAGAAAAAAATTCTTCTTTCTCTTGATGAATTTCTTATTTTTCTTGTCATCATCTTTCTTGCCCTTCTTGTTCTTGTCATTTTTCTTGTTTGGACAATTGACAATAATGTGACCTTCACCACACTCAAAACACTTCTTGTTGATGAAGGGATTTTTCTTTGAATATTGACCTTTCCTTCCATAACTCTTCTTGCTCATAAATTTGTTGAATCTTTTGACAAAGAAAGCCATCTCTTCATCCGACTCATCCTCACTACAATCTTCATCATTTTCACCTTTGGAGGATTGAGCTTTGAAAGCCACACTCTTCTTTTTCTCATCATTTGCCACACCATGCACTTCATCTTGTGACTTCTTGAACATGTCATGAGTGAGCACTTCTCCCAAAACTTGTGTGGGAGTTGTGGTCTTTAAATTTGATCTTACTAGCAAAGTCACTATAGTATCATATCTCTCCGGAAGACTTCTAAGGAATTTGTGATAGAAATCCTCATCCGGTACGTCAAATCCAAGACCCTTGAGATCATTCACAATGTCATTCAACCGGTTGAACATCTCGGGCACACTTTCTTCTTTCTTCATGGCAAATTCACTAAATTTTCCCTTGATCACATACAATTTTGCATCTTTCACACTTGAGGTACCCTCATGAATTTCCATAAGTTTCTTCCATATCTCATTAGCATTAGTGAGACTCTTGACTCGGTTGAACTCACTAACATCAAGAGCACTAACCAACACATTCACGGCTTGATCATTGAGTAAATCATTCTCTTCATCTAGAGGTGTCAACTTTTTCTCATCAAGAATGATATATCCATCATTTACAATTCTCCATATTTTTTCTATTCAAGGCCTTGAGATATGATGTCATTCTAACTTTCCAATAATCATAATTGTTCCCATCAAAGTTAGGTGATTTCCCAACATGAATCTCATTTTCACTAGTCATTATCCTTACTCCGGTATGATTAAATCCTTGTTAATGGAGTACTTAGCTCTGATACTAGTTGTAGGATCAAGGACATCAACTAGAGGGGGTGAATAGGTGGTTTTAAACTAAAAACACAAACACTAGAGAAATTTAATTAGAACCACAAGATGGATCCTATGTCTAGTAAAAACTATCATTAGTGAGGTTTGCAACTTAGGGTGACAGGAGGCAATTCAAGCTCTAGAAAAGTAAAGTGCTCAAAGTAAATTGCAAGAATTGAAATGAGCAAAGAAATAACCGAGCTTGACACAAGAACTTTTTCCCGTGGTATCGATGACTTGTCAGTCACCCCTAATCCACATTGAGGTGGATTAAAAGAATCAACCGCTCCTCTATCAAGACTCCCCTTGATCTTGAGCTGGCTTGAATCTATGAACCTCTCCAAATCTTGATTTCACTAGAGTTGCTCTTCACCACTCCGGCGAGGTGAGCACAAGAACCTCTCACAACCAATTTCGGGGCTTCTCAACAATCTTCTTGGAGAGCTCCACGAAATCACCTTCTCCAAGCCGTCTAGGGAGCGGCAACTCCCAAGAATAACAAGTCGAGGATGCTTGCTTGAAGATTCACTAGTTCCACAAAGCTCAAACAATGGATGCAATGCACTATGTGGCTCTCAATCTCACAAAGAATGCAATCCCTAAGCAAGATGAGTGAGAGAGAGAGAGTGAGTGAGGAGCTCAAGAGTGTTTCCAATGGCCAAGAGAGACAGCCCACGGCCTGCCATCCCATATATATACCCCCATCACTCGAAATCCAACTGTTATGTTCAAAATGCGTGAAACCAGGATAATCGTGGACTATCCGCCTTAGACAAACCGGACTGTCCGCCATTCAAAACCAACGGCTAGAAACGCAATTAATGCGTGTCAGAGTCGACCGTTACTGTGTTTCGTGGACTGTCCGCGCCATAGGTGCGGACCATCTGCCGTTCAAACTCTCAGTCACTCAGAGATGGAGATGTTTTTGGACATCCTGGGAAAGCAGTGGCGGACCGTCCGCGCCCCCATGGCGGACCGTCCGTCCTACAAACGATGAGGCTCACCAGAAACGCAATGGTTTTGTCCATGTCTTGGAGTTAGGGGGCGGACCATCCGCACCCCCTGGGCGGACCGTCCGCACTTCATTTGCTGGGGCCACACAGAAACATAAAAGTTTCTGCCAAAACTTGAAGGTTAGGGGTGGACCGTCCGCCCCCTGAGGCCGGACCGTCCGCCCTTGTCTTTTTCGGCGCATAACAGAAACTACAAATTTCTGTCCAAAATTTGTTAAGGAGGGACGGACCGTCCGCCCCATAGGGCCGGACCGTCCGCCCCTAGCAGTTAGCCCACATTTCTCTTTCAACTTTGGAAGCCATTCTTCGAAGCGACGTTAGCCCTCATGCATGCAACCTAAGTTTGAGCAAAATGGCACTATGGAACAGTCAAGCAAAGGCACAACGACCCCTCTTGATAGTACGGCTATTTATCCTATCAATCCGGTCATTTTTCATCCTCTAATCACCTCATGACCGGCAAAATAGAAAAGCCCTGTCATATACCTTTGCCTTGAGCTTCTCCTTTGAGTAGTTATCTCCAATTCATTCTATGGCATCAACTCATGCACACGTTCTTGTGGACCAACCTCATATGCAAATTCACTCAATAAAATTGTTAGTCCACAAATGCTGTCATTTATTACCAAAACATGAATTAGGGGCCTGGATGCTCTCACCAGTGCCGCCTTGATCTCTGGAGTAGGAAACCATCCGCCCTAGAAAAAGGAAAAATTCCCTGCACGGCTCTGCAAATAATCACACTCCCTTCTATGATCCTCAAAAGTTGAATCTTTCTTATTAGGCTCTAGTTTTAACTTCTATCCCTTCTACGTCCCTACCGTCAAAGTCTGTCAGTTAACTCACGTAAACAGTAACATGTGGTTTTTCACCCATTTTTTCTTGACTAAAACAACCTTCAAATTAACTCCAAAAATTCATCAAACTTTTTACACTGATACAACTGATGGAGATGAATCCATTTTGCAAAAAAAATGTAGCATTTATGATCTTAAAACTAAAATTCACCAAATTAGGCTACTTTTTAAGACTATCTGAATTTTTATTTTACAAAAATATTGTCCAAAAAATGATAAAATGCCTACTATTTCTAAGATGAGATTTATTAATTTATAAAATTATTTTTTATACTATATGTTACTTACATAATTTTGATGTTTGTTAACAAAAAGAAATTTAAACTTTCTTTTAAAAATTAAATTTTTAACAGAACTTCCAAATACTGTGAGTAACATATGATACAAAAAAAATTATAAATTAATATATCTCATCTTAGTAATATTAGGAATTTTTATTAATTTTTGGACAATAGTTTTGTGCCATAAAAATTCAAATATTCTTAAAAAGTAGCCTAATTTGGTGAATTTTAGTTTTCGGATCGTAAATGCTACATATGTTTATTTTGCAAAATGGATTCATCTCCATCATTTGTATCACTGTAAAAAGTTTGAGGAATTTTGGAGTTAATTTGAAGGTCGTTATAGTCAAGAAAAAATGGGTGAAAAACCACATGTTGCTGTTTACGCGAGTTAACCGACAGACTTTAACGATGGTAGGGCCATAGAAGGGATAAAAGTTAAACTAAGGCCAAATAAGGAAGATTCAACTTTTGAGGGCCATAGAAAGAAGTGGTATTATTTCTAGGGCCGTGGAGGGAATTTTCCCCTAAAAAATGGAAGGAGGGAGTACTACTTATTTTTACACTGAACATTGTAGACTTTGCCATAGCTATAGGATAGGCTAGTGTGAATGGAACCCACCGCTAAGCCAATGTGATGATTTAAAGGCAGTTGGGCTTTAAATCTGAATGGCTAATCTTGGCAAGCACAACCTCCAACTAAAAAGCTGATCCAGCGAGCAGCCATTCACAAAAAAGATGGACATTATGCTACACATCTGTCTTAGTCATCACAAGGACACCTTTGACGCCCACGAAATGTGGCTAAAAAAATTTCATCTTATTCAGTTCCAATGCATTTATTCAATAAGCCGAGTGTGTCTTGCAACAGCAATAGCACCTATAAGATATCCAGCACACATGGAGTCTCTGCAGTTGGAATATCAACTCTACAATCGGATGCGCTACGGGCACCGAATTAATTGTTTTCCAAAAAGGTGCAAAAGAAAAAAGAGAGATAGAGGGAGATTGAGTGACAGGTAAAGGCAGTAGGACCACATCTTGACATTCGGATACATTTCATTTGCAATAATTTACAGAGCGATGCGTGGGGAAAATCAAGCTTTGGCCGGCCATGTCGCTTGAGATGACATGATGATGCCCACAATGACTCCAAACAGCCCCAGAGCGCTGCCGAAGATCTCGATTACCAAGATCTTTACAAAGAGCGACGAGTTTTGAGCATCAGACAGTGCGCAGCTGCTTCCAATTATCCCCACGCAAACCCTGTAGATAGGAAATTTAATCATCTGGAACTGAATAACATATTTCACCAGAGAAAACAAGATAGAGGGGGGTCTGGTGCCTACCCGCACACAAGATTAGCAAAGCCAACAATAAGGCCAGATGCAAAGATTGCATAGCCAGCTCGAAGAGACTCCGGAGCATACATTTGAGATGATGGCACACTTTCAAGTTTTGTCTGGAGGATGATTGCCACAATTACACCATAAATTGCGACAGCCTCACAGAAAATGACACTGCAAAGCATAGGCATATGTATAAGTATCACAAGGTAAGAAGACTGTATTGAGATTATACAAAAGAGAAAACAAAGATAGCATAAAGAACAAAAGTTTATGAATCAATAGAAGATAAATTTTTAACATGAAACTAGGACAGAGCTTCTACCATTGCTATTAGACAATACGGTGCCAAACGACACTCAGAAATGGATCTATCATGACGCTATTGGACAATAAGATGAAAAGCATAGAATACTTCAATACTGGAACAGTACAGATCTCAAATTACCAGAGGAACACTGCAATATCCAAATATTTCAATCATTTTCTGCATAATAAACAGGCAATTTATGCTCAACTCTGTTCTCAAGACAAACTCAAAGTTTATGTTTCCTTTTCTATTCAGAGGTTGTGCTAAATATTACTCTAAATTTCTAATGAACAATGTGTGTCACATATGCTGATAACATGACAGGATGACCAAATGTTTTCAGATTATCTACCTGTCCTAGAATACTAGGATAAATTAAGAACCCCAAAGCTATTTAGCACCACATCAACGCAATAGATCATATATAGGGCACTCCTAGAGCCCTATTGATCACGCCCAGCACAATAAACACAAAGATACGAACTGAAGCCAACCAATGGATGCTGAGCTATAAATTAAATGGTACAACCAAACCAAGGACATCCATTGGAACCCAGAAGCACAATAGAAGGTCTGCATTTCATCAGCCACAATAACAGAAGAACAGCAAAGCTAAAAATTGCCACACTTCGCTTAAGTATGGGTATAGTATGTGACTTGGCATGTGTGCAAGTCAAGTACTTACCAAGCAACATCAACACTAACATGGGCATCAGGGATCAAAATCTATCCAGGTGTCCAGCATGGTACCCAGAAAAAAATGTCCCGGAAGCACTTGTATACTTTCAAACAAACAAAATAAACAAAAGCATGCCTACTTACATTACACCAGAACTCAAAAATATCGACCATGTGCTTAATTTGTCCAACTTTTTGTTTAGATTGTGAGAAAATAGCCATTACATTCTTAATTTGTAGAATAATAAATTAAGTTCACTGAGAGAAACACCCTAATCAAGCATGAAAAACAAGAGCTGAGGGTCTAGATTGCAATGGTAGACAGTAGTAACAAAAAGATGGTGCCCACAGCTATCCAAGGAAAAACTGAAACAATGATGCATTCTCTAGAGGTCGAAGGAGGCCGAGAGGTTCCTAACAACAAAAAGACATGAAAAAGAGGATGGCTAAATAGTTGCATTGAGAGGCATGGTAATCTCCCTGTGATCCAAAGCATATAAAGTTTTACTAGACGGTCAGTTGCAGCTTGGTGCTATCTATAAGGCTCTGAGTTCCACAGATATCAAGGCATAACGAACTTATAATGAGATAGCACCAAAACCTTCCTAACAAGAAAGCTCTAGGTCCATTTATGGCATTAAAACTTGAAAAATCTAGAGGAGGATCATTCAATGGACAGGAATTCCAGTTCTAAGCTGATGCCCCAATGCCAACATATTTTGAAAGCTGAGCATGGACCCAAAGTCGCGAAATATGATAATGTTTGTGTTCCCCCTTGCAGCTAACACTGGCGGAACTACAGCACGTCGCCATTCACGAAACAAAACCGTCCCAGAAAACCCTGGGTACCAACTAGGAACTCATAGCCCACCATGCTCAGCCAACAACAGAGTGACAGACCAACGATAGCTCGAGAAAGACCGAACGGGTAATACGAGTCCAAGCATCGAGATTCCGCACCTGATGAGGTTCTTAGATGTGATCCTGGGCGCCTTGATGGCGGCCCCGATGAGGCTGCTCCCCGTGATGAAGATGCCCCTGGAGATGCGGAGCGGAAGCAAACAGCAAGGGCAGTGAGATGCAAGCAGGCGGAAAAGCACGGATGGGCAGGGGCCGCAGATCTAGCCGGACAAGTGGGCAGGGGCGGTGCGGACTCACCATGCCGCGCCGAGGACGGAGACGCCGATGGAGACGGCGATGCCGATGGCGGAGAAGGTGTAGGGCGAGATCTGCACCAGGGCGCGCGCCCACGACGACGAGTCCGACGACATCTCCGCGCGCGATCTCGGGGTCTCTCCTTCTCGCTCGCTCTGCCTCGGCGTCGCTGCGGGGCTGGATCGGGGGAGGGGAGGAGGTTGGGGAACAAGAGCCGAGTCGGACCGAGGGGGAAGCGATGCGATGCGAGCCCGTCGACAGGTGCGTGCGTGGTTTGCCCGGGGCCAGACGCGGTGGGGGGCACGGGTCGGACACCGCGTGGTCCGTCCGATCCTGAGATGAAGGGACCGATGCGGTCGTCGGGAACACGTGCCGGTCACGAGCTGGATGCTAAGAAGCCCAGATCTGTATCAGGACAGAATTCGAGCCCGGCAGTAACAAGTTCCTTGGATGTAGAAACTGTAACAAGTTCCTTGAAATATCGATGTGGACACAAACCGGCCCATAGGGCCCAGTTAGTAGAGTTTTTTTTTACCCCTAAAAAAAAAGTTAGTAGAGTTTTTTTTAGAAGTAAAAGTAGGAAATCCATTTATATAAGCTGGGACTCCCCCACCTCCTATCTTGTATGAACAGGTTCCTCTAAAAAAAATCTTGTATGAACAGATCAACAAAGAGAGATTATTCTCTTTATTACTTTTTGTCTACTTGTTCTAATTACTTCTTTTGGCGTGATAACGTTCTACAAGAATAATTTTTCTTTTTAATTGAGAGAGTTTTATTTTATTACAAAATAAAGCTCGCCCTACTACAAGTGATTTCTATTACTTAGAAGTTAAAAATGCAGTTTAGTGAAAATTTTCACCGGTAATTTTTCTTTCTAAACATAATACCAATGTTATACAGATTTAGTACCTCTCCGTTGGTGTTTAAGACTATGATTGATTCGATGCTACGCCAAGAAGATTATGCGCACCCTACATGATGAAATTCCGCTGCCAAATTTAGTTCAAATTCCAAGATAGGCTTCTTTCGTGAATTCAACAAGCTATCATCTTGATGAGCAGGAAAATAGCTTGAGAGACCAAGAGCACTTTCTTCTCGATTGAATGGTAGATAATTGTGTATAATTATGCAGCTCAAACCATGGTTTTACACCTTGGAATACTAGGTGATTCCCCGCGCGTTGCTGCGAGACTTGAGACATAAAAGAAAGATTATTTTAGCTAAATAAAAAATTAATGACAAAATAACACTCGTAAAGTATGAGACAAAATTTTCTTTTTATTATTTCTTTATACTTTTTTCTTTTTCTCTCTCATTTTATTTGTTCCTATTTATTTTCTCTACCTTTTCCTTTTCTCCTTTCTTTTTCATCTTTTTTCTTTTTTCCCTTTAATCTTTATCCTTATATTCTTATTATTGCATTATTCTTTGTCCTCTTTTTCTCCCATCAGAAAACTATAAAAAAGGAGATTGAAAACCAAACACCTTGAAGATGAGCGTAAACACCACCAAAGACCTTTCATCTCTTTTTTTCTAGATGCTGCTCTGGTTGGGGAGCGAACGACGAGTATGGAGGTTGCAACCTTACAGCATGGTGGCGGCATTGCCGAAGATGAAGTCAACGGTGCCCTTAGCTACAGACGTGCCGAGTAGGAAAGGGCATGTCAGAGGTGGAGTGGAGTTATTTAAACTCGATTGTAGGGACGATCTTTAGATTTCTTTGTATTACAGTGACGGCCTTTGGTTTTCTTCAGCTCCTTTCATGTGTGTTTGTTGTGGTGAAGGAATCATTTGTGTCAGAATTGATGGCTTACAATAGTGACTTGCGGTTGTGCACAGAAAATCGGTAGAAGGCTTAAATAGAAGATTCTAGTAGATGATGACGTGGATAGCTCGCATATTGAGAGAAATAGAGTTAATGACTCTTAGTGGAGACTAATTTTATAGGTTTTATAGATTCTTGGACGGTAATGCAACTTTTTTTAAGTTAAGTAATGCAACTACTATTGCTGCTGGCAAAAAGCAAAACTGCATAATGTTGGATGAACGCATCGGAGATGCAATCTCGTGCGCCCTGGTCCTGAACTACAGCCAGTTAGGGGGACACGGACACGGTGCAGGGCAAATGAATGGCCTCTCAAAGTGTAGCTCACCGCGGAGCTGCGGGAAAAATCTCGGGCCACCGATGTGGAAACATGAATGGGCTTACTGCTTCTCCGAAACACGTCGTCTCGCGACGGGGGGCAGCAAGATCGCACGGGCGCGGTGGTGGGACGTGGGAGGCGGGGCGGCCGATTCGCGTCGCGCGAGGCCGACCCGGACGCGGATCGCGGCTCAATGGCGCGCCCGTCTCCGTGTGGCGCGAAATCAAGTCCGGGCGTGGATGGGCCCAGCCGTCAGCCGCAGGGGCTTCGTCGACCCGGAGTGGAGAGCGCGGGAGACCGCGAACGCGGCAGGCCCGACTCCTGCTCGGGAACGGAAACCGAAGCCGATCCCGACATGGAAACGGGGAAGAAGCTCCGCTCGCTCCGGCCATAAAGGTTCAGGGAGCGATCAGGGTCCCCTCTTGCCTTATTCTGCGCCCGCCTCTTGAGATTTGCGAGAGATCTCCGCCTCCACCCACGAGCGCTCTCCTCCTGCTGCTGTCAACTGCTGCCCTTCTCGGCCCTCGCCGCCGATCGACAAGCCGGGAGAGCTGCTGGCATGGCGGCCGACTCCGCCGAGAAGGCGCGGGCGCTGGAGCAGTGCGAGAGGGATCTGGACCTGGCGATCGAGCGCCTGGTCAACCTGCGCCTGGACCCCGAGCACGACGCCGCGCCTGACATCAACGGCGACGCCATCCGCCACGCCCCCGCCGCCGCCGCGGTCCCCGTCCCGTCAGGCGGCGGCACCATCAGCCACGCGGAATGGGTCGAGAGGCTCATGACGGAGATGGCGAGCGCCGCGGACGCGGGCGACGCCAGGGCCCGCGCCGCCAGGTTCCTGGAGGACTTCGGCGCCTCTGTCGCCGCCGCCTGCGCGGAGCGGCACGGAGCGGCCCTGTGGGAGAACGCCATCCTGAAGAAGGCCGTGCGCCTGCAGCACCGGCTGGACAGGGAGAAGGCGGCGGCGAACCGGGAGCTCCAGGAACGCGTGAGGAGCCTGGAGGCGGACAAGTACGCGCTGTCCGTGCACCTCAGGCGCGCGCGGCCGCAGGGTGGATCCATGAGCGGGCGGTTCCACCCGGAGGTTTTCTGAGGAAAGAAAGCGTGGCTTCTCTAAGCAATGCAAGAAGAAGGGCAAGCTAACTGAATCCGAATTCAGGTTTAGGTACTACGTGGTCTAACAAGAGTGTAGACCTCTCACACCGACTAACCTAGGCGTGCAGTTCCTCTGATTTTTTTTTTTGACATGACTGGGAACAACTACTAAGCCAAGTTAACCTGCTTGTGAATGAGGCTCAGTAACGGAATCATGACCTATCTTAGCCGCACACACCCACACCTCGAGTAGTGAGATTTGTCATGGAGTGATGTGGACGTTGCACCGTCATTTTGAGAATTACTAGTGTTATTTTCCGTTGTCTTTATTTCCTAATAAATATTTTTCGGTTGGCAGTGAAACAACCATACGTATTCCCAAAATGTTTCCGTCTAGCTTGTACGGAGACCACCGGTTGTGACTTTGATGACCATTAAAAAAACACGATACATACATCAAATCCTGGTGCTCGCATTTTTTTCTGGGATTTTCCTAGGATTTACCGGTGTTACACGTTAAGTGGTAAGCGACGTTCCCGTCGACGACGAGGCGCCAGTGGTGACTTCGGGAATCTTCAGATCTGCCGGTGCTCAGTCCTTCGGAGGTGCTCATAGGGGTAGGGTTTACGTACGTGTATTCATAGGGTGTGAGTGTGTGTGCGTGTTGTGGGCGTCTTCGTTGTACTGTGTGATTCTAAAAAAACACGATACATACATCTTGTCCTTCTCTTTGCTCAGCACTCTTCCACAGTCCCAGTTCCTCCCCATACTAGTACAGTTACACTACTGTATGTATACGTATAAAGCCGTCTGGATTTCGAGCTGCTGTACCGTACCATACCATCTGACTGAAAACGGAAAGTTAAAACTGTGTGTTGACCTCAGACCCTCTCTATTCCTGTTCCGGCGTCTCAGGTTGTTGCACCTACTGCAGAGAGACCGACGGACGGACTGGTCAATAAACCGTTTGCCCAATTGCATCGCCGGCGTTGATCTGTTCCTCGTCCTCCCTCTCATGTGGAACAGAAGAAAAGTTTGGCTGCCTCCTCCTCTGCCACGCCACTTGGTGACTTGGCACCAGTCAGCGTCGATCCTACTACTACTTGGTTCCTCCTGTTCAGATTTTTTCGAACTGAGCTCCTGATCGATCGCGCGACTGGACGCTCCAAAGCACGCCGCGGCCGTCATCTACTTCAGACATTGGAAGCTTCGGCTGCTTTCAGGGAGTCCATTCCAGTCAGCGTTGGGATTGAGCAGGATCATCGGTTCTTGCAAGACCCCGTACTGTGCTCTTGTTTCTGTTTCAACTGTGAACCAATGGCGGCTAAATTTCACGGAAGAAGAAGAAGCAGATACGCTTCTACGCCATGAAAAAACAAAGAGGAAGGGGAAAAAAAGAAGAAAAACGCCGTGCACTCTCTAAAAAGCAGGTCAAGAACTCAAGATTCAAGAACAACACCGTCATATTCATGCGGTCGCAGAAGAAAAATGAAGAATTAAACCCAAGTCTCCTCTCGGAGTATAGCGTTCCGCTCCCGGCGTTGAAGGTTTCCTGCTTTCTTCCGCGCTGGCAGCTGATCTCTCTGGTCAGCGGAGCCCCTGCCTCTGAAAAAGGAAAAAAAAAACAAACAAGAACTAGCTTGTTCACTACATCTGGTCAGTACACACATGCAGTCAGGTTTAGACGCCGTCGTTTCATTCAGTAGACAAGATGATCAGGCTACGTGCGTCCATCTGTCTGATCTTTAGGGTTGGTGAGCGAGAAGGTGGCCGGGGACTGGCATCTGAGCTGCTAGCACCTCCGTTCTGACGGCTTTGGGGACGTGTGAACTCGGAATCGCAGTCGTCAGCTCCGTTGAAACGGGTGAAACTTTATTTGGTGACGATGTGAATTTGGTGGATTATTGGAATCGATTCTGCCGCAGCAGAAGTAGCTGGTGGTGGAATTCTCTCCTCTCGCGAGGAGGAGGAACCTTCCGCATCGCTCGATCACAAAACACCTAGCGTTCCCCGGCCGCCGAAGGTTCCAAAATGCTTTGCAGGTGTTCACTTCACCTAAGGGTAAGGCCCCGTTTGGATCACCTAAAAAAAAATTAGTCCGGTGAATAATGTTTAGGTAACTAAACTTTAGTTCATGCCTATTTGGATCGATGGACTAAAACTTTAGATGAGACATATAGAAATATAGAAACATCATTTTTTATCTTTGGATTGTACTGTTGTTGTGCCTGCATGTGCACAGTGAGAGGTAGTTTGATCTTTTTTAATGCAGGTTGGTCTAGTCCAAATTAGATGTTTGGAGGACTAATGGATTAAAGCTGTCCGCATTCCTCGTATCTTATTTTTACTAGTAAGTTTGCCCGCGCGCGTGTACATGATAATCATTAAAATTTCAATATAATAAGCTTAGTGATACGACTCATTTTAATGTATGAAAGAACTACAAGTAGTTGAAATTGTTTGAGTGCTTGTACTTACTTGGAAGCATGAATATTTTAAACATGAACTATAATCTTTTTCCAATTTGGAACTAAAATACCACCTTGTATAATTGTTGTGGCAACATATATAGGACCCTTGCACAGCTCAAACTCCGCCACATTTTTCTCACAGAGGAGCATATAGTTCTTTTTTTAGAGCAGTAGCATGTTTAAAACGATGTACTTTCACCATACTGTATTGCGAAAAATAGGTCTGTCTTGGCCTAGTATGGATATGGATGTACCGATGTAGAGTTCACAAATAAAGAATTTGACAAATTAAAGATTCAGGAAGATATCTCACTCCACCAACCACATGAAATCAGCCATTTAAGATCAAATGCGTTTCTGCCCGTACTTTACTTAACCTAAAGAGAAATACAAATTCAGAAGTGAAGTGATAAAATCTAAATTCAGAAGTGATATTTTGCTCCAAGACCTTTTGACATGGCTGAAATTAGAGGCCATGATTGGTTGCCTCCTCCAACGAGCCTGGCTCGCATCGGAGAGCCAGGCCCCCGCCGGCCAGGCGTTCGAGGTGCAGATGCCTATTGTTTAGTTTCCGTTCTTTCGCACCAGCGGAGCCAGGCCACATACCCCCTCCAGGCAACCAATCACGACTTACCTGCATCCGGCGGGCTTGGTTGGCCGAGATGCAGCGAACCAATCAGTCCCAGAGTGAACCATAGAACTGCAAAAAAGTCTGCTTGAATAGGAAAATAAAATAGGTTTGGTAGAAAAGGCAACAAATTACTTATCGAGCATATTGATTGCAAGTAATATTCAGATTGTATTATAATTTATTTTCAACGCAAAGTGGCAAACATCACTTCAAGTAGTAAAAGTACAAAGGATCATATATCTTTGCTCTTATTCAATATAGCTGTACCTGGCAAGATGGTGAACGTATGCACAACAAGCATGTGTTTTCTCTTTACATCCTTCTCATATTCAGTAAGCCAATGATTATACTCGTTTCCAGCAAAGGATCTAAAATGGAATATGCCTATGTTACGATTTTAGGAATATGAGAACCATATCTAACATGTAACTGAATACTGCAATCGGACAGCAGACTTTGAAGCCACTCAAAAAATTAAGGATACCTGAAGAGCATGCAGGCTGCTAGAAAACATTTTCTCAAAGATATCATCTCCCCTCACGGGCCGCAGTTGCTTCCCAAACATCTCTATCGGGTTTTCTTCATCTGGCAACACAGAAGTACTGTATTCACCACTGCTTGAGTGAAACTTAAAAGCCAAGGACATGCACTCTAGCACATCATATGTCAAAGCCAGATTGATCACAGGAAAACCAATGCATGTTATCAGAGGCTCGCATAGGAATATAAGATTTTTGCTCAGCTGGTTCAGAGCTCAATGATGTCTGAGAGAAAAAAAAAGTAAGGAGTTTTGGAACCTCATTATTAGTGTGGTCTCTAGTGAACCAAAGAGTCAGGGCGAGCCTTTCCGCTTCAGTCACCGTGGTCTCTAGTGAACCAAAGGGTCAGGGTGAGCCTTCCTCCTTTAGTCACCTGAAAGGGCATGCAGGAAACTTCAAAAAGATGGAAAAAAAATGGCTGACACGAATTGAGTTTTATAAAAAAACAAAGGTACAAGGAAAAAGCTTCAATAATCATAGATAATGAAATGCTGTAGGTTCACAATTGACAGTAGCTCATGAAAGAGTTGATATGCATCCTTGTACACACTAAAACAAACGAAAAGAAACCTTTAAATAATGCAGACAATAGAAATGTACCTCGGTTACACAATGGACATTACGGTTATCAGCAGTGTAGATGACAACATCCTGGGAAAAAAACTTCTCATGAACTTTACATAATTACCCAATAACAATTACCAATAAACAAATATGTGTCCTTTATAAAAAAGTATTCTGCACATGGATCAAAGTAAATGTAGATTTGCTTACACAAGCAACTGAAACAATAGAGGAAGGATCACCATCCTGAAATTGCAGAATTCCACCCTTATATATAGTCCTCTTCATGATTGTTTAAGTAGCAAACTGCCTTTGAGATGGAAATAGAACATGAAACTTGAGATACTCTTGAACCAGGGCTGTTGTATCTGAACCCGAGCCACGGATTAGATGGAAATCCTACGCCAGGTTTAATATGCAATGGTGATGTCAATATTAGGATCAAATTGAATTAGAGAAGCAGGAATCATCATTTCATTCTGATCTGGCGAAATGAAAAAAGAGAATAGCTGGACAACAGTTGTGTGAAATTCTCATGTGTTCAGATGACAAAAATTCATGAATCACAATCAGGCATATGTAAGATGGCCATTGTGCCCTAACGGTAAAAATTCTCATAATAGAAGCAAGTAAAAAGGCATGCATGCAAGCTGTGTCGTTAGGCCCAAAATTATCTTGGAAAAATTATATCTTACATAACAGCAGCAAGTCCTCGTGGATAATACAAATATATACAATGGCTAATCTGTTGTATTAATTTAATTCGCTCGGAAAATTCAGTTGGGCTGACAAATGAGACCAAGTGAAATGTCATCAATTCATCAGTTCATCTGTACATACATATAACATACCTCTGTATGTCAAGGATCCTCTGGTGTCCATTGGAGCTCAAGAAAAAAGCACATTCGAGCTCATTTTCCCTTTTGTACAACATAGATCATCATATATCTGTATCTGCATCTTGCTTTGCACTTTATAGTGAAGAAATGATCACTGCAAAATAGGGGGAAAACAATGCTTCACATCCACGTCCTGGCATATTAAACCTGGTGTAGGATACAACCTGGCATAGATGACCACCACAAATTATTAAATTACTTACCATAGCATTAACCAAGAACTTTTATCTGCATTTAGGTCATAGGTGACGGTGAGAATGTATCATAGTCAATACATAATTTCTTATACTAAATGCATTGGTATTGCATTTCAAATGCATATTCCTCTCACCAGCTAAATGGTAGCACAGACTTACAAAATAATAGTAATCTCACCAACATCAGAATGAAGTGTCTTGGGGTCACAATCCCAACTAATATTATGTATTATGTCAGTAAAAAACGGCCATCTGGAATATCATGCAGGCGTTGAAATAATATGGAGCAAGCATGACAACAAAATCACCAACATCACAAGGAGTAAGGACCAAGTTCACAAAAACCTGAAAATATAGGTGTAAGAAAAGACCTAGTTGGACAGGAAAGGAAGAATGTGTCCATAGAATTAATGAACAGAAACATATTGGGGAACATAACCTGAAAACTCTACAAAGCAAAATAAGTGGCATGCAAAACATATAGCAATGTAAATGAAACAAAAGTTTTACCTGATCTGCACCAGCAGTGACCATAACTGATGACTTGGTAAGCTTATTCTCTCTGCATAGCTGCAAAAGATACAGTAAACATCAGAAAAGATATGCAACACGAAGGCATGAAGTCAAGGTGCAGGTTAACATAACACAGTATGAGTTTCAATACATCAGTACCCCTACGAGTTATAAGAATATTAGCACAAGTGGTGATGAAACAGTGGAATAATTTCTGAAGATAACTATGCGGCATGAAATAATTAGGCTAATAGCATTACAGAGTACCCAAATGATCTCATGATTTTTTTTATTGTTACTCAGACAAAATTGCAGAGACAATTTGCAGCTCCTTGCATCATGATTTTTCCTTCCAAATTTCCAAAAGACACGCAAATGAATCTTGTTCTCATTTCTCAGTTGACAAATAAAGAATTTACCTTTTTCAAGAAGTGCTTCACGATGTTCTAGAAGTCCATCATCAGAACCATATCTACTGACCACCGGTTCCCTGATGATTCTTTCAATCTTATTCGTAGCTGACTCAGGAGGTTGCCAGTAAACAACTCCCTGCATTCAAGATTTACAAAGGTTAAAAATAGAAACTAATTTCTAGGAGATGCTGCATGGTCTAGTCATGCTGATTGGACCCTTACAGACATGGTTGTCACTAATTAGATTGCATACACTTGGCCAAAAAAGGAGAGGATTACATACAAATGTTTCCCACTTTGGCAACGTAAGAATCATTTTCAGGAATAGCAGGCAAACTATATGATGTGTTCCGTTAGATATATAGCAAACAATATGTACCCAACTACAAACAACTTGAACAAGACAATTTCAGATGTTTGCTTGCTAGGCAGTAAGAGTCATGCAATCAAAAGATTATTACTTAATCAAGACATCATCAAAACACCCATGGATAATTCAGCGCAAGCAAATTACCACGACGACAGATGCAATTTGCAGTGGGGAATACGTACGAGTAGTTACTTGCTATTTAGCTCCCCATCTTCTCACTGGCCTAACATATAGTGGGAAGTGATGATATGGAATAAAAACAATTCTGGATCTGCACTAGGAAGCACTACATATTAGATTATTAAAACATGTTGCATAAAGGACTGACAAGAATTGAATGACATCTCATATTCCTCTTATCCCAAAATTCCTCACTTTCCACTCCTGATCAATCGCCAGATTCGACTAATCCACAAATAAAGGGGAGACATCTCAGTGCACACACCACAACACAGACACGACACACGAGTACTAAACCAACCTGAATAGACGGCAGTGATGGCGGCACGAGGGGTAGACGGGACAGCTGACCTGCTTGCAGAACAGCGGCGAGGGGGGCGGCGTGAGAGGCGACGCCGTACTCCATCTCCTGAGCAATTAGGTACCACCAATATGCAAAAAAAGCCACTCATTTAGTTCGATATTTTGATATGATACTAATTTAAATTTTGATATAAAAGAACAATACTGTACCAGTTTTGTACTGGCATCTGCAATTAGGTCATGAGCTTTCTCCTCTATAACCTAAAGGCAGGAACCAAGATTTCAAATATAACATAATAGTGGATCCCATTTTGAATGTCAGACAAAGACAAATACTTATTTCTTCAGTAATGCCTTCTGTGCATCAAACATGAACACTAATCAGAAGACATAATTGGATCTATTTAAATATTTTATGATCAAAATGGAAGTTCACAATTTAATCTGATGTACTATTGAATTCTAATTTATCTCAATGTCCAAGACTTAATTGGATCAATTTATATCAGCGAGACCTCTAGGATATGCATACATTCAAATATTTTAGTAAAAGAAGACAGTAGCTCTACGGAATAACAATACTTGGTTAACTCATCACATGAGTTAAAGACAAAAGTACTGCTAGCTTGAAACTGGTTAATTATACAAAAATAAAACCATGCAGCTTGAAACTTGGAATCCATCGGTCAACTCATCATTGAAACAAGGTACATCTGCTCACTCTAGATAACATCCCCGTTGCAAGTAATAGATCCCATGAGTAGCTTATGCTCATCAGAGCATCAATGCTAACCAGAATAGTTATTACCAATAACTATTCTAATAAGAAATTGAGCCTACTCCTAAGTCCTAACTCTGATCCTCGGATTCAGAACATGCGAGATTGGGATTACTGTAACCACATTCAGATTTAGCATCAAACGCTCTAGGACTCGATCGGCAGCAATAGCAATTTGAAAAGAGGACGGCACCAGAACAGAGCACTCACGTCTCATGTTGCCCTCCTTCTTATGCACCTCTGCTGTCCTTCTCCGCCGAGCTCTCTGGCTTGTCCGCCGCCGCCACAGCCTTGGCCGCCTTCTCCGTGCCAGCCGCTGCCTTCCACCTCCGCCTTCGTCTTCGCCTCCCTGGCCGCCCTCTCCTTGACCTCCACATCAGCCCAAGCGGTCGTCGCCATCGCCCAGACCTTGCTCACCACGGACGGGTCACGGAATAGGCCTGACCGGCAGACGAGATGCCGACGGTCGCCTGGAGAAACGGCAAGGCGCCGCCGCACCGCTTCAGCAGCGCGGCGAGGGGCCCTCCACAATCGCCGCCGCCTGCTGTTGCTGCTGCCATGGCTGGATCGCCACGAGCATCTCGGCCGCCGCGACGTCGCCGAGGCGCACGGTGAAGCACGAACCTCCTCGGCGATGGAGTCCGCCTCTATCCGGATCTCCTCGGGCCGGCGGCCCCGCGGGAGGTCATTGACAGCCGAGACGGCCTTGGCACGGGCTTCATCGACGACGGAGTCCGCCTCCATCTGGATCTCCTCGCGCGGAATTCACGGGCGGATTTGGGCACGGCGGGCGCCGATGGATGAGGGGCGACGAGGGCCAGGCAAACGCTGGCGGCGGGTACACGGAGGGGTCCGCGATCCCCGTTGGAAAAACCGCGGGATCGGCGCGGCGGCTCCGCGAGGCGGGTGAAAAAACCGGTATGAAGGGGTGGGTAAAACCGTGGCGTGGGTACAATCTCACGGTGAAAAAAATCGGAGGTGGGACGGGTGCGCGGCGCCGATTGCACTGGCGGAGGGGTTGTTTTCAGGCTGAAGTTTCCGTCAAACAATTTGTGCTTACACGTGGATTTTAAAGCCAAATTTCCATCAAACAATTTGTGCTTACAGGTGGATTTTAAAGTAGAATTTGTGAGGTTGGTATGAGGCTAAACTTGGTGATAAATGTTTCAATTGTCATGAATCCTTATAGTATTGATAGATAGATTCTTCAAAAGAAATATTCTATCCTGATCAACAAAATTCTCTCCTCTATACAAGTTTTTTTCAAACCATCATCCTCTATATCTTATACTCTACACCAACTACCAGGATATGGGCCCCACGTATTATACTTTTTTCTCCTCCCCCCACCGTCCCTCCCCATAGGGCTCGAGCGCCGGCGCGGGCGGTGGAGGCGGAGGCCCGCACGGCCGGCGATGCGGAGGCGGAGCATTCCAGGACCACGCGGGCGGCGACATGCAGGGAGGGCCAGACAACACTATGACGGCCGTGGCACGCAGGTAACTACCTCCTGCCTTGATGCGCAGGGGCTCCGGTGAGCCGGCTAGGGCAGCATCCCCTTCCTCTCGTTCTCTCTCTTCGTCCGTCCGGATTCATGGCGGCAACTATATCTGCCTGCCCCCCCTGGCCCCCTCCCTCCCTCCCTCCCTCTCCGGATTCATGGCGGCGACTATATCTGCCTGCCCCCCTCCCTCCCTCTCTCTCGAGGCCATGGTGGCAGCAGTCGGAACCGTGCACCAACTACTCCGCCCACCGGCCGGCTCCGTGCGAGTGGTTCGAGATGGCGCGTGGACGGACCGTGGGTGCACGAGCCCCGCGCCACATCCGCACTGTGGCAGATCGTCCTCGGCCTCCGCTGAATCTAGCGGACCTACAGGCCTGCACTATTTTAGCGTAGCACTTAGCATACACCGGTGCGGGGTTTTTTCTGCTATCCCCGTCCTGGAGGACCGGGTAGCGGAAAGCTCTCAATACTCAATAAGGATAGTCTAAACTTTAGTTCGGGTGGAACTAAACTTTAGTCCACCTGTTTGGATCACATAATGACATAAACTTTAAACCTAAAGTCTAGTCGATCGATATATCCAAATGGGGCCTATGTTACCTTTTTGTCCCTGATATTACAGCGGTGACGTGCGCGTACACACAACAGGACGCACGCACACGAGACTAGTCAGACACCATCTAACCTTTTCTTCTTCTTCCCTCGAAACTAGTCCAACTTGGACCGTCACTGCGGTGGGAACAAGCACTTGAGTTCCAAGACAGAAACGGAACGGCACCACGCGCGCTGCTCAATCCAGCAGTCCACTATTTGTCAGTTCTTCTTCTAAATTTCTGTCGAAATCGGTGATCTCGTTGCAGAAGAAGTTTGTACAGAGGCTGCGACCACTGGACGAAGTTAGATTAGCGTCCTTTTCAACAAAAAAGGAGGAAAAAAAAAGGTTAGATTAGCGTCTCGTCATCTTCGGAAACGACGGTTCAAGGGTTCAAGTGGCACCTCTTGATGGATGGGCACTAATACTTCGCCTCTGCCAGTCAGCACAGCACGGTCATTCTTCTGGGTTCAAAGCTCGTGCGTCTGGGAAAGAGAAGTTACTTTCACATGCTGCCCGCTACGGGTTTCGTCTGAATTATTGTTGCTCTGTGCGTGATAGCCTGATAGGGATAACTGAAAGTTGGTAAGAGAGATCATTGAATTTAATTTTCGAGACAGGAACGTTGAGTGATTTATCTTGACACATGCATTGCGATCTTACCTGGCGTTGGATTCGACTGTGCACTAGGGGACTGAGGTTCTTATCAACCGTTCCTACTACAATTTCATTTTAAAAAATGTAGCCAATGAAATCAGTCAAAACTTGGCTTCGATTAAAGTACGCTGCTGCATGGTGCGAAAATATATACTTGAACACTCAGTGGAATAAGCATGAACACTTGAATACCTTTCGTCGATGAGGTTTGTTACGACGATTGTGGTTTATGGCCAGTTTTAATGTCCAACCAGCTATATAGAATTTCAGCATTGGACATTTTCCCTGAAGAATAATTCCACATTTGAACTGTTAGTAAAATTTGATGTCATTATTTTTTTAAAAAAAACAGCTGAATGCTTCAACTCTCAAGCCATAAGATGCTTCATTAAATCACCTAGATAGAGTTCAGTCAAGAAATCACGAAATGATATGAAAATCATCGGTCAAGCGATTTTTGTCAAGTCCAGGAGACAATCCAAAAAATTTAAGCAACCTACGTAAGAAATGGTGAGCTCCTCACACTCAGATAAACAGCCGCTTATTTTCCTACAACTTGTTGTATGCCATCACCATGTCGTCTCGTGATATATCCAGAACATCAGAGTCAAACATGAGGTCAGGTTACAGTGGATGTAATCAAATAACTATACTTAATCAATCAAAATAACCGATTTGAACCAATCAAACAATCTGAATGTGAAAAGGGTGAAGCTCAACCAGTCATCAGCGAAGAAAATCAAACATTTGACTCGATTATATATGTACACAAACATTGTTAGTTAATCCTTTTAGCTAGCTTGGGAGGTAGACTCAGAGCCCTTGCATCAGAGGGCACGAAATTGTCAACACCTACTCTTTTGGAACAATCCTAAACCTGATTTTCTTTTTCCTGGAATACAGTAATTCTGAGAAAGATAAAAGGATATGAAAGGACGTTAAAAGGACCGCCCCTGAGGTGACGCCCACACTGCTGAAAAACCACCAGGCAACAATCAAGTATTAAGACAGCTAGACTTGAAAAACTTGCAATGCTTTGTTCATTAATTACCAAAGATATCACTGATGGGCATGGTATTAAGTGCAAGTGCCTTCTGAAGAACTATTTGGTTAAATTTCAATGGGTGATGGCGAGATAAAGCCAGTCTCAATAGGAGTTTCGTAAGCATTAATTTCTATGCCATATCACCAATTTTGCTGATTTGGCAAGATATTTATGAGGAGAGATAAGGAGAAATTTCATCATATGTGAGATGAGTTTCATCCCTGTGAAACTCATGTGACACAGATACCTAGTTTTCAGGTCTATATAACTGTGCTATAAAACTCCCATTGAGACGGTCTGAGAGCCAAATCGTCTTATATCCCGAAGAAAGTGACACCGAACTATACTTCGGTGCAGATGCACAAATGGTATGCATATACTATATTATATAAAAGGACAAGCTGGAAAACTAAGCAAGAGGACTCATGGAATTGCTAGTGTAAATTGGTAATACTCGAGCTGAACCGCAACCTTCGGTGAGAGATATAACAAAACCCAATCCAGATAATGTTAAATATTTTTCCAAACCTGAAAGCGACACAATATTAACGTGCTGATCGAATTAAACACAACGTAATGAAGCAGGCAAGTTCAACTCGAACGAAATTGGTTCACGAACGATATCTATCTATTATCTTATTATTTGGCCAACAAAAGGAGCCTCCACATTCGCTCTCAAGGCCTAGAAATTCCCACGTTAATCGAACAAAAAGAAAAATTACCCACCACTGCCATTGTGATAAAAATTGGTCTAAAATACCCCTATGTCTAATTAAAAAGTATCCACCATTACCATTATTGAATAATTAAAATAAAAATACCCACCATAGCTAGGAGATTTTGTATTGATTGCGTGAGTCACCTAGCTTACCATTACTCTAAAATACCCCTATGTCTAATTAAAAAATATCCACCATTACCATTATTGAATAATTAAAATAAAAATATCCACCGTAGCTAGAAGATTTTGTATTAATTGCATGAGTCACCTAATTAGGAGACAACATTGTATCATCACGTGTCCATATATATAGGAGATATATTTACTTATTTTAAATAGGGATAAGTCTATTTTACAACCTCGAACTAGTCAAGAAGTCCGTTTTTCAACCTCCTACTACGAAACCGGGTAACCTAGGCCCTCGAACTGGCAAAACCGTCCGAATCACCCCCTCGAGCACTGTAGCAAGCTGTTTAGGGCGGTTTGCTACAGTAACATTTTCGAATTTCTGGAATTTCACACCTCTCTCAATTAAATAAGAAAGAAAGCATAGTTAATATTGTTTAAAAATCATGATATTTTTTTGGGAGGTAGATAAAAATACAAGGAATTTATTTTGGCTAGATGTGATACATTAAACATAATGAAATTTGAATTATAAAATTTTAAAAATGGGTAGAATTCAAAATTTCTTGAATTTTTGGGTTAGCTAAACCTTTGATAAAAATGAAATAAAAATATGATAATTCATAATTTTTTATTTAGTTTAATAAGGTATTTTTTATTAGCCCAAGTTTTTATGAAAGTTTTTGAATTCCTTCGCAATGCTCAAATTTGAATCAAATTTGATTCCTCAATTTTTAATTTATGAATTTTCTATAGAACTTGGGCCAATAAAAAGTACCTAACTAAACTAAATAAAAAATTATGAATTATCATATTTTTAATGCATTTTTATCATAGGTTTAGCTGACCTAAAAATTCAGGGAATTTTGAATTCTACCTATTTTTAAAATTTTATAATTCAAATTCCTTTATGTCTATTATAGCACATCTAGCCAAAATAGATTCCTTGTCTTTTGATCTACCTCCCAAAAAAATATCATGATTTTTAGACAATATTAACTATGCTTTCTTTATTATTTAATTGAGAGAGGTGTGAAATTCTAGAAATTCGGAAATTTTACTGTAGCAAAACCGTCTTTGGCCGAGTCAGGGTTGTTTTTCAAACGGTTTCGTTAGTTGGAGGTGTAGGATGTCTGGTTTCATAGTTCAAGGGCCAAAATCAGACTATCGTGATAGTTAAGGGTTGAAAAACAGACTTTTCCCTTTTAAATATATAAGTGACATCAGCGGTCGCGTCTTGCCGGTGCAGTTTTGTCCCCAGTCACATGAAACCAAGCAGGGCATCCACGGCGTCCGAACCACCGCTGCTTGATTTCAAGCACGCAACCTCTCAGGTGCTTGATTAATCTGGCGTCTTGAAGTCACAGATTGATTTCTCTTCGATGCCAGCGTCTGGCAATCATTGGTTGATTAATCTCCCCATCGTCTTCCAGTCTTCACAACGATTCATATAGCAGTGTTTAGGGACATCGGCTTCTTGGTATTGCAATTAATCTAGAGACATCTATCTAGATAAGGAGGTGCTGGCGCAGTCAGTAGACGTGCAGCAAGACACGTACCTCTATGGCACTATCGGCAACGACATCAACAAGACCCCCCCCCCCCCCCCCCCCCCCCGGGGGCAACTCCGCCGGTGTCGCCACCATATACGTAATCTAGCTTCTCTCACCAGACCTTGATTTCTAGGCTTCCAGCCATAGCATGCTACATCTTTGCACGTCGAACTCCCTACATGATGGTCTTCTGAAAACTATACTAGCATGTCGAAATCTCTACACCATGCTCTCCTGAAAACATGTTAGTTGACAAGCTAAGGGGAGAGTATCAAACTAGAAAAGATATTTAATTACTAAAGTAGAATGTCTTTTCAACTAATACATATTAGGACTAATATAGAACATTAAAGTGAAAGTGATCAGAATTTGGGATTCAATCAATAACTCAACTGATAAGCTTATAAGCTCGGATATGATTTTAATAGACGAACAGGTAATTTTTTAACAATTTCAACAGTGTTTTTATATATTATCCTGATTTTGCTAAATTAATCTATGCTTAAATAGAATGATACAATTCATGCTACTATCTGAAAGGGTCTCATAAATATCTACAGACCACAAATAAATGAGTTTTTTTATATTTGCTTTTAGTAACTTCAAAGTAGAAAGATCCATTAGCTACCGTCCAGCAAAATAAGCAACTCACTGCTGCCATCATTATCAAATGAGGTGGCCAAGTGAACCCAATCTATCCACTATGCCATACGACGCCTGAAACTGCGATCCACTTGATGTTAAACTGCTTTTGTGCCAGATCAGTTTGGGTGGACTTGACAACTCTTTCATAGACCAAATATATCGCACCAATTAACTCAGCTTTTGCAACATAATGGTGCAATTTCAGTAAAACATTGGTGGAGTAGCATGTTGGAGAACCTGAAGGACAAGCAACAACAGAAAGAGTTCAAATTATTACATATACTGCCTGTAATTTATGGAAAGAAACGTGTCGCAGATTCTTCGATAACAGGGTGCCTAATCCAAATCAGCTCTCATTAGCAATCAAGCAGTTCATCGATCAACTGTAGTTGGCAATTAATGATCCAGCATAATCCCTATGGACTTCATTTTTTTCGATGGCATTGTAAACTAAAAGTCGTTTCTTTCAACCTTACTTTTTTGTCTCTCCCTCCAATCGGTGGGGTGAGTCTGTAAATAACTACTTTCTACTTAATAAAATAGCAGAACACCTGCCATATTGCTAAAAAAAATTAGGTGCCGTCTATTGTGCAATGAGAAAAAAAATAATTTTCACATATAATACAAAGGTGAAATTAAAGAAGTGAATGAGCCATCAGATAAATTCAAGCCGCATTACTTTCAGTTTGCTACAAAAGATATACTGCTATAATGGGAAAATAAAGATCATGAATGTTCAGGTAACTCTTTAGTTGTATTGTTATATATTTTGTAATCATGTAAACCATTTATTAACTTATACTCAACAAGAAAATAGTACGTGGTTGTACATCATGTAACTATTGCAATAAAATGTGCACTAAGGTAGATGCCAACTACTATTGCAACAATTGCGGTAAATATCCTAAAGGTACAAAACCTAGGTAAGCATGGATTGTCATCGTTTAACAATAATATTTTAATTCTATATATATACTTTTAAAATTGATGTAACAATTTTTATACACCACACAACAAGTAGTATGTGCACTATATTTGACGATGAAGCGCAGAGGCTGATCAAGATAAATGTCATTGCTTTGTTAGAACCACTCAATGGGAAAACATAAGAACCAAGAACATACAGAAAATTTATGGAGAATCATTTATCTTTCAATTCAAGGTGAACAACCAAAACTTGACTAAAGGGAAGCCAGATTATTTTGCAAAAAGAATTTTTGTTCATGATGACAAACTTAAAGCAAAAATTTGAACTATATATTTTTTCCTTCCTTTAATCTTACAATTGTATTATTTATATCACAAGTTATTGTGACATCTTTTGCATATATAAATTGAAATATTATTCCTTAATTTACTATTCAGGGTTAAATATAGTAGGAATTATGGATGATGATGTAGACAAATATGTCAAACAAAAGTTTTCAAAAGGATATACCTTAATTTGAAGGCTCAAATGATGACAATCATGCCAAGCGAAAAGCTTTTGTGGGGTGGAATATCTTGGGCATGAAGAAAAAGAGGAAACACAAGGAAATAGGACGTGAAATGAATTGAAGGAAGGATAATCATGGAAAAAAGAAAAATTAAAAAAATCGGGGAAATGGCTAAAAAATTCTACATATAAGGTATGTTATTGAATTGCAATATGTTTTCTTTTTTAGTTTTCAATGAACTTAAGCAACTTCTCCATCTTTTATAGCAAGAATATAACACTAATCCAAAGAAAGTAAGGGATGAAGATGATGACATTGGTACATTCAAAAACTCAAAAAACATTGCAAAGAAACTTATCTTACAAAAAAGGAAAAATAAGGAAAAACTTTGATAGAGTATGTATTTTAACAAATATAATTTTCATCTTGCATTTTGGATTGCTACCTCTACAGTATTTAAAATTTTACTACTATATGACAGTCGATGACAAAAATGGTGTAACTTATATTTTTTTAAAAAAACTAGCAGCTAGCAAAACTAATAAATACAAAAAAAATAATTACAAAATTTACTATTTAGGGTTAAATGTAGCAGGAATTATGGATGATGATGTAGACAAATATGTCAAACAAAAGTATTCAAAAGGATATACCTCAATTTGAAGGCTCAAATGATGACAGTCATGCCAAGCGAAAAGCTTTTGTGGGGTGGAATATCTTGGGTATGAAGGAAAAGAGGAAACACAAGAAAACAGGACGTGAAATGAATTGAAGGAAGGATACTCATGGACAAAAGAAAAATTAAAAAAATTGGGGAAAGGGCTAAATATTTCTACATATAAGGTATGTTATTGAATTGCAATATGTTTTCTTTTTTAGTTTTCAATGAACTTAAGCAACTTCTCCATCTTTTATAGCAAGAATATAACACTACCCCAAAAAAAAGTAAGGGATGAAGATGATGGCATTGGTACATTCAAAAACTCAAAAAACGTTGCAAAGAAACTTATCCGACGAAAAAGGAAAAACAAGGGAAAACTTTGATAGAGAATGTATTTTAACAAATATAATTTTCATCTTGCATTTTGAATTGCTACCTCTACAGTACTTAAAATTTTACTACTATATGACAGTCGATGACAAAAATGGTGTAACTTATATTTTTTTAAAAAAACTAGCAGCTAGCAAAACTAATAAATACAAAAAAATAATTACAAATACAACATTAGAGATGGTAAGATCTAGCCCCTGCAAATGCACGGGTAACACAGCTTCATTTTGGTTGATAAAAAATTGCTATTATATGACAGGCAATGAAAAAAAGTATAATCTTTTATATCAAAAAAGTAGCAGCACAAGTAACAAATAGAAAAAATAAAAAATTACAAATGTAACACTAGAGATGGTAACATCTAGCCGCGCAAATGGGTGGGTGGCCTTCCTAGTTTTTGTAATAAAGAGTAAAATGCAGGGATAGCCATTATACTTATTAGCGTGTTTCAGTTTGACCATTGTATTTTAAAAAGTACAAATCGTGGCCACTAAAGTGGTTTGACAATATCAATACGGTCATTATTAGCCATATGTATTTGGATGATGTGGCGTCTAATGTCGAGTCTTTTCTATAAATTGCTCCCTCTCATTTGAGTTATTTGAGACACGTAAGCCGAAACAAAAAAAAAACATGTAAATATCAACCTGATAATAGACCTTGCTATCTAAATCAAGTACTAGTTTGACCTGCACCACCACTGTCGCTGCCGCAATGCTCCAATTCCACGGGGTGCTGAGCTCGATTTGAGAGCACTTCAATAATTTGTGCATACAAATTTGAATTGTGCAGGTACGAGCTTATTATTTCCTAAAGCTCGGAAGCTTATTGTTTCTAGAAATGTTGATTGTAGCTTGAAGATGAATTGCTTCACTCTGCATCCCTTGGAGTCAAAATTAATAGGTTTAACTTCTACTTTTTGCAGGTTTAACTCAAATGAGATGGAGTAATTTGCAAAAAAAAAACCTCCACATTGGACGCCACGTAATCCAAATAGCTATAGAAGTAATGGCCGTATTGATAGTCAAACGACTTAATTAGTGGCCATAATTTGCACTTTTCAAAATACAATGGCCAAACTTTAACACGCTAACAAGCATAACTCTTTTGTAAATCCACTATTATTGGACGGTGACCGGTCAACGCTCAGCGGTCAACATTAGTGTCGACACTTGACTCCGGTACCACTGCTGAGAGATGTCGGATCGACAATCCGACGGTCCGGAGCGCTTACCCTACCCATGGATCATCGTTGATTGCATGCATGGAAGTACGTCACTAGGATAGGAGGATCAGATGAATTCCGGTCTTGGATGGTGAGCAACGGGCCACATCAGAGGGGCACCCACCACCTACCGCCGCGACGAACAGGGGACATTCAGAGGGAGGAAGAAGCAGCCCTGAACGGCGGCGCCGGGGCGGGCCCCACGGGGGGTGTTGCATGCTGAGTGTTGACCGCCTCCTCCATAGAGATGCAAGCGGCAGCCCGCAAAACCCACATATAGGCTTAATTAAGTGGGTTGCCGCAATAACTCGCGAAAATTTAATCTATATGTGGTTTCGCGGACTAGCCCACTTGCATGCATCCCGGCCGGACAGAGGACAAAGCTCTCCCCCGGCCGGTGATGCATGCTAGGAAGCTCCCGCGCGCGCGGTCGGGTATAGACACGCGCGGGGATAGCGACGGCTAATAATCAAATCGGATGAGCGGCCCATGCCAAGTCCAAGCTTAGGATATCAACCAATGTACTTGCATTGGTGGTGGTATTGGTAGGATGTCTGTGTGAGGGATCGGAGTCAAGGAAGATAAAATAAAAGGGCGCTCGGTCTTCACCAACTTCGCAGCCAGTGCCTCCGTATATATAGCGCGCGGATTCTTCTCCTCCGGCAAGCTCAGCGCATACCCGGCGGCAGAGAGAAGAGAGCTAGGCCGAGAGCCCCACCTACCCAAGGGGGCAAGGGCCGGCAGCTCTTCGATCCATCATCAAGCCCGCTTCCAGCGAGTAGCTAGCTAGTAGCAGCAGAATTCATAGAATCGGTGGGCAGCCATGGATCGGGAGATTCATCGGGTGACGAGCCTGCAGCGGGACAGCTCGCTGTGGCGGCGCGGGGACGACGTGTTCTCGCGGCAGTCGTCGCGGTTCCAGGACGAGGAGGACGACGAGGAGGCGCTGCGGTGGGCGGCGCTGGAGCGGCTGCCGACGTTCGACCGGGTGCGGCGGGGCATGCTGGCGCTGGACGAGGACGGCGAGAAGGTGGAGGTGGACGTGGGGCGGCTGGGCGCCCGCGAGTCCCGCGCCCTCATCGAGCGCCTCGTCCGCGCCGCCGACGACGACCACGAGCGCTTCCTGCTCAAGCTCAAGGAGCGCATGGACCGCGTCGGCATCGACTACCCCACCATCGAGGTCCGCTACGAGCACCTCCACGTCGAGGCGCAGGTCCGCGTCGGCAACCGCGGCCTCCCCACGCTCATCAACTCCGTCACCAACACCATCGAGGTACGCGACTGGTGATCATCATATCCATCCATCGCTCCATCCAATAGTCTGCTACTATCCAAAACCAGCAACCAGTAACTTTTCTTTTCTTTTAATAACAATTATAATTACTGTGACCGTACGTCGGAGCTTGCTGCTAGCTGCAGCCATGCATTATTAATTCGGGCTTCTCTTCTCTATGGCTACGGCGTGCCTCGCGCTCGACAGCGACGCCGGAGCGGGGGAAGGAGGATTTTTCTTCTTTATGGGGTTCTCTCGCTGCTGCAAGTCGCCTTCTTTCCTTCACCTGTTCGTTGTGCTGGTGCTAGAGGCTGTTGCTGGAGTGGTGTGAGAGAAAAGCACTGCTGACTGGTTGGTGGTGGAGGCTGCTGCTGGAGTGGTGTGAGAAAAAAAATACTGTTGCCTGGTGCTGTATCAGAACAGGAAGCTTATCGGTAGCTAGCTTAGGGTAGGTGACGATTGACCTGCTGTGACCCTTTCCGGCAGGCTAGCTGGGCCTGCTGTCTAGCTGGACCTACTTAGGGTAGGTAGTACTCCGGTCAAACGGTCGACGAGATCGGAGGTCGATGGCTCCTGCGATGCTAGCTATATCGATCCGCCGCCTCGTGGGAATGAAGGCGACAGTCGCATTGAACTGCTCCTAATTAGCACGCGATGGAGGCAGTTAGTTCAGGTGCCGACGCCGCCACCAACCACGGGTTGAGCCGTTCCAACTTCCAACGTTTCGGCCAACAACTTTTTAATTTTTTTATTACTACTGTTTCTCTTGGAAGCCGCTTGAAATTTCTTTTGTTTTGGGTCGTGGAAACAAAAGGAGTCGATTCGGTGGAGCCCAGCAAAAACCCAATCTTTTGATAGAAAGTCCAAGGACGGACCAGGCCCACAGAGGCCTTTCCCCCTACTAACCCAACTGCCTTTTCCGCTAAAAGAAAAAAAAATACAAGTAGTAGTAGGGAGAAAAAGCACCAAGTGGGTGATTCTAACCGAACGGGATTCTCTCAAGTACTGAAGCAAAGTCAGCTAGTACTGTAGCGGGGACTTTCGGTATATTTTCGGCCGTCTGATCTGAGACGGATGGACAGGATCGATCGCTACAGTACCCATGATACAGTGCAAAACAGTACCTTTCTGGACAGTGCTCCCGTGAACAGTGACTGCTACAGTGATTTACGGTAGGGAATACTGTTCATCCAGACTCATGATGCTGTTTATCTTTTGTGACTTTGCTTCGTCAAGTCAGTGAAGTTGAACCCGATTCTAACGACCTCCTCTCCCGCCATCCGCCACCAAACCACCCCTAGCCGCCGCGCGCCCCGCCGCGGCCGGCGGCGGCTTGCCTAGTTGCCTGGCACCATCTCCCCGCCCGGTATCTCCATACACACTGCGGGGATCGCCATCATGACGTCAGCTCGCCGCGCCGCGGCCCTGCGGCTCTGCGGCATTTCGTCGAGCGCCTGCCGTGCGTGCTCAAGTACTTGCACCCTTCTTCTTGCTTAGCAGCGGCGCGCGACTTCGTGATTGCTCGTTGGACCATCTAATTCATGTGCCTGCGCATGCTAAAATGGATGTGTGTTTTTTTCCTCCTTTCTCCTCCAGTCCATCGGGAACGCGCTCCATATCATCCCCAGCAGGAAGCAGCCGATGACCGTCCTCCACGACGTCAGCGGGATCGTCAAGCCCCGGAGGATGACTCTGCTGCTGGGGCCGCCAGGGTCGGGAAAGACCAGCCTGCTCCTGGCGCTGGCCGGGAAGCTCGACAAGGACCTCAAGGTCTCGGGGAAGGTCACCTACAACGGGCATGGGATGAACGAGTTTGTCCCCGAGAGGACCGCGGCGTACATCAGCCAGCACGACCTCCACATCGGGGAGATGACCGTGAGGGAGACGTTGCAATTCTCGGCGCGGTGCCAAGGTGTTGGCACTAGATACGGTACGCGCGACGGGCTTGAACATTGGCTTGGCTCGAAACAAACCATTCAATCAGTTAAGCCATCCGTGGATAAGCACTAAGCTTTGTTGTTTGCCTTGGTCTAGAAATGCTCACTGAGTTGGCCAGAAGGGAAAAGGCAGCGAACATCAAGCCAGACCATGATATTGATGTCTATATGAAGGTAAGGCTTTTATCCATAATTTGATGCATCGTCCTTGTTTATTTGCAACAAGCCGAGTAAGTAACAGTTGCTTCTTTATTAACTCCTGTAGGCTTCAGCAATGGGTGGGCAAGAATCAAGTATTGTTACGGACTACATACTGAAGGTACGGGTTGCTAGCTGTAACAAAAAAGGATGATTTTGTGATCACGTGGTTCAAATCTCATGCCTTCTGCTCGGCTATATACCTGTAGATATTAGGATTGGAGGTCTGTGCGGACACAGTGGTAGGAAATGAGATGTTGAGGGGTATTTCTGGTGGCCAACGGAAGCGTGTCACAACAGGTATGCAAAAATACACATCTAGAACGATTCCTCGTCCTCTTCTGCAAAAAAAAAACAAAAATCTAGAAAACACACTCTAACCTTCTTATGTGTCTTCACTACTTAGGTGAAATGCTTGTTGGTCCGGCAAGAGCTCTGTTCATGGATGAGATATCCACTGGACTGGACAGCTCAACCACATACCAGATTGTGAATTCCCTTAGGCAGACTATCCACATCCTTGGCGGAACTGCAGTCATTTCCTTGCTCCAGCCAGCGCCTGAAACATACAACTTGTTTGATGACATTATACTCCTCTCTGATGGGCACGTTGTGTACCAGGGCCCCCGTGAACATGTGCTCGAGTTCTTTGAGTTCATGGGCTTCAGATGCCCTGCCAGAAAGGGTGTGGCTGACTTCTTGCAGGAGGTATGTGCATGACCTATATAAATCCTCCCATCTAGTGATTTTGATTTTTAAAGATGAGGTGTACTGATATGTTAACGTATTCAAAAGGTGACATCAAGGAAAGACCAGGGGCAGTATTGGTATAGGCAGGACAGGCCATACCATTTTGTGCCTGTGAAGAAATTCGCAGATGCGTTCCATACATTCCACGTAGGCCGGTCCATACAAAATGAACTTTCAGAGCCGTTTGATAGGACTCGGAGCCACCCTGCTGCGCTAGCTACTTCAAAGTATGGTGTCAAGAGGATGGAGTTGCTGAAAGCCACTATTGATAGGGAGCTTCTACTCATGAAGAGGAATGCATTTATGTACATTTTTAAATCTGTTAGCGTAAGTTTATATCTCTAATTACTTATTTTACTATTATTAAGATGATATTAAATGGGCTCAATCTGAACTTTTGCATCATTGTTGCAGCTAACTCTTATGTCACTTGTCGTGATGACCACATTTTTCCGTACCAATATGCACCGTAATGTGACTTATGGAGGCATCTACATGGGGGCTCTCTACTTTGCTCTTGACACAGTCATGTTCAATGGTTTTGCGGAGCTTGCCATGACTGTCCTGAAACTGCCTGTATTCTTCAAGCAGAGGGATCTTCTTTTCTTCCCTGCATGGGCCTACACCATACCATCGTGGATTCTTCAGATCCCTATCACATTTCTTGAAGTTGGAGTTTATGTTTTCTCCACATACTATGTTATTGGATTCGATCCCAGTGTGAGCAGGTATGATGCACTGAAACACTTTGTCTTATGTTTGAGAATCCATGAAATATATGCTTCTTTTGCTACACTTAAATCTTTTCTTTCAGTAATTAAATTCAACATTTTCATGATAAATATATTTGTTCATGAAGTTTGAATGATTGTTTGTGATCAGGTTCTTTAAGCAGTATCTGCTGCTCCTTGCACTCAATCAGATGTCATCTGCACTTTTCCGTTTCATTGCTGGAATCGGAAGAGACATGGTTGTGTCTCACACCTTTGGGCCCTTAGCACTGTTGGCTTTCCAAACACTGGGTGGCTATGTCCTTGCAAGACGTAAGTAACTGAATTGAATTGGCCGTGATAACATCAAATTGTTACTATACTTACTTGACACCAGTGGTATTAAAGAATGTTGTTGTCTATATATTTATCTCGATGTATCTTCCTCTTTCCCAGCTAATGTGAAGAAATGGTGGATTTGGGGTTACTGGATCTCTCCTCTATCGTATGCACAGAATGCTATTTCAACAAATGAATTTCTGGGTAAAAGTTGGAGCCAAGTAAGTACCCCATATCTTGACTAGCGGTGCAATAAGAACTTGGAGAACAGAAAAACCAACATGCATTTGCTTGTTACAGATTCAAAATGGAACAACCTTGGGAATTACTGTTCTCAAGAACCGTGGCATCTTTACTGAAGCCAAGTGGTATTGGATAGGCTTTGGCGCCTTGATTGGATACACACTCCTCTTCAACCTGCTCTACACTCTAGCTCTTTCAGTTTTGAGTCGTTAGTACATTTATCGAACATCATATATATTTATAGCACTCAAAATTAACAAATCGGCATTTGTGAGTTAAATGGTAGTAACTGTAGCTATGTGCTCTTTCTGACAGCATTCGCTGACTCTCACGGATCAATGTCTGAAGAGGAATTGAAAGAAAAGCATGCCACATTAACTGGCGAAGTTATAGAGGGACAAAAGGAAAAGAAATCTAGGAGGCAGGAAGTGGAGTTGTCCAACAGTGTTGGTCCAAACTCTTTGACTACCAGTGACAATTCTAGTCAAAATAGGAAGGGGATGGTCCTCCCATTTGCATCACTGTCACTTACCTTTAATGACATTAGATACTCAGTGGACATGCCAGAGGTAATTTTCCTTTCCGTAGTTTGAATACAAATAACCCTCTCTATCTCAAGATTTCTTACCTGGTCATATTGTTTTACACACAGGCAATGAAAGCACAAGGAGTAACAGAAGACCGCCTGCTGCTTTTGAAGGGTGTTAGTGGTTCTTTTAGGCCAGGAGTCCTTACTGCATTGATGGGTGTTAGTGGAGCCGGAAAGACCACTCTAATGGATGTATTAGCTGGTAGAAAAACTGGAGGCTATATTGAGGGAGATATCACCATCTCAGGCTATCCAAAGAAGCAAGAGACCTTTGCACGGATATCAGGATACTGTGAGCAAAATGATATTCATTCTCCACATGTAACAGTATATGAGTCACTACTATTTTCTGCATGGCTGCGCCTTCCTTCAGATGTTGATTTACAAACACGAAAGGTAGTTATACAATTACAAATAGAAATAATCAAGCTTGTTTTTTATTCTCAGCTGATTAAAGACCTTATCGGTTGAATTTGTGATAACAGATGTTCATTGAGGAGGTCATGGATCTTGTAGAGCTCACATCATTGAGGGGTGCACTTGTTGGGCTTCCTGGAGTGAGTGGCTTGTCAACTGAGCAACGCAAGAGGCTAACTATTGCTGTGGAGCTTGTTGCCAACCCATCAATCATTTTTATGGATGAGCCAACCTCCGGTCTTGATGCTCGTGCAGCTGCAATTGTGATGAGGACTGTAAGGAACACTGTGAACACCGGCAGGACTGTTGTTTGCACCATCCACCAGCCAAGCATTGACATATTTGAAGCATTTGATGAGGTAAATGATTGATTTTGTTGTTGTGTTTGTGCAATTACTTATCATTATTAGGCAAGGGCATATATTGATTTGTTGCATTTATGTTTGAATTGTAGCTTTTCCTGATGAAGAGAGGAGGTGAAGAGATATATGTTGGTCCAGTGGGACAGAATTCCTCAAAACTGATTGAGTACTTTGAGGTCAGTACAAGTAAAATTAACTATTATCGCTGCATGCTGGGACACTTATTTCCTGCTAAATCACGTGACCTGGAATTCCAATTTATTTGTTCAGGGAATTGAAGGTGTTAGTAAGATAAAGGACGGATATAACCCAGCAACCTGGATGTTGGAAGTGTCGTCTAGTGCCCAGGAGGAGATGCTCGGGGTTGATTTCTGTGAAATCTATAAGCAATCGGAATTATACCAGTAAGCTTCCCTTCATGCCACTCAAAACTACAGCAGTCAATAGGTGTCTTTGGGTGATGGGTCTAATAATTGGTTTTCGTTTCCATTATTTCAGAAGGAACAAGGAACTCATAGAGGAGCTGAGCACACCATCTCCTGGCTCTAGTGATCTCAATTTCCCTACGCAGTACTCAAGATCGTTGTTTACTCAATGCCTAGCTTGCCTGTGGAAGCAGAAGTTGTCATACTGGAGGAATCCATCATACACGGCAGTTAGAATAATGTTCACCGTCATCATTGCACTCTTGTTTGGAACCATGTTCTGGGACCTTGGGGGAAGAACGTATGTCTTCTAGCTTTTTTATTCTCTCTACCTCCATTTATCAGGCAACTGTAGACACTTTGTGTAGTATATATTCTAATGCCTTACTCATGTCTCGGTGCAGTAAAAAACAACAGGATCTGTTCAATGCCATGGGATCGATGTATGCTGCAGTTCTGTATCTTGGAGTGCAGAACTCTGGTTCTGTTCAACCAGTGGTGGTGGTGGAGCGAACAGTCTTCTATCGAGAAAGAGCGGCTGGCATGTATTCAGCGTTGCCGTATGCATTTGGACAGGTAATTTATCTCAATAGTCCTTGCTTTTCAAGTTAAGTACATGAATGTAAAGGATGAAATGCCCTTGAAGTCTATCTCGGATTCTTTTGTCCCAAGAACCTAACAATTTTTCTGTCCTTTTGTAGGTTCTGATTGAATTGCCGTACATCTTTGTCCAGACTCTGATATACGGTGTGCTGGTCTATTCCATGATTGGATTTGAGTGGACTGCTGCCAAGTTCCTCTGGTACCTGTTCTTCATGTACTTCACGCTGCTCTACTTCACGTTCTATGGGATGATGGCAGTTGGCTTGACTCCGAATGAAAGCATAGCAGCTATCATCTCATCAGCTTTCTACAATGTGTGGAATCTCTTCTCAGGATTTTTGATCCCTCGACCTGTAAGTTATCCTCCTGTTGGCTTTGCATTTTTTTCTTCACGCCTTTCTGCTTGTAGTGCTCAACATATGGCCAATCTCATATTACTCACTGCATTCATTTTTCTTTCAGAAACTTCCTGTATGGTGGAGGTGGTACAGCTGGATCTGCCCGGTTGCATGGACGCTGTACGGATTAGTTGCCTCCCAGTTCGGGGACATCATGCATACGCTTGACGACGCAGAGAAAGAAGGCCAGACGGTGGCACAGTTCATCACAGAATACTTTGGCTTCCACCATGACCAACTGTGGCTCGTCGCGGTGGTGCACGTTGCCCTTGCCTGTTTCTTTGCGTTCCTGTTCAGTTTCGCCATCATGAAGTTCAACTTCCAGAAGAGATGAGAACAGGAGGCCCAGCCCATTCATAATTTTGCATTCGTTTATTGTCAGAGGATGCGCAGGTACCGTGTAGCATCCACTGCAAATCGGTTAGAGTAAGTAGGTCTCATGTAAATGGTATACATTAATTATTTTTGCATCTCAAGCGGCTAGTCGAAATATTAGAAGAGGCTAACAGAAGCCTTTGTAAAGAGTTGAGCCTCCTGCTGCCTGACCAGCTGTGGCTGTTACCTGTCAAAGGCAAGGAGAGCTTCTCAGAGAATGTAAACCATGTACTGCCGTTCTAATGAAATCAATGGAACCAGAAATTTTGTGCCACCGCTGTTTTGTCATAATGTCAGGTGGATGAATGCTTGAAGAACACAGATCCACACTTTTTTGGTTTGTTGGCAATCAGTTGTGCGATCTGGAAGGCACGGAACAGAGCATGTTTTTGAATTTATGTATATAAGGCGATACAAGACCCCAGCTGGAATTGTTTGCCACGCCTGTTCTCGTATGAATTTGTGGACAGGTTTTTACAAAAGAAGCGGACTTTCAGGCGAAGCGCGAAGGTCGCGGCCGAAGGTGTGGGAGTGCTGCTGGCATGCCAGATCTTGGCGACGATGTCCAGGGACTGGAAAGACTGGTTAGCCTGGGAGGGATGCAGCCATGCAGGGCCGGACACCGCCGGAGGGCCCTGAACATGGGGTGCGAGGACTAGCTGATGGCGGCGTGGAAAATTGCTTCGGCTTTCTTGGAAAACAAAATTCTGAAGTTGCAATAACCTTTCAGTACTTGTTTTGCTCTCGAGGTCCTTGCATGTATAGATGACCAACGGGCCAGCCCGGCCCGGCCCGGCACGACATCGTGCCGCCGCCGTGCCGGCCGCGCCGTGCTCGTGCCTGGCCGTCGGCCCAAGGCACGGCCCGTGGGGCCGTCGGGCCGGCCCGAAGCATGGCGTGCCGCCGTGCCACCGTGCCGATGCAGGTGCTCTGCCGGCCCTCGACGCGCAGAGGCGGCTGCTGGCGTTCTCGCCCTGGAGGTGCTCCGCCGGCCACGCGTGCGTTGAGCCCCACGCCCGAGTGGTTCTCCTGTGCTCCTGCTGCAGCGGCATCAGCGCTGGCGCCGGAGGCGAGCTTGTCCTCGCGGTGGTGCGTCGGTGGGTATGGGAGCAGGGACGGGGGGCGGCCGGGCGGCCGATGGAGGGAGCTGCGCGGGCGGTGGCCGACGGAGGGAGCTGCGCAAGGGGTGGCCGGGGGAGAACTGCGGGGCGGCCAGGGAAGGAGAGCGGCGCGAGCGGCGGGGGAAGGAGAGTGGCGCGAGCGGTGTGGGAGGGAGCCAGAGAGGATAGGGTTGGGCCTCTCTGACCTTTGTGTGGGCTTGTGGGTTTGCAGGCCGCTTTTTTTCATTTTTATATTATAAAAAACAAAATTTCGAAATGGGGTGGGTGACTGTGGACCGTCCAGTTGGCGACAGGACCTAAATGTAAAAAAAATTATATTTAGGTCCTGGCACCCAGGGCGTATTAAACAGTGAACTTTTAAAATTGATATAAAATTGTATAAAAATCGGAAAAATACAAACTCAACTGTTATGGATTCTATGAAATAAGATCTACAACTTTTGTTACATAAAGTTTTTCATTTGATCAATGTATCTAAATCAAAAAAAAATAGATCTTGTACCTAGAAAAATCTGAAATAATTCATTTGGTCTAGTTGTGCTTATCTAAAATTTACCAAACTTTTTTTATAGCTCTTAAGAAATAAAATAATAGTACTGTAAAAGTTATAGCTTCTAATACTCAGTATAGCAGCATGGATAAATAACTCATTTAAACAAGACATATTGCAAGATCTAATTTAAAAACTTATTCTAGAAAATTTTTTTGGGCCTACCAATTTTGTACAAGCCTATGCTCACCATATGCAACACTCTGGCCAAAAATTACATGCATCCAAAGGATGGATCTTGAGATTTAAATAAAAGTGCATTAAACTGGTATTTAAAATAGAGCAAGATACATTGATTAAATGAAAAACTTTATGTAACAAAAGTTGTATATCTTGTTTCATAGAATCCAGAACAGTTGAGTTTGTAGTTTTATGATTTTTATACGATTTTATATCGATTTTATAATTCCACTGTTTAATGTGCCCTGGGCGCCAGGACCTAAATGTAATTTTTTTTACATTTAGGTCCTATCGCCAACTAGATGGGCGACAGACAGGCGACATGCACCCATTTTTGAAAAAATTCCCTATTCGACATATATTTTTGAAATTTTGTTTTTTTAATAAAAAAATAAAAAAAGCGCTTGCAGGCCAGCCAACGGGCCGCCACCATGCTGGCCTTTTGGCCGTGCCTGCCACGGGCCAGGCCGGCGGCCCAGGCACGGCCTGGTGTCTCGGGCCGGGTCGGCACAGGCACATCGTCGTCGAGCCGGACCGTGCCGTGGGTCGGGCCAAAATCCCGTGCCACGGGCCGTGCCAACGGGCCACGGGCCGCATGGCCATCTATACTTGCACGGGCCGCTCGCTTGAATCAGGACAGGGGCCGGGGGTTGCCAGCAGATTTGTCACACACTCTAGATTTTATGTTTTTGGATCTAAACTAGTCCAACAAATTGGCTCATAGTCAATTTTGTTCTAGAACAAATTTATTTTATTCTGGAACATATTTTTAATTGTTCTAGCAATATAAAAAATTTGTTGGGGAACAAAAAAATTGTTTCGGAATAAAAAGTAGTTATTGACCCTTGTGTGATGCTTTGACTGCCAGTAACCCGAGCGACTTCTAACATTTGCCGCAGGGGCCTAGTCCTTTTAAAAAAGGGAAAAGTCCAATTTTCACCCTCGAACTATCTCAAAAGTCTGATTTTCAACTTTCAACTATGAAACCGGGCAACATAGGCCATCCAACTGTCAAAATAAGGGCAAATTTGACCCTTGGGTGGTTTTGAAGGTGGTTTTGTATTTTCTAAAATAATTAAATAAATCTAATTAGATCTAAAAAATCAAAACTAATTCACTTTAAATAAAAAAAAAGGAAAAGTCTGTTTTTCAACCCTGAACTATCACGATAATCCGATTTTGGCCCTTGAACTACGAAACCGGACATTCTACACCTCCAACTAACGAAACCGTTTGAAAAACAACCCTGGCTCAGCCAAAGACGGTTTTGCTACAGTAAATTTTCCGAATTTCTGGAATTTCACACCTCTCTCAATTAAATAATAAAGAAAGCATAGTTAATATTGTCTAAAAATCATGTTATTTTTTTGTGAGGTAGATCAAAAGACAAGGAATCTATTTTGGCTAGATGTGCTACAATAGACATAAAGGAATTTGAATTATAAAATTTTAAATATAGGTAGAATTCAAAATTCCTTGAATTTTTAGGTCAGCTAAACCTATGATAAAAATGCATTAAAAATATGATAATTCATAATTTTTTATTTAGTTTAGTTAGGTATTTTTTATTGGCCCAAGTTCTATAGAAAATTCATAAATTAAAATTTGAGGAATCAAATTTGATTCAAATTTGAGCATTTCGAAGGAATTCAAAAGCTTTCATAAAAACTTGGGCCAATAAAAAATACCTTATTAAACTAAATAAAAAATTATGAATTATCATATTTTTATTTCATTTTTATCAAAGGTTTAGCTAACCCAAAAATTCAAGAAATTTTGAATTCTACCCATTTTTAAAATTTTATAATTCAAAATTTCATTATGTTTAATGTATCACATCTAGTCAAAATAAATTCATTGTCTTTTTATCTACCTCCCAAAAAAATATCATGATTTTTAGATAGTATTAACTATGCTATCTTTCTTATTTAATTGAGAGAGGTGTGAAATTCCAGAAATTCGAAAATGTTACGGTAGCAAAACCACCCTTAAAACAGCTTGCTACAGTGCTCGAGGGGTGATTCGGACGGTTTTGCCAGTTCGAGGGCCTAGGTTACCCGGTTTCGTAGTAGGAGGTTGAAAAACGGACTTCTTGACTAGTTCGAGGTTGTAAAATAGACTTATCCCTCAAAAAAATATGAAACTAGTACCAATTTTTTTAAAAAAATGTAACATGTATATTATTGCTCCATTTGAATCTTAGTTATTAAAAATAATAGGCATAACTATAAGCAACTAAATATTATGAATATAAAAAAATAGATCTGAATAGCTCACAAGTCATGTGACAATATATAAGTTACATTTTTAGAAAACTTTTGATACCCATTTCATAATTTTTTTGACTTAAAATGAATTATTTATAAATTTTTTAGTGTAAAATTGAATATTTTTAAATCTCACAAAATGAAAAACCACCTTCAAAACCACTCCAGGGATCAAATTTGCCCGATTTTGACAGTTGGATGGTCTATGTTGTCCGGTTTTGTAGTTGAAGGTTGAAAAACAGACTTTTTGTAATAGTTAGAGGATGTAAACCGGACTTTTCCCTAAAAAAACTTGCGTTCTCTCCCCCATCTCTTTCTCTGGACTATGGGATTTCCATTCGTGTTATGGGTAGGGGTGATAAAGGGTCCAAAATTTTGAACTATAAAATCTAAAGATCAAGCTCTAAAAAAACTGACATCTAATATTATATAATTTTGAGTTAAATAATTTAAAAGTTTTGTTGGACCATGAAAAAGTAATTAGGCGGACCGGCACCAACGTCCTGCCGTCCACTAGCCTCAAACCCCGCACGGGCCGCGCGCTGCGGCCTGCCGTGCGTGCGTTACGCACGACTGCACGAGATTGAAGACATCCCGCGCGGCTCGTTCGGACGGGCCTGGGCGGCCATAAAATTCACGTGAAATGCTGGTGGTCGCTTGGCTTGCTCGATGACGCTGCCGGCGGCGACGGCTGGACTTGTGCTCCCATTACCTCACATTCACAGATGGCGCGTGCTGCGTGCAAGCCTTTCCCGTGTTCTTGCAAAATCTGCACCGCAGCCAGCAAGTACCAGTACTGTACTTCTGCGTGCAAGCTTCGATTCGATTTTATGCCTGCGTTTGCGCCCTACCTTTCGTGATATTACAGTGTTTCCTCTGCAGACTAGTACAGTTTACCGAAAATAACCGACTCTCTTGCTGCCACATTCTGAACATTGCTAGCTAGGCCACGCCCTTCTTGACTTGTGTTTGGCATATCATCCCATCTTATTATATCCTATAGCGAGACTCCGTACGTGCAAGTTTCTGAGTTTGGAGACGACGCGTTCGCAGCTTATCTTTCTAGTTCCGTACGTGCAAGCGCTGACACCACTTGTTCTGAAGTACTGCTAGTAAGATATATATAAATGATGCATGGTCGACATCATTCATGACGACGGACCTCAGCTAAGTTCCTGCGCTAGTGCAGGCCATGGAGAGTTCTTTATTGTTTGAAGAAAACAGGCCGTGGAGAGTCGATGGCTGTTGTTCAAACAAAGCTCTTTTTTTTTTGCTGGTAGTGGTGAAGTTGTTTTCCTGCTGGTTGCGTGTCGTTGGTGTCTGAACAGCTGCTGAAAGCTCATCTTAATTTGCTGATACGAAGTTAAGTCAAGGTCTAATAACTCTTTAAGGAAAGCTTAATAATCTCTATCTCTATCTCTACCTATTTCTAAAGCAAGGATTGTTTCCTTGGTCCGTTTTGGGCTGGGCTGCATTTTATTTCGTGGGCCGAACTGCTTTCTTTCCTCCGCGGCCCGTTTCTCTATTTTTTTCCTCCCTCGCGCACTATCCTCGCGCCGTCACGCGCCTGCTCACCATCTCGGAATCTGCCGCTGCACCACCCCTCACCGCCCATGCCCGTGTCGTCTCATCGCTCCTCACTATCCATGGCAGCCTCTCCCGTTGGAACTGGTGCACGGCAACGGTAGTGGTCACTCCTCACCTTAGCACCGATATGGCCATCTGCTCCTTCACCGAGGAGCCGGACTTGGCGTGTGAGTACCTCCCGTCGGAAAAGAAAACGAATGCGTTCTTGTTGCCGTAAATAGCAGGGGGTCGAGCCGTCGAGGAGTCTAGCTGCCTCGCCATCGAGCGCCCACGCATCATCCAGCGTTTTGTCGAAAGGGCTGGTGCACGGAGGCCATCTTCCGCCGCGACTCTCGCTGGCCCGTCGCCACATGGCCTCCCTGGTCGAGCGGCCGTGACCTGCCCCGCAGGCCTTGCTCTATGCTCTTTCCTTTTTTTGTGATGCTGCACGCACTTTAATTATTTGATGAAATGTCGCTTCAAGCTGACTTCTATTTTTAGCTTTTTGCACTTAGACTAGGACGTGCTTGCCGCATTGGTGTGATTAGATGCTGCGGCATTCTTAGAACAAACAATTTTTGTGATTTATTTTGTTGTTCGAACCATCTAAATTGTATGGATTTTGACTGTTAAAATAACAACTCTTTAAATATATAGACTATTGAAATATAACAGTTGGAATTGGAAAAATGAACTTATATTAGTTGGCCTGATTTGATGAGTCTGCAGGAGTTTGTAGAAATATAGGGAGAGTATTATGGAGTGGATAGTAGACAAATAAATAAAGATATAGATAGTATGATTTGGTGAGTTTGCTAGAGATGATCTAAGGGGAGCAAAGATGAAAAAACAAACAAGCATTGAACTCGAGTGCCAGATAAATCTACGCCGCCTTTTCTTGTAACTTGCGTGCATCACAGAATATCAATCACATCAAATCGTTGTTTTGACTAATAAGAATGCTTTGCTTTAAAATACATTTGAAAAATATCCTTTGGCTTGGGATCCTTTGCAATTCAAAAAAAGATAGGAAACACTCGGGGCCACCATGAATATAGGTTCCACCAATTTTCTATGGAAATATAAGGGCTGACAGGCTCGGTGGACTTATGGTTTTCTTGAGCTTTTCTATTTCCGATATTTAATGTAATATTACCATTTTATTACTTATAATATTGAATAATTATTAGCTGCATTTCCTAGAAGAGAATAATTTTGTTACTATGACAAAAAAAATTTCTCCCGTTGCAACGCACATGCATATATACTAATAAGATACAATATGAGTACGCGTTCGATCTTGCAACTTCTAGAAGGACGATTGCACTACGTGGCTAGCTAGTACCCTTTTGGGCAACGACTCTGATTTATGAGAGAAAAAATTGCCACTACTATAGATCGCCGATTCGGTAGTGTCCCAGCTAGGTATATGTACGCGTACCTAGCTAGCCGAGTGTCCTGTCGTGGTCGAGATGGGTGCACACGGTGCGGCGCGTTGCATTTGCATGTGCGTGCTAGCTAGAGTAAGAGTATAGCCTCGATCCGGCCGGACCCACCCGCGGTTCACCGTCACGTCACATGGCGACGCGGATCGATGTCGCCTGCCGCACACATGAATATAACCACGAATGGTAATTTTCTTCTAATATTCATATAAAGAAAATCAAATGGCGCGTAAATTTTGATGAGAGTATAATCTGTCCTGCGCTGCGGCCAACAACCACGAGAGTGGTCGTCGACGACGGCGGGCACGGATGTTCCGTTCTGTTATATGTCAACTCATGTAGCTCACCGTCACGAGACGGCAGGAATAACAGGACACATGACAGGTTGACACCCTCGGCCGGAATTGCGTGCGTGCTTGCTGAGCAAGAACGACAACAACAAACCAGTGACCAGTCGGTGTTTTCCAGCGAGCTAAACGTGTGTGAGCAGCCTCGTCGTACTACTTAGCAGGTCATCAATTAACTGCTACTACTAGTAACAAACTGATTGATACGGTGGGGTCATATATAGTACTACGTAGCAGGCCCGTCGTTCTACTTCTACCCAGCTCTCTGCTGCGTCGTGGAAGCTTCGGATTCGACAATGGCGATGCCCGCGGTGACGTGAGCTGTGAGCGTCGCAGGGGAAGAAAGAAAGCTACTGCCCCTAGAGACGGGTGCGCCACCAGTCGCCCGCGCGCCGTGCGCCCATGCATCATCCATGACGGATCTCGTTCGTGCTCAACATTCAGTTTCAGTGCCGATTACTCAATTCTTTGCGACTTCTAGTTGTAGAAGGATTGCACGCAATTAGCTTAGCTACTCAGCTGAGTGGGAAAAAAAATCGCCACCAGATCGTGTGTCCCCCAGAGGCCCAAAACGAGAAGCCATCGGGCCGGCGAGGCGAGGGGAGGAAACCAAACAAAGCTGCCGGGAGCAGTGTCCTGTCGCGATCGAGATCGGCGCGCGCGCAGCAGGTCTCCTTCACGATCAGGCCACACACATGTGGCTGCGCACACCGCCGTCCCCTCCTCCCCCTCCAACAAAACCCAGCCATTTGTCTACCCTTTTCCTCCTCGTTTGTCATTTCCAAGCAGCCCCTTCTGCAAAGTCCACGGCCTGTATTTCCGTCTCTCGCGCCGGTTCAAGTTCGGCAGAGACGATCCGTTCAGACGAAGAGATTCAAAGCCGGCACCTGATGCAGCTTGTTGCTCTTGCTGCCGGCAAAACGTGTTGTATCCTGCACAGAGTTTTCTTCCATCCTAATTCCAACATGTGCAGAGAACTCTTCCATTTTAAAATCAAAGGTGATCAAGCGCACGCGTGACTTCTTCCTGTTGAACTTTATTCTAGTTGAGCTCGGTCACTCGGTCCTGCAACCTAACTAGGCGTTGACAAATAAACCAATTTTTTTTACCAGTAGCTAAATGAAATGGGTCTCTCTGCGGCTAAAAGGTGGCACGTTAACGGTATGCTACATACTACAAAGCTCGGCTGCCATCACTGATGACAGCAGCAGGCCAAGCGGCGAGAAGTCAGGGGATTGACAACCAAGTAGGATTCGTCGTCAAGAGATCGGCGCTGCTTGACAACACGTGGTTGCCAACCTTTTTATGATTTTAGTTTGAACCCGACGAAGATTCTCCTCCTCCTTCACGGTTTGCTTGCCGGAAAAGGCAAAGATTCCTCGAATTCTGATAACTTTCTCAAGTCTAAATTGCATGAACAGCTGTATCATTAATATATATAATCAGAACGGACGAAAGGATTAAGGCTTGATTCGAAGGCACAAAACGTCTTCAAAGTACAACCACAACCAGTACGTACGGTGTTATTATTAGCTTGCGGCAAATAATGGTTTCAGTTACTAATACTCCATCTAGTTAAAATTATAATTGTAAGTATTTTCATTTTTGTGATACAAAAGTATACTCACAAGAAAGAATTTTTCTAATATGAATTCAACGACATTAAATTAAATCTGGGCCATAAAAATTATGTATCAATAGAGTAATTGCTGGTTAAATACTTGTCATAACGAAATCAAATAAGCCTCATAATTTTACGCGACCGAATAAGCCTCATAATTTTAGCCGGAAGAGGTGCATATTAGGTTCTATTCGTCACATAATCATTAAATTAGGCCTAAACGTTGTTTGAACACCTCCTTGCAACCTTTTAGCTTACTCTCGGCAAATTAAAAGTCAATATTGCAGCTCGAAGACAAAGAATGATTTGATGGGACTAGCTAGGTTGAATATGGAACCAAATAGCTCCAGAAAGGGAAAAGTTTAAAGGACGCTAGAAACAAAACTCTGAAAAGTGACTTTACCCTCCAAGAAAGCATTATTTACTTTTCTGATCGTAGAAAGCAGGATTAGGCCGTGTTTAGTTTGGGCGCAAATTTTTTTGTGTTGTAATCTTACTAATTTGAAGTACTAAATAAAATCTATTTACAAAACTTTTTACACAGATGGGTTGTAAATTGCGAGACGAATCTAATGATACTAATTAATCCATGATTAATCAATAATCAGCGGATGGTTACTGTAGCATCACTGTTGCAAATCATGGATTAAGGAGGCTCATTAGATTCGTCTCGCGATTTATAGCCCATCCATGCAAAAAAATTTGTAAATAGACTTCATTTAGTACTCCATACATATGTCAAATCATTCGATGTGACGTTTTTTTTTTGTTTACCGAGTTGATAGGGTGTGATCTAAACATGACCTCATTATTGGCACATGCTCAGCCTGCGGCCTAAGGGGCAGCAGGCAGCAGCTAGCTAGCAAGCATCCAATTCCACCGGGCAACTCGCGTTAAGTTGCCTGGAAGGCAGCGGGCAACGACTATAGTACCACGCACGGTTTCAAAATGGAACAGCACTCAACAGGGGTTCTGCTGCTACTGGTCACCACGTTTGGGTTTGGCTGCCTTGCTGATGGTGGCCGTCGCTGCCCATGTGCAGAGTACCACCGTCAAAGACGTTTCCCGCGCCTGCCAGGAAAAATCAACGCCATCCTGAACGATTATTATTCAAGTAATTTGACATGTCATAACGAACTCAAATTGCTGCCGGCGCTTTCACCAGAGAGAACGACGATAACGTTTCAGAAATCGTGTATGAAGACGCCTGGGAATGACGTGCAAGTCGCAGGTCGCAACGTTGCAAGCCGGCCATTGATGACCGCCAAACAAAGCGAGGCGCGCGTCAATAAAAAAATTATTTGCGGGACGATCATTGATGAGGCTAGCTCCCGAGTCACCAACAGAGGATGTGTGAGGGCTGTCCCAATAAAAAAATATGCCATAGTACCATATCACATACTTAGGCACCAATGCACCATATAAAAAATTACAGATCACAGCACACATTGCGTAATAATTATGGGTAAAAAAATTCATCGATCATCTTTATCCTTCACGTTCTCTCGTGATATTTGTGATATCCATCGTAATATATTTCATATACTTTCTATAAAATTTGAATTCTTCTTTTAGGGAATAGTATCTTGTATTTTTTCCTCTCTCTCCCATCTTTGATGCTTGAGATTGCCCTAATGAAACGTGGGATATATTTTGAGTTCTAGCATGTATTGGTGAAAGCTGCTAATTTCGACGTGGTATCTCCTAATAGAAGCTCACGTGGGGAGTACACATCTTGGGACTAGACTGGCAGACCGGCACTCGTTTTCTTTTGGCACCCGGCCAAGCTTTTGTAGTAAGACACGGCCAAATGCCCAAATCATAGGAAAAGGGATTGCCTTTTCTGGATTCTCAACCACCAAGTCCCCAACAAGCTCTACCTTCAAACGCTTAAGCCGATAATTGTAGCGTTCGGCAGGCTGGAGCTGGAGCCTGGAGTTGGAATGGTGTGAGAGAAAAATATTGTTGGGCTGGCTGGAGCTGGAGCTGATGGCTGGAGTGGTGTGAGAAGAAAATATTGTTGGATTAAAATTGGAGTTGGCTGCCAAACGGAGTGAATATGCGGAAGAGCTAGGCATTCCGCCGGATAAAAAAAAATCAACACTTTTAAACACTCTAGACGCAAGGTCGCTAGGTGGGTGGGCGTGGTGTGCGCACGCACGAATGCCCCACCAACCAAAAGCCCAGGAGCTAGCCTCCCGAGCTGACCATGTAAATCTGAAGGACGTACGGAGTACTACGTTAACGCAGCGCACAAGGCGATAGCGTGACCTTTGCACAGACCGTGTGTGAGAACCGCCCAATTTGATACTATTTTAAATGAACTGTCGGTCATCATCATCCAGATGAGAGTTAACACGTGCTTGCCAGAGCGCGTGCCACGTGTTATCCCACATCTAGTGACACGAATAACCGACACGTCATTCATCCAAAATAATATCAAATCCGGTAGTCCCGGTATGTGCTCCAACATACGCCCAGGAATCAGCATATGCACATACCGTTTACAATCGAATACATAGCCAACAATCCACAAAGAGCAGTTATATAAAACCAGAGTTCGAGACTTAATATTACAAGTTCAATATAGGTGGGTTTCAAGCTTCACTTTACAAACCTTGGGCTCACGCGAGTCATATTAAACAGAGATTTAGAGCTTATTGAAAATACATGCTCTCTCAAAGCTCAGCTACGATAAAACTTAATTAAGATGATGATGCCTTGCTCAAGGACATCACCACAGCAGCAACAGCCTACTCTTCCCCCGCATTAAGATCAGCGGGGTAGAAATGGCCGAACACCACTTCGGGCTCACCTGCAACTAGGTTTAGAAAGCAACCTGAGTACAAAAGGTACTCGCAAGACTTACGCGATTTCGTATACAAGAATCATGCAATGGCTCAAGTAAAAGCTTTAAGGTTAAGTAATTATTGCATAAGCACTAGCTGCCTAGACTATCACCTAGCAAACTTAATTAATCTTGCCCAAACCCAAACAATTTTAGTTGATTAAGAGAGTAACACAAAATACATAACAGATCCTCAACATGACATGAAACCAAAGCCAACAATACCGAAACTCTCTATGAAGAATTCGACGAACCAAGAGCTTGCTCATAACCGAGAGCGCGGCAATTCGAATTGATTATAACCTTGCAAGGGTGTACTACTTTACCCACACGACGCGAGAACCATGCGACTCACCCAACCGATCACGCCGGGCAAGGGGTACTCACGTCAACCGTTCCCAACCAGGCTCAACCGTTGAGGGTACGCCCAGCTTGCGCGTGGAGACTTAGTTCCACCGAGGACATCTCTAAATTTTCCTACACATAGTTCCACTCGGGGACCTGCTAAGCCTCCCTGCATAGCCCGTTGGCTACACATCTGGGACCGGGCCCCAATGATCAAGTCGAAGAAGGTATTTGGCTCATCCGTTCCATTATATTGGATATGTGGTAGCACGGAAAGGTGCTCAAGGCCGATGGCATCAACTCGGTCCTTAATCGATCCAAGCGGACTATGCCCATGTGACTTCATTCTCTAGGCCCTACTATTCCGCTCGAATCTCGATACTACCAAACCCATACCACTAAACCAAATCAGTGCGATCAAGGGTAACCGGTAAGTGTGATCCTCCAGACTATTCCTGTCTAGCGAGCAAAAGAAGTACTCTAAGCCGGGCTAAGCATCTAGTCAGATTAAGTTATTGCTGACTAACAAGTGACAAGGATATGGTTAACAATTCAAGGAAGATAATGCAGGAAATTAGTTATAAGAATGCAATACATACATACTATATATATAACCCAACATTACCCGGTGAGATAACTAGTTAGGTCAGATTAAATAGGAGCAAGGATTCATGCTTAGCTGCTTGCCTGGGTTAACTTCAGACTCGACCACGAACGGGACTCCAGGCTCCGGCTCAACGGACTCGGCGGGCTCCACGGGTTCGTTCTCCGACGGTCCGGTCACTAAAATGCATGAATGCGATGCAAGAATTAAGAAATGAACTAAACAACAACCAAAAAATCATGAAATAATTTGAGCATGCAGAGCACAAAACAAAGAACTCATGAAAATTGGTTTTGCAGCAAAAGCATTTTCCTATAAGTAACCATAAATAGATCAATTTTCAGCTACTCTAAGCAAGACAAAACAGAAAAGGCATGCAAACTTAACTAAACAAATCCAAGAAAAATATCATGGAAACTAGGTAGAAACACAAGGCTAAAAAAACTAGTTTTACTAATTTCTCACTTTCCAGCAAAAAGTTCCATATTAAACCACATTTTGGACAGCAAGCATGAAATCAAAATAAAACCCTAACCAACAGCAAGGAATCATGTGAACAAGCTGCACCACTGAAAACTACACCTCACAAGGAGTCTAACAAAATTTGGTTTGGCATTTTTCTAGCAGTACACAACTAAATAAGCAATAAACTCACTTTTCCAAGATAAAACTATAGATAAATCTACAACAAAGTAACATGCACAGCAATATTTTTCCTAAGTAGATCTCAGCTAGAGGAATCGAACAAAACAAGTTTCACAATTTTTGGAGCTATACATGATTTTCTATGGATTTTGCAAGATTGCAGAAAAACTAAACCTAATAAAACCCTAGCTAAATCGCTAGGTGCACCGCCAGCCGGCCAGCCCAGGCGCCGACAGGCGGGGCCCACGAGCCAGCTGCCCACCAGGCCGGGTCAAGGCAAGGCCTACGGCCTTGACCCGCCCGGGAGCGCGGCCACGGCACGCGCGCGCGCACGCGCGGCGCCGGCGGCGGCGGCGCGAGGCGGGACGGCGAAGCAGGGCCAGAAGGGGCCGGGGAAGGCGCGCACGGCGCGGAGGGGATGGAGGCGAGCCTCACCGGCGACTGCGTGGATGGGAGCGGCGGTGAGGAGGTGGCGCGACGAGCAGGGGCGGCGGACGGAGGCGGTCGCCGACGGCGCTGCAGGAAGGGAGAGAGAGCCGGGTGAGGGGCGAAATCAAAGGATGACGACGCGAGGGAGCTCCCAACGCGAAGAATTGAGCCGCGGCTCACCGGAGCGGCCGAATCACGGTGGCGGGCGGCGACGGGAGCTCGGGCCGGCGGCGATGGAGGGGGCTAGGGTTTGAGGCGGGGAACGGGAACGGCCGCGACGCAGATAAGGAGAAGGCGAGGGAAGAGGGAAGAGGCGGCACGGGACTCGACGATTGCCGGCACGTGGCGCGGCTCACGAGGATGGCCGGCGGCGGCGGCGCGTGCCGTGGCGCGCGGGAGAAAACAGAGAGGAGGGAGAGGGAGAGGCTGACAGGTGGGCCCGGTGCGATTTTTCTTTTCTTTTCTTTTTTTTTCCTGGGTTGTGACACCGTGCACGGAGGAGAGCATGCTTGTTGTTTAGAACAAACCATGCGCATGCGAGGAGAGCCCTACGAGGAGCAGAGCGAGCTTTTTATCATCGATGAAGTAAATCGTGCATGCTGCAAGAGGAGGATGGTACGATGCAGCTGGTGCATAATACCATGCTAATGCCACCCGCATTTAATTTGCTTTGTTTCATTTTCATTTAGTGGTGATAACTTTCTCGCTAAACATCCAATTTCAAATCCGTTTTCACATTTACGCTCCTTACGATTTTATCTATGAAACAAGACCCATTATATATTTCAAAATTAATTTTGTAGTCATTGTTAACTTATGCATACTGATATTAGCAACTTATTAACTTGTGCTAGAAACTATGTATCAACTTTGCATTATTTTTATCGGTAACTTATATTAAAACATTTAATGCTGATAAAATATTTTTTATAAAACAGACTTAATGCTAAAACAAAGTAATATGAGAGAGATAGAGACAGCAGACCGCGTGCAGGGATGGAGAGGGCACGAGAGACATAGCGAGAGAGAGTGGTGGTTCCTGACTTTTGAAAGCGACTTGACTGTTGTCTTGAAGAAGAGAAGAGAGGGAAGGTGAGAGCGATCGACGATCGTTCTAACCCGCGAACCCCGCGACAGGCTTATCTCGTGCTAGGCGTTAGATCGAGAGCCAGGCTGAGAGTATCTCCAAGAGCTCTTGTATACTTGATGAAATTTTTTTTTTATCAAAACTCGGATCCAACAGACTCTGTATTTTGCTCCACTAGCTATCCTGTTTTCTATTTCGCTCCAGTCGCTTGGCAAAAAAAGATCCCTTCCGCTCGCCAGCTCCCTTGCCCACTCCTCCACGCACCTCCCGCAGCCCGCCCCCTGCATCCGCACTGCCCCCGCCGTCCCTGGCCGCCGGTGCGTGCAGCCCCCCTGTCGTGCCGGCGGCTCGCAGCCCTGCCCATGCCGTCCCTGGGCACCGGCGAGTGCCGCCGCGCCCCCGCCGTCCCGGGCTGCCGTCGAGCGCGGCGGTGATGGGCATCCTCAAGGGGAGCAACGCCTTGTAGAAGAGGAGTGCGAGCATGAGTGCACCGCCGCTCGACTCCACGAGCTCCGTCGTTCGGTTGCGCGGCGGCCGCTCCGGCCCTTCTTGCAGTATATCGCTGGGCTTGAGAGGCAGGGCGGCGTCGCGCAGGGCCTCGTCGCGGGCGGCAGGGCCGGGGCGGGTGAGGCTTCCCCGCCGACAACGACGCCAGGGAAGATGCCAAACCTGCAGATAAGGAGGCAGCGCACAGCCTGGGCGCGCAGGTGAGAAGGAAGGCGATGCTGGCGTGACAGCTCGCCCGTCGGAAGCGAGAGGAGAGAAGGTGGGGAAGAAGATCAGAAATAGAGTATGACATGTGGGGTCCACTGCACAGTAACATATGGAGAGCGCAGTTTTAAAAAGTCTGTTGGTTTACCCATACTATACGAAGTCTTGTATCTTTTTACAAATTTTGTAAAACTTTAAATTTAGCTAATATTATACAAGAACTCTTGGAGATGCTCCAATGCGAGCTCTGCAGTGATCAAATGCAATTCCAGCCGGAACCGCGGTCCAACACTCCAAACTCAGGTGAGCTCCGTGTACCCGGCCTGTCGTCGACGATGAGCGCCGTGATGAGCACCGTGTTTCGCACTGGTTCTGAATCGGGGCGATAACCTCTCCTCTAGAAGCCCAGCAGCCCAGGTGGCGCCGGCCAGGCGGGCAGCCGGCTAGCCTAGCCGGCCGCGCGGCCGCCCCCTTGACCCGTCCGGTTCCGCCGCCGCAATTACTGCCTCGCGGCAGAGCGCGTCGCGTTCCCTGCGTACACGCGTCGCACCCCCGACGGGCGTGCAGGCGGTGGTCGGGACTCATGAGAGGAGTTTTTCCGTTGTGGGGGTTGGTGGCTGGTCGATCGCCGCAGTAACCATCGGACCGCGACGGTGTGTCTGCCTTTGCCGGGTCCGTTCACACGTGCCGCGATCGGGGCCATCCGGGGCGGCTATCCCCCATGGCCGGTGTGCAGTGGGGTGATTTTCACCGCGCCCGGTCGCGCTGGCGGAGCCTCCGCCGCTCACCTGCACACGGGGATGTCTTGGGCTGTTGGTTCCGTGGACGCAACTCGCCTGAGCTGTGTACAACAACGGAGCTCTCGCAAGTCTGGCCGGTCAACCATTCGCTTCGCGCCTGCCTAAGCATCCGCAGACGTGGCCCTCGAATCGCCGGTAACACCACCGCCGGCATTCAGAACTTGGGAAGCCAGGCGCGGGGCGGCCGAGCAAATGTGGCAACGCGCCAGCGAGTGGGCGGCTCAGGGCGAGCTGCGCCCAAGCGGAACGGAACGGAATGACTCTTTTTTGCTTTCACTTTTGGCGCCGGTGGTGGTTGGTGGCTTTCTCTAGTCGTGTCCTGTTGCTTGTCTTGTCTGGGCATGGACAGAGCAGGGTGATCTGAGAGACGGAGACGGGGTGATCAGAGACGGGTCCTTTTTTCTTTCCCCCCGCCTCCCCTGCTTTTGCGAGACTTCTCTCGGGATATGGGATAGATGGCATATCTCTCTCTAGGGTGCAAGATAGCATATCCGTTGCAAAAGATTGTGTATGTCCCATCTGGCCATCTGATATGGGATTTCACCGGCAAACTAGTACATTTCACGTGGAATGTATACGCTGTAAAAGAATCTATGCACGGTATAGAGACTCTGTTTGTTTTCGTTTAGTTTATAATCTAAATGTGTTTGTCGCTTCTCGATTCTCGCTTCTCGTAATTCAAATTTTTGAAGTGGATTACCACATAAGTGAAAATAAATGAGACGTTTGGTGAAATTATTGCTTATTTCCATAGAGTTGTTTGGATCCAAGTGCTAATACCCCCAAAGTGCTAAAGTTTAGCACTATTCTATCCAAATATGAATGCTAATGGGGTGGGGCTAAACTTTAGCTAAGGCTGAAAACTTTAGCAAAGATACGAGTTTTAATGAGTGCTTAAATTTAGCACTCAACTTTAGTCCATTCAAACAGACTCTATATTTATTTATGTGAGCATATTGCATTTCATATGAGCAAGGAGACAAGAATACAAACAAGGAGCGAGAATTTATGCCTACCAATTGAGGAGGTTCCTAGTGAAGTACTTCTTGTAAAAGAAACGGATACACTATTTTAACACCGAATATACATATATGCGACTATATTTCTAATGTACTTCCATTCGAAGGATACATAAAATGTACTATTTTAAAGCTACTAGTGAATGGGAAGCAACTGATATTATCCTCATTTGAGTATGATTGTATATGGAAGTGAGAGCATATGGAGTAAATCAGTTCATTAATGCACTGAAAAATCAGCAAGGTATCTCCATATTTTCACTTGAACCATGAGATTAAGTTTAATTTACTCCCCTCAACTATAGCCAAAGTCTGGATAACCCCTAAACTATAATTTGGTTCAACTTACCCCCTAAACTATATCAATTAGTTTATTTTACCCCATAATACAATTTGTCTTCTTTGTTACTCCATACACAAGTTGAATTTTTAATTTCAAATTTGTAGGGCATTAGTGGACATCACAATGAATATTTAGAAAAAATGTTATATTTTTCCCATTAGTTTTCATATAATTTTAAACTCCAATAATTAATTTATTACTAATCATACTTACCTATCAAAATAATGACAAAAAATTATGATGTATTTTTTAATATGCGTTATGATGTGTACTATTATCTTGTAAAATTTCAACTTAAAACCCACATATGCATGAAGAAATAAAAAAGACAATCTTTATTAGAGGGTAATTTGAACCAAAGAGCATAGTTTGAGGGGGGGGGGGGGGGGGGGTAAAATGAACCAAACGCTAGTTTAGGGGGGTTATCTAGACTTTGACTATAGTTGAGGGGAGTAATTTAGACTTTTTTCCAAAAATTATGTGTAACACAAATGACAGCTATGTACTCCCTCTGTTCCATAGTATAGCTACTTCTAAAATTTTTCAAACAGATTAAAGATGGAGAGTAAAAGTCTATGTTACTCTTCTTTAGTTACCACACACTAATTAAGAGAATAATTAAGATTTTCCTATTTAGCTTGCATGCATGCCATAACTAATTTGCATGTAAGAAGGGGTATTTTAACTAGATCTCGCATAGGAAAAAAATTACTTAGGAACTTAAAAATAGCTATATTATTATAAGATAAAATTAAATGCTAGAAGTCACTATATTTTGGGATGGGAATATTGGACTATCGGTCGACTCTTTTGATCAGATGATGATAATTTCGCTACGATTTCTCTTTCTTGTCCCATTACATGCCAATTCCTTACCCGTCGCGCTACCTTTACTAAGCATAATTCATTGCGCCTTCGTCCTAAAATTAGCTCTAACCTCGACCTTGAAAAACTTCACAGAGCTATCAAATACAGTAGGCACAACAAATAAACCCTCGGTTTGCCATCACAATTCATATTGTTACGAATTCAAATGGATGTGTCCACCTTCTGACATTGACAACCGTGTACAGGTGCCAACAACAAGCCCCTTCTTTTTTTCTCTCCATTGGATTGGTGGTCACGCAGCTGAAGAAGCTTGATTCTCCTTTTTACTGCTCGATCGGTCCAGTTGACAAACGAAGCCTTGCAAATTCGCTTGGCGTTGATGCTGCCGCCCATGATCATGCAGTGGATTCACTCCCGTCAGCGAGCCACGCACCTCTTCTTCCTTCTGGAAGACAGCCTCCCCGAGCCAACCCAACCCGATACAGCGCGCCTTCTAGAAGCGACAGGCGGCCAGCAGTGCCCAGTGCCCGGCACCCGGCACAAGCAGCGACCGCACCAGGCGCCCCTGGGCGGCGGGGGTTCGGCGCGGCGAGGTGTCTTGGCTGCCAAGCGCCCTCCTCCCGGGCCCCACACCCGCGACTGCGGGAGCCAACCCCTTTGAAACCGTTCCGTTCCGTTCCAACGCCTCACCCCTACAAAAACCCCATCACCCCTACGCTTTCTCCGCCTCAGCAGCCTTCCACCGCGAAACGGGGGCAAGGGCACGCAGGCGGCACGCACCCCCAAAAAACACGCGCACCGCCGGAATCGCTGCGGAAACGCGGTGTCAGCGCGAAATCCGCTCGGCGCTGGGGCGGGATTGGTAGCGGAGTAGGAGGCGGCGGCAGGGGAGGAAGGAGGAGGAGGAGGGATACGGAGATGGACGCGGCGGGGGACATCCAGAAGGTGGTGAGCATGCGGCGGGGGAACAGCGGCTCCATGTGGCGGCGCGGGGACGACGTGTTCTCGCGCTCGTCCAGGGAGGAGGACGACGAGGAGGCGCTGCGGTGGGCCGCGCTCGAGAAGCTGCCCACCTACGACCGCGTCCGCCGCGCCATCGTCCCGCTCGGCGACGGCGCCGAGGCGGGCGGCGGGAAGGGGCTCGTCGATGTCGACGTGCTCAGCCTCGGCCCGCAGCAGCGCCGCGCGCTGCTGGAGCGCCTCGTGCGCGTCGCCGACGAGGACAACGAGCGCTTCCTGCTCAAGCTCAAGGACCGCGTCGACAGGTACGGCGCTAAGCCCTCGATCGCCCGCTCCGCTCGCTCGTGATGAGCCGCGCGGTCACCGCCGCCTTCTCCCCTCCCGCCGGGTGTTTGACAATTTGTTCCGCGCGCGCGCGTTTCATTGGTGCAGGGTCGGGATCGACATGCCCACGATCGAGGTGCGGTTCCAGAACCTCGAGGCGGCGGCGGAGGTGCGCGTCGGCAGCAGCGGCCTCCCCACCGTCCTCAACTCCATCGTCAACACGGTCGAGGTACGCGCGCGGCCGTCGCGCCGCCCGTTCATTTGTGCGTTGTGGGATTCCGCCTGCATATGCGCTACCGAATGGTGATTGATTTTGGATGCGCCTCTTCGACTCAGGAAGCGGCGAACGCGCTGCACTTGCTGCCCAGCAGGAAGCGGACCATGCCCATCCTCCACGACGTCAGCGGAATCATCAAGCCTCGCAGGTACTGTAGTAAAATGATAGCTATTCGTAGTTTTCTCTCCTCAAGAACGTCAAATTGTTTTTATTTACAGAGTTGATGAGATGTTCCTTTCGGCAACTAGAATAATACTATCGGTGTTTTTCTTGTGTTGGAGATTGGATTGACTATCTGGGACTGGATTCAATTTCTTCGCTTCTTCCACCAGTCAACCTCACGATCTTTACGTTGAGTGCAGGATGACCCTTCTGTTAGGCCCACCCGGATCAGGGAAGACCACTTTGCTGCTCGCGTTGGCTGGAAGGCTTGACAAAGACCTCAAGGTAGTGGAAAATGGAATGTGCTATTGCATTTGTATGCAATAATTACGACTTCCAGAACCCTATCTGTATTCGCTCATTAACTGCATTTCATGAAAATCTCTTTTGTTTTCAAGTTATGCCAAAAAATGGGCAGACAAGATTAGAAACAGAGAACCTTTGGTCGGCAACTGCTTCAATGCTGTACAGATTACCGAAATTGACAGTGCCTAATGTGACGAGACACTCTGCAGGTTAGTGGCAAAGTGACCTACAATGGGCACGAGATGACAGAGTTTGTTCCAGAGAGGACGGCCGCGTACATCAGCCAGCATGACCTTCACATCGGAGAGATGACTGTGAGGGAGACTCTTGCATTCTCAGCACGTTGCCAGGGTGTTGGCTCCCGCTTTGGTACGATTCTGAGCAATTAGTCATGTCAGCACATGCATATTCATATGGGCCTCTTGCCTAGTATGTGGGATTTGCATGGTTTCGATGATTTGCTTATCTTGCTTGGCTTCTTTCCTTTTATGTTATTAGATATGCTGACTGAGCTGTCGAGGCGGGAGAAGGCGGCCAATATCAAACCTGACGCTGATATTGATGCATTCATGAAGGCAAGTGAAGCACTGAACCCTGACTAAATCCAGTAGATTTTCCATCTTTTGATTATATTTTCATGAATATTTAACGAATTCTAATCAAAACTAACTATTATTTTCCTGCATAATTTAATTAGGCATCCGCAATGGGTGGGAAAGAGGCCAGTGTGATCACTGACTATATCCTGAAGGTATGTGCAACTTTTAGCCTCAACCTTGAGTAATTCTAGATTGAATTACTCAATGTCGTAATTACGTACACTTTACTTGCTGCAGATATTAGGACTAGAGATATGCGCAGACACGATGGTAGGGGATGAAATGCTCAGGGGAATATCTGGTGGGCAACGAAAGCGTGTGACAACCGGTAAACATTCTTTTATAACGATTTGAGCTCAAGAGCATTGGCTTTGCTGAAGTGCTTTCTGAATTCTGAATATCATTTGGATGTTTCCTGTAGGTGAGATGCTGGTTGGTCCAGCCAAAGCACTTTTTATGGACGAGATCTCGACTGGGCTTGATAGCTCCACTACCTTCCAGATTGTGAACTCACTCAGGCAGTCCATCCACATCCTCGGTGGCACAGCGGTCATCTCCTTGCTTCAACCAGCACCTGAGACATATAATCTGTTCGATGACATTATTCTCCTCTCAGACGGCCAGGTTGTGTACCAGGGCCCTCGAGAAGAAGTTATCGAGTTTTTTGAGTCCATGGGTTTCAGATGCCCTGAGAGGAAGGGTGTTGCTGACTTCTTGCAAGAAGTATGTACTGTGCCACCTTATTTCAGTATACACCCGCATAATGTTCTTGTTACCATATCTCCATTTGAAATTCTGAGCAGGTGACTTCGAAAAAAGATCAGAAACAGTACTGGGCACGGCGTGATGAGCCCTACAGGTTTGTGACGGTGAAGGAATTCGCAATGGCATTCAAGTCATTCCACACAGGGAGAGCTATAGAAAATGAGCTTGCTGTCCCATTCGACAAGAGCAAAAGCCACCCAGCCGCACTAACCACCACGAGATATGGCGTGAGTGGCAAGGAGCTGCTGAAGGCAAACATAGACCGTGAGATCCTTCTCATGAAGAGGAACTCTTTCGTCTACATGTTCAGAACCTTCCAGGTAACTCACTACTCCAAAGTTGCAAACAGTATGATTTGGCATGTAAGTAAGGCCCTGTTTAGATCTTTACCCGTAAACGCAAAAAAAATATTATATCGAATGTTGGGATACATGCATGGAGTACTAAATAAAGTCTATTTATAAAACTTTTTGCATGGATGGGCTGTAAATCGCGAGACGATTCCAATGAGCCTACGTAATCTATGATTTGCAACAGTGATGCTACAGTAACCATCCACTAATTATATATTAATCATAGATTAATTAGCATCATTAGATTTGTCTCGCGATTTACAACCCATCTATACAAAAAGTTTTGTAAATAGACTTCATTTAGTACTTCAAATTAGCAAAATTCCAACGCAAAATTTTTACATATAAAGAACTAAACACGGCCTAAAATAACTGAAACATGACTGACTCCTTGGTTCTCTGGTTTTACAGCTGATGCTGATGTCAATCATTGCAATGACTCTCTTCTTCCGTACGAAGATGAAGCATGACACAGTGAACGATGGGGGCCTCTACATGGGCGCACTCTTCTTTGGCGTGCTTATGATCATGTTCAATGGCTTCTCTGAGCTGGCACTCACTGTGTTCAAGCTGCCTGTATTCTTCAAGCAGAGGGATCTCCTTTTCTTTCCAGCATGGTCCTACACTATACCCTCATGGATCCTCAAGATACCCATCACATTTATTGAGGTCGGAGGTTATGTATTCTTGACATACTATGTTATTGGCTTCGACCCAAATGTTGGGAGGTGAGATTTACCGATTGTTTAAATGTCTATCGTTACCCATTCTTATTACTCTGGTAATGTATTGAGAATGTTCTAACAGTAGTAGTTGCCCTCAGGTTATTCAAGCAGTATCTGCTTCTGTTAGCAGTCAATCAGATGGCAGCGGCACTCTTTCGCTTTATAGGTGGGGTAGCAAGGAACATGATTGTTGCTAATGTCTTTGCATCATTCATGTTGCTGGTTGTCATGGTGTTGGGAGGATTTATTCTAGTAAGAGGTAAGAACTCATATTTCTCTCTCTTTGTAATTCTTTGAATGTAGCTTTTTCATAAACCAATATTTCTTTGTATTCATCTTGCAGAAAAAATAAAGAAATGGTGGATCTGGGGTTACTGGATCTCCCCAATGATGTATGCGCAGAATGCCATTTCGGTGAATGAGATGTTGGGGCACAGCTGGGACAAAATATTGAATAGCACTGCCTCCAACGACACCCTAGGTGTGCAAACCCTTAAGTCCCGTGGAGTATTCCCAGAAGCAAAGTGGTACTGGATTGGCTTTGGTGCAATGATTGGGTTCACCATACTCTTCAATGCTCTCTTCACTCTTGCCCTTACATACCTCAAACGTGAGTAACTCCCAAACTGATTGTTCACTTATTGTTGTTGGGTTTCACAATATCTGAACCTGCAAATGGCTGTCTTGTTATTTTCAGCATATGGCAACTCTCGGACATCAGTATCTGAAGAGGAGCTGAAGGAGAAGCATGCCAACATAAAAGGCGAGGTTCTGGATGGAAATCACCTGGCATCAGCAAGCAGTCATCGACCAAAAGGAATCAACAATGAAGCTGATCCAGCAATCGTGGAAGATGATTCTGCCCTGACTAAACGGGGAATGATACTCCCATTTGTCCCGCTCTCACTCACCTTTGATGACATCAGATACTCTGTTGACATGCCACAGGTGAAATATAAAGACCTGTTTCTTTTACACTGTCAACAAATGTAATGAATCACTACTTTGTAACCTTGGTTGTGATTGATTCAGGAAATGAAAGCACAAGGTGTACAAGAAGATCGTCTGGAGCTCCTCAAAGGTGTCAGTGGGTCTTTTAGGCCTGGTGTGCTGACCGCACTAATGGGCGTTAGTGGCGCCGGAAAAACTACTTTGATGGATGTGTTGGCCGGAAGAAAGACAGGTGGATACATTGAAGGAGACATTAGCATTTCAGGATACCTGAAGAAACAAGAGACCTTCGCACGCGTATCAGGATACTGTGAACAAAATGATATCCACTCGCCGCAGGTGACAGTCTATGAGTCACTGCTTTTCTCAGCGTGGCTCCGGCTTCCCAAGGATGTTGATTCAAACAAAAGAAAGGTCAGTTCCAGAAAACTGTTGTCATTTCCACCTTCAGTGGATATTACTTGGTAGGTATTTGCTTACCTTCATGTGTGCAGATCTTCATTGAAGAGGTGATGGAGCTTGTGGAGCTCAAACCACTGAGGGATGCTTTGGTTGGACTCCCTGGAGTGAATGGTCTGTCAACTGAGCAGAGGAAAAGGCTTACCATTGCTGTGGAACTTGTTGCAAATCCGTCAATCATCTTCATGGATGAGCCAACCTCCGGGCTTGATGCCCGGGCAGCTGCAATTGTGATGCGGACAGTGAGGAACACTGTCGATACTGGTAGGACTGTGGTCTGCACGATACATCAGCCTAGCATTGACATATTTGAAGCATTCGATGAGGTGAGCGAGGTTTCCCGTAGGATATTCTTCCAACTACTCTCTACTCACTGGTTACCTTTTCTATAGTTGTTTTACTGTGGTTGCTTTTCCACCCTTGACCTATGTTGCAACTTGCAAGGTCTAAAATGTTTGATTAATGCTTGCAGCTTTTCCTGATGAAGCGTGGTGGAGAAGAGATCTATGCTGGTCCACTTGGCCATCATTCTTCAGAGCTTATCAAGTATTTCGAGGTAGAATGATATTACTGGAATCCTAATACCCATCTATTGAAATTCTTTAAAATTACCAAGAAGATCATGTGGTTTTATATCACCCAGGGAATTCAAGGGGTCAGCAAAATTAAAGATGGCTACAATCCGGCAACATGGATGCTGGAAGTGACTACTGTCTCTCAGGAACATATTCTAGGTGTTGATTTCAGTGAGATATACAAGAAATCTGAACTCTTCCAGTAAGTAAATTCCAATCTACTAGTATATTCATGAATTCATATTTGAGAGTAATAAGTAGGGGGAAAAAACGCTATAGGCAACTAAAATATAATTACGGCAGGCCAATATTTTGTAACTTACCATACTAAAGTTATCCAGCAGAATGAAGTACCAGTTGGTTGCTTTTCATGATTATCAGTTGGTTGGTATACATGATGCTTTCCAACTCAAGACATTTTCTTCAGTAGATGACGGATTGCTTGTTATGTTTTACAGGAGGAACAAGGCCTTGATAAAGGAACTAAGCCAACCAGCGCCAGGTTCAAGTGACCTGCATTTCCCTAGCAAGTACGCGCAGTCTTCCATCACACAATGCATGGCTTGCCTGTGGAAGCAGAACTTGTCATACTGGAGGAACCCCCCTTACAATACCGTTAGGTTCTTTTTCACTACCATCATTGCTCTCCTCCTCGGCACCATCTTTTGGGACCTTGGCGGCAAAGTGTAAGTCATACTGAATTGTACCATTGCTTATGTCTAACAAGTGGCGACCTTCAAAATTTTGTTGACATTTGCTTCTTAATCCAGGAAAACATCACAAGACTTGTTAAACGCCATGGGATCAATGTACTCTGCGGTGCTGTTCATTGGTGTCATGAACTGTACCTCAGTTCAGCCAGTGGTGGCTGTGGAGCGGACTGTCTTTTACCGTGAAAGAGCTGCGGGCATGTACTCAGCTTTCCCATATGCATTCGGACAGGTGAATGGTTCTCCTGGAAATAAATTCCATATGCGTCTATTTCTGCTGCTGGTTGCCCCATATTATAGAGAGCAGGCCACTGATCAACTTGTGTCCTGGCAGGTTGTGATCGAGCTCCCATACGCACTGGCTCAGGATATCCTATACGGTGTCATAGTGTACTCTATGATCGGCTTCGAGTGGACTGCTGCCAAGTTCTTCTGGTACCTTTTCTTTGGGTACTTCACACTGCTCTACTTCACATTCTACGGCATGATGGCTGTTGGCCTGACACCAAACTACCATATCGCCTCGATCGTGTCCTCTGCGTTCTATGCCATCTGGAACCTCTTTTCTGGGTTCATCATCCCACGACCGGTAAGCCCTCATCATACCACTGTTCTTACTCCTGTTTCCCAACCGCTTCAACAGCTTATTCGCATTCTTGCTTTATGCTATGTTCAGAAAGTGCCGATTTGGTGGAGGTGGTACTGCTGGATATGCCCCGTGGCGTGGACACTGTATGGACTGGTTGTGTCACAGTTCGGTGACATGATGTCACGGATGGACGATGGCAGGACTGTGAAGGTGTTCGTCGAGGACTACTTCGACTTCAAGCACAGCTGGCTGGGGTGGGTGGCCGCTGTGGTCGTGGGGTTCGCAGTTCTCTTTGCTGCGCTGTTCGGTTTCGCTATCATGAAGCTCAACTTCCAGAAGAGATGATGACAACATAGGAGCTAGGAATCATGCCCATTTCTATAGATTCATTAATTACTTGATTATTAGCTAAGCTATAGAAGCCTTTGTCTTCCTTCTTAGGAGGATGGCGTGGTATTTTGTAAAGAGCATTTCACTTCTGGTAAAAATTTTGTAAGCCGAGGAACCCATAGCAATTGCACTATCTGTTGGAGAAGGCAAGGAAAACACCACATGCCTCATTGGCTTGAGCATTCTTTTTTTTTTTGGGCCTACGTTGGTATTCAGAATACTGCACGAACATGCCAGAGAAAGGATCCTAAAACCTGGGTGGTCTTGCTTTCATGTTTCTTTGCTTGATATGCGCCCACAGAACAGAGGGCCAAGAAATATGCCAGTGAAATCATCACGCTGACCTTCCAGTAACCATCGGCATGTCTGCGTTGGCTTGAAACTGTGCTGTACATGAACATTGTTACAGGGGCACCGCACATCTAATATAATGTGCATTCACCAAGTCTAGGTTCGCTCATCGCCGGATCAGCAACTGCCTCGTGTCGGTTAAGCAATAGTTCTTCGCGGCGCGGCGAAGCCCCCAGCCGCAGCCGCCGTAGCCCAGGACTGAAACGATAATGGCACTGCGCATTTCTGCCCCAGGATACGCCAGACCTGCCAAGAGGGTCCGGCGACCTGTGCCAACACATTAGAGCAGCTGTAGCTCCACTGGCAAAATCTACTCTACAACGAGCGACCTTTGAAATTCTATAACAGCGTGCAGCCATCACAGTTACAAATGCAGAACGCTAGTTAGGTGCTTCTGGTGCACGATACGAGTTGACCAGAAACCTTTTTGAAGACCTCAAGTATGGCAGGCAAGTCATGTTACGCTAGAGGCACCGGAAAGAGAATTATTAAAATATAACGAAGAGTTCCATTACTAATTTACTATTAGCTGTACCCTGTTCGGCTGGAACAAAAGCCAGCGCTGGTGGCGTCTCCCCTCGCAATGCACTGTAGCGGCTGGGGCTTCCCCTCTCATAGTGCACCGTAGCCACAGGGAAAATAAGCTAGCGCCGGCGGATAAGCCAGCGAACCGAACATAGGTTGTATTGTTTTTTTAGGAAACGGGAGGAGATTACACTACCACAAAACGGAGATTTCATGAGGGGGCTCCATTTTCATGAGAGTAATGAACAACTCTCATGAAATAATTTATTTTCGTGAAGGTGGTCCAAAAACACTCACAAAAAGCTATTTTTGTGAAGGTATTTATGGACCTCCACGAAAATAACTGTTTTTGTGAAGGTGTTGAAAAAACTCTCACGGAATCTATGTAGATTTCGTGAAGGTGTTATTTAACACTCATGAAAAGCTATTTTCATGAAGGTATTTACAGACCGTCATGAAAATGATTATTTTTCATGAAGGTGATGCAGCAACTCTCACGAAATATGTGTTGATTTGGTGACCACAAACTCTCACGAAATAGTTGGATGTACACTCTAGTGTTCAAAGTCACAATAGTTATTAAATTTTAATAATATCTAAATTCTCTCAAACAATTATGAAATTCGGCTAAGCACCAATATGAATCCTTATGACTTGCCCAAAAAAAATCATGATGAAAATCTTGTTTCGGTAAAAACTTGTTTCCTTTGGTGTTCATTTGAGAGCATTTGTTCAAAGTCAACTATCTCCACTTTAACAAGATTCAAGGTGATTAGCATCCAACTTTATCTTTTTTTCAGAAAATTAATATAACCTTGATTAAGTATGTTTTCCATGCAAATAATTTAACCACACCTTTAAGGCAATAATATACATTTCTTAGTATTTTAATCTATTTATACCAATTTATTTGAATTACATCACCTTTGAACTAGATGAGTTGTAAAATTTATCCCTAAATTCCAAAGAAACATATATGCAGTTAGATTTATACATTTCAATACAACATGAAAATTGGGAAGGAAATATTTAAATGTTTAGCTATATACTTTACACTCATGTTTTCTTAGTCACTTTATAGGTTCTAAAATTTAATAATACCTTAATTTTCTTATAAAATTATGAAATTTGGATGAAGATCAAAATACATGCTTATAACATGAACAAAAAAGTTTCATCAATAAAATCAAATTAAGTTAATGGTTTGGTTCATTTAGTGGTCATATCGAATCACAAGTTCACATCAACTCTCTCTCTCTCTTCTCTAGCAAGATTCTAAGTGATCAATAGATAACTTTACTTTTTCGTATAAAAATTGATACAACAATGAGCTAGTATATTTTTTAATGAAGACTGTTGAACTGTTAAACTATACTATACGAAATTTCAGGATTATGGTAGTGTTACCCCTACTGATTATAAATATATGAAAACCGAAAGGGAGATGAGCGACGCGTGAGGGGCGAGCGGTGCCACCGACCTCCCCGGCGAGTTCGCCGCGGGGTCCCCGGCGACCACCGATTATATCAAATCGTGGCACACATGCATGTGAGGATGAAGATTCAAATCGGTCGCCCCACCTGCCAGTGCTGAAGAGGTCTTCTGTCCCCTTACTCTCAGAAGCGGACATCCTGGTGGGTCGAGATCGTTGGAGGGCGATCCGACTGAGGGGGTTTGGCTAAACGAGAAAGAGGAGGTAGAGGACTTCTTCGACCAATTGTGGGCTATCCCCAAATCCCCTAGCAGCCTAGGGTTTCTCGAGCCGCAACAGCAGGGTTCTCCGATGGGTTCCTATGCTGGGTTCATCAGGATTTGGTGAAAGAGCGGAAGTTCGGCCCTGAGGATTGCTATCCGGCTCGGAGATCAGATCGATTGGAAGCATCGGCCACGTGAATAAGCTTCTTGAAGGGATCTCTTGGCGGTGTTCAACAACATGAGTTCGTACTCGGAGGTGTTGAAGAGAACGAGCATATCGGAGGAGCATGGGCTGTAGGTGTGGCGACCAGATCCTCGTCGACCACCTCCTAGGGGGCCGCTAGGGTGCTTCAATCCTATAATCAGCGACCCCCCTCCTCCACAACAATTTCATCAGCAGAGACAGTATGCTAAATCATCTAACTAGGGCGGTGGGAAGTATAATCAACCTCAGCAGCAGAAGAATTCCTAGCAAACGAATCGAATCAAAATTGTACAAGGTTCTTCATCTGAGAGTGTGTTTGTTATTGTGAGAGGTATAGAACCATGACCTGTTACAATTGTGGAGAACTGGGGCATTTTGTGAGAAACTGTGTGAGAAACTAAAAAATTGCTTCATCTATCATCCCAGGACACCACATGGGTGCTTGTCCTCAATGGAGTGTCCCTCACCCAATAGCCACCTATATGAGTAGTGCAAGTCTGAGGCTCGGTTTGTATCACATTGACACATCAGAGGCTGAAAATACACTGTGGCTAAATCTGAAAAATTGTGGCGTGGTTCAAGTCATTGATGGAGAGATCACTCTGACAGAGCTTGAAAGAGATGTTGGGGACACCACCTTCGGTCCAGACGCCGAAGGTACGCGAAGGCCAAGCGGCACGCGCATTGAAGCCAAGGACGGGCGAAGAACATGTTGGCCTTCGGGAGAACCTCGTACTGGACGCCGAAGGTACGCGAAGATTGAGCGGCGCATGCCTTGAAGCGAAGGACGAGCGAAGAATTTGATGGCCTTTGGTCGTTTGGCCGAAGGTGCTATGAGGGTACACCAACGAGGCGCTCAAACTGTCCAAGCGAAGGAAGAAAAGTCTTCGGGGAGTGCGACGAGGTTGGTTATCGCGAGGACCGCCTGAGGCAGCGGGGCCCATCCGAGCTGTAATCCACTCACGATTGTAATGAGGAAATTACATGTACATCCAGGAATATTCCAGAAATATAACCGTTATAGAGGCTTAGAGTAGTAATTGCACTGGGAAGGCGAAACGTCACCTATAAATACCCATGTAATGTGCATTGATGAGACAGATGGAATAGAGATAGAAAACTTTCCACTCGGTTTGTGTGCATTTCCTTACTGTTGTAGTGTTCGACCGGTCTGGAGACACTTTCCACCAACAGTTTGGCGCCCACCCGTCGGTTCGATACACCACATGGCGGTGACGAAGAAGAAGGGAACCACTGGAACCACTTCGGAGGACACGACGACGACGACAATGACAACAACACCTTCGCAAGACGAAGCGGCGGCGGCGCAGGCCAATGGAACCAACAACAACGATGTTTTCGTCGACACCATCGCGGACAACCAACATGAAGTCAACATGCTCGACCTCGACGTCTCCGCCGAAGACATCGCGGTGATGCGTCGCATCGACACTCGTCTTGAAGAAGCACGAAGGGCTCAACAGCAGGCCTTGGAAGCGGAGCCTTCGGAGCGGCAGATGATAACAAGAGCGAAGGGGAAAGAAACCATGTTAACCGAAGCAGAGCGTCAAGAGCAATACAACAAGCTGAGAGAGGAGGAGCTTCGTTACAAGGTGATGCAAGAGAAGTTACGCACGCAACGACTGCTGCTTGAGAAAATGCAAGCACCACCACCACCACCACCACCGAAGGAGACGGACGCAACCAACCCGCGGCAACACGAGCCACCAAGGGCCTATCCAAGAATCATTCCGATCGAAGAGATCTCTGACTGCTCCGAATCGGACGACGAAGAGCATTACCGAAGAGGCTATCAGCGAAGAACACCATTATTCGAAGAACTGGAGGAAATACAGTGGCCTCATCGCCTCAACCATGTAGTGTTGCCTCAGTTTGACGGGGAGTCGGATCCGGAAGAATTCCACCTCAAGTACGAAGCCACCATAGAAGCATCAGGAGGAGGCACCGCGTGCAAGGCGAAGGCACTCGTCCTCGCACTACGAGGCCTGGCCCAGCGAGGGTATGCAAACATTCCCCCAGGAAGCATACTGTCATGAAACTAGCTTCGCTCCGAGCTGCGCACGAGTTTCCAAGCCGTAAGGCCCGATGAAGTCACGTCATGTGATTTTCACAACTTGAAGCAAGGAAGCATGACCCTATAGGAGTACCTTCAGAGCATCATGAAGCTTCGCGCAAGAGGACCAAATGTTGCTGACCAGAGCATCATCGATTCAGTGGTAAAGGGGATCAATCTAGGCCCATGCGGAGAATACATATCCTGGCGCAAGCCGAAGACAGTCACTAAGCTATTCGAGATAATGCAAGAATATTGCATATCTAACCGTGCAAAGAGGAGAAGGCTTGAGGAGATGAACGAGCAGAAGAAGCCACGAAGTAGCGAGAGGTCCCATTCAAAACCGTGGCATGCTGATGAGGCAAAGCACAAAAGAATAGTGAACAACATTTCCGAAGAAGAACCCCGAGAGTCCAAACACCATCACCGGGGGAAAGGCGAGAGGGACCACCACGAGGAAAGGTCCAGCCGCGATGATCGTCACCATCGCGAAGAGCGACACCAAAAGAGCCGAAGAGACAATGGAGGACGAAGAGAGAAAATCCCTTTTTGTTATTTCCATGGCAAGGAGAAAGGCCATTGGACAAACGAGTGCCCCTTCGCCATTGAGAGGAAAGAAGAGTTCGATCGGCTGAATTCCCAGCCAGCAAAGTCAGTCAATCATACCTCGCAGTTGCCGCAACAGTCTTCGACAACGGCTACCACTTGGACTCCTACGCCAAATTGGCCGGTGTCATACCCAGTTTACAACTACAATCCACTGCCGTACGCGCACTAGATGCCACCTTCGCAACAACCAGTACCATTGCTGCCCCCTCCGCAATATAGTCAAACATGGTCGAGGAGCTCCACGCCCCAGTCTTACGACCCAACAAGTTTACCCCCGCCTCCGAAGCTCGAGACGGGGCAGATCCAGAAAGAGCAAGTGATGCACCTTCCGGTAGTAGGGTTAACATCATCAATGCCATCTCCGGTGGATCCAACAATCCAGTGCACGAGACGAAGAGGCAACACAAAGAATACTTCAGAACTGTCTCTCATGTGAGCGAAGGCAGATGCTTCCGAACACCTTGGTCGCATATCCCGATATCCTTCACTCAGGCAGATCTTCGGCTGCAACACTACCCCCACAATGACCCTCTCGTCATCAGGGCTAACATCAGCAAGAATTCAGTACACTTCGCGGGGAATGATGTAGGACGAATCTTGGTGGATAACGTGAGCTCCGCTGACATCCTGATATGGCAGTGCTTCGTTAAGATGGGTTTCACAGAAAAAGCCTTGCATAAGTCGCAGTACCCGCTCATTGGCTTCAGAGGCAAGAGAATCGAAGCTCTCGGCAAGATAGAGCTCAATGTCACCTTCGGCGAAGGGGTGACACAGAGAACCGAAGCAATACCTTTCGATGTGGTCGACATCAACTACCCCTACAATGCCATCTTCGGCCGCAACACCTTGATTAAATTTGCAGCAGTAACCATCAGTCGTACTTATGCATGAAGCTGCCCTCGACTGGAGGAGTTATTACAGTCTTCGATAACCAGGAAGAAGCAAGAAGATGCGAAGACAATGCATCAAGCGCTAACAAGAACGTCCATGTCATTGAAACACCAGATGAGGACACCGATGCTGCAATCAGTGAAGACCCAGAAGAGTCAGGAGGAGTATCTCCGGCAGAACATACAAAGAAAGTACCTTTATGCGAAAATGTGCCCGACCGAATGGTAATCATCTGAAAAGGGCTTGAAGAGGCCGAAGAGGTTAGACTCATATAGTTCCTCTGCAACAATCAAGATGTGTTCGCTTGGTCCTCGTCAGATCTACGAGAAGTCAGTAGAGCAGTCATTGAGCACACGCTTAAGGTAAACCCGAAGGCGAAGCCAGTAAAGCAGGGCCAATAGAACAATGTCCGAAGAAAGGCAGAAAGTAGCTCAGGCCGAAGTGCAAAAATTGCTGGACGCGGGCGTCATCCGCGAAGTTCAGTACCCAGAATGGCTGGCAAATGTTGTCATGGTGTCGAAGAAGAACGGAAAGTGGCGAATGTGCATAGACTTCACAATCCTCAACAAGACATATCCAAAGGACGAATACCCACTACCGCGTATTGACACCTTGGTCGATGCAACAACTTGCTCGAAAATGCTCAGCATGCTGGATTGTTTCTCCGGCTATCACCAGATCTTCATGAACAAGGCAGACGAAGAGAAAACCAGCTTCACTACTCCCTTCGGGACATATTGCTACGTGAGAATGCCAGAGAGCCTTCGCAATGTAGGATGCACTTTCAACAGAATGATCAAGAAAGTACCAGGAGATCAACTGGGGAGGAACATCTCCGCATATGTCGACGATGTGGTTGTCCGAAGCAAGAAGAAGGAGGATCATATTCAAGACCTCCGTGAAACATTCGCGAACCTTCGCCGTCATGGCTGAAGTTGAACCCGGAGAAGTGCGTCTTCGGCGTCCGAAGAGGCAAACTATTGGGCTGCATGATCACCGAAAGGGGAATCGAGGTAAACCCAGAGAAGATAGAAGCCATCAGGCGGATGAAACCACTAACTACAAGAAAGGGGGTGCAGAAGTTAACATGCAGATTGGCATCGCTAAACTGATTCATCTCCAAGTCAGCGGAGAAGTGCCTTTCATTCTTCAAAGCACTCAAAGGCTCCGGCAACATGGAATGGGGCGAAGAGCAGGCGAAGGCCTTCGAAGACCTCAAGCAATATATTGAAAAATTGGCAGTCATGTCCAGCCCCTCGGAGAGAGCGGAGTTGCTATTATACATCTCCCCATCGGGCGCAGCCGTCAGTGCCGCTCTCATCGAAGAGCGCACAGTCGAAGGGGCATTGACACAGGTGCCCATATATTTCTTTTCCGAAGCCCTCAACGGATCAAAATTGCTATATTCAGAAATGGAGAAGATAGCATATGCCGTGGTCATGGTGGCACAAAAGCTTCGCTATTACTTTCAAAGCCACAAGATCAAGGTCCCAACCACTTTCTCCCTTCGGGACATGTTTGAGAACAGAGAGGCATCCGGCAGAATTGGCAAGTGGGCTATGCAGTTAGCCGAACACACCATTGACTTCGTCTCCATATCAGCAATCAAGTCGCAGGTCTTGGCAGATTTCATTGCAGACTGGATCCCAGATACACCTTCGCAAGAACAGCCGAAGATCAAAATAATATGGCAGCTCGAGTGTGATGGGGCTTACTAGAGAGATGGAGCGGGGGCTTTGGCAGTATTGACAGCGCCTTCGGGGACACAGCGAAAATATGCAGTCAGACTCGACTTCAAGGGGTGCACTAACAACGTCGCAGAATACGAAGGCCTTCTCTTGGGTCTTCGCAAAGCAAAAGCGTTGGGCGCGTGAAGATTATCGATCAAGTCTAGTTCAGAGCTAATCAGAGGCCACATCAACAAATCCAACTGAGCTCTGAAGCCAGAGTTGGTGAAGTACTTAGCAGCTGTGCGAAGCATGGAGAAGTATTTCCTTGGGCTCAGTATACGTAGTTTCTCCAGAACGAAGAACAAGCAAGCCGATCACCTGGCGAAGGCAGCAGCACAATGTGATCCTTTACCACCAAATGTGTTCTTTGAAACACTAGAACAGGCTTCCGTCAATTGTGCCGAATAGCCAGCAAAGTTCATAAACGCCATAACCAGCGAAGACTAGAGGGCCGCCATCATGGCCTACCTTCGCGGACACTTCATCCCGGAGGATGAAAAGGAAGAAAAGAGGATGGCACTTCGTGCCAGAAATTACAAAATTTTGGGCGAAGAGCTATATCGAGGGGGGGGGTCTGCGCGCCACTCCTAAAGTGCATTTCACGAGAAAAAGGCAAACAGCTACTCGAAGAGATATATGCAGGGATGTGCTCTTCGCACATCGCGACGAGGGCCCTAGCAGGCAAAGCTTTCCGCGAAGGATTTTATTGGCCCTCAGCTGTGGCGGACACACACGATGTGGTTCGCACATGCCCAAATTGCCAAAAGCATGCCCCATACAGCAAATTTCCACCCGACGAGGTGCAGCTATTGCCTCCGGTATGGCCCCTCGCACGATGGGGCATCGATATTGTTGGGCCACTACCTACAGCTCTAGGGAACTACAAGTACGCCGCGGTGGCAGTTGAATACTTCTCCAAATGGGTTGAAGACAAGGTGCTCAGAGACATCACGGCTAGAGCCCTACAGAAATTCTTCTAGCAGAACATTGTCTGCCACTTTGGGGTTCCGAAGGAGGTTATAGTGGACAACGGCAAGCAGTTCGACTGTGCAACTTTCAGGGAGTTCAGCACTCAACTAGGCACTAACTTATGCTTCGCTTCGGTCTACCACCCGCAGCCAAATGGTGTGGTGGAGAGGGCCAACGACATCATCTTCGCAAGCATCAAGAAAAATATCACCGAGCTGCCGAAGGGGAAATGGGCGGATGAATTGCTGAGGGTCATATGGTCTCATAACACAACAGAGTCCAGGGCCATGAAATTTACCCCATTCAAGCTTTTGTACGGCGAAGAAGCAGTAACACCCGAGAAATCAAGCTCAAATCGTGGAGAACAGCCGAAGGGGCAGACAACATCGAAGAAGACATGAAGCCTTCGATCGACACGATCAAGACATTCAAAATACAGGCAGCAATTAACTTGGGCAAATACCAGGAAGAGACGCGAAGGTGGAAGAACAAGAAAGTGAAGCCTAGAGACATCAAAGAGGGGGATGTGGTGCTTCGGAGAATCCCGAAGGCCAAGTAAAAAAGGCAAGATGCACAACAAGTGGGAAGATCCATTTATCGTTGCATCCATGGCAAGGCCGGAGGCCTGCAGGCTCTGCACGCTGGAAGGCACCAAAGACCCGTATTTATGGAACAAGGACATGCTACAGAAATACTATGTGTAGGAAATGTGTAAGAGCCACCGGAGGGAAATAACCGAAGGGGCTCGTAGAGTAGATGTTGTTTTCAAGCAATTTTGCTTCCGCATTTGCGAAAGTTCGCACAATGTACTCCAAGGTCCGTACTCATTTCCTCACGGGGGAAACATTCGCGCGTCTAAAATGGGCGTCGAAGGTGTGAGGTTTTTAACAAGACGGAACCCTGTGTAACCCCCTGTGAAATATAAACAAGGCCCCCACAAAAAGAATCTCAAGAGTACAGGTGTTCAAGAGGCGTCGAAACGTCTATCCCTGTTCGTCAAAGCCATGACGCTTGAAATATAAACAAGGTCCCCTAACAAAGTCCTTATGTGCGAAAGCCTAAGGCGGAAAGTCCTGTCGCGTGAAAGACGAAGGCTAGGCGCGACCCTCTCCGGCTAAAGATTTGAAGGTCCCCCTAACAAAGTCCTTACGTGCGAAAGCTTAAGGCGGAAAGTCCTGTCGCGCGAAAGCCAAAGGCTAGGCGCGACCTTCTCAAGCCAAAAAGTCGAAAGTCCCCCTAACGAAGTCCTTATGAACGAAAACCTAAAACAGAAGTTTCATCGTGCGAGGCCGAAGGCCAGATGCACCAAATTCAAACCAAAGGCCCGAAGGCCAGATGCACCAAATAGTCGAGCGAAGGGGGGGGGTGGCGCTTCGCAAACCAATTCACGCATGATGACATTGCCGATGAATAGAAAAACACGTTTACTCTTTCGCCTGCACAAAGGGGGGTGGCGCTTCACAGCAAACATTTTTTTTGCACAGCCGAAGCGTAAACGGGAAAGAAGCACACATTCATTATAGATCATACACAAAGTACAAGCATTGTTACAATGAGAACATACACTTCGCGCAAAGGCGAGAAGACAACAAATCACACAGTTACATCCGAGGCCTCTTCTTCGAAGATAATGCGGTTCACCTCAGATATGACTTCGCGGACCGCAACATCTAATATTTCCTCAGCTGTTCGGCGATGAAATGCTTCGAAGTGGTCCCCTAAAATGGAGGGCAACGCAACATTAACCAGAACTTTCGTCGAAGATGCCTTTGCGACGATACATAAATTCATGCGGAGACAATGGCTCTTCGTACACCGTCTCCGGCTTCGGTTCGAGAAGACCAGTGGGAGCACTATACGGCCTATTGGTGTCGAGAATTCGCTTTATTTCACGACGAAGCGCACAGTCAACAAGAATCTTCGCGTGCTTCTCCGGACCTGCACAGGGGCCAATGCAGGGTCCTGCGCAGACACCGAAGGTGTTAGTTTTCAAAAAGTATTAATTACAACAAAATATTTGACCACAGTCACACAGCCACGGCCCTCATACCTCGCCAGCAGCCGGGCAAGAAGAGGCCCCCATTGTCTGATCTTCGGGCGCCGGGGCTTGGTCGGCGGCTCCACGACCATCTTCACCAGAAGGAGGAACGATGTTTCCACCCTCGCCTTCAGGCCCTTCTTCGGTAGCCGCAACTTCGGCAAGGATGGGCTCCGCAACGGCATCGGCTTTTGCCTGGAACTGAAACATACCTACAACCAGAAACCGTCAACAGGTTTTGAAGCGAGGAAGAACTGCAACAGAGAAAGTGGACAGTCACCTGGGGCTTCATTCACTTGACCTCGCATCGCATAATAGCACGGCCTTCACCCTCGAAGAAATGCTCCATGAAGTTCACGGCGATATTCTTCGCCAAAGCCGGTTACGCCTTAGGACGGACAACCTCCTCACCCGGCCAGCGGAAGTTGGCGTCGCGAAGGGAACGGAATTGAGCCTTCGTTACTCCGCCCACCTGGCCAGCTTCGGTGGGAAAAAGCCCACACTGCTGCGCTGAGGGTGCGGACGGCGACCACAGCGCTGATATCTTCATGGAAATGCGCCCCGGCGTCCAACATGGCGACGCAGGCGCGAAGCCACTGGAAGAATGACTCCAGGCCAACAGTATCGGTGTCCTCCGAAAATATATCCAGAGCCACAAGCCCATACTTTGCAAGGAGGTCAGGGAGCTCCTCCTACAACTTCGCCGAGCCTGTCTTTATAGCCTCCTTGAAGGTGCGAAGTCCCGTCCGCATCACTTCACGACGGGACTCCACGTCCTCGGCAAGCTTTTTTTGCCGCCTTCACCGCGTCTTCGGCTTTGACTGCCCGCTCAGCTGTCGCCAAGAGCTTAGAAGTGAGAGTTGTATTTTCCGCCGCGGACTTGTCGAGGCGCTGTTGCAAGGCAGCCTTCTCCTCCTCGAATGCAGCCACCTTAGCCTCCAGATCGGCAACAGCTGTCTTCGAGCCCCCTTCGGCCGCCAATTGCCAATCAGCACAGCGTGTAGGCACAAAAGCTTTGAGCGACAGATCCTGGGCTCTCTCCAGCATATTTTCCAGCCCAGTCTCCATCAGCTCCTTCTCCATTAGAGGGAAGCAGAAGGAACCCCCCGCCTCCGCCAATAGCTCATGCTCGCGGTCTCGGCTCTCAAAATGAAGAGATTTGACGATGTTGCTGCCGAGACGCACAGCCGTGGGTTTAGCCCCCAGCTCAGAGGCAACGACCTCCAGATCAGCATCGTGGACAAAGTTGCTACAGCTGTCCGACGAGCTGCTTGAGGCTTCGCCGCCACTCCCCTTAGCCCCGGAGCTCGACGTGGTTTTCTCCTGGAGGAACGGCATCTCCGTGCCCATGGGAGAGCCAGGGGCTTTGCGCGCCGCGGATGGATGAGGGGGGAGTCGATTTCAATACGTACTTCGTCGTCCCCCTCGTCGTCGCTCTCCTGGGCAGTGCTGAACTCAAGGCCCAGGCAAGGAGGAGTCGTTCTCAGTGGCATCACAACCTTTGGAACAGGGGCGGTGGCGCTTCGGTGGATGGATGACTGCTGTTGTCGCTCCCGCCGTCCTCAAAGTCCCCCTTGCTTCGCAGGGGCGACTGTTGCAAAATATCATCAAGAATTCAACCTTTTTTCTTCGGCGCCGCGGAGGCAGACGCCCGCTTCCTCTTCGCCTTCTCCAAGGCACTTGCGGGGGTGGCGCTCTGTCCTTCAGCGAGCTTCATTTCGGCCAACCGCTGAGGTGCGGAGATACCAGAGCATGGAACACCCGGTTCCGTCGAACTCCGCTGAGGTGCGCTACCAAGGCTTTGTTCTCATCCTTGGAGACTGAACCGACTGGGTCAACACCTGCATCACCAATGAGGCGTAAAGGGGTAAGCGACGAAGTGGGGCGAAAGCATTTCCTAGAATGGGCCGAGGGAGTGAAAGCTTACGTTCGGGCCACAGACCAAAGATGGTCACGAAATCAGGTATCGGGATACCTTCAATCCAGCGGTCTTCAGCCAACTAGCCGGAGATAGTCCAGCCGGCCCTGATGGGGAAGCAGTCACACGCGACAAACACTTTGACAATGTCGCGGGTGCCAAAGGTGTTCGACACTTTCCGAAGCAATTCAAGCAAAGCCTCGTCTTCGACTCGGGCATGGGAGGCCACCTTTGGCACATCACCGAGAGGAGGGATGTGGTCAATGAAAAGGGGATGGGTCTTCGTTGTGGGCAGGGCATATTCTTGTGGAAGGCGAAGGTATAGCACCCATACTGGGGGATGGCTGATATCTCCACGCTTCCCGAAGACTCCACGGAAATCTTCTTCGGTTGATAATGGACGTGGAAGGCACGAGCAAATCCTTCAGCACTTGGAGTTATCCGGCAGGTCTTCGTCAACCACATGTAAAGGCTCAACCGAAGAATTGATGTCGGTGTCATCTGATGTAGGTACACTTTGAACAGGCAAAAAATGTCCACCACCACAGGGTCCAATGGCATCCAAAGACCGGCAGTAAACAAATCTCGAAAGACGACCACCTCGTCGGGCTAAGGGTGAGTGATTGTCTCACCCTTCGGCGGAGCGCGGACAACATCGGCAGAAACGACCCCCTCGGCGAACCAGGTCGTCGAGGAGAGATGGCGTCATCTTCGAAAGGCCAAGCACAGTGGTTGTTGGCCCTTTCGATAGATCCTTCTTCGGCTCCATTCCCGAAGAGGCAGAGTGTTCTGAAGTCGCCATTTTCTTGAACCACCGCAGCAAAAGAAAGTCGAGGAAGAACAAGCTCAGAAAGATCCTTCGCGAAGGGAGAGACTAGGAGGTCAGGGATCAAGTGCAATGAGCAATGACACACACCGATGCGGCGCTGGTATTTAAAGGGGGGGGGGACGGGCGCATCAATCCCAAAAATGCCAGCACCGCGAAGCGAAAAGATGCCCGCACCCCCCGCGCTCCGCGTATGAGGCGAACAGACCAAGGGGCAAGACTACCTCTTCAAGCATAAAAGGAACGAACTCCGAAACTTCCTCCCGCCAAAATTTTTCTCCGCCAACTTTGGGCGCAAACTAACAGACTAACCCCAAAAAAGTTTTTTGGTCTCTTCGGCCAAAATGTGAAGCATTTTTTGCAGAACGGCACGGACTGTGCTTCGCCGACCACCGTCGCGGCGCCCATCCCGAAGGGTGGTGCTTCGGGAGCCGGCAGCGCCCATGAGGTCGAAACCACGCCCCTCCCGAGGATCGGACCGAGGCTCCGAGGGGCTATTGTTGGGGACACCACCTTCGGTCCGGACACCGAAGGTATGCGAAGGCCAAGCGGCACGCACGTTGAAGCCAAGGACGGGCGAAGAACATGTTGGCCCTCGGGAGAACCTCGGACTGGACGCCGAAGGTACGCGAAGATTGAGTGGCACATGCCTTGAAGTGAAGGAGGAGCGAAGAATTTGAAGACCTTCGGTCGTTTGGCCGAAGGCGCTATGAGGGTACACCAACGAGGCACTCGAACTGTCCAAGCGAAGGAAGGAAAGTCTTCGGGGAGTGCGACGAGGTTGGTTATTGCGAGGAGGACCGCCTGAGGCAGCGGAGCCCATCTGATCTGTAATCCACTCACGATTGTAATGAGGAAATTACATGTACATCCAGGAATATTTCAGGAATATAATCGTTGTAGAGGCTTAGAGTAGTAATTGCACTAGGAAGGCGAAACATCACCTATAAATACCCCTGTAATGTCCATTGATGAGATAGATGGAATAGAGAGAGAAAACTTCCCACTCGGTTTGTGTGCATTTCCTTACTGTTGTAGTGTTCGACCGGTCCGGAGACACTTTCCACCAACAAGAGAATTACCTGATATCTTCCGTAAAGTTTGGCCATGGCAGATAAGAGAGCTGGATGTGGTTTCTAGTCAAGTTTCCCCCTCATAAGAGGATGGATGACATAAAAAACTACCAATCCTTTAACCTTAGTTGTAACAGAATTGCCCAAATTAAACCGGCTTAAGTGCGCTAACTATCATCTTAATGATTAATCAAGTTCCCATGCACTTAAAACGGTGTAATCCGCTCATCTGTCGGGGTAAGGATCGAAAAACACTGGAAGTCTCGCACGAAGACGAGCACAGATGATTACAAGAAGACAAAAACTCTCAAAGTTAATTTACAGTGCGGAGTTTTGCAAACAAGTTTACATGAAATATCAGAGTTTAAAATGCAGTGGAAATTAAATAGAAGTTTAGTTTAGAAAAACAACGGTAACTACGATGACGTGAGGACGTCACATCGAGCCCACTGATGTGAATCCTAGTTAGCTCCAACCAGCAGCAGTTATCTGAAAACAGGATAACAACAAACACTGAGTATACTAATACTCAGCAAGGCTTACCCGACATGGGTATACTTAGCCCACTATCTAGACATGCAAGCTTTTGGCTCTAGAGTTTATTTTTGCTGGAAAGCGACTAATGGTGGATCCTTGCTTTCAATATTTTAGCTCAAGTTTAATGTACAAATATCAACTAGGTTTGCATAAACATCTAGAGCAAACATGGTACATCACATTATATGTTCCAAGAGTATCATAAACATATATTCCATCCTCCTCTTTCAATTCTTATTCCACTTCTTTACTACGATGTGACACAGTGACCAAGGCTCTCATATCCGCGAGTCACGGTGAATCGATCCGATTTAACCTTGCAAGGTGGACCTAACTCACACGACACATGCAAACCACGTCGGGCCACACGCGTCAGCTGTTTCCATCATTACCACGACATCTGAACCACGCCTGCTAAAACCCAGGTGAAGGGCCCCTCATGGTGAACTCCCGGAGAACCCGGAGGCGACATCCAATCCAACACCCGCCATCATCCCACGCCCAGCGTAGCAGGACGGAATTCAAAGTATCGTCGTAAAGTGGTACATAGTTTACCGGTTTCGACTACCTCCTACTTCCGGTATGTGGTGAGTACTGTTCAATCCTCGGTCATCAGGGCCAACAACGGTACGGTCCTCAATCGACACAGGCGGAGGTCCACTTTCCAAACATTCCATATCCGTAATCCAATTCCTCTCCGCCCGGTCTCCATTTTTCTTTCCTCACAGATTCATTCTCAAGCCACTTTTCCATAAGTAACAAAAACCTATAGCTCGCGAGTGACAGCAATCACTCAACTTCTACCGGATCCTAGTTAAGCATGGCAATACTAACGACACCTGTATACTAGTATAGACTCATAGGTACCTAGGGAGAACAATGCATATTAGGGTTCCATACAACTCCTAAATATGTAAATGCACAAATACTTAAATAAACATTGAATACTTAAATTAGGGGTTATGCTCCGGGGCTTGCCTGGGAGTAACACTAAGCTAGTGTTAGTACTAACAAGGCCTTGGGTCCTTCCGACTTTGAGCCGGGTCTTCGGTTGCTCCAACGGGTCCTTCACTCTTTAGGATGCGTCCACCCAACACCGTCTTGTGGTTCGGTTCCGTTAGCACGTGATCCACGTCCACGCGTTGTACATCTAGCGTACCTAAATGAGATGAGTAAGCATCACATACACACTCAAAAGGCAACTGGGTTGGTGCTACAACACGAGAGTTCAATCAAGTATTTTAGCCTGAAGTGTTTCCTACAAAAAGTGTGACTAACTTGATTAGGAAGACTAAGCATAAACCTAGAGCAAAAAGAACTAAGCTCTGGACTTTATTTACTAACCAGCAAACACAAGCAAAGTACATAAAAACAAGCAACAAACTGGTTCTAGCATGGTTAGCATGATTACCCAGGAAACAAGAATTATCTACTGAATTTAACATGTAGGAAATCACCTCTTAGCAACACACAAGAGAACAACTATATTTAGGAACCAAACAAGGGCAACAACTTGACATGCAGCAAGGACCTGATAGCACAAATTAATTAGCATGATAAGATACTGATAAAGAGTGTAAAAACAATTTACCAACATCTATTGCTAACATAAAGCATTTATTTTAGCCTAAACAAGACAAACTGAACAAAAATAGATTTACACACATGTGCATAGCTTTTGAATATGAAATTTTTACATTGAACTAAGCATGCCAATAGTAAACTACTGCATAAATTTCATAATTTTTCGACTTCCAAAACTGTAGATATTAAATAAGCAAACTAAAACAAGCATTATTCATGATTAAATCAAAACATCACAGAAACATTAAATAACCAGCATGTTAAATATTTTTTCTAAGTTATACATGTCAAAACAAAGCTAATCCAACAAGTTTTACATTTTTTCCATTTTTCTACTATTTACTATGCATTTTCAAAGCTTGCAACTACTTAAACTAACATTTAAACTAGAGCAAAAAATATTTAGAAAATGAAGATCAACCTGTAAGGAAAGTTGTAGATCTTAGAACAAGGAATCCAACAAATTTTAGTTTGTATTTTTCTGATTTTTCTACGATTTACTATGATTTTTCAAAGTTTTAGCCAATTATTACAAAACAACCATTCGCAGCACTATTCATTTGAGTCTATGGCTATGCAGATAACCCCCCTGAACTTGTTTCAATTCTTGCCCGCGGTCCCTGGGCGGAAAACAAAGAAGAGGAACGCACGGGGAGCTCGTTTCCGGCGAGGTGGTGACCGGCTGGCAGGGGAGAAGAGGGGGCAAAGCACGAGGGCGACGAGGGCAACCTGTGGACGTGCTCAGTGTGGGTTGGGATGGCCGGGAAGGGGATCCCCCACGGCGAGCAGCGGGCGGCGGCGACGGCAAGCCGCGGCGGAGGCGCTCCGGAGGCCCTGGGCGGCGGCGAGCGGGCCGGGGAGCTTCACTACGGCAATAGGATGCGATGTCCGGGGTCGTTTGGGGTTGAGGAGGACCGGAGGTGGGGGCTCCGCTGTGCTACAGGGGCGGTGGCCATGGCAGACGGCGGCGAGCTCGATTCCGGTGAGCTGGAGGCCGGAGTGGCGGTCGGGGAGCTTCTTCGGGATGGGGCGAAGCTAGTGGGGTGGCTTGCTCGGGCGTAGGAGGGTCGGGGAAGGGTGCTCCACGGTGAGCTCGGCGTGGAGGTGTGGCGGCGCGGTGCGCGCGTGGCGTTTGCGCGCGAGTAGAGGAGGCACAGCGTGGTCGGGGCGGCAGCGGCGCGGCTCGGCTCGTGGCCGCAACGACCACGGTGACGCACGCGCGCGGGAGAGGCGAGGCAGTGAGCGAGCGCCGTGCCGTGGATGACTTGAGCACGGGAGCGGTCCGGGAGCTTCGAGAGAAAAGGAATGAGGAGATGACAGGTAGGGCCCAGGTGCAAGTGACTCAAAAGAAGACTTCATTTTTGACTAAAGTACACAATGTTGATCTTATTTGTTCAAGTTTTTGTTAAGTCAAAATTTTGTTTTGAAATTTGAAAACCATTCCAAAATCAAAATAAAAACTCAAGCTTTTGTTCACTGTTACCAATTCAAAGGAAAGTTTAAACCAAACCATTGGAAATTTGAAAAACAAAAATTAGCTAACTTCGAATTGCCTGACAATGTAAAAAGACCCTACATTTGAAAAGAAAATTAAGTTTGACCAAACTTTAATCCAAATGGAACTCGTCATTTCATGTAGTTAAAATGCTAATAAATTTTAGTTAGTGGTTTTATTCATGCATAATTAGCGCTAAAGATTATGTTAAATACATGATTCACCTTAACTATAGGTGATTAACACCCGGAGTGTTACATTAGTGTTGGTTATTTTAATGACTGCAAATCAATCCATAAGCACACGGATACCGTCGTAGCTTTCACCTTAGAGTATTCCAGAGCATCGAATCCACAGAGAACGTGTGCGCACTAACTTCTAACTTAGTCGGCCCAAGCACACACCAAGATAAGTGGCGAGAATGGAGAGGATTCTTGAGGTGGTACTATAAGTGAGTTAAAGATCGGTCTCTCAGGCAGAATACTCGCTTCGAGCACTAGCTTGCCCCTGAAATGGTCAAGAAACTCCTTATATCCAAACATGGGGGACTACGAAAAACCAATAGAGATGTAACCACCTACGACCTACCTCTACAAATCGAGAGATGTAAGGTAAACGAAGGTAATCCTTAGCCTAGACACCATGTCTATACTACTGATTACTATCGTAGTCTGACTACGTCTGAATTCCCATAGCAAACTACGACACTATGTATAAATACAAGCTGAATATATATAAACTATTCTTACCTATTAATAATTTCACCTACAAACTGAATATATATATATATATATATATATATATATATATATATATAAATCTCCATTGCTGAAACTTATAATATATTTTTTGTTACATGAAATATAGTTCAATTATATGAGTATTATATAAGGAATATGCAAAGAAACCTAAAATAAGGAAAATAGAATAAAAGGAGAAGAAATGGAAGAAGGGAAAGTGAAAAAGGAAACAAATAAAATTCTAACCGTTTTAGCATGTGCACTTGAATGTGTCCATAGTGTAAGTAAATTGCTACTCGCTTTTCCATGTGTAGCAAGATAGAAATATATAAATTGAAAGAAATGCTGATGGAGGGAATAGGTGAATAACTAAATTATTTTACACTACAACTAATGAATCTAGAATGCAAACAAATTATTATAGATTAAGTATGAGCTATTTTTAAATATGGACAAATAGCTTAACTTAAGAAGCAGTCAAATATAATTTTATATAAACAAAGCAATAGGAAAGAAAGATGGATAATAAAAATAATGAAAAATAGATGAACTACAATAGAAAGAAAGTATATCTAAATGTAATTTAGGACCAAAACAAAGCAAAGAAAAGAAAGAATGAGATAATAATATAAAATAGGAAGGAAAGGTATTGAAAAGGAAAAATAAAGATAATGAATGAAAAAGGTACGTTCAATTGAGTCTACATAAAAAGTAAAATAAAGAAAGAAAAAAAAGCACAACTTCACATCAGTGTCTAGGATCAATAAGTGCACATTTTCAACCATCTACAGCAGATTAAAGAATTAGAAATAATAAAAAGGAAAAAGAATGGAAATAAATAAAAACTAAAACAGAATAAAGAAAGAAGTGAGGACATGCACGGTTTGAGCCGTTAAAAATTTAAAAAGAATAAAGAAAGAAATCAGAATAAGTATGTGTAGCTGTGCACTCCTGCTTGCATGGTGTAAAAGAGGAAAAAAAACGGCCTGCCAACTTATTACTCTAGGACAGCATACGGTTACGCAAATGCATGCATCTGCGCGGACCTATATAAATCCGTTTACAGTTTACTCTATTTATTGAATTTATAGGCTGAATAAGATAACGAACCAGACACCCCGCGAGGCTCGTTCGGACCGGCCCGGGCGGCCGTAATAAAAAATGCTGGTGGTCGCTTGGCTTGCTCGATGACGCGGCCGACGACGACGGCCGGAGAGGACGACCGTCCGTGACCGCGAGCGCTCAACTTGAAGAGTACACGCGTAGCTCATCGAGGGACGGTATGCACGGGACGCTATTTGCATACCGTCTCCACGGAATTTTTTTTCCAACTTGAACTTGTGCCAACGCACGTGCTCCCAGTTGCCCCGTTACCTCGCACTCATAAATGACGCGTGCAAGCCCTCCCCGCGCTCTTGCAAAATCTGCACCGCAGCCAGCAAGTAACAGTAGTGCTGCAGTGCTGCGTGCAAAGCTTTGACCGATTGACTCGACTCGGCGGGCACACATCTACACGTCGTACGCGAACGTCGTCACAGCCGGCGCCGCCACAGGGGAAGTCGGATGGTACCCCCGCATCCATTCGGCGCGCGTGCGATTCCCGGTCAAGACATTGCACATTTTTCTTCTTCCTCCGTCCAGCCATTCTCTACCCCGCCTCTTCGTCCTCCACCGCGGCTAGCGGATCTCGCCGTCGCGCCGCCTGCCTACCGCCACTTTCGACCTTCTCCTCGCCTCTGCCGCCGTCTACCACCGCCCACCGGATATCCGGCCTCACTCTCCACCAGCCAATCCGTCACCACCGCCGGGGTCGCAGCCTCTATCTTTGGTGTCTACGGCAACAATATTTCCTCTCCAGACTACAGACTACAGTTTATTGAAATGATCGATTCTTGCTGCCGCATTCTGCACACTGCTAGATAGGCAACAGCACAGGTAGCACGGTGGCAATAAGACCATTCTAATGAAGTATTTTATTGCGCGATTATCTAGAGTATCACATTATTTTTAGAGGTTTAGATTGATGAATGAAATAACCTTTCATAATGCATAGTTTGACTTCACCATTTTATATGTTACACATAGCTTTTAATTGCTGTATATGGTGTTAAGATCAAATGTGGCCACCACAAAGTTCATGTGACCACTAGCAATTGTAACTAAATTAACTACTAGCACATTACGTATGACCACATGGGATCAATAAAAGTTGTGACGAACAAATTTTTCTTAAACTTTGAACAAATGGAACAAAAAAGTGAACAAATTATTTTAAATGGAGAAGAAATATATCAACATATCAAACGAACTATTCTTACAAAAGAATAATTTAGTCTACAAAATACATGATAGACAAAATAATATGCAAAGAAAATTAAAAAAAATCAAAGTAAAAAATATAAAAAATAAAATAGAAGCAAGGTAAACTAAAATAAGTGAAATTATAAAAAAATAAATTAAATGAGGAATATAAAAAGGAAATGATAAGAAAATTAAGTAAAAGAGTAAATAAACCAAACCAAATGAAAATAATAAATGATAAAGAATAAAAATTAAATATGAAAATAAACATAAAATAAAAGGAAAGTGGAAGAAAATCAAATAAATAGAACAAGGAAATAAAGGTGAATAAATTCTTGGCCAATCAACATAAAAGAAAAAAAAGAAAATAAACTAATAAAAAGTACCTTGACCAGTACTTTATCATGGGCTGCACTTGGACCACCTAATTAAAAGCCTGGCAGCCCAGGCGCACGGCCTTCTGCTCTCTTGCATGTGACAAAATAAATTCTTATCCCATCCTGGACTGAAACCGCTAATGGGCTGAATTCATGCCTTCCGTGCACGTAATAGATAGCAATTATATCGCGCGCGGTATATAGCCACACGGTCTCAATGCATACTTTCACTTCATTATTTCATATGTTATATATAACTTTTAATTATTGTACGGTGTTAAGATTAAATGTGCCACATAGTTCATGTGGCCACTAGCAATTGTAACTAAATTAGTTACTAGCACATTAGGTATGACCACATAGGATCCAAGAAAAGTTGTGACGATGAAACTAATTGCTCTTAGTAGGGATTTTATTTCTTGATAACTGTGTATACCAAGTTTCGTCCTATGATATTCAAATCCTCCCTTTATAAATTTAATAGCATGTCATTGTTTTTACCTGTGAGGCATACCATTTTAACAAGATGAAATTTTTATAAAACTTGCATTATGATTGATGTAACATGACCTCAATGGCCGCATAAACCAATAAAGTGGCGCCGCGGCGGGGATGCTAGTAGGAGTCACACATGAAATTATTAACCGTATATCCAAATCAAAATCTGACTGCACCACTGTGTTCCTTGCGACAAAACTTTCAAAACAAGATCACATTTGGATGATCTTTGGTGTCCAACATTTTTTGAACGCATAACATTTTTTTAATATAAAAAATATTCCACCTTATGTGGTTCATAGGTGGTTTGACTATCAATCACATGTATGACTCCTAATATTTTTAGGAGCCGAGAACAAATAAAGTTACCAGAATTGCTCGGCGGGAATTAACAGACCAACTTTTATCTCCAGGAATAAAGTATTAAACAGACGAACCGCGCGAGCACAAAAGCAAGAAAAAAAAGTACAAAACTCAATCATGTTTTCCGTGTTCTAATTTTGGCTAAACGCACTAGCGCAGGCAACCAGGCTGGCTTGGATCAGGTTCAACCAATTGATGACCTAATCAGATTCCACCGTGATTAAGAAACGGACCCGGACAATGCAATGAACGGAACCTGGACGACAAATGCAGACGTCCCTAGCTGGCTGGCTACCACAACTACTCCACAAATGCTCATTCTAAGAGTCATGTGCATCATGCGGAAAGCAAAATATTTTTCTTGTACCCGCCTCACTATTTTTCTTAATACGCAAGCTCAACTACTCTCAATCATAGGGGTTAGGGGTTTCAATCATCTGCAACACAACGACATTGCAGATGAAGGAAGTGATGGGCCTTCATTAGCCCTGCACAGTACCCGCAAAAAAAAACGTACCAAAAAAAAACCCTACGCAGTGCGCAGCATTCTGAACGCATAATGCAATAGTTTTTTTGTTGTTGAAAAGATGCATAATGCAATAGTAAGTGAGCAACCCAGCCTGTAGTGCCCTTTCTTCCCAGAAGCAAGGGGAGAAGGAAGAGAAATTAAGGCTAAGCTCTTGTACTTCTGGCAGGATGTATGCACTTTGTGAGAGGACGTCGCATGTGGAGCCCGTTATGGATTCAGTAGTGATCATCAGAGCCGATAAGACTGATTGGCCTTATAAACGATCATCAGAGCCGATGAGACTGATTGGCCTTATAAACGCTTTCTCTTCCTCTTAACACCAACCGGTTGGTCGCATGTTATGTGTGTATGCATGTTCCTAGCTCTTTGAAATTATCTATCCTTCTGCACATCAATACTTCATTTCGAGAAAAAAAAAACTGCTGCATTGGACGAATTTGCGCAGAAAGACCCATCGCCATTTTTTTGAGATGTAGCAAAAAAAAACACTCGACAAGGACGTCCGTAGTAACACCGTTCATGTACGTCCAGTGCAGCAGTTTTTTTTTTTTTTGCGCAGAAACACCGTTCATCTCTAACCAAGTAACTAGCCGCCTGGCCTGACTGATCGCAATTTGCACTAGATAAAACACTCCACAAGGACGGATCCAACCATAAAAAATTTCTGGGCTTGACTAATAATCGCAATTTGGACTAGATAAAACAATCCACAAGGACGGATCCAACCATAAAAAATTTCTGCGCCTTGTCTCTTGTGTAGTGGCATCTCCGCCTCTTTATACCCAACTATGAGTCCGTGGCTGTATCAGTATGCGGTTGCAGAGGCTGGAGATGCTTTCTTTTTTAAAAGAAAAAACTAAATGAGCCCCAGCAGAAGAAGACCGGAACCGCTCTTGCCTGACGCAGCTAGTTCATTCTTCATCACTGTTTTTTTTTTAGGATTTGTAAATTTGAGATCATGGAAACAAAAGAATGCAACGTATGTATTGTTGTTTCAGTACAGTAGTATTCAGCCATAACTAGCTGATGGATGCTCGTGGGCCATAGCTTTGCTCCAAGTGATTGATCTCTCCCCAGAAAAGGAACAAATTCGGATAATGATGAATAACATGAGTAGGCAATACCATGACTATTTAGATTTCCAAGCAATGACCACTTATGACTCTTTGATTGAAGCAGCCACTGGAAAAAAAAACATTGGCTTATCAAATTCTCTATCGAGCCGTGAAAAAGATTCAACAAAAGACAAACAAATCCACTATTGGTTTTACGTCACTTTTAACCCTCTTTTTTCCCATATATGTTGCGTGTGGCGTACTTGCGTGTATTTGTGTCTGAACTGCTGCTGACAGCTCATCTTAATTAACTGGGTCCCTAATTATAATTTACTGATACGAGAAGTCTTGGATTCGTCCGATCCAGGCATCTCCACGTACGTTTATGATTATTCTTGACTCAAGTTAAAGTCAAGGTCTAATAACTCTTTAAGAAAAGCTTAACATTCAAATTGAGCACCCGTTAGATCTTGCAACTTCTAGAAAGATTGCACTACGGACGTGGCTAGTTTTGACTTTTGGGCAACAACGACTCTGATCTTTCTTTCAACAAAATTGCCACTTGATCTTTCTTTCAAAAAAATCTTTCAAAATTGCCACTTGATCGCCGATTCGGTAGTCTCCCCAAATATGAATACGAACCTAGCTAGCTAGAGTATATTATTGTCCTGTCGCAGTGGAGATGGGTACAGTGCAGCACACGGTGCGGCACGTTGCATGTGCGTGCGCACCATTCTCTTTCACGTATATACTGTATAGGGCGAAGCCCAGTTCAAAGCAGTGGGTGCAGCTGCACCCTCCCCCCCGACTTCACGGCACAGCTATAGTCTTGTCGCACCCCGTCCATTTTACTCTGCTGTATATGCAACCTCTCCCTCGCTAATTAGTCGCATCGTCCGGAGCAATCGAGTGTCAAGCGGATGTTAGTTGGCGCACACATGAATCACAAATGCTAAATTTTCCTCTGATATTTATATAAAGAAAATCAAATGGCGCGTAAAATTTGATAAGAGTAAATATATAAAATCAATCTGTCCCTGCCAGAGCAAGGGACAAAAATAACAATAACCTCAACCTACACCTCATGAGAAGGTTTCGTGCTGCAATCAGCCATTGCCAGCTAAAGGAAATACACTTGCAGAATCGTAAATACACATGGAGTAATGAGAGACGGCATCCGACTCTCGTGCGCTTGGACAGGGTCTTCTGCAATGAAAGCTGGGACCTAGCTTTTGAGAACCACTCGCTTCACGCCTTGTCTTCGTCGCACTCTGACCACTGCCCCATCCTCCTAGCGCATCATCAAGGATGGCGCAAGCCGACACCTTTTAGATTTGAAAACTTCTGGACAAAACTCCCGCACTTCCAAGAGGTGGTAACTACTGCTTGGTCGCAGCCTACCGCACACACGGAGCCGTTCCATAGGCTCGGCCACAAGCTCCACGTGACCTCACAAGCTCTAAGGAGATGGAGCAGGTCTTTAATCTCCGATGCAAAACTCAAAGCTTCTCATGGCCCAAGAGGTAATCCTGAGACTTGACATCGCTCAAGAAAATAGAGCCCTTACTGACTCTGAACACCGCCTGAGAAGCAAACTCAAGAAGCGCATCTTGGGATGGGCGGTAATTGAAAAGGCCAGGAAACGACAATGTTCACGAATCACCTATATCCGTGAAGGGGATGCTAACACTAAATTCTTCCATCTCAAGGCAAACTCAAGAAGGCGGAAAAACTTCATTCAACGACTGCGGAAAGACCAGGGCTGGGCTTTCTCCCACCAGGACAAACAACAGATTATTCAAGATCACTTCTCCACTGTGATGGCGGACCCTCCAGCAGCTTCTCGAGATTTCTGCTGGGACGCCCTAAACTTCCCCACGGTGAACCTCGCCTCCTTGGACGATCCTTTTACCGAGCAGGAAGTGCTAGCGGCCATCAAACAACTTCCGCACGATAAAGCACCAGGGCCGGATGGCTACACAAGTTGTTTCTTCAAAGTTTGCTGGAACGCCATCAAGCAAGACCTAGTCGCGGCTATCAACTACTTCCACATGGGACGATGTGCGAACCTCAACTTGGTCAACAAAGCAAACATCGTCCTGATCCCCAAGAAAGATGGAGCAGAGTCGATCACGGACTACAGGCCAATCAGTCTCATCCATGCTATTGCAAAAATCATTAGCAAATTACTAGCTCTACGACTAGCGCAAAAAATGAAGGACCTTATCTCCCCTTGTCAAAGTGCCTTCATAAAAGGAAGAAGCATCCACGACAACTTCCTTTACGTCAGAAATATTGCGCGACGCTTCCACCGTAACGGGACGCCCTCACTACTCATCAAGCTCGATATCTCAAAAGCCTTTGACTCCGTGCGCTGGGACTACCTGCTTGCCTTGATGCAACACAGAGGCTTCCCCCAATGCTGGAGGAACTGGATTGCGGCAACTCTAACCACTTCCACCTCCAGAATCCTGCTTAATGGGTTTCCGTCCGACCCCATCCAGCACGGCCGCGGGCTGAGGCTAGGGGACCCTCTCTCTCTGCTCCTATTCATCCTCGCTTTTGACCCCTACACCGCCTGCTCTCTAAGGCCACTGACCTCAAGCTGCTGCACAAGCTGGGAGGAAGGGTGGCCCGTTTCAGAATCTCCATGTATGCAGACGATGCGGTGATCTTCGCTAGACCTGATCATTTTGACATCCGAAACCTAGCGCGCATTCTTGACAACTTTGGAGAGGTCACGGGGCTGAGAACCAACCTGCAAAAAACAAGTGTCACACCAATCAACTGCGGCGATCACGACTTAGAAGAAGTATTGTCTGGTTTCCCAGTGGTGCGCTCCAACTTCCCTATCAAATACCTAGGGTTACCGCTGGCAATAAGGAGACTGAGGAAGATAGACATTCAGCCCTTAGTAGAAAAGGCAACATCCAAGACCTCAGGTTGGCAGGGGAGGCACCTGACACAGGCTGGGCGGGTATGCCTGACGAAATCTGTGCTCTCCTCACAACCTGTTTACCTGCTAACTGTCCTCAAGGCGCCCATTGCCATTCTAGATGAGATTGACAGAGCGCGGAAAAAATTCCTCTGGGCGGGTGACTCGACACTAACGGGAGGAAAGTGCAAAGTAATTTGGGAAAGATGCAGCATGCCAAAAGAAAATGGTGGTTTAGGTATTCTAAACCTGGAAAGATTTGCAAGAGCACTCAGGTTGAGGTGGCTATGGCATGAATGGACTTCGCCGAATAAGGCATGGTTAGGCACAAAAACGCCGTGCGACGACACGTATCATCTCCTCTTCGCGGCTTGCACAACAATATCAATCGGCAACGGTAAAAGAACGAGCTTCTGGCACTCTGGTTGGTTGGAGGGACGCAGACCCAAGGACATTGCACCCAACCTATTCAAGATCTGTCAACCAAAGAATAGAACAGTGGCGGATGCCTTACAACGACGGGCCTGGATACGCGATGTTAGAAGAGCTGAAGGCCTTATGCTCCTCCATATCCAAGAATTCGTTACACTCTGGGGAATGCTACGCGACATCCAACTCAACCACAACCTTGAAGACCAAATCAGATGGAAGTTCACAGAGTCTGGAGAATACACCGCGGCCTCGGCTTATCATGCGCAATTTCTTGGTTGTGTGAAAGTGCCGAAAGCTCAGACGATTTGGAAAGCCTGGGCGCCGCCTAAATGCAAATTTTTTGCATGGCTTGTAACTCAAAACCGGGTGTGGACTTCGGACAGACTATAGCGTCGTGGATGGCCGCACAGCCCCTCCTGCCCCCTCTGTAGAAACGCACCTGAGATGGCGCTACACCTTCTTGCTGAGTGCCGATATACAAGAAGACTGTGGAACCTCATTGCATCCTGGATGGCGCAGCCCACCCTAAGCCCTCAACTGTGGCGACCAAGTGACAACATCTGGCACTGGTGGACCAACATCACCTCCAGCGAACACGTGCCTCGGTGTGCGGTCCGATCGCTGGCACTTAGGGGTGGTAAAGGGCCCAACATTTTGAACTAGAAAATCTAAGGATCGGGCCCTAAAAGGGCCGGGCTCTAAACATATGTATTTTTGAACTAAAAATTTTAAGGGCCCTATTGGGCTGTGAAGAGGCCACTAGGGCCATGGCCCATTACCACCCCTACTGGCACTTCTGGTAACTTGGGAGATCTAGCGAGAGCGTAATGCAAGAGTTTTCAAAAATCATGAGACTTTGGCTTTGGGTCTCCTAGCGAAAATAAAAAGCGAGGTGACAGCTTGGGTCGCCGCCGGTGCAAAGGCGCTTGAGTCTCTCATTTCGCACGTGTAATCTTTTTCTTTTTCCCGGCTAGCCAGTTGTACCCTCCTCTATCAATGAAATAGGCACAATCTCCTAACCGTTTGTTAAAAAAAATCTGTCCCTGCCAACAACCGCGAGATTGGGCGTGGATGTTCCGTTCTGTTAATTATGTCAACTCATGTAGCGGCAGCCTCCGAGCCAAAGAAGCGGTGCCAAATTAATTAATTAAAGCTTATCCTCACGAGACGGCAGGAATATAATAACGGGACCCGTGACAGTCTCGGCCGGAAATGCGTGCGTGCTTGCTGGGCAAGAACGAAGACCAACCGGTCAGTGTTTTCCAGCGAGCTAAACGTGTCAGTCAGCAGACTCGTAATTGACTGCTACTACTAACTAACTGATTGATACATGCAGTGGGGTCATAATTATGTACGTAGCAGGCACGTGGTTCTACGTACCTAGCTCTGTGCAGCGTCGTGGAAGCTTCGTTCGGACTTCGGAGTCGATGGTGGGGTGATGCACGCGCGCGCTGACGCGAGCATCGCATGGGAAGAAAAGTGCCCTGACGACGGATCTCGTTCGTGCTCAACATTCAATTTCAGTGCCCATTCAATTCTTCGCGACTTCTAGTTCTAGAAGGATTGCACGCAATTTTTTTTTGAGAAACCGGATTACATAAAGATTTTGGTGGTTACACTAAAAAAATTTTGGCGGGCTTAGTGAAACTACAATAGAAGCGGTTATTAACACGGGAACATATTAGATGCAAACTAATATTTCGTGCAAACTATGCAAACTTTAATCTAGGTCATTGGATCAACATCCAAGAAGAGGGCGCATGGAGGTGGGAGGAGAGATTTGTAAAAGTGTGATTACCCAATCCAAGTATGGCCGGTTAATTATAAAATTATCCAATCCCCCACACCCCTTGGATGTTGATCTGGTGACTCAGATTGAAGTTTGCACGATTTGCACGAAAATATCGATTTGCACCTGATATATTCTCTATTAACACTGACCTCAATGAGTCGCTGCCGATGACACTGTCGAGGATGCCAACGCCATTGCCAGCACCACCACCAGCGCTAATGCCGATGCCATCATGAAGAAGCAAAAGAACCGGTGCGCATCTCATCTCATTGCCGCCGCCAGGAAGTCGGCAATCCGTCCGATTCCCCTTCTCCTCCGACGCCGGTGAGGGTGACACAGGCGAGGAGCTAGCGATCGAATCTGCGGAGAAGACAAGAAATCGCCCTTAAGTGGCCGCTGGAAACTGTAGCAAAGGGGACTCGAGACATAGAACCAAGGACTCCACGAATGAGAGAACCCCTGAACCCCTGAACCCTTAAGTTGAGAGGGGAAAAAATGGCCACCGGGTCGGTGTCCCCAGAACCCCTGAATGAGAGAAGCCATCGCCCATCGGGCAGGCAAGAGGAGAGGAAATTATTAAACAAGCTGCCGGGAGCAAGTGTGTCCTGTCGCGATCAAGTCGCCTCCGTCTCCCGTCAAAACGAGGAAATTTAATACGGTCAGGAGGCCCACCCGCGGGTCGCTGTCACGCCACCCGGATGTAGTACGAGCTGGCACGTACATGAATGTGTTACTACGGCGAGCAGCCAGAGTATTGCAAAATATCAATGCTCCTATTAAAAAAAAGAGAGTGTTCGAGCATCATTTTGCACGTTGCAGAGGACAATACCTAGATAAAAAAAATGCTAGACTTGACGCCAGTAGTTTCCTCGATGCTCAGATAATAGAAAATAATTTCCTCACCATGCTCCCCTTGTTTTGCCATCACGTTCGCAGAAGAGAAGAATAATCTTTGTCTATTTATTAATTGTAATGGCCTGAGGATAATGCTTGCACATTGGAGCCCAAAATAAAAAAATGAAGCCTCGGTTGTGACATGACATCTGACTATCTGAGGCATTATTGATTCCGTGATGCACACTGTGGCCGCCCTAACGGACTGCTAATAAGTCTGCAACCACGAGGAAAACTCCTCTCATCCTCTGGCCGCGCCGCCCCCTCGGCCCTCCCAGTCCCATCCTCCAACAAAACCCCAGCCATGTGTCTCTCCCTTTCCTCCTCGTTTCCAAAGTCCACGGTCCGTTATTTTCTTCTCTCGCGTCGGTTCAAACTACGCAGAGACCCGGGCCCGGCATTGGCCCAGCACGAAAGGGCCCGGCACGACGGGCCGGCGTGCCGGGCTTAAGCAGGCTTCATGCCCGGGGATCGGCCCAAGGCACGTCTCGTGGGCCGATTTTCGTGCCGGGCTGGCCCGTCAAGCACGGGACCAGACATCGTGCCGGGCGGCCCAAAAGCCCGACACCAAAAAAACATCTCAACAGATTTCAAAAAAATTCTAGATGTCAAATCTAGACATGAATTATTCACATTTCACATGTATTCAAAGCACAAAGACAAACACCCCCAAATCCAAAAGGCCAAAACCCCCAAAACCACCAAGACAAACAGAGATAAGTTCAAATTATTAATGGAAGAGCTGCTTGTGCAATGCTGCCTCATTAAAAACCTTTCTAGGTAAAACTCACCCTTGTGAGAAACCCTAGAAAAGAAAAAAGAGTGTAGTCAGCTCAAGTTCAAGTTCAAAAGCCACCAGGCTAAATAGTTTTAGTGTCTTACAACAGCCACCAGGCTAAATGTCACTCACATCTCACTCTAACTCTCATCCCCAGCAACAGCACCAGCATTGTCCTCATCAAGCCATAGGTTCTTGAACTTCTCCTCCAGCTCCAAGTCCTCCACAGAATGTTGTGCTCTCCTCGCAGCCAGCTCCCAGTCCTTGATGATGATCAGCTGCTCCACAGTCTCCGGGTTCAACCTTCTGCGCCGATCCTCTAGAATCCTGCCAGACTGACTGAAACAAGACTATGAAGAAGTAGTTGAGACAGGAACCGACATAATATCCTTAGCCATAATAGAGAGAACTGGATATGTTAGTTTATGATCATGCCACCAATTAAGGATATCAAATGAATCATCATATGCCACAACATTGTCACTGTTATGATAGGCAGTGAGCTCACATGTACCAGCAATAAGAATGTTACTAGAAGGACCAGATGTACCAGATCCTCCTGGCCCTCCAAAGATCTTACCCCAAGCCTGCTTCCTTTTACCTGTCAAACCTGATGGATGGGCTGTCCTTGCTGGCCTTGCTGCAGCAAACTTGTTTTCATACTTGTTATACAGCTTGAAAAAACTCATGCTTAACTTCATTAGCATACAGATTGTAATTGTAGGAAGTAGACTTAGCAAGCAAATCAAGAGCCATATGCAAACCTCTCAATTTAGCTCTAGGGTCAAGAATAAATGCAAATAAATATAACATGGGAATTTTTTTTCAGTACTTCTCAAACTTCATCCTCATAGGGCCTATAACAGTTTCAAGTTTTGAATCACCCCGACATTCATGGAAATGAGTAGCAATTTCAATTATATGATGCAGAACCAAAGGACTTGTGGGATAATACACTCCAGATAGAGCAACAGTTGATTCATAAAACAACTCAAGGAATTCACAAACCTTTTCAGCAACATACCAGTGCTCACCTTTCAAAGCAGCATAGCCAATATTACCATTGATGAACACAGAAAATACATTCTTATATGGAATCAGGTGCTTAAGCATGAGATAGGTTGAATTCCATCTAACATCCATATCCAAACCAAATTTACGAGGTCTAACACCCTTAAGCAAACAGTAGTCTTTAAACTCAGCAATTCTTTTATTAGATGCATTCAAATAACTAATTGCAGTTCTAAAGATCTCTATATAAGGTTTCAGCCTTTTCAAACTAACTTCACAATGAGATTAATAACATGGCAAGCACACCTCTGATGCACAACATAGTAGGTTTTCTTAGATGGATTATCAGGATCAGTATCAACACCCAAGTAACCAGAAAAGATTGGAACCAAAATTTGCATAGCATTATTATTAGAAAAAGCATTATCTAAGGAAACAGCAAAGATCTTATCAGTCATTCCGAATGCCTCAACCACATCAGAGATACGTTCAGCAATGTTTGTACCAGTATGAGCCTCTTCAATCAATCTAAAACGAATCACATGTTTCTTAAGTTGCCAATCAGAATTGATAAAATGAGCTACAACAGTGATGTAATCCTCCTTTGCATTATCAGACTAGATATCATAGGTCAAACAAATAGAATTGACACCAGGAAAGACAATATGTTTTAAGTTATTAATAGTGTCAATGAAAAGCTTCTCCATATCTCTACTAGTTGAAAACCTAGACACTCTAACATGTCTAGGGTTATGAGCACGTTGAATGTAATCATCCCAAGCATCATTATCAGCAACAGATAAAGGCAGATCAAGCCTAGCAATCAATTTGCATAATTCAACCCTAGCAACATCAAGTTTGTATTCCCAGTTCCTATATGATCCATCAGGGTTCATAGCAAGCCTAGTTTGAACCATTTTAGCAAGATCAGCTTTCTTTTTACATGCATTTTGATGCCTAAGCAGATGACCAGTGCCAGCAGCAGATTTAGCAGACAATCTATGGCGACAAAACTTGCAAACAGCAGCAATACGCACGCTCTTATCATCCAAGATTTCATCAAAATTATCCCAGACAGGAGATCGACGCTTAGATCCACAGGACTGAGACTCACTTACCGGTGGCACAGGGGCCGCGACAGCCTCAGTGACGTTGCCAAGCCCGAGGAAGGCAGCAGCATCAGCGCCACCCGCGTCGTCGATGTTGTCGGGCACGTGACCATAGTCAACCAGATCTTCGTTGATGGTTGCAGGGTACACGGCCTCGTCGATGTCGTCCATGGCCACCGGCCCCCGCGGCTCGTCAGATCCCCGCTCTCGGTCCCGTTCCTCACGGCGAATGCGGCATCAGCTCATCGCCGACTTACTGTGAAGAAGAGGTAGCTAGGGTTAGGGTTAAACAGCTAGGGTTAGAGAGAGGGGTTGAGGTCTTGAGGAGGATGTACTTGCCTGCAAAGCCGGAGCCCAGCGCCGGAGAGATGGAAGAAGACAAGCTCGACGGAGGACGGCGGCGAGGATGACGACGACGCAGTGGACAGAGATGAGCAAACGGGCGAGGACGAGGTGAGGGAGAAGGATAGAGGGGGGGGGGAGGATGAGGTGGCGACGCGGCGGTGAAGGATGAGGCGGCGAGGCGAAGTCCAACGCGGCGACGCTCGACGAGCGACCGCTGAGTCGCTGCGGCGGCGAAGGGGATGGCAGGCGGGGGCGAGGGCGGGTGGGAATGGGGATTACGGTTAGGGTTGCAAGGGGAAGAGGCGCCGCGCGGGTTATATAATAGCCTGGGGGCGCCGTTTGGGCTGGCGCGGGGAGGCTGGGCCGCGGCCGCTCCCGACCGTTGGCGGGGGCAGCACCGCAACAGGCCGACCGTTGGGAGTGGCCGGGCCGGCACCGGGCCGAGGTCTTTTGGCTGGGCCGTGCCGTGCCGCCCGGCAGGCCGAACTAGCGGCCCAAGCACGGCCTGGTGCACGGGCCGTGCCTGGCCCGGGCCCGGTGACTTCGGGCCCGTGCCGTGCTTGGGCCGTGCCGGGTCGTCCGTGCTCGGGCCGGGCTAACGGGCCTCGGGCCGTACGCTCATCTATAATCTGCACGGACTTCTTCCATCCTAATTCCAACATGTGTGTAGAGAACTCTTCCATTTTAAAATCAACGCGAACAAGCGCACGCATGACTTCTCCCTTTTGAATTTTATCCTAATTAAGCTCGGCCTCGAATGATCTTGTGTCCTGCAAGCTAATTAGGCGTTGACAACCGAAGCTATATTTTTTTAATACTAGTAGTACAATAATTTGGGTCGACCTCGCCACGGCTAAAACGTGACACATCCACTATGCGCGTGGTTACAAACTAATTAAACAGTTCTCGGCTGCCGTAACAAACATATGCATATATAATGGGTCTCTTGTTTTGAACTATATTGAAATCTCAGAACACCAGCTGCCCTAGGTTGCTCAAAACTAGTCCTAATTAGTCTATACCGTCATTTTAGTTATATACTTTAGTCTTAATACATGCACGTGCCCACATGGTTTGGCGGTACCATCTATGGGTATGAGCCTATGACCACTATCAGATGTATCAACTCATATTGCAACTTGCACAAGTTGTTTAATTGGGACTTGGGAGGGTGGGAAGGGAAGGATTTTCAGGCGAGAGCAGTTGTATCTAGTATGCATTAAGCTGATGGACATGGAGGAAACCAATCTCGTGTGTGCGCGCGTGTAGAGAACAAAAAAGGGCCATTAGTATCGGTCATATGACCTGTTTTGTACTGGTTGAAGCAACCGAAGTACCGGTCGCAGCAACCGGTACTAAATGCGCCACCCATTTAGTACCGGCCGCAGCAACATGTGTTCATAGCGTTTTAGAGAGAACAAAAAAAGGTAAACTAAAGTTCATCTACACGGTGTGCAAACACACGCACGCACACAACTAGTGTGCATTAAGCTGATGCACAAGTTGACGACGAGATTTGATATCAACACGTGGTTATCAACCTTTTTATCTTTTTATAGTTTGACCCGCCGAAGCTTCTCCCCCTTCACGGCTGGCTTGCCGGAAAGGCAACAGGGGATCCTTCCAACTCAATTCAGATAATAACTTTCTGCTGTTTACTCACAAATCTGTTTTGCATGAACAGCGGGTATCAATCAATCAATATATATAATTAATGAACCAAAGGATTAAGAATTGGAATGACGATTTCACATGGTAACAAGGCAAAAAAAAATGTCATCAAAGTACGACCAATACCGTGCTAGGTTCTTGCCGACCCACTAATATGGTTATATATGATTCAAGGCCGGCGTACTACTCCCTCCGTTTAAAATTACTATAAGCTACTTCCTTCATTCTTAAATATATGATGTTTAAGACAAGCTATCTAATTAAAAAATGAACTAGCTACCTTGTCCTAACATCACATATTTGAGAATGGATGCCAATTCGTTAGAATAAGGCTTTGATAAGGGATTACTTTATGACTATTTTCATCTGTGATATATAAAAGTATAAACATGAGAAGATATTTTTGAGTATGAATTCAATGAGGTTAAGTTTATGCCACGAATATCATATATCAATAGAGAAATTGCTGATCAAATGCTTGTCATAGTGAAATGAAATAAACCTTGTAATTTTAGGTGGAGGAGGTGCGTGCGTGCTAAGTTCCATTCAGACAAAAGTTAAATTGTTTGAGTTGCATCTTCCAACCGTAACAGTTTGGAAGACCTAATGGTCGTTCCAACAGATCGTTGCAAGTCTTGCAACCTTTTGACTCAGTCTAGGCAAACTAAAAGTCAATCTCGCAGCTCGGAAGACAAAGAATGATTTGATATGGGAATAGGTTGAATATGGAACCAAATAGCTCTAGAAACCTTTCCAAAAAAAAAAGCTCTAGAAAGAGAAAAGTTTAAAGGACCCTAGAAACAACACTCTGAAAAGTGAAAACCAGTTAACCTTGCCCTCCAAGAAAGCAGGATTATCTTTTTTTTTGAACGTACAAGAAAGCAGGATTATTATTGGCACATGCTCAACTTTATTTGCAGCCTGCGGCCTGCGGGGCAGCAGCTACAGCTAAGCTAGCCAGCAAACATCCAATTCCACCTGGCAACTCGCGTTGATGAGTTGCCTGGAAGGTAGCGGGAAACGACTAGTGGGCAACTAGCACTACAGGACGCACGATTCCGGAATGGAACCACATGGGGTTGCTGCTACTGATGATGGTCACGACGTTTCGCTGTCTTGCTGGTGGTGGCCTTCGCTGCCCATGCAGAGCACTGTACCGTCAAAGACGTTTCCCTCCAGGAAAAATCAACGCCATCCTGAATGATTATTCAAGTGATTTGATTTGTCATGACGACCTCAAAAGTAACTAATAATCGTCAAAGAGAACGACACCGTTTCAGAGATCGTGTGTGTGAAGACGCTTGAGAATGACGGGCAAGTTTCGCTGGTCGTCACCCGCAAAAAAAAAAAGTTTCGCTCGTCATCGCAACGCTGCAACTTGCAATCCGGCCATTGACCGCCAAAGAAAGCGAGGAGCGCGGTCTTTGCGGGGCGATCACTAACGTGCGAGGCTTGCTCCCGAGTCACCAAAAGAGGATCTGTGAGGGCAGTCCCAATAAAAAAACATGCCACACCACGTCACATTGACGCCATATAAAAAATATCGTGGTGCTGCAAACCATAGCCGGGTGACGGAAGGCACCCGCCTAAGCCCAGAGGTGTGTACTCAGGGGTTAGCTAGTCCTAGCTCGATCTCGCTCAAGAACACGATGAACACAGCGGGATTAGAGTGGTTCGGGCCGCCGGAGCGTAATACCCTACGTCCACTGTGTGTTGTATTGCCTTGCCTCGAGAGACTTCGCGAGAGCTTGTGTGTGTCTGTAGAGCCTGTTTCGCCTAGAGTCTGTCTGAGAGATCTCCCTGCTAGAAGGAGGACGTGCTCTCCCTTTTATATGTCCAAGGGGAGCACGTACACTGAGCGGGGCCCCGACATGTGGACCCGGCGATGTATTATAAACTACATTTTGGCCTTCAATGCCTCAGATCCGGAGATTTTGTCGTCGGGTTCTGTGTGTAGCTTCTGACCAGGGATGGTCTTGAGCTGTCCTGTCAGAGTAGAGTCTAGCCTCTGCACCCGCGCGTCGAGGTCATGATGAAGTGCCGAACTACTGACTCAGTCACTGTAGCAGCGTGCACTGTTGCTCCAGTCAGTAGCTGGTCATCATGACTCGTCGCCCATGCACACGGCGCTGAGTCTTTAATGTTTGTCTTGGTAACTGACGAGCCGCCTCGGTAACTGGCGATCCACAGTGTGGACTGACAAAAGCTGCCCCGTGCCCAGAGGCAGCAGAGCCTGCCTCGACCACTCGCACTTAATGCGGGTGGGTGAGGGAGCTTCCAGCGGAAGCCTTGCGCCCGCGCCCGCGTCTGCGTGACACGTGGCGGCTCCGGACCCCTCCCGATCAGCTAGCTGAGCCGAGAGCTCACGGGGGTCCGGATAGGCACGTGGAGGTCCCGGACCCATCTGCGGGAGTCCGGATGGCACGTGGAGGTCCCGGACCCATCTGCGGGAGTCCGGATGGCACGTGGAGGTCCCGGACCCACCTGCGGGGGTCCGGGTCCGCGGCCACAGATACTGAGCATTTCCACTTCTAGGACACGTGGTGACACCGGACCCGTCCCCGAGCGGGAAGCGGGTCCGGGACCGTTGGTCCGGTGAGATAGAGTCGGACCTCAGGGGTCCGGCTGCTCAGCTCCTTAGGGCGTAGTTACGGATAACTACGTGAGTCTTGGCACAGTAGGAGTGGGTACCCCAGTTGCAGGGTACCGACAAAAAATTACAGCTTACAGAACACATTGCGTGCTTAATATTTAATTATGGGTAAAGAAAATCATCGATCATCTTTATCGTTCACATTCACTCGTCACATCTATTGGTATTTGTAATATCCGTCGGGATATATTTTTTATAGTTTTCGAACTTCAATGGAAGGCGACGTTTTCGTCGACAGGGAGAATGATTTTGTCAATTTCGAAAATTTGTCAGTTTAATCTTTTAAGACGTTCATAGAGATAGGGTTGCGTATGTGTCTTCACAAGAGTGTGTGCGTACGTGCGTGCGTTACGAGTGTCTGAGTTGTATTGTGTAACATCAAAAATATATATTTTCTCAAACTTTGAAAAACGATAAAATATCCCGAAGAGCTAGGCATTCCGCCGAACCGACTCCCTAATCACTCTAGACGCAAGGTCGCAATGTGTGTGCACGTGTGAAATGCCCCACCAACCAAGCCCAGGAGTCCAGGAGCTGGGGGGAGGAGGGGATCCCTGCGAGGGGGCAGTCAGCGGCTAGCCTCCGGAGCCCGAACGTGGTAGGCGCCTAACCGAGAGCCAGGCTAACGCGGGGCGGCTCTGGTCAAATGCAATTCCAGGCTTCCAGCAGGAACCATGGTCCAACGCTCCAAATTCAGGTGAGCCCCGCGTGCACACGGGCCTCTCGTCGTCGACGACGACGAGCGCCGTGTTCCGCATGGGTCGCCCCCGCGGCACGGCGGCTTGACCTGACCGGGGAGTCAACCTCCTCTAGAAGCCCAGCCCCACCAGGTGGCCCCGGGCAGGCGGCTACCGGCTAGCCTGCCTAGCCGGACGTCCCGTTGACCTGTCCGCCACCGCAATTACTGCCCGCGCCGGAGCGCGTCCCGTTCACTGTCCCCTGGGTGACCCTGTACATGCGTCGCGGAAGCATCGGCGTGCGGGAGCAAGGACTCGGGAGAGGAGGGTTTCCCCGTCAGCCCCGACTGATCTGATGTGCCCTGGGTTGTGGGTTGGTGGCCGCTGAACTGCTCCATCGCGGGTCGCGGCGGCGGCGGTGGTGCACCCCCCCGCGCGCTGCGATCTGGCCAATCCGGGGCGGGGCTATCCCCCATTGCCCACGGGTGTGCTGTGGGTAGGGGTGGTAATGGGCCATGGCCCTAATGGCCTCTTCACAGCCCAATAAAGCCTTTAAAATTTTTAGTTCAAAAATACATATGTTTAGAGCCCGGCCCTTTTAGGGCCCGATCCTTAGATTTTCTAGTTCAAAATGTTGGGCCCTTTACCACCCCTAGCTGTGGGGAGTGGGGTGATTTGGCTCTCTCGAGTCGTATGTCCTGCTGCTTGTCTTGGCATGGACACAGCAGGGTGACTAAGAACTCCAGAAGGCCCCTCCCACCCCTGCTTTTGCGAGAATTCTCTTTTGCATGCCACAGCAGGGTGACTAAGAACTCCAGAAGGCCCCTCCCACCCCTGCTTTTGCGAGAATTCTCTTTTGTCCGGACCTGGGGAAGCGATGGCCTGCCATTGGCTTCAACCGCAACAAAGGAAAAGGGGGGACGAGTGCGAGGCGATCGGCGTTTGAAACTTTTAACTCGCGAGTTGAGCCTTTTCCCAATTGGTCTGGGGTGCAAGATAGCTTATCCGCTGCAAAAGATTGTGTATGTCCCATCTGATATGGGATTTCACTGGAAACGTCGCTGCCATATGTGTGCGTGCGTGTCTGTTTGTGTGAAATAAGTGTTATTACACATCCAGCATGCCATACCCGCTGCAAAGAGATTTCATTCCTCACATATCGGAATTTCTTGCGAAAATGTCACCGACATAAATGTATATCCGTGTGGAATTAGTAAATTTCACATAGGAAGTTTATGCCTAGTTGGAAATGGCATTTCATGGAAAATGTCACGAATAGGGATGTATATTTATGTGTGCATAGTGTGTTTCATATGATCAAAGAGACGTGAATACAGACATGGAGCGAGATTTTTGGACAAATGCCTACCGGTTGAGAAGGTTCCCAGTGAAATGCACTATTTTAACACCGACTATACATATATGAAACAGTACATATATGTGCGACTATATTTCTAATAGAAACAGTACATAAAAGGTACTATTTTAAAGCAACTAGTAAAAAAACAGTAAATGAGAAGCAAACGATAACCCTGTTTGGTTCTCCCTAGCGCAACTTACGCTACGAGAGAATCTTGTATGCATGGAGTATTAAACGAAATTTATTTGCAAAACTTTTTCAGGGATAGATGCAACTTTGCGCGACGAATCTAATGATGGTAATTAATTCATGATTGGCTACAATAATACTACAGTAACCATCCTCTAATCGTGCAGTCAGATGCCTCATTAGATTCGTCTCACGAAGTAGCGCAGGGTTCTGAAGATGATTTTGTAATTAGATTTTATTAATACTAGTAATTACTGGTCAAAATAGCACTGTTCATTAGCATAAACCAAACCAAACAGGGCCGATATTCTCATTTGAATTCGATTGTACTAGATGGAAGTTGACAAACGAATTTATTTCAAAAAAAAAAACGAAGCCTGCAAAGTCGCTTTGCGTTGATGCTGCCGCGCAGGGATCATGCAGTGGATTCAATCCCGTCAGCGAGCCACGCACGTTTTCTTCCTTCTGGAAGACGGTCTGCTTAATTAAGTCCTCCCCGCTGAATTATTAGCAAACACAACCCGATCCCATTCCCACGCGAGAACAGTGCGCCTTCTAGAAGCGAGCGCCCGGCTCCCAGGCGGCCAAGCGCCCAAGCCCCTGCCCAGTACCCAGCAGACCTGCTCACCTGCACGGCTGCACAAGCAGCGACCGCACCACGCGCTGGTGTCGTGTCTTGGGCTCTTGGCAAGTTGGCATCCAAGCGCGGCGGAAGCGCCCTCCTCCCGGCCCCGGGCCCCACACCTCGCGAGCCAACCCCCTTTGAAACCGTTCCGATCCGTTCCGTTCCGTTCCAACGCATCGCCCCTACAAATACCCCACCCCCCAACCCTCTCTCAGCACTCGGCAGCCTCTTTCCACCGCAAAACGGGGCAAGCGCGCGCACGCACGCACCCCCAGAGAACACGCCCACAGCCGGAATCGCCGGGGAAACACGGTGACAGCTCAAAATTCCCTCGGCGCTGGGCGGGGATTAGTAGCGGAGTAGGAGGCGGCGGCAGGGGAGCAGGAGGAGGAGGGGTACGGAGATGGACGCGGCGGGGGAAATCCAGAAGGTGGCGAGCATGCGGCTGGGGAACAGCGGCTCCATATGGCGGCGCGGGGACGACGTGTTCTCGCGCTCGTCCAGGGATGAGGACGACGAGGAGGCGCTGCGGTGGGCCGCGCTCGAGAAGCTGCCCACCTACGACCGCGTCCGCCGCGCCATGGTCCCGCTCGGCGGCGACGGCGCCGAGGCGGGCGCGGGCGGCGGGAAGGGGCTCGTCGACGTGCACAGCCTCGACCCGCAGCAGCGCCGTGCGCTGCTGGAGCGCCTCGTGCGCGTCGCCGACGAGGACAACGAGCGCTTCCTGCTCAAGCTCAAGGACCGCGTCGACAGGTACTGTATCAAGCAAGCCCACGGCCGCTCCGCTCGTTCGTGATGAGCCGCGCGGTTGCCGCCGCACTCCCCCCTCCCGCCGGGTGTTTGACGATTTGCGCGCGCGCGCGCGGCGTTTCATTGTTGCAGGGTCGGGATCGACATGCCCACGATCGAGGTGCGGTTCCAGAACCTCGAGGCGGAGGCCGAGGTGCGCGTCGGCAGCAGCGGCCTCCCAACCGTCCTCAACTCCATCATCAACACGGTCGAGGTACGCGCGCGGCCAATCGCGCCCGTTCGTTTGTGCGTTGTGAGATTCCGCCTGCATATGCGCCACTGAATGATGACTGATTTTGAATGCGCCTCTTCGACTCAGGAAACGGCGAACGCGCTGCACTTACTGCCCAGTAGGAAGCAGACCATGCCCATCCTACACGACGTCAGCGGAATCATCAAGCCTCGCAGGTACTGGAGTATAAGATGATAGCTATTCGTAGTTTTCTCTCCTCAAGCATGTCAAATTTGTTTCCTATTTTTACGGAGTTGATGAGATGTTCCTTTCGACAACTAGAATAATACAGTTGTTCCCTCGCAAAAAAAAATACAGTTGTTTTTTTTTTGTTGGAGACTGGATTGACTAGTAATCTGGGGCTCTAGGGATTCAAGTTCTACGCTTCTTCCACCAGTAAACCTCACGTTCTTTACGTTGTGTGCAGGTTAACCCTTCTGTTAGGCCCACCCGGATCAGGGAAGACCACTTTGCTGCTCGCGTTGGCTGGAAGGCTTGCCAAAGACCTCAAGGTACTGGAAAATGGAGTGTGCACTATTGCATTCATATGCAATAATTACGACTTCCAGAACCCAATCTGTATTCGCTCAATAACTGCATGTCATGAAAATCTGTTGTTCTCAAGTTATGCTAAAAAATGGGCAGCCAAGATTAGAAACAGAGTTTTTTTTTTTTAAAAAAGAAGAAGATTAGAAACAGAGCACCTTTGGTCGGCAACTGCTTCAATGCTGTACAGATTACCGAAATGTACAGTGCCTAATGTGACGAGTAACTCTGCAGGTTAGTGGCAAAGTGACCTACAATGGGCACGAGATGACAGAGTTTGTTCCAGAGAGGACGGCTGCGTACATCAGCCAGCATGACCTCCACATTGGGGAGATGACTGTGAGGGAGACTCTTGCGTTCGCAGCACGTTGCCAGGGTGTTGGCTCCCGCTTTGGTACGATTCTGAGCAATTAGTCACGTCAGCACATGCATGTTCATTTGTGCCTCTTGCCTACTGTGTGAGATTTGCATGGTTTCACTGATATGCTTATCATGTTTTACTTCTTTCCTTTTATGTTAATAGATATGCTGACTGAGCTGTCGAGGCGGGAGAAGGCGGCCAATATCAAACCTGATGCTGATATTGATGCATTCATGAAGGCAAGTGAAGCACTGAACCCAGACCAAACCCAGTAGTTTTTCCATCTTTTGATTATATTTTCATGAATATTTAACGAATTCTAATCAAAACTGACTATTATTTTTCTGCTTAATTTAATTAGGCATCCGCAATGGGTGGGAAAGATGCCAGTGTGGTCACTGACTATATGCTGAAGGTATGTGCAACTTTTAGCCTCACCCCTGAGTAATTCTAGATTGAAATACTCCATGTCGTAATTACGTACATATTACTTGTTGCAGATACTAGGACTAGAGGTATGCGCGGACACGATGGTAGGGGATGAAATGATCAGGGGCATATCTGGTGGACAACGAAAGCGTGTGACAACCGGTAAACATTCTTTTATAACGATTTCAGCTCAAGAGCATTGGCTTTGCTGAAGTGCTGTCTGAATGCTGAATGATATCATTTGGATGTTTCCTGTAGGTGAGATGCTGGTTGGTCCAGCCAGGGCGCTTTTTATGGATGAGATCTCGACTGGGCTTGATAGCTCCACTACCTTCCAGATTGTTAACTCACTCAGGCAGTCGATCCACATCCTCGGTGGCACAGCAGTCATCTCCTTGCTTCAACCAGCGCCTGAGACATATAACCTGTTCGATGACATTATTCTCCTCTCAGACGGCCAGGTTGTGTACCAGGGCCCTCGAGAAGAAGTTATCGAGTTTTTTGAGTCCATGGGTTTCAGATGCCCTGAGAGGAAGGGTGTTGCTGACTTCTTGCAAGAAGTATGTACTGTGCCACCTTATTTCAGTATACACCCGCATAATGTTCTTGTTACCATATCTCCATTTGAAATTCTGAGCAGGTGACTTCGAAAAAAGATCAGAAACAGTACTGGGCACGGCGTGATGAGCCCTACAGGTTTGTGACGGTGAAGGAATTCGCAATGGCATTCAAGTCATTCCACACAGGGAGAACTATAGAAAATGAGCTTGCTGTCCCATTCGACAAGAGCAAAAGCCACCCAGCCGCACTAACAACCACGAGATATGGCGTGAGTGGCAAGGAGCTGCTGAAGGCAAACATAGACCGTGAGATCCTTCTCATGAAGAGGAACTCTTTTGTCTACATGTTCAGAACCTTCCAGGTATGTCACTACTCCAAAGTTCCAAACAGTATGATTGATTGGCATGTAAGTAAAAATAACTGAAACATGACTGACTCCTTGGTTCTTTGGCATTACAGCTGATGCTGATGTCAATCCTTTCAATGACTCTCTTCTTCCGCACGAAGATGAAGCATGACTCTGTGATTGATGGGGGCCTCTACATGGGCGCACTCTTCTTTGGCGTGCTTTTGATCATGTTCAATGGCTTCTCTGAGATGGCAATGACCGTCTTCAAGCTGCCTGTATTCTTCAAGCAGAGGGATCTCCTTTTCTTTCCAGCATGGTCCTACACTATACCTTCATGGATCCTCAAGATACCCATCACATTTATCGAGGTCGCGGGTTATGTATTCTTGACATACTATGTCATTGGCTTCGACCCAAATATCAGCAGGTGAGATTTGCCGATTGTTTAAATGTGTATCCTTATACATTCTTATTACTCAGGTAATGTATTGAGAATGTTCTAACAGTAGTAGTTGCCCTCAGGTTCTTCAAGCAGTATCTGCTTCTGTTAGCAATCAATCAGATGGCAGCGGCACTCTTTCGCTTTATTGGTGGGGCAGCGAGGAGCATGGTTGTTGCTAATGTCTTTGCATCATTCATGTTGCTGGTTGTCATGGTGTTGGGAGGATTTATTCTAGTAAGAGGTAAGAACTCGTATTTCTCTCTTTGTAATTCTTTGCAATGTGGCTTCTTCATAAACCAATATTTCTTTGTATCTCGTCTTGCAGAAAAAATAAAGAAATGGTGGATCTGGGGGTACTGGATCTCCCCAATGATGTATGCGCAGAATGCCATTTCGGTGAATGAGATGTTGGGGCACAGCTGGAACAAAATATTGAATAGCACTGCCTCCAACGAGACCCTAGGTGTGCAAACCCTTAAGTCCCGTGGAGTATTCCCAGAAGCAAAGTGGTACTGGATTGGCTTTGGTGCTATGATTGGGTTCACCATATTCTTCAATGCTATCTTCACTCTTGCCCTTACATACCTCAAACGTGAGTAACTCCCAAACTGATTTGTGACATATTGTTGTTGGATTTCACAAAATCTGAACCTGCGAATGGTTTATCTTGTTATTTTCCAGCATATGGCGACTCTCGGCCATCAGTATCTGAAGAGGAGCTGAAGGAGAAGCATGCCAACATGAAAGGCGAAGTTCTGGATGGCAATCACCGGGCTTCAGCAAGCAGTCATCGACCAACAGGAATCAACACTGAAGCTGATCCAGCAATCGCAGAAGATGATTCTGCCCTGACTAAACGGGGAATGATACTCCCATTTGTCCCGCTTTCACTCGCCTTTGATAACATCAGATACTCTGTTGACATGCCACAGGTGAAATATACAAACCTGTTTCTTTCACACTATCAACAAAGGTAATTAATCACGACTTTGTAACCTTGGTTGTGAAATCAATTCAGGAAATGAAAGCACAAGGTGTACAAGAAGATCGTCTGGAGCTCCTCAAAGGTGTCAGTGGGTCTTTTAGGCCTGGTGTGCTGACCGCACTAATGGGCGTCAGTGGCGCAGGAAAAACTACTTTGATGGATGTGTTGGCGGGAAGAAAGACAGGTGGATACATTGAAGGAGACATCAGCATTTCAGGATACCCGAAGAAACAGGAGACCTTCGCACGCATATCAGGATACTGTGAACAAAATGATATCCACTCGCCGCAGGTGACAGTCTATGAGTCACTGCTTTTCTCAGCGTGGCTCCGGCTTCCCAAGGATGTTGATTCAAATAAAAGAAAGGTCAGTTCCAGAAAACTGTTGTCATTTCGACCTTCAGTGGATATTTCTTGGTAGATAGTTGCTTACCTTTATGTGTGCAGATCTTCGTTGAAGAGGTGATGGAGCTTGTGGAGCTCAAACCGTTGAGGGATGCTTTGGTTGGACTCCCTGGAGTGAATGGTCTGTCAACTGAGCAGAGGAAAAGGCTTACCATTGCTGTGGAACTTGTCGCAAATCCGTCAATCATCTTCATGGATGAGCCAACCTCCGGGCTTGATGCCCGGGCAGCTGCAATTGTGATGCGGACAGTGAGGAACACTGTCGATACTGGTAGGACTGTGGTCTGCACGATACATCAGCCTAGCATTGACATATTTGAAGCATTCGATGAGGTGAGCGAGGTTTCCCATAGGATTTTCTTCCAACTACTCTCTACTCACTGGTTACCTTTGCTAGATTGGTCATACTTGTTTCACTGTGGTTGCTTTTCCACTTTTGAACTATGTTGCAATGCAACTTGCAAGGTCTAAAATGTTTGATTAATTCTTGCAGCTTTTCCTGATGAAGCGGGGTGGAGAAGAGATCTATGCTGGTCCACTTGGCCATCATTCTTCAGAGCTTATCAAGTATTTCGAGGTAAAATGATATTACAGGAATCCTAATACCCACCTATTGAAATTCTTCAAAATTACCGAGAAGATCATGTGGTTTTATATTATCCAGGGGATTCAAGGGGTCAGCAAAATTAAAGATGGCTACAATCCGGCAACATGGATGCTGGAAGTGACTGCAGTCTCTCAGGAACAGATTCTAGGTGTTGATTTCAGTGAGATGTACAAGAAATCTGAACTCTTCCAGTAAGTAAATTCCAATCCACTAGTCTATTCATCAATTCATCTTTGAGAGTAATAAGTAGGAAAAAAACACTATAAGCAACTAAAATATAATTACGGTGGGCCAATATTTTGTAACTTACCATACTAAAGTTACCGGCAGAACGAAGTACCAGTTGGTTGCTTCTCATGATTATCGGCCTTCCTTCTCAAGACATTTTCTTCAGTAGATGATGGGTTGCTTGTTATTATGTTTTACAGGAGGAACAAGGCCTTGATAAAGGAACTAAGCCAACCAGCGCCAGGTTCGAGTGACCTGTATTTCCCTAGCAAGTACGCGCAGTCTTCCATCACACAATGCATGGCTTGCCTGTGGAAGCAGAACCTGTCATACTGGAGGAACCCTCCTTACAATACCGTTAGGTTCTTTTTCACTACTGTCATTGCTCTCCTCCTCGGCAGCATCTTTTGGGACCTTGGCGGCAAAGTGTAAGTCACGCTGAATTGTACAATTGCTTGTGGCTAACAAGTGGCGACCTTCAAAATTTTGTTGACATTTGCTTCTTAATCCAGGAAAACATCACAAGACTTGTTAAACGCCATGGGATCAATGTACTCTGCGGTACTGTTCATTGGTGTCATGAACTGTACCTCAGTTCAGCCAGTGGTGGCTGTGGAGCGGACTGTCTTTTACCGTGAAAGAGCTGCGGGCATGTACTCAGCTTTCCCATATGCATTCGGACAGGTGAATGGTTCTCCTGGAAATAAATTCCATATGGGTCTTTTTCTGCTGCTGGCTGCCCCATATTATAGAGAGCAGACCACTGATTAACTCGTGTCCTGACAGGTTGTCATCGAGCTCCCATACGCACTTGGCCAGGATCTCATATACGGTGTCATAGTGTACTCTATGATCGGCTTCGAGTGGACGGTTGCCAAGTTCTTCTGGTACCTCTTCTTTGGGTATTTCACACTCCTCTACTTCACATTCTACGGCATGATGGCCGTTGGCATGACACCAAACTACCATATCGCCGCGATCGTGTCCTCAGCATTCTATTCTATGTGGAACCTCTTCTCCGGGTTCATCATCCCGCGACCCGTAAGCCCTCGCCATACCACTGTTCTTAATCCTGTTTCCCAACTGTTTCCACAGCTTATTCCCGTTCTTGCTTTACGCTATGTTCAGAGAGTGCCGATTTGGTGGAGGTGGTTCTGCTGGATATGCCCCGTGGCGTGGACGCTTTATGGGCTGGTTGTGTCACAGTTCGGTGATATGATGACGGAGATGGACGATGGCAGGACTGTGAAGGTGTTCGTGGAGGACTACTTCGACTTCAAGCACAGCTGGCTGGGGGGTGTGGCCGCTGTGGTCGTGGGGTTCACAGTTCTCTTTGCTGTGCTGTTCGGCTTTGCGATCATGAAGCTCAACTTCCAGAAGAGATGATGACGACATAGGAGCTAGGAATCATGTCCTGAACAAAGGATTTTGCATTGGTTCTGTCGCAAATACATTTGGCTGTGCATATTAACGGAGTACAACATGTCTATAGATTCATTAATTACTTGTAAGAGGAGGATGGCGTAGTATTTTGTAAGAGTATTTCACTTGTGGTAAATTTTGTAAGCCGGGTCACCCATAGCAATTGCACTATCAGTTGGTGAAGGCAAGGAAAACACCAGATGCCTCGTTGACTTAGCATTTCTTTTGGGCCTACATTGATATTCTGAATACTGGAAGAACATGCCAGAGAAAAAAATCTTAAAACTTGGCTGTCGTGGTCTTGCTTTCATGTTTCTTTGCATGATATATGCGCCCACAGAACAGAGGACCAAGAAACATGCCAGCGAAATCATCACGCTGACCTTCCAGTAGCCATCGGCGTTTTCAAATTCAAATGAATGATTCCACAATGAACGTTGAATATCTAGAAGGGAAGGGACCGTGCCTGCATGTGGAAGTTGTAGCAGGAAATTAAAAATGCCCGGAATTCTGATGAGGACGGATTGGAATCTTTTTCTCGTGTTTGCGATCTGTTAGGCCCAACCAATTCACATGCGGCCATCAGCAAGGCTTGGACTCCACCGCGACGACGACAAAATAAAACTTTTAAAAATCCGATGAGACGTCTGTGGCGGCTACGACCCTCTCGTGAACCCGATCGATCCACTCAATTGGGACTTGACCGCAGCGCACTTCATTTTCTCCCTCCATTTTCGGAAAGGGGATATCTATCCGGTAGTTAAATTAGTTCCAAATATGCTTAGGAAAACATGTTTCAAATACGAAAAGGTTATTAAACTACCCTCAGCTGTGTGGAATCTGCTAAGCGCTCTGGGTCGACGTGGATCGGCAGTACCGTACCTCTCGCTTCTTTGCGCTTCAATTTTTTTTAATTAAGGACTTATTCGGTTGCACATGAATTTATTCTCAGAAATATTAAAAATAATAAGATACATAACAAGATATTAGAATTTATTTCGGTCAAAAACTATTTATAACAAAATAAACTCATAATACGTACAACAAGAGACTGTGATTAATTCTACACCTCTAGACTCATGAATTGATTCCCGATCTCCTATTGTAGCTATCATGAGTCTATTTGTCGGTGTTTTTTTGACCACCGGCTCCTGATTCTCGTGGATTGCACGTTTAAGGACGGATGGTGTATAGGAAGACACAAGGATTATACTGGTTCGGGTCGCTCGAGAGCGTAATACTCTACGTTCAGTTCGAGGCTGCTCGTGTATCGTGCACCAGTTTGCAGTAGGGGTGTGCAAACGGTCGAGAGAGGGAACCGGCATCCCAAGTCTCTGGTGTGTGTGTGTGCGCGCGAGCGTGGTGGAAACTAAGCTGGGCCCAGGCCGCAACATGGGCCTGGGCCGGAAAAGTGGCCTGCGCAAGACCCCTGCTTGGACCGGTTTTGGCCTGACCGCCGGCCGGTTGCTCTCGGCCGTCCATCGCCGCGGATCAGCATCCGACGGTCGACCGCGATCTTCGTGAGATCAAAATCCGGCGACGCCGGTCAGCTCCCCCAAAACCTAATTTCCATTTGCTGCCCCTCCCCTTTCTGTCTCGCGCACGGCGGTGGCCATGGGTGGCCGGGGAAGGACGGCGGTGCCGCCGTGGACCCCCTCGCCGGCGGGCGCCTTCGCTCTTGTGTGAGTGCGCCGCAGTCAAGCGGTGTTGCGGCGGTGCTTGAGCCCGCACGCGCGCATCCCCGGTGTCCCGGCGGTGGCAGCGTCGTCTGTGCCGTGCGCCGGCAAGCGGCGGCACGGGTCTGAGCCGCACAAAAGCGGTGGCGGTGGCGGTGGCGCACAGACCAGGTAAGTCTGGCGGCCCCTTTTCCTCTAGGGTTAGGGTTTGCTTTTTCTTTTTCGATTCGAGATCGATTTGTTTTTCTTTTCTCTGAGGCTTTCGATTCAAGGGCGAATCATGCTTTCCCCATCTCAATCTACACTCTAGTGTAGGCTCTGATACCAATATTAGACTTTAGGATCACACAGTACACAGATCGGATGGGATTCCTTCACCTTTCACATGAGTTACAACAAGAGGTCCTAGATCTAGTACATGAACAAAGATAACATAGGGATAAAGAGGATGGACCCTCGCTGCCGTCGCTTGAATTGGAGCTGACCATCTCTGGTTCGGTGATGGAGATCCGCTATAGGGCGGCGACGAGCTATGTAGAGACGTCTCGGGCGCAGCAGCGGAGTCAAGGACGATGACAACGTCGCCGGTGGACGAGCGTCGACGGCGGCGGCGGTGAGTCTTCCCGTCGCTGTAGCGCACCCTCTAGATCAGGTAGGGTTTGGATAGTGGGACAGTGGCGGCTGTGGTGAACCTCGTAACCCTAGCCACTGGCCCCCAGCTCCTATTTATGACACTGCGCGAAGGGGGCACACCAACCTTGTATTGGGCTAGACGCTCCCGATCAGAGCTCGATTCAAAGGCTCAGTTGGTCGTTGGACCAACTGGTGGAGATCAACCCAACAAGACCATATCCGATCCGACGGATGATAACACGCAACCGAGTAGATTATCAGTCGGCCATTTCTGGAACTGACAATTGGCATCCCACATCATCTGTTTTTCCCTAGACGTCACTACAGGGGTTCCCCCGTTCTCCCTGCCCCTCCTAACGTCGCACGTTACACGTTGTCCTGGAGGTCATCGATGCCTGTTGTCCCCAGAGGTCACCAACGACTCTGGCCGTGTTTGGTAAAGTGTCAAATCAAGTTTACACAAACAGACGAATGTCCGCATGGAGTACTAAATGAAGTCTATTTGCAAAACCTTTTCAAGGACGGATGTAACTTTTTGAGATGAATCTAATGACGGTAATTAATTGATGATTTACTACAGTCAAAGGGCTAAAAAGTTTTCCTCTAATCACGCGGTCAAATGCCTCATTAGGTTCGTCTCGCGATTTACACGGGGGGTTGTGGATGTGGTTTTGTAATTAGACTTCATTTGATACTCTAAATTAGTGGTCAAATGGCCAAAAAGTTTTTGCGAAATTTTTTTTCCACCTCAACCAAACACGGCCTCTGTCCCAATAGAAGCCATCCCTAGCATTCAAGCATTTCATTGTTTTTTTCTTGCATGTATTCATGCATTCGGATGTTTACTTGGTCACCCTGTGTTGATCCTCACGATCGGCGCCGCCTGGCATGCTACTCACCAGTGTTGCACCAGGACGCCAATCAGCCTGCCCTGTATTTCACGTTGACGACTGAAGATCGAGCTCTTTGCTAAAACTGTTTGTTCTCATTTAAATTTTGATATACTTTTTTATTGTGTTGCTTATAGGGAACATGTATTTTAGGTTTATGTGTTTATAGAGATCCATGATACATGTATCTATACTAAAAAAATTGAAACAATTAAAAATGTTTTCTACCAAAATTATTTCTACCGTACCTCTTATGGAAATCCCACTTGCCAGACAGATAGGTTTGACTGGAGGTGTGGAGACAAAATTAATGTTGGTTTCCATTGAATTTGCTTGCTTTGGCCATGTATGAAATATTTGCTCTTTTACTCGTGATTACTCAATGATCAATGTCTATGAATACATCAATAACTGTGGTAACTTAATTCGCATTATACTTAATATCATTTGCCATCATTCATTGTACTATGTATTTTGATATATTAATATAAATTTTGTTTACATGATCTTTTCAAAATATTTCCTGAATTGTTTAATATAAAATTTATGCTATGCGATATTTTTTTATTACTAAACATTTTTAATTTGTTTGATACTAAATTGTCATTTACTATATTCTTATTTATAAAATTTATTTAAAACTATATTCTCTCTGCATGAACACTTTTAGTATAAAATACAAAATTATTATTTACTTAGACTTTATATAAATATAAAAACCTTATTTAATATATTTTTATTACACATGCATGCGGCTCCACTAGTATAGTCATAAATAGACCAAGCATCCATTTACCTCAAGACACTAGTGTCCGCGCCACTGCTCACGCCAATCGCCAAGTCGCAGTTCCAACGATAATTTCCTCATATTTATGAGGTTGCCACCCACGCCAGTTGTCAAGTTGTCTCTCCAGTTACAATGGTAATGTCCTCATATTTATGAGGCTCAGAGATACAAAGTATGACCCAAACTCTATTTTTAATTGTAACATCCAAAAATTTAAATTTTGTTTGAATTTAAAATAATTTTATTCAAATGGTGTTTGTGCTTAAAAAATATAAACTTTTATTTCTCTTCCTTCCTTCTCCAAATCATCCCAGCTCATTTTTCCCCTCTCCCTTTCGTTCTCCCACAAAGCCCACCTCTGCTTGGTCCAGCAAGCCAAACCGGCCGAGTCCATCCCACCTCCACCCCTCTCTCTCCCACCGACGCACCGGTCCCACTTGTGGGCGCCACCCCCTACCACGCGCCCCTTACCTTCCATATAGGGCTGCGCGCGCCCCCGCGCCCCGCCCTCCTTCCATCTTTACGCCGCCTTGATGGCCATAATGGCCCCTGTGTGGCCGTAATCCAAACAAGCTCTTACTCTACGTATCCGAATGTTTCAGTATGTGTTTTTGATGTTGCAAACATTAAAATTTTTACCACAGGTTGTATTGTTGATGTTGCAACGCCGTCTGAGAAAACACAAACGAATTAACAAAACGAAGATCACGACGGCGGCACCAGCTGCTTGCTAGCAAGATAAAGTAGTTAAACGGGTCGGGTGTCACGTACGTTCTCGCTCTGAATTTCAACGCGTACTACAGCACTCCACCCTGAGGCCAGTATAAACTAGCCCTTTGGCCTTCAAGTTGAGCTCCATACGCATGCCAGGTTTTACAAATATAAATATCGACATCATGAGGTTAACAAATTGTTAACGGTCTACGCATGTGATTTAGGACTAGACTTTAAACAAATGGTGGTTGGCTGCCGTCACTCATCGAGATGAAGCATATATGTACTGGAATGATCGATGGAAACAACCATCCGGGCAGCGGAGGATCGGTCAGCGAGTGTTACCAGCCTTTTATAATTTTATTATTTATGTTCATGGTTGATGGAAGCTTCTTTTCCGGGTTAATTTGCTTGGAGGAAAGCGGGAAATAAAGGTCAGATGACCCACCAGAAGATTAATATTCCTCAGGATTATTCCCATATATGATCCCAACTCCATTTGCTCGCGCCGATCATATATCAGAGAAGGTAAGAAAACTCGGCTTGAAGAGAACAGCATATACATGGCCGCAAAAAAAGAAAGAAAGAAAGAAAGAAAGAAAACAGCCTACAGGATACAGATGTATGCATAAAGTAGGAATACAATCGAGGCTTTTGGTTGTAATATTTTTCAGTATGTGCACATACTCATGCATTAAACTGAGACGTCTAGAACAAGATGGTTAGTCCATCGAAATTAAGCACCTGACCAGATGGACGTGTATGCATGGTTGAGTTGAAAAGAGAAGAAAAGACGAAGGCAGGCAGGCAGGCCCGCGGTGGTCGTCGTTGCAGATTGTGTCCACCCGGCCGGGGCTCCGCTCAACGACAACGGCCGGGGCGGTGAACAGAAGGAAGGCGCGTTTCGGTCCAGCACGAGGTACGGTTCGAGAGTCAAGCAAAGACCTGGTAAGAGAACTGGACCCTGCTGGGCAAGCAATGCAAACAACTCTGGTCAGCTCCGCGGCTTAGTCCAGCACGGACCCTGCCGCCCTGGACTGCGCCAACCCCGTGGCGTGGCGTGCTTGGGATTTGGGAAGACATGCGGAACGTGAACCAGCCAGCGGGTCGTCGGATCGGCCGCTTCAAGATGAAGCGCGCGGGGGGGGGGGGGGGGGGGGGGGGGGGGGGGGGGGTAATGCGTTAATTAAGGTGGCTGACTGACCGGTTGAAGTTGTAGAACAGAATTCGATGGGACAAAACATGGTTTGTAAGATGACAAAACATGTACTAGTACAAAGGACTTTGTTAGCGCACGTGGTGTGAGAACCACCCAATTTGATACTATTTTAAACGAACCGCCGGTCATTATCATCCAGATGAGAGTTAACACGTGCTTGCCGGAGAGCGTGCCACGTGTTATCCCACATCTAGAGACACGAATAACCGACACGTCATTCATCTAAAATAATATCAAATCCGGTAGTCCCGGTATGTGCTCCAACATACGCCCAGAATCAGCATATACACATACCGTACACAATCGAATACATAGCCAACAATCCACAAAGAGCAGTTATATAAAACCAAAGTTCGAGACTTAATATTACAAGTTCAATATAGGTGGGTTTCAAGCTTCACTTTACAAGCCTTGGGCTCACGCAAGTCATATTAAACAGAGATTTAGAGCTTATTGAAAATACATGCTCTCCCGAAGCTCAGCTACGATAAAACTTACTTAAAATGATGATGCCTTGCTCAAGGACATCACCACAGCAGCAACAGCCTACTCTTCCCCCGCATTAGGATCAGCGGGGTAGAAATGGCCGAACACCACTTCTGGCTCACCTGCAACTAGGTTTAGAAAGCACCCTGAGTACAAAAGGTACTCCGCAAGACTTACGCGATTAAATAAACAAGGATCATGCAAAGGCTCAAGGAGAAGCTTTAAGTTTAAGTACTTATTGCATAAGCATAAGCTGCCTAGACTATCACCTAGCAAACTTAATTAATCTTGCCCAACCCCCAGAATTTTAGTTGATTAAGAGAGTAACACAAAATACATAACAGATCCTCAACATGACATGAAACCAAAGCCAACAAAACCGAAACTCTCTATGAAGAATTCGACGGACCAAGAGCTTGCTCATATCTGAGAGCGCGGCAATTCGAATTGATTATAACCTTGCAAGGGTGTACTACTTTACCCACACGACATGAGGACCATGCGACTCACCCAACCGATCACGCCGGGCAAGGGGGTACTCACGTCAACCGTTCCCAACCCGGCTCAACCGTTGAGGGTACGCCCAGCTTGCGCGTGGAGACTTAGTTCCACCGAGGACATCTCTAAATTTTCCTACACATAGTTCCACTCGGGGACCTGCTAAGCCTCCCTGCATAGCCCGATGGCCACGCATCTGGGACCGGGCCCCAATGATCAAGTCAAAGAAGGTATTTGGCTCATCCGTTCCATTATATTGGATATGTGGTAGCACGGAAAGGTGCTCAAGGCCGATGGCATCAACTCGGTCCTTAATCGATCCAAGCGGACTATGCCCATGTGACTTCATTCTCTAGGCCCTACTATTCCGCTCGAATCTCGATACTACCAAACCCATACCACTAAACCAAACCAGTGCGATCAAGGGTAACCAGTAAGTGTGATCCTCCAGACTATTCCTGTCTAGCGAGCAAAAGAAGTACTCTAAGCCAGGCTAAGCATCTAGTCAGATTAAGTTATTGCTGACTAACAAGTGACAAGGACATGGTTAACAATTCAAGGAAGATAATGCAGGAAATTAGGTATAAGAATGCAATACATACATACTATAAATAACCCAACATTACCCGGTGGGATAACTAACTCAGATTAAGTAGGAGCAAGGAATCATGCTTAGCTGCTTGCCTGGGTTAACTTCCGACTCGACCACGAACGGGACTCCGGGTTCGGGCTCCACGGGCTCGGCGGGTTCCACGGGTTCGTTCTCCGACGGTCCGGTCACTAAAATGCATGAATGCGATGCAAGAATTAAGAAATGATCTTAACAACATGCAAAAATCATGAAACAATTTGAGCATGCAGAGGACAATGCAAAGAACTCATGAAAATTGGTTTTGCAGTAAAAGTATTTTCCTAAAAAATAACCATAAATATTTTAGCTTTCAGCCACTCTAAACAAAGTAAAACAGAAAAGGCATGCAACCTAAACTAAACAAATCCAAGAAAATTATCTTGGATACGGGGCATGAAAACAAAGCTAACAAAACTGGTTTTGCCATTTTCTCACTTTCCAGCAAAAAGTTCTATATTAAACCATATTTTGGACAGCAAGCACGAAATCGAAATGAAACCCTAACCAACAGCAAGAAAACATGTGAACAAGCTGCTCCACTAAAAACTACACCTCACAAGGAGTCTAACAAAATTTGGGTTGGCATTTTTCTAGCAATACACAAATAACTAAGCCATAAACTCACTTTTGCAAGATAAAACAATAGATAAATATACATCAAAGTAACATCCAAAGAAATATTTTTCCTAATTAGATCTCAGCTAGAGGAATCCAACAAAACAATTTCATAATTTTTGGAGCTATACATGAATTTCTAGGGATTTTACAAGGTTGCTGCTTAAATGGGACCTAAGAAACCCTAGCGAAAATTGCTAGGTCTACCCGAGTATAGCCACCCCGGCCACCGACAGGTGGGCCCAGGGGGCCGGGCGGCACCACCAGGCCGGGTCAAGGCCAAGGGCTGCCTTGACCCCGCGCCTGGGCGCGCCCACGCGCGCGACGCGCACACGCAGCGGCGCCGACGGATGGCGGCGCGGCGGGGCGAGGCCGGAGGGGCTCGGGGCGCGCGCGCACGGCGTGGAGGGGACGGCGGCGAGCCTCACCGGCGGTGACGCGGGCGAGGAGCGGCAACGGGTGGGCGGCGCGGCGGCGTTGGGCGGCGGCGGACCAAGGCGAGCGGCGGCGGCCCGATGCGGCGAGGGAGGAGGTCCGGTTGGGGGCGGAATCGGTCGAGGATGGGGCGGAGTAGGTGGCGCGCGCGCTAGATCGGGGAGGATCTCACCGACGGCGACGAATCGCGGCGGCGGCGAAGCTCGGGGCGGCGGCCATGGGGGGGGGCGGGGGCTAGGGTTTGCGGCGGGAAACGAGGCCGGCTTCGACGCGGATAAGGAGAGGGTGAGTGAAGGAGTGAAGAGCGGCACGGCACGCGACGATGAACGGCACGTGGCGCGGAAGCCGAGGATGGACGCCGGCGGACGACGCGTGCCGCGGCGCGCGGAGGAAAACAGAGGAGGAGGAGAGTGAGGGGCTGACAGGTGGGCCCGGCGGGGATTTTCGTTTTCTTTTTCTTCTTTTTTTTTTCAGGGCTGTGACACGTGGCACAAAAGATATGTTTTGTAGGCATCGTTCTAACCAGTGTATGTGCCATCCATATATATATATATATATATATATATATATATATATATATATATATATATATATATATATATATATATATATATATATATATATATATATATATATATATATATATATATATGTAATCATTATACTTAATGTGTCCAATATTAATCACTATACGACCAAGCTATCACAGATATCTGGTGTAATTCTTTCTGTTCAAATATGCAGTCCACTACACGGCTACACCACCTTCACCAACTCCATTCACTCATATTTGTAATCTACTAATCTGCTGAACCTGATGTTTCTTGGGCCGCGACAAGAGGCTCTGATAATCCAAAGGTGGGGTCCTCTCCCCCCGTCACCCCTCACAAACAAAACATACAGATTGTCCAATAGGTGACCTAATTAAACATGGCATGATGAGTTGTTTATGTCATCTCTTCTCGAGACATGGTAAAAACTCTAGTTGCTGTCATGGTAAAGACTTCTCCCATACACAGTGACCAGCCCCGTTACCCACGAGAACAAAAAACAAGTCGCCTTCCAGAACAGACCAGCTGTGAAGCCAAGCGATCGACGGCGAGGCGTCATGGCACCTCGCACATGCCGCGCCATGCGCCCGGATTGCGGGCCCACACCTCCTCTGAGGCTCTTCTGACCACCGCGATTCGCGGAGTCGACACGCTGATCGCGAGCCAACTGCCCACGCTCCGTTCCAACCAGGCAGAGGCAGGCAACCACCCCACCTCTACAAAAACCTCCTGCGCTGCGCCGCTGCGCAGCTAGCTGTCTGTGCTCTCTCCCGCTTCGCCTTGATTGGCAGCCTCCCACCACCCACCTGATCGAGCAAGCGCGCGCGCGGGCGCTCTCCCCGAGAATCACATTCGAATCCCAGCCCAGCCGCGCGGAATCGTGCCGGCGGGAGCAGGAGCCCCCGGGGCGAGGAGCGCGGAGGGGGGGTAGGGAGATGGACGCGGGCGGGGACATCCAGAAGGCGATGAGCATGCGGCGCGGGGACAGCGGCTCCTTCTGGCGCCGCGGGGAGGACGTCTTCTCGCGCTCGTCCAGGGAGGAGGACGACGAGGAGGCCCTGCGCTGGGCCGCGCTCGAGAAGCTCCCCACCTACGACCGCGTCCGCCGCGCCCTCGTGCCCAGCGACCTCGGCCTCGACGACGGCGCCGAGGCGGGCGGCGGGAGGGGGCTCGTCGACGTCGACGTGCTCAGCCTCGGCCCGCAGCAGCGCCGGGCGCTGCTGGAGCGCGTCGTGCGCATCGCCGACGAGGACAACGAGCGATTCCTGCTCAAGCTCAAGGACCGCATCGAGAGGTACTGTACTGTACTGTGATGCTGAGCCCGTGCCGGCTCCGGCTGTCCGCCGGGTGTTTGACGATTTTTGCGCGCGTTCCGTTCGCGGTGCAGGGTCGGGATCGACATGCCCACCATCGAGGTGCGGTTCCACAACCTGGAGGCGGAGGCGGAGGTGCGCGTCGGGAGCAGCGGCCTCCCCACCGTCCTCAACTCCATCGTCAACACGATCGAGGAAGCGGCGAACGCGCTGCACCTGCTGCCCAGCAGGAAGAGGCCCATGCCCATCCTCCACGATGTCAGTGGCATCATCAAGCCTCGCAGGTACTCCTCCCTAGTTTTATCCTAAGTCAAATTTCCCTAGTTTTAATCAAGTTTGTAGAAAAAAAAATCATGGACACGTACAACTTCAGATTGGTTTGATTAAAGTTACCATATGTTGTGTTAGTGCAATTATTTTATATTGTGCATATTAATATATTTTTCTATATTTTCTTAAAGTTAGGGGAGTTTGATTCAAGACAAAATAAAAGTGACCAATAATTTGAAAGAGATGGAGACAGTAGTAAATGAAATGATATCCGTTCACTGTTTTTTGTGCTAAAAAAAGTCAAGTTGGTTTTCTGTGCTAAAACAAAAAAAGTCACGTTGGTCCTTATAGGCCACTGACTATTGATTTGTCTTGTGTTGGGATTGGGGACTGGAATAGTTAGTATATAATCCAGAACACTAGGATTATATTTCTTCGCTTCTTCATCAGTCCACCTCACGTTTTTTGACGTTGGTGCAGGTTGACTCTTCTGTTAGGCCCACCCGGCTCAGGCAAGACTACTTTTCTGCTCGCGTTGGCGGGAAGGCTTGACAAAAGCCTCAAGGTAGTAACTATTAAAAATGGAGTGCTATACTATACTCCTGTGCAATACTCCATTTTTGTGCACAAATAATAGTCTGTATTCCCTTATTATCTGCATCTCATGAAGGAAATCTATTTTGCTCTTGTCTTATGCGCAAAAATGTGCCGCCAGCAAACTGGGTACCTTCCTATAGGCAGTTGCTGAAATGCTGTTACGGTTTACAGACATGACAATACCTAATGGAGTGAAACGCTTTGCAGACTAAAGGCAAGGTGACATACAACGGCCATGAGATGACGGAGTTTGTTCCAGAGAGGACGGCTGCGTATATCAGCCAGCATGACCTCCACATAGGAGAGATGACTGTGAGGGAGACACTCGCATTCTCCGCGCGCTGCCAGGGTGTTGGTTCACGCTTTGGTATGATTCTGCGCTATTAGCCATGCGAGCCCACACATTCATTTTTGCTGTTTGCCTACTATATATGCAGGATTCCTTCCCCCAAAAAAATGCAGGATTCGCATGATTTCATTTATATGCTTATCAAGTTTTGCCTCTTCCCTCTTATGTTGTTAGATATGCTGACTGAGCTGTCAAGGAGAGAGAAGGCGGCGAATATCAAGCCTGATGCTGATATTGATGCGTTCATGAAGGCAAGTATTAGTAAACCCTGCCTAAATCTTGTAGATTTTCTCTCTTTGTTTTTCATCGATCGTGAGCTAATAAAGGATGCAAGGCTGAGGATGATTTTCCTGTTTGATTTAATTAGGCATCTGCAATGGGCGGGCAAGAAGCCAATGTGGTCACCGATTATATTCTGAAGGTACATGCGACTCTTAGCTTAAACCATGACTAATTTTAGATTGGATTACTCGTATTGGTCTTAATTATGTACACATCACTTGCTGCAGATATTAGGACTAGACATATGCGCAGATACGATGGTAGGGGATGAGATGCTCAGGGGCATATCCGGTGGACAGAGAAAGCGTGTTACAACTGGTAAAGACAGTCTTCTATAATCATTGTAGCTCAACAATATTGGCCTTTGATGAGATGCTTTCTGAACCATATCATTTGGATGTTTCCAATAGGTGAGATGCTGGTTGGGCCTTCCAGGGCACTTTTCATGGATGAAATCTCGACTGGGCTTGACAGCTCCACTACATTCCAGATTGTGAACTCGCTCAGGCAGTCCATCCACATCCTCGCTGGCACTGCCGTCATCTCCCTCCTGCAGCCGGCGCCTGAGACTTATAACTTGTTTGATGACATCATACTCCTCTCAGATGGCCAAGTTGTCTACCAGGGCCCCCGAGAAGATGTGCTTGAGTTTTTTGAGTCCATGGGTTTCAGATGCCCTGAAAGGAAGGGTGTTGCTGACTTCTTGCAAGAAGTATGTACTATGTCACAATATTTCATCGTACATGTGCATAAAGTTCTTTTGATCATATCTTATTTTGAATGCTGAGCAGGTGACTTCGAAAAAAGACCAGAAACAGTACTGGGCGCGGCGTGATGAGCCTTATAGGTTTGTGCCGGTGAAGGAGTTTGCAACTGCATTCAAGTCATTCCACACAGGGAGAGCTATAGCAAATGAGCTTGCTGTTCCATTTGACAAGAGCAAGAGCCACCCAGCCGCACTAACCACCACGAGGTATGGCGTGAGTGGCAAGGAGCTGTTGAAAGCAAACATAGATCGGGAGTTCCTTCTCATGAAGAGGAACTCTTTCGTTTACATATTCAGAACCTTCCAGGTAAGTCACTAGTCCAAACAATAACTGATTAACATGTAAGGAAAAATGACAGCGACATTGCTGACTCCTCTGTGCTCTGTCATTACAGCTGATGGTGGTGTCAATCATTGCAATGACTCTATTCTTCCGTACGAAGATGAAGCATGACACGGTAGCTGATGGGGGGATCTACGCGGGCGCACTCTTCTTTGGTGTGCTTATGATCATGTTCAATGGCTTCACTGAGATGGCACTCACTGTCTTCAAGCTGCCTGTATTCTTCAAGCAGAGGGACCTCCTTTTCTTTCCAGCATGGGCCTACACTATACCCTCATGGATCCTTAAGATACCCATCACATTCATCGAGGTTGGTGGTTATGTATTCATGACATACTATGTCATTGGGTTCGACCCAAATGTTAGCAGGTGAGGTTCGCTGATGGTTCATGGGTCATTTAATTGACAAATGTGTATCCTTAGCCATTTGTTTACTCTAGTAATATGCCCGGGAATGTTTTGACAATAGTGGTTGCCCTCAGGTTCTTCAAGCACTATCTCCTTCTTTTGGCAATCAATCAGATGTCAGCAGCTATCTTCCGATTTATTGGTGGCATAGCGAGGAACATGATTGTTGCTAATGTCTTCGCTTCATTCATGTTGCTGGTTTTCATGGTGCTAGGAGGATTTATTCTAGTAAGAGGTAAAAGCTCATATTTTTGTATTTGTAATTCTTCGCAATGCAGCTTCTTCATAAATCCATGCGTCTCTTTATTCCATCTTGCAGAGAAAATAAAGAAATGGTGGATCTGGGGGTACTGGATCTCCCCAATGATGTATGCGCAGAATGCCATTACAGTGAATGAGATGTTGGGGCACAGCTGGGACAAAATATTGGATAGCACTACCTCCAACGAGACCCTAGGTGTGCAAGCCCTAAAAGCCCGTGGAATATTCCCCGAAGCCAAGTGGTACTGGATTGGCTTTGCTGCAATGATTGGGTATATCTTTCTGTTCAACGCTCTCTTCACTCTTGCCCTTACATACCTTAAGCGTGAGTAACTCTCAAACTGGTTTTCTCATAGGTCACTCATTGTTCTTGATTTTCACATCTAAACTGCAAATGGTTTCATCTTGTTATTTTCCAGCATATGGGAACTCTCGACCATCAATCTCTGAAGAGGAGCTGAATGAGAAGCATGCCAGCATGAACGGTGGGGTTCCAGACGGCAATCACTTGGCATCAAAAAGCTCTCATCAATCAACAGGAATCAACACTGACGCTGATTCTACCCTGACTGAAAAGGGGATGATCCTCCCATTTGTCCCGCTTTCACTCACCTTTGATAACATCAGATACTCTGTTGACATGCCACAGGTGAAAGATAGAAAGCTGTTTTTACTATCAACATAGGTAATTCATCACTAGTTTGTAAACTTGGTTGTGAAATTGAATTCAGGAAATGAAAGCACAAGGTATACAAGAAGATCGTCTCGAGCTCCTCAAAGGTGTCAGTGGGTCTTTTAGGCCTGGGGTGCTAACTGCACTGATGGGAATCAGTGGCGCAGGGAAAACCACTTTGATGGATGTGTTGGCAGGGAGAAAGACCGGTGGGTACATTGAAGGAGATATCAGTATTTCAGGATACCCGAAGAGACAAGAGACGTTTGCACGCATATCAGGATACTGTGAACAGAATGATATCCACTCGCCGCAGGTAACAGTCTACGAATCACTGCTTTTCTCAGCATGGCTGCGGCTTCCGGAGGATGTAGATTCAAACAAAAGAAAGGTCAGTTCCACAAAAAATTGTCATTTCCATGTTTAGTGTATACTCGGTACATTGCTTACCTTTACGTGTGCAGCTCTTCATTGAGGAAGTGATGGAGCTTGTGGAGCTGAAACAGTTGAGACATGCTTTGGTTGGACTTCCTGGAGTGAATGGCCTGTCAACAGAGCAGAGGAAAAGACTCACCATTGCTGTGGAACTCGTGGCAAATCCATCGATCATCTTCATGGATGAGCCAACCTCAGGACTTGATGCCCGAGCAGCTGCAATTGTTATGCGTGCGGTGAGGAACACTGTCAACACTGGTAGGACAGTGGTCTGCACGATACATCAACCTAGCATTGACATATTTGAAGCATTCGATGATGTGAGTGAGATGTCACACATGATATTTCTTCCAGTTACTCCGTGGATAGCTCTGCCAGACTGAATATTGATTTGGCGTGGCTGGTTTTCAAGCCTTGGATTATGGGGCAAGTTTTAAGGTCTAAAATGTTTGATTAATGCTTGCAGCTTTTCCTGATGAAGCGTGGTGGAGAAGAGATCTATGCTGGTCCACTAGGCCATCATTCTTCAGAGCTGATCAAGTATTTAGAGGTAAAGTGATACTGCAGTAATTAAAAGGGAAAAGTCCAGTTTACACCCTTGAACTGTCACAAAAGTCCGATTATCAAAATCTCTTAACCATCCCATCAAATAAGTGGAGGATTCATTAAATTGTGAAACGTTGCCCTGCCATAATGTGATGTGTTAACAATGCCAATAAAAAGTAACCCATCCAATGGTATTTAACATCCAGAAAACTTCCAAATAAAATGCATCCCAAGCATAAATATCACAAATACCACTGCGCCCTTGGCCGTCTCAAGAAAAACTATATCCAAAATCTTTTTTTAATCCAAAACCGGATAAGAAAAGTCATCCAACTGTTGAAACTAGGCAAATTTAGCCCCTTAAATGGTTTTGAAGGTGGTTTTCCATTTTGTGAGAATTTAAAAAGAATCATAAGTAATTCATTTTAAATTAAAAACATATGAAATGGGTATCAAAAGTTTTCTAAAAATGTAACCTATCTATTGGTACGATGCTTTTCAGTTATTCAAATCCAATTTTTTTATTTTTATAATATTTGGTTGCTTGTAGTTATGTCTATTACTTTGGAGTAACCAAGATTCAAATAGTGCAATAATAGATAGGTTACTTTTTTAGAAAAATTTTGGTACTAGTTTCAAAATTTTCTGATTTAAATGAATTATTTTAATTTTTTTTATCTAATTAGAATTTCTTTAGTTATTTTTAAAATACAAAACCACCTTGGAAACCACCCAAGGGCCAAATTTGTCCAGTTTCGACAGTTGGATGGCCTATGTTATCCGGTTTTGTAGTTGAAGGTTGAAAATCGAACTTCTGCGATAGTTCGAGGATGTAATTCGGACTTTTCCCTAACTAAAATATGGGGAAAATATTCTGTGCGCATGAGGCTAGGTGCGCACGCGGTCATTGCTTGCCACGTGTAAAGCCAAGTGGACATCATCGACGCGTAGAGACGGCGATTAGAACTTAAACACCGCCACAACCTAAGTACAGCCTACTAGGTATGCGCACGAACCCACGGTAGAGGGTGCACGGCAGCCAACCTTTTCAGAAGGTAGTGGAAGGCACCTTTTCCACATCTCGGACAGCAGATTATCTTTATTTTCAGTTTCCATACCAATAATACAACTCAAATTGGTTTCGGACAAGTATACTTGGAGATTATTCTGTATTTAGATTTAATTGTTGTCTAAAGCTCGTGGACTTGATTTATAACATATAATAAGAAACAAAATTCATCTTCTTTAAGCATTAGCTTTAGATACATGAAGCCTGCTTCTGTTCATTCTTGGGGTGCAGATATTCACTGGTTCAGAGTTTATTTTTCTTCCCTGAGTTTGCAGTTTGATGGTATAGGTTGAGTTTATTAGCAGAATAAATTCTTTTTAGGTAAGATCAGATACAGTTATTTGCAGTTTGTATTTATCAGAGTAGCAATAGAAAGCAGGGATACTTTGGAATATACTTTTGCTGCCAAATAGAATGGTATCTGATGGTTAGGTTTGACAATTTATCTGCAATTGAAAAAAAAAATGCAAACTGCTGATGCATATTACCTTTGATGTCTTTGGTTCACATTACCTGTAACATAATTCAAATTGGTTTCAGAAATTTACACTTTGAGATTGTTCAGTATTTATATGATTTAAAATATTACTATGTTTTGCAATAAAGGATTATTTTGAATATTGGGGTTCTGAAGTGGGTGGGCACATGTAGTGGTGTGTCAGGCCACTACGCGTAGTGGAGCTGTTAAAGTAGCCGGAAGTTTCAAATAAAAGGCTTTGTAGTGCCGTTCGTACAGCCTATATGGTTCGGTTGTTTAATTATCTCAGTTTACTTAATGATGCCGGCGCGAAGTACGAATCTCATAGCATCTTTTGAAATGGACGACGCGATTGATGCGTGGGCATCCGCCCCCGTGCGCACAAAATCCACACTCCTAAAATATCCATCTATGAATATTTCTTCATAATCACTGATAAGATCGTATTGTGCAGGGGATTCAAGGTGTCAGCAAAATTAAAGATGGCTACAATCCAGCAACATGGATGCTGGAAGTGACAACAGCAGCTCAAGAACACGTGCTAGGTGTTGATTTCAGTGACATATACAAGAAATCTGAACTGTACCAGTGAGTAAATTTCGATCAAACTAGTCACTTCGTGAGTTCATGTTTGGGAGTAGCTGTAGGTGGTTACATTAACAATACAAAGAAAGGTTTAGGTGGGCAAACTCCGGCCCCTGTCGTTCTTTAAAAAAAAACAACTACAAAAAGCACTAAATAACTAAAATAATTATAGGTAGGGTTAAAATTCAGTAATCATGTTATAGATAATTAATCATACTAATAAGCTTATTAAACAAAATGGAGTACTGCTAAGTGCTACTTGCTACATGCCATTGCATTTTTCATATTTCAGTATTATCAGCCTTTCTTATCCTGAGATAACATGTTGGTTGCTTCGTTTCACAGGAGGAACAAGGCCTTGATAAAGGAATTAAGCCAACCTGCGCCAGGTTCAAGTGACCTGTATTTCCCTACCAAGTATCCGCGCTCGTCCATCACACAATGCATAGCTTGCCTGTGGAAGATGAACCTGTCATACTGGAGGAGCCCTCCATACAATACCGTTAGGTTCTTTTTCACAACCATAATTGCTCTCCTCCTAGGCACCATCTTCTGGGATCTTGGCGGCAAAGTGTAAGTCATGCCAAACCGTACTATTTCTTATGGTAAACAACAGATCACCTTCAAGATTTCATTCACATTTTATTTCTGGATCCAGGAGGACGTCACAAGACTTGATGAACGCCATGGGATCAATGTACGCTGCGGTGCTGTTTATTGGGGTCATGAATTGTACCTCAGTTCAGCCGATGGTGGCCGTGGAGCGGACTGTCTTTTACCGTGAAAGAGCTGCGGGCATGTACTCTGCTTTCCCCTATGCATTTGGACAGGTGAGTGGTACTCAGCTATATGCCCTTTTCGGCTGCCGGTTGCCCAAATCCTGGATCACCATGCACTGATCGAACATGCGTCTTCACTTGCAGATTGTCATCGAGCTCCCGTACGCACTGGCTCAGGATGTCGTGTATGGGCTGATAGTGTACTCAATGATCGGGTTCGAGTGGACGGTTGCCAAGTTCTTCTGGTACCTCTTCTTCGGGTACTTCACGCTGCTCTACTTCACATTCTACGGCATGATGGCCGTCGGCATAACCCCAAACGCTCACATCGCCGCGATCATCTCCTCGGCGTTCTACGCCATCTGGAACCTCTTCTCTGGGTTCATCGTCCCGCGACCGGTAAGGCCTCATCCTGCCGCTGTAATAAGGCTCTTCTACTTTCAGACCGTATTTCCATGGCTCATTTGCGTTCTGGCCTGATGCTACGTTCAGAAAGTGCCGATCTGGTGGAGGTGGTACTGCTGGGTATGCCCCGTGGCGTGGACGCTGTACGGGCTGGTCGTGTCGCAGTTCGGCGACGTGACGACGGAGATGGACGACGGCACGACCGTGAAGGCGTTCATTGAGGACTACTTCGACTTCAAGCACAGCTGGCTGGGGTTGGTGGCCGCCGTGGTCGTGGGGTTCACGGTGCTGTTTGGCTCCCTCTTCGGCTTTGCCATCATGAAGCTCAACTTCCAGAAGAGATGATGACGATATAGGAGCTGGAATCATGTCCTGAACAAGGGATTTTACATTGGTTATGTCACATATATTTCACACGTTCGGTAAATTTTGTATTATAGCCGTAGAAAGTATTAGCTTGAGAAGGCAAGAAAAAAAAATACCTGATGCTTTGTTGTTGGCTTGAGCATTTACTACTCTGTTAGGCCTACCTTGATGTACGATACTGCAGGAACATTGTGCAAAAATCTTAAACCTGGTCTCACTCGCATGTTTAGATATGCGCCAAACAGTACAAAGAGAGCAATAGAGATCCCAAGGAAGAACACGGGAGCCTTTTGTCAACAGCTGTGGATCACAGAACGAATAATATTGGGATGAAACGTGACAGAGTAATCATAGTTTGACCTTCTAGTAGCCATCGGCAACTCTGCGTTGACGTCAAGGCATCTTGGTTCACCGGGGGACGGAAACCGTTTGCTGCAGCTTACAGGAAAGTATACATACAATCCTCGCAAAAAAAAAAGAAAGAAAGAAAAGTTGGCATGCAAGTGGTAAAGGGGTATACATGCGAGGATTCTGCATCTGTTGACTTTTAAACATAATAAATAGTCTGTCTAGCCACCGCCGAACGATTTCACAGAACAAAGAAAAAAAAGGCTTTGGATATAGTATTGTACAGCAGCCATATGACTGACAGGGTCACGATCTCAGCTTTAGGTAGGTTTTGGTTATCTATTGCCCATAAACTGAACTCCCCAGCCCCCTCAGGTCCCACTTGTCATACAGACATGGAAAATCGAAAAGGGGACATGGCGAACAATCTGAGATATTACAGCATCGGAAAAAAAAGCAGATAAGAGAAAGAGTTAGTGTCCAGAAAAATCATCGAGGAAGAACAATAAAAGACCGTTAAGTTCAGATATGAAATCATTGTGCCATGCTTGTTTGGATAGTTGTTTTTCATGATGAAAATATTACACGAGATGAAAATCACGGGTTTGCATTTAGAATGTAGTTGGGGCTTGGGACGGCTGGAGTTCAAAATTAAAGGGAGCGATAGGTTTGATGGTAGTGCTGTCGACGGCGACGGTACCATGAAAGCAGGAAAAGAGATCACCCGATGAATATGTAGGCTCACGCATGTGACATGTGAATACATGGTTGCACATGAGATGAACGTGCATAATGATTGTTACAGGAGCAAATCCAATATACTCTGCATTCAACAACGTTTCATAACCAGGTCGGCAACTTTCCCATGCCAGGAAAGCCTGGGAACCGAAACGAAAATTATAGCTCAGGTCCATAATTTCACATAGCTTTGAGCCTCCTGAAACCGCAGATCCCAAATGCCACAAGCAATAGAATGAAAAAAAACATCGTTCCTTCCTTCCTCCTTCCTACAGATTACTTCTCCGAAAACTTTATAGGGGGGCAAATTTGAGATAGCCAATACTATATTTGATACCAAATCGCACAAACTTCCGTAAGTTCACACGATGGATTGAGAGTTGAGCAAGTGCAATTAGAAACAGTAATGACATGGCATTGTTCAAAAAGATCAATTGTTACAAAAAGTATTTATTCTTCAGTGTTGACCATAAAATCAAGCCAGATAAACAGCAAGTTCCAGAGCTTGCAACAACACTTCAAAACATCTGTAGAAGGACTATCATCATGGCACCAGATCTTTATTCATCTGACTCCGTGCGGACAGCTGCAACAAAAACAACAAAGTATCAAAATATGTGTGCAACATAAACATGATTCTGCTTCATATTTCAGGATGGCACAAATAGAAACAACCAACATAACAATAATATATGCGGCCTATTACAAGTATTTGAAAATATCAAACAGATCGCTAATTACTTGAAACAAAATTGATTCTAGGTGCACCATTTGAAGGAATCAATCAAGAGAGCAATGATAACAGCCAAACATAACCGTCAGAAAAATCCAAATCACTCTACTTCTACAGTTTTATTACCTCAAATCTACAAAATGCTATCAATCCGACTGTGCTTATTTTTAACTGATATATCCTGTGCTACAGATTCTAATACAAATATTGCAAGCTGTACAATGTTTGACTCAGGGTTTATTGTGCAATTGTAAAGTTGTATGAATCCTTTTGCTACCATGGTTCAAGTTTTACATCACAAAAATAAGCCATTGGCAAATTTCAAGGAATTTGCAGAATTATTAAGTACTAAAACAGTAAAGGGGACAAATCATTTTTCCATCATTATGGATCTTTCTATATCCACTAGAACTATAAAAAGAATAATTTTATGTAACCACCATATGTGCTAATGAAACACAAAGAACCAGATTTCATAGAACAATCAACTATCTTCTATGCAATGTTGTCTTTTTTCACATACTGCATATGGTTTTCTTTTCAATTTCTGTGTGGTGTGCCTACATGCTCAGTGTGCCAATGTGCATTGACAGGTTTAGCTGAAATAATAGTTACATCACAAGGTTAAACTAGAATAAATTGCAACATGGTCATTCATGGACATGAATCAACAACATTATCAGTTGCTATCCTGCAGGTAGATTTTTGGCACACTTACACAAGATATGTATCACAAATGCCATGATTTGGTCAAAGTTATCATCAGTATGTTTTTTCCTGTAAAATTACAATTACTTCAAGGATGTGCATCCCACTTCCAATCATAATGGTAATACTATTGGTGGTTTTCAATAAGTTTTAACACAACCCTTTTAATCCTTATGATAAGGTACAGCTCTCTCGTCTCATTGTGATCGTCAAATACAAATGTCTCATCAAATTACTATTCCATAAAGTTGAGATCCTGAGATGCACACATTTATGATTCATCATGAGATGTATTCATGTTTGGCAAACAACCCAACAGTTTGGGATTACTTTGTTCTAGGTGATTGCATTTTAATGAATGCTGCCCTTTCTTATAACATTTCACATTGCACCATGCAATCCAAATGGAACACAAATAAGCAACCACTATGCAAAGAACTGGAACATTTCACAAACAATTTTACCCAGTTTATCCCTTCCCCAAAACAAGAAAATGAAATTCTTGACAGCTGACCTTTGGTTGCATTTTATGCGCCCAGTTAATTATTTTCCCTCTACGCGTCACATTTTGACCTACCGCCCCAATCAGCACAGCAGATCAGATTTATGCCACCAGTGACTGCCCATGATAGGCCATGAAGCGCAGACAACCCCAGCACACGGAACAAAATGACACCGCTCACCGTTAGGATCCCCATCAGTGAGCCACAAGATCAAACTAGACCTGGATCCAGCCAAAACTTAGGAACCGAATCCGCGAACCCTAGGATCCAACAGCACCACATAATAACGAGCCAGATCGCATCGAACCGAATCAAGAGCGCGGGACATGAGCGGATCGGGTGGTGGAGGGGCGGGGCACTCACTGGGCTTCTCCTGCTTGCCGTCCGTCCACTTGGAGACGGAGAAGTGGACCTTCTCGCGGGACGCGGCCTCGGACTTGAAGGGCTCCTTGAGGCAGTTGCGCACCAGCGCGGCGCAGATGTTGGAGTAGCCGATGTAGGTCATCCCCGCCGCGCGCCAGAAGGGCACCGCCGCCGTCGGCGCCGACATCGCGTCGCTTCGCTTCCTTGCGCCGCCGCAGGTGGGTAGGTTGGTGGACGGAGAACGAGAATGTGGGGGCTGCTCACCGATGTGTGGGCATCAAATCGGGCCAGGGACAATTTTGTAGCATCAGGTCGAGCGGCCCATTAAGCCATTAGCTTGTCCACACAGTCAGTTCACAACAGATACTAGATTCAAACGGCCCACGACATGGTGGACCCGAGATTTCCCTCCAGGATGTAAACGGATCAAATACGAACTGATATTACTGATATATTATATTTGTTTTTAGGTAATGATTTCTTTCCAGCCTGCCGTAATTTTTTCCACTGGAGTGGCCGGCTCGATTTGTCATCCATCATTAATTAACTAGAGGGCAGGCGCACAACCCTCCTCCCACTTGTTCATTTCATTCTCCCCTTTTCTCTCTCTAGGTTTCCACCGCTTCCCCTCCCGTCTGTTCATTTCATCCCCCCTCTCTCTCTAGGGTTCCTCTCTCTCTGCCCTCTCGCATTCCACCCATGGGCGCTCCTCCAGATTTCCATTGGGATTTTGCACGGTGAGTTCCTCTTCATCGTGATACCCTCATCTCTCTCTCTCTCTCTCTCTTCCTCTCTCATTCGTTGGATCCAGTCGAGGGTTGGAGGACGGATCAGTGGGATTGAAGCAAAGGGGGAGGAGGAGATGGGGGAGAGTAGAAACCAGGCCAAGGTGAGATGAATCCTCATGTGTTCAGGGTGCTGCACAATTTTTTTCTCTTGCCAATTCCTAATGTGGTTTCACATTTCCCTCCTCAGTCTCTCTCTCTCGAGTTCCTCTCTCTCATCTCGCGTCCACCAGCGATTCCTGGATCCCATCGAGGGTTGGAGAAAGGCATCTGCAGGATTGAAGCGGAGGAGAAAGGATGAGGGTATAAGCTCAGAAACCAGGCCAAGGTGAGATGAATCCCCATGCGGTTCAGCCTTCAGCGTGCTGCACATTTTTTTCTCTCACCAATTCCTGATTTCGTTTCATGTCTTGTGTTTCGCCGAGGTCATAGGCGTGCAATTCTGGAATCCGACGAGGGATCCGTTAGTCCCAATGGAGAGGAAATAAAAGCTGCAGGCTGGATCAGATGAGTTCACCCACTCTCGAGCATGCCCTGCACGCCCCTTTGAATTTTGTGCTCTATTAAGATGCCCTGCACTCCCGTACATACCGGTATGAATTATTGGGGTTGTTTTTGTGTGTATTACCCTGTGCACCGATGCCCTGCTTCAATTCTAGATTTTGGTATTCTGGTTTGTAAAATTTTGTATGCACAAGAAAATATTTTTGTGTGTGTGGGTACATGATGTGTCCTATGAATACATGGTCCTGCAATAGGACCCATGCCTGTTTTGGGTTTGTAGAATTTTTTGCATGCAGAGAAATACATACTCCAGTCTATTTTACAGTGAATGACATGATCACTGATGAATCCTCTCTCTATTTGTGTGTTCTGTATTCATGTTGGCAATAAAAATGAATTGGAAGTTTCAGAAACAATTAAGCAAGTGCAAAACTACATGTTGGATGCATGTAATCCACAAACTTTTCTACTAGCATTATCAAAAGCATTTTAATAAATTTTTGCAGACATTTAAATACTATTCAGATAGCATTTTAAGTGTTGAGTTCAAGAAACTTTTTAACATTTTCATACGTCTCATGTGATAGATTATCCTTTTTGTCTGGAACCAAGTCTGTTACATCATTACTAACATAGGATAAATAAATTAGGTTCCAATAGATGAATAAGCATATGCCCTTTTCTGAGTCAAAAGTTCCTCGCTTTTCACAGTCTACACACGGTGACTGATCTGTGGCTTTATTGCCGGTGAGTCCTCTCTCAATCCATCCTCAACACCTCTGGAATTTGCCGGATTTCGCATGTAGGTGAGTGGATCGCCATCTATTGTGCTCTACGATTTTGATGTTGTCCCGTTCCTCTTTTTTCCCACGTCTCGTGAACTAAACTGATTTGGGAGCTTTTTTCATGCGAAAATTCCATAAGTTGGTGAGGGGAAGGAATTAACTGGAGAATGAGTCACAAGAGACAAAGGGGTAGGGAATCGTCCTTATGATTTGCATTCAAGGAGTCGTAGGAGACAAAAGGTAGCAGACAAAGGACCAAAAGGCATTCCACTATGCTGTGATTTTTTTTGTATTCAACTATTTTTGCATCTGTGTTTTGAGGAGGGAATATCATGTTCTGATGTCAATCATTTGTCCTTTGCGCAGAAACTAGTAGGTGGTATCAGTTCATTGAACTTGTGCTCAAGGAATCAGGCAAGGGAAGAGAAAGTAGCCCCTGGACAGCAATGTGAGTTTCATTTGAGGTTTTTTTTTGCGCAATAGCACTTGAACATATATGAGTTTCATATTAGTTTGCCAAATTGTTCAGTGTTGACTAAGTTCATAACTATTGTGTTCTGATCATGCCTTTTTTCTTGCAATACTGAACTATATGATGTTGTATTGAAATTGGGACGCACCAATGTTTTAAAATAACCGACTATGGCAATTAGCGCTGATGTTTACACAAGCTAAGAGAAAGTTATAGCGGGTTGTAGCCTTCGTCAATCTATGTAGTAAATCAATAGATTTGAAGCCGCGTGATTTTTTAATATATAAAAAGCCTTTATATCTGTTCTGATTTACCTTTGTCTATGTCCTAATTTGCTTTTTGTATATGCACTATGTGTCTGTTCGAGCTTCTGGTTGTACTGAAACCATCTAGTTGCTCTCCTTTGCAATTGATGCCTCACTAGTAGTATCTGTTGTTCTTTAGTTTTGATGTGGATTTTGACTTCATTTTTGTGTTGTATATGTAAGCAGATCTTGCACTCAGCATCCACCATGTTGCTTTTGCTGGCCTTTCTATCTACTGCAGTAGGCACGCCCACAACTTTTCGAGATCATCTCTTGAAAATTGTGAGCACCTTCTCCCCCCTCCTATTCTACTCATGCACTACATTATTGTAAGGTCAAGGAAAAATACTACAATTCGTTGGGCAATTTTTATAGCATTCTTTCTTCTCTAATTCATGTCGCTTTTGGGCAGTTTTGGGGCAATTTTGAGTGCATCCCGACATCATCTTCATCTAGGTGGGTGATTTTGGGCTTTTCAATCAGTTGCTCTTCCTTTGTCTGGGGGTTTAATCTAGGGTGGGTGGGTGATGTATTCATGTTGCTGTTAATGTGGGTTTCAGGAATGGAGCTTCAGTTCGGTTCCGGAATGTGAAATGGTTATTTCATTCTTTTTCACATCATCATAAACATTTCAATACTTTGCAATAGGTATTTTTGTCAATGGTAGAAGCATTTTCAGGAGTTTCATATAGAGAATTATATCACTTACTAGAAGTATTTCATTACTTCCCTGTAGGCAAATAAATCAAATATGAGAAGCATTTCAACACTTTCCAGCAGGCAAACATATCAAATACTAGAAGCATTTTCAGAACTAGGCAATAATATTGGTAGGAATTGTGCAATAATATTATTCTTCATAGGCAATAATATGGGTTACAATAGCTATTTTAACATTTGAATTAATTATTTGCAAGACCCGAATTAGTTATGATCATTGCATTTTCAGGTCATATGGTTGTGTCTAGAGAATATGAATATTTGAAATTTTTCATTTTTAGTTAAGCATTTGTGTTCTAATCTAGCATTTTTTATGTTCAGACTACCTGCCAATTCTTATTTCTACTGATTCAATTCTTGTTTTATTCTAGATTCTAGAGGAGGCTTGAAGACTTGTTTTATATAGTTTAGATGACAGTCCCTTAATGGTTCGAAATGCATTATTTTTTGCTTGCAAGTTTTCTCATCGAATCAGCAACATAACATGTTGTTCAGCTTGGTGCTTGGTGGCCTAAAAGTTCATTAGATGACAATCGGCAACAGTTTTAGTTGTAGCAAACCTCATTTACTCTGTTCGCTGGGTTGGAGCTGGAGCTGGTGGCTGGAGTGGTGTGAGAGAAAAATACTATTGGCTGGCTGGTGGCTGGAAGCTGGTGCTGGAGCGGTGTGAGAGAAAAACACTGTTGGGCTGGAGGCTGCTGGAGCTGCCGAACAGAGTGATTTTTTATTCATGAGCAGCTTGGGTAGTAGCTGTAGCTCTAGATTTTTTTTATTCATCGGTATAACAGTGGAGGCAATTAGGCAATCACATAATATTGTTAGTTTTGAAATTTGTTAAAGCTTAGAATTTAGATGGGTTGTAAATGCATTTGTATATATTCTAATTTGCTTATTGTTTTTCAAAGATGTGCTTATTCGAGAGTAAAATTGAGGTTTGAATATATTTTTTGTGTTTTTTGTTGGGCGCGTTATCAAAAAAGGAAAGTAGATGAAAACGTGATACTCCGGTTGCCATAAAAAGATAGGCAATCACATAATATTGTTAGTTTTGAAATTTGTTAAAGCTTAGAATTTAGATGGGTTGTAAATGCATTTGTATATATTCTAATTTGCTTATTGTTTTTCAAAGATGTGCTTATTCGAGAGTAAAATTGAGGTTTGAATATATTTTTTGTGTTTTTTGTTGGGCGCGTTATCAAAAAAGGAAAGTAGATGAAAACGTGATACTCCGGTTGCCATAAAAAGATAGGCCGTACGGCCGGCCTAATTTACGGCCGGCCTAATTTACGGCCGGCCGTACGTTAGCCAAGTCCTTGTTTTTATATTTTAATTTAAATACGAAGTTGCATGCGCATAGTATTAGTTTTTGCTGGATAAGATTGTAATAGATGTCGACATCATAAAAATATAACTTTTAGTATCTGGATACGGATCGGTTACGGATATTGAATACCCAGAATCGGATACGGACGGATAAAAACTCTTCCAAACCGGATCGAATTCAAATATGGTCGGAAAAATATCCGTAGCATTTTATATCGCTGGTCGCCTCTTCTTCGATTCAGTATTTGTTTTAGTTTTTGATGAGTAGATCATTATTTCGTACTAGATCTATGATTTTATTGCCTTTTATGTGAATTAAAACTAAAACATATTTTATTAAGAAAATCTCTAGGCCTAATTTAACACTTCAGGAAAAGTACTTGGCATTTTGGCACGTATAACACCTTTCATATGAACTAGACACTTTCTAAACTTAATTTAACGAATTTATTCAGCATTTTATTATATAATACTCCCTCCGTTCGGAAATGATCTACATATTTTGACTAGAGAAAGTCATTCGAAGTAAAGTTTGACTTTCATTAATCACTTAGAATATAATGTCAATTACGAATAACTCAATGTCATCTCAAAACCTCTTTGAATACATATGTATTGACATAAATTTTATAAACTAATTATACATATAATTTAACTAATTATTAGTCAAAGTTTATAAAGTTTGACTTTTCCTAGTCAAAATACGTAGATCATTTCCGGACGGAGGGAGTATAAGCAAACAATTTGTAGAAATTAATTTTTATACAAAAATGTGGAACACGATGTTTCCAAGGTCTTAAAACAGTACGCGAAGATACAACCAATAGTCTTTCAAACAATTGATTTTTGAAAATGAGGAAAAATAACGAAACATATTTGTATGCCCGAATTACTAGTGGAGGAGGGGCAGATGCACACGTGAGTTTCGTGAAAATAGGTGTGACGAGAAGTGGGCTCTAAACTTTCAAACTGTTTTCAGTGATGCTGAAAATCCTGCTGTCGTATCAAAACCACACGTCATATGAAAAAAAAAAAGCACGAGCGCTCACTATTTTCCGCCCGTCGTTAGAGACGGTTTCGCAGTGTGAGGGTGGAACGAGAGGATGCGGCGCGCTGCATTAAACCGAACCAGTGATCACTGAATAATAAATAGCCCAGTGGCGCGGTGCCCCAAGTTTGCCTAGCACTGGCGGCGCTCCTTCCTACGGAGTACGAGTAGTAGCTTTCAGCGCCCCGAAACCGCCGGCCCCCACCCGAGCAGAGCGCAGAGCGAAAGCAGCAGCCTTCTAGTTCTAGAACAGCAGGAAGCGACGGCGCGGGTCGCCGTGTGTGTCGCACACAAGCGGCGCACGGTTGCAGACGGATTGCGTTCTCGCCCAAATCCTGATGCCGAATCACTAGACATCACCCGCTCCACCCAGCACACGGCTTGTGACCGTCGCGTTCCCCCGCGGCTCCGCCTTCGCGTTCGCGCCGCCTACAAAAACCCAAGCCCTCCCTCCTCCGATCTCCCCAACAACCTCGATCGGGAGAGGAGAGCGTCCTCGTCGCACCCCGCGGAAACGCCCTGCGGCAGAGACGTCTCGACCGGGCTGCTCAGGGAGGGCTTAGCTAGCAGAGAGTTGGCAGGCGTGGGTGCGGGTAGCGCCGCGGCGGGGGCAATGGACGCGGCGGCGGAGATCCAGAAGGTGGCGAGCATGCGCCTGGACAGCGGCGGCTCCCGGTCCCGGTCCGGGTCCGGGTCCTCCGCGTGGTGGCGCGCGCCCGCCGACGCCTTCTCGGGCTCCCTGTCGCGGAGGGGGGGCGACGAGGACGACGAGGAGGCGCTGCGGTGGGCCGCGCTCGAGCGGCTGCCCACCTGCGACCGCGTCCGCCGCGCCATCCTCCCGCTCGCCGCCGAGGGCGCCGAGGCGGGCGCGCACCAGGTGGTGGACGTGCTCAGCCTCGGCCCGCACGAGCGCCGCGCGCTGCTGGAGCGCCTCGTGCGCGTCGCCGACGAGGACAACGAGCGCTTCCTGCTCAAGCTCAAGGACCGCGTCGAGCGGTGCGTGCTCTGCTCTGCTCTTGGACTCGCATGCAGCTTGACCTTGCCGGCGAGGTGCGTGCGCCGCAGCTGCTTGACGATTTGCGCTCCTTTCTGCCGACGTGCAGGGTCGGGATCGACATGCCCACGATCGAGGTGCGCTTCGAGCACCTCAAGGCGGAGGCGGAGGTGCGCGTCGGCACCAGCGGCCTCCCCACCGTCCTCAACTCCATCACCAACAAGCTCGAGGAGGTCGCCAGCGCGCTGCGCGTGCGCCGCAGCCGGAAGCAGGCGATGCCCATCCTCCACGACATCAGCGGCATCGTCAAGCCCCGCAGGTCCTTTGTCGGAATCGAGCTTTGAGTCTCGAGTTAAATTAAGTTGCTGTTGGAGAGTGAGGAGTCCGGACGCATCAATCGATGCACATCCTTCCTGAATCCTGACTGTCATTGCGTTTGCAGAATGACCCTGCTGCTAGGCCCGCCCGGGTCAGGCAAAACCACCTTGCTGCTCGCCTTGGCCGGGAGGCTCGATAAAGACCTCAAGGTTCGGAAAAGTAACTTTACTCTTTACATCATCACAAGTTTTGCCATAATTATGGATGCATGCATCGACGGCATTCTCTCATATATGCACGATTAATTGATTGGCGCATCAACTTAGTAATACGAAATGATAAGCTGAAACAATGAGCAGGTGTCAGGCAAAGTGACCTACAATGGGCATGGGATGGACGAGTTTGTGCCGGAGAGGACAGCGGCGTACATCAGCCAGCATGACCTTCACATTGGGGAGATGACTGTCAGGGAGACGCTTGAATTCTCCGCACGCTGTCAAGGTGTTGGGAGTCGCTTTGGTATGCTTCTGAAGTCTAAATAATTAGTCACGAGGGGCATGCATCTATTTCTGCTGCTTGCAAATATTTCTGAAGGATTGGCATGTTTAATTGATGTACTCATCAAGTTCCCGTTATGTTGGCAGATATGCTGACTGAGCTTTCAAGGCGGGAGAAGGTGGGAAACATCAAGCCCGATGCCGATATCGACGCATTCATGAAGGCATGAATTTGCAGTTTTAGATAAATCAAGGATATTTGGTGACTCTGGTTATATCTTTCATGATAGCTTACATGTACAGTAGGAAATAAGGACATAGCTTATTCTTTTGCTTATATTATTTAGGCTTGCGCAATGCGGGGACAGGAGGCTAATGTGATTTCTGATTATATACTGAAGGTATTTGACTTACAAGTGTGGAGGGTTTCAGATTTAATTACCGAAGTTTTATTGCCATTATTCAACATTAATAGATCTGTTATTGCAGATATTAGGATTAGAAGTATGCGCAGACACGATGGTGGGGGATGAGATGTTGAGGGGCATTTCTGGTGGTCAACGGAAGCGCGTCACAACAGGTAGCTAGACATAATCCCAGTAGATGATAACCTTCTTTTCTGTTTACCACAGTCACTTCCTGCATGCGTGGCGCACTGGCGCATCAGCATAAAGTTGGTTTCCTCGTTCATCTTATACTGGGCATGTACTTCCTTTCATTTTTCTTCAGCAGTTTATGTTGAACTGTTCTCCTGCTAGGCTGCTACATAGATACATCAATCTTCTTCATGTTCTGTAAAAATTATACATTAACTTTAATTCAGTATTATAGTAGCTTTTACTGGACAATTTTCTGATTGGCTACAATTCTACAGGTGAGATGCTTGTTGGTCCAGCGAATGCGCTGTTCATGGATGAAATTTCGACTGGGCTTGACAGCTCGACTACATTCCAGATCATAAAGTCACTTAGGCAGGCTATCCACATCCTCGGTGGCACAGCCCTCATCTCCTTGCTGCAACCTGCACCCGAGACATATGACCTTTTTGATGACATCATACTGCTCTCGGACGGGCAGATTGTGTATCAGGGGCCCCGAGAAAGCGTGCTCGAATTCTTCTTGTCTCTTGGGTTCAAGTGTCCTGAGAGGAAGGGCGCGGCTGACTTTTTGCAAGAAGTAAGTAAACAGCCACCTTCTTCTGAAATAAACCATATGTTTTCCTCCTTGTAACAATCTCCATGGCCTCGCTGAGCAGGTGACTTCTAGGAAAGATCAGAAGCAGTACTGGGCACGGCATGACAAACCATACCAATACGTGTCGGTTAAGGAATTTGCATGCGCATTCCAGTCTTTCCATGCTGGGAGAGCTGTAGCAAACGAGCTAGCCATTCCTTTTGATAAGAGGAAGAACCATCCTGCTGCTCTGACCACCTCGAGGTATGGTGCCAGTGCCAGGGAGCTGTTGAAAGCAACCATCGACCGGGAAATCTTGCTTATGAAGAGGAATTCCTTCGTCTACATCTTCAGAACTTTGCAGGTTATTGGAGACTCTAGTTCAAATATAAGATGGTGTGGATAATTACAGTTCCTAACTTATTGGTGTTTCGATATGTCAGATGATGATGGTGTCCACAATAGCAATGACTCTCTTCTTCCGAACAAAGATGCACCGAGACTCAGTGACTGATGGGGGTATCTACCTGGGCTCACTTTTCTTTGCGGTGATGGTGATCATGTTCAATGGATTATCTGAGCTTGCACTCACCATCATTAAGCTGCCAGTATTCTTCAAGCAGAGAGATCTCCTATTCTTTCCAGCATGGGCCTACACCATACCCACATGGGTCCTCAAGATCCCAATCTCTTTTGTTGAGGTTGGTGGGTTTGTTTTCATGGCATACTATGTCATTGGGTTTGATCCAAATGTAGGCAGGTGAGATTAAAGAGAGATTTAGGTCAGCTTGTTAACCAAATATTCATTACAGTCATGTCTTGACCCTCCTAGTTTTGTTGATTGTTAGGTTCTTCAAGCAGTATCTCCTTTTGTTAGCAGTCAACCAAATGGCAGCATCACTCTTCCGATTTGTTGGTGGGGCAGCAAGGAACATGATTGTTGCAAACGTCTTTGGATCATTTATGCTGCTAATCTTTATGGTGTTGGGTGGATATATTCTAGTAAGAGGTACAACCTTAGCCCCCCCTTTTTTTTTAAAAAAAGGAGAATAATCCCACCCTTTTATCCCTTTTTTAAAAAAAGAATAATCTCACCCTTTTCTCTATAGTACTACTCATTGCTGCTTTTTCATAAGGCGGGTGCTTCTTTGTTTCTGAATTGACAGATAAAGTGAAGAAGTGGTGGAAATGGGGCTACTGGATCTCCCCGTTGATGTATGCCCAGAATGCCATATCAGTAAATGAGATGTTGGGGCACAGCTGGGACAAAATTTTGAATAGCTCTGTCTCAAATGAGACTCTAGGTGTGCAATCCCTCGAGTCCCGTGGAGTCTTCCCAGAAGCAAAGTGGTACTGGATCGGCTTAGGCGCATTGCTTGGATTTGTAATGCTCTTCAATTATCTCTTCACTCTTGCACTGGCATACCTGAAGCGTGAGTTCCTCTAAGACTGGTTTGCTCATTTTTTAGATAATGAAAATACCTAACATTAAGAAAGTTTTGTTTTGAGTTTGCAGCATATGGTAAGTCCCATCCCTCAATATCTGAAGAGGAACTGAAGGAGAAGTATGCAAACCTCAACGGAAATGCTCTGGCTGAAGATAGCTTGGCACTAGGAAGTACCCATCGAGCAATAGTTAGCATCACTGGATCTGGTTCAGCAACTGCTGAAAATCATTCTTGCACTACACAAAGGGGTATGGTCCTTCCATTTGCGCCGCTTTCGCTCACTTTCAACAATATCAAGTACTTTGTTGACATGCCACAGGTAAATATTGAAGTTAGTTCTCAATATCATCAATAGTGAGCCATTGACTCTAAGACAAATTAACCTTTTGATGGAACTCAAATTCAGGAAATGAAAACACATGGTGTTGTCGAGGACCGGTTAGAGCTCCTCAAAGGTGTCAGCGGATCTTTCAGACCAGGAGTGCTGACCGCACTGATGGGTGTCAGTGGTGCTGGCAAGACAACTCTAATGGATGTGTTGGCTGGTAGAAAGACAAGTGGTTACATTGAAGGAAACATCAGCATTTCAGGATACCCAAAGAAACAAGAGACCTTTGCACGTGTATCAGGATATTGTGAACAGAACGATATCCACTCGCCACAGGTGACAGTCTATGAGTCGCTTCTTTTCTCAGCATGGCTCCGCCTTCCTATGGATGTAGATTCAAACACTAGAAAGGTCAGTCAAACAGAATAGATCCTACTCCCAACTTCAGTCAATACTTGATATAGTAGACAATATTTGCTTACCTTTATGCGTGCAGATGTTCATTGAGGAGGTTATGGAGCTTGTGGAGCTAAAGCCATTGAGAAATGCTTTGGTGGGACTTCCTGGTGTGAATGGTCTGTCAACTGAGCAGAGGAAACGGCTGACCATTGCTGTAGAGCTGGTTGCAAATCCCTCAATCATTTTCATGGATGAGCCAACCTCTGGCCTTGATGCCCGGGCAGCTGCAATTGTTATGAGGACTGTGAGGAATACTGTTGATACAGGTAGAACTGTGGTCTGCACAATTCATCAGCCTAGCATTGACATATTTGAAGCCTTTGATGAGGTGAGCATACGGTGTAATGTTGTACTCTCCAGTGATTTCTCCTTACCATACTTTGCATCTGGATAAGGAGGCTGAGTTGGTGAAATTTAATGGGTAACTGATCGTGTTTGCTCTTGCAAACATGAAGCTCCGGTGCAAAAGTCTAAAATGTTTGATGAATGGTTGCAGCTTTTCCTTATGAAGCGAGGAGGAGAAGAGATCTATGTTGGTCCATTAGGCCATCATTCTTCTGAGCTGATTAAGTATTTTGAGGTGCGGTGATATTACAAGAATTTCCAATTTTTTCTAGACTTCTTCAGGATTACTAATTATATTATATTGGTTCATATTGTCCAGGGAATTCAAGGAGTCAGGAAAATTAAAGATGGCTACAATCCAGCAACATGGATGTTAGAAGTAACTACAGTCTCTCAAGAACAGATACTAGGTGTTGATTTTTGTGACCTATACAAGAAATCTGAGCTCTACCAGTGAGCAACTTGCAACCCTCCTATTAACTGTTTTTCCCATATCCATTTTTCTTCAATGGAAGAACTAACGTCGAATATTGAAAATGTCTTAGATCACAGGTTATAGTAGTGCTATCGTGGTCATAGTCGAAATTTTATACAATACATTTTTTCCTCTAGGAAATTTATACATACATCCATGGTATTTTTGGTTTTGATCTATTTAAAAATATTTTAGTGTGGCAAAGTTAAATTGCAAAATGATTGCTGTTGTGACCTTTGCACATACAAACAAGAAAAGTGAAAGTACTCTTTTGCATTCTTTAGGTTTCAATATTTTATTTGAAACATTTTACCATTACAACTTGATCATAAAAGCATATTGGTGTACTTGGATATTGTTTGTGTTAAAATTTAAAACATTAAGGGTTGGCACTACAAGCATGATAGCTCAGACTTTTTGTATTGTATTCTGAATTTAAATTTTGAATCAATTTCTACAATTTTCAAAAATTCAAATATTTTTTCGTGACTTTGCCTTGTAATTTGAAATATATTTATACTACACATCTTAATGAGTGATTTCATATAACCTCTTATTTGTTCAATAGAGTCACCATTCTATGTATGTTTGTATTTATTTGCACTTTCATCACAAACCACTACACATATTACTGGTGTGAATTTGTTAGATTGAATATTGGCAAGGGAAAAGTTTTGAGTCATTTTGCATTGCAGAGATTTTTATAACTTTGCTACCACCGTCAACACTTTGTTTAATAGAACTGATATGTGTGATAAGTTCATAACCAGTATGTGTCTATTTTCCTGACATTTCTTTTGGTGTCACCGCTGCACCATGATATCTGATATGCATGATTTTAACATTTTTTTTCTACAGGAGGAACAAGGCCTTGATACAAGAGTTGAGCGAACCCCAAGCAGGTTCAAGTGACCTTCATTTCAGTGACCGGTACTCGCAATCTTTTTTCATGCAATGCTTGGCTTGCCTGTGGAAGCAGAACCTGTCATATTGGAGGAACCCTGCTTACAATGCCGTTAGGCTATTTTTTACTACCATCATAGCCCTTATCTTTGGCACCGTCTTCTGGGACCTTGGTGGTAAAATGTAAGCAACTGCCACATTGCACGTATCTATAGGATGCCAACGTTTCAAAAACAATCTCTGAACCTTTTGCTGCTGGGCCAGGGGGCAATCTCAAGATTTGTTCAACGCCATGGGGTCCATGTATGCTGCAGTGATGTTCCTCGGCGTCTTGAACGCTACATCTGTTCAGCCGGTGGTATCCGTGGAGCGGACAGTGTTTTACCGTGAAAGAGCTGCCGGCATGTACTCGGCTTTACCATACGCATTTGGACAGGCGAGTGGCTCTCTCTCGTACCAATTCCTGAATTTCATACACTGTTTGAGACACCAATGACACTGACACCGATGGACCCATCCGTTGCAGGTTACCATTGAACTCCCATACACCCTGGCCCAGGCCACCGTATACGGGATCATAGTGTACTCGATGATCGGGTTCGAATGGACGGCGACCAAGTTCTTCTGGTACCTCTTCTTCATGTATTTCACCTTCCTCTACTTCACTTTCTACGGCATGATGGCCGTGGGCCTGACGCCGAGCTACCACATCGCCTCCATCGTCTCCTCCGCGTTCTACGGCATCTGGAACCTCTTCTCTGGGTTCATCATCCCACGACCGGTAAGTAAATTCGATCCGCCATCCGTCCTCACCATTGCCAATTTTCTCGCCAAATGCGTTGCTCTCATCATTGCCATTTTTGGCCCTGCAATGTACAGAAAGTGCCGATCTGGTGGAAGTGGTACTGCTGGGCGTGCCCCGTGGCGTGGACGCTGTATGGGCTGATCGTGTCGCAGTTCGGCGACATCACGACGCCGATGGATGACGGCGTCCCCGTGAAGGTCTTCGTGGAGAACTACTTCGGCTTCAAGCACAGCTGGCTGGGCCTGGTGGCCGCGATGGTCGTGGTGTTCGCGGTGTTCTTCGCCTTCCTGTTCGGCTTCGCCATCATGAAGCTCAACTTCCAGAGGAGGTAGTATGAAGCTCAACTTCCAGAGGAGGTAGTGACGGTACATATATGTATATGGGGGGACTACGAAATTAATCAAACCTGCCCCGCGAGTAGAATTGCGTCTGTTATTTGTTTGCGAGTACGTAATGATTTGTTTGATTTGATTAGGTTCGTGTATACTGTTTTGTAACCGGGTGTGTGTATATCATGTATACAGACACAGAAATGCAAGAGAATCTTTGATGAGGGACCAAATTTCAGAGAATGTTATTGTTAGCGAACAAATTAAAACTTATTGTTTAATAACGCTGTGTCCATTAATAAGAACGTATCACCCTAGTTAGGGCTGGACTCGAGCCGAGCCGAGACTTTTTTCGAGCTTTCTTCGAAATCAATATATTCGTATTTATTATAGTCTCCCGCGTTGTTTGATATGCAACTTCAAATCGAGCGAGCCGAGCCGAGCCGGCTAAAATTGACTTTTGTTCCAAATCAACTAATCTTTATTTTAAAAAAAACGAACGTAATCGGAGCAATTTTGAAAAAAGGCACCGATCCAGTTAACGAGCTTTTTTTTCCAGCCCTAACCCTAGTAATCCAAATCCGGTCGTAAAAGCGCTTCCTGTTTCCGTTTCTTTTGACCAGTGTACTGACCACAACTTTTGACCGATCTTTCCTTGGTCGCCACTCCAAGCCACGCATTTCGCAGAGGCTGACTGGTGGGACCGCCCCTCATGTCCAATCTCTCCTGTACTGCGTGGTACAAATCCTGGGATCAATGATTGAACACCAAAGCACACGACGGGCTTTTCTAATTTACGGTCGCCCGTTTGTTTCTGTTCGTACGGCCAATTTCTGACAACTCCATCTTTCCACTTTTGGCTAATATACGGTTCCCCATGTAACGGTGGAAAAATTGGTAAAAAGAACTTTTGTACTAAAACAATTAATATTGCAAAATTTTGAGGTATTGAAAAAGTTTGTGCAGCAAAAAAAAAACCATGAAAGAAAAACTTTACAGAATTTTTTTTGATAGAAAATGGAAGTAATTTTTTCAATATGTTAAGCAAAAATATATTTCAAACTATTTGAAAAAATCTAAAAAAATGTCCATGAAAAAAATTTATAGTAGAAACTTTAATACGTAGAACTTGAGTTACTGAAGAAAATTGTGCTAAAAAAATTGACATGTGAAAAATTTGATAGAAAAATTATATGGCTACAAAAAAGTTACAAAATTGTTTGCTTGAAGCAAGAGAAAAGAGAAAAGGTAAAGGAAAAAAAGAAAAAAAAAACAGAGCGCAACCCGCCACCGAGCCGATGTGGCCGGGCTCGCTGGAACCTGGAGCTCGCTGCACTCCTCCGCGGAGAGGTCCGCCGTCCGAGCTCGCTGGAATCCCCACCATTGGAGCTACGCGGAGGTCTGCCACCGCTTGCTCGCTGCAGCCACCTCCGTTCCCCGCGGGGACCGAAGCACATAGAGCTCTGCCGCTCCCTGGCCGGTGATGCTACCCCACCCCACTCCCAGGAGCTGCACTGCTGTGGATCTACTCGGAGAAAACAGGAGGAAAGGAAAGGGGAACGGGAGGAAGAAACCAGGAAGGGAAAGAGGAAGGAGAACGGCAGGAAGGATGCGCTCAATAGTTAATAGGGTATGTGGCGTCTACCCATATGCGAAATCGACCGCGGCCTCTCTGTAACCATTGCGGGTGGCCTCATCACCTGTCGAATACAGCTTCAAAATCTGGAATGTTGTGCGCCTCTCGAATGTCGACAATTTTCCAACACCTATCACTGGGCGAATTTCTATTCATTCTCAGCACGATGAGAAGCCTTATGGGATGATTTTTTCCTCTGTCTTAGCTTAACTACATGGTGACTTGGTCATTGCCAGGTTGACCTCAGACCCTATGGATTCGTGAGTCACAAGTTACGCTAGAGGAACCACTCGCTGCAAAAATGGCCAGTGGCCAGGGAACTCTAGAAGGGAAGGAATTTCTATATCGCAAAAAAGAAAGAAAGAAAGAAAGAAAGGAATTTAAAATATATTGCAAATTCTCATCCACGAGAGGGATAAGAACACCAAAAGAACAATTTTCAAAAATTTCTTAGGCTAAAGCAACCTATATTGCTGGCAAAAATACCCATCCAATTAAGTTGAATAAACGATAGAGAGGTTAGACGATCTCATGCGCTCGAAACTAAAATCAATTAGTGAGCAAAGAATAATCAATTTCGTCATAAATTTAACCAGACAATTCGATCGAAAACCGTGCTGCTTCTCTGCTCCTACTCCTCCAGGGTCTCCGCTATGAGTTCCTGCAGCGCCCGGCGCGACTCGTCGACGTTGCGTCGCGCGACGAACGGGTGCGCCAGCAGCTGCGCCACCGTGGCGCGCCGCCTCGGGTCCTTGTTCAGGCACGCGGCCACGAACCCGCGCAGCTCCGGCGACGCCGCCGCGCTCCCGAGCGCTGACAGTGACTCCCCGTCGCAGATCGCCTGCCTCAGCTTCTCGAACGACGGCTTCACCCCTGGGGCGAGAAAAGGCCGCCGCCCCAGGAAGAGCTCCAGGACCGTGACGCCGAAGCCCCAGACGTCGGCGGCGATGGTGCCGCGCGGCCCGGCGTGCGCGTCGGGCTCCAACCGCTCGGGGCTCAGGTACATGGGCGAGCCGACGGCGACGGAGACCCTGCGGCTCTCGCCATCGCGGCCGTAGAGGATCCTGGACACGCTGAAATCGCCGATCTTGACGTCGCCGCCGGAGTTGGCGAGGAGGTTGTTGGGCCTCAGGTCGAGGTGCGCGACGCCGCGGGCGTGCACGTGGGCCAGCCCCTGGAGGCACCGCGCGGCCACCTCGGCCAGCGCGCGCTCCGGGACCCCGCGCCCTCCCCGGCGGCCGAGGACGTCGCCGAGCGTCCCGGCGTCCATGAGCTCGAGCACGAGCGCGGGCGCGTCGGCGGCGGCGCCGCCGAGGACGGCGTGACAGCGCACGACGTGCGGGGACCCGGCGGACCGGCGGAGCGCCTCGGCCTCCTCGTTCGCTGCGCCGCCGGGTCCGCCGTAGTGGGCCGTCTTGAGCGCGAACACGGCGCCGGTGCGGCGGTGGCGCACCTTGGTGACCTCGCCGCAGGCGCCCTCGCCGAGGTAGCAGACCCGCTCCAGGTCCGATAGCCGCAGCAGCTCGCCGGCCTCCGCCGCCGCTGGCGCCTCCTTCGTGGTCTCGCGGGGCGCGGCGGGGATCCGGTGGAAGAACTCGTGCGGCGCGACGGGGGGCGCCGGGTGAAGCTGAAGCATCGAGCGCCGGGGTGAGAAGGCGGCGCAGACGCTGCTCTGGAGCGGGACGTCCGCCGCAGCCACCACCATGCCTGAGGCCTGAGGGTATCGATCGATGATCGATCCCAATGCGCTGCCCGTATGAGGTGCGGGAGGCCCCCGGGTTTTATCGAGGGCGAGGCTGAGTCGGAAGAGGATTGGCAAGCGATTTTGGCGGCAAAGTCCTGTGCTCCAGCTGTCGGAGCGCGCGCGGGGAAATACGACAGGGTGGAACAGGGCGAGAGGCCCCACCAGTCAGTCAGAGGGAGACACATGACTTGGAGTGGCGATCAAGGAAAGGAAAGTCCGTCAAGCGCAGCGGGCGAATGGGTGAAGCGTCCCCCCTCGTGAGCGAGAATTTAAATGTGATACAAAACACCAGTTTTAGGAAGCTGATGCCACATTTATTATATCAGATGGTTCAAAATCGTATAAATCTTGGATGACACTCGATACAGATAATAATAATAATTAACCAAGCTACCACATAACACCAGACCGCAAACCACATGGGGTCTAGCACGGGCTCAGAGTATTGCGACAGCGGAGGCATCTCGACAGGGCCGATTCCACAGGCAAGGTTGGGTGTAGAACGATAACCCTACTCAGCATCGTCTGGGTCTTCTTCTGTAAAAAGTAAGATTGGGGTGAGTACAAACGTACTCAGCAAGTCCAACCACACCCACGGAGGGGGGGTTAAATCAGAATAATATGCATAGGTAAATCAAGGATAAGTTTACGGTTTAATTTACAGAAAACTATACTTTATGCAGGAGTTCATTTAACAGAAAACTTTCTTAGAAAATCAGTTTTTGTAGTAACACAGAATCCAAGTTTAAACTGCTACCGGACTCCCCGTCCGTCGTAGCATACGGCACAATTGCCGGACACAATTCCAAAACAACTCACACCAGCCCATCCCAAAGAAACACTAGTTATGTGACCACACCGTAACTCGCCCAATACCGTGGGCACGACTATTCGAATAGTTTTTAACTCTGCAGAGGTGTGCAACTTTACCCACAAGTAGGATACCACAACTCGAACACCGTCGTGTCGGTGTAGATCCCAACATAGCCATTACCCACCTTAGCTAAGCCTGACTAGCCATCACGGGGTTCACCAAGGGGTCATCGACCTACTCTGAGGTATAACCGGGGTATAAGTCACACTGAGCATATCCCTGCTCCTTGGTCACCCGTTGCTCTCAGCCCTCCTGATGGCTGTCACACCAACTAGTGGGATTTATGCTACGCCGTTGCCCATTCAACGGTCGAGTGGTTTGCACGATAGTGGAGTTAGGTGAGATGACACACCAACTCGGTCCTTATTCGTGACAAGATGGATATCTCCCTTCTTTGCCCAGCCACATTGGCACGAGCACACCAAATGGCAAATCCGTAAAAATGCCATCCATCCCGTCTAAACTTTCTTTACAAAAACACCACATTTATCCCATCCCACACGCACACATTTTCTTTATAAAATAAATCGTATTATGAGTAGAGTCCTAAGCGTTCTAATATCGATTAACGTCCAAGCAAAATCAGACATTAATCTAGGTGGTCAAGGAATGGTCATCACAAATCAAGGGGTGGCTATCCAACCGTGTTTTCATGCAAGCAAAACATATGCAATCTTATAAAGCAGGCCATTGGGTTGTGTTTATAAAAACTAGGACAGAAACATGCATCAAATGATGGGATTGAACTTGCCGTCTTCGTAGCCTTCGGGGAGGTCCTGTCCTTCGGGCTCGGGGTCGCGAAACTGGTCCTCGTTCCCTTGCTCGCAGTACTGCTCGTCAACGGGCTCTCCTTCGTTCACTCCGTGGTCTACAGCGCACACCAACAAGCATACAATCAATACACAGAAAATAAAGATCTATCGTTGAGCTCGGAACGGAAACACATAAAATATGGAGTATGGAGTAATATTCTCGAGTGGTTTTCTAAAGGCATGGCCGAAACTAAGTTATAAGAGGCGTGGTAAAGTTTCGGGTCGATCAGGGTTCGTTTGGTACATGAAATGATAGGTTTTATAAAGGTTTAGGAGTTAAATAATGATCTAGGGACCTATTTGTAATTATATTTGGGAAGGCAAGGGCTTGGTTCGCATTTTAGAAGCTTCTTGGGTTAATTAAAAAGGGTCAGGGGCTTGATTATAAATGTTTTCACATGAGAGAAGGGTTTACTTCGAATTATGTTAAAGGAGGGGTTCTATTTGCAAAAGTATCAAGAGGTGGGAGGGTTCTTAAGGAAATAGAAGAAAGGGGAGGAGGTTCTGGGCATAACTGCCCTTCTTCTTCCCCCCTCTCGCGACTAGAACAGGGGAGGGGGGGCGGCGCTCGGCGCCGGCGATTCGGCGGCGTGGAGGCTTGGCGGCGGCTCGGGGTAGGGGGAAAAGGGGCAGTGGAATGTGGGGGATTGATTCCCCCGCCCACCTCGGCTCGGGGCGCAGCGAGGAGGCGGGTCAGCGTGAGCGGCGGCGGCGAGGGCGGTGCTGGAAGAGCAAGGAGGCGGCGGGCGGTGGCGCTGCGGTTTGTGGAAGTGCCGGGGTGCTCATTGGCCCCCTTTATAGGCGAAGTAGGTCGGTGGAAAGGGTGGTGGTGGCGGGGTGGCCGGCGAGGCTCGTGATGCGACTCCTCGGTGGCGTTAATGGTGTGGGGGCCGGCTCAGGGCTGGGCGTCAACGGCGGTCGGGGCGCGAGCAGCGACGCGACGCGACGCCTCAGGCAAGCGGCGACCGCCGCAGGCGGTGCTGTGCCGAGGTCGCCGCCGCTGTGCAGCGTCAACGGCGGTCGGCCCGTGTCGTGGCGTGCGCGGGCCGGGGTGGAGCACGGCGAGCGGGCGAGCGGGGCCGGATGGCGCGGCGTGGCGTTCGCGAGCGCGGCCAGGCGGTGCGGGTGCGCGCGCGCGACGTCGCGTGCGGCCGAGCGGCGGCGGGGCTGCTCTGCAGCGCGCGGGTGGCGGCGTGGCTCGGCCACGCGGAGGTGGGTGGTGCGCGAGCGGGGAGCGAGGCCGAGCTGGGCGGTTGGTGTGGCACGGCCGTACGCGTGCGGGCGGCCGCGGCGCGGCGCGCGTTTGCGTGCGCGCGCGTGCGCACGCGTGGGGAAGCAGGCACGCGGGGGCGGCGAGCAGGGTGCCGGGCCGAGTGGCGTGCGGGTGGGCCGAGCGGGGCGCGAGCGCACGCGGCCAGGCGAGCAGGGGTTCGGGGCCGGGCGGCTCAGCGCGGCCGAGCAGGAGGGGCAGCGCGGCCGGGCGGCGCACGGGGGCAGAGAGGGAGGAGGTGCGCGCACCGGGAGCAGCTCGGGGCAGGCACGCGCGCCGGGGAGGAGAGGAAAAGAGGAGAAGGAAGAAAGGAAAAGAAAGAAAAGAGGAAAAAGGAAAAGGGTGAAGGAAAAAGGAAAATAGGAAAAAGAAATAAAGGAAAAGAAAATGGGAAAAAGGGAAAGAGGGGAAGGAAAAGGAGGGGGGCGGTGCGCGCCAGCGGCGACCGCGGCCGTGGTCGGCCACGTGTGGCGCCGCCACGCGAGTGCGGCCACGGGGAATGGGGCACGCGGCCAGGGGGGAAAGGGAGGAAAAAGAGGGAGCGGGATTCGCGGCGGCCGGTCGCGACACGTCGTGTTGGATGGGAAAAGATGGGACGCGAAATGAATTCGGGTGTCGGGTTGTTCAGGAGAAAATCTAGGGTTCAGGGTTTAAGGGAGAGTCGAGCTCAACGACTAAGAAAAATAGTTTTATCGCACGTTTTAAATTAGTGAATTCTCGGGATGTTACACAGGGTCAAACAGACATCGGCACTGGAAACACCTGCCTATCTTCTCAGGACGGACTCGGCGACAACCATCAAACTGGCAGCTGGTGCAGATGTTTGTTTGTTCAGTAAATTGCACCCATCATACATCAACTTATACGGTGGTATTATTTTAGTCCAATAAATTATAAAACATACAAATAGATACATGAACTTGTCAAATGTGTGCATCTACGGTCACATGTACACCACAAAGCGTATTTAGGTCACAAGCTTTAATGTGGAGAAGATAGAGGGCCCTAATGCAAATATCGCTTAGCTGACGTTGGTCTCTGCCATGTGATGATGCTCGCGCTACCCAGTTCGATCCGTTGATAGCTCGTTACACATGATCATATATCTATTATTTGCTTTTGTGTCCACTCTTGATAATGTGACATCAAAGTTTAATGTTCTGAATTCTAAAGGCCTAGAATATTATAAGCAAATGCACAACAAGTTGAAAAAAAACATATAAGAGTATTGTAGTCCGAACAAACACTAGTGACAGTACTAGATATTCATGCTTGGTTCATAACAATCACATGATAAAAAAGGAGATTGTTTCAAGAAAAAAAGAAAAAAAGACTCCCGTGTAATGGCCTGGGTGCCTACCTTGAGTTGGCGCGTAACATATCCTGTAGCAGAAATAAATTAGATACTACTGGCATTCACTTTTGCACTATTAAAAATGAGTTAGTGCAAGTGAAAAGGTACTAATCTCATTCATCAAATTAAAGACCATGCTCTCGAGATGTTTTACTTGAATCATTTGAAGCCCACCGATTAACGGGGAAATATATTTGCATTATGGCCCTCCATTTCCTCCACATTAAAGTTTGTGACCTAAATACGCTATATGGTGTATGTGTGACCGTAGATGCACACTTTTGACAAGTTCATGCATCGGCTTGTGCGTTTTACAATTTGTTAGACTAAAATGATACAACCACACAAGTTGATGTATGATGAGTGCAATTTACTCTTGTTTGTTTTTTTCCTCTTCTGCGAGTAGTGAGATTTATTATCGATAGATTTCTTGTGCTCCTCACATGTTCAGGTAGGAATGCTTACCGATGTTGTTTCTTTTAGGGACTTTCTTTTAGCTATACTAGCTGCGATATACACATAATTTAGAAAACCGAACTAACTTTTAATTCAAAATGCACTGAATTACATATTAATTAAATTAACATTCAAATTAAAGTAAAAAAATATATACCATGGTAGATGTCCCTGCTATCTCGTAGCTTAGGTTGATACTTCCTATTGCAACAGAAGCAGAGCTAAAATAATTAAACGGTTCAGGTTTAAAGATATAGGAATATGGGGGTTCAAATGTTATTAACTCTATACTTGGGAAGTTAGCAGGATGTTTTGCAAGACAAATTGAATAGTGCTCGCAAAATTGTGAAAAAATTAGGTTAGTTTTGCAAAAAGTCTAGATTGGACTAGATTTTAAGGTTTTATATATTTACAGGGAGTTTCATAAAACTACCAAGACTCGTACTATATGATTCTATTCTAAATAATTTTCTTAGAGACCTATTTCCAAACTGCCCACGGCCTCCTCCCACGCCGTGGGACCCATGAAGGCCACGGCCTTCTCCCGCACCGCGAGGTCGGCCATGGCAAGGGATTCCAAGCGCGAGATGTAAGGAGATGGAGCAAGACGAGGACCGGAGGAGGAGGGAAAACAGGAGGCGCAGAGTGCGCGCTTGGTGAGTACATTACAACACAAAAAAAAGTGTTGAAATAAAAGAACATCCTTATCGAATTAAAAAACTTTTTAAATTCTTTTTTTGTTATGTAACTGTCGAGGCCTTGCAGTACTGCCTCTCGTAGCCACAGTTACTAAAGTTCTCGGTACATAGGTACGAGGGCAATTTTAGATTCTCGGTTCTCACATGAGTATACCTCTTCGGAACATTTAGTTAAGAATGGGATCATGATCCCTAGATGCTTGGGATGACATAGCCGAAACACAATTGGAACATAACTAAGAAACAAATATTAATTGTGGTTTTTGGTTTGAATATAATGTTGCTCCATGCTACTGTTTGGATAATAACTTAATAGAAATATTTTGCATGCAATTGGTATGTACTGTCCATTATCAAAACCAGAATACATGAATCCTTGAATTGGAGAGAGACGCTGGGCCGAGGGCTGTAGGCCTTCTGTTGCTGGGCAGCCTGGCAAATTGAGCTTCCTGCTTTTCATTCCATGCATGTAACAAACAAACCCGCCATGGCCGAGCGCCTCTTCACGACAAACAATACCCTTTCCCATGGTCCTCTCCAGTTCGATGACCATGCTGCGACGCACACTGTTTCCTGCTCCGAACCGCCATGGCCAAGCTCCTCGCCATATCCGCCGCCATCCTCCACGTCGGGAGCTGGCACCCATCTACGCTCCGCACGGGCTAGCCGCACCTTCTTCCGCCCTAACCGGTGTTGCCAGCTCGCGACCCGCCTTTCTTCCCACCCTCACCGGCGGCGTCAGCTCCTTCGCGACGACCGAGCACCACCGGAACGTGTTCCATCCACAATCCTGCGACCGTACCACTGCGTTCCACGATCCGGAAGTTTTCATTATGAGAACGGGGAGCGTCACAACGTACCGCGTTCCGTATGACTGTGCTTGTAGTCCTCGAACACCTCGCTCATGGCTGCTGCTCGCCTCGATCTCTTTCCTCCACCCGCGCCTGAATCACTCCGGTGACATGATCCAACAAGAGTGACTCGGCGGCGTTGGATCGAGTAGACGTCGGAGGCAAACTTGACGTGGACTATGATCCGCATGATTGAGCGTGGCTCGGCTTCAACTTAGTTCGATCAGGTCAGGTGGATTGGGGAGACAGATGCGAGAGGGGTTAGCAGATTAGCACATTGGCGTTGTTTGTTCTAGAGATTGCATAGTGGGCCCATAAGGCTACTGGTTGTCACAGAGCAAATGGCCGGCATTAGTTGCGGTCTTGCGGCATCGCGAGCCCAGTATGGCGTTTGATCTAGGATCGGGGCACACGTGGGTTGAGTGAGAAAAAAAATCTTTTGGTACAAACGTTCTCGAACATGCAATTTTTATGAATTCACCTTTCGTCCCACCTCTCTCAACCCTGATAGTCGTGTTCCATGTGACTGTGCTCGTAGCCCTTGAACATCTCGCTCATGGCTGCTGCTCGCAGCTCGACTTCATCTCTTTCCTCCACCTGCGGCCGAATCACTCCAATGACATGATCCAATACAGGTGTGACTCGATGACATCGGATCGAGCGGACGTTGGAGGCAAACTTGATGTGGACTACGATCCACGTTGTTGGGCGTGGCTCGGCTTCAACTTCGTTTGATCGGGTCAAGTGGCACTACTACAAAAACCATTAACCGAGGCGGGCAAAAAGCATTAACCGAGGCGGTTTTTGCAAACGCCTTGGAGCTTCCGTCACGGTTAATCCAGCATTAACAGAGGCGGTTAGCTGCCCGCCTCGGTTAATCAAATAAAAAAACAAAAAAATAGGAAGCCCATGGACAGGCCCGCCAAGCCCATCCAGGGACCGCCGAGCCCATCCACGGGAGAGGCCGCCGCCGCTGCACCGCCGCTCGCGCCGCCACCGGGGGAGGCCGGATCGGGCCCCTGCTCGAGCCGAAGGCCAGCGCCGCCGCCTCCTGCCTCGGCCCGCTCGCCCAGCGCCGCCCCCGGCCCGCCGCGGCACGGGCCCCGCCACGCCGCGCCGCGCTCGCCGGCAGTGGATAAGCCCCGCCACGCCGCGCTCGCGCCTACGCCGTGGGGTAGAAGGGCGAGGCCGAGCCTCTGCACCGCCGGGGGAGGAGGGCGAGGTCCACCATCGCCGCGCCGCCGGGGGAGGAGGGCGACGTCCGCCGCCACCGCGCCGCCGGGGAGGAGGACGCCGCTGCTGGGGAGGGCCGAGGCCGCGCCCCCTCCACGATGAGGGCCAAGGCCGGCGGCGGCTGATCCGGCCCCGCCCCGCCGTGCTCCCTCCATGCCAAGGCTCGGGGCAACGCCGAGAAGGCCGCCAACGACGGATCCGGCCCCGCCCCGGCGTTCCTCTTCCACGCCGAGGCCCGCGGCCGCGCCGGAGGAGGCCGCCGCCGGCGGATCTGGCCGCCCAGTCCACGCAGGGGGGCTGCGCCGGCGGCTCCAGGCCATGCTGCGGAGGGAGGGAGGGAGAGAAAGAGAGAAAGAGAGAGGGAGTGTGTAACGTCCCGCCTCCCCGAGGCCAGACCCGCTTACATCTGGCAATTATCTAGGACACAGACTGCCCTCACAGACCAACACATGTCTTTTCTGCACACTTTGTCCTCACTCGTGCGCTCCCGGGAATAACTTCCCGGTCGGTCACCCATCCCCAAATTGCTCCAGGCCAAGCACGCTTAACCTCAGAGTTCTTTGGAGACCGGCTTCCGAAAAAAAAGTTGCAACTTATTGGTATGAGTATCCTATTAATCCTATTAAGCCCTGGGCCGGGGTGTCACATACTTACCCCCTTAAGAGACTGACGTCCTCGTCGGTCAATCCCAAGCCAGGAACGTCCTCTCTTGGCCACGTCCCGTACGTCCAGTGCTAGCAGCCCATGTGCCACGTCCGTGCTTCCAGTGCCAACGGTCTCTGTGTCATGTATGTGCGTTCAGTGCCAATGGCGCATCCCAGATGCTCGCGCACTGACCCACCACGTGCCCGTGCACATGCTGGTGGCATCTGCGCCACCACGCGTCCGTGCTCATGCCTCCGCACTTACGCCCGTACGTGCCCGTTAAACAGCGAGAGTCAGCTCTGATACCATTCTGTAACGTCCCGCTTCCCCGAGGCCGGGCCTGCTTACATCTGGCAGCTCTCTAGGACACAGACTGCCCTCACAGACCAACACATGTCTTTTCTGCACACTTTGTCCTCACTCGTGCGCACCCGGGAATAACTTCCTAGTCGGTCACCCATCCTCAAATTGCTCTAGGCCAAGCACGCTTAACCTCAGAGTTCTTTGGAGACCGGCTTCCGGAAAAGAAGTTGCAACTTGTTGGTATGAGTATCTTATTAATCCTATTAAGCCCTGGGCCGGGGTGTCACAGAGTGGAGGCGGTGAATGACCGGAGACCTAGGGTTTCGTCTGTTTTATACCATTTTTCAGTGATTGGGCTCATATGGGCCATGTGTGGGCTTCATCCATTAATCGAGGCGGACCATTGTAAGGTGACCGCCTCTGAAAATATGACTATTAACCGAGGCGAACCATTGTAAGGTGACCGTCTCGGTTAATCGATTTTGCGAGGCGGTTTTTTCTGACCGCCTTGGTTAATAAAGAATGACCGCCTCGGTTAATATAAGGCATTAACCGAGACGATTTTTTAATGTGCCCGCCTCCGACACCATTTTTAAGTGTCTCGCAAAATAGAATTCTGTAGTAGTGTGGATTGGAGGAGACGGATACAAGAGGGATTAGCAAATTAGCACATTGGCGTTGTTTGTTCTAGAGACTGCATAGTGGGCCCATAAGGCTACTGGTTGTCACGGAGCAAACAACCGGCGGTAGTTGCGCTCTTGCGGCATCGCGAGCCCGACATGGTGTTTGATCTAGGATCGGGGTACATGCGGGTTGAGTGAGAAAAAAATTATTTTTTGGTAGAAATGTTCTCGAACATGTGATTTTTTTAGTCTATCTTTGGTTCCACCTCTCTCAACCCTGATAGTCGTGTTCCATGTGATTGTGCTTGTAGCCCTCGAACACCTCGCTCATGGCTGCTGCTCGCGGCTTGCCTCGATCTCTTTCCACCACCCACGGCCGAATCACTCTGGTGACATCATCCAACAGGAGTGACTCGGCAGCGTCGAATCGAGCGGACGCCGGAGGCAAACTTGACGAGGACTACGATCCGCGTGGTTGAGCGTGGCTCAGCTTACTTTTGATCGGGTCAGGTGGATTGGGGGAGATAGATGAGGCATTAGCTAGCAGATTAGCACATTGGCGCTGTTTGTTCTAGAGACTACATAGTGGGCCCATAAGGCTACTGGTTGTCATGGCTCAAACGGCTGGCGGTAGTTGCGGTCTTACGGCATCACGAGCCCGGCATGGTGTTTGATCTAGGATTGGGGTACATGCGGGTTAAATAATTTCGTTACTCCTCTTATTTTTCCTAATTTTTCAAATTTGGGTTAGAGCCTCGTCCGAAAGGGCGAAGAATGCAATACCTGAACGCATGCCTAGGTCCTTCGCGACATGCATATAAACCTATCAGGCTACCTAGCTTGAAGTGATAAAAAATGCAGGTTACTTCTCTTTGTCCTTATCGTTTTAGTTATTTAAAGAGTTCTAATGTTGTTAAAAATTTGGCAGGCATGTTTTATGATGTGTATAGTTCCATTTTGAGAATCTACAAGGAGTTGCATAAGTAGTGAGAATTGTTATCAGTAATTTTTTAGATTAAATAGTAACTCAGACACTCACAACGCACGCATACACCCCTACGAACGCATGTATGCAAACCTTAAGTGAGCAGTCAAATCCTCGAAATTGACGAAGTCACAACGAGCGCCTTGCTATCGACTGGAATGTCGTCTATCACTGAAAGTACAACATCGTTAAATCCTACAATATTCGCTCCCATTGGGGAGTCGAATCCGAGACCTGAGGTGCTGCCTAGGCTCTTGTAACCACTAGACTACATGTCCTTTTCGCATTGGTAAATTTCTTGATCATCTCCCGATCCAAAACCCAATAATGATAATTTCCCATGCCAAAAACAAGAGTTGACAATTAATACCCTGCATATAGAAATACCACATGCAAGATTCAAAAGACTTCTCATACCTGAAAGGCTGAAAAGGCTTTCCAAGTTCAAGTTTGGAAATACCAGCAAGCCCAGTACGGCCAACAAGGAGGGAAGAAGAGCTCAAGCTTGACCTGGTGGCTTTAGATGGTTGATTGTAAATACTCAACATCACTGTCAGTCAACTCCTCAGAAAGCAGGGAGCCAACCGATTTGGTAATCTCCAAAGAGCACAGACATTTGAGTAAAAAAGTCAAGTAATAATTCCTTGTGAATAATGAATGCCGAATGCATTGGACCTTATGAAAATTATCTTGGAAATTGTAACATGTGGTCTGATACTTGGATACAGAATGTTACATTTGGAAATCAAGTACTTAGGTCAGTCTGGGAGTGTCATCGACACAGTTACCAAGACTGGAAATTTGAGAACTGTGCCAGTAGAGTGTCATGGTGATGACACTCCTCTCATATTTCATGACACTTCTCTCTCATCTCTCCTCATACTATTGGTACATGTTAGCAAATTTAATGTTCATGACACTCCTATAACACTCCCACTGAGATTGGCCTTAGATTTGCCAAAACACTATGTCTACATACATAACAAAAATTATGTGTTTAGATTTGGCAAAACGATCTACAATTTGGAACGAGTGAGTATTTAGTATTTATAGTAGGAAAGCAATTAACATGACCTTCATTTCATTATTCGATTGCTACAGCTGGGGAGACAAAAAGAATTATCTCTAATATAATATATATTTTACAGTCTGAATAATATTTAATAATCAATGTCATGCATCAGGTTCCCAACTTCCAAATTATTTCATTATTCACTACCCAACCGAAGTCATGTTCACACTTAGTTTGGAACCTCTACAATGAATAAAATTTGGAAGGAAACGTTCCAATATAACTGAAATCCAAATTCAGAGTAAGGTTCCAGCTTGACATCAACAAAATTTGAACTGGCAGCTTATTCCTATTCAATAACTCCATTACATGCCTCGCGTGCATTGCATTGCCTGACACTACTGAGGCAAATCTGGGACAATGCTTCACAAGAAATCACATCAAACCCGCATTGCTACAAATGCGCAGAAGAATCAATTCTCAAGAGGTCAAAGCCAAGTGTAAAGTTCTAACACCTTCCCGCGCTGTCACTTCTTTCGCTCCTTCTTAATGGGCTTCAGCTTGATGACCTCGTCGATGTACAGTACGCCCTTCCCCTTGTACACCTCTGGGAGTTTGCAGCTCCGGATGGCGCCGGCGAACTGGTGAACCCTGTCCTTGTCGATGCCGATGCAGCAGATTTTGTTGGGCTTAAAGCAGAATACGCGGACGGCGGGCGGGGCGGTGAACTGCACCTCGTGGCTGTAGCCTAATTTCAGGAACAGCTCACGGCCTTGGCTCTCTGACCTCGCCTTGAAACCGACCCCCACGAGCTTCAGAAGCCGGATGAACTTGGCTTCCATTGCAGATCGATGGATGGTTTTTTTCTAAAGTAAAGTGTTTGGTGCTGAGTCACAAAGAGAGAAAAAAAGAGAGGAGGGTTCTCATCAGAACAGTACAAAATTGAAGAACACTTAAAGATGATGGAATGTGAATGGTATAACGATTTGTATATGAATGAAATGCCTACAGAACACTGCAACATACTGAGTGTTAAATGATCTGGACCATCACATAGTATCTATTTTGTTTGTGGAGAGCAGAAAAGAATGTTTCCCCCAGTTCTAGCTTTCAAAAAAAAATGTTTCCCCCAGTTCTTCCCCCCACGTACGTACGGATCCCGCGTGTGCGCCCGTACGTAGGCAATCATTCGCAGCTGTAAAGTATGGCAGATCGCATTCCCCCAGTTCTTCCCCCCACAAGAACAACGCTACCCCCGTTAGGCGGACACCGGCACCAGCCGCAGCCGTACGGATGGACGGGGGCATCCAATCCAGGCCAGGGTAATACGGACTCGATCGCTCGCAGAGAGAAGATCCTGCAGAACCATAGGAGCTAGCGAGAAGGAGAGGGATCCGTTACCGGGGAGAGGAAGTAAGTAGTTCCAGGCCGGCGCTGATCTCCCCGCGCTGGTCCGGCGCAGCGGAGGACGGCGAGCTGCCGCGGCGGGGACGGCGAGGGCGCGGGGGTTCCTCGGAGGCTCGGAGACGAGGAGTGACTCGATCGTGGGATCCCTATTTGTCTTCGGGAGGGTGGAATTCTCTATAATTATCCACTAACAACCCAAATACCCAATAGGCACCTACGTAGCAGGCCCAAAACAGCCCAGGAACTAGAACTGCCAGGAACTATAAACTGTCCAGAGTTTGCCGTTAGCATAATATTATTTAATATTCTACTATTTTATCTAAAAAAACGAAGTTATGTTTACCCTCCTGTGGGTCTGCCTCCCCCGTGGGTCTACCTTCGCTTCCTGGCTCTGCCCACGTCTCCCTCTTCCACGAGAGCAGTTTCCCCGTTTGCCCTCGCGCACGCCGCCGCCTCCCGCTCTCCCCATTTCCCACTCTCTCTTTGCCTGGCCGCTCATCCCCAATCCGCGCGGGGAGGGCGCAATGCGGCCATGCACCCCGCCCTAAAGCGGGAGGTGCAAGGACGGCGGCCAATGCCATCCACGCCGCCGCTCCTCCCCCATTCGCTATTGGCCTCACCGCTTGGATCCCCCGTCGGCTGCTGCTCCTTCCCCTCCCGTGCCGCCGTCGCCGTCGCCTTCGCCCCCGTCCTATCTGCGCCCGACGGCCGGCAAGACTGGGACGCGGACTCCGCCGAGCATTGAGGATGCGGGCCGGTGCTCAAGCCGCCGCCACTGCCGCCATTCTCGCGTACCTCGTCCCCGAGGTAATCTCCCGATCTCCTTTCTCCTACAGTCCTCCCACTCCTCCCTGGCTGGCACAAGCAGAAAACTTCGACGGCCCGACTCGTGGCCGCGGGGTCCTCGCTCGGGCTCCTGTGGCCCCGCTCATACATTCTCTACAAGGTGTCGGCGCCCTAGGACGGGGGCGTCGTGCGTGTCGGCTGCTCCAACGGCTTCCCTGTTGCGTGGCGCCTCCGCGTCTTCCTCTTCTACAAGGCGGTGACGCCCCTCCACTTCACACCCTCCAAGGTGGCCCCGCTCTGCCGCCGACCTGGAGGTCTGCAAGACTGCCGACCTCACCGCCTGTCGTTCAACTTCTGCTATCGGTGAGGATTGACTCTCTGATTGCGCATCCATCATGTTTATTTATCGATAATATGACAATGTGCTATGTTACTCCTTGCTTCTTTGTTCTTTGTTTGGCGATTCTCTAATTTTAGATCACTTTCATGAATCTTGGCTACAGGATTGGTAGAAGCACAAGAATTCAAGAGTGTCATAGCACATTTACATTTTCCTGTACAATTTTTAGAGTGCCATGACCTTTTTGCTGTTGTTGATGTGAACAGTGCTACAATGATGGAGGGACATCGAGCAGGTTACCGCAAGCACCGCAAGTGCCAGGTCTTGACTAATTTGTTCCATCTACAGTACAGTTAAGATGCTATTTAGCAGACACACAATGACTTTTATTCAGTCAGTCGTATGAATCTTCCTTTACTCTTAGTGCTGGTGATTTCGGATCTATACTTTGGTTGCCTGATTATTGCTTTGCAGGATAAATTACTTTGCATGTCTAAATCGACTGTGATGTTTATCTCACTATTTTGGTTGGCTGATTATTGCCTCTGCCGCTTGATTGCGCTTACTTGCAGGAGCCAAATGTGACATATGTGAAATAGCAAGTAATTTATTCTCCTTTCTTGATCAAATTGGTTTAGTTATTTTCAAGATGATCTGAACATATTATATATGCTTTGTTTCTCAAGGTAACTCGGGCTTCTGCTGGTTGTGGCAATAAGTCTATGTAGATCAAACTATCAATAACTAAATATATGTCATCATTCTGAATTCTGAATGTTTATCAAATTTGCTACACTATCAGGACCTCATACTATTTGCTGCCTCTGTGAACAAGCTGTTAGAGTATTCCGTATTCTTGTAACTTCAAGTTTGTGAAATTGCAGCCATGTCACTCTGTTCTTGCATATCATTTTCCCTTTTAGAATTTTCCTAATGCTATTTTTTTAAACTCACATCCTCTCAATTATAATGAACCTATATTTTTCTATGGCTGCAAGAAAACCAATAATTTAATTTATGCATCTTTTATGCTTATAATTTATTTTTCTAGGGCTGCAAAAAAAAATTAATCATTCAATGTATGCATCTGTTATGCTTATAATATCTTTTTCTACATTGGTGAATGACAACAGGGAAGCCTTGGTCAACGTGGCGGCGTCCCCGATCTGTGGCCTAGGTTGGACGTTCTAATCAGAGAAGTGGCAGCTGCCACCGGTGCATCAAAGCTCCATCTCCACGACATGAAGGCAAGGTGTACAAGCAATGCCATAACCGGCCAACACAATTTAAGGTTAGTCGACCTGAATCAAAATCAAGAACCATGTTTTTCTCTGTGTGCCTTTTCTTATCAAATTATACTGAATGTTGGAGAGGGGATGTGATCATTGAGCTCGTGCGGCAGGTTGCCGCTGAGAAGTGGTTCAAGCCTCGCCCAGTGTGCGCCGCCACTAGGACCAGGATATAGCTGCTGGTGTGGCCATTCAGAGAGCATCCGCTGCTGTATTGTTTATCCAATGCAGATGGAACCAATATGTAGGAGTGACCATGGTAGTGATTAGCAAGAGGCTGGTGGACTCGTTCCTGATAGATGCAACATTGGAGGTTGGGCTCTGTAGTCTGTGGAGTACAAGGAGCTCAAGCATCATCTGCTGTTGAGGACAAGGAGCTCAAGCATGATTTGCATGTGCGGCTGATGACTTCTTGCATTGTCTGAATGCCCGTGCGTTGCTACGAGAGCTAAAAATTCAAATACAACTAGTCTTTTTAAAAAAGATATTCAGCAGTAGGTTCAACATCTCTTAACAGTAAATTCTACATTGTCAATAAGCTAGTTCAACATCTTAAATGTCAATGTTGAAATTGTATATCTACAATATTGAAGTATTATACCTAAATTGTTGAACCAGAATAATTAAAATGTTGGACTTATTAGAAAATAAAAATATAAGCATATATATTTGATCTCATTTTGTAAAGAGAATTCAAAGAAGTATTATGGTTTAAATGGGAACTGAAAATTGGATGAAGCATTAGAGAGAAACTGAGTTTGAAGTTTGAAAACCTCCAACCGGCAAGCAGCCTTGTGTTTGTGAATCTGTCCTATCATCAAGGTTTTCCTGTCTCTCCCAGCTCCCATGGGCTATGGTTGCACGTGCCCCAAACCCAAGATAGCTATATCTCAGCACGCAACGTGGAGAAGAAAAGGATTGGAGAAAAATCATAACCGTTAATCTCCCTCGTTGCACGAATTTTAAAGTGGAAGGTAAGTTGACTTCCCACTTTCCAGAAGATGCATAAAATTTCCATTGTGGCCCGACGACACTGCACAGCTCATTGGTTGGCGGCCTATCAAGGGCCAGCCTACGTGGCTGCTGAAGCCACATCCTATTCGGTATCATTCGTACCGAGCTTGGCTACGCTGAGGTAGATTCGACACGATGGGCAAAAAAAAAAATCCTTCGCTGGTATACTTGTAGGCCTTCGTCCTGGTCCAAATGTTTAAGTGAAAGGCAAACTTTTGGACAACGGAAATCTTTTGCAACTGCAGTGCTGCCGGACAGTGGTATCTCTCTAGAGTCTTCTTCCTCTTGTCTCCAGGCGACTAGGCGACTCTTCTGCCTCTCCAGCGCGAGGAGAGGGGATCCATCAATTTAAGGACAATTTAAAAGTTTCAGTACAACATAGTTTTAGTTAGGCTGCCCATGGCGTGGTCTCATCGGCCATGGGATCTTCTGGACCTTTGAGTCGGTGACAACATGAAAGTTTCCGGTCTGGGTCTCGTAAGGTTTTATTTATTTCCCTCCATCGGATACTAGTTTGAGAATGAGCTCCTCAATTGATTGAGCACCAGTTGCATAAGCTTGTGTGACTTTGCAATCTAGAATTGTGTAGGTGAGTTCTACCTAACCCAGCATCTTAGTTGCTCAGTTAGTATCTTTTGTATGATGCTTGTGATAGATGGAGGGGTGTAGTTTTGGCTAGACCGATTACTTTAATTCTGCATTCATTTTTATTAGCTGATGCTTTTAAGTTTTAGAAAGCATTATTCATCCCTCTCTAGTCCGCCATATCGAACCTACATAGGTCAAGCAATAAGTTGGTGTCATGTTCTATGGTTTCATGTGTTTACCTGTTTATCACTTTTGGAAATATCATTTTGATATAGTTTTGTCCGTTATCGATGTATATTTTGATCGTATATTTTTATTTCCAAAAATATCGAAATACCGACACCATCCAATGCACAAATTGAAGGCAATTTGTAAACTAGACGAAGTTGTAACTACATGTTCATTCAAAAAAAAAAAGTTGTAACTACATCAAATAAGGGTAAGTGGTAACAATACCAATAACAAACTGCAAGCTAGCTAGCCAAGTAGCAATCTAGCAACAGAATTAGTAGCTCCATAAAGGTACTAGTTGCAACTCAAAAGTCACTCAGAAGCTCGGCACGACGAATGGATGATACAGGGATTCAGGACGGCTGTAAGCCATGGCTGGCCGGAACTGCTCCCCCAACCCCCCCCCCCCCCCCCCCCCCCCCCCCCCGGCAGATCCCGCGTGTGTGCGGGGCGGCTGCAACTGTAAGGTATGGCAGATCTCATTCCCCAGTTCTTCCCCCCACAAGAACAACGCTACCCCCTTCAGGCGGGGACCGGCACCAGCCGGCAGCCGTACGGATGGACCGGGGCATCCAATCCATTCCAGTGTACAGACTCGATCGCTCGCGGAGAGAAGATCCTGCAGAACCGTAGGAGCTAGCGAGAGGGAGAGGGATCCGTCACCGGTGAGAGGAAGTAAGTAGTTCCAGGCCGGCGCTGATCTTCCCGCGGCGGTCCGGCGCAGCGGAGGACGGCGAGCTGCCTCGGCGGGGACGGCGAGGGCGCGCGGGTTCCTCGGAGACGAGGAGTGACTCGGTGGAGGCTTCCTATAAATATATGTTCCGGTAGGATGATAGCTTATGGCGTTTTTAATCCATTATTAAGAGCCCACTATTTACGTATGATAGGCCCAGAACAGCCCATAAATCACAAAATGGTCTAGAATTTTAGGCTTATTTGTCCGTGCAACAAAAGCAATTATATTTTGTTGCTCTAGTGGAGTGTTGTGTATGAATTTTCATCGTTAAATATAGATTTTTTATAAAATTATACAGTACAATTCGGGCACTCATAACGTACGCACACTCATTCCTATAAACACACGTATGCAAACCTAGCCTATCACTAATAATATAACCTATGATCCCATCATCAAATGGCCATAGTGTATTAACTTTTTTTTTCTCGCGCTCGATGTATGCTTAAAGCTCGTGCTAGTATGCTAGGTGTATTGCCTTTCCCTTTTTTCTCAAAGAAAACATGAGCACATGTTGAGCTAGCATATTCAACATTTTAAAATGCTAGGTTCAACATTTCTTTAAATATAGTGTAACATTCCACAAAAGCTATATCAACATTTCCATATGATAATATTGGAAAAAGTATTATCTAAAATGTCATTTTTGTAAACCCGGTGAAAGAGGAAGTGGAGACGGTCTACGGCTACGGATCATGAGGTCCTTTGGGGATGAAAACTGGACTTCGGATCAACCTGGAAAAAAGATCAATGGCAGTTATTCGGTTGTGGACAATGTTTTGGCCGCCTTTCCGGGACAACGGGTGGGCTTCCTCCTCACTTATCTTGGTATACTGATCGTCCTGGGAAGTCTACGACTGGCACATATCCAGCCAGTGCAGGACAAGGCGCTTGAGAAGATGGCTGGCTGGCAGTGCAAGTTGCTAAACCCGGGGGGGGGGGGGGGGGGGGGGGGGGAGGGGGGGGGGGGTCGTCGAGTACTAGTCCGATCGGTGTTGAGCTCTCTGCCGGTTTATCTACTCACAGTAATCAAGCCACCTGTCGGTGTCCTGACCCGGGGGTCCGGGTGTCCTGACCCGGGGGTCCGGATCCCAACTAGGAAATGCCGCGTGTTTTCTCGTCCCAGATAATGATGCAAAAGGCAACACAGTAACGCACGGGTTTATCCTGGTTCCGACCACGGGGTCGTACATCCAGCAAAGGGGGTGTGCGAGTGCACTATATTATCTTACACCCGGAGTGCTTGTAGTAGGGGGTACAAGCGGGACGAGAGAGGGAGGGAAGCTCCCAGGTCTCTGCTAGAAGAGGGATTTGAGCGTGGCGAATGACGATGTTGGAAGCTAGGAGCAGGTGCGTGTGTTCTGAGCGATAGGTGTCTAGAGAGTCGACCGACCTTTTTAAGGGATGCCCGCCTCCTCCTTTTATAGACACAAGGAGGGGCGGGATACATGAGTAGGGGAACACGGAAGTCGCCGTCTCCCCCTGAATCGTGGAGGTGCAGTGGTCAAACACTGTAGAAAGTACACTATGGGGCAGGGCGTTGAGCGTGGCGATCGTCCTGGCCATCGTCCTTGGTCTCGCGGAGATCGCGCCGGCATCCTGCCAACCCCTGCAGGCGGAGTGGTCGTCGCTGTAGGGCGTACAGTTCTACAGATATGGCGTTCCGCGGGCCCTGCGGGTCAGGGCCTTGCGTACTCCAGTGGCGGCGGGGCACGCGGCGGTCCTGGACCTCCTGGACGGAGGGCTGATGTGCACACTAGGAGGTCCGGGAGACACGTGGAGGTCCCGGACCCCTCGAAATGGGAGGTCCGGGTCTCCGGCTGTGAGTGATGGGCATCCCTCTTCGAGGGGCCCGCGACGACACCGGACCTCCTCCCAAACAGGAGGTGGGCCCGGGGCCATATGTGTGATGATGTAGAGTCCGGACGGCCGGAGTTGGCAGAATAGTGCGGGGAGCAGTGCCAGGCACGCTCCATCCCGCGTCGCAGGTCCCACAGTATCGTCATAGCGCCCGGGGTGGCGGAACAGTGACCAGAGTTGGCGGATGGGACTCCGGTCACAGCCATCGTGGGAAATGGCGGTCTGACACCGTCTGTCCTGAGCACTGTGGATGAGTGGTTGGCACTTAAACCATCCGTTCGACGGGCGGGTGAGCTGCAAGGCTGTTTTGTCCCTTGCGCCGAGGGGTGGCCTCGAGCGAAGCGGAGATGAGTTACTCTCTCGAAGGCGGGTTCGCTACCCTCGAGCGAGGCGGAGATGATTCGCCCGCTCGAGGGTAGGTTCGCTACCCTCGAGTGAGGCGGAGATGTGGGGCGCAGTCGAGAGGTCTCGACGGGAGCTCTCGAGCGAGGCGGAAACCACCCCGCGGTCCGAGAGGAGCGTGGATGGGCCGCATCATGTCGGTGGGCTATGTATTTGGGCTTCTTTGAGTCCTTTCCTTTCTTCCAGATCGGAGGGAGGCCGTGGGCCTTCGTGGGCCCAGTTGCCTTAACATGTGTTTGTGTTTTAAAGCGATCTTAGTACCCCGATTAGGGTGTCCCTAATCGTGGTACCCGACACCACCTAAGAAGTTAATCAATAATTTTTGCAAAGTGTGATGTCGTTTCTTGTGGGCTAGAAATCAGCAACTCCATGGTGGTAAATGCAAAGTGAGTTGGCCGGTGAGACTGCAACGACTAGTTAAGCGAGCTGGCCTGGGGATCACGAACTTGGAGTTAATTTTTTAGTCGCGCTCTCGGGTTAGGTTGGATTTGGTTTCAATGGAAATACCCTGACAGACCTTGGGTGGGAATGGAGCTATCGGTCGACGAGGTCCATATAGCTCTCTTTGCTTCAGCCGCAAGAGTACTTTCAACAATGGCCGGACAGCAAGCTTCTGGTAGTCCAGCTGGCTGAATGGTAACACACCGGCCCTACTCTTTCCTTTGCTATTCAAGCACAGCAAGAGGAAAAACAGAACTATGGCTGAGGGTTTGTTTGAAGAACAATGGATACGTGACATTTCGCATGATCTGACCATCCTCTCTTGGATGAGTTCGTCCGCCTGTGGGACTAGTTGACAAAGTCAATTTTGATGCAAAAAAAACTCGGAAGCAGACACTATATTCTCTAGACAAACCGCCTTGGGAGAGTACTCTGCAAAATCAGCTTACGATATGCAGTTTGAGGGTGGGCTGTCGTCCTTGTTCCCTAAGATAGTCCGGAAGGTTTGGGAACCTTCAAGAAGCAAGTTTTTCATGTGGCTTATGCTGCAGAACAGGATCTAAACAGGCAGACAGCCGATCAGCTTCTACTACGGGAATGGCCCAACTGCTACTACTGTCAGCTCTGTTGGCGGAGTTTAGAGACTGCTCTCCATCTGTTCTTGGAATGCTCGGTCGCCTGCACCATTTGGACCTCCATCAGCATCTGGAGTCAGTGGCTCAGTGCCCTTCCATGAATCCATCCAACTGGAAGCCGGCTAGTGACTTGACAAGCTAGTTTTTTGAGCTAACCGGGAACTCTACAAGTACTGAAGCTAAAGGCGCTCGTTCCCTCGCAATTCTAGTGGCCTGGTCAATCTGGTGTGAAAGGAATCGAAGAGTTTTTAGTGATGAAGTGAAGCCACCAAGCAAGATTGTTGAAGAAATCAAGGATACTTCAAGGCTTTGGACCGCCGCAGGTGCTAAGAACCTGGCTTTTCTAGTCAATAGACCTCCTAGCGAAGTAGCGAGTAGTCTCTGTGTGGTTTTCTTTTTTTTATTGTGGGGCTATTCCGATACCCCAGCCTGATTCAGCTCAGTTTGGTTTTTTCAGTTTAATTTATAAGTCCTGTCACATCATATGATTACACATCAATTAGGAGTATTAAATATAGACATATTACAAAACTAATTTCATAAATCGTGACTTAATCACAATACGAATCTATTAAGCCTAATTAGTCTATAATTTGACCACTGGTACAATAATCATCCATTAATTATGTATTAATTATACTTAATAGATTCATCTAGAGCCTTAATTACAACTTATGCAATTAGTTTTATTTTAAATTAACATCTGAACATTCAAATTGACATCCAAATATTTGATGTGACAGAAACTTAAAAAATCAAACGAGGCCTCAATTTCTTATCCATCGGGTAAAACCTTGGTGCCTCTAGCACCTGTATTGCTGCCTCTTCTTATTAATTAACGCCGGGATATCTGGCCTTTCGAAGAAAAAAATTTCCTCCCAGAGTACTGAGACCTGGGGGTGTTTAGTTGCGCTCCGTAAAATTTTTGAAAATGCATATTTCTACATTTGAATTATTAAACATAGACTAATCACAAAAATAATTACAGAATTTGTCTGTAAATCGCGAGACGAATCTAATGAGCCTAATTAATCTGTCATTAGAGGTTGTTATTGTAGCATTACTGTAGCAATTTAGCGTCTGATTACAACCTGATTAAGTTCATTAGATTCGTCTCGCCATTTACAGACAGCAATCGCAATACGTTTTTTATTTCATCTAGATTTAAGTCTCCATGCAGGTGTCGGAAATTTTTTTTTGGAATTTTGAATTTTGTAACTAAACACGGGCCTGATCACTAGCGTGTCAAAACCTTTCCTGTGATCATTATAATCTGTTTTCGCGACCTTTCACCTTTCCCACCACTCAGCAAAATCAGCAATCATTGCTGGTGAGGGAGTTAGGGGGTGTTTTGGAACAGGGACTTAAAAAGTCCCAGGGATTTTTTAGTATTTAGAAGTATTAAATAAATATTAATTATAAAACTAACTGCAGAACCCTGGGGCTAAACTGCGAGACGAATCTAATGAGGTATCTTAATATATGATTAGCGAATGGTTACTGTAGCATCAATGTAGCAAATTATGAATTAATTGTTACTTGACAAAAGTTGTTGATTTTTATACTGTAGTATATTTCATTGTTACTTGACAAATAATATCCGATTATAAATTAATTAGGTTTAAAAGATTCAGCTCATGTTAATTAATTAGACTGTGTAATTAATTATTTTTTCAATTACATTTAATGCTCTATGCATGTGTTCGAATATTTAATGTGATGGGTACTGTGGAATTTTTTTTGGAAACTATACAAGACCAACCAGATAAAGAATATGCAACGGGCCGGTGCTCCTGCCTTCCTAGAACTTTTGCTCCTGGGATGGATTGCTGCCCAATGAAGAAAGCTTTGTATGCAGAAGCTGTGCTAAAGCAGTATCTAGTGTCCATTTCCAAATGAACTTATCGAGATAGGCTCTCAATTAAGCTCCAAACGTGCACGTTGCCCATTAGAACTTGGACCGTGAACGCAATGGTAATATCACGGACCCAAGCTCTATTCAGGAGCCCTTGGGCCACAGACCCACAGTCCAGGAGCGACGAACTCTTGGGCGGACTGCAGCTAGGAGAAGCCGGCGCCAGTTCAGCAACAATAGAGTATCCCTCAAAAGAAAAAAAAACAACAATAGAGTAATTTTTAAAACCTCTTGACGAACATGGTTTTTCTTTAGCAGGCACTATTGTATTAAGATAGATAGATCATACCCTAAAGCGAACATCGGAAGTATAGTGTTTTTCAATGATGTGGCACTAGAAAGAAATTAAAGTGGAAAAATTGACCATGAGAAACGGATACAAAATTGATAGAAAAGAAAATTGATGGCTTTTTCATACATGGAGACTCCAAATGTACGTTTGACACAAAGATGTCAACCCGGAAGAAAGAAGGCTAAGTTTCGCCCACACAAAGCCCTATTAGGTTTGTGCTACACTGGCACTGTAGCAAATTTGACTAATAATTAGAGGTACTAAATAATGTCAGTTTACAAAACTAATTTCAGAACCCCTGCGCTAGGAAACTCGAAGAATCTAATGAGATCTTTGACCGTGTGATTTGAGAATGGTTACTGTAGCATCACTGTAGCCAATCATCGATTAATTACCGTCATTAGATTCATCGCGAAAAATTACACCCATCTCTAAATATGTTTTATAAATAGACTTCATTTAGTACTCCATGCATGCAAAAAAAATTCGTGCTAGGAAGTAGCACGGAGAAACCAAACGGGGCCAAAAACGCCACTGCCTGCAGGTGCCAGGTTCTAAATTTGAGCTACATACCCACAAATTCACAAATTCGCTGCAGTGCTAATGTACTCCATCCGTTCCAAATTATAAGTCATTTTAAGAATTTTGGAGAGTCAAAATTTTCTAAATTTGACCAAATTTATACAATAAGATAATAATATTTACGATATCAATTAAGTATCATTAAATTCTTTGTTAGTTATATTTTTATAGTATACTTATTTGATGTTATAAATCTTTGTGTTTCTCTCTATAATTTTGGTCAAACTTTGAAATGATTTGACTCTCCAAAATTTTTGGAATGACTTATAATTTGGAACATAGGGAGTACAATAAAGCACATGTTACTAAACATCCCTGAACGGGCCGGTGTGGTCGATCCCCTTACGTGTCGTCGGGAAAACAAGGAACACCATGGTGGAGAAGAACCCGGCGCCGAGGGGCAGGTTGGTCAGCATCTGATCCACGTTGTCGCCGGACGTGGGGAAGAAGCAGCTCTGCACGGCGGCGTTGCTGAACGCCACCGTCAGGAACACCACGGCCGAAAACACAGCGTGCACGTAGTCCACCCACCGTATCCTCAGTCCGCGGAGGTTCTTGAACACCTGCCTCCGGCGCTCGGCGTCCTCCTCGTCATTGCCGGTGTCGCCGGTGTAGTTGAACACGAGGAACCCCTTGACCGTGGCGAGGCCGTAGTAGAGCTTGCCGTCGCCGCCGACGAAGCTGTCGGTGAAGGAGAAGAAGACGCAGGAGAGGACGCAGAGGTAGAGCAGCGCGGCGGTGAGGTACCGGTTGGAGGGGAGGCACGCGCCGCGGTTGGTGAAGGACGGGGACAGCGACTGGAACGCCAGCGCCGTGCCCGTCGGCAGCAGCTTCGCGAGGTTGGCCACGCTCGCCAGCGTCCTGTCGATGGCCGTCGGCGGCGGAGCCATCGCGTCCGCTGGCAGCGCGGCCGGCGCCTTGAGCCGCCGCGGCGGTGTCGATGCGCCGTCGTCGCCGCGGACGGGGCTCGGCGCCGTGGAGCTCTCGCGTATCGCGTCTGGGGTGGTGGTGGCCGTCGTGGACGGGATCGGGATGCGGACGTCGCCGCCGCTCGACGTCGCGGCCGCGGCCATCCCTCTCCCACGCGCGAGAGAGACGGGCACCGAACTGGCGAGCGAGGATTGTGGCGTATGATGGATTAATATCACGATCAGCCATTGATGGGGTTGTACGCTTAATTAGCACCACTCATACTCCATTTCATGAGATATAAAATTATAAAATCGCGTGCATAGTCCAACAAGCTAAAGCTTGCTTCAAAGACCAAACTTCCAAGAAACTATGGATAGATTGCATGAGTTGAATACATGCTTCACCATTATCTTTGTTGATTCAACGATTTTTTTTTTTTGGGGGGGGGGGGGGGGGGGGGGAGACATTTCTCATGTTGCTTTCTTGGCATGAAGCATATTCCGCATCTGGATGAAAGCTCACATTGTTCGGTCTCTGAAATATAACTTTGATCATCAGCAATTTTCAGTTCTTATATATACATATGTAAATATAACAAACTGGTAAATTATTAAGTCAGATGTTCAAGGGTCAAAAATGAATTGTCGTTTTACAAGTCCAATCCCAATACACCTCAATTTTTGTTAATTAAATATAATTTAATAGAGTGCAGTTTATAGTTTGTCCAGTGTGAGTTCTTGGACAAAAAATAGTTTGGCCAGTGTGATTAATTGTGCTGCATACGTGACCCCTAAAGCAACCAGTCTAAACATTGAATTGCTCGTGGAGACAAATCTAGGTATCATTTTGGGCACCCGATCTATATCGTCTAGTAAATGGTAACAACCTGGCAAAAAATTAAATACACTTATTTTTATGAAGATTGATTGATATAATACAATGTATTATTACGTTTTCTGAGGTAATTGGGCTACGTACATTGACCCCTCGTACAATTAATTAATCTAACATATAAGTTCGCTATAGGTTACTAGCTATGATGAGGGTGACACACTCAAACAAGTCTAAGGAGACGATTGAGTTGAGGGAGAGTGACCCATTTGCACGGCACAACTTTATCTACACTAGAAGATACCCATTAACACCTCTTCCTCTCCCTTTGTGGTTTCCCATGACTCTTTGCTCAAAAACTCCCCTAGTAATAATCTATATAAAATCCACTAAAAATCATTTACTCCTATTTCTCAGCGACCACATTAAGCCACGTCACTTCTATTTTCATTACCGTCAGACCATCGGTGTCCAAAATTATTTTAACCACAATTACAACAGCAACATATTAAGCAAAGTAGATTAATGTTAATAATTCTTAAATTTTATAAATGGAAATTATTGATGGTAATCCAGTTGTTGTTTTTCAACTATGTACAAATTAAATAGTTTTAAGAAAAATTAAATCACTATACAAAAGTAATTAAAATAAAGACATAACATTAATTTCTAAACTAGATGGTTCTTATCTTGGCCAAATACATTGCCACGCAGGTGCATCATGAAAATCAATAGTCAAATAATACTTAATAATTTGTTCTAACGTGAATATACTCTTTATTGAGACCTTGTGTTAGTTACACTGTTGTATAATGTTTGGACTGTGAATGCGCCTTTTTGTCAAGTTATCACATTAAATTGGGTATTTTACAAGTTGTTGGACCGATTTGTACCCACCTGTCAAGTTATTGCACTAAATTGAGCATTTTTATAAGTTGTTGAATCAATTTGCACTCACCTGACAAGTTATTGTATGGTGAGTGCAATTTACTCTTTTGATTATTGTTTCTAATCGAATTGCATAGCGGATGTGTTCTGCTGCATAGAGGCCACTGAAGACGCAGTCAATGCGATGTCTCCATATCACTCAAGAAACTAACCTCTCGGTGCAAACTTTGGAAACTTCAATCTGAGTCATTGGATCAACATCCAAAGGGTAGGGGGATTGGGTAATTTTTACAATCTGGACCCGCCCTTGGATTAGGTAATCACACTTTTGCAAATCCCCCCTCCCCCCTCTCTGTGCCCCTCCCCTTGGATGTTGATCTGATGACCCAGATTGAAGTTTTCATAGTTTGCACGGAGAGGTTGGTTTGCACCTGAACAAACTAAGATCATTAGAGAATTGAGTCCCGGCCTTAGGAAGTTACTTGGGGAGTTCCCTTAGTTCCTTGCACCAGCAGCTTGAGAAACGCCCTGGAGTGGACTATGAAACGCTGACAATCATATCCGATTCCAAGAGAATCACCAAGCACACCTCTCGTCTGAAAAACACAAGAGAGATAACGATGCCAGGATGGCAGTATGCCACGGTCAGGGACACCACCACTGCCGACAATGCCGCGCGCACGTAGTCCAGGCCCCCGTATCCTGAGCGGCTGAGCCTGTGGAGGTCCTGGAACACCTGCCTCCGCCGCTTGGCGTCCTCCTCGTCGTCGCCGCCGCCGCCGGTGTAGTTGAACACGAGGAACCCCCAGGCCGTGGAGGCCGTAACAGAGCCTGGAGCCTGCCGTCGCCGCTGACGAAGCTGTCACGGCCTCACGGGTGTGAGTCCGTGACGAGGGCAGCGGCAAACGCGTGATGGGCTGATGACCCACCCATCTGGGGAGACATCCTAAACAGCCCCTGAATCCTTTGGCGGTTTTTTTATTTTTTATTTTCATTTTTTAAAAAAATATATTTTCGTTTTCGAAATTTACAGAAATATACCCCGGCCGCCCAACTGCCGGGCGGCCGGCAGTTGGTCGCCCCGCTGCCGGGCGACAGAGACTTATCTATAAAAAATTTTATAAAAAAAATACATTTCAGTTCCTGAAGGACCAGTCGCCCGGCAGCCGGGCGGCCGGCCCAGGCTGGCTGCTTCATTATTTTCAGTGGACCGGCAGCAGAGCAGAGCTATCAGATGCATGCACACTCACGCAAGTTTGGAAATTGATTGCTCTGCATGCATGTACGTGTTACCAGATGCGTGGTAGACTGGACCGGTGGCACCGGCACACTCAGGCGCTGTTTGGTTCCAAACTTTTTTCAGAAGTCCCTATCACATTAAAAAAAATCTTACTATTTTATAGTATTAAATAAAATCTGTTTATAAATGTTTTTTTTGACAGCTGAGTGCTTTTTCGCGAGACGAATCTAATGAGGCTAATTAATTCATAATTTGCTACAGTGATGCTACAATACCATTCGCTAATCGTAGATTAAGATACATCATAAGATTCATCTCGCGGTTTAGCCCCATGGTTCTGCAGTTAGTTTTATAATTAACCTTTATTTAATACTTCTAAATACTAAAAAGTCACTGGGACTTTTTTTAAGTCCCTGTTCCAAAACACCCCCTGATGCTCTGCTCTGCTCATGCATGCACACTCACGCAAGCAAAGCAGAGCAAGAAGCGTGGACCGGCAGCAGAGCAGAGCTATCAGATGCATGCACACTCACGCAAGTTTGGAAATTGATTGCTCTGCATGCATGTATGTGTTACCAGATGCGTGGTAGACTGGACCGGCAGCAGAGCTGGCACCGGCACCGGCACCGGCACACTCATGCTCTGCTCATGCATGCATGCACACTCACGCAAGCAAAGCAGAGCAAGAAGCAGCCAGCCTGGGCTGGCCGCCCGGCTGCCGGTCCTTCATGGACTGAAACATAATTTTTTTACAAAAAATTTTACAGATAAATCCCTGCCGACCGGCAGTGGGGCGACCAGGTGCCGGCCGCCCGGCAGCTGGGCGGCCGGGGTATATTCTTGTAAATTTCGAAAACAAAAATATATTTTTTTGTAAAAAACGAAAATGTAAAATAAAAAATAAAAAAACCGCGAATCCTTTGTGTGTTTGGCAATGATTTGTTTGGGCCTCCAATTAACTTGAGCCCAGCCAGCCCACACCTTGATTTGATGATGAACGCGGGAGCGACAAACACGAAAGTCCCCGTCAGCATTTTCAGGATCGGAGATGTATTGTTACGAAGAAACTCCCAAAACAATTTACTCGTCGCGATAGATCGGGGGGAAAGAAAAAAAAATCATGTTCCACACAAGCCTGCCACGTGCCGTTAGGCTGGCCAGCTGCATAGGTACCCTACGCCTTGGGCCGGCCATGCTTTCACATTACACTGCTGAACAAAAGACGCCACCCGTGCATCACATGACGACTCACAAATCATTTCATGGTGTCCTTACGTCCAAGGCTGCTAGGCCTAGTCCACCCACCTTCGCCTACCTACCTGTCCATCCATCGACCTCCCATTCTGCAAAAAACGGTAGGCCATCGGCCTAGAAGAATTCACCGATCGACTTGCAAAGTTCAGAGTGGCTGATGGTCGATTGGACCGAAACAAACATCACTGTAACTGCCTCCCGTACGTGGAATGCAAAATGTAGGGTTTTTCCCTTCCAAATAAAGAAAAAATTGGGCAACGTTGGACTCCACATTTCTAGGTGATTTCTGGCGCAAGCAGGATCCTACAAGCTGAGCCGGAACACGAGGCTCTGCGTCGGAGTGAACCGGCAGCAGGTTTTGTCTCTGATTTTTTATTTTTTATTTTTTTGAAAGAGACATGCTCTGCTTCTATTGAAAACGATAAGGTTCACAGGTACACAACTGGGGCAACCAGTTTACAAACCAGCGCAAAAGAAAGAAAAAGGAAGAGAAATCAAAGCTCCGCAATGTCTGGAGAAGCTATAGAATGTGGGTCAAGCCCCCGAGTTGGCGCGTCGCTGGGGCGTGGACGTCGGCACTCGGGGACGCGTGGCTCGGCGCCTCGCACGTGACTACGCTCTCGACTGCGTCTAGTCAACCTGTGCTGTGGTGTGTCAGCGGTGTCATGGTGGCGTGTGTCGACGTCAGTTTTGCTCGGAAGTACGCTAGTGTCGCCGTGGTAGCGTCGTTGGCTACGGCCGTGCGAGGCTCGCTAGCAACACCATGGTGGTGGTCTGGTGATGCCGGCTGTCTTTTCACCGCGGTGATGATGCGGGTGAAAACTCATCCCTCATTAGGACGGCATCGATGGCGCCATTGGCGTCATTTCCTTCCTGAAGGCGATGTCGAGCATCTCTGCCTCCGACCTTGCTCTTATCTGTGGATAGTGTCTTGGGCGTCGGTCTCCCATGTCGGATGTGGCGAGTGAAAGCCCAACCCTTCTTTGGCTAGCATCGATGACGTCTTCGGCGTCCTGTTGGCGATGTTAGGCTTTTCCGACTTGGAGGCATCCTTCGGCGTTGGCGGCTTCTGAAAGAGCTTTATTTTCTTTTTCCTTCCTTTCTCTCTTATTTTGTGTTGTGTTGTGGGTTGTGGTGGCTCGTGTCGATGTCCCAATCCGACCGGGCAGAGTTCGCGGCGGCTCGGGTCGAGGTTCCAATCCGACCAGACAGAGTGTAGGTTGTGGTGGCTCGTGTCGATATTCCAATCCGATCGAGCGGAGAGTTGTGGTGGCTCGTGTCGATGTCCCAATCTGACCGAGTGGAGTATAAGTTGGTGTGGCTTTGTCGATATCCCAATCCGACCAGCCAAAGTTAAGTGAGTCCCGATTGATGTCCCAATCCAACCGGCCGGTGTTGCTAGTTGTAGGTATTGTAGTGCTAGGTTTTGTAGTTTCTATTGTGCGGTTTTTGGGCCCGATTTACCTATAAATAGGATCAATTCTCTTCTTCTTATTATAATATATGCCGAACCGTAAAATTCATGATTTTTTAAAAAAGAATTCTTTATCACTCCCAACCAGTCCAGCATCTTCTCTTGATCAGCTTCCTTCCGTAGCCGCGCCCACGAAAGACCGGACATTGGTGATTGCTCAGGCCGTGTTTAGTTCCGTTGTAAAAAAATTTTGCAAATGAATTTTACTAATTTGAAGTATTAAATGAAGTCTATTTACAAAACTTTTTGTATAGATAAGTTGTAAATCGCGAGATGAATCTAATGATGCTAATTAATCAATAATTAGCGGATGGCTACTGTTGCAAATCATAGATTAAATAGGCTCATTAGATTCGTCTCGTGATTTACAGCTCATTCATGCAAAAAGTTTTATAAATAGACTTCATTTAGTACTCCATACATGTGTCAAAATATTTGATTTTTTTTTGCGTTTACGGGATTTACGGAGTCAGATCTAAACATGGCCTCAATACTCATCATGCATTCACCAATGTCTCATCATGCATGCATGTGCTACTTGAGCATGCACGGCAAGTTTTTTAGATTCCGTTGGCGTCAGACCTTCTTCCTCCTACACATCTATCTATACTATAAAGATCGAAAACAATTGAAATTTTTTTTCTCACCTAAATTGGACCCACCATACTCCTCACACCGGACCCGCTTGTCTGGATCGAGCGAGCTGGGAGGAGGTGGAGACCCATAAAAATCACATATTGGAGAGCATTTCTGCTAAAATTTTTTTCTCATCGGATTGTTTTCTTAGGACAGTCCCAACCCAGACTCTACCATAGAGTCTAAGTATATTTATAGTTCTCTATTTATATCTTTTTTCTGATATGGCACCCTAATTATTGAAGAGAGAAGGAAAAAATAAGATTTGGTTTCTAGATAAGACCTCAAGTCTACGCGTCCTTCAATGCCAAAAAACCAGGGAGACTTGCGTTGTGGAGGGGGCGTGGAGTCTATAGATCTTATGATGGAAGAAAAACAAAAAATAATTTTATGTGTAGAAACTACTATTACACATTTTTATATTGAAAAGTATAATTTTTTATGATTAAATTTTTGAGACTTAAAACTCTACTAGTGGAGTCTGTGCATTGGACTGCCCTTACCCCCCGCGCGTACCCAGACGTCATCAGGGTTTACCTTTTCGTTTTTTTTCCGAATCCCGCCGTTTGCCGGAAACGAAATTTCGGCCGAAATTTCGCCGAAATTCGCTAATTCCGAACGGAAAGGGACCTCAAATTCAAAAAACGAAATTTCGATGAATTCCGACCGAAATTTCGGTGATTTCGACCGAAATTCGGTGATTTTCGACCGGAAAATTATGTAATTTGTGTTTTTTCCTACTGTTCCAGAGGTCAAATGAAAAACTTTTGAATACTAACTTTGTTCAGTTTTTCGAGATCTACAACTTTTGTTTTACGAACTTTTTCATTTGAGCAATGGTTTGAAAGTTATTTAATTATTTCATAAACTACCAATTAAAAGTCTTTCATTTCATGTGACAACTTCCATTTTCTCTCTTAGGCCTCAACCGGACTTTTATTATTCTTGTTATTGCGGATATGCCTATAAATTATTACAACATAATACATCCAAAGTATATTAGAATTATTACAATCCAAATATACAACAGCGGCAAAGGCATAGTCCATACTAAGTCCATGTAGCATATTCTCTGCATTTAAATACAACAGAGTACACCAATTGTTATATATATTCATCATCTGACAAGGAAGCTTAATTTGTGTAACAATGTTAGAAATTATTCTGTTGACTACGCATACATTGTAAAATAAGAAAACGAATCTAATTTGTCTCGGTAGTTTACCATCCTTGATAGGACAAAGATACTTTATTCGTGCGTACAAGGCAAGCAACCTATATAGTACAAGTCTAGGAGTCAAATCTACAGACAAATTTTTATTTTAAAGTGTGAGTTCGGTCATGAAAAACATATTAATAGCTGGTTAAAATTTTCAAGTTCTCAAATACTCCAATCTGTTTTACTCCTACTACTTGCCATCCTAAAATAATTACGGTCTCTCACAAATTTTATCGCTAACTTTAAGGAAAAGCATGCATATAGATATTATTACAGGAAAAAAACAATTCACATGCATGATACGTACGGATTCATCGTCAGAGTTAATTCTACATTACTACAACTTCTCATGGTTTCTGCGTATAGCTAGCAGAAGCGACATAATTAAAGAGTAAACGTGCGTGTGTATTGCACACCTGCCCATGTCATGTCCAAACCACAAGCAAATTCCTGACAAATAAAGAAGAAGTGTTTATGTGCGTATGAAATTGAATAGGTACCTCACCAACATCATGATAAACCAAAATCTAGTTGAAGTCGAGGGGAGAAAACAAATTTTTGCACATGAAATGACGAGTCATTCAAATTACGATTTCAAATGTTAATTTTAGCCTAGCAAATGATCTTAGATTTGAGTGTGTTCTAGTCCTATTTGCTCAGAAGAACACCTAGTTTTTTATCATATTTTTTTCGAATTTTTTATAAATATTTTTGAATTTTTAAATTTAAAAACAAAAAATAGCGAAGAATACCGAAATTTCGCATCCCGGTAACTAGCGAAAACGAAAAAAAACATCGAAATTTCGGCGAAATTCGACCGAAAAGTTACCCTGGACGTCATCCGCTTGGTCTCGCTCACGCGCCGCTCCACCCCGCGCTCATCGCCGTCGGCGACGTTAGCCTCGGGAGGGCCCGACGTCCGTCACGCGTGCTGGCCCACCCCCTGTCTCTGCTATCCCCCGCCGCCTTCTCCAGTCCTCCCGGTTGGCCGCCGCTCCCCCTCCCTGGCTCCCTCTCTCGGACTCTCCCCGTCGGCCCCTATGGAAGGGCTCTGGGGGCTTCACTCCCTCCCCCGTCGGCGCCCATGGAAGAGCACCCGGGCTTAACTCTAAATATTTGGAGAAGTCGACATGGGATCGCTGGCGGTGACCAGCCCCGTCTCCATGCGACGGCTTAAGCGCACGGTGGCGGTCCTTGTCGCCTCACTGTCGTGCGTGCGAGCACCAAGTGCTCGACAATTTGCCCTCGAAGTGTTCATCTTACCTTTTCCTCTGAACAAGCACTTTGCACTTCAAAAGGTTGGAATTTGGAATGAACTCAGTCAATCCCCACCGGCAACAAATATCTCTATGCTTAGAGACAACCGAAATGGCCACCGTCCTCGGCAGTAGCGACGGCCGAGGGCACGAGGACCCCGGCATCCCCATCCTTGGCGGCGGCGATGCCTCCACATCCTCGGCGATGGTGCCAGGGGCACAGGTTATCGCGGCGTCCACGTCCTCTCCGCGCTCGCCGTTGGCGGCTGGGGTAACGGGTACCCGTGCTCGTCGGCTGCGGCTTGGGGGCACGGAGACCCGCACTTGCCATGGACCCTAGCGGCTGCTGCGACTGGCTGCTGCCACGGGGAGGTCTCTGTGTTTGATCCAAACTGCTTCTTCCCCATGTATGATCTGAACTCCTGCTGGTTGTTTGATCAGAACTCCTGCCCCTGGTTTGTTCCCCGTGTTTGCCTTTGCAAATCTGTGCTCTGCTCCTCCTACTGTAGCTACGGTTGACTATCGAGGTGCGGCTGCCCCAATTGGTCCCCAGTTGTTATGTGCATATGCAGTAAGGAAATCAGTAGCCAGTAATTTATACAGCAGTTTTGTATCACAACTATAAGTCACAGTTTTAGTGCAGGCAGCAACTTGTGTGCTCTTCAGTTTGTCCTCCAAATTTCTCTGTATATTTTCAGATATCCTCGTTCTTGACAGTTGACATATATTTCTGTTAGGCCGTGAAGACAATCATATCAATAGGATTCGCGAGGGCCAAAACTTTCAGTATATTAGCCTATTCTAGGTCAGAATTATACCCTGTAATTGTAGGTACTAACAGCAAAAGGATACGAGCAAGATAAAAACAATACATATAAAACTTAAAATAAAATATATAATATGTAATTGTAGAACTGAATATATAATGTGCTCCATGACCTGTTGGAATGTGCAAAACATGTTCAAGTGAAAGTAATTGTCTTCCTTCAGAGATGGTGATCGGTAAGAAATAAAGCCATGCCTGGGGAGAGAGTTGTAAGTTCCTCAGTAACGTATAACTTTCTGGAATGGGAAACTGAAATCCGATTGAGAGAGAACTGACTGAGGACCAAGCTAAATGGAGTCTACTAGACGAGGGAACATATACAAGATAAATACTGATGCAACTTTCCCTGCCAAGGAGGTGAATGGTTTAAGGTATTGTGGCAATAGATACTCTGGTTCTGACAAGGTTCCAAATGGAGGCCCGGAGTTTATACATGAGTTTGTAACTGATGACAGGCCTAGATTGTTGTTTCTGTGGAGGTGATCTTTCGTTTAAAAAAATGAAAAAAGTCTAAATTACTCCCCTCAACTATAGCCAAAGTCCAAATAACCCCCTAAACTATAACTTGGTCCAATTTATCCCCTAAACTATGTCATTTAGTTCATTCTACCCATAATACAATTTGTTCTTTTTGTTTCTCCATACACAAGTTGAATTTTAACCTCAAATTTTACAGTGTGGTAGTGGACATCAGGATTCATATTTTAGAAAAAAATTATAATTTTTCAACTTTATTTTTCATATAATTTTGAACTCCAATGTTTAATTTTTGTTAAATATTCTAACATATCACAATAATGATAAAAAATTATGATATATTTTTCTAACATGTGTTATGATGTGTACTATCATCTTGTAAAATTTCAACTTAAAAATCCACCTATGCATGGAGAAAGAAAAAAGATAAATTATGTTAGGGGGTAATTTGAACCAAAGAGCATAATTTGAGGGGTAAAATAAACCAAACGATAATTTAGAGGGTTATCCAGACTTTGGATTTCTATACTATAAGATGCTTCATTTAAAATGCAAGAGAAAATGTGCACAACTCACCATGTAAATGTGAACAACTTAACATATATATGATCGCTTTCATAGTTTTCTATACCAAGAAATGCTTCATTCCAAATTCTAGAGTAAAAGTGAATAACAAAACTATTGGTGAGGATATTCGTAGTGATATTTTTCTTTTTAAGTTATACAATGTTCCGGAATTAACAGTTTTTTTGTTGTTGTTTGCCCCGATACTTAAAGTTCCTCCTTTTTTCTACATGACAAAAGCAATGTTCTGTATGGTTTTGTGCGTTCACCAGCTACAATAGACAGTGTTTTTTTAATTATGCAATATTAAGTGTAATTCATCCAAATTCTTTAATGTTCTTTTCAAAGTACGTGCGTGTCTTTAAGTGTCTGGAAAAGAAACAAGTTCGCGTTTCTTCCAAACCAGATGCAATAGACGATCAGAGCATAGCCAGTACCCCATCGTGATGCCACTGAAGTACTGAACACATATAGGACTAGCAGAGACGATGCTACTCTTCGGGCTCGCTCAACCCAAAAACAAAAATTCAAGTGCAGGTGCCGCGGGTGGTGGTGGTCCAGTTCAGGGGAGCTATGACAGGCCGGCCCTACGAGCGGGAAGCGGTTCAGCCATGGCAAGCGGCACAAGGCCATACCGGCTGGCACACGGGTACAAAACAAGCCGCACCGGATTGTGCTCGGGCTGGGCCAAAATCCCAGGTAGCGTGCCATATGGTCATATACACTCGTAGGGGATGCAATGTATGTGGAGATGGTCTAATAAACTGATGTGTGCAAGTTTTATGTTATCCGTAGTTCAACTAAAACCTTTTCTTTCTTCTCCTTTTCCTAATAAAAGCATAAAGGGAACACCTTTGCAAAGCTTGTCGATGCTCTTTGGTTTTTCTCTATCCCAACACGCATGGCACATTTATTTTCTAGACTAGCACAAATGCCCGTGCGTTGCAACGGACTAATGTTATATAAAGAGCTATGGTTGGTCCATGCTAAAATATCATTGATGCCATTGCGCAGGAGCAGCGGCTGTGCTGGTGGGTAGTATTGCGCAAAGAGGAGGGACGCTCAAATGGGCTGGAATCCACACCGTACCCACGCCAGCCCATGTGCAGCATTAGATGATTAATCTACCCACCCCAACCTGTTCATTGATGGGCAAAACCCAAACCACACCAAACCGTGACTTAATTTCACCCCACATCTAACCAAACCAATGATCTATCCATGAATTCCACCCACTAAAAAAACCATTCCAAAGTAACGGATTCACTTCTGCCTTCACGTTACGTCAGCTGGTCGGGTGGCGAACTCCCAGGCGCCCTTGTTGGGAACTCCCTGCACACACAGACATGCTCGTTCAACACCTCCACTTCTAGAATCCAAACTAATTCTGAATTCTCCAACCGAATTTGCGTTTGGAAATAAAAAACAGAATCTCCAATTATCACCAACACCAGCAATTACAAGACCTGGCGCATGACTAACCACAAAGACGGGCGGATCGAACAAATCGGGATGCAAATAGGAACGGATTCCCAAAATTCAAAGAAGCGCGTGGAGACAGACAGATGCAGAGAGAGAGAGAGAGAGAGAGAGAGAGAGAGAGAGAGAGCGGGGCGGGGCGGGGGGTGGGCGGGGGGGGGGCACGCACCTTGCAGGAGTGATGGAGAAACTGAGCGCCGGCGGAACTAGATGCCGTCCGCGGAAGCAGCAGCGAGGCCCTACAGATCCGGCGGAAGCAGCAGCGAGGCAGAGGTCGCGCCGCCGGCGGAAGCAGCAGCGAGGCAGAGGTCGCGGCGGCGGCGACGGGGAAGCAGAGGTTCGTGGAATCGACTCGTGATTGCAACTTTGCAAGAGCCGGGGAGCCGGAGCCCATCTGAAGAAACTCCAGCAGGCGGTTTTTTATTTTTATATTTTTATTTTCGTTTTTTACAAAAATATATTTTTGTTTTCGAAATTTACAGAAATATAACCCGGCAGCGGGCTGGGCGGCCGGGACCTGGTCACCCCGCTGCGGGGCGGTAGGGGCTTTTCTGTAAAAAAATTTCGCTGAGACCCCTGGAGGACCGGTCGCTCGGCAGCGGGGCGGTAAGCCCCGGCCGTCCAGCAGCCGGGCGACCACCTCACTAGAGGCCGCCGGCCCTCGTTTGCTTCACCAAAAATTCAAAAAAAAATTCTCGGTTTGTCGTAATACTATTCATATAACATATAATGGTCTAACAGTTCATTGGTACTACAAAAGTGTGATTGCATTGCAAGGTAGCATAAACGAAGTTTGAGTACAAAATATAAAAACCAAGACGACATGTCCATAATAATAATAGAGAAACAAGTGGCAATAACTAACCACCCCTACCGTACCGACCTCTCTTACGTTGTGCGTGTACGTGATCTGTAGGGTAGCTATGATGGTTGTAAGGATCACCGGGGTGTCCGACCCTAGAGGGGGAGGGGGTGAATAGGATTGCTAATCGCTTTTTAACCTAGAGCTCAAACTACTTGCATAAGATAAACCTAACACGTCCTACGCATGCTAGTTATGACTAAGGTTTATCTATGCTACTCTCTACTAACCCCTAAAAAGACTTGCAACCTAGCTAATCCTAATCAAACTAACTAGGAAAGTAAAGGTATGCAAGGTAGAGTAAGTGCGGAAACGTAATGCGGTAAGTAAAGAGGTAAGTGCAAGAGGGATGCAAACTCCCGAGTAGACACGGTCATGTAACGTGGTTCGGCATAAATGCCTACGTCCACGGGACACCGAGGCTCTTCCGATCACCGTCTTGCACTACGCCACCAATGGCGATGCCGGCAAGCAAAGGCAAGTGCCCACAAGACACCGAGTCTCGTGCACCGCCACCGTCTCTCTCGGTCACCCGGCCGAAATCCACTACGGAGCTTCTCCACCAAGGAGGGGGCCTCCTCTTCCCCCGCACAAAGTGTCGTTGCCACTCCACACCAAGACGGAGGGTCACACGACAGATCACAAGTTGCTTGCCGCAGCAAGACTTCTCTCAAGGGAGCTCTCGCAAGAACTAATCCCTATTACAAGCACTAAGCACTCTCACAAGTGTGCTTAAGCCTATATGATGTACAATGAAGCTCTATGGTGGTTGGAGATGATCTTTAGCTCTTGTATACTTCCTTCAACTCCAGCACACACAAATGATGCGGCCTTGGGGGTATATATAGGCAGCACAAGCAAATATAGCCGTTGGAGAAAAGCTGCCAGAAATGTGCTTAACACCGGTTAATCCGATGCTCCCCAAATTGTCATCGTCGGTTTAACCGGTGATACTAAACTGCCCACTGAAAACTAGCCGTTACGTGTACGGGCAATCAACCGACGCAATCGACCGGTGTATGTAATATTAGCGTCGGTTTAACCGGTGAGTGCAACTGTCCTCTGATCCTTGAAAAACAAACTCTCTGGACAACTGCACCGATGCCATTAACCGGTGCATCATCGGTTCATCCGATGTATGCATTTTTCTTGGTCTGCTTCTGCCATTGCACCGACGTATTCAAACTTGCTATCGTCGGTTCATCCGGTGCCAAACCCTAGCCCGCAGGCCATCTCTGTCATTGCACCGATGAGTACATTTTGCCTTACGTCGGTTTAACCGGTGATACTAAAACTCCCAGACGTGCTCAAGTCAATGCACCGACGTGTGTAATTTGCTTGGCGTCTGTTCAACCGGTGACTTGATTTCTTTTAGGTTTCAGGGCGCTGCCCTGAGACCCGCGAGGGGCGGCTCCCCCTCGGGCCTAGCTTCGCCTCTCTTCTCTTTGTCATCACTTGAACCTAAAAGCCTGAGTATATCATCTAAGCAAACACATTAGTTCAAGTGTTGCGTGTGTCATCAATCGCCAAAACATTATATTGAAATATGGCATGAGAGGCCATTTTCGCTACAATGGTCCGGTGGCCTCACGTCTCTGGCAGGACGACGTAACTGAGCCAGAGGTGTATGCAAGCTGGGATTATCGTCCTGGGCAGGTGTACCAAACAACCGTGTAAAGTCGTCGAAGGAGGCCTCGTCGTTGTCTTGAGACCACTCTACGGATCACAAAAAACCTTTTTTTAAGCAATGTTAAATAGGTGAATGCAATTCCGTACAAATGATTGTATGTACCCTGTGATGGAGGTGGTGGTGGTGGATAGGAATAAACTCCATGATATCCTCCTGGTGGCGGCATAGGGTGATACGAAGAAGGTCCCGCTCCGGTGAATTGTTGTGATCCTGAGTGTAAATAGTAATGTATGAGCCTTCGACCATAAAACATAAGCAAATAAAATTATGCACCACATATTTACCTAAATTCCCTGCAGCTGGTGTCATAGAGGTAAACTGGATCTATAGGAACCAACTCTGCAGGTGGACGTGGACGCAGCACCGAGAATTCATTTGTTATATGAATAGTATTTATAGTATTACGACAAACCGAGAATTTTTTTTCTGAATTTTTGGTGAAGCAAACGAGGGCCGGCGGCCTCTGGGAGGTGGTTGCTCCGCTGCCGGGCGGCCTGTGGGGCCTGCCGCCTCGCTGTCGGACGACCGGTCCTCTAGAGGCTTCAGCGCAAATTCTCCGCGAAATTTTTTACAGAAAACAGGACGGCGGGGTATATTCTTGTAAATTTTAAAAACAAAAATATATTTTTGTGAAAAAACGAAAATAAAAAACCCGCCTACAGCAGACCCCACGGTTACGGCCCATAAGGAACCCAACCATTTGTATCTGCACCAAGTTCACGCCTTTTTTATTTTTATATTTTTAAAAAATGTTTTTTACATAAATATATTTTTGGTTTCACAATTTACAGTTTTATACCCCTACCGCCCGGCCCCCCTGCCGGGCGATAGGAACCTATATGTAATTAAAATCTGAGTGCTATCGCATGGAGGCCCCTACCGCCCGGTGGAGGGGCGGCAGGCAGGCCGACCACCCGGCAGGGGGCGGCAGGCTCCCCCCAATATAAAAGCTGAGGTCCCCCCCACACCTGCTCCACACAAGTTGTAACGTTTTTTCTTGTTTCCAACCTCGCTTTGATCTGCACAAAAAGCGAGGAGCGGCGACGGTAGAGGCGTGCCCAGAGAATCGTACTGGATCGCTAGTCCCAGTTGAAGACGACATGGGCAGAGGAGCTGTGCGTGTCCGAGTCCAGATCGAAGATGGCGGTAGCTAGGCGAGGACGACTACACCGGGTCCACTTGTCGGTGTCTAACGACGAACCAAAAGTCAAAGTACCGCAGAAACGGTCCGCTCTTTAGAAATAGATAAAGATTTGCTTGGCATCAAACTTTCGGGAAAAGAAACAAGTTCAAACTTTTCTCATCTCAATTCAAAATCTAAAAAATCGTGCTTTCATTGACGTATACACAAAAGACTCTCGTATCCAAGAACTAATCTAGATTCTCCAAAAAAAACAAAGTAATTAAAAAGGAGAATGTTTTCAGTAAACAACAGCTGAATTAAGCCCCTCCAAAAAGTTGGTGACAACTAAGGTATCAAGGCGTGGTCGGTACCCCATCATCGTGCCACTGAACACAGGGGGACTGCAAAAAGTTGATGAAGAGAAGCTCCTCTCCCAACCGCAAAAGAATCCGAGTACAGGTGCCTCCATCCGGCAGCACGGTTCGGGTCCGCCACTGCTGTCACGGCCTTAACTAGGACGCGGACAGTTTTGAGATGAAGCGGAGTGCGCGTCAGGCAACTGAAAATCGTTGCTTTGAACTAGCAGCTTTCGTAAGAAATCGTTGACAGAGTTTTCAGATTGTTTTTCTTTTAGTTTATGCGATGACGCTTTCAGAAACCAGAATCGTTGGACTGGATGGCCACCGGAGTAGCAGCGCCCGGAGAGGCCGAGAATGAAACCGCCCCGCAGCAGCGATGGTCCGCGCCGCGGCAACAAATGCCCCGCATCGCGATGGATCCGGCCGAGTAAATGAGCTCCGGGCACCTGATCCGGATCCTCCTACAAAGTCGGCCCTCTTCTCCCCCGCATTGAACCGGCGAGCAGATAGCGGCGCGTCGTCGCAATTCCAACCGCGTGCAGGCAGAGGCCTGCTGCCTGGTGCGCGCGCCGCGGCGCCCAACCACCACCAACGATCGCGGCGAGTGCACGCACGCACGCGTCGCCGGCTCTGGATGCGATGCGCGCCACCCGGTCGCAGCGGTGCACGCGAGCGAGAGCACCCGGCAGCGGCCGCGGGGGATGAGCGAGTGGAGGAGCAGAGCAACCACCGGTCCACAACGGGCGGGCGGGCATGGATGATGGATCGGAGCCGACCAACCAGCCGCGCGACACGGCGGGCGAGGACCCCCGCGTGCGCGCGCCGGCGGTTGAGGTCCAGGCGTCCAGCGCACCAAGGTCGCCGGCCTCATTGCCGTCGGCCCGCCCCGCACACTTCGGTTGGTGCAGCAGCCGCCGCCTGGCTCGGCGCGGCACACTGCGTACTGCCGGCAGCAGGGATCGGATCGGAGCGGTTGGTTAGGGAGGTGGTGACCAGGGTTTCCAAATCCGACCGGTCCGGTCAAACTGCCGCTCTCCGGTAGCGGTTTATCACACCGGTTTGATCAGAAACCGGTTGAATTCAAATCCAAATTCAAAATCGCATGTGCAACCGGTTCCGACCGGTTTGACTGGTTTAACCACTGGGATGATCGGTCTACCGGCCGATATGACTGGTTTGAGAATTTTTTATTTTTTTAAATTCAAATTTGAATTTTTAATTGGGCCGGTAGACCGGTTTACCGGCCGGTTTGACCGGTTTACCAGTCGGTATGACCGGTTTGGATTTTTTTTTTGAATTCAAATTTAAATTTTAAATTTGGACCGGTTTGATACCGGACCAAACCGTAACCAGACCGGACCGGTTTGACCGATAACCGATCAAATCGGACCGGTTCCCACCGATTTCCTTAACCCTGGTGGTGACCCATCAAGAGCCAGAAGCTGCTTGGGTGAGAGGACAAGAGTGCAGCAGGAGCCCAGCATGTACTCCTAGACTGGACAATTGTGCATGGGACCCATCGCATGAGGCCGGAGGACGGGAGGAGGGCCCGTGGATGGTTTCCGGGGTTCTGTTCTGGCCAATCGACGCGAGCGCGCAGACCTGGTGATGGTAGGTGGTTGCATTGTTGCAAAGAGATGATTACAGAAGGATGAGCGGGGAAAAATGATGGGAATTTTCTCTCTGGGAGCTGCTGGCAGGAGACGGATCAGCAAACCAGAGCACATCAGCAGCGCAAAGGATGATGGTGGGCAGCGGCGGCGGCGGCGGCGGCGGCAGCAGCAGTGGGACTGCACCAGCTAGCATATCTTAGGTGGTGTTGCAGTGGTCCTGCAGCGGCCAGTAGGACCCAAAAAAAGGATAACACAGATACCTCCAGCCCAGCAATTCGTGCTGCTCCTGTAGTAGGGTATGAAAAGTGAGAACTAACCCGTAAACCGGCTTCCTCCCTTCAATCAATCGTGCATTGGCCCTGTTTGGATACTTGGTTAGAAGTTAGAGTTAGAGTTAGTTTCTAGCTCTAGACTAACTCTCAACTAATTCTAACCCAAGTGGTGTTTGGATGTAAGGGTTAGAGTTAGATTAAAGACACTTTTCCAATCATTTCGCTGGATCTTGTGTGGCCAGCTCTTGTGTGTCCTCCTGTCACTCACAAGTGTCACAAATAAATATCTCCACAAATGAAGCAAGGAAAATATGATAAAATTAATTTGTCCATACAAATGAGATGTCTCACTTAAACATACAAGTCCTCAATTATGGCAAAAAAAAGCAAGGAAAATATGATAAAATTAATTTGTCCATACAAATGAGATGTCTCACTTAAACATACAAGTCCTCAATTATGGCAAAAAAAAAAACTACACTCCATAAAAACAAAGCATGAGTGTCGGTGTCCCGACCCGGGGGCCCGGATCCCAACTAGTAAATGCTGCGTGTTTCCTCGTCCCAGATGATGATGCAAGAGGCAACACAGTAACGCACGGTTTATCCTGGTTCCGGCCGCGGGGCCGTACGTCCGGCAAAGGGGGTGTGCGAGGGCACTGTATTATCTTGCACCCGGAGTGCTTGCAGTAGGGGATACAAGCGAGGCTAGAGAGGGAGGGAAGCTCCCAAGTCTATGCTAGAAAAGGGATTGAACGTGGCGAATAGGAATGCCGGAGCGTAAGTGATGATGGATCACGTCCGAAAGCATCTGAGCGTCCTCCGAGCGAGAGAAAAACCAGAGAGCGCTAAAGGAAGCCCGCCTCCTCCTTTTATAGTTACAAGGAGGGGCGGTGCACATGAGTGGAGGCGTGGAAGTCGTCGTTTTCCCCTGAATCGCGGGGTACAGTGGTCAGACACTGTAGGAAGTACACTGTGGGAAGGCGGCGCGCATCGCAGTCGTCCTGGATATCGTCCTTGGTCCTGCGAAGATCGCGCCGGTCGTCCTGCAGTGTCCCTGCAGGCGGCGCGCATCGCTAATGTATGGTCTTCTATATACGGCGCGGTGGCGTTCGGTAGGCCCTGCGGACTAGGGTCCTGCATGCACCGGCGGCAGTGGGGCGCGCGGCGGCCCCGGACCCCCTGGTCGGAGTGCGGGCGTGCACACTATGAGGTCCGGGGGACGCGTGGAGGTCCCGGACTCCTCAAAAGGGGGGGGGTCCGGGGCTCCGCCCGTGCGTGCTGAGCGCTCCTCTCGGAAGGACACGTGACGTCGCCGGACCCCTTCCCTAGTGGGAGGCGAGTCCGGATGGTTGGTGTCGGCAGAACAGTAACTGGAGCAGTGCCGAGCCTGTCTTGTCTCGCGTCGCATGTCCCACAGTGCCGCTACAGCCTCCGGGATGGCGGAGCGGTGACCGAAGTCAGCGGATGGGACCCCGGTCACATCCACTGTGGGAGTGGTGGCCTGACGCCGTCTGTCCTGGGCGCCGTGGCGGAGTGGCTGGCTATTAATGCCTTCGTACGGTGAGTGGTTGGGCGGCGGGGCTGTTTGTCCCTTGTGCCGAGGGGTGGCCTCGAGCGAGGCGGAGATGGCTTACCCGCTCGAGGGTAGATTCGCTACCCTCGAGCGGGGCGGAGATGAGTCACCCGCTCGAGGATAGATCCGCTACCCTCGAGCGAGGCGGAGATTGTCCAGCGGGCCCGAGAGGGACCCTCGAGCGAGGCAGAGATCGTTCCGCGGGTTCGAGAGGGATGTGAATGGGCCGCACGCTGGGCTTCTTTGAGTCCTTTCCTTTCTTTCAGATTGGAAGGAGGTCGTGGGCCTTTGTGGGCCCAGTTGTCTTAATATGTGTTTGCATTTTAAAGCGATCTTAGTACCCCAATTAGGGTGTCCCTAATCATGGTACCCGACAGTAGCCCCCGAGGCTTTGGTCGAGTCAATGGATTCGGCCAAAAGGTGATTCGGCGGTTTCCCCTTTGACGTGATCGGTCAATGCCGCGCACCCGCCAGACGCGCCTGAGCTCCAGTCCGGCGGATGTGACAACACACCGGTCGGGGTAGTACGCCCGCGGGAGGAGTACTTCGAGGCGCGCGCCTCTTTGTTTGTTTGTTTAACGGACAAGACGTGTCCGTGCGCTGAGGGGGGCCAGGGCGACGGTGGCGCCCGCTGCTTGGCAGCTGGTGCTTTCATCGCGCTGTCCCGCACATAGGGCCTTGGCCCCGGCGTTCCTGGTTGCTTTGCAGTGCGCCGTTCAAGGGCAGCTAGCCAGAGCCGTCACTGCACCGCTTAGCGTCCAGGGGCTCAGCTCTGCTTTATTTCGTTCGGTCGTGTCTCGGCGCGGTGACCGAGGACCTCCTTTGCTCGTGGAGTGCCGCGTCGTCACGGGCGATACAAGCCTCCACTCCTCGCCATGCTTGAAGCTTTGCGCCCGGCGCAGCTATAAATAGGGGTCGTGGGGTTCCCTTTCTTTTCCAACCTCCCAGCTCTTTCTTCCAGCATCACCTAAATCTTGTAATGTTTTCTTTTGCCTTTCGTGATTGGCCCCCGGATGGGGCGGCCTGGCTTTTTTAGGCTTTCGGCATTAGAAGAATGCTTGCGAGCGGTGGGGGAAGACTGGAGTGGGTGTGCGCTCCATCCCTCAGCTTAAGTGGGATCAGCAGAAGAGCATTGGGCCCGTGGGGTCCTGCTCCTGCGATGTCCCCTAGCCTGAAGGGGGATGGAGATGCCTGACCATGGCGTTAGTGCCAGGTTGGACGGCTGTTCTTTGCATCGTCCCCCCAGGCGACGAGGTTGCCCTCGGGGAGATGGTGCGGAGGGCGCTGTCCGCCAGCTCAGCCCCCCGCATGGTCTTCGGTGGAGGAGACGCTAGAAGAAGGCTTGCGAGAAAAGCATCCCGCTGGACCCGTGCGGTCTGCGGACTGTTCCTCGCATCCCTAGCAGCCTGGCCATTGCATCAGCCAGGGGCTCGGTGCCTTTCTTCGTCACTCGTTCCTCCCCAAGACAGGGAAAATTGCTACGTAGGTGGCAATGTGTTCGTATCTTTCGATGGCTTCGCGCCGATAACCGTTTGTAATCTTTATTTGCATTTGACCAAAAAAAGTCCCCTTTCTCCTCTACGGGGAGGATTACCGAGGGTATAGGGGTGTACATAGAGTTACGACCCTCGAATATGTGTGAAGTCTCCTTCGCGGGGGCGCGTCAACGCACCCGTGGGTATAGCCCCCGAGGCCTTGGAGGAGAGTTTGTGCTCGTCCAAGGGCTATAAACATTGTCCCACTGGGTAGCTTTACTGGGGCGGCTGCCCAGCATCTTTTTCAGCCGGCATCGGCACTCTTTCAGCCGGCCTCGGCACTCTTAGTGCTGGTACAGCGGCCCGGCGTTCAGCATAACCATCAGGAGAGCGCACGTCAATAGCGGAGGGTTTGGTTAGACCCGTGGAGCTTCACAATTGACGGTTGTCGACTTATTCGAGGGTGCGGTTTGAACCGTGGTGTGCGAGGAGCCCCCGAGCCCAGGCCCGTGTGAAGGCGTTCAGGGGAACCCTCGACTTCGATTACGACCCTCGTCGCCCTTTCGTAGGAAGGAGGGGTGAAGCGCACAATGCTACCCATGCCCGGGCCGCGAGCTATGGCTACTTCAGTGAGCTATTAGCGGGTTGTTCAAGCGGACGTCCGTGCCCCGTTCGATAGGGGTCAGCTCGTGGTCCATAGACACGTCACATAAAGCGCTTGCGAAGGTTCGCTAGGCGGGGCTCGGACCCATTCAATAGGGTCCGAGGGCTCGATGCTCTCCCTCGATGGGATCCCCCTTCTAGGCACCCTTGGCTGGCCTTGAACACTGCGTGGGATGTCTCGAACTCCGCGTTCGAGGGTGGCTTGTACGGCCCATCCCTGCAGTCCCAGACTCTGGTGATCTGGGGCGCCTGTCGAACCTCTGAAAGGCCAGGCTTCGAACCCCTGATCAGTAAGGCCTCGAAATGCGATTCCTTCGAGGGTAAAGGGACCCATGAAGGAATATTCCGTCTTGATTCGAAAAAGACGCAGAGTCGCGAGTCACGCGCGCGGTTCTTCCGCTGGTAGTGGGCGACGTGGCCCGATTTGTGCGGTGCGGTGCGGGCGCGCCTTTTCAGGCGACAGCCTCGGGCAGACGAAGCGGCGTGGGCGGCGGCTGACGGATGGGATAGCGCAACAGTCGCGCCACGCCCGCCGGTTACCGTGCCGCAATTATTGCTGCGTGCGCGCGTGGGGGACTCCGCGGTCGTAGGGCCCAGTCGTCAGCGATAGCGAAATCTACCGCATTCAATGCGGTAGATTTGGGCCGTGGCTGCGGCTGCGCCCGTCACGGTGAATAAAAATGAAGAGAAAAGGGTGTGTTTGGGCTCACCTGGCCATTTGCCTTCATCCTGCTTCGCCTTCTCCGCCTCCCCTGCATCCTGAGCCCGCAGCCAAGAGCGGAAGGAGGAAGAGGAAGGAGAGAGAGAGAGAGAGAGAGAGAGAGAGAGAGAAAGGGAGAAAAAGCACCTTAGCCAACCCAGAGCCTTCGCTCCCACATTCCCCCTAGAATCGAAGACATGTCGGACATCCAGGAGCCTTTGCCGTGGGGAAGTCCTCCGCCACCGTGGCGGTCCTGGAGCAGCTGGTCGCTGACCGGCTGCTGCCGCGGATCACCGACTCAGGGGCGCCGGCATGGATTTCTCCGCATCCGGACGAGACCGAGCCGAAGCCCCCGCAAGGCTACGTCGTGAGCTTTGTGCGCCTTCACGAGCGAGGCTTCAGCGTCCCCGTCAGCAGATTTATGCGGGCGTTGTGCGACTATTACGGAGCGGAGCTGCACAACTTCACCCCCAACGCCATCTCGCAGGCGGCAGTCTTCATCGCCGTCTGCAAGGGGTACCTCGGGATAGAGGTGCACTGGGATCTCTGGATCCACCTGTTCCGCGGCGAACTCTTCGTCGAGAGCGGGCGGGGCCAACCGAGGCGGTTCGCGCGCGCCGGCGGCCTGACGTTCCACGTGCGCCACTCCCGGAGGAACCTCTACATCCACAACAGGATGACGACTAACAACGCCGGGTGGAGCCGAGGGTGGTTCTACCTTCGGAACTACCGTGGCGCGCTCCCGGTGTTCACCAACCGGGTGCTCTGGGAGCGACCGGCGAAGTGGGATTGGGGGGTGTCGCCCCAAGCACAGCAGGACAAGCTCGAGGGCCACACCGACGCACTGACGCGTTCGGCGAAGAAGGGGTTGACGGCGGCGGCCGTCATCGCGAACTTCCACCGGCAGAGGGTGATCCCTCTCGTGGAGAGGGCCCTGCCGATCTTCCAGCTCACTCCCGGGAGCCAGGTTGAAGGCTCGAGGACGTCAAACAAGCTGCTTTCCCACACCACCGCCGCCCGGAGGGCGAAGTACGCGGTGGCGGATTTCCCCCAAAATCCCGAGGATCTTTAGAGGATCAAGATGCGCCCCGAGACGGGGTACATTTCTCTGGTAAGTTTTGACTTCGAACCTGGTGTGTGTGGCATAGTCCTCCTTTCCTGACTCCATCTCGAGCGTGCTTTGCAGGGGTTGAGAAGCGGTATCTCGAAGCCCCCGGTCTCGGAACAACGCCTGATCAATCGCCTCCACGCGGAGAAGATGAAAAGGCGGAAGGACACGGCGGAGGCAAAGGTCGAGAGGAAGAGGAAGAGGAAGGCGAAGCACGACAAGGTGTGCAAGCTCGCTCGCGCGGAGGGGAAACCGCGGCCCGCCACGCCCGAGTCCTCGGAGGAGGAGGAGGAGGTGGCCTCGGACGCCGAGGACCACGCTCCGATGGGCGACGGGGAAGCTACGGGCGCAAGCCCCCCGCTGTTCTACCTGTGGGATGACGACGAGGGGGAGCTAGCGGCGCCGGAGGTGACGAGGGCCGTGGCAGAGTCCTCGGCACACCCATCCTTCGAGGGTTCTGAGCGGGGGTCGTCGCCTCTCGCGGCCGATGAGGAGACGCCCGTGCCCCAGGATCTGGTCCGGGGCGACGAGGCTGCGGCGGGCGAGGAGTCGTCCGTGCTGGCAGCCTCGAGTCACCAGGCCGACACGAGGGGGCGACCTCGGGGCAGTCGTCGAGGGGCGGCATGGTGACTCGGGCCCGAAGAAGCGCCACGAGGAAGCGGAGCATGAGTGCTCGATACGGGTAGGCAAACTTCGGTTTCGTTTTTGTTGCGTGTTTGGTGGATTTTCTTGATCCTGTTGTCCTCAACTCATGTTCCTTGACTTCCAGCCCCGGGGCCATCCCCAAGGATGCGGTGCAGCTTGCCCCGGCTAAGGCTCTTAAGACCGGGGCCCGCAGCACGCCGCACATGGCGCCGCAGCCCCTTCCTGCCGTGGACTTCGAGGCGGCGGCCGCGAAGCTACGGGTGGCCATGGCTCGAGGGGCCCTGGCGGCGCAGCAAGCTCGAGCACAGGAGTAGGGCGACGCCAGCCAGAGCGGTGCCGAAGCGGCCGCTCAGGCTGCCGACGCCGAGGAGGCCGGATAGGGCGGCGTGGATGGCGCCACCCTGGCAGGCACTGAAGTTGCAGCCGGTCGGGGTGAAGCGGCCAGCGCCGCCCGACCGGATACGGAAGGAGAAACCGGCGGGGGCGCGCCGGAGCGCCCCACCGGCCAAGCAGAGGAGGACACCCTCGTCCCCGAGCCCCCGAGGGCCGAGGGTGAGGGCGTCGCAGAGGAAGAGACGGCGCAAGGGGCGCCAGTCGTGGAGGGAGCCCCCGTCTCGGATCCCAACGAGGCCCGGGACGAGGGTATTGTCGCGGTAGTGCCCGTGCCAACAGTGCAAGGGAGGGTGATGGTGGTAGTGGAGCTGTCGGACAGTAGCGAGGAGTACGGGGACTCGATGGACATCGACCCCGCAGCTGCGGCAAGCGCCGCTACGCACATCACCGAGTTCGCGTTGGCCGGCGCGGGCATGCTCGAGGCGGGGACGTCCGAGGGGGGCCATCTCGGGGCGATCGTCCCGTCCGGGGTCCCCTCGGAGTTCCTCCGCAAGGAGCAAGAGGAGGAGGAAGCCTGGAACAAGCAGATGGGCGTGGGTCACAAGATCTTGCAAGCCCTCGACCGCGCCTTCCAGCTCCACCAGAATGCGGATTACCAGGTCAGCCAGGTAAATACTCCCCCCCACCCGAAAAGTGCTCAGATTCGGTTTAACTTTTACGCATCTTCACCCACGTCCTCCCCTTTGCAGCAGCTGAGGGAAATCTCGCGCGAAAGGAGTGCCGAGATGACCCAGCTGTACTCCCAGACGAGCCAGCTCGGGCAACACAACGCCGAGCTGGTGCTCAAGAACATTGACGCCAATACAAAAATGGTGGATCTGGGGGTGCGTCAGCAGGCGCTGGAGGAGGAATTGGCGCGGGTTGCTGATGAGCGGGACGCCCAGAAGGCGGCAGCGGAGCAGAAGGCCCGGGAGGCCGAGGCGCAAGCTGCCGAGCTGCAACGCCTTCAGATGGCGTTCGAGGAGAGAGCTCGCGAGGCTGAGGTGCATAGCGCTGAGCTGCAGCGCCTCCGCACAACGCTCGAGCAGCAGAAGGCCGAGCTCCTCTACAAAGAGGTGGCCGTGGTTACGCTCACCGGGACCCTCCGGGAAAAGGTCGAGGCCCTCGAGGGGAAGGAGGTGGCCCTCCAGAACATGGGGGCCGCCCTTAGAGAGAAGGAAGCCTCCATGTCCTCGCTCGAAGAGGCCGCCCGGACCCAGAGGGAGGAGGCGCAGAAGAACATCACGGGTGAGTACCTTCGATTTTTCGTCGATTTGTTTCTTTTCGTAGCTGATGTTGATTTCCTTTGCTCAGAGCTGAGGCAGAAGGTGGCGGACGAGACCGCGGCGAAGGAAGTGGTCCACACCGTGCTCACGGCGGCACAGATGGAGTTTGCTGAGCTGGAGCAGATCGCCGTGAGCGTGTGTCAAGAGCTCGAGGGGGAGGGTGCCGTCTCGGGCAGTTCGGTGATCAGCCGCCTGCGCGCGCTAGGCGGCCGGATTGCCGAACACGCCAAGAGCACCTTCCGTCTCGGTGTCCTGCGGGCTCTCACCGTGGCCTCGATGCATTACCTCATGGATCTCCATAGGGTGTCGTCGGGGTACGTCGTTCAAGATGATGCTGATGCGGACGCCGCGTCGGCCATCATGCATGAAGCTGACGCAGCCGCGGAGGAGTTTGCTACCGTCCTTGCCGAGAAGCTCGAAGCAGATATCCCTCCCATCGCTGAATTCGACGCCCCTGAGGGCCCGCAAGGGGGGATGGTAGCCTGTAGGAAAACTGGGCCTCGAAGCCCTATGTAATAGATTAGTGATTATTGTAGTCGCACTTTGTAATCGTACTTTTTGAGTATAAGAGATTTTATATCGTTGAATTGACTACGTGGCCCGTCGAGGCCTTTGTGCGTTCGAGCCTATGTTTCTTTATTTTATTTCCGTGTTCTTTGTATGCAACTTAGATAAACATCTACGGGGAAGATTGAGTTCATAAGCAACATAGGCGTAGGGTGGTGAGGGGGGTGCCGTATCCGGGAGGCGTAGGCGGCCCCACGACTCGGCCGGCCCCGTACCGTAGTTGCTTATGCCTCGCGTCCGTTTTTTCCAAGGATACGAGAAGCTTAGGGTCGAGACGGAAATATTTCGAAAAAACATTGGCGATTTTTTGGGGACATTCGGGGTTTCCCCCGTAGTAGCCCCCGAGGGAGGCTTGGCTTTGCCGAGGTTTAGGCCAAGCGTACCTCAGTGCTCGTGTGCATCCGAGCCCTCGAGGGTCCGTAAGGTTCCCAAAAATAAACAAGCAAAGCGTACTTCTTTATTATTTCGGGAAATTAAAAATGCGGGCACAAACAATGTACAAAAAGCTTGAAATTCTAGGGATAGAAGCGACGTAGCTGTTGTGTGTTCCAAGCGTTGGTGAGGACTTCGCCTTTTTCGTTTGCCAGCTTGTACGTGCCGGGTTTGAGCACCTCGGCGATTATGTACGGTCCTTCCCATGGAGGTGAGAGCTTGTGGCGGCCCCTGTTGTCCTGCCAGAGCCTCAGCACCAAGTCCCCTTCGTTGAGGTCTCGTCGCAGGACTCTCTGCGCCTGATACCTTCGCAAGGACTTCTGGTAGCACGCAGAGTATAGGAGTGCCACATCTCGAGCCTCTTCCACTTGATCTAGCGAGTCCTCGCGAGCTTGCTGGTTTTGTTGCTCTTTATATGCCTTGAGCCTCGGCGACCCGTACTCCAAGTCAGTGGGGAGAATGGCCTCGGCGCCATAGACGAGGAAGAACGGGGAAAAGCCCGTGGCTCTGCTTGGGGTCGTCCTCAGGCTCCAAATGACCGAGGGTTGCTCTGTGTGCCATCTCCGGCCAAACTTATTCAGCTTGTTGAAGATTCTCGGCTTTAGTCCTTGGAGGATCCTGCCATTTGCACGCTCCACTTGCCCATTCGTCTGTGGGTGTGCCACAGCCGACCAGTCCACACTTGCCCATTCGTCTGTGCCTGTGAACTGGGTGCCGTTGTCGGTGATGATCGAGTTCGGGACCCCGAACCTGAAGACGATGTCGGTGAAGAATAGGACTGCTTGCTCGGATTTGATCTTGCCGATGGGTCGAGCCTCGATCCACTTGGAGAATTTGTCGACCTCCACCAGCAAGTGGGTGAAGCCCCCGGGCGCCTTCTTCAGCGGACCGACGAGGTCTAGTCCCCACAAGGGGAACGGCCACGTGATGGGGATGGTCTGCAGAGCATGGGTCGGGAGGTGTGTTTTTCGAGCATAGAACTGGCAACCCTCGCAGGTTCGCACAACGTCGGTGGCGTCGGCGACCGCGGTGGGCCAGTAAAAACCTTGCCGAAACGCGTTACCCACGGGGGTGCGCGGCGCGGCGTGATGGCCGCAGACGCCGTCATGGATGTTGCGGATCAGCTCCTTGCCCTCGGGGATGGGGATGCATCGTTGCAGGACACCCGAGGGGCTGCGCTTTTGTAGCTCGTTGTCGATTAGAACGAAGGACTTGGCCCGCCTGGCGAGGCGTCGCGCCTGAGCACGGTTCGAGGGTAGGACCCTCGAATCATCCAGTCAAGGTACTGGACACGCCAATCTCGCGAAGTGGGGGCCTCGTCAACTTCCATTGACTCGGCCTCGTCCGCGGAGGTGGTCCCGAAGTCAATGTCCATGGGCTCGACCTCGTCCGCCGCGGGGTTCCCGCCGGAGGGCCCAGGGGACGAGGGGCCTGACTCCGTCGGGTTCTTGAACTCGACGGAGGGCTTGGTGATGTCTCGAGCGAAGATGTTCGGGGGGACGGTGGTCCGCCCCGATGCGATTTTGGCTAATTCATCGGCGTCCTCGTTGTACTTGCGCGGGACATGATTGAGCTCTAGGCCGTCGAACTTGTCTTCGAGGCGGCGCACTGCATTGCAGTACGCTTCCATCTTCGGGTCGTGATAGCTAGACTCCTTCATTACTTGATCGACGACGAGTTGAGAGTCACCGCATACGTCGAGGCGTTTGACGCCGAGCTCGATGGCGACGCGGAGGCCACTGAGGAGGGCCTCATACTCCGCCATGTTGTTTGACACAGGGAAGTTTAGGCGTATCACGTATCGCATATGTTCTCCGAGGGGTGAGATGAAGAGAAGGCCGGCACCGGCGCCGGTTTTCATCACCGACCCGTCGAAGTACATAGTCCAGCATTCGCCCTGGATTTGCGATGGGGGTAGCCGAGTATCTGTCCACTCAGCCACAAAGTCAGCCAAGATTTGGGACTTGATCGCTTTGTGGGGGCATAAGTAAGAGTTCTCCCCATCAGCTCCACAGACCATTTGGCGATTCTACCCTCGGCTTCCCGGTTGCGGGCTATCTCTCCCAAAGGAAAAGACGAGACCACGGTGACGGGATGGGCCTCGAAGTAGTGGCGCAGCTTGCGCCGAGCCAGAACCACTGCGTAGAGCAGCTTCTGAATCTGCGGATAGCGTGTCTTAGTTTCAGACAACACCTCGCTGATGTAGTACACCGGCCGCTAGACGGGCAATGCATGGCCCTCCTCTTGTCTTTCAACTACGATCACCGCGCTGACCACTTGGGTTGTCGCAGCTACGTACAGGTAGGGGGCCTCGCCGTCCGTGGGTGGTGTGAGAATGGGGGCAAAGAAAAGGGAACCTTAGAACATGTCTTATTTAAACTAGTGTAATCTACACACATCCTCCAGTTTCCACTCTTTTTCTTCACTAATACTGGATTAGCTAGCCACTCGGGATGGAATACCTCTTTGATGAATCCGGCCGCCAGAAGTTTCTGCAACTCCTCGCCGATCGCCCGGCGCTTGAGCTCGTCGAAGCGTCTTAGGCGCTGCTTCACCGGCTTGGAGTTGGGTCAGACATCAAGGGAGTGCTCGGCGACCTCCCTCGGTATGCCAGGCATGTCCGAGGGGCTCCACGCAAAGATATCTGCGTTGGCGCGGAGGAAATCGACGAGCACCACTTCCTATTTGTCGTCGAGGGTGGCGCTGATCTGCAACGCCTTGTCGTCGGAGTGGCTTGGATCGAGGGGCACCTTCTTGATACCCTCAGCGGGTTCGAAGCTCCCGGCGTGTCGGTGCGTGGAGTCCAAGGCCTCGCTTGCCATTTTGTCGAGGGTGGCTGCGAGGGCCTCGTCCTCCGCTTGAGCTTCCACGCGCTCAACGCACTCAACATCGCACTCGTAGGTGTGCTCGAACGAAGAGCCGATGGTGATGACGCCCTTTGGACCCGGCATTTTGAGCTTGATGTAGGTGTAGTTGGGGATGGCCATGAACTTGGCGTAGCAAGGACGATCAAGGATGGCATGGTAGGATCCTCGAAACCCCACCACCTCAAAAGTTAGTACCTCCTTGCGGAAGTTGGCTGCCGTGCCGAAGCAGATGGGCAGATCGATCTGGCCGAGGGGTTGGACTCGCTTTACCGGCGCAACGCCATGGAATGGCGACTTGCTGGGGCGGAGCTTGTCTAGTCCGATCCCCATAAGCTCCAAGGTGGGGGCATACATGATGTTGAGGCTGCTGCCTCCGTCCATGAGCACCTTGGAGAAGAGTGTGTTGCCGATGATGGGATCAACAATGAGCGGATACCGTCCCGGATGCGGGATGTAGTCGGGGTGGTCCTCACGGCCAAAGGAGATGGTACCCTTCGACCAGTCGAGGTAGGATGGCGTGGCCTTGGTGACGGAGAAGACTTCCCGGCGCTCGCGCTTGCGCTGCCGAGAAGTCAAGTTCGTCGTTGCTCCTCCAAAGATGAAGAAGGCGTTCTCCACTGGGGGGAACTCGTCATCTCCACCTTTGTCACCTGTATCCTTCTTCTTGTCTTCGTCGCGATGCGCGATGCGGTTGTAATACTTTTTGAGCATTTCACACTGCTCGAGGGTATGATTGACCGGGCCCTTGTGGTAAGGGCACGGCTTCTTAAGCATGTCGTCGAATTGGCCACCACCACCTCGAGGGGGGGCTCGAGGTCCTTTGCGGTCTGGGGCGGCAGCGAAGGCCTCAGAGTCCTCTGCCTGCCCCGACCCGTGCTGGCTCGGTGGGACCGGCTTCTTTCCCTTCCTCCCCTGCTTCAGTTTCTTGGCAGGGGCGTTGGGCTTGATGTTGCTGCCCTCCGTGGGCGCATCGTCCTTGCGCTTGCTCGATTTGTCGTCGAAAATGGCACCAACAGCCTCCTCGCCGGCGGCGTAGTTGGTGGCAGCGTCAAACAACTCATTGGTGTTGACGGGTCGGCTTCTCGCGAGCTCATGCACTAGGTTCCTGCACGTCGTACCCTCGAGGAAAGTGTTGATGACCTCAACGTGGGTGACGCTGGGGAGCTCAGTGCACTGCTTGGAGAAGCGTCGCACATAGTCACGCAGGGACTCGCGGGGCATCTGGCGACACCCTTTGAGGTCCCAGGAGTTCCCAGGGCGCACATACGTGCCATGGAAATTGCCCACGAAGATATGAACCAGGTCGGCCCAGTTGTGGATCTGATCCGCGGGCAGGTGCTCGAGCCACGTTCGTGTGGCGTCAGCAAGATGAAGAGAAAGGTTGCGGATGATGACCGCGTCCTCCGTCGCACCGCCTAGCTAGCACGCTAGGCGGTAGTCGTTGAGCCAGACTGCAGGATCAGTCTCGCCCGAGTACTTGACGAGGGTGTTGGGTTGTCGAAAGCGCGGGGGAAAAGATGCGGTTCGAATCTCCCGGCTGAACACCCGGGTGCCCGGAGGCTCCGGTGACTCACCCCTGTCGTGCTCGGGGTCGAAGCGTCCACCCCGTCGAGGGGTGTACCTCCTGCCGTCGATGACGTTGCGGGCGTCGCCGTCGCCAGCGTGCCCGCGAGTGTCACGGATTCGCTCCCTTACGGAAACTCTCCCGATGCGCTCGTGCACCGAGGGAGCCCTCGCACCGGGCGCTACGGCTGCCTTGCCCCTCCCTGCTGGTGGTGTATGCTCAGAAACCTAGTGGTCCTGGTGCGCAGTCCCACCAGGCTGCTCTGGGGCCCTCGAGCGCATAAGAGACATAGAACTCTCGGCCTACTGCACGGCAGCTTGCTCGATGAGCTCCTGTGCCTCGCGGCGCAGGTTGCGGCCCGAAGGCGTCGATGGCTCGGGCATGGCCTGAAGTAGGTAGGCCGCAGCGACGAGCTTTTCGCCGGCCGTTTGCAGTTCTGGAGATTTGTCGATGTTGTCATTGGCCAGGATGCGCTCCCGGGCAACACGTCCCGCCGCCTGGGCGTGTGCACCACGCGCGGTACGCTGCTGCTCGAGTGCGGCGCGCAGCTCCTGGGTTTGTTGACGCTGCTCATCGAGCTTGGCTTGAAGCTCATTGAGCTGCGCCAGCTGAGCCTGTCGCGCCGCTGAGCTAAACGAGGAAGGGGCTGTAGGTGGGACCACCGGTCGGTTTGCCTGCGCGTCCGCCCCGCCGTCTCCGTCGTTGATCGGGGCGTTGTCGTTTTGCTCATCCGCAAGGTCCGCCATGAAGCACTCCCGGGAAGGATCGAAATCCCCCTCGCTGGAGTCTTCGGAGCAGATGAGGCAGTAAGCCGTCGCCAGCTGGAACGAGCGAAGAGCGTCGGGGTCGCGAACCCCGGAGTAGTCCTCGGCCTCCTCGGCCGTGAAGTTATTCATGAAGAAGTTGACGTCATCGGCGATCGAGCTCGCCGTCTCGGGGTAGGATTCGTCAGGAGACGACGCGATGAGGCTGCGGATTGACAGAAGATGATGACCCAGCAGATCCTCATGCTCGATGAATTTAGTGCTGGTTGACGAGGCGTGGGTGGCAGCGTTGCGCATCCCGAAGGGGAAGGGCGACGCCAAGGTCGAGCCCTCCCTGGGAGGCACTAGTGTCGCAGCAGGTAACGATGCCGGCGCAGATGACGCGAGGCACGTGGTGACGAAACGGTGGCTCCGTTGGCCATGATGCTGAGTTGCGACATGCCAGCCTCGATCCACGTGGGGGAGCTGTGGCGTGCCGCGCGATGCCGCTCCGCGCGTGCTTGTCGCGAACGCTGACCCGAGCGCCTGTTGTGCCGGGCTGGTAAAGTCGGAATGATGGGGTTGCGTCTGGGCGAGAGGAGCCGCATGAGGTAACTGTTGCCGGTCGCTCTGAACTCGAGACTCCCGAACCAGATCACAAATCCCGCTGGGAGCGGATCCGAGACACCCATGGGGTATGGGTTGGATCTGCTCGCCATCCCTAGAGATCAAATGGGAAAAAGAGAGAAAAATGTCACGCAGCCGCCCCTACCTGGCGCGCCAACTATCGGTGTCCCGACCCGGGGGCCCGGATCCCAATTAGTAAATGCTGCGTGTTTCCTCGTCGCAAATGATGATGCAAGAGGCAACACAGTAACGCACGGTTTATCCTGGTTCTGGCTGCGGGGCCGTACGTCCAGCAAAGGTGGTGTGCGAGGGCACTGTATTATCTTGCACCCGGAGTACTTGCAGTAGGGGGATACAAGCGAGGCGAGAGAGGGAGGGAAGCTCCCAAGTCTTTGCTAGAAAAGGTATTGAACGTGGCGAATAGGAATGCCGGAGCGTAAGTGATGATGGATCACGTCCGGAAGCGTCTGAGCGTCCTCCGAGCGAGAGAAAAACCAGAGAGCGCTAAAGGAAGCTCGCCTCCTCCTTTTATAGTTACAAGGAGGGGCGGTGCACATGAGTGGAGGCGTAGAAGTCGTCGTTTTCCCCTGAATCGCGGGGTACAGTGGTCAGACACTGTAGGAAGTACACTGTGGGAAGGCGGCGCGCATCGCAGTCGTCCTGGATATCGTCCTTGGTCCTGCGAAGATCGCGCCGGTCGTCCTGCAGTGTCCCTGCAGGCGGCGCGCATCGCTAATGTATGGTCTTCTATATACGGCGCAGTGGCGTTCGGTGGGCCCTGCGGACTAGGGTCCTGCATGCACCAGCGGCAGTGGGGCGCGCGGCGGCCCCGGACCCCCTGGTCGGAGTGCGGGCGTGCACACTACGAGGTCCGGGGGACGCGTGGAGATCCCGGACTCCTCAAAAGGGGGGGGTCCGGAGCTCCGCCCGTGCTGAGCGCTCCTCTCGAAAGGACACGTGACGTCGCCGGACCCCTTCCCCAGTGGGAGGCGAGTCCGGATGGTCGGTGTCGGCAGAACAGTAACGGGAGCAGTGCCGAGCCTGTCTTGTCTCGCGTCGCATGTCCCACAGTGCCGCTACAGCCTCCGGGATGGCTGAGCGGTGACTGAAGTCAACGGATGGGACCCCGGTCACATCCACTGTGGGAGTGGTGGCCTGACGCCGTCTATCCTGGGCGCCGTGGCGGAGTGGCTGGCCTTTAATGCCTTCGTACGGTGAGTGGTTGGGCTGCGGGGCTATTTGTCCCTTCTGCCGAGGGGTGGCCTCGAGCGAGGCGGAGATGAGTCACCCGCTCGAGGATAGATCCGCTACCCTCGAGCGAGGCGGAGATTGTCCAGCGGGCCCGAGAGGGACCCTCGAGCGAGGTGGAGATCGTTCCGCGGGTTCGAGGGGGATGTGAATGGGCCGCACGCTGGGCTCCTTTGAGTCCTTTCCTTTCTTTCAGATTGGAAGGAGGCCGTGGGCCCAGTTGTCTTAATATGTGTTTGCGTTTTAAAGCGATCTTAGTACCCCGATTAGGGTGTCCCTAATCGTGGTACCCGATAATGAGCTAACTCATCACGGAACTCATTCATGTTTGTATCTTCAACAAGAGGTTCATCTTCTGGCCATCCGGATGCAGAAGAACTAAGCATTGGCATATAATTTTCATCCGCATCACAGGCATGAAATTCCCTATCTACAATTCTGCTCTCTCGAATGAAATTATGAAGAGCCAAACAAGCAATAATAATTCTAGCTTGCTTGTCCTCTGGAAAGCTTGGCATGTTTAACAGCATTCTAAATTTCATCTTCAACACTCCAAAAGACCGCTCTATCACATTTCTAACTTTGGCATGTGCATGGTTGAAAGTTTATTTCATACCTTCCGGCGGTGGGGCGTCATGCCATTGCTTGATATGGTACCTTGTACATCTATATGGTGAAAGGTAGCCCGTCTGGTTTGGATATCCCGCATCAACCACATAATACTTCCCTACATATTATGAAAGGCAGTCATATAATGAATACTCTCATGTGCAATTAGATAAAAGTAATTGCGGAACAGTTCAAGTAACAAACCTGATGGTGGATGTGGAAATTTGTGAGCATAAGTAGTCACAGCATCTTTGAATACTCTCATGTCATGTGCTGAACCAGGCCATCCCGACAACTCAAAGGTAAATCTCATGTCGAAATCACAAACAACAAGCACATTCTGACTGGTTTCATTGTGCCTGTTCAACTATGGAATCCTCTTACTCTTAGGCACCACAAGCTTCACATGTGTCCCATCTATAGCACCTATGCAGTCGTTGAAGTGTGGCCAGAACGCTGGATTTTCTAATCTTGGGTGCACTTCTGAAAATGTTGGGTCTTTGGGTACAATTATGTCATGTGCTAACCTAAGGAGGCATGTCAAAACTCTGTTGAATGTCCTGCTTACTGTCTCCATAGATCTCTCAAAACGGTTGTCACCCTGTCTAACTGACTGTGGTGACCCAACAATCCATAAAAACATAGCAAGAGCCTCTACGGATGTCATTTTTCTAGTGCTCTTCAACCCATACAACTGGACCAAAGTACTATGTAGCTTGTTAAACAAAGGTCTCTCAACTCTAAACATGCTATAGCATTGGGTATCTCGGGCTAGTGTATCCATCACCCAATCCAAACCAGGATATCGACTGGGTCTAGGAGGTAGTTTCACTAAGTAGTTATTAGAGTACATACCCAATATAGGAACCAATTGCACGATCACCTTCTGAGCCTCCACCAAATTGTTGCGGCACATGGATGTGATCTCATCCTCACTGCTGCCGCCTCCAGCATCTTGGTCTTCCTCAATCATGTGGCCATCATCTTCTTCCTGCTTGAACACATGTAACAAATTGTCAGCATAAAATTAGTGCAAGCAAATAAATTCATTTAACACACATGTAACAATTTCAAGTAGTGCAAGCAAATAAATTCAGCCCACAGATAATAGGTTCAACACATAGCATAAAAAGTTCATGACATCACACAAACAATAGTTCAACACCTTACACATCACACAGACACACACACTTGACATCACAGAAATATTAGTTCAACATCATGAGCTGCAAATAGATCCTAACTACTCCAAGTTGTTGTCCCTGCACCATTTCTTGAAGTAACTCAACCTAAGGTCGGGAGTTAACAATGGCCCACAGAAGAACCTCCTCCTCTTCCTCTTGTGGCCATGCATCTTGCCCCTCATCTTCACCATAATCATCTCCAGGCGCAAAGGCTGTGCTTCCATCAACGGTGTACCCTCTCCACAGTTCTTCCATCAACTCCAAGTTTCCTGGAGGACCCCACTGCAACTTCTTGAGGTATGGTTTCTTCTGCAGGACAGAACAATGAAATCAGTAATCAGAAACAAGTTAAGATATGATAGAACAATACACAAGTATGTAGGGAACATTGTACCTCTGTGTGTGTTTTCCAAAAGTCAGACTCCGCATCAACCGTCCCATCTGGATTTCTTCCCAACCCTGTGTACACTTGCAAGTACCGCCAGAAAGAATGGATGTTTTTGAGTATCACTAGTTGGTTCTTCACCTGTTGGCGGCTATACACCAACCCCCTCCTAGTAAGTAATCCATCGACAACGGCTCGGTACCCATCACCATTCATTTGTGCACCATTATACCTTCCTGGTCTACGTTGCTCAATGCACAATTCTAACATGGAAGCATTATTTGAATCATTCCATTGGGCTCGAGTGCCTTGGCTCACCGGGAGAACGCCGGAGCTCGCTAACTCCTCCACATCATCATCGTCAGCATTGTCGAAGGGAGCGCCGGAGCCGAATGCTTGCCCACGGCCAGCACTCCTCGGTGCAGGGGGGACGCCATCCACGCAGGCCGCTGCCGCTTGACCCTGACGCCGGTGCGCGGGTGCCTCGACGACGGCGGTTGGGTGCCGCGGTAGCCGAGTTCGCGCGCTGCCTCAGGCCACCGCCGTTTCCTCCTCCGCGACCGGCTCCCGCCGAGGAGCTGCCGCCAAAGAGGTTCTGCCGTGCGGAGGGTGCCCTCGGAGTCGTCCATCCATCTCCTACTCCGGCACGGGGTGCACGATAAGGAGGGAGTCCAGAGCTCCTGCCGCGGCCAGGGGGCGCTCGACGTCGTCGCCCTGGAGGAAGGCTCCGTACTGTCGAAGACTCGGGAACTCGTCCGCTGCGGCCGCTTGCGAGTTGAGGTCGAAGCCGCCACGGGCAGGGGGACCATGACCAGGGCCGCTCGCCGACGGCTGCTGGCTCCAGGCGTTGGCGCCGGCGAAGGAGTCCTGCGAGGCCCAGTCGTTGCCGTTGCTGTCGAAGCCATCCCCGTCCATTGTGGAGCTTGGAGACCGGGGGGGGCGTTCTTGGACAAGCGTTGGCGCCGGTTGGGGGGCGCTTGGCCGGGGAAGACGCGCCGGGGAGCCGACCGGAGAGGGGCCGCGCCGAGGAGCCGCTCGGAGGGAGGCCGCGCCGAGGAGCCGCTCGGAGGGAGGCCGCGCCGGGGAGCAGCTTGGAGGGGGGCTGCACCGGGGAGCAGGGAGCAGCTCGAAGGGATGCCGCGCCGGGGAGCAGCGTGGAGGGGGGCCGCGCCGGGGAGCAGGGTGCAGCTCGGAGGGGGGCAGCGCCAGGGAGGGCGAGCGCAGGGCGGAGGGCGAGCGGCGGCGCCGGATCCGCCGCCAGGCGCCCTGGTCGTCAGGGGGTCGGGAATGGAGGGGGTGCGCTGGGTCGGGAGGGGAAGGGGGTCGCCACAGCCAGATCCAGATTGGAAAAAAATCATAGGCCCCACCACTCTAACCCAAATAAGCACCCCTTAGGGGGGATAGTTTTTTGGGTGGGTTAGATGCATCTAACCCACTCTAACCCATCCTGTTTGGCTACTTTCGGGTTAGATAGCTCCAATCTAACCCAATCTAACTCTAACCCATGTATCCAAATATGGCATGCAGGGCAGCAGCCGGTTTTCCGGTAGGGGTTTAGGTGTAGGTTTTGCTCACTGGCCACGCTTTTGTAGTTTTGTGCGCTCGGTTAGTGAAGAGCCCGGCTGGCTGCTCGGTCTGATCTGTTGGGTGTCGGTGCGATGTGGAGAGCATACAGCAGAAGTTAACCACCCAACAACCGATCAGTTCAGCTCGTCTGTATCTCCCAGCAGGTCCAGGACGGCACGGGAGCCCTGCAGTTTTTCTGCGGATCAAAACCTCATATCAAGCCAAATCAACGGGCCAGGTAGAATTTGAATTTTTTTTAACAAAGCAGGCAGGATACTTTCTGCTCACCGGCTAGCCCGTCGGCACGCCGTAAAGCGACAGAGCGATACGCGGCCTGATACGTCAGCCGCAGCACGGTGCAGATAAAAAAAAAGTAGCGTGTACACGGAAAGCTAATTCTGCCTGTAAAGCACGCCGATTAGGCAGCACGCTAATATAATGGCACGCCCGCCCGCCCGCCCTGGCGGCGCTCTGTGACGCGATCATGGTTACCGAACCGGGCTAGCAGGCAGCAGCGCGTGACGAGGCCACGCCCGCCGGGGGGGCCGATGGCACTGGAGAACCACGAGGCCTGGCCGAGACAGCCAATTATTCATTCGGCCGGCTTCTCGCTGAAACCCATCCATACTATCACCGTATCACGACACCCAGGGATTTCCGTGATCTCTTCTTTGTTATCCAGAGGAGTACAACAGACAACACAATACTGCATCCAATGTTTTTGCCCGGTACGATCTGTGGTTGTGGCCAAGGCCAGCGCACTAATCATAGTTTCAGCTCGAAACTTGACGTCGGCGAGGACGGGTGCCAGTTCATAGGATTCTTTTTTTAGTGGGAGCATTGTTGGTTAGAGCACTTAGAAGAAAGGAAGAGTATATAGTACGTGAATTATTCATCTTGCTACGCCCAAAACCTAGTGGTAACACAGCGTACGAGAGCGACGCGCAAGCAACGCCCGCCACGTGAACTCACTCGTATAATTCCTCCTCCTCCCGAACTAGGGACAACCGGACGCCGAGACAACCCAATGGCGCTGCTCGTCCGGGACAGAAGATCACATCACAATCACAGACGAGACGAGCGCGCTGGATTACACGCTTCTCTCCCGTCCTTTCGCATCTCCCCTATCCTAACCGACTCCGCAACGGCCGAGCACAATGATCGCCAGCGCGTGGCGTCGGCGCGCGTCGTGGCCGCGGCGCCGGCGGCTCGGCCAGCGAACAGCGTCAGCCCAGCAGTCTGGGTGACTGGGTCTAGCACACCGCGCTTACTAGTCCTCGACGACGAGATACCAGTAGCGCTACGCGGTTGCTGGCGGCGCAAGAATCCGGTCGGTGGCTGGTGCTATTTTACTACTACCACTCGAACGACGCGGTCACACGACGACAGGCCCTCGGCCTGGGGCGGGGCTGTCCGTGTCCGGGTCCCCCGCAGATTTCGCCCACGTGACGTCCCCGCTCGGCTGTCCGCACGCCGCCGTGCGGCCGCAGCTTGTGCGCCTCCTGTGCGTGCGCGCAGCAGAGGCCAGCCGGGCTCGGACTTTCTGGCCTTGAAGGCCGCAAATGCCAAGGCAAATGCTGTGCAGTGCGCGACGCACGCGGCGGGCTAGGATCCGCGGCCCGGAAAGAGTTGCCGCCTGCCCTCGCCTGGCTCCTCCGCACGCGACGAGACGACGGCCTGAGCTCAGCTCAGCTGACATATACGGACGGACGGGAGTGGAGACTGTGGAGTTGGTACGGGTGTTTTTCGGACAGGAGCACGCGACGGCAACGCATGGTCGCAAGCTGATCTGAGCCGGTGACATCCAGGGGGCCGCGGGCCAGCCTGACAGCGGGGGCTAATCGAACGCGTGGCGCCGCCACGCCCTGGCCGCCGGTTAGTTGGCCGGGCCCGTCCGTCGTGGCGTCGTGCCCGCCCGGCGGACGGACACCCCCATCGGAGGCAATACGGCAATACTATCTGATCCGGCTGATGGCTCGCCTGAAAAAAAACGCCCCCCCCCCCCCCCCCCCCCCCCCCCGCGGATCGGTCGTCGCTTGCAACGCGCGCGCCCCCTCGCTTCCGCTCCAAGCCTTTCGGGCTGGTCGACGGTTAGCCATCCAGGTGGTGCGCGGTTTGGATCGCAACAACAAAGGTCACCAACACGACGTTGCTTCTCGCTCGCGCTTTGCATTTGCATGTGTGTGGGCGTGTGGGTGCGCCGGTCGCTGATGTGCTCGCGGTTGCTCGCCTAATCCAGGCCCCCCTCGGGTCGACGGCGACCGGCGAGCTTCCCTCTCCTCCTGGACGGCGATCCGATCGGTGCTTCCGTGGCGTGAGGCAGCGGGTAACCGTCGACGGCGCGGCCTACGTGCTGGGCTGCTGGCGCACGAGGGGATCGGAGCCCGGGGAGGGTCTCTGCTCGCACGCGGTTGGTTATCCGTTTCGTCCCGGGGTTTCTCTCTCTCGGCGGCAAGTAACCGCGGATTCGATCTTGTCAACGTTTGCTTGTTCCTTGCCGAAACCGTGCGCGAGAGAACGCGAGAGGGATGTGAGGGATCAGTATGGCCAGAAAAAGGGCATGCAGGCGTAAAGGAAATGAAGATACCTCTCTGTGCTCGGCTCGGCTCGCTCGGTGCAGCTGAATTTCGCGAGATCTTCCGTGTCGCGGAAACCTTGGCTTTTATCCCTTGGGGGCCGTCGGATCTTCCTCTACAGAAATAAGCACGGAGCGCGGCGCGTGCCAACATGCCCGCCTGCCATTCGCAAGCGACCGCGGCGCGTAGCACGAAGCGAAAAGCAAAGCAGCAGCAGTAGCCAGTCCAGTTCACGGTTCACACTTCACAGGAACTAGCAGCTCCATCGAGTGCGCGAGCCAGAGCCAGAGCCAGGCAGGGGCGTGGCCGCGGGCGGCGCGACCCCAGAAGCCACCAAGCGCGCAGGCCGGGAGCCCGAGGCCCCGAGCCACGCCGCGAAAACACCGGTCCGAGAGGCAGCTATCCTACCTATCCTATCAATGCCGCCGGCTGTGGCTGGCTCCCGCAGGCCAAGCCCTGCTGCCGCGCGCACTGACTTGCAGCGCTCAGGCCAGGGCTAGCGCGCGGCATACGACGCCGTCACGGGTGCCGCCATTGTCCGTGCCGTCCTGATCCCACACTGCCTGCCACGCTCCCACCTCTTCCTCCCGAAATTCCCCACCCCACCCCACCCCCGGAGACGCAGCTCCACAAAAAGCCACCGCCCGCAGCGGAAAAAGGCAGCAACGCCAGCCAGTGAGGGGCAAAAGCTCCATCACTTCCAGCTCCCAGCTCCAGCCTCAAGCATCTCCTCTCCTCCTCCCCCCCAATGCCGCCCCGCCCGTAGCCGCGCCCCGAGCCCCCGCGCCCGTCGCAATGCCCGGCCCCCGCGCGCCCCTGGCGGCGCTGGCGGCCCTGCTCGCGGTCGCCTCCCTCGCCCCCCGCGCCGCCGCGGAGCCGCCGCCCAGCGAGCGGTCCGCGCTGCTGGCGTTCCTCACCGCGACCCCGCACGAGCGCCGCCTCGGCTGGAACACCTCCACCCCGACGTGCAGCTGGGTCGGGGTCACCTGCGACGGCTCCGGCTCCACCGTCGTCGAGGTGCGCCTCCCGGGCGTCGGCATCGTCGGCGCCATCCCGCCGGGCACGCTCGGTCGGCTCACCAACCTCCGCGTGCTCTCGCTCCGCTCCAACCGCGTCCTGGGCTCCATCCCCGACGACGTGCTGCAGCTGCCCAACCTCCAGGCGCTCTTCCTGCAGCAGAACCGGCTGTCCGGCGCCATCCCGCCGGGGATCGCCAGGCTCGGCGGGCTCGAGCGCCTCGTGCTCTCGCACAACAACCTCTCGGGCCCCATCCCCTTCGTGCTCAACAACCTCACCGCGCTGCGGATGCTGAAGCTCGACGGCAACAACCTCTCCGGGAGCATTCCCAGCATCAGCATCCCGGCGCTCGCCGTCCTCAACGTCTCCGACAACAGCCTCAACGGCTCCATCCCGAAATCGCTCTCGCGGTTCCCGCGCGAATCGTTCGCCGGCAACCTCCAGCTCTGCGGCGACCCGCTCCCGCCATGCGGCAGCTCGTTCTTCCCCCCGGCGCCGGCGCCCGGGATGAGCCCGGGCGGTGGCGGCCCCATGCCGGGCTCCTCCAAGAAGCGGAAGCTCTCCGGCGCGGCAATCGCGGGCATCGTCGTGGGCGCCGTGGTGGCGGGGCTCCTGCTGCTCATCGCCATCGTGCTCTGCGCGGTGTCCCGCCGGCGGAGGGGCGGCGCCCGCGAGGGGCCCAAGGCCGCGGCGACGTCTGCGGCGGCGGCGGCGGCGCCGGGGAGGGGGCAGCCCCCGCCGGCGTCCGGCGAGGGCGGCGGCATGACCTCCTCGTCCAAGGAGGACCTCGGCGGCGGCGCGTCCGGGTCGGCCGCGGCCGTGGCCGCCTCGGCGGCGGGCGGCGTCGCGGGGGAGCAGAGCCGGCTGGTGTTCGTGGGCAAGGGCGCCGGGTACAGCTTCGACCTGGAGGACCTGCTGCGCGCGTCGGCGGAGGTGCTGGGCAAGGGCAGCGTGGGGACGTCGTACAAGGCGGTGCTGGAGGAAGGCACGACGGTGGTGGTGAAGCGGCTCAAGGACGTGGTGGTGGCGCGGCGCGAGTTCGACGCGCACATGGAGGCACTCGGCCGGGTGGAGCACCGCAACGTGCTCCCCGTGCGCGCCTACTACTTCTCCAAGGACGAGAAGCTCCTCGTCTACGACTACCTCCCCAACGGCAGCCTCTCCGCCATGCTCCACGGTCAGTGCCCGCACTCTCTCCATCTCCTTGCACTCGCATTGCGCCCGTGACCCCGTCGCCTGGTAACGGGTCGCGATCGCCGGCGTCGCTGCCACATTGCCCGCAACTTGCCCCTGCTCGATCTTTTTTTTTCTCTTGCGTCGCGCGGCTGGGATTTTCGTTTGCCGACCCGTGAGCGCGGCAGGGGAGAGAGGACCCGGCGACTCCGGCCTTCCAAGTCCAAGTCGTCTTCCCTTCCCATTTTCGCGCGTTGGAATTGGAATGCAGCATTCGCCGGAAACAATTCCGCGAAGAATCGCAAGAGAAACTCACCGTCGTCAGAAACGTCCTCTTCAAATCAATTAATTTGGGGGCAACGTCAGGTGGAGTACGAACGATCGGACTGGCAACGCCGCGCCGTCACGCTCGGGTACGGCGTCCGTCGGCGCATCGCATCGCCCGCGGCGGCGCGCGCGGAAATTCCGCCGGAACCGGGCGGCATTGATGGCCGCCGGCCCGTCGCAGGTTGGTGTTTGGTAGGCGCCGCCGGGCTCGCGAACGGAACGGGGCGGGGGAATTCTGTTCTTTCCTTTCCCATTCTGATGATTATTATTTCCTCCGGTGTGGTGACTGGCGAGAGCAGAGCCGAAGAGAATCCCCGGCTCGCCTCCCTGGCATGTGGGCGGCGGGGATGGGTGGTGGTGGTGGTGGTTCTCGCGCGCTTTTCTTGCCTCCTCGCTTTCTTTTCTCCCCGCGCTTTAGAGAGAGAGAGAGAGAGAGAGAGAGAGAGAGAGAGAGAGAGAGAGAGAGAGAGAGAGAGAGAGCAGTGCGGACGGCGTGGTGGTGGCAGCTGCGTGCGCGGGAGTGATCAGCCCCCGTGAGGGGGTGCCCGCCCGCCCGTCCTGGCTGTAACCCCGGCCACCGGTGGTCCCTGCCCCCGCCCCTTGCCCCCCTCGCGGACGGTCACGGCGAACGGATGAGATGGGGCGCGCCCTCGCTGGGTTGGTCGTAGTAGCCCCGTCGCGGAGACGCCGGTCTCGGAGCCGGACCGATCCAGAAGAGGAGGCCAAGCCAGAGCCGCGTCCGCGTCCCGCTACGGCCACGCACACGGCCCTCGGCGGCAATGGCACGGCGAGGCTCCGCGTGCCCGCAGTTAAGGCGCATGCGGATCGGGCCGTCGTATTTGGTACCCCCCCCCCCCCCCCCTCCCCGGCCGCCTGGCGCGCCATATCTCTGCGCCCCGTGCTAGCTGCTCGTCTGATAAGTGATGCTACCCCGCAGCCTGCTACTCCAAGTTACTCTAGAACAGTAGAAAGCTGGAAATGTGCTCTCCCTGGGGGACCGGCCGATGGATCGGGAGATGGATGGTGGCCCGGTGCTCCCCACTATAATTGTTCTCGCTGCCGGAGATCTCCGGCTTGACGGTACGCGACTGCGCAGAAATTCCCTGTACGCGTAGCACTTGGGCGCTGGGATGTGCTGCTGGTAGGGGCGGCGACAGTAGAGTAATGCGGCGTGAGCTGTCGTGGTGGTGCCGCGCCTCGCCGCGTTTGTAGCTCGCTCGCTACGTGCTGCCGAGTTGCCGCCGGTCGAGCTCGGGACGGACGGGACGGCAGCGCGTGGTCTGGCCGGGCTCGTTGTTCCGCCTGCGCGACCCACTGTCCAGACCTTCTTCCCCGATGGCCCCGCCTAGAGAAGGGCTGGCTGCCATGCTGCCCAGGCAACGCGACCGGGCCCGAAGTCACTGGAACGGGGAGGGGCATTGCCGCCGCGCTGCGCCCCTGCCTTTAATTGCCCTCTCAACCCGCTCCACGAGGATTTCAAGAGGCGGCGGGCTGAGGCTTGGTGCCGGTTACCCATCGCGGAAGAAATGGACCCCGGACGATGGATCGGTTTCTTTCTTCTTTCTTGCAAGCAGCTACCCAACTGATTTTCTCCAATGTCAGTCCCAGTTGCAAGGTTGTGAGAATGCGTATAGTCTGGTGTCGGGCTGAGCTGGGACCCTAGGCTTCTATGGGCAAGTGGCTATTCCTCATTGTTTCGTGTAGTAAATTTCGGGTGGCCGCAGCAACAGAGCGATGCATGTTCTTGCTTACTAGTAGCCCGCATCGCAGTACAGTGGTACCACGAGTCCACGACTAGGGCCTAGGCAATGCACAATTATGCTGCAATCGTCGTATGTACGTAGTATCTGCCGCTGCAGTGTATAGCAGCCTTAGCAGGAACTCAGTGTACTGCCTCTGCCGCGTGGGCCTACTCTCGGTCAATGCTCTTCACTACTTGCCAAAAGAAATCACAATTCTTCCTTTGGAGTACTACTCGTTACTCGACAGTGGCATATCAGCAACGCTCGCTCGCTGGCTCATCAGCCCAGATTGTGTGCAATCACATCACGGCGTGGTCTACTATTTGTGCATCACCTCATCAGCTCATAGTATCTTTCAGCAAAAGAATCAGTCCTTAGATTTAGAGCCGAATCTCTTCGATTTCTTAATAAAAAAACAGTTCGCGCCGGCATTGTTTTATTATTTTTGTGGCCCTGCAATTGTGCAACCAACTCCTAGTTCGGTTTTCCTCGCTGGTCTGTCCCGTCCTACCAGTCCATCTACCAGACGTGCTTTAGCCAGATGAGTGCCTGTCGATGCGCTATTCTAATTAAAGCATTTTCGTCTCTTCTTAATTAATTCCGTTTCTCAGCAGACCTAATCAACCTGCTGCAGCCATGGCTCGTCTCTTTTGTGTCCTTGTTTGTTGCCGTCCAACTCGCATTGACCAATTGCCGATGTCTTGTCCTCGCTAGTACGCTGCATGCCGCCTGGAAAATTGTCCGCGTTCTCTGCATTCCGGTTAGCGGTGCGTTTGTTTAACGACACTTGCGTGACCGTCACTGATTCCCTGGCAGTGACAAACCCCTGTGGGTTTCAGACCGGTTCAACGTGGTTGTTACTTTGCTCACCGGCCGGATAAACAAATCCAGCAGCACCTGCATTGTGACATGATTCTTAGTGCCAGTCATGAGTCATATGACTTGGTGCTCGTGAACTTTCTGGTGGTTTCTGCACTAAAAAATACTTGCGTGCCTTGCTCCAAAGTCCAATCAACAATTGGATGGTTTTCATGTTTACCAAACAATGTCTCTTTCTGAACATGTTTTTTTCCCCATAAAAAATACTACATTGCACTGTTGTTTTGCTACCACAAACAATGTCTTTCAGGGGAGCATTCTCACGGGAATCCGTGCCTTGACACGTGCAGGGAGCCGGGGCTCGGGCCGGACGCCGCTGGACTGGGAGGCGCGCATGCGCTCCGCGCTGTCCGCCGCTCGCGGGCTGGCGCACCTGCACACCGCGCACAGCCTCGTGCACGGCAACGTCAAGGCCTCCAACGTGCTACTCCGGCCGGACCCGGACGCAGCGGCGCTCTCCGACTTCAGCCTCCACCAGCTGTTCGCGCCGTCGTCGGCGCGCGCCGGCGGGTACCGCGCGCCGGAGGTGGTGGACTCGCGGCGGCTGACGTTCAAGTCCGACGTCTACTCCCTCGGCGTCCTGCTCCTGGAGCTCCTGACGGGCAAGTCCCCCGCGCACGCGTCCCTGGAGGGCGACGGCACGCTGGACCTGCCGCGGTGGGTGCAGTCCGTGGTGCGGGAGGAGTGGACCGCCGAGGTGTTCGACGTGGAGCTCGTGCGGCTGGGCGCCAGCGCCGAGGAGGAGATGGTGGCGCTGCTGCAGGTGGCCATGGCGTGCGTGGCCACGGTGCCGGACGCGCGGCCCGACGCCCCCGACGTGGTCCGGATGATCGAGGAGATCGGCGCCGGCCACGGCGGCCGGACGACGACGGAGGAGAGCGAGGGCGTGCGGGGCACGTCGGAGGAGGAGCGGTCGCGGTCGGGGGGCACGCCGCCGGCCGCGCCGACGCCGTGAGCGCCGCTAGAGGAGCGAGGGTAAAGTACTCAAGTGGTTCAGATTAAATTGCATAGGTTCTTTGGTGCTGTATGTCAGTGGACAGTGGTTGTTCTGTTCTTTCTCCCTTCCCCCCTTTTTCCAGGGCATTGTTTTGTTGGATCAAATTGTATTTTTTTCCTACTCCCCTCCATCTCTCTCTCCCTCAGGCCTCATTCATGCAAGTAAAAGAAAATGTAATTTTCTTCAGCTTCTTTGCCCCCTTCGCGATGCTTGTTCGACACTCGATCCTTGTGTTTGTCGTGCTGAAGCTGAACCGATAAGTAAGAAAACAATTTTTTAAGGGGAAAAACTAAAAAGAAACAGACTGAGCGGAGACTGAGAGCAACGGAACGCCAAGCCTAATCATTGGCAGGCCTTGCTCGTCGCTCCACCAGTATCTTTGTTGCCGCTCGCTTGTCTGTCACTCAAAGCCTGCGAAATGCCTTGCCCTTTACTCATGGGCGGAGCAGTGGCGCTACATGACCTTCACACGATTTCCTGGGGGCAAGCTTATTGCTTATTCGGGCGGCGGATCGGTGATGATCGGTGCGTTGCGGATAAGATTTTTCTTGTTCCAGTTCTGTGGCAGCACACGAGACACGACACACGGGCCGCCGGTGTCGGATCAAACAGACGCGCGCGTCCCCCGTGGCCGTGTCATTTGAGGTCCAAGGCCCTGTTTAGTTTCCTTCAAAATTCCAAAACTTTACAAGATTCCCCATCACATCAAATGTTTCAACGCATGCATGAAGTATTAAATGTAGCTAAATAAAATAACTAATTACACAGTTAGATTGTAATTTGCAAGACGAATCTTTTGAGCCTAATTAACCCATGACGGGACAATAATTATCAAATACAAACGAAAGTGCTACAGTGTTTTACACCCAAATCTTTACGCAACTAAGGCCCAAGTGTGCTACTCCGAATGCTCTGCCGTGACCTGCTGACCCTGTGACAGCACGTGATTCTACTAGCGGTATCGGGCATGGCGCGAATCAGCATGAATCAGCGGTCAACTGCCAGGGGATCGATCCGTGGACGGATCAAAAGGCTGCCGGCGGGGAGCTCTCGTCCGTGTGTCCTGACGCGGCCGCTTGCTCGAATCCGACAAGGCGCGCTAGGCTGGCTGACCGAGTCCGAGCGACCGGGGCTTTTCATTCCAGCCTTCCAGTTCTTTTGGGAGTAAATTCCTTCTATGCCACTAAAAAATATAACTCATCCCTTATGTGCCATTGAAAAATAGCTCATCCCCTCTATGCCACTAGTTTTAATTTTTCATCCCTTGTGTGCCATTCTGTTACTAACGACGTCGTCGACGGGCACGGCGTGCGAGGTCTTGTTGACGGATGCGGTCTCTCCCGTGAGCGAGCCCTGCTCGACGCGGAGCATGGATGTGACGAGGCGCACGACGCGCATGTCGGCGGCACTTGTCCCCGATGCGGAGCTGGACGACGTCCCTGGGGACGAGTTCCCTGGAGGGGACGACGGCCGGCCGGCCCAACTCCGTGGCCACCGGCGACGACGGCCACGTGCTGCCGGCGTCGGCCACGCGCGCCGCCATGCTCGTCCGCATCAACACCCTGCTCCAAGGCTACTCCGGCATCCGCTTCGAGATCCTCGAGGCGATCGCCGCACTGCTCAACGCCAACGTCACCCCGTGCCTGCCGCTCCGGGGCACCATCACCGCGTCGGGCGACCTGGTCCCGCTCTCCTACATCGCGGGGCTCGTCACCGGCCGGCCCAACTCCGTGGCCGTCACGCCCGACGGCAGGAAGGTGGACGCCGCGGAGGCGTTCAAGGCTGCCGGCATCCAGCACGGCTTCTTCGAGCTGCAGCCCAAGGAAGGGCTCGCCATGGTGAACGGCACGGCGGTGGGCTCCGTGCCCGCCGAGGAGAGCCCCCGCGACGCCGAGACCCCGAGCCGCGCCTCACAGTCCGCGACGGAGCGCGCCCACGCCGGGAAGCCGTCGCCATCGGGGATCGGTGGCGCCGCCTCGCCCATGGTCGCGCCCTTGGTGTTCTTCTTCAGCGGGGCGCCCGCGGAACGGGTCCGTGCGTCCGAGACGGCGCGGGTCCGGCGGCGGTGCGCCCGCTGCCTTGTTCGGCTGCAAGTGGAGTCGGAGGAGAGGAGGCACGGCAGGGGGTTCAAATGGGGTGCGGGAGGGCTACGGAGGAAGGTGGCAGGAAGCTTCCTACCCTGCCTGCACCGCGGGCGCGGCCACTCCCAACCGCCCGCCGAGGATGGGGAGGAGACGGGCCACGCGCCGCCGCCGGGAGGGAGGAGGAGACGGCGTGGCGGCCGAGCGGCTCGGTCCGCCCGCGGGCCGCGGCGGCACGGAGCCCGCCCGCCCAGGAGGGGGGCCGCCGCCCTGCCCCCGCCGCGGCCGCGCACCTCGCCGTGGGAGGAAGGAGCAGGGGAGCAGGGTCCGACCGCGCTCGCCGGCGCCGCGGCCATGCTCCGCCCGCTCCTCCCTCCGCGGCTCCGCACCCGGGCCGCCCAACGCTGGGGGAGCGGGCGGAGCCGGCGGCGCCGTAGACCGTGATGGGAGGGAGCGGAGGACGGCGGCGGGCAGGACGCGCTGCGGGAGCGGGGACGCGGCGAGATGGAGACGGCAACAAACAACCCAACTAACGCCGTTAGTAACGGAATGGCACACAAGGGATGAAAAATTAAAACTAGTGGCATAGAGGGGATGAGCTATTTTTCAGTGGCACATAAGGGATGAGTTATATTTCTCAGTGGCATACAAGAAATTTACTCTTCTTTTGGCAGGTCCTGCATCCATCGGCATCCCTCCCCGTCCATGTCCTGCGCTATCTCTGGCGGCCTGGCCTGTGGGAGCGACAAAAGACACTCGTGACTCGTTGGCACCGGGCAGCAGCAAGCCATATGAGAGGGGCTCGCTGCGCTGCTGCGCACCTGTACGAGTAGGGATGGACGCGACACGGCGCCTCGGGCTCAGGACCGGTGCGGGCCTTGGTGAAGCCATGGTGCCTGCCATGTTCGATCAGGTCACCACCATGAGGCCGCGTTTGGTTAGGATTTCATGGAATTTTTTCACTTTTAACCACGAATTTAAAATATTAAATAAAGTTTGATTTGATGGCTAACCAAACAAGGCCTAGGAACCCCTCCCTACCCTGGGTCTCCCTGGCTCCACCACCATGTAGGCCTGGGCACGCCGCTGGTCACCCGGGCAAATCATGCGATCAAGATCTGATCTACCCCGGCATACCCGAAGCCCCCACAGCACACAGCAGGACTGAACAAAATCGCATCAAAGCAAGCGGGGGCAGCAGGCGGCGTGGCAGAACGGGCGGGTCCTCTGATCAGGCATACTAGGTGATAGGTGGTAGCGGGCGGAGGAGGACGGGTTGATGGAACTGGAACCTGGTGCGCTTTCCCCTCCCGGAGACACATGGTGGGGCTGCGCTTGCGCTCGGGAGAGCCCGAGAGCGAGCGAGGAGCCCACTCTCACCTCACATGGCGCCGGGCTAAAATCTGGCCCGCGTGGGTTGATGCTATTTTCCACTGCAGTTTGGTACTAGCCAATGTAAGGTTGATGCTCGATTGCACATCACACGAGAATTGGAACAGATGCAGATCTCTGGAAAATCGACAGGCATGCAGTAAATGTAACCATGTATTTTTATGATCAGAAAGAATACCTTTTGCAATTCTTCAAGTCCTTTATTATGAAAAAAGATATGTACAGCGAGATGATCTACTGTCAGGACTGTATCAGCCATCAGCCCACAGCATCTAGGCTAACCTTGTCTTCTAAGATTCCCACAAGGGACCAGCGCTGATCCCAAATCCAACAAACTGGATAAGCCATCACAAGTGCAGCACACTTCACAACAGTCAACATGAGCCAAATAGTACTCCTTTCCTACAAATAATTCAAACATCTGTAGCTGCAAACTTCAGAGGGAGCTATGTGCCAGCACATGCGGACTGATCTGGCTCTTCAAGGTGCTCCTTTTCTGTTTGGAACCTCCTGACCTTGTGAAAATGCCACTCAAATCACATCCAGACTCCATTGTCAACATAAGCCTGTAACAGATGTTACTGAATACGAACCTGTCTGTGTTGGCAACTGTCGATATGTATTTTCATAAGCACTGATGATGGATATTAACCATTTCTGAAAGTTGGGGTGCTTCTTATTCAGACCCTGTAAACTGAATGGGCAAGGAATTACAGCCAACGAAGTAAGTTTGATGCTTATCACGGGAGAATTGAAAGAGGGTTGAAGATCTGGAAAATCTAAACTCGTGCAGTCAAAAGTAACCATAAGTTAGAGAACCCTTTATCATATGATGGCAAATAAACAGATCAGTTTTAAAATCTTCTAGACTTGTATCCAAAAGAATGAAAAATATGTAAAATGAGATAATTACACTTTACAGTATGAAATATACTGTTATTATATTGTCTGAACTGTAACCAAGACTACAGCAATAATTTGCCCATAGTGTCTTCTGACAATTCCACAAAAGGCCTAGCACAGAGTGCACATTCTGATAAGAAATTGAGCAGAGTGGACAGACAAAAGCATAACATCCCCCAACATGTTATCCGTAGTCACAGTACACTTTTTTGCAAATAATTTAAGGGCCAAACACTTGTACCTGTAAGCCTCCAGAGCGAGCTCTGTGCCAACACAAACAGTAACACTGTTTTCTTGCTGGCCTGGGCTCTACATGGTGCTCGTTTTCTGATTGGAACATTCTGACATAGAAAATTCCTGTCGATTCAGATGCAGCCTTGATACCATATCAGAAATGTCAACATAAGCATGTTAGTGATTTTACTGCACATAAACCTGCATATGTTCGCGATAGTGGATATTTACTTCGCAACCACACCGAGGACAAAAATGAATCATTTCAGTATGTGCAATGCTATATAATCCTGTATGCCATATTGTTGGGACCATTTTCTGTTATTTACTGCATTCAGCAAGCAATCTTAGTAAACTGTCCGTCGTGCCTCCATCATCGAAACTACTATACATGTTCAGAAGCGATTGTATCACGGATTTGGACAACAACAGGCCCTTTTTAATAATGCATGCATGAATTGCCTTTCCACAATGTACAGAAGCTGCAGTTTTAACAGCAAGGATCATTGCTGAATAGATTGTTGGACTGGGTGCTGACTCTACCTCTTGCATCTTGCAATACAGGTTTGTTACCTGCTTATGCATGCCATTTTGGGCTAAGCCACTTATTAACAGGCTCCAAGTGCGTAGATTGGGGCGTGTTTTAGTCAGAAGCATCTGGTTGAATATGTCTAGAGCATCTTCGAACCGGCCATTTTCTATAAAAGCCGAAATTACTGAATCCCAACATGCTGCAGTTGGGGACATGCCTTCGAGCTGCATCTGATTCAAAAGCTTCAGAGCCTCAGAACTCTTGCCATGATCTGCATAAGTGGAAATCATCACTTTCCACAAGACTGGGTCTCTCTGACTCATGGCATTGAACACTTGACGCGCATCTTCAATCCTCCCAGTACTCGCATACAGGTCTATCAAGCCACAAGCAACAGTCCTATCTGAATGAAGATCATTTCTGACTGCATAACCATGAGCAGCTGTGCCCACCATCATACTGCAAGATTTTACACAAGCCATGATAATGGACGCCAATGTCACGCAATCGAACTTGAGGTTGGTCTCCATCATTCTTCGACAAGTGTCAAAAGCTTTGTCAATCTGCCCATTCTGAAAATACCCAGCAATCATCAAATTCCAAGTGACAATATCTCTCTCTTCCATCTGCTCAAACACCGCCTCTGCAGCCTCCACCAACCCAACTTTACAGTAGAAGTTGATCATTGAGCTACCCAGAATCACATCAATCTCTAACCCACTCGATACCGCCACGGCATGGCCCTGCCTCCCCCCATCAACAGCCTCAAGCTCCGCCGATGCAGACAGCAAGCTCACAACACTGACCCTTGTCGGCAGCACGCCCTCAACCCTCATCTCGTAGAACAGCTCCACGGCCTCATCGATCCTTCCATTGTGTATGTACGCCATGAGCATCGAGTTCCAGCTCACCACGGTCCTCTCCGGCATTGCGTCGAACACCCCTCTGGCGTCCTCCACCTCTCCGCACTTCCCGTAGAAGTCCACTAGACTGCTCATCACGTACACGCACTCCGCAATCCTCGCCTTCCACGCGTACCCGTGCACCGCCCTCCCGGCGCGTAACAGCCCGAGCCCCGCGCACGCCTTGAGCACGGTGGGCACGACAAAGTTGTCCGCGGGGACGCCCGTCTCGAGCATGGCCGCGAACCCGTCGAGCGCCCTGGCGTGCAGCCCCGCGCGGCTCCAGAGCCCGATGACGGCCGCCCACGCGTAGGCGTTCCTGTCCCTGTCCGGGAGCGCGCGGAACGCGCGCTCGGCGTCGGCGAGCGCGCCGCAGCGGGCGTAGAAGACGGCGAGCTTGGTGCCGACGTATGCGTTCCGGCAGTAGTAGGGCCCGCGCTTGACGAGCGCCGCGTGCACCTGGCGGCCCGCGCGGAGGGACCCCGCCGCGACGCAGCACTGGAGCAGCGACGCGTACACCTCCGGTCCCACCGAGACGGCGGCGGCCGGGGAGGACTGGCGCTCGGCGTGGGCGACAAGCGCGAACGCGTCGCGGAGGGCGCCGTCGTGGGCATGCTGGGACAGGGAACCGAGCGCGGCGTGGAGGGAGGGAGCGGCGGGCCTCGGCCCCGGCGCCGGCGCGTCGTGCGGTTTGGAAGCGTGGGGGCTCGTGATGGCGGGAATTGGGAGTGGGAGCGGCGCCATTGGAGGCGGGGCGGAGCTTTGCCTGCGTCGCGAAGCGGGAGCCGGGAGACTGGGAGAACGGAGGATAAGAGGGTAAGGGGCTAAGGGCCGTAAGGTGGCGGTTTCACAGGTTAATGGGCTAGTATGAACCTCTTATGGGTCATTTGGGCCCCAAAAGCACGGTCAGAAAGATGAAGCTTGCTGGGCTAACATGGGCTCTTCCGTCGGGCTTCCTTATTACCTCTTGAGCCAATTCCCTCGATTAACATGGCTTTCCTCAGCGTCATAGAATTTTCGGAAGTTCACGCCACAGCTTCAAAATTTTATCCCCTCAATGCCAACTCCGTTTGTGAGGTGTTATGTTACTCAGTAACATGAAAAAGACATATTAACCCTCATATAGTTTTCTACTGTAAAAAGTACGCACAAGAAAAATGGGGTTGCACTCGCAGAGCGCTCGCCCGCACCCAGATGCCATGTGCACGATGTCGAGCGTGCGGCCGAAGAACGGCAGCCGGTGCGCAAATGTGCACGGAGACAACCCCCTGCGACATGATGAAGGGTCTCTTTGGTAGGGTTCCAGCTTCTCCAAAAATAGTTTCTGCTCTGATTTCTTAGATAGCGCGGCTTTTCTGGTGGAGCTGGAGCCGTTTTAGAAAATATTTGGCAAAACAGCTTCACTTGTTAGATTGATGTGTAAGCCGCGTGAAGTCACGATTTTATGGCTTCATCTTGTCTGTGTAAGCCGCCGATAGATTCAGAACCGGCTTCACACGTGAAGTCAGTTACAAAAACTACCATTTGAAAAGGCTTCGCCTGAAGCCGCTCCCGAAGCCCTCTCGCCGAAGTTGTTTAGCGACGTGCAGGCGCTCACGCCCGCGGTCACCACGGTAACCCTGCGCTCTAGCATCCGCACCGTGAACGTGCCGCCACCGCCCAAGTACAGGCCGACTCGCACTGTGCGCCCCAGTCGCAATGGAGTAGGACATCACGCCGTCGTAGCGTGCCTAGCGCCAGTCGCCCTGCACCCTATCCTCCGCTCGCCCTCGCCTTCGTCGAGATCGCGCCCCAACGCCGAGTGACTGGCGACTGCGCAGGGACATCCTCAAGACCAAATTGGCTATTTTTCCGACAACGGAGCTACTCTGCCGCCCACGGTGAGCACCCCTCCATCGCCTCTCCCGCCCTGCTAGCTCCATGGATGGGCTGCACGCGAGCTTGCGCACGTGGCCTTCTCTTCCCGTCCTGCGCGTGCGGAAAAGTTCCATGCGCTGCCGTCGTGGCCATGGCCGCGCCGCCCTGCATGCCGGCGTCCTCCTACGGCAGGCCAATCGTCGCACCGACCCATTTATGGTATGGGCTCGCCCAGTCGCCCTGCCGCACCGGAGCTTCGTGTGCCGGGCTTGCCCTTCCCTGCTCCACACGCAGGGGAACTGCAGGCACACCGCCGCAGTAAGCGGACGGAATATGAGCCCCTTTCATAGTTCTTAACGGAATTGGCATTGTGGGGATAAAATTTTAAAGCCGTGGCATCTAGGGAACTTCTGAGAATTTTATGGTGAGTCTGTTTTACACTCTCGAACTATTAAAAAATATAATTTTTAACCTTCAACTACAAAATCAGATAACAAAGATCATCCAACTGTTGAAACCGGGCAAGTTTGGCCCCTTGGTTTTCTATTTTATGAGAATTAAAATATTCAATTTTAAACTGAAAATTTCATAAGCAATTCATTTTAAATAAAAAAAATGTGAAATTGGCATCAAAAGTTTTCTAAAAATTTTGCTTATCTATTGGCATGATGCTTTTCAGTTATTCGTATTTATTTTTTATTTTCATAATATTTGGTTACTTGTAGTTATGTCTATTATTTTTTAATAACCAATATTCAAATAGAGCAATAATAGGTAGGTTACATTTTAGAAAAAGTTCGATACTAGTTTTAGTTTTTTTCTGATTTAAAATGAATTATTTTGACTTTTTAGATCTAATTAGAATTTTTTATTTAAAAACAAAATACAAAACCACCTTGAAAACCAACCCCAAGGTTAAATTTGTCTGGTTTCGACAGTTGGATGGACTATGTTATCCGGTTTTGTAATTGAAGGTTAAAAAGTCGAACTTCTACGATAGTCCGAGGATGTAATTGGAACTTTTCCCTAATTTATATGGTATTGAGAAAATTGGCTCTTACATGTTCGTTTGGCGGACCCGTAGTATGACTTGGCATGCAGCCACTGGCTCCTGATGCTCAAAAGACGATTTCCCGATGTGATAGCCATGACCTCTGCAGGTCTGCGTCTTGCCCTCTCTTAACTCGAAATGACACGATCATCCTTAGAGCAAGGTTAATAATATAGCCAGTTGCTAGCTGTAAGGATTCATATAGCCTACCTAGCAGCCAACTGGTATAGTAGTTTAGCTTTCATCACTAATATAAGGCTTGCATGTCTCTCTCACAAGGTTTCTTAGTTCTTGTGTCCAAACTGGCTGCAAGCTTGCAGCCCATTTCTCCTATCTCTCTGTTAAGCCATGAGGATCGACTAGAGTGTAGGTCGAATGGAGACTTTCCTTTATCCAGAGCCACCACAGGTTCGTCGGTGAAGTTCTGCGCTAGGGTAGCGACGCGCAGTGCAGAAACAACGTGGTGGTGGTGTCGGCGTGGTGCAGTGGAGTGACGCCGTGGTGGTGACGGCGCTCCGGCGATGGCGTGGTGGCGCTTCCCGCCGCTGCAGCCCCCCTCTCTGATCGGATTAGGGTTTTGAGGTGGAGAACAGTGGCGGCGGCGAACCTCGTATCCTGAGCCGTCAGTCCCCGCCTCCTCTTTATAGAGTTGCGCGACGGAGCCCACCAGTCTCTTCTTGGGCTGGGCCCCGATCAGGGCGCTAGGTTAAGAGATTAGTTGGCCGTTGGGCCAACTGGTGGAGATCAATTCCAACATTCTCCCCCCTTGATCTCCTCTTATACTTTCACCTTTATATCTTTTACTTCTTTTCATATTTCATCACAGATTAATGCATAGAGTAGTTTCATCATCACGGTCGGTTGCCGATAGATTCAACAGCTACAATACATGTCTCTATTCTGAAATAGATACTTTAACTTTGGGGCCCTTTATTGTTCGGAAAATATAGGCTATACCATAAACCCATATCGACTGTGTGTTCTCTGTACACACTGGGCGGCAAGCCTTTAATAAGTGGATCCACAAACACATGTCTGTCATTCTTTTACTCAATGCATTTCAACATAATTCCGGACTTTCTCCTTTACAACATATAACTTTGTGTCAATGTGTTTGGCACCACACTTGACTCGTTGTCATAGGAGCAAACTACTTAAATGGTTATCGCTGTTGTCAACCATTATCAAACTCCGGGTACAGGTTCCCTTAACCATTTTGCCTGTCCCTCGGCCTCGTATCATGCTATACCATGTCTTTGCATCACATTGATGTTAATTGCTTTATTTTGGAGATTTTCCACACAAAAACCCTAAGTGTGAAAGTTAGCGACAATTGTGGATTTCGCTACATATTTCACAAGCTCTACTTTCGTACTCACAACCCTTTGAGAGCACTAGTTATTTCTTTCTTAGCATGAGGCCGATATTCTCAATTTCATTCCAGTGATCTATATCTGGATTGAGCTTTTGCCAAAATAACCCGGATATATGAATTATGTTAGGGTAAATTCTTTATTTGCGTGCTCATAAAGGTTCCAACAGTTAAAGCTTATGGAACCATTTCCATCTCTCATTGGTTCCTGGAACACTAACGTTTCCAAAACTATTACCCTTGATGATAGGAACAGGCGTAGGTTTACTCATATGCATACTTCATCTCTTTAGAATCTTTTCTAAGTATGCCTTTGTTGTAACCATAATACCCCTTTCTTTTTATCTCAATGAGTTTCAATTCTTAGAACGAAAACCAACCACCGAGATCAAAAACTTGAGGACAAGAATTCTTTATCTAAAATAGCATATTAACACCACCACTAGTGGGTAGGGTGTTATCTTTAAGTTGTGGAAATAAAATTTCCCATTCTTTAAAACTTTCCTTAAAAACTATTGTCCTCCTCAATCTCTTTAAACCCAAAATTTTCTTACTATTTCTATGAACTTTAGATACCACCATCTCAAGGCTTTAAATGGGTTTCTTCTTGTGGTATCTCATATATTCTTTCTTTCCATGACAAAATGTCAAGTAGTGTCATGTAAATATTTCTTCTCTTTGTGTGAAACTTTTGTCACAAGTCTTGTGTTATATCTTTCACCATTCCCTCTAGAGTCACATTTCTCTTTGTAGGTCCATTACAACCTACTGTGGTGACTCTTTTAGGAATTATTTTCCTTTTCCATGGACTTAGCCCATAGAATTCTCGTGACTTCTTCAAATGAGGTGGAATCAACCTCCATTTCTTTTCTTGGTACATTGTTTTCTATATAGGGCTGTTGTTGCTCTTTGCCAAAAGGCAATAGACTCTATAGGCTCTTGCATAACAAGACCCTTCTTTACATTATTCATCTTCTTTGAAAAGCTAACAACAGGTGTTGTATGCAACATCAACAAGTATGAGAAACTTATTGCTCCTGAATCATCGAAGTGGGCACGCATTTCTATTTCTCTTCAAGGCTTAGGTCTCTACATACCATGCTCCCCCAGATTATTCCATCTTCTTTAAATACTTTATATATTCTCTGAAGCACTGTCTTACTATCTTTGAGGGTTGTCCAGTATGAATACTGGGTAACTCACTATCTTCCTTTTAGAGCTGCAAAAAGTTCTGAAATTTAGCTATTTCTTAACATAGGGGTATCAATATAGTGACTGTTGTACTCCCCTTGGCAGTCACATTTATCTTTGATAGATCATCTTTTGCTTTCAATACATAGTATGCATCATATTATCCATTATTTAAAATGTAGGGAAGTATCTTTCTTAACTGTTTCACATTTCTCCCCCTCGAAATGTGGCATAAACTTTTTTGCCAAAATTTCGAAAACTATTTATAACTCTGATGAAGGAACTTTTATTACTTCATCCACATGATTACGTCATGCAAGACAAAGTAATTTCTTAATTCGTATGTGAGTACTTTTTTTTACATTTCACTTCGACAACTCAGAAGAGTCTTTTATGACCAGTAATTTAGCAAGTCACGCTCACGTATCATCCTTATCTTGAGGTTCGTATGTAACTTTTCATTCTTCTTAAACTCATGATGTGCTTAATCACTGTGACACAATAGAAGTGTCCGATCAATTTTAAATAGCATAAGAGCTACTCCAAAAGTTCTCTCCCAGTATGAGATGCACCAAAAGCACATGAGTCATCACAACTTTCTCCCGCCATGCAGGATAAAACTATGCCAATTTTAACCGCAATGCTGGTATTATTCCATACTCTTTCTGGACATAAATGCCAAGATTAGATCGTGTTCAATCATTAATTCAGAAATTAATCCAAATATCCCATGACACACATGCTTAGTCTGACGTTGGTCAAATTAGCCGTGCATGCCTTATTACATCTCTGATTGAACTCAAAATTAATTCCTTTTGATAGAAAGTACATAATAGACATTTCTCAAACTGAACTCTTATTACTCTATCTTCTTTTCTTGGATCAATATCCATGAGTACTTTTTCTTTTAAGCCATTCTTTTACAGAGAATACATTTTCTGATGCAATGACTTTCTTTCTTTCTGAGTCACAAGAACCTAGTTCATTTTCTTTTCTCCCTTCAAGAAGGACTACATGCAAAACTTTGTCTAAAAAAACAATAATCAAAACTTTAAGTTCTATTCTATATCACCGTTGGGCAGAAACAGAATAAAACATCTTTCCTCTACATTAAAATCGCATCACCGTTGGGCAGAAACAAATTTAATGTATGGAAAACACAATTAACTTTGAAACCATATATATGTTCCTCAAAATTAAATTCTTTCGATGGTTCGAATTTAATTAGAGAATAATTAACTTTATTGCAATGGAAACAAGAAAAATACATTTCTTAACTTTAAAAGCAGTTCTTTATGTATTCTCTCAAAAAGGTCACTTTGATGCAACATTTACAAAAGACTTTAAATTTTAAGCTATGACTCATAACATTATAATATTGTTATCATCAACGTTGGTCAGAAAATAACAATACTATAATTAACTTTAAATTTCTCTTCATTGAGAATTTTCTTTATGATACCTATTGTAAGGACAAACCAATGCTCATCTTTGAGACTTCAATTGGTGAAATGATGCCAAAACTTAACTTTAACTTAAGACAACAGAAGCTTTTCTGAGACTTTAAGCTTTAAATGTGTCTTTGACCCACAGGGAAAACCTCATTTAAGACCTTTAAACTATTCTTCCAATTAAATCTTCTCTTTGGTTCCGACTTAATTGAAAGATAACATCACTGTATCATCAGAAAAACTTTTTCTTTATAGATACAGTACTTTGTACTCATTTTCTCTCTAGACAATTTATCTCGTTGGTTCAAAATTGAATTTAGAAAACTGTACAAAACTTATTCAAAGTAAGCTCTTTAATCATGCTCTTAAAATTTAATTGTCCCGTTAGACAATTTATCTCGTTGGTTCAAAATTGAATTTAGAAAACTGTACAAAACTTATTCAAAGTAAGCTCTTTAATCATGCTCTTAAAATTTAATTGTCCCGTTGGTTCTAATTAAATTAAAGAGCAACAATATAAACTTTGCAGCGGAAACAGGTAAGACATACTCATATTCAGAAGCAATATAACTTTAAAACTTTACTGTTCTCTAGAATAAATTACCGCGTTAGATCAAATTTGAATCTAGAGACAAGACTGTGTAAAAGACATCAAGTAAATGCTCTGAAAATGAGACAAATAAATGACAAAAATTACTGTTTAAGCAGCCCGAAAGCGAAAACAGCCCGCGGCCCGCTCAACGCGCGCGGTGCCCCCCGGCGCCCAGGCCGCAACCTGGGCCTGGGCCGGAAATTTGGCCCGCGCTCGGCTCCCACCTGGGCCGAATCCGGCCCGATTACCACCGATCGCCCTTGGCCATCGGATCAGATCGGACGGTTGTCCGTGTTCCTCGCAGGAACAAAAACTTGCAGGCGCCGTCCCCCCCCCAAAAAAAAACCCTAAATCCATTTTGCTCCTTTCCTTTGTCTTTCTTCACCCGAGCGGCGGTTGGCCCTTGGTGGCCGGCGATGGCAGCGCCGCCGGTCCCCTTGCCAGTGCATCGGAGCTCCGGTCACCAGAGCAAGGGCCAGCAACCCTCGAGCCTCTTTCTTTTTCTTCCCTTCTTTCTACTCGAGTAGCGGCGGTCACTGAATTGCGGTCGTGGCCAAGACGGCACGCCGGAGTGGAGGTTCAACGCCGCCTCAGGCCCCCAGGTCGGCGCGCGCGCTCGCCCGAGCGTGAGCGCGCCGCCGTCTTGAGGCTCTGCGGCGGAGCTCATGACCCGAGCTCGCGAGTCAAGGCGGCTCGCTCTGTCCCGCGCGCAGGCGGTCATGTGTCGGTGATTCGGCGCCGCAGGAGCCTGCCCGTGCGGCAGTGGCCGGCGAAGATGCCGGCGGCGAGGCCCCGACAAGCCCCGCCACCTCTTTTCTAGGGTTAGGGTTTGGCGATTCTCTGTCTTTTTTGATTCAAGATCGAATTGCTTTTATCTCTGTTTCTTTTGATTCATGGTCGAATCTTTTTTTCTTTCTCTGTTTCTTCCTCGATCCAAGATCGAGATCTTTCTGTTGTCTTTCGATTCGCGAACGAATCTTCTTTTTCCCGTACTCGATCTACACGTGTGTAGGCGACTGATACCATTGTTAAGCCATGAGGATCGACTAGAGTGTAGGTCGAATAGGGACTTTTCTTTATCCAGAGCCACCACAGGTTCGTCGGTGAAGTTCTGCGCTATGGCAGCGACGCGCAGTGCAGAAACAACGTGGTGGTGGTGTCGGCGTGGTGCAGTGGAGTGACGCCGCGGTGGTGACGGCGGTCCGGTGATGGCGTTGTGGCGCTTCCCGCCGCTGCAACCCCCCTCTCTGATCGGATTTGGGTTTTGAGGTGGAGAACAGTGGCGGCGGCGAACCTCGTATCCTGAGCCGTCAGTCCCCACCTCCTCTTTATAGAGCTGCGCGATGGGGGCCCACCAGCCTCTTCTTGGGCTGGGCCCCTGATCAGGGCGCTAGGTTAAGAGATTAGTTGGTCGTTGGGCTAACTGGTGGAGATCAATTCCAACACTCTCTTCTTCTTTATTCTCCACCTCAGCATTTAGTCTTCTTGCAGCTTGCTATAATACTTCTCTTACTGCAAAGCCGCTCTCCTCTTCCTCGATGATGAGTAGGGGCTTTTCCGGAAGTAGCTTTTGCTCTCCGTGGGCGCTACTGCTTGTGGTTTTCCCCCTGTTGTCAAATTTCGGTTTCTTGATTTTCTTCCACCACCTTTGGTCCAGGCGAGTACAGTAGCAATGGTTTGTGTCCCTTGTGAGCCAGGCAACAATATTCTTAGCCGGTCTATTCATGCAATGACCGGTTGCATTTGGACACTAGTACAGTATAAGGGTACACGAGGGGAAGAAAAAGAGCACCTAGTACCTACTCCCTCCATTCCAAATTATAAGTTATTCTAAAAATCTTGGAGAGTCAAAGTTTTTCAAGTTTGACCAAATTTATATGACAAGATAATAACATTTATGATACTAATTAAATATCATTAGATTCTTTGTTAGCTATATTTTCATAGTGCACCTATTTGATATCATAAATCTTTATATTTTTCTCTATAATTTTGGTCAAACTTTGAGATGGTTTGACTCTCCGAGATTTTTGTAATGACTTATAATTTGGAACGGAGGGAGTACTACTTTAAGACACTGACTAGGTATCTAACCATGAGGCATGAGTGCGTGTCTTTCTTGTGTTGCTCTTGCCCAAATCATGCCGAACACGCTTGGCGTCCCGCAAGAATCATATTCCAAACGGTTTCTTAAGATATGAAAACTTGCAGGGTGTGCTGGAACTCTGCGTCTGCAAAATAGTTTGGGCAAGTTCATTTCCTAGACAAATTTGGTAACATAGCCCTGCATCCATGATCAGAATGCCAGGTTATGCGGCCCATGTCGAAACTGGCGCGGCGGTTGATGTAACCAATAAAATGGGTGTCGTGTGGGAGCTTGATCATTCCTTGAAGCTTTAACTTAGCATTATGCGGCTTCACATCAAGTGATCAACCCCCCAAGGTGCCAACGCTAAGCATGATCCCTATTCTTAGCCTTCTCCAATACCGTATGATCCCTATTCACTCATGTGACCTAGCTCACCTCAAGGCTCGATATACTTCGCATCATTGTCGCATAAAAGACCTATGTAGTATGTACTCCCGCTAGGGATGAAGGCACGGTCGAACTATTAGGGCGTCCTCTTGTAATAGATGTTGATGACGTCTTTAGTATGTCACCAAGGCATCTAAGAGTGTGATGGGATAATATAAAAATTACATGTGTAGTGCAAGTACTAGCTTGATACATTGGAGAAAATCAAAGTAACATGATCGACCTCAATCCATGAATGTACTTGAGAGCCTATTAGCTTGGTACAAATAACTAATTTTGTATTGAAATTAAATCCCACTTCATCTCAACACTTAATTAATTGCTACTTGTATACATATTCTAGCATCCTAGTTAAGATTTAACATAAAGCATATGGGGCAATGCCCTGCTAGTGCCCCCTAGCTCTGTCACTAACTCTCGCGTACGAGGGGTAACCTTCGCTGAATACTGCCATTTGCAGTTTGTTCAACAAAGAACGAGATCGCAGAAATAAGTTGCAAGTAGAGTCGTCATGAGGTGTCAGAGATAGACTAAAAAAAGAGGAAATATCTATATTAAATGAAAATGGTCGTGGGAAACTTTATTTCTACTTCGTACTTAATTAGTGTACATGAAAGGCTCGTTTGGATGCCTAATAATCTGAGTTTGGTCGAAAACACCTTTATCATTCTTTCCCTTTGGCTGGCAAGAGAGGGACCTCTGAACACGGGTCAATAACAATAACACATCTCGTCCAATCAACGGGGTGAGTGCGCCACGACTCAATCTTTTCTCCAACCAAATTTTTATCGCGTTTCCTCATTTCCTGCCTCCTCACGTCTTTGTCCATGGATCTCGTGGCTAATCCACGTCCCATTGATGCCAACAAGAAGCCATGGGGAGAGAATGTGTTAGTGCTAATGAAGTAGTCCATGCCTAGTTAAGGACCTTCGATGCTAAAAGCCATCATCTTCTTAAGCTTCAGTGAAAAAAAGGGCAAGATAATGGCAACTGATCCAAATGCCCTGACTATTCTTCAATCAACATCGGCAGTGGCGGATCTAGAAGCTGAAGATTGGGGGGCTCGTCTTCCCTTTCTTCCTCCTCTTCCTTCCCTTTCTCTTCTTCCTCCTCCTTTCTTCCTCCTCCCTTTCAACTATGGCTGGAAATTGTAGGGGGGGCTTGGGGGGGCTCCCATGCCTGTGGATCCGCCACTGAACATCGGAGTAGACAAAAATGCATCTCAAAAGTGAGTACAAGACTAAACATGGGGGCTTGGGGGGGGGGGGGGGTGGGGCTCCCACCCTGTGGATCCGCCACTGAACATTGGAGTAGACAAAAATGCATCTCAAAAGTGAGTACAAGACTAAACACTCTTTAAGAAAAAAAGTAGTAGACTCCACTATAACAAACAAACCTGTAGAATTCTGTCTCCTAGTACATATATTTGCAAAGGAAACATTGTGATAGCGAAGAGCAAACATATTTCCCTCGAACGTTCACCATTGTAAATAAAGCAGCGTAATTCCAATTTTGTTTTAAATATAGTATAGATGCTCATGTGCATACACTCACCCTATAAACATATGCACATACTACCTCTACGAGCATCTTTATTTAGGGGTAGTAAATAGACTTAAAATTTAGCCTAGAAATCTAAGGGCCGGGCTTGTATCTTATACAATTTGAACTAAAAATATATGAATAAAGCAGTTTAGTGGTTACAAGAGTCTCAGTAGCACCTCAGATTCTGAATTCCACTCCCCATGCGAGCGAATTTTCTATAATTTAACGGCGTTATACTTTTAGTGGTAGGTAACGTCTAGTCGACACTGAGACGCTGCATACATATGGTCATAGGGGTGAGTGTGTGTGCATTGTGAGTGTTTAAGTTATACTGCATAATCTAAAAAAAAGAAAGCACTAGGCATAATCTGGCAAGCTAAATTATGAGGATGTTGAATTGTGGGTAAGAAGTTTAGGTACTCATTTGGTTTAGTAAATCAATTTTCCCCTGTAAGGTTTATCAAATTTCTAATAACTTGTCATGATTTTTTTCACAAATATTGAAGTGACCAATTCTTAGATATGAACAAATTAATAGCCAAATTTTATTAGCATGCCTTAATTTTGATTCCACAGAAGTTAAAAGCCAACAAATTAAGCTCTAATTGCCAAGGCATCAGCATGTTTTGGCTTGTGGCGGAATACAGGACAACAAGATCGAGCCGTCGCCGCTCGCCAGTCGTCCTCCCGGGTCGGACGATGACGGTCAAGCCGTGACCTCAGGGGATCCGCCTCCTGACTCGAGACACGTACTTGTACCAACGCTGTTCGGTTGCTACAAATGGGGAGATATTTTAAATACGCTTCCCCATTATTTTAGCCCCCCGCCCCGCCCCGCCCCTCCCCCACTGTCCCCTCCGGGCCCACCACGCCGTGCCCGTTTCTATTCCCCAATTGCCCCTCCCCCTTCCCGTTTCCTTCCCCGTCTCTCTCACACATTCCCCGACCCCTCCTCGCCTCCCCTCTCCCACCGCTGCAGCCGCGATTCCATCTGCTCTCCCGTCCCTTCCGCCGCTCGCCACTCCCCCCCCCCCGCCGCCACGCCGCTAGGGTTTCGCCTCGGGGCTCCGCTCCCCACTTCCGTGTCGCGCGAGCCACCCGCCCGCCCGCGGAGGCCGTCGCTGTCGTCGCTCGCTTCCTCGCTAGGCTCTAGGGTGCGGCGACTGGCCGGCGCGCCGCGGGAGGAGCAGCCATGTCGCAGACTAACTGGGAGGCGGACAAGATGTGAGAATTTGGCCTCCCGTTTCTCGAGTGTTTTTTCTTCTTCATCTTCTTCCTCTCTGTCCCGTTCGATTCGCCGGCGTGTTTTCCGGGCGTGCTTCTGCCTGGATGCTGTTACGTTTTACGGGGGTGATTCGTGTGCGTGAGTCGCTGGGGCGGGTTCCAGGTTGTGTTCGGCATGGCGTTTCGAGGGGACGCGGCGCGTGTTTGGCCTAGGGTTTCGTGGGACCTCCATTTACGCTTGCATTTTGTTTGCTACGGCTTGTGCCTGCTGTTTTGGCTCGGGAGATGAGTGTTTCGGATTCTATACTCGAGTGCTCAACTGCTCATTTCCGGTGTTGGTTTTGGTAGAGCAGGATAACTGATTTGGGGATTTCAACCAGGGTTGGGGTTTGTCAGATTTGGTGCCTACGGATTCCAAGAGAAATATCGTGATTTCTAACCTTAAATTGTGAATGTTCTGTGGTTTTGAGCTATCAGATGGCGAGTTCCGTTTTCCTAGTCTAGGGATGTTCCATACTTATCTCTTACATATTCATCACTTTTTTTTGAAAGCGGACTGAGCTAGTGATGTCTTGAATCAATAGGTTATTATCAGTAATATGAACTATGATTAGCTGATCACCAGAGCTTAGGATCATTTTAACTAATGATTTACTACCAAAAAGATAAAAATTGAGGAGACAAAACTACTTTTGTTGATCTAGCATAACTGTATTGTTGAAGATGTACACTTTCCTGATTCTCAGTATAATATACTATGTATTCATTTGGTCCCTATTATTTATGTTTATCAGCTACTTATTCATATTTTGCTTGAACATCCGTATTGTATTTGTGGCTGAATAGTTGTATGATTGAATACTTACTTTAATCCATCTATTCTGATTATTTAATTACGTAATGAAACAGGCTGGATGTTTACATATACGACTATTTTATGAAGAGAAATTTGCAGGCAACTGCAAAGGCCTTCCAAGCAGAAGGAAAGGTCTCTTCAGATCCAGTTGGTATGCATTTTTCTGCAAGTTGTGTGAAGCAATTATTTTTCTTATGGGTTTTAGCACTTCTTTTCTCCTTTTTTTGTCAAGAATATATTATTTACTACCTGTAAAAAACGTTTTTTTTGCAGCAATTGATGCACCTGGTGGCTTTCTTTTCGAGTGGTGGTCAGTTTTTTGGGATATATTCATAGCACGAACAAACGAGAAGCATTCGGATGTTGCAGCGTCATACATTGAGGTTAGTGTTTATGCATTTAGTTGTCTTTTTATGAGTAACTTTTATTTAATGTATGGATGTTTGACTTGTTTGCTTCTGTTTTTAAGCCCTTCCACAAATAGTAAATTCTTCTGTGCTTGGGTTTTAGTACATCTAGAATCAGAACATATGCCTGTTTGGACCAGAGGATTTTTTTTCCAGATTAGAGAACTAGCTGTTATATCTCTTTGATTTTCATGTGTTCCAGATATGCTATTAGTTGTACAAGGGTATTGTTTGCAAACGAACCCTGAACTCTTTTCAATATGGCATAATTGATTGTATACACATGCTCAGATGTTTATTAGCTTTTACTAATCATATTCAACTGCTTGTTGCATGTCTCAGATTCTATGTGGCATTGCCTGACTGATCTTCTGTTAATACATGTGTTTATCTTTATTTTCTTTTGTTATGCACGTTTTCTCTTAGCTCATGGTAGAATATTGGTACTTAAAGCTCGAAATTTAGAAATCTTAAGGCTGCCATTGCTACATCAATAGCCATTAGTGTTGGGTTATCCCAGCTGTACTAACAAACCACTGCATTATTCCAGACTCAGCTCATGAAAGCCAGGGAGCAACAGCAGCAACAGCCACCTCAACAGAGGCAGCAGCAGCCACAGCATATACAAATGCAACAAATGCTGCTACAAAGAGCTGTGCATCAGCAGCAGCAGCAGCAGCAACAACAACAGCAGCAGCAGCAGCAACCGCAACAGCAGCAGCAGCAGCAGCAGCAGCAGCAGCAGCAGCAGCAGCAGCAGCAGCAGCCGCAGCTGCTGCAACAGCAGCGTAGAGATGGTTCCCATCTTCTCAATGGTTCGGCAAATGGAATTTCTGGAAACAATCCTTTAATGCGACAGAACCAAAGTACAGCGAATGTTATGGCAACAAAAATGTATGAGGAAAGGTTAAAGGTACCTTCACAAAGAGAATCTTTGGAAGAGCCATCAATGAAGGTACACCATTAGACATTACCTTGGCTCATTGTACAACGCTCTTTTGCTGACTCCTTAGATAGTTTTCTATTGTTATATAATTCTGTTGTAACATGGAAATTCTGTTGCAGCAAAGATATGGAGAGAATGCTGGGCAACTACTTGATTCAAATGAAGCATCATTGTTGAAAGCAGCTTCAAGCGGACAATCATCAGGGTATTTGATGAACCTGTGAATAATGAACATGCCGCAACAGTATATGTAATGTATGCGATACAACATACCTGATGATATTTAAAGAAAAAAAGTAGCGTGTTTATAAATTGAAGGAACAGGGTTTCCCTGTTAGTGTCCATAGAAATTTACGATCTTAATCCCACAATTAATAGAGTATATTGAATCAGCGTTTTGATGGGCTGTTGAATTGGCAAGTTTATGGACATGGGGGATGATTAAATCTTTGGTTTTGATAAAGCATCCCCTTTTCCACTGTGGGGTTCTGTTTTATGCAACTTGTTTTGTTGTTTCTTCTTAAAAGCTTAAGTTTACTTTGAACTATTCCTCGTACTTTTGATTTGCTCTGGAGACACATTAGATATACACTAATAACTGTGCTGTACTGGGATTTATTGCATGTGTCTTTTGGTGTTATTGTTCCTTGGTGAAGACACTAACGATCTGATTATGAAAACAAATAGGCATTGGACTTCCTAAGCATTTGTTTTAATCATAAATCATGTACTTTGTTCTGAACAATCAACAGTCGACGCATGCCTCAAAATTTTGTAGTGGCAAATGGAATTTTGATGCCAAAATGCTTTTTAGTAAAGTTCGCTCTTTGGGATTTAACAGTGCCCCTCTTTTTAGGCAAATTTTGCATGGAACTGTTGGTGGATTGTCAGGCACTCTGCAACAAGTTCAGGCCAGAAGTCCCCAACTTCCTGGGCCTGCTCAGGTTAGTCTTCTTGGTACCTGGTTTGTCTAGTATATTACCTTCATCATAAGGTCCTCCACACTTGGTACAGAGAAAGTAAACAAGAAGTCAAGGCTATGTTCCTTACTGTATTTGTATTATTAGCAGAGTATCAAAACAGAGATCAATCCAATTCTGACGCCCAGAGCTGCAGGTGCAGAAGGATCTTTTATTGGTGTCCAAGGTATTCATCTACTCACTGGGATTACCATTTTAACTGTCAACTATTTCTGATTTCAACTTTGATATCTTTCTTAGCCTTGCTGTAAAGAATTATGCTGGGCATATTCAACCTTGTCAAATAATTGTCTTTCTGCGGCTAAATTAGATGTTATCTTAACAGGATCTAATCAAGTTGGGAACAATTTGACTTTGAAGGGATGGCCACTCACGGTAAGGTTTACTTTGTGGTTAAATGTATATCCTCTTATATTTCTGTCAATATTGCATGCAGGGTCCAAAATCTGTTTCTGTAGATACAGATCTAAGCGCTTTCAATTTAAACTGCCTGTCTTGAATTTTGATTAAACCTTAACTTTCCAAATAGAACTGGATATTAGCTGGAAAACAGTCCTTAGTACTCAATTCAAAATATCTTGATTTGAACTGTCTGAGAGGTTCTCCAATCACTGTCAGTCTGTCCAGACTCCAAAGTCCAACTGGAATGTTCCACACTGTCCTGCCTTGGTTCACCTTGGGATGAACTTTCCCCTTCTTGGGTAAAATATATATTCAAATAGAAAATAGACTGTCATTGTCCAAAACTTCCAAGTATTTTGGTAGGAGTAAGAGCATCTCCAACCAAACCCCTTCTTTTGGCCACCTATTTCACCCATATGAGGATCTCTCATCCAGATTCTCTCTCCTACTTCAAAATGAACTCCAACAAACTCCTCGTATTCGCCCCCCCTACTCTCAACTCTTCCATATTTTATTGATACGAAGCAACTACCATTAGTTGTAGAACAGAGAGGAAGCAAGAGGGGAAAAAAAGGCAACAAAGACAGCAGCTGTATCTGAGAAATAGTCCGAAAGTCTAACCAGCCTGTGATAATAAAGAAGTGAAAGAGAATCAAATTACAAGTGCATAGCAATCAAAACTCAATTGCCTGGGGACACCAACCAATTTTCAGCAATCAAACATTATCCTTCCCCACATCTCTTCTGTCTCTCCGTTAAGGACTCAACAGGCGCCGCCTTCTACCTGCCGCTGCACTGTCCCAGCGCCGCCTGCACCCTTCCTCCCTCACGCGCCGGCTGCAGGCGCCGTCTGTGTTAGATAATCACCATGCTCTAGCTTGTACCTTTCAATGCTGATAGGAGCTTTTGCTCCTGTCTCTTTTGGTTATGGCTGCCACTTCAATTTTGGGCGGCAAGTAACTATTGAGCATAGTAGTAGCTGCAAGTAGCAGCAAGGTAGCAGTAGCAAGTAGTAGCTAAAGGTGGCTGGGCACTATAGAAGCCATACCTTGTAATTTAACTCACCTTGACTGGCTTGGCTATATAAAGAAGAGCAGCTGCAGCTCAGAAGTTCAAGCAGCAACACTCCTCGTGTCTACCCTCTGCTTCTCTTCCTCTCACCAGTTCATACTCTACCTCTTGTGTGTGTGTGTGTGTGTGTGTGTATGTGTGTGTGAGTTCAGGGAGGCTAACAGTCTGCACCTCCCTGGTGCTGGCTCCCATCTGCCCCCACCCTCCCTCCCTCCCAACCTCAGCAAGCATAGGACCGTGCCCCTCGATTTCACTGAGCACATGGGGCGTGTGGCGGCGCCAGAGCGGGAGATGAGTGCTTGCGCGGGAATGGAGACGTACTGGGCGTGGTAGAGTTCCGAGCCGGTGCAGGAAGTCCGGTACTTGCGGCAGCTCGCGGATGACAGCTTTTTCTCTCTCCTACATGTGGGAGGTTGGGCAGGGAAGATGAGGGCACTCTCATCTGTTGGGCTCAGATGAGGGTTTCGTTGGAGACATTTTTTCACGCTTCGGCCCGCAAAAGAAGGATGGGAGAGCGGATAAGGTTTTGGTTGGAGATGCTCTAATTTCTTTTCTTTTTCAGGCACGTGCTTGCTCTAGTTTTTTTTAATGCTTTAGTTTCTTGTTGTACCTCCACATGAAGGGGATAGGGGAACGTCAAAATTTGCAGTCTTATCTGTTTTTGTTTACATGGCTGTATGCTGCAGAATGATCTTATTTTTTTTCGTAGACCATCTTTTGCAAAATTTCACTGTGACCATTGCCGACTCATGTTATTTTTGAAGTCTACCCTTAATGTTTCATGGCCCTTAAATGTCAAAATTTTGGCAGTTTGTGTACACCATAAATATATCGGATTACAAAAAGTACCACTGACAAGAATTTCGGAGGAATCTGCAAACTGTAGTCTATATAGATGAGTATATTGGCAAATTGCTCTTGTGTGATTGGGGTTTGCTATTTGATACTACCTTTTAACCTCGTCATACTTTTTTATACAGGGACTTGAGCAACTTAGGTCCGGAATTCTTCAGCAGAAATCATTTATACAGAATCAACAGCAACTGCACCAGCAGATCCAGATGCTGACTCCACAGCAGCAGCAGCAGCTTATGCTGCAGGCTCAGCAAAATTTGTCTTCACCAACCTCTAGTGATGTTGACAACAGAAGATTGAGGATGATGCTGAACAGCAGAAATGCTGTTCTTGGCCGGGATGGGCAGACAAACAGTGGTACTGATATTATTCCAAATATTGCCTCTCCTAGTCAAAGTGGTGGAGATATAGATATACTTATAAAGGTATATCTTTCGAATCTTGTCTTGTGTTTGTCCGTTTTCCCCAGCAACTGGTGAAACCTTTTCTTCGGAGTTATATGACCACAGTGTTGGTGGCAAATACTTGCCATGTCTTCTTAGCTTATTATATATATATATATATATATATATATATATATATATATATATATATATATATATATATATATATATATATATATATATAGGTACAAACTGAAATTTTTAGGAAAATTTTATGGATCCTGCTCTCCTTCCTATGGCTAGATGTCACATTTTCTCAGTATGATTAAAATGAACATTGTAGATTTCCTTTCAGTATGAACAAAACGAGCATCTTACAAATTGTTGCCTTTTGATACAATTTGGATTTATTGTCACAAACAACTTGAATATAGTTGACCTAGATCTATTTATTGCCAAATTTGTATTAGCATATCTGATAATCTATAAAACGGAAAGTGATTTATTTCCCATTTTATGTTACTGCTAAAGTACAAAATTCTTCACAAAATTGATTGACATAGCAAGGCATTTGTACTTGTATAGTTCCGGTGAAACAAAATGAACTTTGACTATCTATCAATTTTTTTGTAGCAACTATCCATTACCTCTGATTTTGAACTTTGTATTTTACCTACATTTAAACTTAGTTCTTATTGTATGCGCATGCTTCCCTTGTTCTTATGCATGTACATGTCCAATGCTTGAATTGCTATTCTGTATCTTTGAAGCTGCAACATGCTTCCCTCCTTGATGTTGGTTTCTAGCCCTTTTCTGCGGCCATGTTCTTATACAGATTTTCTGTGTAGTAGAAGAAACTTGCTCAGCAGCAGCAACTGTTACAACAGCAAAGCAATAACCAACAGCAGCTTCAGCAACATCAGCTCCAGCAACCTGCTGTCTCTAGCCAGCAATCTCAAAGCTCAAACCAGCTTCTTCAACAAGAAAAGTCAGGAATTGGAAGCATGCCTGTTGACGGGGGCATGCCAAACACTTTTGGGGGAGCTGAACAAGTACGTGTCAGTTGTATGCCTAATGCCTTTAATTTCATTTTGTATATGTTCAAAAGTAACATACTCTGATTCATGGTATGTGCCTATTATACATTGAAAAAATTATGACAAGCCATCTCGTGTTGCTTTTTGTTTGAAATTGGAAGTTTTTATGATCAATATGTTTCACCTTTATGGTAACTTCTAGGAGCTCTAGACCTAATTTCCTAGCTCCATTTTATATTCTGCTGTCAAAAATCAACATATTGTTGTGTTCGTTCATCGCAGTACAGTTGATTTGTCCTACATACTGGAATTATGTTGCTTTGCGTGTTAACAGGGGACCGAATGCCTCACTATTATGATATTCATCTTTTGTTTATGAAGAACCTAGATCTGCTTCCACTGTGTTAGAATGGTAAAGTGAACTTCTACTGTTTGTGGTTCAGACAGTGAAGAAGAGAAAGAAGCCAGGTTCATCCTCTGGCAGAGCTAACAGTTCAGGGACAGCAAATACTGCTGGCCCCTCTCCAAGTTCTGCACCCTCGACACCTTCCACTCATACACCAGGAGATGCAATGTCTGTGCAACAGCTGCAGCACAATGGTGGTTCAGCTAAGCCCATGGTAATGTTTGGCTCTGATGGCACTGGGAGCTTGACTTCTCCAGCAAACTCATTGGTATACACATATTTATGTACTATGAGATACATTTTTTTTTTGCCAAATATAATGTGATAGTATTGTAACTGAAACATTTTTTTTCAGGATGATGTTGATCGTTTGCTGGAAGATGGTTCCTTGGATGATAATGTTGAATCCTTTCTATCCCAGGATGACATGGATCCTAGGGACAGCTTGGGGCGCTGCATGGATGCTAGTAAAGGTGTGTTTTTGTTTCCTTCTGGTGCCTGTTTTGATTTTAATTTGTCCTTTTGAGAGTGAGCTATTATCCACAATCTCAATATTATTTTAATTATTGTATTTTATTATGTTATCCTAATTCCTTTTTTTAAAAAATGTATTGCTTTTGTTTTACTTTGAAAAACGTTTGTTGTTCATCTGTTTACTGGTTAGAAAAGAAAAATATCTCCTTAGCAGATCATTGTTCCTAATGATCTATTGTATTATATTTTTGCCACTGGCATTTTACAATTACTTCATTTTATTATTTTTGCTGGCATCCGATTCATGACTAAAGATTGTTCCAGGGTTTGGTTTTTCTGAAGTTGCAAAAGCACGTGCGAGTTCAACCAAAGTTGTTTGTTGCCACTTCTCATCTGATGGCAAACTTCTTGCTACAGGTGGTCATGATAAAAAGGTGTGGGCATAAGCATGGGATTTCATTTCACAAGTTTTAGAGAGGCTTAAATTACTTTCTTTCTTTACTCTGCACAGGTTGTTTTGTGGGGTACAGAGCCGCTAAAGCCTAAATCTTCGTTGGAAGAGCACTCGTTTCTGATCACTGATGTTAGATTTAGCCCAAGCATGTCACGCCTTGCTACATCCTCCTTTGACAAAACTGTCCGGGTTTGGGATGCTGATAATGTATGCTCATTATCTTCTTCTGGCAACAGTGCATTAGATGTTCTGCCGCTCAGAATGTTAATGCATTGTGTATGTGCAGACTGACTATTCACTCCGAACTTTCACGGGACATTCAGCATCTGTTGTGTCACTTGACTTTCATCCAAATAAAGAAGATATGATATGCTCCTGTGATAGTGATGGGGAAGTGCGCAGCTGGAGCATAAATAATGGTAGCTGTCTGACCTGTGTTAAGGTGTTTAAGGTATGATAGTAATGCCTTTTATTTTTCATGAGATCATCTCCTTAAACATTTGTTCTGATCTTGGTTTTGTTCCCGTTCTTGTTTTGCCATCCCAGGGAGGTGCTACTCAGATGAGATTTCAACCTTGCAAGGGAAAATATCTAGCAGCTGCCTCAGAGAAGACTATCTACATACTTGATGGGGAGACACAACTTGCTTGTAGAAATCCCTTGCAGGTTGGTTACCAAGGATCACTGCTAAAATCTGTTTGGGAATGCATTTCGATCTCATTATGGCTACATGCAATTAGCTTCTTTTAGATTAATTTCTGTTTGATCAAGAATTGGTTTACTAGAATTTGATCAGCTTTTAATCGTGTTGGTTTTAGCATTGCTCATTTTCACGTGATATTCTTTGCATCTGGCAAACATCAAGTATTTATCTGTAAGAGGCTAAGAGCTTGTTATGTGTAGGGGCACAACAAGAATATTCAATCGCTTTGTTGGGATTCTGCTGGTGACTATCTGGCTTCTGTCAGTGAAGACTCTGTCAGAATATGGTCATTCACTTCTGGACATGATGGTGAATTTGTGCATGAGTTGAATTGCAGCGGGAACAAATTCCACTCATGTGTTTTCCACCCAACTTATCCATCTTTGCTTGTAATTGGTTGTTACGAGGTAGGTTTCTCAAATTTTATCTGACCCTGTTATTCATTATGTGAGCAGAAGCATAGCCCTTTTCCGAGGATGGTTATACGATTTGTTTTTAATTTGATGCCATGCAGTCTTTGGAACTTTGGGACATAAGGGAGAAGAACACCATGACCTTCAACAATGCACATGAGGGTATGATTGCAGCCCTAGCAGCATCCAGCGCGACAGGGAAGGTTGCCTCAGTAAGCCATGATAGATTTGTTAAGCTCTGGGAATGATTTGTGTAATAGCGACCGGTGTTGCCTGGGTCGACTTCTACATTCTGGTTCTTAGATGATAGCGAAACAAGATTGGTTTTCTGCCTCAGATGACCACATGACGAAAAGGGTAGCTAACACGATCTCTTGAGCCACTTGGGCCCAAGAACTAACAGTGTTTTGTTTTGTGGTTGTCGCTGTATGCTGTTCACTATGCTTCTGAAACCTGTAGTTGTAAACTTGTTCCTTATAGAAACGTTGTTGAAGACTTCAAATTTGTACCCAGGTCAAGTTCCAAACAGTTATTTTATCTGCCTTGGTATGCGGTTGTAGTGCCTCTTCCTTTTCCGTTTGAATTCTGACATTGGGCGTGTTTGGAGAGCTAACTCTTCGCTATTTGGGCTAGAACTATTTAATCCAAGCAAATGGCCCTTCAATGAAATTTCTCTCCACATGTTTGGATCCAAAGGCTATTTGACCTTAACACACTTTTCAATTATTTGGCTGCCATTTTTTTCTGAGAGAGAATTAGTGGGACTCACCCAAAATAGATCAAATAATCACTTCTTGGGTGCGATAGTTTTTTGAGGTGGGCTATTTGCTTGAGTTATTTTGGCCAAAGTTTGAGTTATTATCTTGGGTGCCTCCAAGAACTGGCCCTCATATTTGGGAAGTTTGAGAAGTTTGAGTTATTTTGGGCTAAAAAGTGGTGGGCTAGAAATAATCCCTAAGATCCAAATATGCCAATTGTGTGGGTTTTTTTTTTGAGGCTTTCTAGCTAACCCCATTGAAGGGCTAGTTTGGATAAACCATTCTATGGATTAAAGGCAATTTAGGAGAACTAAACTTGAGCATCTCCAAGAGTTTCTAATATTTTTTTTTCAAAAGTTGTTTGCTAACTCCCCAAATAGATATGGAAAGGCTAAAAAGAGTCCATCTCCAATAATTTTCTATTTTTCTCCTAAAAATGAGAAGTTGTGGCCCCACAAGGATAATTTCACGAGAAACTTCCATGGCTGGCGGACTTGGCTGGCAAATAGAAGTTTCTTGCAAGTTAGATTGTCGGTGATTTAGGGCACGAGAGGGTTTGAAATTTGGGGGAAAAGAAAGAGAACGTTGAGAGGGTTTCGTTTTACCTCTTGTCTTGTTGACACACCGTGGCGGCTGGAATCGTTGTGGGAAGAAGTGGCGGCGGGCATAGTCCATGGCGGGTAGGCCAACAGTGGCGGCAGCTACGAATCTAAACCATAATCTAGAACGTGAAAAAAAATCAAAAGAATAGACTGGATCCATGACGCGAAGGATGGATGGTGTGTGGAAGAAGGCGGCGCCAAAAAAAAAGTCGGGAGGGGCGATGGGGAGCGACAGAGGCGTGCGTATTTTTAAGCAAAGGAAATCAAATTTGGCAATTGTTAGAAGATAGGAAATTAGAATGGGGAACTATTGGAGAGTGTTTTTTTTTGCCCTTTTCTAAGAAAATAAGAATGGGGAAGAGAAATAGGGTACTGCCTGGTGATCGATCCCACTGATCAACACGGGAAGCCCTGATGGGGTACGATATATTGATGTCGCGTGGCTCGCCCTGGCCTTTGCAGAAAGCTGGATGCCTGGGTGTGGTTGGATCGTGCTGCCATACCGGCTCTTCCAATAAAAACGCAGCTTTGCTGCACCGGGGTGACTTATGATTGATACTAATGGGGGTAAAATCATGCTGCCATCTTAATTAGGGATCGTTCAAACTACCCTAGAGGCCAATGGACCAAATTCTCAAAAATTGTCATGGCGAATTTGCAGTTGACAAATAGCAACTCCATCGCCCTCGCCCGTTCCTTGTCGCATTGCGTGTTTGGTTGCACATACCATTTGAGATATGAGAAATTTTACGGTGCTTGGAGATTTTAGGAGCCGTTGAGGGGTCCAGATCCAATGGTTAAAAAATGGAAGGAACCGGTTACGAACTAAATGTGTGGACTAGGAACTATTATTTTGTGGGCCAGGAACCACTTATGGAAATGATGCTAAGGGTATTTTAGCACTTTTCATATCTTTTCAATCATTAAACAATGTAAATCGCTTTGGAGAATAAAAGCGATAGATTGTGCCGATGTCGCCGCCGGTCAGGCCCTGCTGCCGCATGTCCCTGGTCCGAGGACTACGGGCGGCATGGTCGGAGCAGGCCGGCCAAGCGGTGTAGCGCTGCGTCATCTTCATCGTTGCCGCCGACGCATGTCCCTTGATCCGGGGGATGGTGGCACAGCATGAGCGGGACGCGGGGGCGGCTAAGCAGCACAGTGCCGATATCTAGGAGCGAGGATGGCCCGGAGGCACGGCGTTGGCATCAAGGAGACGGGATGGCCTGGAGGCGCGGCTACGGGTGGGACGGCTGTTCAGCGTCGGCATGGCGTGCAGCCAGCGGACGGGCTACGACGTCGGCATGGCGTGCAGTCGGCGGATGGGCTACGGCGTCGGCGTGGAGTGCAGCCTCTTGGAGGTTCGTCGGGTGTTCCTCGATGTGTCCATCATGGTGGAGACGAGGGGGAGAAGCTTGACAACATGAAGAGCCACATCACCAATGCCTGCTATGCATTCAGGGCGGCAACAAGGAGCTAGGCAAGGCTAGGGTGTACTAGTCGAGCGGCCGCAAGTGGTTCTACATCGTCATCGTGCCCATCAACACGAGCTTGAGGATCTCGAGTGAATTGTAATATGGAACAACATCGGGGTTGTGAATTGTGATGACAAAGGGTTCGAATTCGATTCGTTAGGCGGGTTTGAATGATCTCGACACTCTGATTGTGTCTCTGTTGTTTGATTTCGTAGCCTAAATTTTAAAGTAACACCACTGCGGGTTGTTTGGTTGAGGGAGGGCCGCGCGCTGCTCGCCGCCGCTGCCGGAGAAAGGCCATGCACTGGTCGCCGCCGCCTGGGAAGAGCTGCTCGCAGCAGCACAGGTGGCGGCCGGGGAACGATTGCGTGGAGACTTCCAACGTCGGAGAAGGGCTGCACGCAGGCCGCCGCGGCTGCGGAAGGCCCGAGCGCAGGCCGGTGGCCACCGCCGGTCAAGAGAAGAACGAGATGTATTCGTGTGCTGGATAAAGTGACTAAACTACCCTCGATTAAAATAAAACACCCCCGATTAAATCAACGCTCCAGATAATTTGCGGAGGGAGGAACCGGTGGTTCCCCTCAAGCACCTTATCAAGCCTCCAGCACACGTCGTCCAAAATGATCTTTGTATATATAATTTGGTACATGTAACTAAGCACATTCTAAAATCTCACGTAGGCAAATGCATTTGGAACATCAACAAAAACATCCTAGGCAGGGCATAAGGCGATGTATGGAGCGGATTGAGCTGTTGTTGCTGTTAACAACCCCCCTCGGTAATCCAACTGAAACAACACAAGCAGTCTGATACAGTAGCAGCTGATACAAGTACGAGGGGAATGGGGGAATAGAGTTTGGGATAGGAAGCAAATCAAGGGAATCGAAGAGGATAGTAGAATCTAGAGAACGAAGAGGAGCAGTAGACTAGAGAGAGGAACCAAGGGAAGAAGAACGAGAGAGAAGTTTGTTACCATTTCTGAATTTTCTGAATATTTTGTCGATACCTTTCATGTGTGCTGATGTTGCCTTCTGGTATTCCCCATCCTAGCAAGCCTTGTCACAGCCCACGGCACATAGGGAGCCCAGCATGGTAGCTCCTAACAGTTGCGGTAAGGATTTCGTTTGCGCTTGCAGACGTGCTTGGAGATGCCCGCCTCTCCAGGTCGCTCTCTGTCTGCACATCCAAACCGACAAGCCTTATGCGTAGGCGACTTCCCCAATGGGTTCCAGGCTTCAATTCCAGGTCGTCAAACTTACACCACCAGATCGAGGCGAGTCGACGAGGGGTCGAGGACTGGAGGGGTTCAGGGATCGGAGGCCAATAAGTGACCTCAAGCATCAGGCGACGTGATAATCTCTGCTGGATTATATGAGGCCCTGCATTGATTCCAGCGAAGGTACGTTCGTTTTCCTTCCATCCTGTCTGGGGATACATCTGGCTCGTTTTTAGCTCCACCTTGTTAGGGAATGTAACCTCGTTTGTAAATTGTAATCCGTATACATTGCGTGATCCCCGTGACCCCGTGTTTTTACAGTCTAGGTGTAATATCTGGAGTCCCTTTTGTCAGACAAAAAAAATCATGTTGTTACCTTTTGCTCTGGAATGGTTGTCGTTACATCACATTGCTGGCTGAAAAGAATTATGTATCAGATTTTATTCCTAAATGATGCATCATCTAACTGTCATTTCTGCAGTCAGTTTCACATATTTTTTATTTCAGATCGATCTACACTTATCTTGCCCAGATGAGGGCAAAGTCCATGCTTTATTTCTCTTCACTGAAATGTAATATCACTACTGGAGGACAGCAATGTGCAGCTAAAGATGTTATCTGTTGCAGTGTTTGGCTTTGGTGAGATTGCAAAAGCAAGTGCCAGTGGAAGCAAAGTTATTTGTTGCGACATCTCGTCTGATGGCAAACTGCTTGCTACCGGTGGCCATGATAAAAAGGTGCCATCGTCAACACAGGGCTCTGATCCGATCTCACCAGTTGTTTTGGGAGATAAAAAAGATTACTCACATCACCTGCTCTTACTCCGCGCAGGCTGTCTTGTGGAGTACCGAGCCCCTAGAGCCTAAATCCTCGCTAGAAGAGCACTCGATGCTGATCACTGACGTTAGATTTAGTCCAAGCATGCCACGACGCCTTGCTACATCCTCCTTTGACAGAACGCTGCGGGTTTGGGATGCTGATGATGTATGCGTCTCTTATTTTACCCTTTTCACCCCCAAAATGCATCATAATCTAGCAACCTTAAAGATGCTCTGGAGCTCAAAATGCATCAGCCAACCTTAAAGAAATTGTTTTTTTTTCAAAAAAAAACCTAAAGAAATTGCAATGTCTAACTAATTGTGTATGTGCAGGCGGAGTATTCACTGCGTACTTTCACAGGACATCAAGCATCCATTATGTCACTTGATTTCCATCCTAACAAACAAGATGTGATATGCTCCTGTGATAGCGCCGGGCAAGTGCGTAGCTGGAGCACAATTTATTCTAACTGTCTGAACTGTGTTAAGGTGTCCAGGGTATGTAGAATTGTAGAAATAACTCTTACATTTCATGGATCTTCTGCCTGAACATCCAGTCTTTTTTTTAAGGGTAAAGTCCATATTTGGACCCTATACTTGTCATGGGTGTCTAATTTGCAACCTAAAACACCAAAACCAGACAAAACACATACGTGAACTATTGAAACCGTTTAAAATTCAACCCTACGCCCATTTGATACCGATTTCTGGCCACGTGGACCCGGTTTCTGGCCACGTGGACCCTGGTTTTGGCCACGTCAGCCTTCTCTCCTCTCTCTCTCGGCCGTTCACTCTACACTCTTTCTTTCCTATGTCTCTCTCATCGTCGGCGGTAGCACGGAGGAAGAGGAGACGACGGCGCGGCACTACACGATCTCCATGGCCCACGGCGGCACGAAGGACGAGGAGGAGGCGGCGTGGCCTCCATACCCCGCGGCGATGCGGAGGAAGATGAGGTGGCGGCGCGGCCTTCATGACCCGCGGTGGCACGGAGGAAGAGAAGGCGGCGGCGTGGCCTCCATGGCTCACGGCGCGCGCGGAGGAAGAGGAGGCGGCGGCGCGGCCTCCATGGCCTGCGGCGACGCAGAGGAAGAGCAGGTGTGGAGCGGCCTCCATGGCCCGCGGCGCGAGCGGAGGAAGACGAGGCAGCGGCACGCGCGGAGGATGAGGAGGTAGCGGCGTGGCCTCCATGGCCCGTGGCGGCGTGGCCTCCATGGCCTGCGGCGGCGCGGAGGAAGAGCAGGAGGTGGCGCGACCTCCATGGCCCACGGCGCGCGCGAAGATAGACGAGGCGGCGGCACGCGCGGAGAAAGACGAGGCGGCGGCGCGGCCTCCATTGCCCACGGCGGCGCAGAGGAAGACGAGGCGGCGGCATACGCGGAGGAAGAGGAGGCAGCAGCGTGGCCTCCATGGCCCGCGGTGACGCAGCCTCCATGGCCTGCGGTGGCGCGGAGGAAGAGCAGGAGGCAGCACGGCCTCCATGGCCCGCGGAGATAGACGAGGCGGTGGCACGCGCGGAGGAAGACGAGGCGGCGGCGCGGAAGAAGAGCAGGTGGCGGCGCGGCCTCCACAGCCCGCGGAGGAAGAGGAGGCGGCGGCGCGGCCTCCACGGCCGGCGGCGCGCGCAGAGGAAGAGGAGGCGGCGGCGCGGCCTCCGTGGATGGCATCGTGGCGGAGGCGGTGAAGGAGGCAGGGGGGCCTCCATGGCTGGCGGTGCAGCCTCCGTGGATGGCGTCGCGGCGGAGGAGGTAAGGAGGCCTCCATGGCCGACGGCGGGGCGGTGGAGTTGGCAGCGACGCGGAGGAGGAGGAGGTGGCCTCCGTGGCCGGCGTCGGGGTAGCGGAGGAGGAGGTGGAAGAGGAGGCGGCCTCCGTGCCCGGCATTGGTGCCACATCGGCGGAGGAGGAGGAGGTGGCCTCCGTGGCCGGCATTGGTGCGGCGGCGGCGTAGGAGGTGCAGAGGAGGCGGAGGCGGCGCTTGATTGGAAGAGAGCGACGGCGGTGGCGAGGGAGAGTTGAGAGAGAGGGGGCCGGGAGAAGAGGAGGGGTGGGACCACCTGTCAGTGCTGACATGTGGGTCCCACAGTGCCACGTCAGCGAAAACCATCCCAAAACCACTCAGGGTTGTGTTATGTCCGGTTTTGCACAATTGGAGGTGTTATTTGTCCGGTTTTGTAGTTGTAGGTCGTAAATTAGACAACCATGACAAGTATAAGGTCCAAAAATGGACTTTACCCTTTTTTTAATCGCCGCAGGGCGTTGCTTTTCAACTGAGATTTCAACCTCGAAGGGGAAAATATCTAGCAACAGCCTCAGAGAAGGCTGTCTTCATACTTGATGGGGAAACACAAATTGCCCGTAGAAGCCCTTTACAGGTTTGTTACATGGGATCACATTCAAAATGTGTTGAGGCTAACTTTACGCAATTTATATGTGCCCTTTCTTTAGCTTCTCCAGGACATGCCACTGAATTGGGTGAGAATATGTTCATTTTCTAAAGTTCCATTGAGAATAGGTTCATTACTAAGTTTCACCGAGTACCATAATCTTTATCCAGTATTTTTTTCGCGATGCTGAAATTTCCTTAGGTTTGGAGTAGGATCTGTTTCCATTTTTCCAAAGTTCCAACTTCCAAGATTTAAACAGATATTGTGTTCGTTTGTAGGGGCACTCTAAGGATATTCAGTCACTTTGCTGTTCTCCTGGTGACTATCTGGCTTCTGTCAGTGAAGACTCGGTCAGGATATGGTCGTTTACTTCTGGGCATGATGGTGAATTTGTGCACGAGTTAAACTGCAGCGGGAACAACTTCTACTCTTGTGTTTTCCACCCAGCCTGTCCATCATTGCTAGTAATTGGTTGCTACAAGGCAAATCGCAAATCTCTCTCTTTTTTCATGCCCATCTAATCATTTCCTGAGCATACTTACAAATACGTTTTATTTTTTAAATGGTTGTAACATTGGTTTGTACTTTTGTGTCGTGCAGTCTCTGGAACTCTGGGACCTAAGGGGAAATAAATCAATTACGCTCAACAATGCGCATGATGGTTTAGTTGCAGCCCTAGCAGCGTCCAGCGAGACAGTGCACGTTGCCTCAGTAAGTCACGATAAGATTGTTAAGCTATGGAAATGACTGGCGTAATCCGTCTACCATGCTGTTATCCCTGGTGGTCATCGTGACTTGTTAATAAAATGTGGGCTGGCTTGCTCTACCTCTGGAATATGTCAAAAATTTGCCGGACACAAGTTGCAAGCTTTTTTTTTTTTACATCATTGTCTTGTATGTGGTTGCATTTCACTTTTCTGATTCAAAACCAACAGTATATGGGTGTCCATTGTTGTTTAATTAAGGCTAGGAAATAGCCAAATACTTATATTGCATCGACATGCTTCTATTCACTTTGTTACTTTTAAAAGATCACAAACTTTGTTATCACTGCCGCCTATAAATGCGATGCCAATCACCGCATCTACTCCCCCTTCCCCCTCCCATGCTATACCACCAAGCTCAGTTCGCAAAGCACGGATCACTGCCAAAATGTGTGATTGAGGGATGAATTTTTGCAGCTCTGTGCTATTTACCTTCAGGTTCTCCAGGATTACATTTATGCCTTTAGTGGATGCAATTCTTGGTAGCCTGCTACATGCCGCCGAATGGAGAATAGGTTAGCCAGCATCTGAATTTTGGGACACTGCACTGCAAACCGCAAAAGGCATTAAGTACATATACTAAAGGGCCAAGATCTGGGGCCTCCTCATGAGTCGTGGCCCCACGTGGGGGCCGTGCACTGTTCATGCGGGTCCCACATACTATTTAGGCGGGACCCACGTGGGGGACACGTACTATTCAGGCGGGACCCACGTGGGGGCCACGTACTATTCAGGCGGGACCCACGTACTATTTAGGCGGGACCCACGTACTATTCAGGCGGGACCCACGATTCTATTAAGTTAGTCTCTATCTTAAAAAAATAAGTACATATACTAAAGGGCCAAGATCTGGGGCCTCCTCATGAGTCGTGGCCCCACGTGGGGGCCGTGCACTGTTCATGCGGGTCCCACATACTATTTAGGCGGGACCCACGTGGGGGACACGTACTATTCAGGCGGGACCCACGTGGGGGCCACGTACTATTCAGGCGGGACCCACGTACTATTTAGGCGGGACCCACGTACTATTCAGGCGGGACCCACGATTCTATTAAGTTAGTCTCTATCTTAAAAAAATATTTTTCTTCCATTATTTGACAATACAAAATATATTTAACTACTTCCTACATACAAAAATAATAACTAAACTTTGTATACTACATTTACATGTGGCAGTTGTACTACTTCTTGGGTTTTGATTTCCCTCCGTAAATCCACAAAATATAATTAAAATATTCATTTATTTCTAATCTTACTTTTTTTCCATACTAAAGTAATTAAACTATACCTACTGACAAAAAAAAATTTACTAAAGAAAAATTACATGTACCTCTATACTACAATGCTTGAGATTGGCGCGCTCTCAGACAGTACATATACTAAAGGGCCAAGATTTGAGGCCTCCTCATGAGTCGGGGCCCACGTGGGGCCTGTGCACTGTTCATGCGGGTCCCACATACTATTCACGTGGGACCCACGTGGGGACCACGTACTATTCAGGCGGGGCCCACGTGGGGCCCACGTACTATTCAGGCGGGACCCACGTGGGGCCCACGTACTATTCAGGAGGTACCCATGTGGGGCCCACGATTCTATTAAGTTAGTCTCTTTATCTTAAAAAAATATTTTTCTTCCATTATTTGACAATACAAAATATATTTAACTACTTCCTACATACAAAAATAATAACTAAACTTAGTATACTACATTTACATTTGGTAGTTGTACTACTTCTTGGGTTTTGATTTCCCTCCGTAAATCCACAAAATATAATTAAAATGTTCATTCATTTCTAATCTTATTTTTTTTCCTACTAAAGTAATTAAACTATACCTACTGACACAAAAAAAATTCCTAAGGAAAAATTACCTATACCTCTATACTACAATGCTTGAGATTGGCGCGCTCTCGGACACAAAACTATTATGCCGCTTTACTGTAATTTTTAGATCTAACTCAATACATCGATACAATGTTGCTTCGAACATAGTAATGAATAATATCTTTCTATTAATATTTTAGGTCCACGTTTTTTTATAGGCGCGCGTAGCGCGCCAACCTGACTAGTAGTAGGTTATCCCTACTAGGTTTCCATGAGATGGGATGGGACAGGTCAGTTTGAACTTCCTCTGAACCTTTGAAATTCCTTTAGGTTTGAGATAGGATCAGTTTGCATATCCAAAGCTCCATGGTCCAAGATTTGCGGTCTGAATATCTAACCGGAAATTCTATTCGTGCGTAGACACTGTCTGGCTTCTGTCAGCTTAGACTGTCACAATATGGTATGGACATGATGGCGAACTCGTGCGTGACTCAATTAGTTTGTTAGATTTCCAACAAGGTAGCTATCACAGTTTCCTGAGCGAATTGGGTTGAAAAAATAACCGTGTTTCTGTTTCGCAGTCATCATTGTTGTATGATGTGGAACCTGCTCTGAAGCTTGTAACTCCTTGCTGTTCAATATGTATTGTATACAAACAAACACCAGTTTCAAAATTTCTTCCGTCCTTGTCTAGTTTTTACCTTTTGTCCGCTTGGCATTTTTGTGATTCAATTCGAGCCCCTCTGCTGCATTCCTCTCAGTATATGAGGCTGGCAATTGGATACGGATAGAGAGAAAACCTTGGAATCGCCTGAATCCTGTAACTCCTTTGTCAGGTCGCACTAAATGCTTCTATTTAACTGTGCTTAACAGTTGACACTAGCCTTACCATGGCCTGGTTCGGAGGGGATTGGTTAAGGAATTTCAGGATCGAGGAATTGGATACAAATCTCCAGCTCAAATTAGCAAGCATGCTGACCATCTCAAATTTGCCACCCTGACGCTGCTTTCCACAAATGAAAGCGTGCATGGGTGCTCTGGCACTTCTGCAGTTCTGCATATGGCTCGTCACACAAAAGGAAAAAAAACGCACATGTCCAGATGCAGCATATCTCAAACGCGATAATGGGAACCAATGGTTCCTTGAACTGGGCAAAAGCTGATCCACATACAATTACCTCACATGTCTTTGCTATATGGATATGGACAACGAACTTCAGAAAGCAAAAGCAGAGCTCCTAGCAAAAGATAAGTAAGGGCAACGAACTTTAGAAAGCAAAAGCAGCTGAAACTAGCAAAAGATATCTGAGTTTGCCTAAAACTGCAGATATAAGGGCAACCTGCAGAGCTCCTAGCCCTCAGTGTCGCTTATGGCGCACCTCAATCATGTCATCATCCTCAAGATCAAGGTCCTCAGGTGTAGATGATAGGTTAATTTTCTCACCATCAAACACAAAGGCCAGATCGGATGCATTGAGCTTGGCCTTTTTGGCGTACACCTTCAGAAGCTTGTCAAATTTCTCGTCCTGGAACAGGTATATGCAGCATGAGGTTAGGTTAGGACTCCATGTCAACAAGAAATCAAATGTAACATTATGCTCCTTGTTTTCACAGAATCAGGTTCCAGCAACCAAAGGTGAAGATAGGTTCATAACTACGTCATCTTTTCAACAAGATTGAAAGTGCATTAGTTAGGGCTTAGGACCTATAATACACCAAATTGTTGTGACTATTTGTTGGAGAACCTGAACTCTTGAACTAAAGTAGCATATATGACCCTATAATTGGTATTCAAAGCTATATATCAGATGGGATGAACTATTGAACTGTGAACAGCAACAACACTAGTTTATGCAAAAAGATAATAATAACCTTGAAAACACGAAACTGCTGCTGGCCATTCTTGTCCTGAATTGAAATGACTATCTTTTCCCTCGCCTTCTCCACTTGTGGTATGGATTCATCATCTATAATTATTTGTTCAGGTTGTTCTTTGGACACAACTTCTGTCCTGGCAGTTGCATCCAAGTCTTGTAATATATCATGAGCTGATTCAGCCCACTTTGCCAACTCTTGTCTCTTTAACCTGCATATTGTGCAACTCAGGTGATGGTAAGTCTGCAGCAACAGCAATATTTTCTGATGCCAAATCTATGAACTTGAAACACATATGATTAAAATGCCAGTCACATTAGATGGAGGAGTTCATTTCAACTTCACTGCTCTCAGTAATGAAATAATGTACAAGTTTTTTACTCATTCTCAAACCAGACTCTAGTGTTCTCTGAATGACTCCAAAGGCGGGCGAGTTACAATCACCTTAAACATTAGGCTGCAGCCATATTCTCCAGGAAAAATTCCCGAACACCTGACCGCATTGACTTATCTACAAACTTGCTTGCTGTATCACATATAAAAAATGCTCTAAAATTCTTTCTGAACATTCTTCTAAGTAAATCAAAAGCAATTCTGAGCATGATTCCACTACTGCAATTCATTCCACCATTATGAAGCATGCTGATGGCAAAGACAACAATATTTTCCCCTTCCAATGCATTGTCATTCAGAAGACTGGCAGGCCTGACTTTCTGTAATAAGTAACCCAACACCCAACAGCAAACATTGCCCCACAGCTCAAAGGACATAACCCAGCTTCTAACCGATATATTCCAGCCCCTGTAACAGCTGTAAGCCAGCGCACGATGCCTCTGCTCAGCACGAGTGTGCACAAGCGATACGGTCATGCAGATTCTGAACAAAAGGAAAAACAATAGTTATACCTCAGTTCTCGCAACGCGCTATCCTCCTCTGCAGAGGGCTTGAACGCGGCCTTGGGCGGCGGCGGCAGCAACCAATCCTCCTCGTCGACGTCCGCCACCTTGGCGGTGGCGGCCTTCTCGTCAGGCTTACCCTCCTCCTCCTAACGAACACGGACCAGCACCCAACACATCAACACTCGAGAACAAAACACGCCCCCCAGATCGAAACCGAAGTGTCGCGCACTCACCGTGGCGGCGGCGTTGACCCTGGGGCGCTTGTTGCAGTGCTTGAAGATGTCCGCCTTCTCCAGGTCGCTGTCTGCACATCGAAACCCACAAGGCCCTGAAGCGAAGCGAAGCGACTCGCCCAGACGAAAACCTAGCTCACGGAGGGAGGCGACCGGGATGCGTACCGTCGAAGCGGAAGTTGATGGTGGGCTGCACCCGCTTGTAGTCGAAGAGCGGCTCCAGCTCCTCGCCGGCCGCCGCGGCCTCCTCCCCCGCCTGCACCAACCGGCGCCATCCGTCATCGACTCGAGCGATCAACAACAAAAACCAGCACCAGCGGAGAAGAAAACCGGGCCGAATCCGGCGAGCGGACTCGGGTGCCGCGGATGGGGACCGAGGGAGGCGACGTACCGTCGTCATCGGGCCCGGCGAACTGGGGATTCCTCCGGATTTGGGGGGGGGGGGGGGGGGGGGGGCTTGGTGTGGGGGAGGCTCTCCCGCTAGGTCTGATTTGAGTTTCTGGAGGGAGGCGGAGCGGAGGCCGCGCTCGTTGCGTTTGCTTGGGAATTTCAATTTCGGGATGGGATTTGAATTTCTACCTCCGCGACCCCGCCAGGAGCGTCTTGGGAAAGGTCTGGAAGATCTGGCGGCCGGCAGCTGCGGCTAGGGGGCCATGCCTCTTTGGTTTGGGCAGCGTTCGGTGAAACGTCAAATCAAAATTACACAAAAAGTCGAATGCCGAGTACTAAATGAAGTCTATTTGCAAAAACTTTTTAGAGATGGGTGTAACTTTTCGTGACGAATCTAATGGCGGTAATTAATTGATGATTTGCTATAGTAACCATCCTCTAATCACACGGTCAAAGGCCTCATTAATTCGTCTCGCGATTTACACGGGGGTTGTGAAGGTGGTTTTGTAATTAGACTTTATTTAATACTCTAAATTAGTGGTCAAAAATGAAAAAAAAATTCCATAAAATCCTAACCAAACACGGCCAAATACCTGCTAGAGGTTGCAATTTGGGGGGCGGCCACGTCACTTTTCTTAATCGTTTGTGTGTCATAAGATGTGGAGGTGTTTTTTTAAGATGTGGAGGTGTTTTAGGATATGAATTTGAAATATGTACCAACAATTAGTTTGAATGATTTAAAATAACTAGTAATGATCTGTATTAAAATAGTATTTTTGTTGGATTAATTTTCCGAAGGTTTTTGGTTGTTGTGATATATTTGTTTTGGCCTTTTGGGATCACTACCTATATTTCACGTAATATTTGTTCGGCTCATATGCATAAGAGACGCGAACTGGATAATTCTTAAAAATTCAATGGTCTTTGTTCATGTTGGATGTCCAGCGAGGGCAAAATTAGAGTAAAATACATTACCGATACTTAAACTTGTTAAGGTGTGTCATTCAGATTCACAAATTTTCAAAATGCATTTTTGACTCTTTAAACTTGTCAAAGTTGTGCACCGGAGGTCCATAACCATCCACATAGGATCCAAATGCTGTTGTGGCATGCTGATTGGGCTCAACTCCGCATTTCGTCGAGCTAGTCATGGGCCCGCGGGCACCATTCGCCATCCTCGCTCGCGCTGCAGACCTGCATCGATCTTGGGCGTCAGGTCGTGGGCAAGGCCAGCCATGAGGTACCATGAGGGTGCGACATCGATGAAGGCAGCAAGTTCCTTTTTCACTTCTTGATTCGCCCTGTTCCAAAAAAAATTGCTGCTCAATCTCTTCGATCACGTATTCACGCCCGTATTCAGTCCTCTCGAGAAATCAATTCCTCCATTTAGCCATTTGCATTCCCACGATTCTGTTGGAGCTCATCCATCACTGACCCATGCACAGTAGGTTCACACCATCGTGAAGGTGAAGCTCACCCATCTCTCGTTGCGGGGTTGGACGGTAACCGTCGTCGAGTGTCACGGAGGCGATGCTGGAGAAGTTCGCATCCACCATCGAGGTGGTGGTCATCGTGCAATCCATGGGCGCCGGGGATAACTGGGCGGTGGAAGCTGGTAGTGAACTGTCTGCGCTGCTCGGCGCAATCACGCATCGCGGCCCTCTCGCATCCGCGTTTAGCAAGTGCCAAGAGAGTGAAGCAAGAACAACGCCGCCGTGCACCGGGTTACCGGCGTGCTGCACGAGGTGTGGTGGCACTTTCTAGGTAGTATTACTTTGATCCAGCGAGGGCAAAATCAATACTCCAACGTCTACATATATTGACCGATAAAACATTGTACTCCCTCCGTTCTAAATTATAAGTCATTTCAAAAATTTTGGAGAGTCAAACCATCTCAAAGTTTGACCAAAACTATAAAGAATATAAAGATTTATGACATCAAATAGGTGCACTATGAAAATATAGTTAACAAAAAAATCTAATGATGCATAATTGGTATCATAAATGTTATTATTTTGTCATATAAATTTAATCAAACTTAAAAAAACTTTGACTCTCTAAGATTTTTGGAATGACTTATAATTTGAAACGGAGGGAGTATAACCCAATTACGCAAAAATAGCATATTTTAGTTGGTTTCGTGAAACTTTTATACATTACGGACTCATCAATACTTATTAAATCCTAAACTTTAGAGATTATTGGATCATCATGAATGGACTTGGGCTCGAAGCATTGGAATTGGATTCATTTTGCCTTTGGTTTGGATTGGCTGGTGGTACCCTTTTGGGGCTGACATACTAAATACTAGGTGTGCTTTTTTTACCAACTTTTTTTTTTTGCACTACTCGGTGGGCTTTGATGTCTAGATCACCTGTTTTTTTGGGACGGATATCTTTGTCTCTATAATGCATGAGACGCAACGGAATTCTGCATCCTACTAATTCTGATGCATTTTACCAAGCGACAGAATTTACTCTATCGGTTGCCTTGCCAGTCTTTCTTTCAGACAATGTAGCTACAACATCCCCGTTGCCTCCCAACTCTTCCCTGCCTGATCTCCCGTGACCCGTGGAACTCCTCCACTCACGCACATTTTACTGGCCAAATAAATCAACCAGCCACCATACAAACAGCAGCATCCAGCATGCGAGCAGCAGCCTCCACCGTGACACCCTGAACACATCCAACCCCATGGCGTCGCGCACCACCCCGGCCAGGTCATCCGTCGAGGTTGGTGACGGGGCCCTTGAACCAGTGCCTGGCGCTGAGCACCCAGGAGGAGAGCACGAGGAAGAAGAGCCCGCCGACGGCGACGGGCGTGTAGTTGAGCGTGTCCTTGGTCACCGGGTATGTGACGGGCAGCGAGAAGAGCACGGTGATGGTGGCCACCCAGAGCACGGCGACCCCGCCGACGAGCACACCGTAGCGGCCCAGGTTGAAGGGCCCCGGCGAGAAGTGCTTGCGCGCCAGCGTCACCCGGAACAGGATCGGCAGCGCGTACGAGATGTACAGCCCGATCGTCGCGATCGACACCATCGCCTGGAACGCCACCAGGCTGCCCAGCGACTGCCCATCATCAACGGATCAGCAAGCAGGTCAGCATGGCCGATCGATCAAGAGGCGAAGAAGAATCTGATTGGAAGCAGGGCGAGATACATTACCGGCAGCGCCATGCAGAGGGCGACGGAGACCGAGAGCCAGACGGCGTTGATGGGCACCTCCTGCTTGTTCACCTTGTGCCACACGGAGGAGAAGGGCATGGCGCCGTCTCTCGAGAACGCGTACGCCATCCTGACAGAAAGAGAACAATGCCAAGAGTCAGTGGGCGATTTCTGTACCGGCGGCTGCAGAGGATTCGAAGCAGAGTTCAGAAGGCAGCAGAGTGGGGTCACCACCGCACCTGGAGTTGCTTGTGACAGAGCTCATGCCGCAGAAGTAGATGGCGACGGCGACGATCCCCAGGCAGACGATCCCGCCGGCGCCGCTCCCGTACCGGCTCTTGAAGGCGAGGTAGAACACCTCGGCGATGGCGTACCCTCCGGCGTCGTTGTCGGGGCTCAGCAGGTAGGGTATGTCCTTCACCGCGAACGTGATGCCGAGGATGTAGCCCCAGCCCACCAGGATCGAAATGCCGATGGCGCTGATGATGCCGATCGGGCCGTTCTTGTCGGCGTTCTTGGTCTCCTCAGTCTGCATCAGCAGCCATCCAAACCATCAAAAAAAACACCATCAGGAGTTCAGGACAATGTTATTTGCTATACCTATCTACTACTCTGAAAGAAAAAAAGATGTACACAAGTGATGCAATTAACCATGTGCGCAGAGGCGTCGTATCCGGTGAGCGTGTACTGGCTCATGAGCAGGCCGAGGACGAAGATGTAGAGGTTGCTGCGGATCCCGGCGCCGTTGTCGGTGTTGAAATGGGTGAAGACGAACTCGGCGCTGGCCCGCTCGGTGGCGACGGCGGGCACGGCGACCATGAGCACGAAGACGCCCAGCATGTTCCAGGCCGCGGCGAACTGCCCGAAGAAGGAGAGCACGGTGATGGGGAGGCTGTTGATGACGGCGTGGCTGAGCAGGATCGCGGCGTGGAAGGCGATCACCACGTACTTGGACGCCAGGTACCCGCCGCCGTTCTTGCCGCCGGTGCCCAGCAGGATGATCACCTGGATCAGCTGCGCCAGGGAGTAGTCCACGCTGGTCGTCACGGCCCACTGCACAGGCATACAATACTATGTTCAGAGTTTCAGACAGAAGCTGATGAGGAGAATGAGATCGAAGGAAAGGGAGGTTCAGGGAAACGACTGCTGCTCACCTGTCCAACGATGTTGAACCTGAAAGTCAGACACACACACAAAAAAAGGAGGCAAAAATCAGAGCCCAAAAAATCAATGTACTGCAATCAAATGCATCAACGTCGTGACGGAAAACTTGCTGGCTAGAATAGTCGCCTTTCATGAACTACCCCACATCTAATGCTGCAGAGTTGTCGTTGTGTTCGTCGCTAAAAGTCCTTGCCTCAATATAGATGAGTTTCCAAAAAAATTTCTACAGTATCCGTCACATCGAATTTTTGGACACATGCATAGAGCATTAAATGTAGTTGAAAAAAATAACTAATTATACAGTCTAACTGATTAACACGAGACAAATTTTTTAAGCCTAAATAGTCAATAATTGAACACTAATTGTCAAATAACAACGAAAGTGCTACAATGTCAAAACTCAAATATTTTTGCGAACTAAACAGGGCCTAAAGCAGCCGTTTAATAGTAATACTGAAAGGCACTGCTGTATGATATTCTAAGCCTCAGTTGACCGTATACTGAAGGACAAGAACTTTACCACACCCTCTCTCTCTCTCTTTTTACAGAACTACTGTAAAAATTGAGCCACGCTGTTCTTCCAGTTCCAGTTAAAGGTCAAAGCAGGCCCATTGACCAGAAACCAGAGACGCAACAGCATGATCCGAATTCAAAACAAAAACAAAAGATTCCATGCATTTTTAACCCCGGCCTACACCGGTAAAAAAAAGGCAGCATGAGTAAAAGTAAAAGCAGAGGTCAGCGATCCTAACAAACTCCTCTCCGTCCCCATGATCCCATCTGGTGGACTCGATTAACGAATCGCTTGCTCCATCAGAGAACAAACGGAATAAAGAAACAGAGGAACGCCAAGTTGCCGATCACGCCAATGCGGTGTCGCAGCAGAAAGAACCATGGGGACGCAAGAGTATTCTAATTCTAATCGCAGCCAATTCACGTGATCCCCGCTCGCCGCCGGCTAGACACGGACGGCGACAACGATGGACATGGAGGAGCGAGCGAGAGAGAGAGATGCAGCATGCCGGCATGGGTAATTGGCGGGCATGGCGCGTGCGTACCATCCGGTGATCCAGGAGGCGAAGGGCGCCCAGCGCTTGCCGGAGAGGCGGGCGCTCCAGTAGTAGAGGCCGCCGGAGGTGGGGAAGGAGGAGCAGATCTCGGCCATGGAGAGGCCGACGGTCATGGTGAAGGCGCCGGCGACGAACCAGCCGAAGGTCATGGTGGCGGGCCCGCCGAAGGTGAGGCCCGTGTTGTAGAGCGTGGTGATCCCCGTCAGCACCGAGATGATGGAGAAGGAGAAGGCGAAATTGGACAGCACCCTGGAATCGAGAACGCAGCAGCAGCAGCGACACGATCGCCTCGCCGCCGTCAGGAAATGGACCTGCCGATTGGAGATGGAACGAACGAGAGAACGGGACGTACGAGAGGTCGCGCTTGAGCTCCTGCTTGTACCCGAGCTCCCGGAGGCGCGCGAGGCCGGTGTCGTCGCCGCCGCCGCCGCCGGCGTCGACGGCCGTCACGGCGGCGCCGCCGGCGTCGACGGCCGTCACGGCGGCGCCGCCGGCCGGGGGCTTATTCCACGTCATGGCTTGCTCCGCTGTCACCGCGCGGTGTGCCGCAGCAGGCAGGCGGCTCGATCGCACGGGGAGGGAGACGGCGAGCTGAGTGCGCCGGCCGGGAGGAGCGCTGGTACTTGAAGGAAGGAAGGAACGGAATGGACGGGCCGGGAGGTGGAATCGTGGAGAAGAAGGGGGGAGAGGGAGGAGTCCACGAAGAGGAGGGCGCGCGCGGCGGGTGCAGTCAACTCGACTCGAGGAGAGTGCGATGGGCGGGGCCCGAGAAAACGGGCACCGGATGAGGATAGGTGGGAACGGGTTTGTTTACTCCGGCTCGGGGGCGACACAGATTCCTCTTCTGCCCAAGTGGACGATGGATCTGCGACACTGGTGGTTCGCAGCGGTAAACGAGATTCCCTCCCCGTTAGATGATTCCTAAACATACATATCTATTTATATTTCGAGGGCAACTTAAAAGCGAGACCTATGCATATGTGCCACCTCGCATCTGATGACGTCGGTCCATTCCTAGTCAAGATTCTTTTCTAATCTTTTAACAAAAATATTTTTTTTTGTTGTGAGTGTTTTGAGCTGTGTTGTGTCATTAATAAAAGAAAGATTCTTAAGACTAAAATTATTATTTTTATTTGTGATGAAGAGGACGAAAATTCTTGACTTACTTGGATTTGTAAGCCACATGCATGGTGGATATCCTTGAGTACAATATGCAGGGAAATACGTATACTTATACCAGGTGGCACACAAGGGACATGTCGAAGATACATTGCGTGCCACACGGCATGGAAGAAAGACAAACGGGCCTTGTCGTCATGTTTAGAGTCAGCCAAGCCAGGGGGCCTATGGACATCCTCGATCGAGTAGGATGGTTTGCTCTTATACGCATATATAAACAACAAATTGGCACCGTGTCGCTGTCCTCTTAGGCCAATTTCAGTGGAAGTATCATAAAAGTGTCATGAACATTAAATTTACTAACATGTAATAATAGTATGAGGAGAGAGAAGAGAGGAATGTCGTGAAATGTGATAGGGGTGTCATCGCCATGACATTCTACTGGCACAGTTCTTAAGATTCCAGTCTAGATAACTGTGTCGATGACACTCCCACTGAAATTGGCTTAACTTTTTTTTCGTGCAGAGGATACATAGTCAATTCGGTATGTAGCAGTTGGTAGAGTAAGGTCTCTAATTAGCATTGATTCCCCCGGGGTGTCGTCTGCGAGCGCTCGAAAGCAGTATTGGTTCTTCTCGTTTCGAATTTTTCTTTTTGGAGACCATGCGTGCACGTTTCTCATTAAGAATATCTATAATTTTCCCTGAGCGAATAAAGGTTTCCTAATGTAAAAGATTTGAACGGTTTTCCATACGCAAAAGAAAACAAGAAAAAATGTCTACTTTACTTCCCTATAAACATGACCAAAACCTCAATAACTCCCTAAACTTTAAAACCGTTTTATATAACCCCTTAACTTTCCAAAACTGATGCACTTTGCACCTTCTGTTCTAAATAAATAAAAAAGGTCCTACTTTGGATTTAGAGAAAAAGGTGTGAAAGTGCACCGGTTTTGGAAAGTTAGGGCGTTAAGTAGACTGTTATAAAGTTTTATAGAGACTTTGCCATGCTTCAGTTCAGGAAGTAAAAAAGTGGATTTTATTTTTTTTTAAAAAAAAGAAGCGTGCCACTTAAAGGTGGTAAAGGGCCCAATATTTTGAACTAGAAAATCTAAGGGTCAGGCCCTAAAAGGGCCGGGCTCTAATCTTATACAATTTTGAATTAAAAAATTTAAAGGCCTTTGTTGGACTGTGAAGAGGCCATTAGGGCCATGACCCATTACCACCCCTAACTGCCACTTTTTTTTTTGATATATAAGCAAGGGACGAGACAAAGCTTGATCATCCCTTAGCAGTTACCGCAGTTGGGGAGACAAGCATATATATAGATTGACCGCAGATATATAGCCTACGATTGACCAAGTTTGCATTTTGATACTGCTGCGCCGCTAGAGGCAGCGGCACTTAGGTCCTGTTTGGTTTCAAATAAGTCATCAACTTATAAGTCAAAAAGTGCAAAAAGTGACTTATTTTACCAAATATTCCTAACTTATAAGTTACCCCAACTTATAAGTAATAAGCAGCTCTACCCCAACTTAAAACTTATAAATCACCAATTTTTGTGTGAGGTCCACACCTTTTTCCGCGTGGGGCCCACGGCCAACCCTATCTCCCCGCCCCCTCCCCCGGCACGCACCGTCTCCGTGCCGAAGCGGCGGCCGCCGTCCCTGCCGACGCGCCCGCCCCCTGCCGAAGCCCCGCCGCCGCGCAGATTTCGCCGCGGGCGCAAGCGCGGCGCGCGGTCGCACCGCGGCCCGTCACCGGTTGCCTGTACACGGTGGAAGGTGGATGGTGGATGGATAGATCCTTCTCGTGTATTTGCAGGTGCAGAGCACGATGAAGTAGTGAAGAAAGGAGATACATTGTTCGTTCGGACCGGGCATCATGATTCATGTGGCCATCCGGGCGCCTACGTAACGTACGGACGTATCGCGCACGGCAGCAGATTAAACAGGGTCCGTCCAATCACATATATGGCACTCGTAGCAAGAAGAAAACCATCTATTTTGTGCAGCTGCAGGTCTATAACAAATAAATGCCGATCGGAACAGGAAACCATTCTATTTGTTGTCCGGCGCGGCGGGCGGCACGCACGACGAACGAGCCGGCCGGCAAGATCGCCGTGCGTCGCCGTCGGAGCTAGACCACCGTACCGTACGTCTGATCGGAGCAGGAAGCCACGCCGTTTGTGAAAAGGTAGCGAGAGGGGATATGGCTGACGGCGACACGGAGACGGAGGAAGGAGCGCGTCCGGCCGCGGCATGCATTGGTTGCGCGCGTTCTGCATGTGGGGAACGAAGACATGCCATCCACCAGTCACCGCTAGGTTCACCTAACCGGTGGGAATCGGTTCGGTTATCGGTCAAACCGGTCCGGTTCCGGTTTGGACCGGTACCAAACCGGCCCAAATTCAAAAAAATGAAAAATTCTTAAAAAATTTCTAAAAATACTTTAAGATGCGACGAATATAATGGTGTCAAAATTTCTCAAAAATTCGTTCATTTAGTATAGTTTGCGGGGATTTGAAGTTAAACAAAAAACGTGCATACAAAAGTATACAAATATAATGTAAAAGTAGTAAAAAAGGATTGGAGGGTTCATTTAGACTAAAACATGTTATACAAGCATCCATTTAGTATACTTTGCGGGCATTTGAATTTAAACCAAAAAAGAAAAAAAATTGAATTTGACCGATTACCAGTCAAACCGACCGGTATACCGGCGGAACCGTTTGCACTGTGAATTTTGAATTCAAATTTGACTTCGACCGATACCGACCGGTTTCCGGCCAAACCGGTCTGGTATACCGGTACCGGACCCGACCGGTTTGGCCGGACCGGTCGGGGGAAAGCGAAGGAGGGGTGGTCAAAAGCTTCAGCCTCAGCAGCTGCAGCGGGATTTTATCATGCTGGGATTATAATATATACTGCTACTAATACTATATTGCTATTATTATTCGGACAAGAAGGGTCCGCGACGCGCCACGACGACGACGAATCTTGTCAAAGCCGAGCTGCAACAAGCGTACTCCCATCTTAGTAGTACGGACAACTAGCTTAGCAGCGACGTGACCTTTGCTACCGCTGAGGCTGACGCTAACGCTTTTTTCCCTTTTCCTCGAGGGCGAGCTAGCTTTGCCAAAAAGGTCACGCAGCTGATCGCGTATCAGGAAAATTCAGAGGCTGATCTCCCCGTGCATAATTGGCGACACAAGTTGGGGGGGAGACTTTTTTCTAGGGCCGTGCAGTGCTATCGATTTGTCAAGAAATGTAGAATCAGTAGGCGGCTTGCTTACCAGCCGGTGAGCCAGGCGGCGAAGGGGCCCCAGCGGCGGTGGGCGCAGAGCCTGGCGCTCCAGAAGTAGAGGCCGCCGGAGGTGGGGTAGGCGGAGCAGATCTCGGCCATGGCCAGCCCGACGGCGAGGGTGAAGGCGCCGGCCACGGGCCACCCGTAGACCATCGTCGCCGGCCCGCCGAACTGGAGGCCCGTCCCGAACAGCGTCGTCACGCCCGTCACCACCGACACGATTGAGAACGACACCGCGAAGTTGGACACCACCCTGCAGCCACAAGTGGCGGAGGTTGTTAGTCTGGGCCGAAATGGTCACGGTCTTTTTTTCATTTTTATTTTAGGCCCGGTTCTCAATTAGCCCATTTATTTAACAGTGGACCGTGGTGGGGTCAAAAAGCAATAAGCAGCGTTTTTTTTAAAAAAAAAAACAACAAGAAGAAAGGAAACAGAAGGAAGTGTACTTCGTGTCGCTGTTAGTACAGGTACGCACGTGGCTGCCTGACTATCCATCCCGATCTAAACTTAACGAGCCGTCCTTCTATATAGTACTAGTGTTTTCTTTTCTGAAGAAATGGTATTAGTATCTTTGATCCACTGAAACAGAGACACAAAGATCAGGGAACCCATGAGCTAGCTAGCTACCTGCCCAAACAATCTCTGATCGGAAAGTGAAAAGGAGTATGTTGATCTGTATTTTTGCGTGACCTGACGAGTATTGGACAAACCGGCAAGTTTACTAAACCCGCAAACAAGAGATTCCCGGTCAACGGGGAGAAGAACGCAAGTGCTGTGGCAAGCAAGCAAACTCATCGGCCGCATCAGAACACGCAAGATCCGGCAACGAGAAGAGCCGGTATGGCCGGCGGAGCAGATTCTTCTCGTATTAATGGAGCAGTGCAGGTAAAGGTAGAAAGAAATCGAGAAGGATCGATCGGTGGCTGGCCCGAGCAAGAGGCGACGGCGGAGCAGCGGGGAGCAGGCAGGCAGAGGAGAGACTACTCACGAGAGGTCGCGCTTGAGCTGCGGCTTGTAGCCGAGCAGCCTCAGCTTGACGTCGTCGCCATCGCCGGTGGCGCCGCGGATCGCCTCCGCGTCCTCGTCGTCGCCGGCGAGCGGGCTGTAACCGTGCCGCGCTTCTTCCATCCTCCCCCGCGCTTCTCCGCTCCGCTCCGCTGCTCCTTGATCTGGATGGAACCTGACGTCGAGATATTTGCCCCCGTGGTCCGAGCACAGTTGCTGAGGCCGCCCGAGCCGAGACCTACCCCTGCTCCAATTTGTACCTCGATGATTCCCTCGAGGACGACGCGGGGGCCGGCCGTTCCTCCGCTCCGAGATTCCCCGGCTCCTGTGGCTGCACGTGGGCCCCGAGAGGAATCCCGTGTTACCGTGTAATTATCGTGGCCCGCCTAACCATCTGTCAGGTCATCATCTGCGAGCAACATCCCTTGCTGCTTCTATTCCATCACCAGTCCACTGGACACCGATCATCATACGTACGATCCAGGAGGTGCGCAGTGCCGGTTGCACTTGCACCGGAAGAAAATTACAAGCCCTGAAACTGAAACGGCCCTGCATCAATTCTGCCGCGTAGATGTAGCAGGCGCCCCGCTGAGCATCCCAGCAGCAACCTTACCTTCTGGCAGCACACCTGCGATAAAATACCCTTTCTCATTAGTTTTTTTCTTTTTTATTATTATAAAAAAGGCGATGATTTCTTTATTTCTTTGGGGCCAACTACCAACCGAGCACCTGCTCTGGGGACTGCGGTCACATCATACCTCTGTGTTTTCTTGCGATTCTTTTTAGACGCGATCATTCCCCACGTGCAGCGACCCCTTGCTGCTCCATGTTACGATAAAATCAGCCCATGTTGCAGCCCCACGCCCCAGAGACGACGACGATCAGCAAAACTGTCACTTTTGGCCTGGCAAATCGGCATCTCCTGCTACGAGTGTCCTTCTTGGCCGCTGCACAGTTTGTTCATCGACAATTCCCGATAATTTCATAACAAAATCCACGTACGATTTAGACAGAGACCAGGGCAGTCCCTCTTTACAGCAGAATGATATATACTTATACCTATACAAAATCAAAAAAATACGTGCAGATCTTCAGTGGTCTCCTAGCTTGGTACCTAAACGCACAGCAAAAATTTTCTACCCGTCCACATAGGCCTGCCGCCTGCGACTGCAGGGCAAAGTGTGGGCGAGCACAGCGGTAGCAAGAAGCCAAACACTAGTAGCCAAGAAAGACAGCTAATCTGTGGCAAGACAAACTCTAGCCACCATCCAAACAGGCCATCACACTGCTACCCTGGCTCATGGCTTTTTCAGGCTTTAACATTCTGAACTAAAGTGCTGAGGGTATGATTAAATAGAGTATTTTTAGGAACAAATCTCAATCTGATCCACATGGCAGCAACTGGTGTACCACGACATTTCTTTTACAAATATAACGAAATCATATTGTCCAGGGGCTCTGAACTCTAAAAACTGCTAGCTTCAACTGATACAGCGACCCAATCCTGACATCCTAGCAAACCGCTCGCATTCAATAAAAAGACGTGCAATATACTCACTCCTGGTTGAGGTTGGGGAAATGTTTAATTTACCAGATTGAAGGTCGATAGTTCAGCAGGCATTTGCTATTGCAGTGCTAATCTATAGGCATGATACCCTAACATGAGTACATGGCAGGCATTCCTTGAACTAGGAAAGACATCAATAAAGCCCCACAGTTCAACTCCGACAATGAATGCCTCCATGTTAAGTCCCTAGAAGTTCTCACATCGCATATTTCTATTGACAGAATTAGTTTGTTTCAGAATACTTGAAACCATGCTTCTTGAAATATTCCCGAAATCCATACAAGCTCTGATCATAGTTGAACTGCAGGAAACACAATCCATCATCAGCTCACCAAAAATATTTGGATCCAACTATTAAACTGATGGACACAAGCTCAAGAATTACTTACAGGTAGCACTTTTACAGAATACTTGGTGATGTTAGGATCCACACTCTTTCCTTGGCTTGCAGCCTGTGAAAGTACAGAAAAAGTCATTACCAGGCCAAAAGAAAGGAAAACATATGCCACCCAAATTATGGTGGCAAAAGAAAACTATCATCATCTCTAGAACCAATTAATACAAAATACCTGAGAATGTAACAACAATTTAGTGTTGTACACAGCTGAGCAAGTAATTATTTAGGCTTCAGATACTATTTAAAATCAACAAACAGTACATGCAGCTGACATTGGGGTTCTTTCTCAAAGTGAGAACACTATACCCCTGAATTAGGTTTCTTTCTCAAAGTGAGAACACTATACCCCTGAATTAGGTTCTAAAGTTCTGAAAATTCATGAAGGTGTTTGAATGGACATACATCTACAGGAACTTTGTTTATATTTACAATATCAAACAAATTTTTTATTGAACTTTTTATCAAACAGGAGCACAAGACCTCCAGCTTGTTGAACATCTCATGCACAAGTAGTTTCTTCCTCTGGGATCATCCAACAAACATATTATTTATAGCTTGCAACTTATTATCGTCTAGCTGTGAATACTAGTGAAATTATAAACATAACATCAAGACCGATAAAAAAATGCTCACAAAAGAGCGATAGTAAATTAGCAGGCACTAAGGTCACAAATCCCATTATGCTAGTATCCAAAGTCCCAGTGGACACAAATCAAATAAAAGGTGTGAAATGGTAACCGGAGTAGGAATGGAAATTGCAATGAGGAACCAAAACAAAGAAACTGAAACATTTGAACTTATGTACATGAAGTAAACGAGTATAACCTGTTCTGGATTGTAAAATACTTCAACAAATGGATATTCATTCCTTTGCCTCGTGAGGCAAAACCCAGGATACTTTGGGCATTCAACCTGACAGCAGAGAAGAAGAATGTTCACTGGCTACTTTGGAGGGAAGCACAATTTGTAATGTGGCCAAAAGTATCCAACATATATTTGGAGGAAACCATAAGTTGATATAGACAGGTTTGATAAGCAAAGTAACCTTATGAAAATACAACTACTCACTCATTTCTAGCTTAATCGAGCATGTTTCATCAATCCTAATACAGAAGTATCAAAAAGAAATAAGCTATCTGCACACCCAAGGCTTTTTTCAAGCTGCTTGTCTGACAAGACTGTAAATGGACATTTTCGTGTAAATGTAAATCAATAGTAGCTTACTCTGACAAACTTGATATGTGGATAAAATGTGGCAGCAGCCTCTTCCAGTACTTTATCAAGATGCTGTGTATAAGTGCACCTAAAAAGGCAATTTTCAGGATTGAAGTGAGTGAATGCTGGCATATATGAGGATTTGCTATTCTAGTTGGTGTTTCTGAACAAAATACAGCAGAGTTACTATACTTAATAGTAAAGGCAACAACTACAGGCCTTCCTTCATGCAATAGCTGTACAAACTGACGCTCAGATGTGAATGGTATAATTCTTGATGGCCCTAGGTCCTTGGGATATCCAGTGTAGTACCTGTAATTTTCAATTTTAGGATAACATTAAGACATAGCATGACATAATAAAATAAAAATATGTTAGTGCATTTAGTTCCAAGAACACTATATATACAAGCCGCTCATGCATTGGATGTGTCTAGATATTTTACTATAGATTTAGATCTAGCAATGACTTCTAGTGCTTGGAAACTGTTTTGCATACTTGTTTGGTATGTAAGCTATGAATGAGCTCAGAATCAATCTTCTTATCTAATTGAAAAATGAAACAAAGTACAAAACCATCATCAAATAGGGCATGTTCAAAGTTCTCTCTAATAATTAACACGATAGCAGAGAACATTAACTAGAAGATCAACTATTAATAATGTATTCTTCTACACTCCATGTATGGTCTGTTATACCTAATCAATTGACATAGTAGCAGTGTGATAAATCAATAAAACAGGGTGAGCTGCATGATACTCTTACTTGCATGTTGACCGAAGCTGGGAAACCATCCTATCAAGAAAAGACTCGTTCATCATCTCTGAGGATCAAATGCAGCTTTATCCTATTGTAATGAACGAATTACATCAATAATTAGCAAAATAAGAACGAAGCGACACAATCTTGCATGGCAATTTGATCACCTATTGCACAAATAAGAGGAAATGGAGTCCATCACTGACATACCATACAACAAAGACATGAAAAGAACACTGGTCACAGGCCTATCTAACATAGTAAAATGGCCTTTCTCACACATAAACATAAGCCCATAAGTAACTGAGCATTTACTTCACTCTCACTCCCACGCGCAGTGCTGTATGTATGATATGATTAACATCGAAGAGCTGCTAACGAATAGGAAATCGTAGGGCCTGTGAGCGCCACCCAATAGCTTGCCTCACTGCACCAAGCAATCAACTGGCCTATCACAATAAGAACTTAAAATATTACAATCACAGTAATAATTCCAACCTAAGTGGAATGCTCCATTGACATCAACAATCTAGCAGGCTAAGTGGAAGTGTGAAAAAAGTGTTTTCTGCAGCATAGCCGGCAGTTCCTAAGGTATTTTTAGTCAACAACAGAGAAAAATTCATAAGTTGATCTCAGAATTTACAAATTATCACACGAAGCAATCAATATATCAAGTTATACCTTTACACATATTGCCCATCGTAATACACTAATATCTGTAAAATCCACCCGAGAACCAAGAAAAAACTGCAATTAACAAATTCTTTTACCGCAGACACATAGAGCTGCTCTGACTGGTGGAGGGTTTGGGTTTGGAGGGGGGCACCGGGCACCTGTTGGTGCTGGTGGATTGGACTATTGGAGGCGGCTGGAGCTGCTTGTATTGAAGGAAATTCGTAGGGAGAGAAGTAGCGTGTGGGAGATGAGCCCCTGTCTGTTGCTTTTGCCGATGGGAACAACGTAGGAGCTGAATTAATTGGAAGCGCTACTAGCTGGTTTGCTTTACGGGAGAGATTGAGAGGGAATGGTTAGGGGTGAGCTGCTGCCTGTTGCCTCCGCTTGGAGAAGAACAGATCTAGACAAGCCTCAGGTGGCCACGTGAAGGAGAATGGGGGGAGGGGGGGGGGGGGGGGGTAAGGCGCGGGAGGGTCGAACTGGCGGCCGACGAAAACGCGCAGGGCAGCGCGGCGCCGCTCGGGTCGCTGGATGGATGGCAGCCCGAGGCGCACGGAGAGGGAACTCGCGCGCAGGCGAGGGAGAGGAAGGAAGATGCGCGGGGGAGAGGACTTACCGAGTCACCGGCGACGACAGATGCAGAGAGGCGGCGCGTCGGATCAGCGGCTTCGCTCCGGTGCACGTAGGTTAGTGATGACGTGCGGGGCCCAGCTGTCACTGGGAATCAGGGACAGTGGGCTAGCTGGGGGCAAAAGGGTCATTTGACGTTTGCCACACCATTGAGGGTGTGAGCCTCGAAGGTGAATTCAGCAAAATACAACAAACATCTCTCCTGTAGTAAAAAAACAGATTCAATTCAGTAAAAAAGATGCATTTCTAAACTTAGCATATAAATCTTTAAGAATTGAAACCTGGGTTATTCCCTGAGCTGTGATTGGGCCACGTCATCAAAATTTTTTCCTATCGTTGGATTCAAATCAGACGGAACCTAACAATGTCTAATGCAAACGCGCCGCCCGTCCCGCCTGCTCTTCCCGCCCGTCTCGCCTGCTCTTCCCGCCCGTTCCGCGTACTCTAGATTTCTCTTTCCACTTCTACAGCAATCGAGAACAACAGGAATCAGTAAAAAAGCAACGCTTCCCCTTCCGCATCTCAGTTCCCAAACCAGCGAAAATCACCATCACCCCTTCCACTTCCGGATTGCAACAAAAAAATCATCCTACCTCAGCCAACGTCGACCAGGGCGTTGTCGATCTCGCTGCTTCCTCCTAGGTATGTAATCTCCCTAACTCCCCTACTAACGATAGTCCCTTTGCATTGCTCTGCACCTACGAACGAATGCGCCATCCGTCGGCGTCAACCGCTTCCGCCGCCAGCGCTCAGTTCACCGGCGGACCTCCCTAAGCTCGCTCCACCAACGGACCTCCCTCCGCCAGCGCTCCCTCCACTCGCGGCCTGACGCCAATGGCCCTCGCGGCTGCCTCCGAGTCCACCCCCACCGCCCGGCCATACGCCGCCGCATTACCTCCTTCAGTCCCTGGTACGCGTCGCTCGCCCTCCACCGGCCCGCACAGATGTGCCCGCCGCCGGCGCCCGTCTCTGTCGATCCAGGCCAGTGCCCTTCGCCTCCCCTCACACGGCGCAGATCCAGGTGGCGGCGGCGGCCGCTCGCCCTATTGCTCCATCCGTCAGCGCATGCGCTGCTGCGGCAGCTGCGACGACGACGACGGCAGCTTCCGCGCGTACTCCGCGGGCGCACTTGCTCATCACAATCCCAGATCGAAACAGCCGAAGCTCACCCAGGTACTACGTGCAACAGTTCCTAGGCCGATCCAGAGACTCAAGGCCGCGGGATTCAAAGAAGCTCACGAGGTCGAGGTCCCCATGAGCGCAAGCAACACTCCCGCGAGCTGCTACTCCTGCTAGTGCCATGGCGCAATCCTCCAAGAAAACTGCCAAAATGGAAATCCCTCTCCCTCTTCTACCTCCTCATGCTCTCAAATTCTTAAACAACATCCTGACACCCCGTTCCAGCAATCTCCATGAGCTCAGGCACCCCTCCCACCCCAACACACACGCAAGAACCAGAGCACCAAATACCTAAAAGAACTAGGTAGATAGCCAATGCATTTTTAACTTCTCCAACACAAGCCCTATATGCTGGCCAGTACACTGACCATGGCCGCAAAAGCCATGGCTGCCTCGAAGAAACAGCCCGCGATGGCGCAGATGTACTGCAACCCAAACTCGTCTAGCATGATCTTCCTGACAACAGAAGTGGCCACCTGCATGTGTGGACCTGACTAATTAGTGAATGGAAGCGGTGGTTACCTATCATTTAGTCATTTGGTTCATTCAGTAAGCATGCTGACGAATAGGATTAACATGATGTGCCATGGCTGGGCAGATGCAAAATAAGGCATGGACATACGAGTTTCAGGAGCTCACTGTTTTACCTAACCACTCACAATTTTCATTACTTCTCATATAATTGAGAAATTACAGAATCAAAATGGTTCTGATAATAAAAGTGGCAGCTGTAAGCCTCTAACCAATTTAAGCCATCAATCGCAAACAGGAACATGGCATTAACAGGAAGAAACTGTTCCAGTTCATTCCAGCTCACCAAGTCTACAAATTGCATCAGTTCATTAGGAGCTGGCATGTGATGTTTAGTTTGGAACTAGAACATGTTAGGTTCATAGTAAACAAAAAGGCTAGAACTGAACCAGTTCATCTGCAAACCAGTGGCATTGGCAATCAAAATAAAATTCAAAAAATAAAATTTCTTACACAAATTATTTTTTAGATAACGCAGGAGAGCTGTGCTTCATTGCATTAGAGAGAGAAAAAAAGGTCCCCATACAACTTCCTACCCTCATACGGGGACTAAATATGAGAGATCGGACATCCTAACAAACACGAGCTAGGAAACAAAAGTAACATGACCAAAACTTGACCTAGCAGTCTAAATAACACCAATTATGGCATGTCCATGTTCTACAATAATAACCTTTTCAAAACCTTTCATACTAAACCAATTTCATTCTTCTGTTTTCCCTGCAGTACACTACATTGACATGAAACAGGAGGGTGAAAAAAGGAAGATTCTAGATCAAGGTACATATCACCACTACTACACAGCTTTTGTCTTTATTGATTCGTGCTACAAATTATGTGATTGATCTAAATTTCAGATTTAGATACTAATATATTATTATATTATAGTCATCTACTTCTTTGTTACTATTAATGTTTACTAATACCCCTCTCTTTCCGATTTATAATAATGGCTCCATACAATTTAGTATGGCACGCACTAAAAGGAAATTTTCAGAATTTTCACCAATGGAGAAAAATCCTGACACAAAACGAGCTAGACAAAATAGAGCAAATTTAATAGCAGGTAAAAAAAGGAAAAGGCAAAATAATGAAGACGACAACTCAAAAATAAAAAAACAAAATGACGCATATAGCAAGTCCCTTGATATATCTCAGTCGTACCTATATAGTAAACAAGGGATGGTCTCATTTAGCCCTAAATATATTGAATATCTGAAAGAATCATATGAAGAAAGATCGTATATAGGAAAACCAGAATATATATGTAAACATTGTAATGCTATGTTCTGGTACAATGAGAGAAACAAAAAAGGCACATATAAAAATAAAGAACCAATATACACAAACTGCTGCAAAAAAGGAACCATCAAAATACCAAAATACAGGGAGCCTCCAAAGTTCCTATTAAACCTTTTACAAAACAGAGATCAGCCTTTATCAAAATATTTCTTCCAAAAAATTAGACAATATAATAGTTTATTTTCTTTTACATCCATGGGTGCAACTATTATTAATGAAATAAATAAAGGAGATGGACCATACGTTTTCAAGATAAATGGCCAAATACACCATCGTATAGGATCATTAATACCTTCAGACAACAATCAACCACAATATGCTGAACTATATATTTTTGACACACAAAATGAAATAAACAACAGAATTAAAGCATTGCACAAGAAAGAACCATCAGGAATAGATATAGATCCTGAAATAGTAAGACAACTAAAAGAAATGCTAGATGAAAACAAACCACTCGTAAAAACCTTCCGCCATGCACGCGCCATGCTTGAAAAATATAAAGATATAGATGTTAGCATTTGAATAATAGGAGCTGATAAGGGTGACCCAATACAATATGAAATGCCGCATACAGATGAACTTGCATTACTAATAGTTGGAGATTTAACTTTAGAAAAATGCCAACGAGATATAATTGTAAGCACAAAACAAAAAGGATTGCAACGTATATCAATTCTCCATCCCGCTTATATGGCATTACAATATCCTCTTTTATTTCCATATGGAGAAAGAGGATTTCAACTTGGCATACCTTACTATGAACAAAAAGAGTACACACGTAAAATGAAACGAAAAACAGTCACAATACACGAGTTTTTCAAATACCATATGCACTATAGACCAGGGCAGCCAAATCCATTCCTATGCTATGGTAGATTATCAAAACAAGTCATAGTTGATGCTAGAGCAATGGAAGACGAAGATAGACTAATGTACATTTCGAGAAATCAAGACAAACTAAGAGCTGAATACTTACAAGGCATATTTGATGCTGTAGAAAAAGGAATAACTAATGGTAGCCAAATTGGCAAAAGAATTTTACTACCATCAAGTCATGTAGGCTCAAGACGTTATATGATACAGAATTACCATGATGGAGTAGCAATATGCCGTGTATATGGGTCTCCAGATCTATTCATAACATTTACATGCAACCCTAAATGATGTGAAATAACTTCAAATATACTTTCTGGCGAGAAACCAAATGACCGGCCTGATGTGATTGTACGAGTATTCCATATAAAACTACAGGATCTTCTACAAGATTTATGGTCTGGCACTATATTTGGTCCAGCAATAGCTATTTTATATTCAATAGAGTTCCAAAAAAGAGGCTTGCCCCATGTCCATATCTTAGAATGGATAGATAAAAAAGGCAATGAAATAACCCCAGACATGATAGATCTATGGATATCGGCTGAAATACCTAATCCACATGAAGATCCACTAGGATATGTTCTTGTAGCAGAACATATGATGCATGGCCCATGTGGACAAAAAAAATCAACAATGCCCTTGTATGAAAAAAGGAAAATGTTCTAAATACTATCCAAAGGAATTCCAAAAAGAAACAAATTTTAATGAAAACGGATTTATTCAATACCGGCGCCGAGACACTGGTTACTGGTATTTATATATCTAGAGACAACTATAATTTGGATAATAGATGGATAGTTCCTCATAATTTAAAGTTACTTAAAAAATATCAAGCTCACATAAATGTAGAATATGTAAACAAAAGTGGACTACTCAAATATATTTGTAAATATATCCATAAAGGACCAGATAAAGCAATAGTTCTATTTGAGCGTACACAAACAAATGACCAGCAACCTAAAGATATAGATGAAATTAAAAAATATTTGGAATGTAGATACATATGTGAGCAAGATGCAATTTGGAGATTACTAGGCTGTGATATACACCACCAATGGCCATCAGTTGAGAGATTGCCGGTGCATCTACCGTTACAAAATATAGTTAGCCTATGTAAAAAGGCCAAATTAAATGCAATAGCAAAAGACCCCAAATTCCAAAAGACAAAATTAACCGAATGGTTCGAAGCAAACAAACAATATCCAGAAGCGAGAGAATTAACTTATTGTGAATTCCCACAGCAATGGACATGGGACGACCACAACATAAAATGGACAAGACGCAAACAAAACTTTAAAATTGGTCGTCTATATTATGTAAATCCAATAGAAGGAGAACGGTTTTATCTAAGGCTACTACTTATGATAGTAAAAGGAGCTATAGGATATAATGATTTGAAAACATATAATGGGATAACATATGGAACATTCAAAGAAGCTTGTGCGGCACGAGGCTTATTACAAGATGACAATGAATGGTACGCAACATTTAATGAAGCCATAAATTGGGCTACAACACCACAATTACGAAATTTATTTGTCACTCTCCTAGCATATTGTAATCTACAAGATGAACACAAATTTTTTGATACCAATTGGAGGAAAATGTCTGAAGATATTGAACATGATCTAAAACTACAATACCATCCTTTCGTATACAATCCTACAGAATCTGAACTTCATGATTCAGTTCTAGTAGAAATAGAGCAACTTCTATCTAGAAATGGAATCAGTATTACAAAATATAACCTACCAGAAAGGACAACATTGCCTAAAATTATAGCAACTAACCATTTCATTGAAGAGAAGTTAAACTACGACACAGTAAAACTTGAATATGAAGCGAATATATTATATAACCAACTTAATACAGGTCAAAAGGAAGCCTTCCACAAAGTAATTGACAGTGTACTAAGACATGAGCCAAATATATTTTTCATAGCCAGACATGGAGGAACAGGAAAAACATTTTTATATAACACAATAGTGTCATATCTAAGAGCTAGAAGAAAAATAGTACTAACCGTAGCTTCATCTGGAGTAGCTTCACTATTACTTCCAAATGGACGCACAGCACATTCTCGATTTCATCTTCCAATTGAGATTGATGAATTATCAATATGTGAGGTAAAAAAGAGGAACAAAATTAGCTGACCTTTTCATTGCAACTGACCTTATTACATGGGATGAAGCTATAATGACAAATAGACAATGCTTTGAGGCTCTTGATAGGTCATTTAAGGATATCTTATCTGAAAAAGATAACCAACTAGAAGCCATACCATTTGGAGGAAAAGTAGTTGTTCTAGGAGGAGATCCAAAGCAAATATTACCAGTAATAGAAAATGCTTCAAATGCACAAATTATAAATGCATCAATATTTCGATCATACCTATGGAAGTATGTTACAAAGATATATTTGCATGAAAATATGCGTTTACAGAAAATTAAAAGCAGCAGTCTTGAATATAAAGAACTGAGTGATTTCAATGATTGGATACTTCAAATCGGAAATGGATCTGAGAAAATAAATAACATATTAGAAACTAAAGAGGACCCTGATAGTAATATAGTTGAAATACCTCAAGATTTATTGTTGTATACAACAGGAAATAAAATAAAGGCCTTGGTTGACTCTACATATCCAGACTTTCTTAATAACTACAGCAATCCAGAATATATTAAAAATAGAGCGATTTTAGCTACAACGAATGATATAGTTGAAGAGATTAATAATTACATGGTTGACTTAATACCAAATTCTGAAAAAGAATATTTTAGTGCAGATTCAATATCTAAATGTATGGACGCTATTAATGATGCTCATATACTTTATCCAACTGAATATCTAAATACTCTAAATGCTAATAATTTCCCAGAACATAGACTAAAACTTAAAATTGGCGTTCCTATAATGCTACTTCGAAATCTAAATCAAAGCCTGTTCCTATAATGCTACTTCGAAATCTAAATCAAAGCCTAGGACTATGTAATGAAACTAGACTTATAATAACAAACCTAGCAGACTATATTATTGAAGCAGTTATTATAACAGGAACTCACATAGGTGACAAGGTACATATTCCTAGAATAAATCTTACTACAAAAGGTTCTCACTGGCCATTTGTATTGTGACGACGTCAATTCCCAATAAAAATATGTTATTCTATGACTATAAATAAAAGCCAAGGACAAACACTTACAAATGTTGGACTTTACCTAAAAAAGCCAGTTTTCTCACATGGCCAATTATATGTTGCAATCTCAAGAGTGAACAACAAAAAAGGCCTAAACATATTAATTGAGAACAATGATGGTTCTTGCAGAAATACAACTACAAATATTGTATTTAGAGAAATTTTAGAAATGGTCTAGCAATTCTATTGTTATACTCTAACATCATCTCTTTCATTTTTTTGCAGAGTAGCTATATATTGACAATGATACCAATGCAGGTACTATAAATACTATATCCAATAATATATTACTTACAGTTACATATATGTTTTATGAAATGCAAATTTCAATCACATGGTGAGCTTACTACAATATCTGATCTTCGTCTATCAACAACAAATGCTGTTTTACATGTAAGAGTATCAAGGATGTGGGAATTCAGAGAGGGAGGAAATGAAAAAGGGAATATAAAGCATCTTGACTTGGTTCTCATTGACCAGAAGGTATTTCCATCATCAGTACAAGTACTAATACAAACCAAAAATATGTATATGTGTATTTTAACATTCCTAATCTATGCCACAAAAAATTCTACATGTAGGGTGATGCAATCTATGCTGAAATACCACCAGATGTAATACCAATTTTAAAGCCTCAGCTGTGCGAAAAACTAATCATTTTCCTTGGCAAGTTTGTGGTTGAAAAAGCTAAACCTGGATACAAGGTGGTGCAAAACCCATATATGCTGAGGCTGAACAGAAGGACTACCATTGCCAAATCAAATGCTCATGATATGGAATTGCCAAAGTACACATTCTCATTGACTCCAATTGAAATATTGCCACAATTTGTTAAAAATAAAGAACGATTCCTAGGTATATTCTCTACTCAACATCAATAACCCTTTTACAATTATTTTTTTCTGCAAATGTATGCAACTAAAATTTGCTGATGTATAAATATTATTTCAGATGTACTTGGAAAAATCACCGCTGTCTCAAATCCTGCAGTAGTGCGTAACACTGCAGGAGACCTCATGATGAGAAGAATAATAAAGCTGCAGGACGTAAGGTATATCTTCAGTCCATAATATTTGATATCTAATATTTCCACCCCAAATATGATCACTAATAATACAAGTATCAAACAACTTTAAGCAGGGGAAATACAATAGATTTGTCTCTATCAGGTATGCGGGCTCTAGAGTTTGATGGTGATGCTGTCCTTAAAATTGGTGAAAAGAACCATATAATTGCTATCTTTGTTGGCACCTTAATGAAACAATATAAAGATGGAACACAATTTCTAAGTGGAACAACAGCTTGTCGCTAGTATATCAATGAGAATGACATACCTGCAATAAAAGCTTTTCAGAGAAGTTACACACTTTTCCTACAACTACTATTACATGTCCCTGGACTTCTATACAAACATTTAATTGCTTTCTTCAAGCTGACCAGACATCGGCATGGATAAAAGATAGGAAAACATGTTCAGTTATAGCATGCAAAGACAGCTATTAAAAATTAAATTCTAGCATGCAGTTCAAACCTAACAGGCGAGAATGCTAAAATGTGCTAACCAATATTTGTTAGGATTTGGAACCCATGTGCTAACACATCATGTGAGCACCTCCTAAAGTGTTTCTACTCTATGCATAAATATTATGTCTAAAATATATAAATATGCTTTGCACACATAATATATCCATATGATCATATTTGTTTATCTTCCAGCTTACCAGTGGACGCAACATCTGTTGAAAAAATTGACTTACCAAATGAAGATCAGACTCATGTAGCTTTTGAAGAAAATAATCTGTTACAGCTGAACGACATAGATCCTTTTACTCAAAAGGTATATATTGACAACTTCATTGCCATGTACTGTTTGCATCTTTTATATCATATCCAGGCTTCAAAAATGGTTAGTGCAAAAGGGTTGGCAGAATTTAAAAGCAACCAGAATTGTTCATCCCTCTATAGCAGCCAGCAATCCGGCAATGATTACTAGCCATTCCCCCGCTCTAATTCTTGCCAGGCAAGCACGGCACTCCTTACTCCTTAGCTTATGTAGAAGGAGAGCGAATTAAAAGCTAGCTAAAATATGGTTATCTTTTTTAAACCAGCATTAAATAGCAATGAGCAGTAGCTGGACTCCTCATCCTCATATTATTGTCAGTAAAAGAAAAAAGAAAAGAGAGAATATGTACTGTCAAATGGAGGAGAGAATTTAAAGGTAGTCAAATTTTGTTCCTGCTACTACAGCAGCTAGCAAATAGCAACGAGTGATTAGTAGGCAGCTTCATTTTTGGCGGACAAGCAATGCACTTGTTAGTCATGTCCTGATGTACTGTAAGATACCTGTGTAAACATAAAGATAAAATCCAGCCAAAAACTGCCACGGCACTCAGTAATTGCGCTTGATTACTGCCACTATATCCAGATCTCATTTTTGGCAGACAGCCAATGCACTCCTATATAATCTTAAAGTTTTTTATTTTGTAGGGTGAACGATATCAATGCATTGTAATGATCATAGGAATACCAGATAAACAACATTGGTGCTATCGTGCTTGTCGCACATGCTCATCAAAAATGATTTCAACATCTGATGGATTCCAGTGTACAAAAGATGGAGGTTGCCCTTCAAAACAATTTGAATGGGAGTAAGAAATACTAAACCTGAATAAATCTGTAATCATTTCAGTCCTCTACTTAATTAAATTAATCAAACAAATTCTTGCAACCTTTCATGTACAGGTACAAAATACCATTTATAGTTGCAGACAACACATTTAGTCTTGAGTTTATGATGTTCGAAAGAAGAGCTACTGAACTTATTGGTAAGAGTACTGAAACATTAAGGAAATACAATGATCCAGATATAATTCCAAGCGACATTTCACAATGGATTGGCCACAAATTCACATTGGTCGTAAGGATTCTACATAAAAAGAGTATGAGGACTGAACATCCATCATTTGAGGTCCTGTTGATAAAAGAACGCCATGGAAAGCAGGAAGTACTCCCATTATTAACCACTCAATCATGTGCACAAGGATCAGGAACATCATCAGCTTTGGTTCCAACCAAGGATCTACCTGATCTAATGACTATATCTTCTAAAACACCAACAGATCAGGTAAGATGGTATAAGCACCAATAATATCATACTAAAACAGAATATGCTTCCATTTTAGACTATGCATACATTGTTAATATATTAGTTTCACTGTAGGAACTTGCAATGCTAACTCAATCCATAGCAGAATTTGATGATATGGACATTGATAAGTCACCAGGGTAAACATTCACTCACATATTCTTATCTATGTCTCTACTTAATAATGCATAATCTAATAAAATACTATTTATCTCCACTACAGAAATTGGGATGACACACTAGCTGCAACTAAAAGAAGGCCTTATGATGATATTGAGGATGATGACAAAAATCATGTCTTTAAGAAAGGCAAGAAATCTGATATGCAGCCATCAACCAAGTAAAAAATTACAATAGGTACATCAATACTTAAGACTTGATACATACATGTTTGTACACTCATTCTGTGGTTATACCATCTTAGGAATTTTTGCTTCGAGTTGGTCATTAGACATCACTAGAATTCATGTTGTCTGTATTCTACTACCGTTACAGGTCTGTCATTGCTGACATAAAACTGGCAACTGGAATGGCATGCATGCGCACCACATTAATTCACAGAATGTTCGCTTTTGCATAGCTACTTCATATTAAAGTTCCATATTGCCGCTTGAAAGATACAATAGGAATACATATAAAACTTTCTTGCCATGTTGAAATGCTGAATTTTTTGCATTCCATATTAAAATATTACTTTTAAGCTTACATTTTGTCAATTTACTGCTCATAATCCTACAAATTGTTTTTAACATCTATTGTTCTAACAATACATTCGCTTCTTTTTTTTTAGATATTGGCCATGCAACAACTATTTTGATGCTTACTTCAAAACCATCTTTTGTCGCTTCCTGTGTCCCAGCCAAACACACCAATATCCATACTGCTTTTGTGACAAACACAACTATATTCACAATGCTTTGGAAGTGGCTCTTCTTTTGGTGTATATAATGCCATCTTCTTACTCTGTTTTTTCACAAGTTGGGTTATGTGATAGTTCAAACACTAAATATCCCTCTTGTGAATATATTTATATATTGTGTGTCGAACCATGAACTAATATGAACATTTATGTATATATATCCCTATTCAACTTCTTTGTCATGTCTACAATGTATAAATGAGTTTCCGATGGTTTAAGGACACTATGTGCTTCACTGTTTTGGTAAACCTCAATTTCTTCAACTCCCAGGTGTTCAGATACCTGCAGGCAAAAGAGATGAACTCTGATGTGCAAAAACAAATCGACCAGCAATGGCCCCGTCTTTTCTAGTGCTGTCTATTTGGTGGGTAGAACAAATATAAATAGAAAAGGTTCATTTTACTCCCCTCACTAATCCACTTTGTCTCCCTAGCAAAACTTAAACTCAATGTACTCCCTGAACAATTTCAATCGGTCCAATCTACCCCTATGGATATTTATCTTTTCGGTTAATTCACTTATAAATTGAATTTTAAGTTCAGATTTTATGAGTGAATAGAGAACATGATACCTTATGTTAAAAAAATAAATTAAAATTTTTTTCATGCTTATTTTCATAGGTTAGAAAAGATTTAATATAAAATTAATCATAGAGATGCAATTCTACACAAAAAGTAATCATCAAAAACTTATAATTATTTTTCTAGACTAGGGCATCATATTATAAGTCACCTTGCAAAATTTGAACTGAAACTACCACTTGTAAGCGGAGAAATAAAAAGGAAAAATCTCAATAGGGGGTAGATTAGGCCAATTGAAATAGTTTGGGGAAGTGAATTGAGCATAAATTTGTTCAGAGGATTAAACGGATAAAGTGGATTGGTGAGAGAAGTATAATGGATCTTTTTTTTCTAAAATGAATATCTTGCAGCTAACAAAACATCATTCTTTATGTTTATCTTCGTAGCAACATATTGCCTATTATATTTATTGATTCCTTCTTTACGATTATTAAGTCATCATACTCTGCATTCTACTTTTATTTAGTGTAGAGTTAAGATAATAAAATTGGTTGATTTATTGTTTTATTTTAAACAATTAAATTCATTCTAAATTCTAGTAAGTTCTTCTTATTTTTATCTTGTTTATTAATTCCTTTGAAAGAGAAACAAAATCAGGTGCGGTATAATACACGCATATACATAAAATATGTCATACTAATTAAATTGTGTGCTCCTCCAACTAACATTGTTGGGTCGATTTTAATTTTGCGATATTGACTGCTAATGTAGATGTTTATACAAGAAGCCATAGCAACACTTTAACGAGTTAAGTCGAGTGAATAATATTTCAAAACATTCTCATCACCCTTCTATATAACATGATAATCTAGCAAAATAATTATTGAGCTAGAATTCTAGGATTCCATTCATTAACGTACATAAATAAATCTTCAGCCACGACACTTACCTCAATTAAGAACTCATATCCAAATTAAATTTGTGCGTCTAAGTTCAACTGTCGAAGCTAACACAGTACTCATTGCTTTTGGTGAATTATTGTTTCAGTCGTAGATTGTATGTACATCGATGCGATAGGAGGTGTTGATTTAGTTAATCTCGCAACCTGTTTTGGTCTCTCAAAATTCAAAAATTGAAAATGTTCATTAAGATTAATGCGTGTGTATATGTCAATGTGAGTGTGCGCCTATGTTCTGATTTTTTTTAATTTAAAGAAAAAGAGAGACAAAAAACGTCATGTGGCCTTACAAACTACTCCGAGGCGGTCTCATTGGCCTCGAGCTGGATGGAAAAGTATACACATGACTCCTCTGCAGTAGTGCATGAAACAACATGTTAGTGGCCCAACTGCACTCTAAAATTTGACCTACGGATCCTTCTGCCTGGAGACCTGTTTAGTTCTTAAAAAATTTTATACAGTACCCATCATATCGAATATTTGGATATATACATTAAGTATTAAATGTAGTTAAAAATAATTAATTACACAGTCTAACTGATTAGCACGATATGAATCTTTTAAATCTAATTAGTTCATAATTAAATAGTATTTATCAAGTAACAACGAAATATACTACAGTACCGAAACTAATAACTTTTCACCAACTAAACTGGTCATTCTGCCAATTGTCATAATCCATAACGGAGGCTCATATACAGATTGATTTAGGCGAGACCCGGCCGGTCCCTCTAGTCTGTACAGCAGATGAGAACGAGTACATCAGCGCAGAGACCTTCAACGGCCTGGCGATCTTGGCATTTTTTTTTTGAAAAGTATGGCATCTAATTTCAGAGCAAAAAACTTTTTCCACCTGTCCACACGGCGCACATGACGTGACGTGTAGCACAGACCTCGTCACTGGAACGAGCTACACGCGCGGACGCCGGCGCACCGCCCGGCCTCCCGCGGCCGCTGCAGCGGCGACCGCCTCACCTCCGACGTGCCCCGCCGCAGCAGGAGCGCCTCCGCCACGCAGATGTTGAGCATCACGCCCCTCCCGCCGCAGCCCGCGCCGCCGCGGCGGCGCCTCGACCCCGCCGGCGACTCCTCGCGGCGCGGCTTGGTCGGTGGCGACGACCACGCCGCCCACGCCGACGGCACCGCCGCGGACTCCTCCTCCTCCGCTCCCACTGGCACGCCCGCTCTCAAGATCCTCAGCGGCCGCGAGATTAGGGCGCCGACGACGCACGCGTCGACGACCCGGCGCAGCAGCCGCAGCGGCGACGGCCACCGCGTCTTGGCGCGCCGCAGCCGCCCGAACCCCCGCGCCGACGTCGAGGCAAAAAGGCCCGCCAGGCGGCCGAGCCTGACCCCTCGCCCGGCCGGCCGCCGCGACGCCGGGAGCCGCTGGTAGTAGCTCCGGCGGCCCATCCAGCAGGACCGGACGCCCCTGCACACCCGGGAACCGATCGACCCCTCCATGGTTGCTTGCTTTAGCAAGAGAATGGATGGTGTGGCATCTGGCGCTCGCCTGGATGCCCAGCCAGTTCTTGTCTTGGGGGCCAGTTTTGTAGTGTGGGTGTGTGACGTGCGTGTGGCGCATTTGACCGTCTAGAATATCACGTTGAACTAGCACTACTCTAGCAGACGGAATTCTCTCTGTGTGTGTGTGTGTGTGTGTGTGTGTGTGTGTGTGTGTGTGTGTGTGTGTGTGTGTGTGTGTGTGTGTGGAGTGCGCTCTGTGATCCTCGGTCTGCAAGTGACCAAGTGTGCAGTGCAGGGCTTGACCGGAGCCGGTTGCCGTTTGCCTGCCGGAGCAGGTGGGCAAGAACAAGAACAAGACCAAGGCCAGGCCCCCTAACCCTGACGGCACATTGACACTGTGCCAGCGTTGAGTTGACTTGATAGAAGGGGACAGAACCAGATGACCGGGTTTTCAATCAAGCGCCGCGGCAGAGTTGATTTCACCGTGGAGGATGAGAATCCCAGCGCCCGTTTGGGGCACAGCTGTTGCAGACTCAGTCACTGGTCAGTTTAGCACGGGTACGTGTTGGGCCCTGTGAGCTGTGACCCTCTGTCTGCTTCTTGCTCGTGCTAGAACCGTGTAGGGAGAGTGGACATGGAATTGGAAAGGAACCAGGATGCTCGCTGTCGCATAAATAAAATGTTCAGAGAAAAAAGGTATTGATGACCAAAAGTTTTTTTTATAACAATGACCAAAAGGTTGAACACGTTTACTGCACACGAGACAACACAACACCCGGGAGAGGATGTTTTATGGTTACTTGCCCGGTCAGGGAGGGATTCAGGGACACGAGTACACGTAGACACAATCGGTGTCGTACGACATGCCGATGACAAGAAGTAACTCAAGCAGCGCGCACGAGCAGCAGCAGCAGCAACGCCGCGGACGCGAGCGCGGCGGCGAGGAGCGGGCGGGCGCGCCGGGCCGCGCCGGACTTGGACGCGCGCCTGTCCTCCCGCGGGTACACCTCCCCCGCCGGCTGGCCGTACCCGCCCTGCCACGGGTACCCGTACGGCACCGGCGGGTCGTAGTAGTACCCGGTCGCCGGCGGGTAGTACGCGGGGAGCGCCGGCGGCGGCGGCGACGGCGTTGGAGGCGGCGGCGAGGGGACCGGCGGCGGCTGGTGGCGGGACGGCGCCTCTGGCGGGAGCGGGTGCGGGTCCAGGTCGCAGACGCACATGAAGCACTTGCAGTCCTCGTCGATCGGGATGCCCAGCGCCGCCGGGGACGACGACACGGCGACCAGGATCACCGTGATCTTGAGCGGCAGCATTCGGCTCCGGCCTCCTCCGCCTGGCATCCTCATGGTCCTCCCTTCGAAGAGGTCAGCGACTCAGCTGGCGGAATGGTCGAAGGACGGTGGCTCGGTGATCACGGCACCGTGAAATCCATGGCCGTATATAGCCGGGAAGCCGGAGTGCTGGTGCATCTGCATCGCCTAGTTTTTTACATTGCTGGTAGAACAACTGCTCGTTTCTGGGGGTTACCGGTGGCGTGCTCCGCTTCATCGACCCAACCAAATAAACTCTGAATTTGTGTTCACTTTGAGATGGTGCTTAGTTTAATCACTTCAGTTGACTCACTTTTTCCTCTCGATGGGTTACTGACCAACTGACAGAGATAGAGAGAGCTACTTCTATTAAAGCAGAGCATGAAGTCGTTGGCAGCGAAGATGAGTTCAAAAATAGTAATAGCAAGCATGTAAGTGATCGAGAGTAGCTTCTAAAAAACAAATGTCGAAAACACTTTTTTAAATAAAAACATGAAAAACTAGCTAGCTTCAAAATGTTTGACGGCTAACCTTACATGGAGTCGAAATGAACTACAGTAGGGGCAATACTGAATGTTCACTTCTTGTTCCTCCACGGCTCCAACCCGTCCTCCTGACTGTTCTTTTTGCCTCGCTCCTTCCTCTTCTTCCCCATGCGGATCCGTCCCAACTCCCAACTCATTTCTTTGGTCACGCCCTGGTGAAGACGGATGAGTCTCCCCTGCAGTAATTACTGCAGGGGACTCATCCCACTGACCTATGGTTCCCGGTGTAGTGAGGTCCGCATGCTAGTGGCACTGAGTCTCTCTGCAATACTGAAGAAGAACCAGTTCCGGTGAAGATCTGAGTTAAGAAAAGGAAACAATGGATCAAAGATTGTTTAAATCGTTGGCATTAGGGCATTATTTGGATTAGTATTAGTACTAACTGGCATCAAAGTAAGCCTCCGTGGTACTGACTGGTTTAACTACGGAAGTGATTCCAAGAAGTAGTATCCGTAAGAAAGAATATATATATATACTACGATTCAATAATATTGTACATTTATTCGAGTCTTGGCTGCAGGGTTTTAGGTAGGAAAAAAAATATTATTTTCACAGGCTTATGTACGCTTCTTTGATCAATCTGGTTATCCAGAAATAATGTAGTTTTTCATAATAATAAAAAACAAACTGCTCTCCAGATGCTTTTCAAGGCCACCAATCTCACCAGGACATGTGCGATTTTGCAAAAGGAAGAGGATAGAGACTTGATTGCATATGCATGCCGCGCTTTGGAGGTGACGGGGATGGACATCTTTGCGCGGAACGGGTGACAGTTTAGCAATAGATTTTGTGGCTTGTGATTTGCTTACTGTTTATCTCTTAAAATTTATAATAAGAACAAGATATATCTCTTTGATGTAGAGGCTGGGATATTTTCTTAATATTCCTTTATCTAAAAAAATACTACCATTCAATATACACATATACGATTCTTATCCTATCTTGCACATACTATCTCCGTTATTTTTAGGTTCGCTCGAAGATGTTAAAAATTACTGTATAAAGATTAAAAACATAAAAGTAATATGTAACTTTTTTATATTGAAAAACAATTATTTTTAAAGATATTATTGATAAAAAATAAAAATATTTAATTTTGACTAATTCTAAAAGTTACTATTTAATGAAAGATTTAGCCACTACAAATTGAACATTTTGATCAGTACCGGTATGCTCAACAAACCCATGCCATTTCAACGCCAAACAATCACGACGAAGCCACTTTTTAGACAATCTAATTGCATATATTTTTCATTTGACTGAATTTGTTCTTTAGGCTTCAAAAGTTTCAGGGCTCAGATTCCAGCGAGTCGAAACGGAGGAGTACTAGATTAGGGGCAAACAGGGCCTCAGAATACTTCCAAGTGTAGCATGCCAATCACTGATGGAGAGCAGAGCTCCAATACCCACACGTCGTCAAACCTTTCAAGGCCTTGTTTGGTGAAAACTTTTTGACATTTGGCCACTAATTAGAGATACAAAACAATTTTTATAATTATGGTACTGTAGCATATGCATGATTAGAGACGGTTACTATAGCATCACTATAGCCAATCATAGTGAAACTTGGCTCATTAAATTCGTCTAAAAAAATTACACTCATTCGTGAAAAAATTTCACAAATAAATTTCATTTAGTACTCCATACATATATTCATTTTTTTTGAAAAAAATTTCAGAGTTGTAACCAAACATGGCCCAAATTGCCTCACCAAGCACACGTAATACAAGCTATCACAAAGGCAACATCAGGTGCTCGCCATATGTACAGCGTTGATGCTTGCTAGGCTAGGAGACGGCTACATTGACAGACCACAAACACAAAAAGAAAAATCCTTTTTATTAGCTGCTCAGTGAGTGGCGCCAGATTCTGTTCTATCCCTTTTTGTCCTAGCTAGAATCATTTCCACCTTCCCCAAAATGAGTTGGTCGAGCGGACGACGACGACGCCCCTCATTGGCCTCTCTGCACCGTCCATTTCAAGAGCTGCTGCCATGGACATTCCCTCCCCATGGCGCTGAATGTGCACGGGTGCAGAAGCTGCTGCTCTTCTGCGGATCTCTGAACCTGGCTCTGGAGCGCGGCCGTCACCGGGAGAACGCCGTCCGGCTGAAGCACGCCGAGCCGCCGACCCCCTGGGGATGCAAGCGCGCGGAGGCGCCGGTCGACTCCGCGGCGCCCGGCTCGCCGAAGGGCGGCGCGGTGCCGGCGAAGAAGCCGCTGGGCTCCGGCTGGGGGGCGGCGAAGTCCTGGATCATCACGTCCAGCATGGATTGGAGCTCGCCCAGGCTGTACACGGGCTCCTGCACGACCGGGAAGAAGAACAAGAAACGATCCGTCAGTTGTCGATCGATGCTGCACTAGATTAGGGCAGCTTTGCCCATGAATGTGAGGTGGCAATGGCATGAACTGATGAACACGAGGTGGTTACCTCTCTGCCGACGGTGGCCATGAGCGAGATCATCTCCTGGAGGAAGTCGTGGAATCCCTGGAAGTACAGAAAGCACATGGTTAAATCCTCGTCCTGCGGTGCAGCAGCAGCAGGGGAGCCTGAAAAATCGAGCAATTCGCGGCGAAGAGCCATGGATGGGGATTGAGTGGGTCGTGCTCACCTCCACGTCCTCCTGGTCGTCGTCGAGCGGGTCGTACATCCCGGCGTCGTAGAGCGCCCTCCTCTTCTCGTCCGACAGCACTGCACGCGCGCGATCGACACGGGCAAAGCGGAGTTCGTGTCAGCAATCCAAATGCTCATCGGCAGGCACCCGAGGCGGCGGAATGGCAGAGCAAGACAGGGGATCGGACAGGGAGAGATTTTTTGGACTCTGAATTCTGGAATGGCTCACCTTGGTAGGCCTCGTGTATCTGCTGGAACCTGGTCTTGGCCTCCTCCGCGCGCGCCGGGTCCGCCGCCGCCGCGCGGCCGCGGGCGATCTTGTCCGGGTGCCACCTCTGCAGAAACCAAGCGCGTCATGCTCTGTTCCCTGTCCTCCCGGGGGGGCGAACCAAAACCGAAGCGAGAGGAGCAAGTGGTTAGTTACTCACCATGGCCAGGCGGTGGTAGGCGGCGCGTATCTCGGCGGCGGAGGCGCCCGGGCGGACGCCGAGCACGGCGTAGTACGACGACGACCGCGCCGGGGGCTGCATCCTCCTCCCCTGCGCCCCGCTGCTCATCGCCGGCTCGCTCCGGGCGCCGGCACGAACCTGGCTGCTTATCCTCCCCAAATCACACGACTCTGGGCGCTTTGGCCTTCCTCCTCCTCGGCGCTTCGACCTCTTTCCTTCCTCCTTCCCGTCGTGTCCTCACGGGCTGCTGCTAGAGCATCTGCTGTACGGCAGGTACCCGGGATGGTGGCGGAGCTGACGGCGATGGCGACGAGCGAGGGAAAGCGGCGGGGGCGGACAGGCTGTATATATAACGAGGGCCGGTGGCACGGGAAAATATCTCGGGGCGAGGGTGAGATTGATGGGAGCCAGCGGGTTGGGAGAAAGGAGGAGAGGATAGACGAAGCCTTGCGAAGCGCGGGAAGACAAGGGAAGAGATGGGGAGGGCTAGCTGTTGGAATGAAAAATATCTGGAATCCTGAACGTTCTGGAGAGGCCGGAAAAGCCCGGTCCGTCTCCCTCTCTTTTCCGCGGGCGGGCCGAGATATTTTGGGCGGTCCAGGGTTGGTTGTGTGGCTCCTGCGCCCGCCGGCCTGTGGGCTCGCCTGCTTGGGCTCGCCCGGCCTTGGGGTTGGAATCTTCATTCAGATAGTCCATCCATCCAGTCCACCATGTGAGGCCCTGTTTAGTTTTCAAAAAAAATTCCTACAGTATTCGTCTTATCAAATTTTTCGACACATGCATGGAGCATTAAATGCAGTTGAAAAAATAACTAATTACACAGTCTAACTGATTAGCACGAGATGAATTTTTTAAGCCTAATTAATCCATGATTGGACATTATTTGTCAAGTAACAACAGAATGTGCTACAGTATCAAAATCCAAACTTTTTCACAAACTAAACACAGCCTGAATCTATCCATTCTATCTATTATTTTATTTAGGATATTATTATTCTACAGTTTCTACACTATTATGTATCTCTAGGATGACTCTGTTGCTGTAAGTTTGGATGCTTTTCACGGCACGCAAAGCCGATTCCCCCGTTGCGCAGTTGGAATTGGCATTCTCGGCCATGTTTTGTTACAAGTCACATCACAATTTCACAAAAAGACGAATATTCGCATGGAGTATTAAATGAAGTCTATTTGCAAAAAAAATTCAGGGATGAGTGTAACTTTTCGAGACGAATCTAATGACTCAAGTTCCGTCTTGATTAGCTACAGTGATGCTACAGTGGCCGCGCTCAATTATTCACTAATTGTACGGTCAAAGGTCTCATTAGTTAGAATAACTGCTACGGTACCATAGTTGTGAAAATAATTTTGTAATTAGATTTTATTTAATACTCTTAATTGGTGATCAAAGTACCAAAAAGTTTTTTTTTCACCTGTAAACCAAACACGGCCCTCGATCGGCGTTCGCGTCGTGGCTTACGCACGCGCAGCTGCAGCGCTGCTCCAATCCTACATGACAGTCTAGACGAGGGCAGTTTCTTCGGAACAGAAACGACGAGGGCCGGAACGGCCGCGCCATCCATGCTCGCGTTCCAGGCCGGTCTGGCCGCGGACAGCCGCCGGTGGCTAGCGCGCAGTCATGGGGGCGCGCGGCCGTTCCCGTTACAACCGCGTCGACGCGTGTCGGGCGCGCGCGGGCGGATCCCCCGCCCGGCTGCCACGACGCCACCCCTGCCGTTTCCGAGATGGGGGATCGACGGCGGCGCACCGGCCGGGCCGGAAGACCACTTTTGGCGAATCGTCTGGGCGCTTCTCCGCTGCGAGCGGAGCACGTCCGCCGTCCGGTGAGGTAGTACACGGGTGCGCGTACGCGGCCGCCAGGTGAAAATATCAGGGAGGCCGGCCGGAGGCGGAATCTCTCGCGGGTCGGCACGTGTGGGGGGCGGCCGTTAAAAGTCAGCCAGGGAGCATCGGCATCTGTTCCAGAGAAATTTCACGAATCGGAACTCGTTTTCTCCTCTGCTCTTGGATCTCGGCCAGGCATTGCATGTACAGCTACTGGAAGTAGAAGAAGGCTAGGGTATGGCACGTGCGCATAAGATGCCAAAAGAAGAAAAAAAAATCTACTGCACGTTTATGATAATGGCTGTGTTCAGTTCCCACAAAATTTCCAAACTTTCCATCACATCTCCATCACATCGAAACATTAAATATAGCAAATGACCCATGCATGGAGTACTAAATGTAGATAAATAAAAAACTAATTGCATAGTTTTGATGTACGTTGCGAGACGAATCTTTTGAGTCTAGTTAGATCATAATAGGACAATATTTACCACAAACAAACGAAAAGTGCTACAGTGTGCTACTATGTATTTTTCAGCGCTACAGTGTATTTTTAGCGCTACAGTGCTTTTTGAGGGAATAGCTTTGTAGAGTTCTCTACACAAAGTTCTAGCTTGCGCGGAGCACACGACAGTATCGATGTCTTATTTTGTGTATGAATGATTGGGTTAAATTATATTATACGATAAGACTGTTGACGATCAAAATTGGCACTAGACAGTACCGACCGGTGTGACCGGTGCGCCCGAGCGGTCTGACCAGTCTGGCACTATAGTTGGTTCGGCAAAGGCCGACCGGTCTGACCGGTCTTAGAGGAGTCCGAGTACAACTAGGAATTTTCATAAATTTAGATCTTGTAATAGTATTTCTTTCGGGATAAGTCCGCCCACTCCATAAATATAAAGGGTCACGGCCGGTTGAGGCATCGATCAAATAATACAACTTTTATTTTTTTATCTTTTTTTTGTCCTAACTTTTTCAATCTACTACTTGATGTTCCTACTTTGTTTCTACGTCGATTGATGGCGTTCTAGGTGGCTTGCCGACCCTAGAACAACCCTGTGTGCGCCTGCCTCGACGTGTCCTTCTCGGGCGACGTTCGTTGGTTTCGCCGCCGGTCTGCCTGGCGACAACCGGTCTGACCGGTATACCAGACCGGTCTGAGTTTCGGCGCTGCGTCGTGCCATCGCTCGCTGCGCGTTCGAGCGCTTTTGTGTTGGCCTTAGTTCTATCCCAATATACTTTTTGGAGACTCCGCTCGGAATCAGAAAAATAAATCGGCTGCCATGGCCGTTATTCCTAAACCTGGCGAAATTGATGCTTTCAACATCAAGATGCCGACTGTTCAGCAACTTCCGGCCGAGCATCAGAAGGTTCTTGATGACATCCAAAAGAAGATCAGAGAAGAGAAAAAGATCCAGAGAATAGAAGAGGAAGCCATGAAGCAATACATCTCACATGTCGCGACCCCCGTTTACACAGGAGCCACATGTGGTACAATTCTAGTCCCAAGAGGCTGGTACTCAGCATCGCAACTCAGCATCGTGATGTCCCACGCCACTGGCAAGTCGGGTGCGGACGCGATGACTACGGGTAGACTTCTCTGGCGATCTGTAAACGCAGGCAAGAGTGAGTACAAAAGTACTCAGCAAGTCCAACCCCGCCCTACGGAGGGGGGGGGATAAAAGTTCATGCATAATGGATAATGGAGTACAAGAAATTGACTAAGGTTTATTTTGCGAAAAGCAGATTTTTATCCATGCAAGGTTAAGTTTGTAAAGGCATTTTAGCAAAAAAGTAATATGATCATATTTATGACTATATATAAAAAGAAGTGAGTCCAAATTTTAATACTACCGGACACTCCGTCCGCAGTAGCCCACGACACTCTTGCCGGACATTTCCAAAATCAGACTCAAATCCCATTTTATCAAAAAGATTTTAAAAGCTCTAAAACCGGCTGTCTAGTTCAAGAGCTCTTGACCGTGAGCACGGCTATTCGAATAGTTTTACACTCCTGCAGAAGTTGTACACTTTACCCATACGACATGTTTAGCTTTGATGTCAGCGCGTAACTAGCGCGCATATACACAATTCCTTAGATCTGTCGGCAAACTAATATGACAAAGCCGTTACATCAGCCGGACCCAAAATATTCTACATGACAGACTTTAGGAGCGCCTCGCCTCCATAGATCTGACCGGGTTAACTACCCCAACACCGACGAGCTCCTCAAGCGCTCGGTCGGTAGCATCTTCTCGGACCGACTGACTTAATAAGCTAAGGCCAGTGCCCATTTAGCCGTATGGTTGCACTGTAATACTTGACTAAAATCCTGCCAATTATCGGTTCTTAATCGAGACAAGGCGGACAACTACAAGACCGAACCACACAGGCTCGAGTCAAATCTCCAGTAGTCCCACACATGGACCCTATTCCGCCCCATCTCTGGGTAATCACCATCATCATCATCATCATGTTCATTATACTTTATAAATTTAACTCACATCTTTTAAAACAACCATCCCATTTTTTCTCATTTGTAAATAATTGCAATTGATAAATAACAATGAGTAATATTGCATAAATAAATCCTAAGCATGCTAGTATTATTTATCAAGACATTCATCTAAACAGAGCTAATCATGTTTAGTGATAAATCTTAGATTGTCAAGAAATAATCACGATTTAAATAATAGCAAGGTATGGCATTTCAATTGGGTATTTAACTACAACAAGCAGTAAAATATTTCAAGGTTTCATATACCAATTGAATGCAGTTTTAAATAGTCTTTTACGGGTTGTGTTTAAAAACTGGGATAAATATGATCAAAAGGGAAAAGGTTGGACTTGCCTTCGCTTAACAAACCGATAGATCAACTCGCGGTACGCGTTTCGCTTTCCGGCTCGCGGTACTAGTCCTCGTGCTCGCGGTGCGTACTCCGGGCTTCTGCTTGCGCTACGAACTTCCTATCTCGCGGCACCGGACTCCAAGCTTCTTTTTGTCGTCGTTCGCGATCTCTCGGCGACTACTACGCGGCACAAATCAAACAAACAAAGCATCCATAAATATAAACCGAACTCCAAAAACTATAAAATTAACAAAGATAGTTAAAACTTGATTTTAGATAACTTTAGGAAGAAGAATCGGGCCAAGCTCGTCAGGATGAGAAAGCGATGAGCAATGGCGAAAAAGATAGTGCAAGTGAGCTCGGGTTGGAAAGATAGCCGGGTTGGTCGGAAATAAGTTGGGAGTGATGGAGGAGCTACGCGAATGCGCCTTTTATAGACCAAGAGGAGGCAGTGGCCGACAGCGGCGTGACGGGGTACTGGTGCAAGAACAGAGACAACGCTATAGCGAGGAGCAGCGTTGTCGACACACATGCAACGAGACAGCAAAGCCGGCGGGGCGGCAAAGCATCATGGTGCCACAGTGCGGAGCGGCGCCGAAAGCTGCCAGACAGAGATGTGCGGTCTCATTGTGAGGCCAGAGTGTCGCAACGTGCGTGAGTGCGGTTTGCACGTGTTGCTCGTTCAGCGAAAGGGAGCGGCACCACGAGGGGCACCCTGAGCAGGATGTCGGCACGCGGCGGCAAGTCGTCAACATTTCATCTGGCGAACGGCTCGACGTCGGTTACACCGAATGAAAGCGTGCCATGTGCAAAGTGCTAACCACATCAGCCAACAAACAGAAGTAAAGCCACTATTTGATAGAGCACGATTTTAGATGATTTGTGGAAAAAGAAATCGTGGAATCGGAGTTCATATGTGTGAGATATTGAGTTTGGAAGATTAGCTGTTAATAAATTCCGAAAATAAAATTGATTTGGATTAGATGCTTAGTCTGATGCTTTGCACGTGATGGGAGGCTTTGATTATCAGTGTACTGGACTAAAAAGAAAACAGAGCACGACAACACAGAGAGAGAGATAGAGGAGTGTATTTCGGCTTTTTTTTTTGTAAAGGAAAACGGCCACTTTGCATCCATGATTACAGCTCTTGCTTGCTTTCTGGTGGGAGAAAACACAGAGAAGAAGAAAGGGTTGAGCTGCTGCGAGAACAAACAGGAACTAGAGTTCGGTGAGACTCGAGAGATGCGGTGACGGGTGAGTCATAGCTCTGGCAAGGACAAAGTGTTGAGACAGCAAAGCCGCTCGCAAAGAACAGATATCTTGAGACCGCGGTGGTCTACGGTGAGCACACAGCCTGTGCCCGCTAAGGGCTGGCCGCGACGCGCACGCGACGCCGTGGTGTCGGCGCGCGGCCGCCACGCATACCGAAACCGTGGCGAGGCTACGGCAAGACAAAGGCGCTAGGCAAGGGTAAAGGCTCGGCCTTTGGGCATAGGAGCGGCAAGCGCGTGCACGGGCACTCGGCATCGCCGAGGCCGTATCACGGCCGCGACGCTCGCGGTGCTCTGGCGTAGCCGGGCCGCGGGCAGGACGGCAAGGTTTTGGCCTGAGTTTTACTAGGGAACACGATGTGGCGAGTTAAGCTAGCACCTTTCAGCGGTTTGGCCAGGCATGGCGAGCTCGTCGGGAGGACGTTGGAGTTAAGCTAACACGTGCTGGGGGTGCTTGGTCTGCAGCACGCGCACACGTGCTGGTGTAGCCAAAGGTCAAGGAGGCAAGCTATCTCATGTTCAAAGCATGGCACAATTTGGTCTCAAGATAGCATCCTCCCCAAGAACACGGGACGGAGGTCCTAGGCTCTACGGAGGGGTCATCGGTGGCCGTAGCTCACGTCGGCAGCACTAGAACGTTGAGAGCGGGATTGGCTAGGTCGTTGGCGAGGTCGGGGCTACGGCTCGCGGTACTGCTCGTTGTGCCGTCGGCAACTCGACGTTGGCGTCCGTGTCGGCATCGTCCTCTTCGCGCTCGTGGCCGCCGTCTTCGTCGTTTGTGGCAGCGCAGCTCTCGAGCTGATGGCCTGGTCGAGCAAGGAGGAGCAGAGGGAAACGGGCGCACCGTGGGTCGACGGTGTAGGCGTGGCCGGCGTGGTGTGGACTCGCGGATCGACGTTGACTTGGCTGGGCATCTCGTGAAACATGTTGTAGGCGAGGCGGCCGCTTGGGCCCTCCACAGCGTGGTAGTGGTGCCTGAAAAATATGTGGACCCCATAACTTGAATGAGAACCGAAGCTTGGAGGGCTGTAGCGTGTGAAATTTCTGGCACCGAAGCTATCTATAGTATTGCGGGGCCTACCTAAAATAAAATACACGGCGCACTCATTATTATCCTATCTATTCTGGCCACGGAAGAGGGTACATCGGCAACATCCATGAGTAAATCTATCGTTGTTTAATATTTGGCACCGGAGCCTGTTGTTGCCTCGCATCCAGTTTTTGTAGCACCACTTGAAGTTAGCATTGCTTGCTGCAGCGTGCAAAGTGAAGCTTAAATTCTCTCTCTTCTCTACAAGCATCACTCTAGCAACACCTTGTGGAGGTAGCTTGTTTGGATTCGGAGCAGAAAGATCAGGAAGGAGGTGACGTGGGGGAAAAAGAAATGGAGGTGGCATTAAAGAGGAGCTCAGGCTTGCTGTGTGTGCGTGAGCGTGCACCGACGGAGAGAGAAAGAGAGAGTTAAGGCCCCGTTTGGCAGGGCTTTGGTCCGGCTCTGGCTCCTCAGATGGAGCGGCTTTTCTGGTGGAGTTGGAGCCGTTTTAGAAAATGTTTGGCAAAACAGCTCCACTTGTTAGATTGATATGTAAGCCGCGTGAAGCCACGATTTCATGGCTTCACCTTGCCTGTGTAAGCCGCCGACGGCTTCAGAACCGGCTTCACGTGTGAAGCCGGTTCTGAAACAAACGTTTAGGAGGGCTTCACGTGAAGCCGCTCGTGAAGCCCTCCCAAGAGCCATGCCAAACGGGGCCTAAATGTGTGCTGCGCTCTGCTGCTGCCTAAGCTGTGACATTTAGTCCACTAACGGAGAGAGGATGGTGAGAGAGACTAGAGAGATAAAAAGAAAAAAAGATAGTGATTTGATGATGGTTGTTTGAAAGAAATTAGATAACTTAAACTTGTGAGGGATTTTTCATGCAAAGGAAGATGAGCTCAACAATATTTAAATTATATTTTTTGAAATTAAATTTTAAATTCAAACAATTTTTTATTTGTGTGAGATTTTGGGCTGTTACATCACACTTCTCCATCAACGTCAAGAGAAGGTCACAACGGATGCCGTCTTCGATGCTTCACAATTTGAGGTAAAATTTGATGAGGATAAACCGTCTGCTCTTGATTCAGAAATAACTAATATGATAGATAGTGTTGTTGCTTCTCATGTAAATAATAAGTTGGAATTTATTGATCAAAATATGCATGATATGTTTGATGATCGTTTTAGGCGAATTGAAATACATCTTGGTATGAAGTCTGTCGGTAATAATGCGTCTACATCTAATACCGATAAGATAATGTGTGGTTCGGCAATTCCAACTAATAATACTATTGTGACTAATTCGGCTAATCAGCATAGCCGAATTAATTATAATGCATCACCTAATGCTAATGTGCCATATGGGGCAGCAAGTTCGTTGCGACATTCGCCGAACTTTGCTCAATCTAGTAGTACACCGATCACTAATCGGCCTAATGCCGATGATGTTGGATCATGTAGTATTAAGGAAGAGGTGATTAAATTATTTCGACAAACTTTTGGTATAGAACCTAAACTCAAATGCCGATCTTATCAAATACCATATACTGAGAATTACGATTATGTTGCATATCCTCAAGGGTTTAAAATTCCTGAATTTGTTAAATTCACTGATGATGATAGTAGAACTACATTGGAGCATATATGCCAATTTATTATACAATGTGGTGAAGCTAGCACTAATGATATTTACAAATTGAGGTTATTTTCTTTATCTCTATCGGGTGCTGCATTTACTTGGTTTATTTCGTTGCCACCTAATTCAGTTTTCACTTTTGCTTATTTAGAGCAGAAATTCCATGATTATTTCTTTACTGGTGAAACTGAATTGAAATTGTCACATCTTACATCGATTAAGCAAAAGATACATGAAGGTGTTTCTGAGTATATTAGAAGATTTAGAGATTCTAGAAACTGATGCTATAGTTTAACAATTTCTGATAGAGATTTAGCTGATCTAGCTTTTGCTGGTTTACTTGATTTTCATAAAGAAAAGCTAAAGGGATAAGAATATCTAGATGTTAGTAAAGTCTTACAAAAAGCTCTGGCTAATGAAAGCTGAGCTAAAGAGGCTAGATATTCACAAAAGTCTAATGAAAAGACTAATCGTCCCGTTTATGTGCTTGGATGCGATTCCAATTGTTCGTACGATGAAGATAAAGATGTTTATGCTGCTGAGTTTGTTTGACCCTCCAATGATAAACCTTGCATTTGTGGTTCTCTTAAACCGGTTCGCAAAGATCGGCAAGAAAGATTTACTTTTGATGTATCTAAATGCAAAAAAAATATTTGATGAGTTATATAAAAATTGGATACATCAACATGTCACATACTATACCGCCGCTTGAAGAATTAAAACGGCGAGCTTATTGCAAATTTCATAATACGTTCTCTCATGCTACTAATGATTATAACGTACTTCGGAGACAAATTCAATCGGCTGTTAATGAAGGCCGAATAGTTATTCCACAAATGAAAGTGGATCAGAATCCTTTTCCTGTACATACACATATGCTTGAATTGAATAATACCAAAGTGTTAATTCGGCCAAATCAAGCTGAATCGGCAAAAGGAAAAAATATAATTGTTTGTGAAGAGAGATCTGAGCTTTCGAAATCTCACCAGGAAGCTCCAGCAAAGAAGATACCTGAAGATTCATTGAAGAATTCAATAATCGGGGGCAGAAGCAAAAAAAAAGAGCCAAGTCTGCAAAGACCGGTCTGGAAACCAGTCTGACCGGTCACTCTGGGAATTCTGAAAAAATTCCAGAAACAAAAAAGAAGAAAAAGCCGAGTTTTAAAGAACTCTTGGCCAAATATGATAAGAAAGAAGTCATTCAGAAGCAGAGGGGACGGCCAGATAAAGTTAAGGATACAAAGTCATCATCGAAGTCTCAAGAGCAATCGAGTTCGAGCCAAAGTAATTCATTTAATGAACCGATTGCTCCATGGTATTGCTGGTATCCTTATTATATGCCTTTGAATTATAGTAGGATTTACATGCAGTCGTATTATATTTATTATCCTCCTATATATCCAAGTTTTGCTTCATAAAGATCGATTAGCGATAATCTGGTCGAAAATGACATTGATTGCAGCAAAGAGTGTGGGAATGGCATAAAATAAGATTCAAAATATGTACAGCCGAGGTGGTGTCCCTCAGGCTTGTCTCACACCCCAAAGAGGAGGCTGCAACGGATGCGCAAGAAGGAGTCCATGGAACAGCAAGCGGAGGTTATACCAGCAAGGTCGGCGACCATGAAGCAGATATGGAGGCCTAATCAAGTTATTTCGTCATCAGCTTGAGGCCCTGTTTGGGAGTGCGACTGTGATAAGCGCGAGCGGGATAAGCGCAACGCGGCTCGCAGCCGCCCGCTTCTGCGATTTCTGGCCGTGCAGTTCAAATCTCGCGTTATGGCTTCGCAGGCGGCCGGAACAAGCGCGTAAGAAGCAAAGCGTTTGGCGGGATTTTTTTGTGTTTTTGGCGGATAAGTGCCGCAGACGCGGTCCCAAACACGCCCTGAAGAAAAGCAAGATACGACCGATAAATTGTTATCGACCTTAGCACAAAAAATGACCGATGTATTCATCGTCCTTAGACAATTTTGGTCCAGAAGAGTGTTCTTTGGCACGCAAGCTTTGCCAAAAAAAGGGCGGCATATGTTGACGACCAAAATTGGCATTAGACAGTACCGACCGGTGCGCCCAAGCAGTCTGACTGGTCTGGCGCTGTAGTTGGTCCGGCAAAGACCGACCGGTCTGACCAGTCTTAGAGGAGTCCGAGTAGAACTAGGAATTTTTTTAATAGGATTTCTTACGGGATAAGTCCACCCATCCTATAAATATAAAGGGTCACGGCCGATTGAGGCATCCAATCGATCAAATAATAGAACTTTTATCTTTTATCTTTTCTTTTTGCCCTAGCTTTTCCAATTTACTACTTGTTGTTCCTCCTTCATCTCTACGTCGATTGAGGGCGTTCTAGGCGGCCTGCCGACTCTAGAACAACCCTGCGTGCGCCTACCCCGGCGGGTCCTTCCCGGGTGACGTTCGTTGCTTTCGCCGCCGGTCTGCCCGGCAACAACCGGTCTGATCGGTATACCCGATCGGTCTGAGCATCGGCGCTGCGTCGTGCCGTCGCTAGCTGCGCGTTCGAGTGTTTTTGTGTGTTGGACTGTTGGCCCTAGTTCTGCGCCAACAGAGGCCCGAGCCCGATGAACGTTAATCAACAAATAATTTCTGCAATTTTATGGCTCCATGTCATCATCCATACTTCGCCGTGCGTTTGGAGCCTGTTTGATTTGGTAACACGACGCCATCACGTTGGGGGCGTAAAGCGTCCACGGTCGGATCCAAACCGGTCTTGTCCCCCTTCATGTCATGTCATGGTGTTAGGCACACTCTTAAACCGTTTACTCCTATGTTTTACTAGGAATATTGGCGCGCAAACGCCACGCCCTCAGGGAAGGTGTGTATAGCTTGCACAGTAGGTAAACTGCTATGATCAATGGACAAATCTAATTTGTATCACTGAAAATAAATGTGGTAGTTCTTTGTTTATATAAAGCAGGTGTGTTTACAGTTTCATCAAATTTAATAGATGGCTAATGTAACAGGAAAAATACTACAAATGATCATTTTCCCGTACATTCGTACATAAATATTTTGATTTGAAGCATGAAAAAAGATACATATGACAAACTATCTCGAAGCAGAGACTTTAAGAGACTTTATGCCTTCGATTAGCAACCAACACAACATGTAGAGAGAAAAAATCCTGCAGTAAATGTGAGGTTTTCATGACATATCCTAATTATGAATTATAACACTTCGTAGTAACAACAAAATCAATTAAACTAACTGCAAATACATTCTGGAAAATATATCACAGTCTAAAAAATGATAGTCTCATTTAAATTTGTCCAAGTGATACAGCGGATCATGAATTACCTTTGATGAACCAGCAGCAATGCACATGTAAACTTGTAAAGTTGTAATATACACTCTAATGGAACTGAATCAAATAAGCAAGGATCAAACTATTGTTAGATAAACTTTACTGTATATGCTAATGTCAAACCTCCAACATCAAATTAAACAATGGAGATAAACCTGTTTCAGCAATGGAAAATTCGCCCCTATGTTTTCTGTATTTTGGAACGATAGGGTGCTTCAATCATATAGCAACACAGTGGCAACACCAACTTGTAATGAAAAAACTCAAGATCAAGCAAAAGGAATATGTATATACCTTCCTGACGCAATTTTGCAACCCAACTCTTTTGAACTATAGGAAAGTATCTGATATTTGAGTGGTGCAGGGGAGAAAATGATTGGTAATATTTGTAATGCAGGTTCCTATTTGCCACCGACAATCATATTCAAAGGTCTAAGGCAGAAGTGCAGGAGGAAGCCATTGGAAATAAAATCAGTTGTCAATAGGCCATAAGCACTTCATCTCTTAAAATTATAATGACGACATTACCAAGAACATAAAAATAATGATAATTATGGTGCTGGCATAATGTGACAATTATGGTGCTGGCATCATGATCTCTATCTTGGAGCATTTCAGTTGAATCTATTATGATCAGTAAATATAGCACCTCTCATATGAATAGGCATTGAAGATATGACCACGTCTTTGCAAGCACTCAAGCCCAGGCTGAGACAAATAAGAGGAAGTAAATGCTTATTTATCTTCAAGATAATATTCCAAAAAAATATAATTTGCCAAAAGAAAAAAATTACAACTCTCACGTGACTAAAGCAAGATATGGTGGATCCTAAACTCTGAATGTTATCATGTTGATAGGCCAGTTGAGCCAAAAGCAGTTACATCAAGATCAAAACTGGTCATATCTGGTATCTCACAAAACTGCATGGACTTGAGATATGCACATCACATTTACTCTTTATGACAGCCAAATGTATAAAAAAGAGTAGAATCAGCAATGCAATTTGATAAAACATAAGGTACAGATATGCATCTTAATAGATACAGGAAGGTGCATGAGATGTTTAAGAGCTATAGATTTATAATAATAACTTTATATATTCTTAAAAAGCTACCGTCGGTAATATAACTACTCAAAAATAATGGACAAATATCATTCAGATAGCAGGAAGGGAAAGTAAACATAAAGTGTCAAAATGAAAATATAAATGTATATACAGAGAGAACTAACCTTGAATTTTTGAAAGAAGTTGTACAATCAAAAATAAGTTCCTGCATAGGAAAGAAAGAAAAACAAAATGGACTCCAACATTTAAATCTAGCTGGCAATCTGTGACAAATCTAAATTATGTTACCGCACCGGCTAAATTTTACGGCAAATATGAAAAGGAAGCAGCTTTCAGTTCTATACATCTCCTTGCCTTGTACATGCACATTGATGTATGCTAAGTTAAACTTGCAAGTTTGTATGAGATTCACAATCTTTAATTATTAAATGCTAATATGCAATATCATATTGGCTTAACATGAAACAATAATTAGAACACCTCAATGGTCAATCTGTGAGGAATTTTGGCCTTACCAAACTACAGAAACCCAGCAAGGTCGCATTCTTTAGAATGCCGACCTTTCCAATGACATCAAACTGAACTTTTTAAAATCGAAATAGAATTCAGTCATGTGTTTAATTTGACAATGTCCAGGAACATAGCCTTAGCAAATAATCCACTTCTGCAGGCCCTAACATGCCCACATGCACTGAACAACATGTAAGAAACAAAACATATCTCAGGAAGAAACAGAGCTATAGTGGTGCTCCCCCAATTGTTCTTAAAAGAAACTGATATATGCTGAAAAGCAACCAAGATGGCAATATTTAGGCATATTTTCAGGCTTCAATTAGAAGGCACACATATATTTATATTTTGTAACATGGTTGTGAATATAAATGATCAGAATATGCCATGCTTAAAACGATGCAGAAACAGGAAAAAATCTCATGATTTCATTTGATTTATGTAACAAAATCAATCTTAAATTTTCAATTTACATGGTGTTTCATCAAAATTTAGCTACATCGTTCTTCATCATAAATTTTGGATGGGAGGACCGATGAAGTTTATGAACAGAGAAATGGTAGTCATTAGTTTTTTTTGAAATCACAGGATGCACAGGTAGCCAATATATGACTAACACGATAATACAAATCGGTCAAAGGAAATATGAAGTATATGTAAAGTTTAAAGCAATAATCAAGCAATCAATTTAAATACACCTAGCTAAATGTGATGGAACCCGGGAGCTTAGAGAGAGAGAGAGAGAGGGAGGAGGGATAAAATAATCATATGAGCCCAGCAAATGGGGATGGCGTTGGAGCTCCATTGATCTAGCCATCCAGGCATCAAAGATCAGATGGGATCCTGGATCAGAGAGAGAGAGAGAGAGAGACCTGAGGGGAAAAGCCACCGGCAAGACAACCACGCAGCGGCGTGCTTGGACAGGGACGACGCCAACCTCGGGGCAGGGGCACCATCTCTGATCCGACTCCGAGCAGTCCCTCCACGAGGGTGTAAGCATCTAGGCCCTCAAGGTATGTTTCGGTGATTAATGACAACCATTATTGTGACTAATGAGTTTGTGCAGCTTAATAGATCATTATTGCTCATTTGGTCATATGACAAAAGAGGCCCCTCAATTTCGTTATCCAAAAAGGCGATCTCGGTATTCAATTTATATATATGTCAAGACTAAGGATCTTTCTAGTCCTAAGTGTCATAAGGTTGAGAAGGACACTTAGGTTAGTATATGTTTTATAGTTTTGTAGTGATCGCACTATTAAGAGGGGTTAAGGCTAAGTAACTTGAGCATGGACATGGTCATTTAAAAATGGATGCACACTAACGTCACTCAGGTTTCTAGAAGTTCAAATAAGTGGTTCTCAACTTATATCTCAAGAATATTTGGATTTCATTCAAGACTCAAATCAGAAAAGGCAAAATCAGAAAAAGTCTTTAACACCGGTTTAACCGACGCTCTCAATTTTCTATACGTCGGTTAAACGAAGTTAGCAGAGTCTGGACAAGTCAATACACCGGTTAAACCGACGTGTTTGAATTTAACGTCGGTGCATTAGTCCAGAGTTGGTTTTTCCAGGGTATTTCAAGTTCTATACACCGGTTAAACCGACGATGTTTGAAATGGGACGTCGGTGCAATTGACCAGTGAGATGGTTTTTCCAAGGATTTCAGAAGTTGTACTCACCGGTTAAACCGACGATAGGTTTGAGTTAACATCGGTGTAGTTGTCCAGAGACTTGGTTTTTCAGTTGATCAGTGGACAACTACACTCACCGGTTAAACCGATGATACGTCGGTTAATCTGCCCAAGTTGTAACGGCTAGTTTTCAGAAGGGGCAATTTACATTCATCGGTTAAACCGACGATGACTATTGGAGGTACGTCGGATTAACCGGCGCTACACAGTTTTCTGGCAGCTTTTCTCCAACGGCTCTATTTGTGTGAGCTGCCTATATATACCCCTCCAATGGGTCATTTTGCTACTCTTGACACCAGGCAACATCCAAACACTCATACTATAGTCAAGAGCTACCTTGAGCTTCATCTTTCATATACTTGTTCATTCAATCAATCAAGAAGCAAGATTAAGGACTTGAGTAGAGAGAAGCTTGTGTGCATCCGCTCTTGGTGATCGGTTCTTGCTCAAGTGAAGGCCTTAGCTTGTTACTCTTGGTGATTGGCATCACCTAGGCGATCTTGGTGATCGAGGTGTTTCTCGCGAAGCTTGCCAAGGATTGTGGGAGCCCGGAGAAGAAGATTGTACGTGGCTTGATCTCCACCACGCCGGGATGGTGAACGGAGACTCTTAGTGAGCGCCCTCGTCTCGGTGACTTGGGAGGTGACAAGACTCTTTGTGAGTGTCACAACGTGGATTAGGGGTGTGTGCCAACACATCGATACCACGGGAAAAAATCCGGTCGTCTCTTGTCCACTCTCTTTATTCAAACATTTTCTTTCATGCAATTTATTCATGTGCTTGACTTAGAGATCATAACTTAGCTCTACCTTGCTAGGCTTTACTTCTCTTTTTATCTCTCTTTGCTTGTGTAGGTAGCTTAGTTATCCGGTTGGTGAATTGGTGCCTTACTAGCCTTGCATAGGTTAAGGTTGCTTTACTTTGTTTTAGAAATTGAAAAAGGCCCAATTCACCCCCCCTCTTGGTCCATCGATCCTTACAGAGGGCCATGATGGTGGTAGCACCGATGGTGTGCGGAGAAGGTGACGGCTGACCGGCGCCCACCAGAGCCATCGTCGCGCCCGGGCCGCTTTGCGAGGTCACATGTGGGGGGTGGATGGGGGAGTCTCACCGGGACATCATGCTGAACCTCGGGTGGAGGGACGGAGAAGGCGAGGGATTGTGAGAGGCTCGTCCAACAGGAGCAGCGAGAAGAGAAGAAGCCAATGGCGGGCTGATTGATGGGTCTCCTGTCATCGATTTGGTGCACAGGCAAGGAGCCAAGGACGACATTCCTGGGCAGCGTAGCAAGCAAGCGGTGGCTGCCTGCCTGTCATGCGCGTAAGGTGCACGCGAGCGGCGGAGTTTGCTTCATGGCGACACGCTTGGGGCCTCCGCACGGTAACTTTTTTATCTTTCACGACAATGGCTTTGTTTGGTTCTATGCCAAGATCCTTAGCACACGATTCCCGAGAAGAAAATCTCGCATGCATGGAGTACTTAATGAAGTCTATTTGCAAAATCATTTTGAAAATAGATGTAATTTTTCGCGATGAATCTAATGACAGTAATTAATTGATAATTGGCTACAGTGATGCTATAGTAACTATCCTCTAATCACACGATCAAAGATCTTATTAGATTCTTCAGTGTTCCTAGCGCAAGGATTGTGGAGTTCGTTTTGCAAACTGCATTTATTTGATAACTCTAATTATTGGTCAAATTTGTTAGGGTTCCTAGTGTAGCACAAACCAAATAGGGCCAAGAGTCACACGCGGCGCAACAAGACTGGCGAAGCAGCCGAGAGACTCCTGAAGGCCTCCTTTTGGTTCAACTATATAAGTTTACATATTCTATTTTTCGAAGACACTAACGTAGCTACTCGGCTCCTCCCACCTGCATTTTTCTAAAATTAGTTTCTGAAAGTTTCATAGAGAGTTTTATGACATTAAATTCTATGCCGCATCATCAATTTTGTTGGCAAGACAAGAAGAGAGAACGGACAAGTTTTATCCCATCAAACACACTTGACATAGTTACTTAATTTTCAATTTTGATAACTGTGTTATGAAACTGTGCACTCAAACAGGCCTAAGACAACTCTACGCACCATATAGTGACTTAGCTCCTCCCATCTGCGTACCTCTATATATGATCCAACAAGAGTATGTGCATGGAATATAATGCTAAAATAAATTTATTCTCAGCCATATTGCATTAAGGATTTGCAAAGCTAATTTAATATTGTACATGTTGGTTTTTTTTCCCTCTAATTTGGTTAAAGTTAGAAAAGATATATTTAAGATAAAACTAAAACGATCATTTTGAAACAGGGGAGTATTTGATTATTTGCATCGTGCTTTTATTTTTAGGAAAAAGTCCATTTTTAGCCATCGAAGTATTGGGCGGGTTTGTTTTCGACCATCGAACTGTGAAACCAAGAATCTTTGACCATGGAACTGTGTAAACCGGTTAAACATGACCACTGAGCTGGTTTGGCTCCTTTTTGACTGGTTTTGACCACCACGCTGGATCCAGTCGCCATATCACCGTGCTGACTCAGCAATAGGCCCACACGTCAGGTCGCCTCCGCCCTTATCTATCCACGGGCGGCTGCGTGCGGCTGTAAAGCGGCGGCGCTAGGGTTAGAGAGGAGGCGGAGACTTCACAGCCGGAGTGGAGGACTGCGGCGTGGAGCGGCGGCGCTAGGGTTAGAGAGGAGGTGGGGACTGAGTGCGGCGTTGGAGTGGAGTAGGTGGGGACCGAGCGGCATGGCAAGCTCGTGGAGCTCCAGCAGCTCGATGGATCCGGGAGGAAGAAGGGGGGAGGGATCATCCGCTCCCATCCCGTACAGGGAGGGGCCTCTGGAGTACTCGCCGCCGACGATGTGCAAGTGCTTGAAGAAGGCGGCGCGGTGGATTTCTTGGAGCAACGATAACCTAGGCCGACATTACTTCACGTGTTATCATCGCCGGGTGAGTACATTGTTTCAATTTCTTGGCGATTTGTTGATTTCCGTTGAGATTTGGGGTCTTGTTTGATTTGGGAGTCCAAATTCGTCCACAGGAGGGCGGATGCAACTTTTGGTGCTGGTTTGATCCACGACCTTCTCCATTCCTCCGTGAGCTGCTTGTGGATTTACGTGACACGGTATGGGCATTGAAGAGGCAAAACAGAGAGTTGATGAACCAGCTTGCTGATGCAGCAGTGACGGTCGAGGAACACAAGGGAGATGTTACTGTATTGAGAGCAGAGATGGAAGCACTTGCAAAAGAAAAGGAAGAAGGGAGTGATGTTCTAAGGATTAGACTTTCCAGAGTGGAGAAGGAATTAGCAGTGTACAAGGTCATGGTGAAGTGATGTGTTGTTTTTGTGCTAGGAATAGTTATGAACAAGTGGTTGCTCGGTTGAGAAATTAGATGTGGTCAAGTGATTGGCATGTAACCAATGTTCAGCATCTTGTTTGTAAGATGACTACACCTAAATCATTATGAATGAAGTTGTACATTATTTGCTTATGAAATGGATACAATATTCCTAGGAATTCCATATTCGTACATGTTAATGGAAATTGATACTTGGGTTGCACATAAATCATTGGAAACACACATTGTCAAGTTCAAACACAACTAAAAATCAAGTTCACACAGAGCTGAAAACCAAGTTCACAGACACAGAATTTAGGACCCAACAACTAAAGTTCCCACAAGTAGTAGCCATTAGTTTGGCATTACAACTGAGATTAACCAACACACAACTAAGATTAAAGTTGACACACACAATGCATGGTACTTCAGTCAGCTTCACTAGGACCTTTGAGAAGTAATTTTGGGGCTGCTGCTGATCTTCTCACTTGAAGCTTCTTCCTGGTAGGTTCTTGGGCTCTAACTTCTGCTTGTGCCTTTCCAGAGGCCACATTGATAGTGACACTACAGCTGGCTTGGGACATAGGTACATTGGCATGTAAAGTCATGTCAGCTTTGCCAGAAGATGTTGTTTGCACTCTAGCTTTGGCCAATGATCTGATAACTGTTGTAGAGCCATTTCCCTGCAAGAACACACAAATATCATTATAGATCATCAAGGTGATAGGGATGCAATATACTAAAATTATGTGTACATACATCAGTAGCCTTCCTCTTCTTAGAAGCAGCTGAGATAGTGCTTTGCTGAGTGGTGGAGAACACCAACGATGGTTCAGGATTAGCATTAGACGAGAAGTTTGCAGGGGCAGAGCTGCTATGTGCATTGACTGATGGTGCTCCAGTTTCTTTTGCTGAGGTATTAGTTTGACCATTTCTTTTGTCACAAGTAGATCTATTGTGCCCAACTTGCTTGCATTTCCTACACCTGATGACTGTGCCAACTCTAGACACCCTTGCTGCTTTTGGTTTCTCATTTGGCTCCCTTTTACTCTCCTTCTTGGGCCTTCCAGGCATCTTGATATATCCAGGAGGCTGTAAAGGTTCCCTATCTGACTGAGGCCAACTTTGCATACCTTTTAATGTCATCAAGCAGTGGCTGTATGTTTTCTTGAATTCTTCAACTGTGAAACATCTTGCAATATAGTCATCAAGTGTATTTGTCTTGAAGAATATACACGAAATGGCATGTGGGCAAGGTAGACCAGACAACTGCCAATACCTGCAGCTACACTCTCTCTTATTCAGGTCCCCAGTGAAGGTGTTGTTATAGTGTTTGACTTCAAACTGATCTTGACCATTACTGATTGCATGGCATACAGCAGATAGACTAATATAATAATTCATTTTCTTCAAGATGTTAGGGCATATGATTGTGTTCCAACTGATGCTCTTGGATCTGTTGCTCTGGATCCTAACCATCACTTTTCTTCTAATTGTTTCAAGCATGGTTATTATAGGAAAGAATCTAGCTTCTAATATCCATTTGTTGAAAGATTCACACATGTTGTTATCTACAGAATCACAATTAGATCCTAACATGAACCAGGCTCTGCTCCAATGATGTGGATCTGTGTTCACAATTGCCTTAGCTCCTGCTTGTGTTTCCTTGGCTAGTCTAGCTTTTGCAAGATTGAACAAAGTGATGCATGGAGCCTTGGCACAATTCCAGAATTTCTTTTGCCACTCCTTCTTCTTGTGCTTCTTCCTCCAATTGGCATAGATGTGCCTAGCACAATTCCTATGCTCAGCTTTAGGTGCCCATTTCTCAACTGCTGTTAAAATGCCCTTTTGCTGGTCAGATATGAAAACCCAATCAGATCCTGAACCAACACCAATGTCTCTGAATAATAGATTACAGAACCAATCCCAGCTATCATTGTTTTCTTTCTCCACCACTGCCTAAGCCACAGGGTACATCTAGTTATTAGCATCCCTGCCTATAGCACATAACAGTTCACCATTTGTTGCTCCCTTGAAAAAACACCCATCAAGTCCTAATACTTTCCTACACCCGGCAATGAAACCTTTCTTTAGTGCATCCAAGTAGATGTACATCCTCTGGAACACCCTTTGATCTGATCTAATAACCACAGTGCTCCCTGGATTAGACCTTAACAGTTCCAGTTGATAGTTGTACAGTCTCTTGTACTGATCCTTGGTAGCATCAAAAGCCCTTTGCATGACAATGGACTTGGCTCTTTTTAATTTTGATATGTGAACATCAGCAAACATGTCCTCCTGCATAGTTGTTTTCATTGCCTCTAAGCTCCAAGTTGGATTGGCTATGATCATTTTCTCATATTTTTCAGCAATCCTTCGTGCAGTCACAAGCTTGTTGTCCCTTCTTGGTGGACAAGTATGCACATCATTCATACTTGCAATCAGCCAACTGCTGCACCTAGAATTAACTGAAGCCAAGCATCTCCACTGGCATGTAGGCCAATCACACTTTGCAATCATCCTATCTGCCTCATTCTTGAAAAATTTGATGAATCTCCTCTCAACCAATCCATGCTTAATGACTGCTTTCTTAAACTGTCTCTTCCCATTGAACTTCATTCCTATCTCAAATTTTGGAATTGGCTCCTTCTTGTTGTACCTTGGATATTTACTTCTCTTCATGGCTACCTTATCATCGCTTAACTCCTCTACTGAATCTTCTTTAGCACTACCATCCTCATATTCAGTTTCCTGGGCATCATCTTCTAACTCATATACTTGTGACACTTCTTTGGGCCTCTCCAAAATCACATCATCTATGTTTGCTGGCTCCCCAGACTTTAGCTTTGACTTGAACTGCTTGAAACTCTTAAGTATTTGTATTGCTTCCTCATCCTCTTCAGATGACATATCATCACCTGGCAAGTACTCACTGTCACTGGATGAATTTTCATCTTCTGTTGGAGGGCCATCTGAGTGCTTCTCATGACCTGAACCTCTGCCAATTGTGTTTTGTGCCACTGATGGTTGAATTAAAGACTCACCAAATCTCTTTGCCACCCCCGCTTTGCTAGGGCTATACCACTCCCTTACAAACTGAATTTGTCTCTCAATTTTCTCCCTACTTTCAGTGATGGAACTAACCTTCCTGGAACTGTTCTGACCATCATGTTGTAGGTCATCATCAGGTAATTCAATGATATTAGGATCCTCTACATAAATTTCAACCACTCCTCCTTCCACAATTGAATCTGCCATCTCAATGCAGGATTTATCGTCTATGAGAACACGCAGGCCATTCACCAACTCTTTGCCAGGAAAGAGCCAATGCAGCAGAGCTCCTTCATTGACAGTGCAATGATCCTTTAGGTGACCAACAATCTCTGGGACAGAAACTTTGTCTCGATTAATGTAGGACATTTGTTCCCTTCCACCATTGTAAAACAACTTCTTCCCTGCGCTTATGAACTCCCCATTGAAATGAAATCTAACCGATAATATACCCAAAACATCCATCTTTGCCTTCCTACCCTTAATCACATGTATCTGCACCAAATGCATAAAAAAACATCAATACTCGTACTATTTTATTCAACAAACATCACGCTGCACAACAAAACACATGGGGATTGATAACTACTCTGCGTTATGTACCAAACAAACTACTAACAAACACCACATTCACCAGATCCAAGCAATAATCTAATCTTACTTGCGACCATTGGGGTCCATAAACAAATCGACGGGACCAAATTGCAGAAAACATTTAACCAAATCGAGGTTGCATGCGAAGGGAGTACGATGGGTACCAATAGAGAACCACTAACCCGTGCTTCATCCACCCGGAGTCCTCCGCTTGCCAAATCGACCGTCGCAAGTACTCGCCGGTGATGGATTCTCGGGGCGGCGGCACGTCTCGCGGCCACGGCGTGTCTAGGGTTCGTCCCCTGCAGCGAGCCGTCCGTGGATAGATAAGGGCGGAGGCGACCTGACGTGTGGGCCTATTGCTGAGTCAGCACGATGATGTGGCGACTGGATCCAGCATGGCGGTCAAAACCAGTCAAAACGGAGCAAAACCAGCTCAGTGGTCATGTTTAACCGGTTTACACAGTTCCATGATCAAAGATTCCTAGTTTCACAGTTCGATGGTCGAAAACAAACCCGCCCAATAATTCTATGGCCAAAAATAGACTTTTTCCTTATTTTTAATAACGTACATGCCTAGACAAGAAATTCTCCGTGTGCCAATTGGGCAATTGTCTCCCACCCTTCGTTTTATTTTCCCCTTTTGCCCTCCATTGGTCAAAGACGTAGCCCCCAAATTGTCTTCTCCCAAATCTCCGGTTCCGGCCGATCGAACGAATCTCGCCACCATGGCCGCCTCCCACCTACCCACGCTCCTCCTCCTCGTCCTCGCCGCCGTCGCGCCGTTACCCTCCAGCGCGCGCCACATCATCACCTTCGCCCCGGCCCGCGGCGTCGGCCCCGCGTCCCTCGCATGGGACCCCACGGCGCAGCACTTCGTCGTCGCCGGCGGCGGCGACGCCATCCTCTCCGTCTCCGACGCCGGGGTCACTGAGTCGATCATCTCCTCCGGCGCCTCAGCCGTCGCCGTCGACGACCGCCGCCGCCGCCTACTCGTGGCGTCCCCGGGGTCCGTCTCCGCCTTCGACCTCCGCTCCCCGCGCCCGCACCGCCTCATCCTCTCCACCCCGGTTCCGGACACCGCCCCGCCGGGCGGCATCGCCGTGGACCCGCACACGGGTAGCGCCTTCCTCACCGTGGGCGCCCGAATCTACAAGCTGTCCCTCAACGGCGACCTCGCCCCGCTCTCCTCCGCGCCGGCGCTCGGGTCCGAGCCCCTGGCCTCGCTCACCGCGCACGTGAGCCGCGGGTTCCTGCTCGTGGGCCAGCCCAGCACGGGCAGCCTCCTCCGCGTCGACATGGAGGACGGCGCCACGAGGACCGTGTCGGGCGTCCTCACGCCCCCCACGCCGGTCGCCGTTGCGGTCCGGACCGACGGGGCGGTCGCGGTGGGCGGGGCCGCGGGGCTGCGCCTCATCGTGAGCAACGACGGGTGGGCGTCGTGCGGGGTGCGGGACGAGGCGCTGCCCGCGCCCGACGGCCCCGTGGCCGCGGTGGCCGTGCGGGAGCGGCGGCGGGTGTACGCGCTGGTGGAGGCGGGGACCACGGTCGGGGGGAAGGAGTGGCGGATCGAGGAGGCGGCGTGGAAATCGGAGTCGGAAGGGGAGATGGTGGTGGGGCTCGTCTTCGTTGGCGTCGCCTTAGCCATCTTCATGTTCTGGAGGTTCCAGATGCGCCAGCTCGCCAGCAACATGAACAAGAAGATCAGATAGTAACAATGCAAAGCCTCCTTGCTTTGTTTTTGAAGAATCTGTAATCATTTGCTTTTGTTATGCATTAGTTGGTAGATTGGTCCAGGTAGATACTTGTGAGTTAGGCACTTCACTTATCTGTGATCTTTCTTGGTTAGTTCTTGGTCTAAGTTGAGACAAAATTCAGGAGCACCAATGCGAATTGTACTTGCAAATTTACGCATTGTGATAGAAAAAGCCGCACCACAGTTTTGTTATGATGGTGAAAGTAACTTAATGCAATAAATTGATATTGGTTTGATAATTTGTGCGTTTGTTCAAATATATGCACTTTCAGATTTGCAATTGTGGTCTATGCATCAGGTTATAAATTAAAGATTCGTGATTTGTAGAAAACTGGCAGCTATTGACAATTGACATACCTGAAGCATTTGAAGCTCAGAATCTATCTTCAGCTTTTTACCAGACCTATTTCTGATGTCTTATAGGTATAGGTATACTACAAATTATCCTATTGCTGCGGTCCGCTTTAAAGATAGAGGGCTTCAGGCTTCTACAGATTATATCAAAACTACAATTGCTTAATCGATTCCGCATATTTAGTTGCAGTTTAGGGCATAAATTCAGGCATTCGGTCTCCCATGCACTAGCTGGCAATTTGACTCGATCACGATGGTGTCCAGCACATTTTAGAAATTTCCACTTCTGTACATTGAAAATATTACTATGATAGGAATGACCAAGAAGCTAATGGTAGCAAAGTTAAGTGATAATGTACTGGATTCTTTGAGTTCAACAGAAGCAGTGATATCAGGTTTTACAACAAATAGGATTCTGAAGATTAATTAGTATTTCACAGACTGATGATTTGTTAAAAATGTAACTTTCTTGGGTTAAAAAGAAGAAGAAAGCTAGTGTTATTTACGGATGTCTTCAGAATACAAATTTTGTTGCAATATGAGCCCTTTGAGACCAATATTTGCAGGTAAATTGGCTGAATGCATTTTTTTAATGTCACATGACTTCCACCGGAGGGCATTAATGGATTCTGCAAAAGAAAAGTTGGGATTGAATCCCCACGCCAGAATCCAGAAATATGGCTTCAAATTATCTTCTTGAATGGAGCCTAATGTGGACGAGGTGCACCCGATAACATCTTGAGCACGTAAGCTAAAAGAAAAGGAAAATGTCTAAATTAACTGTAGCTAAAGTTTGGATAATCCCTTAAACTATTGTTTGGTTTATTTTACCCTTCAAATTATGCACTTTGGTTCAAAATTACTCCCTTATACAATTTGTCTTTTTTATTCCTCAATGCATATGTGGAGTCTTAAGCTGAAATTTTACAAGACGATGGCACACATCATAACACATTCTAGAAAAATGCATCATAATTTTATCATTGTTTTGATATATTATAATATGTAATAATAAATTAACCAATGTAATTCAAAATTATATGAAAAATAACGATAAAAATGTTATAACATTTTTTCAATATGCATTGTGATGCCCACTGCTACTCTAAAAATTTAAAATTAAAATTCAACTTGTATATGGAGAAACAAAAAAGACAAATTGTATTATGGAGTAAAATGGACTAAATTACATAGTTTAGGGGTAAATTAATCAGGTTATAGTTTAGAGGGTTATTCAAATTTTTGGCTATAGTTTAGGGGAGTAGCTTAGAGCATCTCCAAGAGTCTTTCTAAATTTCACTCTTTAAATTATAATTTGGAGAAGTTTTTTTTGCATAAAAATCGCTCTCTATATGTTTCCACTTTCCAACAATTTTTCCATATATCGAGTACATTCTAGAAAGCTATTTCCGTTATCTACTTTTGGCTAGCAAGAAATGAGGAATGGAAGATGGCTATATTTGGATAACCACTTACCGCCTGTTCGGCTAGCGGGTTTCCAGCCAGCGCTAGGCGGTGCTTGCTGCGGCAAATTGTGGCAGCCTGTGAGAGGCCCACGGTGGGGGCAGCGTCTCCAGAGAGAGCACAGGAGCCAGCGCTGGCTGGAAACCCGCCAGCCGAACAGGGCTTTAGAGAAACTGTTGGAGTATTTATTTTTTTTATCAAATCTCTATTCTTAGCAATAAAAAAAGATATAGAGAGTTTTTTTGTAGTTGCTCTCACAATTAACAAAAAGACACCATTCGGTAAATGTTCTACATAGAGCAGGAAGGAAGCACTGCACGGAACCAGGCAACTCCTGAACGGGCTGTGCTTTTTTTTTTTTTGCAGCAGACTATGCTGGGCTATGGCCTGTGTACTGTGTACTAGCTGTTTCTTTGAGGTCGCAATGCAGTTGCTACAATACTTCTTTTAAAAGAAATATAGGAGTACTACTACTGTATATGAAATATTTTTGAAAGGATCTGTTATCTGTATATGAATATCAACCCAAGCGGCGACCTGCATGTGGACCCCAGTAAACCGGACCACGTGGCAACCTCTTCCTCCTCCTCGTCGTCGTTTCGAACTGGGGCATACGAATCGATCAAACCGAAACGCCAGCTAGCCCGATTCGCCTGAGCCCAGCCCAAGCTAGGGTTTCCTCCGCCGCGCCGGCGCTTGGCCACAACCCCCAGCCGCCGCCATGTACAACGGCATAGGGCTGCAGACCCCTCGGGGGTCCGGCACGAGCGGGCACGTCCAGGCGAGCAAGTTCCTCGCCAAGCCCCGGCCGTCCTCCTCCGCGGTCGGCGGCGGCGGGACCCCCGACCTGCCGCGCACCGGCTCCGGCCTCGAAGGGATGCGGAAGCCGAACAAGGACATCCTGGAGCACGACCGGAAGCGGCAGGTGGAGCTGCGGCTGCTCGTGCTGAGGGACGCGCTCGAGGAGCAAGGGTACACGGAGGCCGAGATCGAGGTGCGCGTCGAGGAGGAGCGCAAGGCCGCCGAGACCGAGGCGGCGGCGGAGGAAGGCCGGCCTGCTGCCCAGGGCAAAGGGTATGGCCGTGACAAGTTCCTTTCCTGTTCTGTTAATGTGTGTTCCCCTTTTGATTTTGGCAGTTTTCCTGGAATCCTCAATAGTTCAATTGCATACACACAAGAGGATGGCAGAGCGTTGTGATTTACCACGATGGGGTTCCCCCCGAATTTCATTACTTATCGTAACGAAATTACAGAGTGTTCAGGTCTTCCCACCGTCTTCAGGTTCAGCTAGGCAAAACGCCCAGGCGCAGTGCAAGATCTGCCACAGAGGGGCCAGCTCGTGCACCCCCAAAACATTACAGACCTGAACACTCTGTACCTTCATGTAGGATGTCGAATTATGTTGCTGCAGGAATGCAATTGCTGCTTAAACTTTTTGTTTCATCTCCGTTGTCGTACTTTATGCTCAATTGCTCATTGGATTGCTTGTCTCATATGTGCTGTACAGTAATACATTCTTAACAGGATGGCGGACCATTTTGCTTACATGTTTATATGTCCATTCCTTTATTGTTCTGTTTGTATATCAATTTTTTCCCTCACAAGATGATAATTCTTCTCAGGTTCAGGGACACGCATGGTCACCATGCCGCAGCGCGGAAGGAGAACCAGCTGCAGACTATGAGGGGTGCTCTTGGGCTAGATCCTGAGGATGTGCAGAAGAAAGGGGGGCTTTAGAAAGTGATGTGGAGCCTGGAGAGCTTGTTCCAATGAAGCAGGGGACGATGACTATGAAACGACTAGCAGCAAGACCTGTAGGAAGGGTAAAGCATGAATGTAATTTAGATGCAGACAATGATCTTGACATCAAGAAGACGGAGATGTAGGAGAGTTGGGTCTTTGTGTACTTACATGAGACCTAGAACGCACCTAAATAGGATTACTGCTACCTGAAACAAAAAATGGCAGTAGTATGCAGTTGTTCCAAATCAGTGAGAAGAGGTCACCTGGGTGTATATACATCTTCCATCTTTTTAATTTTAGCAACTCGTGAGAAAGTAAAGCCTGGTCTCAAAATTCACATTTTAGCAGCTGAGTAATCTTCGATTATATACAGTAATTCCGCTATCAAAAGGTGATGTCCGAAATGTTGCTAAGGTCGAAAAGAGCAGTGTTAAAATTTGATGTTAAAAACGGCGCTAAATTATAAAAGATCCATCATGCTGAGTTGCCTCTGAAGATGGGAGTTCAAATCAGAGTACTCAGGTCAGGAGCTATGCTGAGTTCCCTGCCTTTGATTGAAAATGGCAGGAACACATGCACAGATCCTCAGAGCTTAGCCAATTCTACCTATGGTATGTTTTCTTGATTACAGTGTTCAAACCCCCGGATACTTCCATTTGCATTTGGACAACTTTGTCCGTTTCATCCCAAATTTCATAACTCTTTACGCTATGCCAAATGGGCCTGGTGTCATGTACTTGGAAAAGATGTAGAGTTAAGCCTGTAGTAGAAACTTTGGTATATCAACGAATATGACCTGAAAAAAAAATCTGGATAATTTCTTTTCACTTTCTAGTCAGATCCTGATCCACATTCTCAAAATTACGCATACTCCTAACAAGGACGGGGTCTAAAATCTTCAGATATTTTTTAGGGAGCTACTCAAGCTCATACATCACCAGTCAGCTCCACTCTCATAATACTTCCTACTGACAATTTTTTACGGAAACAAATTCAGGCACATATGTGACTTCGAAAATTTCTCACGGCATATCCATGCATCTGTATTCAGCTGCTCTTGAGCTCTGAAATACCAAATTCATGTTGGAACTGCCCGCAGCACTAGCGTTCGCGATCGCAGTAGCAAAACCACGAGCAACTTCAACTGCATTCAACATTTTCGCCGGACAATCTCATTGTTGCCTAGCTACGTTTGTTCTTCTTGTTCTAGCTGCTTGGTCGTTGGAGAACATCTGAAACACTACACCTTAAACATTTTCTTGATGCCAATTTGTACCTTATGCCGTATCATAATTCATATCCGTATCCCATGAGAGAGATTTTGGGCCTGGTTGGTTTCCGTATCTACCCAGCCTGGTTCGTATCCTAGAGCCAGGCTCCCGTGAGATAGGCTTGATACATGCAAGATTGCTATGATTGGATACCTGCATTTATCTAGCCTGATTGTCTTCAGCTGCTGTTTGGTTACCTGCACAGTGACCTGCCTGACGTGCTTGGTAGTTGCGAAAGCCAAAAACACTAGGCGCACAGTGCACCTTCTTGCACCAAGTGAGTCTGGCTCGCCAGAAACGGAGGTTTTTCTCGTATCCGTGGCGCCAGGCCACGGACTGCTTTTTGCATGAGCTGAGCCAGGCCCCAAAGGCGATACAGCCAAGCAAACAACACGACCTTGCATCGTGGGAGCCTGGTTGCTGGTTGGGGCAAATACACCCAACCAATCACGCCCTTTGTTTTCCAAGTATTCACACCGAATCTTTTGCAGTAATGTTCAATTCAACTTATCAAACAGAGATACCATCTGGAGTGCACGGAATGTGAATTTTGCGGGAGATTTCAAATCTGCACTCCATCAATCAATAAATGCGAACCTCCCCCCGGGAGATTACTACATTTTCGTCGCACTTTCCATTTGCACCACCGACCACGAGGAACACCATGGCCAGCAGCCTCCTGAGCAAAGTGTCCATCGCCGTGGCCGCCTTCGCGCGCCGGCTCCTCCGCGCGCGACGGCTCCGGCGGGGCGGCAGCGCCTGCCTCGGCAGGCAGCTCGTGGCGGCTGCCGGCGGTGGCGCTGCCGGCGATCGCGGGGGCGGCGGGCAAGAGCAGGGCGCCCTTTGGCGGCGGGCGATCCTGATGGGGCAGCGGTGCGAGCCGCTCGACTTCCCCGGCGCCATCCACTACGACAGCTTGTCATGGCTGAGGCCACGCCAAAGGAGTAATGCGCCTACCGGAGATGAAGACGTATAGATATGATTACGTATTCTATTGTAATGTGAAAGTGAGTTGGAGTCGCTGACAGTGGGCCTGAGGCCGTGTCGCCCGTGTGAGCTTTATAGGCCGCGGCTGAACATCTTGTAAGACAAGTAATATGCTATGAAACAAATCGGAAGAGGAAGCTGTCCTCGTCCCGGCGAATCCCTGTGTTCTTCTGTGATTTCTCACGTCTGGATTTGATCCAAGGCTACGGGTATTACAGTGGTATCAGATTCATCGATTCGTTGGTACGTCGCTGCCCATTCGCTCTCTGTTTTGCCCCCTTGTTCGTTCCCCTGCTCTGCGCAGATTTCGTTTTGCTCCGCCGGATATCCTTCGATTCCGGCGTCCACGCCCCGTCCTCGACTTCCGTCGACGCCGGCCACCGCAAACCGTCGGTTAGCCGCTCCGGCGCCGCCGTCCACATACTCTCTGTTCGCGCCGCTTAGGGTTATAGATTTAATCGGGAGCGACCGTGTTCGGCAATTGACTCGGTTGTGGGGATTTTCTGGAGCGCATTTTGGAATTCGGATCTCGGATTTCCATTTTCTACATTCCGGGTGAGCCAGTTATTCCGTCGATCTTGACCTTGCAAACGGATTTGGTTGGGCTATCTCGCCTCTGCGACACATAGTTGCGGAGATCGATTCCTGTAATTCCTATCCACGCGGGTCGATTTGCGGTGGTTCATCACGGCCCCTCCAAAGCCCTCCGCGCAGTCTCAGCTACTCTTGGAAGCTATGGCTTCGGCGGAGCAGCGTGAGGAGGAAAAGTGGGAGCACCTCATGGCGAGCGTGGACCTCCTATTTGCCAGAGTTGGCTCGATTGATCGCAACCAACAGCAGATCAACGCTCAGTTGGATCTGAGTGCTCAAGTGATGGAGCGTGTGCTGCAGGACCAACAAACCCTGGCCAAGCAGATGGAGCTTACTGGCCAAGCGGTGGCTCGTCTCACCTTGGATCGCCATCCAACTCCACCATCATCACCGCGTCCCATTCATGGAGATACTCGTTTCACAGAGTTCCATCACGGGGCTTCTTCACGCAACAGGGAAGTACCACCTCCTGAACATCGCGACTCTCATCGGTCTCACTCAGATCATCACAGTTTTTCCCGTAATGCACTTCCTAAATTGACTTTTCCCATGTTTAGTGGCGTCAATCCTGTGATTTGGAAGGATAAATGTTTGGATTTCTTTCACTTCTACAATATCCCTGAGACTCTGTGGGTTACATCTGCATCTTTGAACATGGATGAAAATTCTTCTAAGTGGTATAAAACTTACAAGCTCACCAATGGGATAGGAACTTGGTCCGAATTTATTGCTGCTGTGGAACAACAGTTTGGCTCATATGAATATAGAGATGCTGTAGGGGAATTGGTGTCTTTATATCAGGAGGGCACTCTGGAAGAATATATATCTGCATTTGTGGATCTTCAATATCAGATTACTATGCACAATACAGGAATGGACCAGGTGTACTTTGTCACTCAGTTCATCAAAGGGCTTAAACCTGAATTGAGAGCTGGGGTGCAGTCTCAAGTCCCTGAAGATATGAGGAAGGCAATTATGTTAGCTCGAGTACAACAACAGATTGTAGAGAGTAAGCATTTCAAACCACCAAAGTATCAGCACTTTTCTAAGGCCAGCAGTCAGTCTACCAAGTCTGATAGCCGTAGTACCACTACTACGGGTTCATTGTGGAAGGAAAGGCAGCTCCGCGATTACAGGAAGGCTAATGGTCTTTGCATGTACTGTGGGGACAAGTTTGATGCTGCACATGCTGCTAGTTGCACTAAACGTCCACAAGCTCAGGTTCATTCTTTGGTGGTGAATAACCTGGATCAACCTCTCTCTGATGATGTACTGACTCAGTTGGCTATGGAGGACTCTCTTACTGAAGACTTACAGCAGTTGTCTCTGAATGCTTTGGCTGGTACAGCAATGGGTGATGTTCTCCAACTTAGATGCAGAATTCAAGATAAAGTAATGCTGGTCTTGTTGGATAGTGGCAGTTCTAACAGTTTTGTCAGTGCCTCCTTCTTGGAGCGTGTGGGTATTACACCAACTCCAGCAGCTCCCAAACAAGTCAAATTAGCCAATGGCCAGTTGCTGATCACTGACCAAAAAGTGCACCAAATGGAGTGGTGGTGTCAAGGACAAACTCTGGTGCATGATATGCAGGTCCTAGAGATGAGTGCTTATGATGCTATTCTAGGGTATGATTGGCTCAAGTTGCACAGCCCTATGAATTGTTTATGGGATCAGTATGCTGTGGAATATATGGACAGAGGCCGTCTGATCAAGTTGCACGGGGTACAACCATCTCCATTAGCTGTCTCCCCTATGTCAGCTAATAAGTTGATGAAGCTTCATAAAGGAAATGATGTCTGGGCATTGGCTATGGTCCACTTGTCTACTCCATCAGACAGTAATCAACCTGAGGAAGTCAAATCTTTACTACAATAATTTGAAGATGTGTTCTCCAAGCCATCTAGCCTCCCACCCAAGAGGCCTTATGATCATACTATCCCATTACTTCCAGATGCAGTGCCAGTGAACTCTAAGCCTTACAGATATTCTCCTATGCACAAAGATGAGATAGAGAGGCAAGTAAGGGAACTGTTGGCAGCTGGACTAATCACCCACAGTAACAGCCCCTTTGCTTCACCTGTTTTGCTTGTCCAAAAGAAGGATGGCCAATGGAGATTCTGTGTGGATTATAGAAGACTCAATTCTCTCACCATTAAAAATAGATTTCCTCTTCCTATCATTGAGGAAATTTTGGATGAATTGGCAGGCACAAAGTTTTTCACTAAGTTGGACATGACTGCTGGATACCACCAGATTAGAATGGCAGAACAGGATGAGTTGAAAACTGCCTTCAAGACCCACCATGGGCATTTTCAGTTCAAGGTGATGCCATTTGGGCTCACCAATGCCCCAGCAACATTTCAATGTGTTATGAATGAGATCCTTCAATGTAGCAGCACCGTCCAAATTAAACCGGCTTAAATGCACTAACCATCATCTTAATACTTAATCCAGTTACTGTGCACTTAAAACGGTGTAACCTGACAGGCTGTCGGGTAAAATCCCGATTAAACTACCGTACTCCAGGATCACAATTGCACTTAGACCCGTACGAAGACGAGCACAGGTGATACCAGCACACAGAAGTCTTTAAATTAATTTACAACACCAGTTTTACATAAAAGATTCGAATACAAACGACAGAGTTCAAACGCACAGCGGAAATTTAAAACTGAGTTTGAAATACAAAACGATAGCTACGACGACGATAAAAGGTGAGCTCCACATCCTGCCCACCGATGTGATGCCAACCTGCCCAATCTTCACGGGGAAGACGGGGCCCACTCGACGGTCCAACCTGGAGGAAGCGGCTGTCCAATCCAGGACGCACAGATCTCCTCGAAGTCCGCCGGGACACAACCTGCTCAGAAGGTTTACAACAACAACCCTGAGTATACTAATACTCAGCAAGGCTTACCCGACTCTGGGTATACTTAGCCCATTACCTAGACATGCAAAGCTTTTTGGCTCTGAAGTTCCTTTGCTGAAAAGCTGCTAGAAGTGAATCCTTACTTTCAATATTTTAGCTCCGTTTAGTATCTCAAGTATTAACTTAAGTTTGCCTAATCATCTAGAGCACACATGGTAGATTAGATTAAATCTTCAGAACAACAGGTAAAGCATTCCATTGCTACCTTTCCATACTTATTCCACTTCTTACTACGATGTGACGCAGTGACCAAGGTTCTCTTAACCGAGAGAGACGGCGAATCGATCCGATTTAACCTTGCAAGGTGGACCTAACTCACACGACACATGTAAGCCCCGCCGGGCCATGCGCGTCAACTGTTCCCACATTACCACGGCATCTGAACTACGCCTGCTAAAACCCAGGTGATGGGCCCCTCGCGGTGAACTCCCGGAGAACCCGGAGGCGGCATCCTATCCAACACCCGCCAACTCCCACGCCCAGCGTAGCATGGCGGAATTCAAATCACCGCTGTAATGTGGTACACAGCTTACCGGTTTCGACTACCTCCTACTTCCGGTATGTGGTTAGTACTGTTCAAACTCGGTCATCAGGGCCAACAACGGTACGGTCCTCAATCGACACAGGCGGGAGTCCATTTTCTCACATAAACCAACTCATTCCCGCCCGGTCTCCAATTCTTTTTACTCAACAACGAACTTCCAAGCCAAAGCTAAGGGATCAAGATCCTAAACTCGCGAGTGACAGCAATCACTCGACTTCTACCGAAATCCTATTTAGCAAAGCATTTCTATCGACACCTGCATACTAGTATAGGCCCACGGTACCTAGGGAAACATGCATACTATGGTTCCATTCAACTCCTAGAACATAAATGCACAATACTTAAATAAACATTGAGTAATTTTAAATTATGGTTATGCTCCGGGGCTTGCCTTGCAGGTCAGCGGGGTTAACTAGGTCTCCGGGGGCGTGCTCAACGGCGTCTTCCTGCTGCGCTCCTGGTCGTGGCTCCTGGACCGGCTCAACGATCAGCTCGTGGACAGCTTCGTTCGTAGCGTCTACACGAATAAAATATGACATGCAACAGTTAGGATATGGTGCAATGCATACGTGCTTACGATGCGAAAACCAAAGATCAACATTTAACCTGAAGTGCTTCCAACGAAAACAACTACTAAAACGACTTAGGTTAGCATGGATTAACAGGAGTTTGCTTTGCATGCATAAAACAAGTAACTAGCCCTAGCAAAGCAATTAAACAACAATTAGATCCACACACTTGCATATAGAACAAGCACCTGAAACTTTTTCAGTGAACTACACATATCAAGAGTAAGCTACTGCAAAATTTTCATAATTTTTAGAGCCATGGAACTACCTACAATAATTAAACTAGGTTTAACGCAAACTGAATTTTTCATCAGAGAAAAAGTAACAAAATATAGGCACAAGTATTTTTCCTCAGAAGCTTGTGATTTTAGAAACCTAACAAAATTAGTTTGGCATTTTTCGCATTTTTCTGTGAATTTATACGGATTTTTAAAGTTTCAGCTAAAAAAATGAGAAAATGGAAAACATTTAAAGGGGGCTGACAGCCGGGGTCCACCCGTCAGCGACCCGGCCCGCCCCCTTCCTCTGCTTCGCATCCGCACGCGCGGGGCGCGACCGAGCAGCCGCGGCGGCGCTCCCCGCCGGCGGCGCTGCGGGCCGAGCCGTGGCCCCGGGGCGGCCGGAGGTGCGGCGGCAGGCGGCGCGCACGGGCGGGGCCCAGGGCGCGGGCGCGGAACAGGGGCGCGGGCGCAGGGCGGCACGCGGCTTGGAGCGGCGGCGGTAGGGGTGGCGCGGTGGCGGCGCGGCCGGGCCGGCCAGGGCAAGGCCAGGCGGCGCGCGGGGAGGGGCGGATGAGGGCCAGGGGCCCCAGGCGGCCGTGCGGCTCGCGGCGGCGCCGCACGAGCGTGCGCAGGGGGCCCCCGCGGCGTGCGGCAGCGGTGGCACGCGGCGGCGGCTTGCGGCGGCGGCGTTCCGGCCGCCGCGGAGCTCGGCGGCCGCGGGAGCGGCCGGCACGAGCACCAGGGCGCCCGGGTGGCCCTAGGGCGCGCGTCAGCGGCGCACGGGGAGGCCCAGGGAGGTCCGGCGGCGTGTGCGGGCGGCGGCGGCGCATTCCGCGGCGGCGCAGCGGGAAATCGACGGCGACAGCCGCGGATTCGGGTGGGGAAAAGGCCGGTGAGCGAGGGGAGGTCGCGATTGAGCTCACCGTGGGTCGATTTTGGGCGGAGGAGACCTCGGAGAGGGAGCTCGACGAAGAGGGGCGGAGCTCGGCGGGAACGACGATGGCGAGCGGCGGTCTGAGCTCGGTGCTAAGTCGATTCGGCCGAGGTAGGGCACGGCCGCGCCCGTGGAGGGATGGACGAGCTTCGGGGCGAGGTGTAGTGGTTTGGAGCGCGACGAATCGAGTTGCGGCGGCGAGGACTTGCCGGTGCGACGAGCGGCGGCGGTTGCTCGGTGCTGCTCGCTCGAGCTTGGCTCGTCGTGCACTGAGGAGGAGAAAGGAGGATGGGGACGGCACCAGAAGCTTCGAGGTCGTCCGCGAGGTGAAGAGCGGCGCTCAGCGCGATGGCCGACGCGTGGAAGCTCGCCGCCGGCCACAGTCGCCGGTATGGCGTCGAACGTCATAGTGACGAGCACAGTGGAGACACTGTTCACTCGTTTAAATGATTTTAGCTCGCGTTTGACCAGTTGAAACTCAAATTTTCATATGGGAACATGAAATTTGGCCAAAATAGAAGTTGTAGAGGATTAAAAGATCTACAACTTTCGTTTCGGGCGGAAGTTGATTTGGAGCTCAGATCAAGGACAAAAACGAGATCGAACACGGCTAACTAGATGTTTACTAAGCGACGCGATTAGCGTTAACGACGAATTTGAGTCCACGATTAGCGAGATAAATCGTGATTAGCAGGACGATTAACACAGGGGTGTTACAGCCTTCCCCCCTTAAAAGAATCTCGTCCCGAGATTCAGGCATGAAGGAATAAAGATAGATGAGAGGGTTCGAAGGCGAATTACCTGGATGAGCGTTTAAAAACTCCGGATACTTGGATTTCAGAAATTCCTCCTTCTCCCAAGTCGCTTCATCTTCGGAGTGATTACTCCATTGTACTTTGAAGAATCGGTTGGTTGTGCGACGAGTAACTCGATCCTTGCGATCAATAATCTTGATAGGATGCTCAGAATAAGTGAGATCAGATTCTAATTGAATTGAGTCACTTGCCACAGCTTCAGTCGGAATTCTAAGGCACATTCTGAGTTGCGATACATGGAAGATGTTATGAACTGCAGAAAGATTTGCTGGAAGGTCCAACCGATAAGCCACAGGACCGCATCGTTCCACAATTGGATATGGACCGATGTAGCGGGGAGCTAACTTTCCTTTTATTCCGAACCTTTGCACGCCTTTCCAAGGTGATACTTTTAAATATACATGGTCACCGACTTTAAAGATGAGTGGATCTCTTCTTTTATCCGCATAGCTCTTCTGTCGGGACTGTGCAATCTTTAAGTTGGCTTGGATAAGGCGGACTTGTTCTTCTGCCTCTTGAACCATGTCGGGCCCAAAGATTGTTCTTTCCCCGGTTTCAGACCAATTCAGAGGTGTACGGCATCGACGACCGTATAAGGCTTCAAAGGGAGCCATTTTGATGCTTTCTTGATAACTATTGTTATAAGAAAATTCAGCTAATGGCAAACATTGATCCCATTTCTGTGGATAGGTCAAGACACATGCACGAAGCATATCTTCCAGAATCTGATTAATTCTCTCTGTTTGGCCATCTGTTTGAGGGTGGTAAGCAGAACTGCGAATCACCCGAGTTCCTAAGCAAGTATGCAATTGTTCCCAAAAGCGAGCAGTGAATTGGCTACCACGATCAGAGATGATAGTCTTGGGTATACCATGCAGGCTTAAGATACGCTCAACATATAACTCAGCATATCTTTTTGTGGAATAACGAGTACTGACTGGAAGAAAATGTGCTGATTTGGTTAGCCTGTCGACCACAACCCATATAGAGTCATAACCCTTTTGAGTTCGAGGTAAGCCGACGATGAAATCCATACTTATATCTTCCCATTTCCATTCTGGAATATTCAAGGGCTGGAGAGTCCCAGCTGGTCTGAGATGACTGGCTTTAACCCTCCGACAGATATCACACTCCGACACATACTTGGCTATTTCCCTTTTCATCCGAGTCCACCAAAATCGTTGCTTCAGGTCTTGGTACATCTTGTTGCTACCCGGATGAATTGATAGTCGTGAAGTATGGGCTTCATCAAGGATCTGTTTTCTAAGCTCAAAATTTTTAGGCACCACTAGTCGGTTCTTGAACCATAGTACATTCTCAGTATCCTGGTGGAAGCAATTCACTTTAGGGTCGCCTTCTGACAGTCTTCTCTGAATTTCCTTCACCCCTTTATCTTGCTTTTGTGCCGCTATGATGAGGTCACGAAGAGTAGGAGTAAACTCTAGATGAGTCAATGTGCCATGTGGTACAATACTTAAGTTCAGCTTTTCCATTTCAAAGCAAAGAGATTCGCTTAATGGTATAGCTGAGATGCAATGACAGTGAGCTTTGCGACTCAGCGCATCGGCAACTACATTCGCCTTGCCAGGATGATAATGCACTTCGAGTTCATAATCTTTAATCAATTCAAGCCATCTTCTTTGACGCATGTTCAAATCAGCTTGAGTGAAAAGATATTTGAGACTCTTGTGATCGGTATAGATGTTGCACAATGAACCTAAGAGATAGTGTCGCCAGATCTTTAGTGAATGGACCACAGCTGCTAATTCAAGATCATGAGTGGGATAATTTTCTTCATGCCTCTTGAGTGATCGAGAAGCATAAGCAATCACTCGGTTCTCCTGCATCAAGACACAGCCGAGTCCTGTGCCTGAGGCATCACAGTACACATCGAATGGTTTTGTAGTATCTGGTTGGGCCAAGATTGGAGCAGAAGTGAGAAGTGTCTTCAATTTCTGGAAAGCTTCCTCACATTGATTACTCCAATAGAACTTGACACCCTTTTTCAGAAGTTCAGTCATCGGCTTCGCAATTCGGGAGAATTCTGGAATAAATCGTCGATAATACCCAGCTAAACCCAAGAAACTGCGGATTTCAGGAACTGAAGTGGGAGCTTCCCAATCGAGTACATCCTGTACTTTACTGGGATCCACAGAGATGCCCTCAGCAGATATGACGTGACCGAGGAATGGTACTTCCTTCAGCCAGAAGTCACACTTGCTGAATTTGGCATAAAGTTGGTGCTCTCTCAGACGCTGAAGTACTATATGAAGATGCTGGGCATGTTCTTCCTCATTCTTGGAGTAGATCAAGATGTCATCAATGAAGACCACGACGAACTTGTCTAACTCCGGCATGAATACCGAATTCATGAGGTACATGAAATACGCTGGAGCATTGGTTAATCCAAAGGACATCACCAAATACTCGTATAACCCATAACGAGTAGAAAATGCTGTTTTTGGTATATCCACCGGTCTGATTTTTATCTGATGATAGCCAGATCGAAGATCTATTTTTGAAAATACCTTAGCTCCGGCTAGTTGATCAAAAAGAATATCGATACGAGGAAGTGGATATTTGTTTTTGATGGTGACTGCATTCAGAGGTCGATAATCCACACATAGCCTCAGTCCGTGATCTTTCTTCTTCACGAACAGAGCCGGACAACCCCAAGGTGAGGTGCTCGGTCGGATATAGCCTTTATCCAGCAACTCTTGTAACTGGATTTTTAATTCAGCTAACTCACTGGGAGTCATTCTATATGGCCTTCGAGATATGGGCGCTGTGCCAGGCTGTAACTCAATGACAAACTCAATATCCCGATCGGGAGGCATGCCTGGCAAGTCCTCCGGAAACACATCGGGGTATTCACAAACCACTGGAATTACCTCTAGGATTTTCCCCTCAAGATGGTATATGACAGTGGCTGGAATTGCATGCTGGGAAAGATGAATTTCCATAGAACCATACATGGAAGAGTTGAACTGAAGGATACGAGAAGAGGTATTGATGATAACGCCATGCTTCTTCATCCAATTCATTCCAAGTATGATATCTATCCCTTGACTTGGAAGGACAATGGGAGTGAGTGGAAAATTTTTCCCACCCAAGGTAAGGGGAACATTTCGAACTACTTGGCCAGCATTTAACCGGGTGCCAGGTGTCTGAATAATGTATGGTCTCTCTAAGCATGTTACTTGTAAGTGAAGTCGTGTCACACATGCTTCACTGATAAAGTTATGAGATGCTCCAGAATCAAATAGCACAGTAACAGGGCAGTGATTAACGGAGAACGTACCCGCCATCACTTGGGTGCCCTCCGGAACTTCCTCCAGAGTAGTGTAGTTCACACGACCAGTCTTGGCAGGTACAACCTTCTTTTTCTGATCTTTCTGGCTGGAACCTTGACTCAGTGCTGGAGTCTTGTAGATATTCTGCCGAGGTGGCAGACGGCAGTCACGTGCAAAGTGCCCCAGGTTACCACAGTTGTAACAGGGGTAGTTGTTGGGGCGTGGAGCTGGTAGCATTAGCGGCCTCTGCTGCTGTGTCGGGAAACGAGGTACCCACGGTTGCTGTTGCTGGGGTGGCCTAGCGACCCAACGGCCCTGCTGTGGAGGACGGTTTGAAGCCTGCTGATTCCCTGTCTGAACCAGCTTGTACCTCTGGGGTGCATTGCTGGAGGATCCAGCAGGTGCTTTTCTCTTCTTATCAGCTTTGTGTGCCAGTGTGGCATCTTCCTGAGTGATAGCTTTATTAACCAGATCGGTAAAGTTGTTGCACGTGGTGAGAGCTAGTTTGTCCTGAAGTTTTGTGCTGAGTCCCCTTCTGAAGCAATCCTGCTTCTTCTCATCAGTATCCACATGAAAACCGCCGTACTGAGATAGCTGATTGAAGGTTTGAGCATATTGCAGCACGGTGTTAGTTCCTTGTTTCAGGGCTAGGAACTCTGCCATCTTTCGCCTCATTAAGCTCGTAGGGATGTGGTGAGCTTTAAACGCTGCCACAAACTCATCCCAAGTGAGACGTGTACCAGCGGGAAGTAAAGCCTTATGATTGACCCACCATATTTTCGCAGGACCTCGCAGCTGTTGCGCTGCAAAGGCGGCTTTGTCCATCTCTGTGCAATTGAGGATGCTGAACTTATCCTCAATGGTGCGAATCCAGGCATCAGCCTCAAGGGGATCATCGGCCTTGTGGAACAGAGGTGGCTGGGTGGCCAGAAAACCGACATAGTCAGTTTCTGCTGGTGCTAGCGGGGGAGCATGTCGACCTCTGCCGGCATTGACTTGGGATTGCACCAGTTGCCTTATTAGCTCAGTCTGCTCATTACGATCCGCGATAAGAGCTGCAACAGCTTGAGCCAAAGAGGGAGGTTGTTGGGGCAGTGCCTCGTGATTGTCATTGTCATGATTATCACCCATCTGCAAAAAGAATCATTCCCCTGGTTAGCCATTTCGCTAGCAAGACTAATCCATGCAAGTAAAGAATGTGCATATATAATATGAACACACGGCATGAATCATTTCTCTCGCGAGATGGTTCACCAAGGGAATTAAAATTTACTTGCTTTGGTTGAAAATGCATCAACACAACAAGTTTCGTCCAACGTAGCTCTAACGTATGCAAAACTGAACCTCGCTCAACAATGTTTCAGATTCGAAGACGATCCAAACACAACTCAAATCTGAAAATTCACACACTGACAGAAAAGATCATTACGGAAGTAAAATTTACATTAAGCAGCCACGCTGCTTCAGCTGGAACAAGGTTCAGTACAAACCAAGCCGTGCTACGGCAACAAACTAACATGGGAGAAGGGTTCACAAACGACCCTACAACACACCACTACGGGGTCTTACACGACCCGGCTACACACCACACTAGGAGGGTTATCCTACATGACTCGAACTACTGAGCCACAAAAGAATTCTCAACCCAAGGTTAGCCTAAAGCTCTATGTTGGTCATCCTACCCAACTATCCTACAGTAAGGCTACACTGCAAGGGGAGAATCAACACTATCCATCCACGTCCTCAGGGAGTCCCGGGTCCCGACTCGACTCCAGACACTCCCTCGATCTCCTCAGGGTCCTCTTCCTCTTCTTCTTCTTCTGGCTCCTCCTCTGCTGCATCAGCCTCCATCTCTGCTGCTGCCTGCACCTGAGCCTGGGCGTCCTCAATCCACTCCTGGGCCTGCTGAAGCTGCCCCTCAAGGTGCTGCACCATCTGAGTTCTGTTCTCTAACTCCTCCTGCAACTCCTGAATCCTGATCTTCCTTGCTCTGGACTTGGCCTTCAGGGTCTTGATCTTGTCCTGGGTACCAATCATGTGCTGCTCATGAAGGTGAGCCTCTCGAGCCTTGCTCCTGCATATCGCATTCTCCTCACGAAGCTGCTCATACATGTTGCTCAAAGCTGAGGAGTAGCTGAACGAGAGTGCTGTCCTGACGCTATAGTCGGGCATCATGATGTTCAGGTTGCGGTTCACCCGATCTGTATAGGCCTGAGTGGTCTCATCCCTCAGAGGAAACACACTGTAAGGAGTATCTATCACCTCTGCATTATGCTTCTCTGAGAACTCCTCAATAGCCCTCCTAGCTGCAATCTCCCAGGAGTCTGCCAGCTTCCTACCATAGACAGTGAGCTGCCACGAGTCCCAGTCCAAGCGAGCGGGGCAAGCAGGAATCTTCACAATCATCTGACAGCGCTCGGTGCCCAGCAAGCTAGACTCGTGTCCGGAGTACTGTGGGGGCTCAGTGTAGTCAAACGCCCTGAGCATCTGCCACAGCAGACGAGGAAAGTGGCCGGTGTGGAGGGCACTGGAGTGCGCCCAACCCTCAGCGTCCACGATCACGTGCGTGAAGCTAGCCATCTGTAAGAATACATAGCGCTGACGTAAGTGACAGTTTTCAAAAGAAACAGGTTTAAACTTGGCAACGCAACACAAATAAATTTTTAAAAACACACAGTAAAAACATGGTGATCCAAATAAATTTTTGTGAAGCGCAACCGAAGGTAACAAAAATAAACAACAACTCAGGAATGCAAGATGCAAGATGCATGCCACGTTCTAGCGTATCTCACCCAAACAAGTACCAAAATATGGTATACGAGAGCAATCGGTGGCACAATTACGTTCTCTCCCTATATATAGACTAGTCGTTCCTACAATCAAGGATTTTATAACGCGCTTACGGAGTTAGTTTCCTGCAGAAGAACACAGAGACAGATATAAATATCCATTTCTGGACCCTTCGTGCCAGCACACACGAACGGCCCCCATGTGTCCTACGCCACACGGGTAACGCATATGCAGTTTCCCACATATTCACACATACATTACCATCCACTATAGAGATGGCACCCAGACGTTCGACGCTGAATGGGCAGCGCTGCATACGTCATAACAACGTATTCACTTCCCGTACACTCGCCTTACGGGACATCCAAGGGTAGACGTGTCCCAAGGGTCACGGTCATGGCCAACCGCATGACAGGTTTACATCTCGTAACATTGCCTTACGAAATGGCCGTGATCACAATCACACGACATGAAATCCGCACTCCATATCAGGCGGCAGATAGCGACAGGCTCGTTTGAATCGAGCCTTATCACCTCCTCGTATGCTCAACATACGGGACCCGCGCACGTATGAAACACGTGGGCTATTCTAAGGACTACCAGAATGCTTACCTTGCTTACCTCAGCGTAGGTGCGTCGTTACCGAAATAAGGTTTAACAAAAAGGAAAAGCTGGAAGTGCTGGAATAAAATAGATACTTAGTTGCCACCTAACTTATATAAAACATAATTAGGGCATACGAACTATCTATTCTATTCCTTAGCGCATCTAGCGTCAACTTTTCGAAAACCTTAAATCGTTGCAAGGTAATCACCCCAGTGCAATTTAGAGCTCTGATGCCAGCTGTAGCAGCACCGTCCAAATTAAACCGGCTTAAATGCACTAACCATCATCTTAATACTTAATCCAGTTACTGTGCACTTAAAACGGTGTAACCTGACAGGCTGTCGGGTAAAATCCCGATTAAACTACCGTACTCCAGGATCACAATTGCACTTAGACCCGTACGAAGACGAGCACAGGTGATACCAGCACACAGAAGTCTTTAAATTAATTTACAACACCAGTTTTACATAAAAGATTCGAATACAAACGACAGAGTTCAAACGCACAGCGGAAATTTAAAACTGAGTTTGAAATACAAAACGATAGCTACGACGACGATAAAAGGTGAGCTCCACATCCTGCCCACCGATGTGATGCCAACCTGCCCAATCTTCACGGGGAAGACGGGGCCCACTCGACGGTCCAACCTGGAGGAAGCGGCTGTCCAATCCAGGACGCACAGATCTCCTCGAAGTCCGCCGGGACACAACCTGCTCAGAAGGTTTACAACAACAACCCTGAGTATACTAATACTCAGCAAGGCTTACCCGACTCTGGGTATACTTAGCCCATTACCTAGACATGCAAAGCTTTTTGGCTCTGAAGTTCCTTTGCTGAAAAGCTGCTAGAAGTGAATCCTTACTTTCAATATTTTAGCTCCGTTTAGTATCTCAAGTATTAACTTAAGTTTGCCTAATCATCTAGAGCACACATGGTAGATTAGATTAAATCTTCAGAACAACAGGTAAAGCATTCCATTGCTACCTTTCCATACTTATTCCACTTCTTACTACGATGTGACGCAGTGACCAAGGTTCTCTTAACCGAGAGAGACGGCGAATCGATCCGATTTAACCTTGCAAGGTGGACCTAACTCACACGACACATGTAAGCCCCGCCGGGCCATGCGCGTCAACTGTTCCCACATTACCACGGCATCTGAACTACGCCTGCTAAAACCCAGGTGATGGGCCCCTCGCGGTGAACTCCCGGAGAACCCGGAGGCGGCATCCTATCCAACACCCGCCAACTCCCACGCCCAGCGTAGCATGGCGGAATTCAAATCACCGCTGTAATGTGGTACACAGCTTACCGGTTTCGACTACCTCCTACTTCCGGTATGTGGTTAGTACTGTTCAAACTCGGTCATCAGGGCCAACAACGGTACGGTCCTCAATCGACACAGGCGGGAGTCCATTTTCTCACATAAACCAACTCATTCCCGCCCGGTCTCCAATTCTTTTTACTCAACAACGAACTTCCAAGCCAAAGCTAAGGGATCAAGATCCTAAACTCGCGAGTGACAGCAATCACTCGACTTCTACCGAAATCCTATTTAGCAAAGCATTTCTATCGACACCTGCATACTAGTATAGGCCCACGGTACCTAGGGAAACATGCATACTATGGTTCCATTCAACTCCTAGAACATAAATGCACAATACTTAAATAAACATTGAGTAATTTTAAATTATGGTTATGCTCCGGGGCTTGCCTTGCAGGTCAGCGGGGTTAACTAGGTCTCCGGGGGCGTGCTCAACGGCGTCTTCCTGCTGCGCTCCTGGTCGTGGCTCCTGGACCGGCTCAACGATCAGCTCGTGGACAGCTTCGTTCGTAGCGTCTACACGAATAAAATATGACATGCAACAGTTAGGATATGGTGCAATGCATACGTGCTTACGATGCGAAAACCAAAGATCAACATTTAACCTGAAGTGCTTCCAACGAAAACAACTACTAAAACGACTTAGGTTAGCATGGATTAACAGGAGTTTGCTTTGCATGCATAAAACAAGTAACTAGCCCTAGCAAAGCAATTAAACAACAATTAGATCCACACACTTGCATATAGAACAAGCACCTGAAACTTTTTCAGTGAACTACACATATCAAGAGTAAGCTACTGCAAAATTTTCATAATTTTTAGAGCCATGGAACTACCTACAATAATTAAACTAGGTTTAACGCAAACTGAATTTTTCATCAGAGAAAAAGTAACAAAATATAGGCACAAGTATTTTTCCTCAGAAGCTTGTGATTTTAGAAACCTAACAAAATTAGTTTGGCATTTTTCGCATTTTTCTGTGAATTTATACGGATTTTTAAAGTTTCAGCTAAAAAAATGAGAAAATGGAAAACATTTAAAGGGGGCTGACAGCCGGGGTCCACCCGTCAGCGACCCGGCCCGCCCCCTTCCTCTGCTTCGCATCCGCACGCGCGGGGCGCGACCGAGCAGCCGCGGCGGCGCTCCCCGCCGGCGGCGCTGCGGGCCGAGCCGTGGCCCCGGGGCGGCCGGAGGTGCGGCGGCAGGCGGCGCGCACGGGCGGGGCCCAGGGCGCGGGCGCGGAACAGGGGCGCGGGCGCAGGGCGGCACGCGGCTTGGAGCGGCGGCGGTAGGGGTGGCGCGGTGGCGGCGCGGCCGGGCCGGCCAGGGCAAGGCCAGGCGGCGCGCGGGGAGGGGCGGATGAGGGCCAGGGGCCCCAGGCGGCCGTGCGGCTCGCGGCGGCGCCGCACGAGCGTGCGCAGGGGGCCCCCGCGGCGTGCGGCAGCGGTGGCACGCGGCGGCGGCTTGCGGCGGCGGCGTTCCGGCCGCCGCGGAGCTCGGCGGCCGCGGGAGCGGCCGGCACGAGCACCAGGGCGCCCGGGTGGCCCTAGGGCGCGCGTCAGCGGCGCACGGGGAGGCCCAGGGAGGTCCGGCGGCGTGTGCGGGCGGCGGCGGCGCATTCCGCGGCGGCGCAGCGGGAAATCGACGGCGACAGCCGCGGATTCGGGTGGGGAAAAGGCCGGTGAGCGAGGGGAGGTCGCGATTGAGCTCACCGTGGGTCGATTTTGGGCGGAGGAGACCTCGGAGAGGGAGCTCGACGAAGAGGGGCGGAGCTCGGCGGGAACGACGATGGCGAGCGGCGGTCTGAGCTCGGTGCTAAGTCGATTCGGCCGAGGTAGGGCACGGCCGCGCCCGTGGAGGGATGGACGAGCTTCGGGGCGAGGTGTAGTGGTTTGGAGCGCGACGAATCGAGTTGCGGCGGCGAGGACTTGCCGGTGCGACGAGCGGCGGCGGTTGCTCGGTGCTGCTCGCTCGAGCTTGGCTCGTCGTGCACTGAGGAGGAGAAAGGAGGATGGGGACGGCACCAGAAGCTTCGAGGTCGTCCGCGAGGTGAAGAGCGGCGCTCAGCGCGATGGCCGACGCGTGGAAGCTCGCCGCCGGCCACAGTCGCCGGTATGGCGTCGAACGTCACAGTGACGAGCACAGTGGAGACACTGTTCACTCGTTTAAATGATTTTAGCTCGCGTTTGACCAGTTGAAACTCAAATTTTCATATGGGAACATGAAATTTGGCCAAAATAGAAGTTGTAGAGGATTAAAAGATCTACAACTTTCGTTTCGGGCGGAAGTTGATTTGGAGCTCAGATCAAGGACAAAAACGAGATCGAACACGGCTAACTAGATGTTTACTAAGCGACGCGATTAGCGTTAACGACGAATTTGAGTCCACGATTAGCGAGATAAATCGTGATTAGCAGGACGATTAACACAGGGGTGTTACATTCAACCCTTCCTCAGAAAATTTGTCCTTGTTTTCCTAGATGACATCTTGATTTACAGTCCAACATGGGAATCTCATTTGCAGCATATCAAGGCAGTCCTGCTTCAACTCAGGCACCATCAGTTTTATTTGAAAAGCAGTAAGTGCTCCTTTGCCCAGACAACACTGGAGTACCTGGGTCATATCATCTCACAAGAGGGAGTGGCAACTGACCCCACTAAAACAACAGCCATGCAGCAATGGCCTACTCCAACCAATGCCACTGAGTTGAGGGGTTTTCTAGGCCTTACTGGCTATTATAGAAGGTTTGTGAGAAACTATGGTGTGGTGGCTAAACCATTGACCAATCTTTTAAAGAAAAATCAGTTCAGCTGGTCCCCAGCAGCAGATCAAGCATTTTACAACCTGAAACAACTCATGTCCAGCACTCCAGTATTGATACTGCCAGATTTTTCCCTCCCTTTTGTCATTGAGACTGATGCCTGCTCCACAGGCATTGGAGCAGTGCTTATGCAGCAAAACCGCCCTGTGGCTTATCTCAGCAAAGCCTTGGGACCCAAACACCAAAACCTATCCATTTATGAGAAAGAGTTTTTGGCTCTCATCATGGCAGTTGAGAAATGGAGGTCATATTTGCAAAGACAAGAGTTCCTCATAAGAACTGATCACAAGAGCTTATCCTACTTGACAGAACAGAATATACATTCGGATCTACAGAGGAAGGCTATGACACGGCTGATGGGGTTACAATTTAAAGTGGTCTATAAAAAGGGAATTGATAATATAGCTGCAGATGCATTATCTAGAGTGGGGCACTTGATGGCGTTACAAGCAGTATCTGAGGCAACTCCACTATGGATTCAGGAGGTGCTGAACTCCTACTATACAGATTCTGAAGCTCAATCCTTACTGCAGTCCCTTGCCATTCATTCTCTCAATGCTCAGGGCTACTATCTGGACAATGGAATCATCAAGAAGGACAACCATATCTGGCTTGCCAATAATTCTGCTCTTAGAACCAAAGTCATTGCTGCATTTCATTCCAGTCCCATTGGAGGCCATTCTGGTATTACTACCACTTATCACAAGGTGAAACAGTTGTTCTTTTGGAAGGGCATGCGCCAACAGGTGGAGGATTTTGTCAAACAATGTGGCATTTGTCAGCAAGCTAAACATGAACATTGCCATGTACCTGGACTGCTCCAACCATTACCTATCCCAGCAGGAGCTTGGCAAGATATATCTTTGGACTTCATAGAAGGCCTTCCTCTCTCTAATGGAGCTAATGTCATCCTGGTTATTGTGGATCGTTTTACCAAGTACGCTCATTTCCTGTCCCTCAAACATCCATTCACAGCTCATCAAGTTGCTCAATTGATGCTGGACTCTGTGGTTAAGTTACATGGTATCCCAAAAACCATAGTATCAGACAGAGACAGAATTTTCCTTAGCCATGTGTGGCAGGAGCTGTTCACTGCATTGGGTACAAAACTGTTACACAGCACGGCCTATCACCCGCAAACAGATGGTCAAACCGAACGAGTTAACCAATGTTTGGAAATGTATCTCAGGTGTGCTGTCCAACAATCACCTCATCAATGGAGGAAATGGCTCCCTTTAGCAGAGCTGTGGTACAACTCTACTTTCCACACTGCACTTGGTTGTTCTCCATTCAAAGCTTTATATGGGTATGATTCCAATATGGGAGTGCTTCCCTCCCAGACTGATCCACCACCCACCGAACAAACAGTGCAGGAGATGTTGAGTGACAGAGAAGAACATATTGCTATGTTGAAAAATCAGTTGGCAGTGGCTCAAAACCGTATGAAGTTGCAGGCTGATAAACATAGAGTGGACAGAACCTTTCAGGTTGGAGAACAAGTGTTACTTAAGTTGCAACCCTACGTGCAATCTTCGGTTGTCAACCGCCCATTCCCAAAGCTGTCCTACAAATTCTTTGGCCCTTACACAGTGTTGGCGCGAATTGGAGGTGCTGCTTACAAGCTGGACTTACCACCCGATAGTAAAGTTCACAATGTTTTCCATGTGTCCCAATTGAAGCCTTTTAATCCAGACTTCACACCGGTGTTCTCTGATATTCAGAAATTGGTGGATCTCAGCGTCCACAATCCACAACCTGAGGCTCTTCTGCAACGTCGCTTAGTAAAGAAAGGTAACACAGCTATCCCTCAGGTACTAACTAAGTGGACTGGCTTTTCTTCAGACAATGCTACCTGGGAGGATCTTTATGTGCTCAAGCAGCGTTTTCCTCTGGCTGCCGTTTGGGGGCAATCGGCGTCTCAAGGGGGGGAAGATGTCATGGCTGAGGCCACGCCAAAGGAGTAATGCGCCTACCGGAGATGAAGACGTATAGATATGATTACGTATTCTATTGTAATGTGAAAGTGAGTTGGAGTCGCTGACAGTGGGCCTGAGGCCGTGTCGCCCGTGTGAGCTTTATAGGCCGCGGCTGAACATCTTGTAAGACAAGTAATATGCTATGAAACAAATCGGAAGAGGAAGCTGTCCTCGTCCCGGCGAATCCCTGTGTTCTTCTGTGATTTCTCACGTCTGGATTTGATCCAAGGCTACGGGTATTACACAGCTCCGGCCGGCGGGTCGAGTCGCCACGCTGCGGCAGCAGGAAGGCTTCGGCGGCGGGGGCTCTGTTGTTCTGCCGCTCGTCGGACGCCGTCGACGGGGCTGTCACGTTGGCCAAGAAAGGCAGCTAAGCCTAGCTGGCTACCCATCAATGCGCCCGATTTGCTGATGCCTTGCATGTTGTAGCCGTTGTGCCATTCTTGATCGGCCGATCCTCGGAGTGCAGGGTTGTGGTTCTTGTGTGATTTCCTTTGGCATTCTTTGCAATGCCTTAGTATGAACTGTACATAGTACGCCAATTCTTCATCGAGGAAAAGAATTACACAAGATGTTATCTTGCTAATTATTCATAGGTCATGATATTCACTGTCGTTTGAGCCCGACACAAATTCAGAAGCCAACGGGCAACAAGTTCGTTAGAGATCCACGGTACGGCCCCCCAAGAGCAGTCTCTGCAACACTTGAATATCTGTACGAGTACGGAAGGCAATTTCTTCAAACAACGGCGCACGAACCATCACATGCCTTGACATCCAGAGTAGTATTCAACAATGAAAGGACACAGCTAAATGCTCCAACAGGACAGCGTCATGTTTTTCAGAAATTGTTGCGTGACAACAAACAAATTTGGTACTGGTGTTGTACCAGTTAATGGCCTAAATTTCAGCACTGCAATTTGTTGGCCAATGGCCAATGCAGTCTGAAACTCAGTGTTATAGCAAGACACTACTTTTGTACAAGGTCTAGTGAAATTCTTGTTGCATTGATGTTGCTACCAACGATACATCCTGCATTTAACCGCTTCCGTCGAGTTGCCCATGGGAGAGGAGATGTGCCAGGTATTGCTGAAAAATACAGATAATGTATATATCAAAACTGTATATCAGGCAACAAGATTTGTTGATGGTAAGCATGTATAGCAAACAACCAGATGAAAGACAAGTGGGTAAATCCTTACAGCGTGGTATGCATAGGGTGGTTTCCCCTGCCTGTCAAAATGCTTTGCCATGATGGAGAATTCAATCGGGCCCCAGTCATCTATTTCAAAACAATTACCTAATGCGGCCTTGTAAAGCTGCAACCACCAAATGAAATCAGAACAACTCCTTGTGCAAGTTGGCATGGGAAATAAATAAAATATCACTTTTAACATCTTTTAACATCTTCGTATCATTGGCATTTACAAGCACTCCGGGGCATATATTGATAGCAAGAAGGATATTCAGACCACACCTTTGCAGTGTCAGTTAGTAGCTCAGTACCAGCAGGGTAGGAGGCATAATACTGGTCCGCTCTAGAGATCCCAGCCCTTGTCCTATGAAAAGCTCAAGCAGAGAATACTGGCAGGTGAGAACAATTGAAGAAGTAATGTGGTTATGAAATTGTTAAAAAGAGAGGTAATCTGATTCGGCCGTGACATACGTATTGCTTGTGTAAGCATAGGTAATGAGGGTCGTGAAGCAGTAAAATCCAGCGTAGGACGCTATCCGTCGAAACTTCTGGATCTTCAGGATCTCTTTACACTGATAAAAGATGTCCATCTCACTTAAGCTCGATGCTGGTTCAGGAGGTAAAGGAAACATCAGTCAGACAGAAACTTAGCTCTACAGAATAGCAAGATGATAAGAAGCTGCATGTAGTATAACTGTAAAATAATGAAAGTCACTCCATGTAAAGATTCAGTATCTTAAACTGCTTATACTGAATCCCATATTCCTAGTTCAAATACCATACAATCAAATTGACAAAGGCAAAGCATTTGCATAAAAAAACATGGCAAGTAAAGAAACAATTTGAGCATGGTTTCTTCAGAAGGTCACAGAATACCACATGGACACGCAACAAAAAGCAAAGGACCAATTGACAATTGTTATTCGTTAGTCGTTACTTAGACCGGATGCTTACAGTTACAGGGTGCACAAATGGTAATGGCATTACAGATGATGCACATTCAACAGGTGACGAGCTCCCAGAGCTCTGTCAAAATCAATCTGCAGAATCTTTGCAAGAATGACATTCATTATCGTTCCCTAATCATCTAAGAAACAACAAAGGTTTTTTTTTATCAAATAACCAAAGTACCGAACCATACATCCCACATGACCATATCAAATGTAAATTTTGCTGTCTTAGCCATTGCTCTGAGAAATCACTTCTGGCCCCCAATCACCATTCCCTATACTCCACTGGACTCTTGAGTGTCACATCGATTCAACACATCAGTTGATCCACATACAGCTCACATGGATAAAGGATATACACCTCTACAGCTCGATGCTGGTTTCAGAAGGGGAGGGGGAGACATCACTAACTTAGTTCTAGAATAGCAAGGTGACAGCAAACTGCGCGTAGCATAATATTGACAGCCATGCCAAGTCAGCACAAGAATCAGTATCTTAAACTACTTGTACTGAATCCCAAGTTGCTAGTCCCAGAGTGAAAAAGGGTGTTTTGCATCCCCAGAGCTTGGCAAGTTAAGCAATAGTTTTGGTATAGTCTGTTGAGAAGGTCATGGAAGTCAGAATACCACATGGATATGGAATAAAAAGTTAAGGGCCAGCTAAACAAGCAATGTTTGTGATTATTATTTCTGCTTAGACCGGATGCTTACAGGCTGAGCAAATGGCGATGACATTACCAAGGTTTTCATGTTGCTTTGAATTTTGGTTAAGCATTTTTGCTACAACATCAACAGCAGCAGGCGCATTCAACAGGTGATCAGCTCCTAGCGAAGTTATCACAAACTAAACCAATATGCAGAACCTATGCAAGGGTGAGATTTCAATTTCAAAAGTTATCCATTCTATATTCCTATAAACAATTATGCAGTTTTTTTTATCGAATAACCAAAGTACCAAATGGCACATCCCACAATCAAATGTAAAGCGTTCTGTCTTAGCCATTGTTTTGAGAAACCATGTCTGGTTCCTAATCCTTATTGAGTATATTTCATATATATCACTAGGCACAGGCTCACTACAGTGTCTCGGTGTCATAATGATTCAAAAAATGAGCTGATCCAGCTCGCATGTCACATTGATTCAAAAATTCAGCTGATCCTGATCGCATGTCACATTAATTCAATCTGAACATGATAATCTAACGAAAGCGCGCAGTCAAAATCGAAAAAGAAAATGCAAGAGCATTCCTCTCGGGAATTTCCACAAACACCTGTGCTACATTCCTGCTAAATGCCCCTGCATCTAAGATTCTTTCCTCTAGACTCTAGAGAACCTTAGAACTGCAACCATGTGCCAATTATGACTGCACAACTCCACGTGAATTCCAAAAGGCAGGAGGATTTGATTTTAGCCAACTCTTTGGCTATGGGGCATCCTGCTCTGAAGTCCAGACTCGAGTGCTGGATGTGGTTGTGGAGCGGTGGAGGAGGCAACGGAAAACGCAGAATGGGAGTGGAGGCACACATAACGAACCTTGACAACCGGGCGTCACCGCCTCCGTCTAGCAGCTCGGCTTCCGAAGGCTCCGCCGGCCACCGCGGGCGCCGATGATAACAGTGGGACGAAAGGGAGAAAGGGAACTGGGCCGTGGGTCCAGTATGTTAAGTTCTCTTGGGCTTTAATGGGCCCGGTGCAGGCCTGTCCGGGCGGGCGCTTTTTTCTTTTTTATATTTAAAAAAATAAAAATTTCAAAAATTATGTCCGTTTTGAAAAATTTCAAAACTATACCCCGGTCGTCCTATGGGGCGACATGCCCTAAATGTATTTTTTTTCTTCAAATTTGCATCGAGAATCCTGGCTGGGGCGCACGCGTGCAAGGGGGCCTGTCGACCCCCCGGGCGACCGGTGGGCCACGTCCACAAGCGCGACAGGGGGGCCTGTCGCCTTCCCCCGCGGGCGACAGGGTCTTGCCCTCCTATATAACCATTCTACCCTCATTTCCTTCTCATTTGAGCCAAAAATTCCACCAAAAATCCAGAAAAAAGAGGGGTGAGGAGAAGGGAAGCGGCGAAGCCCTGCCGGATTCCGCACTTGTGATCTGCAGGTTAGTACATTTAGTTTATGTATTTTTGCATTGATATTGTAGAGTAATTTAATTTAATTAGTGCTATAGTACAATTATGCAGGTTAATACGATTTAGAATAGAATTTCGCATATGCAGTATAGAATTTGAGTGTCATCACATAGTTATGAATACTTATATGTTGTATCTAGCTGCGAGTACGAGATCACAGGTTGCCACTGTTCAGCACGGCGATCACGAGTTTTCCAAATGTCACATTGTTTGCCCAGACATACGTGACAAAAGACGACAACTCAATAGCAGTGCCCTTCCACTATTTCAAAAAGATATGACAACCCGGCAACCACACCAGCTCACCTTCAAAGCAGTCTCTCTGGCGAGGACGACGGACCTGTCATTTTACAGCGAAGGTCTGTGGCGTGTAGTGGGGAAGGCGGTATCTAGGCGCGATCGACCGAGCGGCAGCAATGCAGTGCTGTGAGTCTGCATGCACTTAGATGCTCTACATGCACAAAGAGGCATCGAGTAGTCATTTCGAGAAACGAATCTAGCTTTTTCAGTGTTAGGTCTGCTACCATCTTCACTGTGTTGTCATGTAGGCTTTTTAGGTGCATTTACACTCCACACTCCGGGTATCAGACCTTTGTGCGGCTATAAATACCCCGAAGTTTGTGAACTCCCAGCAGCACTCAAACATCAAAGCTCATTGTATACCCAATGTCTGGAGGTGGGTCTAGCAGGAAGAATTACTACGGTTTTGAAAAAGAAAAAGGGGGAAGAAAGGGGGACCTCATAATATGGGAGGGGCCTCTTGGACCTGATTCCTTTCCGGAACCGGTGTTTGAGTTTCCGCCACAGCACAAGAGTGAATTTACCAATGAAACTCATCTTCGACAATATGATAACCGTAGAGAACCGTGACCAAAATGCAGACATGGTGATGACTGCTTTAGTGCAGATGTGCACCGACGGGATGGATGACGGTCGACGTTTCTTTAAATGTCCACACACATGGGTAATACTCGGTTGTTTCATTTCTTTATCTTCAATGAGACAGCTTATATGAAATTTGTTTTGCAGTCTTCCGATGCTCCAGAAAACTGTGGTTTTACTAGGTGGGTCGATCCTGCACCAATTGATTCTGTTCAGGAGTTCATCGAGTACCTCCAGATAAATATCTTTGATCTGGAATGCAAGGTGAACCATTATGAGGAAGTGAGCGAGGGTAACAAAAACGACGAAGATGATGATACCAGCAATGCTACCGGTTCACAGGATGAACCATGCAATATTCCTTATTGCAACTGCCCTTGTCACAAGAAGAAGGGCCCTGCGCCTCCGGCACCACCGCCTGCACCACCTGCAATGGGTGGATACTGCGGAGAAGGCTCAACGCAGTTTGCTACGTGAGGGTACGGCTACTAGGACTACCCTAGTGCTAGTGACATGCTGCATCGTTGTGTTTGTTGTGTGTTTTTTTTAAATTACCTAAGGCATGTTAGGTTAGTCCAGAATCTGTTTACCATAGTTTGCAACGGGTTCTGCCATGCCACTGCATGTGTGACGTGTGTTTCATTACCGTTGTATTATGATGTAAACTTGATGGTTCACATTATGTAATGCATTTCTTAGTTCTTATTTCTTCTCGTTATATTAATTAAATGTGTGCTTTTTAGTATTCTAGTGACATGAAAAACTCCGAAAATATTAAGGACAAGTTCAAAGATTTCATAGATTCCCGGCCACAACTGCAAATTAATGGTAAAAGTTACAACACACAGAGTCAAGCTCTCAACTAAAAACATAAATAACTAATTGCAGTGGCATGTGCACGCGACAAGATAATTTCTTGTTGCATCTAAACCTACCATACCTTATGGAATGTAAAATGCCGGGATTACATGATACTACTCTACTGAGTGCACCGAGGATATTTGCCCTTCCTAATTGCTTCGGGCCCGGCTTCCTTCGCACGGCGTGCCCTCTCTCGCTTTCTCTTCCTGTCAGCTTCACGTTCCGCCGCCGCCTTACGATCCACCTCCTCCATCCTCTTGCGGATCACTTCTTGCTCTTTCTTGCGCTTTCTTGCGCTTCTCCTCTTGCTGTTCCTCGTGCTTCATTCAGCGCCAACGTTCTGCAGCCCACCTTGCTTGTTGTTCCACAAAGTCCTTTGCCTGCTGCGACTGTACGGTGTCGAACCACTGCATAAAATCACAAAGAGGCGGAGGAGACTTTGTCCAACAAAAGTTAGAATCATAACTCAATGTTAGGTCACAAAGAAAAATAACATCTGTTGTCCTGCTACCTTGGCCCGGTCTTTACCGTATCGCTTAGGTGGATCATATTCGTAGTTCTCACACATAAAGAACCTCATGCCGTAGTCATCTCCTAAAACCTCAGATTGCATGAACTTGCATAACGAACCGCAGAAGCACATTGGCACATCAATTCCTTCAGGTACGGTGGCTTCACACTTGCTCCACGGAATGTAGGTTGATCCTGACGAAGACATTGGCGCTATAGTGTGGTGCGCCAAATGACGAACAATGATTTCAATAATGCACATATCGTATACCAAATCAATGCGTAAAAATATAGGTACTGTCCTAATTCTATTGTCTTATGCTGCAATATTAATAAGGTACTATCATATTTCTATTCTAATTCATAATTAATTTAAAAATAAGTCTGTAATAGTACTCAAATTGTAATACTAAACGAGTGTTCTAAAGCACCAAATCTAATTCAGCTAATCCGCTAATTAAATTAAATTATTATATAATATCAACGGATTCATACGGAAGTTACCAGTAGATCACAAGTGCGGAATTCGGCAGAGCTTCGCCGCTTTTCTTCTCCTCACCCCTCTCTTTTTTCTGAATTTTTAGACTCAAATGAGAAGGGAATGGCGGTCAGGGCTTATATAGGGTGGGAGAACCCTGTCGCCCCTGGGGGGCGACACCCCCGGGCCAAGGACCTCTTTGCAAATTCAAAAAAATTACATTAGGGTCCTGTCGCCCGTGGCTTGGGCGACAGGACCCCTGTCGCCCCCCCCATAGGGCGACAGGGGGTATTTTTGAAATATTTCAAAATGGACATATATTTTTTTAAATTTTGATTTTTTTTAATATAAAAAAGAAAAAAGTCCTCCGAGCGGCGCCGCGGAAGGGAGAAAGGGACAGCGCCGGCTCGGGGCTGCCCGGGCGGCGGCGCGGAAGGCAGCTCGGAAGACGGAGGCGCGAAGGCGGCAAGGAAGGAGGCGCGGGGCGGACGGACGGCGGCGCGGGGCGACAGGGCGCGAACCAAGGCTCGGACAGAACGGCTGGACTGATAAGCCCAGCCAGAATCAGCCGAGCCAGGTCTTCTATGGGACGGCGTCTGCGACGGATCTAGATTGGCAAGTCACCAGGTAACTGGCGGGCCAATCTCAAGACGCTCATGATGAATCGAATGGCTCCAAAAAGAGGAAGGCAAAAGCTCCCCTGTTTTTTCACCGCTGAACATCGATCCCAGGCTCGGTACCGCCGCACCGCACCCAGCCGCCGCCAGGGAGGCCGGCCCGGCGCTGAACCCGGCCTCCGCCGCGCCGCACCCGGCCGCCGCTTCGCTGCGAGGGAGGCCGGCCCCGTGGCGCACCCGGCCGCCGCTCCGCCGCACCGATTCGCTAGCGGGCCGGCCTCCCACGCAGCTCGCTTAATAACAGAACGAAGAAGATAACTGGAACGAAGAAGACCACGTGGTGTTGATGTGGTCGGTTGCGGCAGCGACAAGGTCTGCTGGCCTCCCGGCTGCCTCTCGCCACGGGCCTGGCGGCCTCCCGCAGCGGACGCCCGGCGGCAGCGCAGCGGCGGCCTTCCGCGGCGGGCGCCCGGCGGCGAGGCACGGCGTAGGGCGGTCCGGCGGCCACACGCAGCGGCCTCTGGCCGCGGGCGTCGGCGGCCTGACGGCCAGGTGCTGCGGGGGGCGGTCCGGCGGCCAGGCGCGACGGGGGGCGGCGACGCGCGCGTGATTTTGGGTGCTGGCCTGCCCAGGGAGGAGTTGAAAACGGAGATTTCTTTCTGAGCCCTTAGATTCATCATGGACAGTTAAGATGGACCTGCCAGACACGTTGTGACTTGCCTACCGCAAGTCACCGAATCTGGATCCGTCTGCGACGTGTTTCAGCGGAAGAAGCAAAATAAATCCCGCCAAACGGTCTGTGGCGAACGCGCGTTCGACAACCGCGCTTAACGTGAGAAGCGAGCAAATGAACCGGGAGCAGCCAAACGCGAGAAGCGAGAGGAGAGCCATGTTCGGCTTATTCGCAATCCGCTTCCGCACACCACGGTCCCAAATAGGGCTTTAGCCCATCCGAACAAGTTGATTACTGGAGGAGTGCCTACTCTGCGACCGGTCAAACGCAGCCCATCTCCTACGCTATCTTCTCGCCATCGCCAGATTCGCTACTGCCATCTCCACCCAACGAGCTCGCAGCAATTTTCTCTTCTCATCCTCACACCGTCCTCCACCATCATCTCTGATGTCCGGAGCCGAATTCACCACCGCTACCTGCCGCCACCCAACCTAGCTTTAGCGGTTATCTCATCAGAACACCTTTGCCTCCACCATTGCCCATCAGATATCTAGCTGCTGGAGGAGGAAGAAGATGGTGTGCGCTTGGATCGTCGTGGGCCATAAGTGGATGATGCAAGCGGATTTGTAGCGCATCCGAGCAACACATATACCCCGCCGTCCAAGCTCACCTCTGGATGCAGCAGCCCCACAATTTTTTTCCGACAGCATGGCCATGTTTAGTTCCCAAAATTTTTTCTATAGTACTCATCATATAGAATCTTTGAACATATACATGGAGCATTAAATGCAATTAGAAAAAATAATTAGTTATATAGTTTAACTGTAAACGACAAGATGAATCTTTTAAATTTATTTAATTCATGATTTAATATTAATTGTTAAATAACATTAAAAGTGCTACAGTACTCATTTTCGCGAACTAAACAAGGTTTATATTAAGTAAAAAAATCAGTGTGACCGTTTCACTGCCATGGAAAATACATTTCGAAGTAATACAAACATGCCTAACTTTTGTTAGATGATTGGTAGCAAACCAGATGATAGCTAATTTTTGAAGGCGCTGCCAATATTTCGCATAGTATCTTAAGAAAGTTGTACAATAAATGCATCATTCCGTGTTCCAATTTAACATATAGTAGGATCCCTAGAAGATTTTGCAAAAGGATAATACTATATCTACACCACGCCTACTGTATTTTCTTGCTTTTGTTTATTGTAGCCTTTTTTTTCTTTGTCAAGTTCTGCAACGTCTATATTTAATGCTTGTCATTTATAAATTGGCACGATTTTGGATTCTCGTTTTCCAAGAAGACATTCAAGTAATTTCAAGCCTTCTTTATCAATACATAAGGACCCAGAGAAAAATATAGATTTTCAATTCCAGTCTCCTGCCCCACTTGATGATCTCTGCCTACAGGCTACAGCCGCCTACTACAGCCACAACCAGGCGAGCGTCCACAGTCCACACCACCACCGACTACCGCCACCGCCCATGCCGGGCCTACTCAGCAAGGTGTCCAGCGCCGTGGCCGCCTGCGCCCGCTGCGTCTCGCGCGCGACGCGCCGCCTCCTCCGCGCGCGGCGGCCGCGCCCGCGCCGCGACCGCAGGCAGCTCCTGCCGGCCGATGACGACCACCAGGAGTACTCCGGCGACGACTCCGGCGGGGAAGAGGGCGGCCTGTGGCGGCGGGCGATCCTGATGGGGGAGCGGTGTAAACCGCTCGACTTCCCCGGCGCCATCCACTACGACAGCTTCGGCCGGCGGCTCCCGGCCGCGCCCGCGCCCCCGCCCCGCGGCGGCAAGGCGGCGCCGGGCGCGGGCGCGCTGCTCTGCCGCTCCGCGCGCGACGTCGACGAGGCCGCCCTGGCGTACAAGGTACAAGAGGGCTAGCTAGGCACGCGCTGCCGCTCCCAACCGATCGGCGTCAATGGCGGCGCGGTCCGTGCTCGATCGACCCGACGCCCATGGCGTTGTGCTGGTTTTTTTTTTGCTAGATCGATTTGCTAACTTTCGTGCACATGTTGCTTGTGTTCGTCATGTTTTTCCTGTTGGACTCTGCAGTACACTAGAAACCTCGCGGCGGCCAGTGGATGTACCCGTGATATGCTTGATTTTTTTCTTCGCGTGCGGTTGTATAGCTATTTTTATAAATGAATTGTAGAAGCACTTTGGATTTCGGGCAACTTTTATATCGAGCACTTTTTTATTTGAAGACATTTCGGTGTTCCAATTATAGGAAGAATAGCTTTGGTTAATTTGTATGCATTTGGATGAATTTATAGAATGTATTTAGAATTTGTTCTAATTAAATAATGCATAGAAGGGCAAAAATGGAATATTTAGAATGTAGTCATAGTATTTGTTCATATGAACATCATGGCGGTGGCGGGGCCTGTATTACGATGTGGTATTATATTTGATGTAGACTTTATTTCGTGCATAGAGTAAAAATAATTGTATGTAGACAGATGTACTTTTTAAGGTACTTAGATAAGACGTAATATATATTATTTATTTATTGGTTTACTATACAATTAGTTTCTGCAGATTTATTCATAAAAGAAAAAGATTAATAGGTATAGAAAAACCTATTCATATGCTAAGCACTCATGTTCTACTAAATAGTGTTAAGTAAAATTTACTTAAGTAATTCGTAAATTTTGCCTACATTTGAACAAATGTTTATAAGATAAGGCACTTGATGATTACTATGTGAATTTGTGGACCTTATCAAGTGAATTGTTTTTTTTGCATACGCAAACAAATTTAAATGTCCAATTTTTTAAAGGTACATTTGAATTGATTGTGGTATATATTTAAGTAATTTAAATTATTGTGAGTAAAGTGAACTCAAATATATGGCGTATTGCAAGAATCTAATGAATTTAAATAATTGCAACAAAAATAGAAAGGGAGCAAAAGCTGTTCGATTTGTCTTTCCACAAATACTCTGAACATTATTTTAATTCCTAACACAATAAGCGCGCTGATTTTACATGGAAATTCCAAAGGATTTGTGATTAATTGGCTGCTGTAGTCACAAGTTAGAGTCAAATGAGAAATGGTCCATGTGTTGCTGACGGTCATTGCCTCTGAGCCTTTGACTGGCCGGTACTGTTCTGTGGACCCGCTCGTGAACCATTCTGTGAACTCGCGTTGCTGAGTGTGGTTCACGTGAGGCAAGCCTGAAGGGGGTTAACCTCACCTGCATCCGGGTGGCGTGCTCCCATTGGTCACGTTGACGTGGCCGGCTTATCCTCTGCTCTACCTCACGTTCATGGGCTTACGGCCCCTCTGTTCTGTCCGCGCGCGAGAGAGAGAAAAGAGAGAGGGAGAACGAGGCGAAGGGAGAGAGCAAAGCGGAGGGGGGATGTGCCGGCGGCACAGGGCAAGGCGGAGGGAGCAGGGGGTAGCGCGATGGCGTCTGGCAGCGGCCTCAGCTCTGGCGATGGAGGGCCAGGCTGTGGCGGCTCGTGGCTCCGGCGTGCAGAGGCGAGCGTGGCGGCGCTCGGCCTCGAGCCGAGCTGAAAAGGAGAGTAGCGGTGGCGAGCTCCTCGGCTTCGGCGCCGATTTCTTCCTCTTCCCCGTCGTTGCCGAGCAGAAGAGGGCTGTGGCCGGAGCGATTCTAGCTGGAGGGGCAGCGGCCGCTGGCGCCTGGCGGCCATGGCGGGTCCGCGCGGGGCCATGGCGGCGGCGGCAGCCTCGAGGGCACCTGGACGCGGCCCTGGAGCTTCCTCACGGCAGGATCCGCGCGGGGCGCGGCGTCTCCTCCCTCCCGGCCAGCGCCTCCCTCTCTGGCCATGGAGGTAGCGGCGGTGGCGGCACGAGGCCGCGCCCCCTTCCTTTGCGGCGGCGTGGCCTCGAGCTCGGCCTGCGTGGCGCGGCGGCGTGGCCTCGAGCTCGGTCCACACGGCCTCGAGCTCAGTGGGGCCACGGGCGACGGCGACGAGCTCGCGGCGGCGGCGTACGGGCCTCGGCATCTGGCCTCCCTTTCTCTCCCTCCTCTCCCTCTCCCTCTATCTCTCTCTCCTGCGGCTGTCAGATCCGGCTCCGGGGAGCCGTGACCAGGCGGCCGGAGCTCGGGCCGGTGGCGGGCCCGCGCGGCGCGCGGCGGGGCGCGAGGAGCCTCGGGCCTGCGCTACGAGGAGCCGGCAGGGCGTGGCCTCGGCCAGCCGCCGGCCGTTGTTCGTCGGATGGACGGGCACGATTTTTTTTTGATGACGTGGCCACGCTCTCCTGCCTTCTTTTGGTGCGGAAATCGTAGGTAGAGATTTCTCGGTGAAAAGTGAAAAGTAAAATGTAGAAGGCCATTGCTCGAGTTTATCCCGTGAATTCCCAAATTACTGCCAAGTTTGAGGCTTAAAACGAGTTTGCGTTTGCTGTGTTGTCCATATATGTTTCAACGGATGGCCCACCTTTAACAGGTGGTTTCCTAGGCCACACGTGCGCTGCACAATGGCACCACGAGAGCCACGTGTTGGAGTTTCAAAGATCATACCAAAACAACCGCAAGGTGCCATTTCTGCTGAGGATTCAGGTGCACGTACAACTCGCACCACAGCGTGTACCATCGAGTTCCATCAGGCAACAGCTCACGAACTAATGTAATATGCATTGATCGAGAACCAAAGAGGCATTATCCAACGGCAGAAAGGGCAACATCAATGGTTGAATTGGGCATTATTAATTCAACATGATCTTCTCTGTTTCTTTTAAGATCCAATGAAACCTCAATTTACTGATGGTGCCGGCATTACAGTACTATAGTTGAGCCTCACAAATTTCAACTAAAAGCATCATGAGTTCAACCACTTCCATCGAGCTGCCCATGTGAGAGGAGGTGCGCCATGTATTGCTGATAAAAAGTAGAGGTAAATATAAGGCATACATATAGTGCAGGAAGAATATTCAGATAAACATGGAAAAAGGAGCTTTTCTCCATAAAAATAAAAAACATGTGAATGCTAAGTATGAGAATAGGACACACTAAATGAAACTAGGAAAGACAAGAGGCCAACAACTTACAGAATGGTAGGCATATGGTGGTTTGCCTTGCCGGTCAAAATGCTTTGTCATGATCGAGAATTCTATTGGGCCCCAGTCATCTATTTCGAAACAATTACCTAATGCTGCCTTGTAAAGCTGTGAAGCACCAGATGAGATCAATCATTAACGCTCCCTAAGCGATCATTTGATACAGGGAAGAAACAAAATCAACAATTCTGACATTAACAATTCTGACATCAACATACTATTTGAACTTGCATAACTTCGTGGTCATAGGCAATGGCAACAAATTTCAGTGTGTCCATATATATCCATACCTTTGCAGTATCAGTAAGTAACTCAGTGCCAGCAGGGTAGGAAGCATAATACTGGTCAGCTCTAGAAATCCCAGCTCTTGTCCTACAATAAGCTCAAACAGGAAATATTGTCAGGAAAGAACAAGATGCGTGGAGATTCTGTAAACATGTGCAAGGGAGGTGATTCAGCTGTGACATACGTGTTGCTCGTGTAGGCATAGGTAACGAGGGTACTGAAGCAGTAAAATCCAGCGTAAGACGCTATACGTCGAAACTTCTGGATCTTCAGGATCTCTTTGCACTGATAAAAGATGTCCATCTCACAGCGGCTTGATGCTAGTGTGAGGACAAAGAAAGAAACAAAGAAGAAAGTCAGTTGACTTACAGAGTATACAGAATTGTCAGTTGACAAGATAATGCCATCTGCAGCGATCGGGAAGTATCAAAATGGAGTGCTTATCTGCTTCTAAAGAGCACAAGTCCTAGGTTTGTGTGTTAATGGCAATAATATAATTGGTGCACAAAATTGAGAAAGGCAACGTGGCTGAATAAATCTTGGCAAATAAAATAACAAGATATAGGCATAGTTTCTTGAGTAGATCAGTATGCAAACAATAGCCAAAGGTCATTAACATAAGATCTTTTATGATATGCATTAATTCCTCACACTAGATTATTAGAGATTGCAAAGTGGTTTTATAACACACTAAACTAACAAGCAAAGTACTTATGGCGAGGTTAACATCATCAAACCTATGGCGATCGGCTGTTGGGAACCAATCACCCCATTCATCATTATGCATGAAGCATAGAAACTAGCATGGCAATTTGGCAGAGCCTAACATAGAACTTCAAGTAAACGTCCCATTCTGGCATTTCCACGAACACCTTCCCTTCATGGGTCCAACAAACTCCATGGAACAATGCACACTACCACTACGTGCACATTCCAGAGGCTGGAATTATTAAAGCAACCAGGGGAAAGGAGGGAACACCCCCACGATATGATAGTTTACCAAGCTAATTAAGAATCGCTGCTTTACATTCCCACAAGTACAAATTTGGTCCCGAATCAAAGGAGATAAAGAAATAGGGAAAGTAGACTCTACCAAGAGGACCTCCGGCGTCTGCGTTGCGCAGCGAATTCCCTGGATAGCAGGATAGGTCAGTAGCCTAGCAGGCCGCTGCCGTCGCCGCCGCCGCCGCCGAGATCATGGTTGTCATCTCGTGGTGTAGTAGACGCGAACCAACATTGCGAAGAGGAAAGAACGCCGAGAATGCCGGAATGGGCTGGGTTCTACAGAGTTTGCCACTAGTGCAAGTTGGGCCAGGCCGATGTGACGTGAAAGAAGTATATGGGCCATTTTTGTGTCCTAGCTGGCTGTTCTTTTTTTGTTGTTGGCAAAATTTCGAATTTGCACCATCAGAGTGTCAACTGTTAAAGAGCACGTAGTCTAGTGGTTACAAAAGTCTCGGTAGCACCTGAGATCCTGCGTTCGACTCCCCATAAGAGTGAATTTTCTAGAATTTAATGTCGTTGTGCATTCAGTGATAGGGGACGTTCCCGTCGACAATAGGGGTGTGAGTGTCTGAGTTGTATTGTGTAATTAAAAAAATTGTTAAGTTTCAGAGAAACAGGGAGAGTCAAATTTCCACCAAAACTGAACTAGTACTGTAGCATTTTCTACATGCAAGGTTTTAGTTTGAACGTAAAATCTCCACATGAAGAATTAGCAGACAATATCACAAACAAAATGGCTACTGAATCTTGCGAAGAACAAGGCAAGAAGAAAAGATATGAATTGGAAGTTCTTTTTGTTTAGCGGAACAATTTTTAACTGAATGCCTAATCAAGTGCTTCTGAAACCTTGCCGTGTAACCTTGTAGTTTCTTTGGATCTTTATAGAAGAAGAAAAAAACAAGTCTTTCGAGAAAAAAAAAGAGAAGAAAAACAATGGCGCCAATCAAGAGCAACGGACGCACTCTGCAAACCTATGGGCTGGAAGACCTGTCACAAGCTACTGGTCGACTCGTGGTGTTACAAAAATTGCATAAAACGCAGGCCTGCCCAACAGGTCGTCGCTGGTGACCCACGCAGTATATAGTACCGTACGATGCCGAGTACAACTGATGCACAATTTTGTTGGTAGATTCTCTATGAGCCGTGCAAGATTAAGCAAGTCGGTTTCCTGTTCTTTTTAGCATTCTTTTTTCTTCCAGGAAGAGCGAGTAGAGCCAGTTTTGTGTTCCAACATTAGAATGAGATGTTGTACCTACCCGTATCATGTGAGGTTGGTTATTAGCTTGGCGAGGTCGAGGAGCTTCTGTTTGTCATGTTGTACCTGATGTCCGCACCTTGTGTGTGTCATGTATGCTTGGCGTGCCTCTGAATCCGCAACTGCTACTCACGTTTCTCTGCCGAAAAGACGGTTTTACATAGTACCTCGGTTGTTCAGTACTATGTCCCTACCTGCAACACACATGAGCTTTGCACTGTAGGAAAAGCTGTTATGAAGTAGCTGTATCCCAGCGTCACCTGATATAGGCATCGCTAAACGAGAGACGGCAATGACACGTTATGAATTCTGAGCAAGGTGTGCGTACCAAGTTGGTGACAAAATGCTGACAAAGCTGTAGTAGCAGCAGATGATTCCCTTTGCAAAACATAGAGCTTAGCTTGCATGATTTGTTTACAATGTATAGTGCACGCAAGCGGAGGGAGCCACCCACATCCCGGATACCATCATCCCGTACTGCTCATTGTCCGCGCTCCACCCACACGCCTATATCCCTTTCGACAGAGACAGGTCCTTCATCACCATTTATCCAGATTGACTATATTCTTTGCCATTGCCAGGTAAGTTACGTTGATCAATCCAAATTGATCATCTTTTCGCCGCGGTAGGTTCGTTCATCTATCCAAAACTCCAAATTGACCCGAAAGCACAACTTTCCCGAAACAGGACGATGAGACCACAGAATCTGTTGCGCAACGTGGCCGCGTCACAGCGAGCGCCAACAAGGCATCGCTATCTCCTCCCCTCCAGGGCGTGCCAGCAGCTGCCGACCTCTGACCATACCAAAGTGCACCCCCGTCTCCTTTTCGCCAACTCTGGCGGACGAAAGAGTCACCACCAAAAAAAAAACCATGGGGCGAGTAAAACGCGATTCATAATTTCAACAGGATGATCTGAATCTGTGTCACACTGAAGAATCGAACAGCCAATTGGGAACCAGGATTAGAGGCAGCAATCGGACGTGATTGTCATTATCTCAATCGGCGAATATGGATACACATTAACTGTTCATGGCACGACACACCGGGCAAAACTAGCACTCACTACTGAACCATCATCCGGCCGGAGGAGCGAGCAAACCACGACTCAACACCAAGGCAAAAACTACTACTACAGGGACTAGAGTACTAAACCACGTCTCGTCGAGTTCTTCCTCGACGGTCGCCGGCGGCTACCTGCCGCTTCCTCTCATCTATCGCTCGACGGTGACGGAGACGTTGCCGCCGGCGCCGGCGCCGCCGCGGACGTTGCCCGAGACGACGGTGGGCAGCTCCACGTTCTTCTCCTTCTTGGGGGTGGTCTTGTAGTAGCAGGAGTAGAGGATCAGCTGGACCAGGCCGAAGAAGGCGCCGAGGGCGTTGGGGATCTGCATTATTTTGCGGGCACAAGCAGGACAAACAAAATCAAATTTAAGGTCATCAGAGGTTCGAGTTCAACTTGGATGTGTCTCGAAAAATGAGAGATCCAATTCAAAAATACTCCTAATTCATGGAAGATTAGATAGAAAGGTGCTGACCGTGACGTATAGGTCGAAGCGGATGAGGGCGTAGGCCGTCCAGCAGACGCCGTTGAGGAAGCTCACGAGCGACAGGGAGAAGGGCATGTACTCAACGCTCTTGGTCCTGATAACGTTCCCCTGCACAAAAACTCGTCGTCAGTTCAGAGTTCGAAAGATGACATCCATCCATAAACATAGTATAACAACCACATGTATCTGCAACTAGTGTTCGGTATGTTTCAACACGGGGTGCTGTGGAACACACAGGTAACGGTGACCACGAGAAGGTACCGGCAGCATACTGATAGTGGCCGCCACTGTACCTTCCTTTTATCTGCAACGTGACGGCTTCACAAAAGTTTGGCAAAGAGAAGGATCACGAAAAGCTAGCACAGCACATGTACTCAGCTTCCATCCAGGGAATCCCAAATCCATGTAGTATCAGGCACAACCACTACCCCGCATACGTTTGTGATGAAAGGTAACTGCCAATCGAACCACTAACCTGCACACGTTTGCGACGGAAGGTAACCGCCAATCGGTTCCTTTCGTTCCAAACCCGTCACCTCAGCACAACGCGAGTTTGGTGAGCGCAACAGAACAAGTTTGGTTTGCTCAATCCAATGTGCACAACAAAGACAGAGACCCTATATGGAATGCAAGGACACCAGATGAACGGGCACGCACCACGTAGGCTGCTGGCTGATCTATCCGGTAGAGACAATAGCCTTTTTTACCCAACACCAAAGGAAACCATCTTCTGAAAGATCACGAGGTGTCCCTTGTCCAGGAATACAGAGACAATTTGACTCTAAGCAGGGGCACGTTGTTTTATACCCAGAGAGCAAAGATTTGACACGATAGTTTAAGCTTCAAAAAGGCAGTTCAATGCAACTTTTAGAGATTTTAAACGAAATTGGCTTTCCCATCTCTTCTTCAGAGACAAACAACTAATCTAAGCTTTTCGGAAGAAAAAAAAACTAATCTTTGCTGCTAGTACATGCATATATCAACTAACTACAACCTGATGACTCACACTTGGATGCCCTGTGTAGCCTGCAAAATCCCTACCAAATCCACTCGTGTCTAGATCATGCAACAAGTTTTAAAGGTGATGTGAACTCCTGACCAGTTAGCAATCAACTAACGCTATAGCTTACGCACATAACCTGGAGAAGATGTGTAAACATATTTTTGCATGTTCCAGAACAACAAGCCCAAAATAACCTGAACTGGAAACCCCTGAGCCAATCCAATCAGCAGACAAACATTTCACTGGCAAGCAGGTCCACCAAATCCTTGCTGAACCCACCAGCCAGTGACCATGTATACCAGATTAGGCACACGCATCCTTTACAATTACAACACCAGCAGCGGCCCCCAACCAAATTAGGCACTCATACCTCGATATCTCCCCCCAACAGTATCAGAGCTGTACTAGTAACTCCTATCCATATCGATAAAAAATTAGCTAAACTTCCACCGACATGTGGGCCCCAAAACCCATGCAGATAAGCACTCACAGAGATATGCCTAATTATTGCACCCTGATCGATTTAACCGGCAACGGCAAATATTATCCACGCAATTAAGCAGCAAAATCAGGCAGGAGACGGATTCAAACACACCACTACATTCCGCACAATGAGGGAGAGGCAGAATCGGATGGATGTTCGTTCACGTACCATGACGGTGAGCGGGGAGGCGTACATCATCGCGCCGAAGATGACGCAGAGGATGCCGACGATCATGGAGCGCTTGTCGTGGGTGTGCGCGGTCAGGAGCACCGAGACCACCACGATGACCATGAACACAATCTCCACGGCCAGGACGGCGAACGCCCTTTTCTGCACACGCGAATTGAGGCACACGAATCAAACTCGAAACCAGATCGATCGGATCGATAGAGGGGGGGGAAAAGCATGATACGCAGGATCGCGGCACTCACGCGCTTCTTGCTGTCGCTGTAGATGAAGAAGATGGTGAGGTACGCGGCCTCGATGACGAGCCCGATGCCGTTGATGGTGACGACGAGGATGCTGTTGGGGTGGACGATGGGGAGGCCGTAGAAGACCCAGAGCATGCAGTTGAGCAGCGTCGCCAGGTAGGGGTCCGCCTTGAACTCCTCCACATCCTTGGCCTTGCAGATCCGATAGAAGGTCGGCCTGCACACAACACGCGGGCGCAAATGCGGGCGCCGCCGCCTCACCGTCAGCACGAACAAAACCCTACCCAGAACCACCTAGCTCGTCGGAGGCGGATGCGCGCGGCGCGGCGCGGGGAAGGGGGGCTTACACTGGGGAGAGGAAGAGGCCGAAGGAGATGACATTGCCTGCAACCAAAGCAAAACCACTCGTGAGCCGCCGACCCGGCGAAATCGAACCAAACCAAACCAAACCCCAGCCCCCGCCGTCGATCGATCCAGCGTTTGGGTACTTGGATCGCCCCCCTAGAAGGTCCCAATCGAACCGAACTACAACTTACCGATGATGCCCACGACGTTGCGGGCCGCGTCGGCGGAGATCATCTTGCTCGCCGGCGGTGGGGGCCCCTCGCGCAGTCCTCAGAGAGCGAGACGGCTCGGCTGCGGCCGGCGAGGTGCGGGTTACTTTTGGAACTAGGCTAGACGACGAGGCGTGGGCGCTGGAGGACGCGGCGCTCTGCGATGCGCGATTGGGGATTTGGGGGGCAGGTGGTTGGCGGCGGGTTCGCCCCGGCGGCCTTTATAGGCGCGCGGCGCGTGAGGGGGTGCCGCCGCGCCGCGCCCGAGTTCCTGGTCGCCAGGCGGCGTGTGTGCTTGTCCCGTTATCGGGAGTTCGGGACGGACGGGGGGCCAGGTGGTTAACCCCCCCCCCCCCCCCCCCCGTGTTACCGTTGGGTGATTAGGGGCTGGGGGAGGCTGGCGCGTGGGACCGGACGGAGGTGAGGGCCTGCGGCGCAGTGGCTCGGGGCAGGAGTTTCGGGCAGGGAGGATATCTAGAGAGCTATTCACACGTCGGGGGATTTTTGACCGCAGGTGTAAACCGTTGCGAGCTGTAAATGTTAATCTTGATCGGCAAGAAGAAGAGAGCCAGGTGTTGATCTTGATTACAATCCGATTAGCATTACACGATCTGCTAAATGTTTTTATCCACATGTATTACTCGGACTCCTGTACCGATATCCTTATCCTAGGAGTACGTCCTATCCACAGTACATCATCGGAGTAGTTTTGTTAGGATAATACTACCAATTCCTAGTAATTACTTCTTATCCGATCCTTATCCAAATCTCTCTGAGCCCCGAATATTTACTAGCTAGCTGGCTGTGTACTAATCCGATGTTTATCGTATATCATAGTAATGATGTTCTTGATTGCTACCATCAATGCTCTTGTCTGTATACCCCCATCCAAATCTTTTTTTTTCGAGGATTCAAATTTTATGTCTTTTTTTTTTGCTGGGATTCAAATCTTCGTTACAACCCCGGAATCTAGATAGATCTATTCACAAGCCGAGGTCTTTTGAGTTTTGACCGCATACATGTGACCCGTGAGCATGCAGCCGTCAACACATTATTCTTGAATCTTGATCAGCAAGTAGGTAGAGATCCATGTACAGGCCAGTACCTAACTAAATGGACTTGTTGTTGGATTATCATCAAGTAAGCAATCGCATTATCGTGCAATGCCTAGATGTTATCTTTAGATATATGTCCGTTTAATTTGCATCGGCAAAACGAAGATAGGCCCTCATCCATTTTCATGTCAGATGTACTCCTATTACTTGCGAAACAATCCTTTCCTCTTCACATCTTATTGCATTCAAAGCAATATCAGGAATCGCCGAATCGGCCAACCCAAAACCGTCGTCATCCGCAACGGTACGAATCACTTCGCTCATTTTTTGCGATGACGGTTCCCCTTACCGGTGGAAACCGGTCCGGTTCCGGTTTGGGCCGGTACCAAACCGGCCCAAATTCAAAATTCAAATTTAAATTCAAAAAAATGAAAAATTCCCAAAAGATTCCTAAAAATACTTCAAGGTGCGACGAATCTAATAGTGTCAAATTTTCTCAAAAATTCGTTCGTTTAACATACTTTTCGGGCATTTAAAGTTAAAACAAAAAAGAAAAGGAAAAAAATGAGACGGCCCATTAAGGCCCACTTGATAAACCGGTCAAACCGGCCGGTATACCGGTCCAAACCGTTTACACATGCGATTTTAAATTTGGATTTGAATTCAAACCGGTCAAACCGGCCGGTAAACCGGTCAAACCGACCGGTATACCGGTACGAACCGGTTGAACTGAGTTTTTTGAATTCAAATTTGAATTTGACCGGTTTCTACCGGTAACCGGTCCAACCGGTCCGGTTTACCGGAACCGGAGTGCTCCGGTTTGGGGTGTCCGGTTGGGAAAAAAAAACTTCTAGCTAGACCGGCCCAAATATCTAGTTTCGCTCAGCCCGGGACAGGGACAGCCTTTGGCCCAACATCTAGCCTAGGGTTCCGTTACTCGAGCTGTCTGAACGGGCAAAAGGATTAAGGGACACACATGATCAGACCGAATTTCTTAGTTGGCGTTCGTTCGCCGGCACCCATCGCAGCGAACGGCCCATATCAGTCCACGCCCTCTACTCCACTTTCTTTTTTCGGTATCTGTGTCGCGTTGTTGTCCATTCCCACTTCTATTTTTTGAATTCCGTGACGTTTTTACTCCCCCTGCCTGCCGTCCGTTACCAATTCCGATTCCAATCCGCCCCTTCAGTGTCCCGATATTTTTCACCACCCCCCAAAATCAGACGCGCCACGCTCAATCTCGCTGCCGCGTTGAGGTTCTCGCCGGTCGGCGATTTCCTTCCTCGCCGTGCGGGATCAGAGCCGGGCCGAGAGAGGAGGGGACCCTCGCACGTTCGTCCTGGGAGAGTGGCTCGCCGCGTTCGCCCTCGTCAAGCGCCAACTACCGACTTCAATCTCGGCGCACGCAGCATCATCCTTGTCGGCCGCCGATTCGTCCTCATCGAGCGGAAGTCACGACGAGAGTGAGGTCACGTCGGCGATTCGTTATTGCCGAGAGGGAGGCGCGCGGCAGCGAGGGGGGCTCGTCGTTCTCTTCGCTGGCGATTTGTGGTCGTTCTCGCCGAAGGGGGAGACGCATCGGGAGTGAGGGCGGGTTCACGCGTCGATCTCGTCGCCCGGCGATTTGTCCTCACCAAGGGGAGGCGCGCCGGGAGCGAGGGTGGCGCACTCCCGTGCGTGATTTTCTCCAGCGGCCTGGGGGTGATTCATCTTTCGTCAAGGGAGCACGTTGCGAAGGGAGGGACGACTCCGTGCGCAGGGACCTGCACTCCATTCGCAGGTTTGTCCCCCCTTCCTCGCGGGGTTCTTACTTTTTTGATTGGAATTCATGTCAGGTAGTTTCGTAGGATTTTAGGTGTGAAATTTTTCATGCTACACGCAGAGCTTGCCATTCGAGGTTTGGTCAGTTTTTGTACATCTACTTTATTTTGATTCGACTACATGGTTGAGAGAGGAAAAAATACAGAGAAGACTTATAGTCTGCACATGTGACATGTGCAAGGAATGAGCAGTAGGGGAAGCAGAACATTTCGAAATTTCATGTTAGCAGAAATAGTTTTAATGGGGACCGCCTATTTCTCCGGACTCTTTTTGAATAGCAATACAAACTAGTAATATGACTTGCTATCTGTGTCCAGATAAATGTACTAAAAACAGAAAATAAAATAGAGGAGGGTGTTTGTGTGGTTCAGTTGCCCCGCACCTACATAACACCATCGCCCAACTTAAACTGAACAAGAATGTTAAGGAGTCAAGGACCCTGAGCCCACTATTTTTTTTATCTACGAGCCCTTTTTTTGCATCTGCCTAAGATTTTGCCTAAACTCACTGACTGGGATGAGCTTGATTAAATTATGGTATTATCAGGTTTTGTGAGCGGTTCTCATAAGTTGAGCTATTAAATGTATTGCTAATCTCTCAATCAGATAGTGCTTTCTCCATGGAAGGTTTTATTTTCTTGGTAGGTTTGATGTTCTTATTTACTTAAAAGTAACTGCCTATAAAGTTTTGGACCTACGGAGGATAAAGCGTTCAAATGTTCTAGTTAAATATGTTAGAAGGTTCATAGTCTTATATCTGAAAAGGTTTTTGGAACTAAAAGTTTGCTGATGTGGTAGTACAGAGTTTATAGTGCCAGGTTTGAAAGTTTTTGGAACTACAAAGTTTTATTAATCAGATACCGAGTCTTGGGCCGAGACAATGAGAAAAGATTGAGACAAGGCTGAGCATCATTTTCTGCATTTGAGATTTCTGCGTTTTCTACAATGGATATGCTCTTTTTAGGAGGCCCTGGGGATCATTTTTTATTCATATCAAGTTTCTGTAGTTCTCTGTGGGGCCCTACTTGCTATTACCTGTGTTCCACGCAATATGGTTACTGCAAAGATTCTGATGCCGTATCTATCTTATTCTTGCAGATAGCATTCTTACACTAGTTCAGGTAGTTAAGGAATCAATTCAAATACAATTGTTTTCCAACTGATGCGCCTAAGCTTAGATTCTGGTGTGATCAGCAGTTAAAATGTTCTACTGTTTTCTAGCTACCATATCATGAATTTGGAACATACACAATATATTAATGATGCATCACTAGTTTATAGAGAACAAAGGGAATTCATTTCAATATTTATATATGATGTATATCATGTGGCCATCTAAACATATCATTTTTCTATACGCTTTGCTCAATAAGCTGTTTGAGCTATCCAATGGTTATGGGTGTTTCAAGTATTCATTCTGTTGCTAGCTGCACCAGTTGGTAGTTGGGTATTTGCCATTAATTGAAGACCCTGATTGCAATTTGGGTCCACGTGGCAGTGGCACATTGCCTCTGCAGTTTACTGCAGAGGATTTTTTGCCCCCCCTGCACTACATGTATGTAAGGACGGATTGACATGCAAATGCAAATAGTTTTGTTGGAGAGGGACATGACACTGAGAGGGGTTTTCTAACTACCTTAGAGGGAGGGTTTTCCTGTCCCTTTCATCTTATTTGCTCTCCACCAACTCTGATGAATTAGGCCACTGCCTGGTCTGTGTTGTGTGTGAGACTGGTGTGTGCTCTCTATCTCCTAGTGTCGTATAGATGAGAGATCTTTCTCATTCAGAATGCACAAAAATAGTAAAAGATATCTAATCTGTTATGTTCAGTCAATTGTTAGTAGTTTAAGTTCTACAGCATAGGCAAGGGCCCTCCCTATCACTAGCAAAATGTACAACCAATTTTTTTTCAGCGTCACGACTTTAATCCTGTCTGTTTTCGAATATTCTTTTTTGGCAAGACACTTATGCTTAACTTTCACCAGAAAAACTTTTAAGCCCTAGTGAGCTATTCTAGGAAACCGGTAACCCCTAGTGAGCCTATACGACTTATGTGTTACTGGTCACTTGTTGCAAGCATTGGTCAGGCACCCACTTTTTGCTATGTAGGGATCTTTTTCTTTTCTTTGAATGCCTTCTTCCCGATACTTCAGCCATCAGTTTTTATACAACTTCATTTTGGAAGTTTTATGCCCTACTAGCCACTTCATGCAAGCATTAGTCAGGTAGCTATTTTTTGCCATGTAATTAAGTACCCAAATTTTTTTCATGCCACAACAAACTCCCAAGGAATTATATATGTAATAATCTCATCATTCTCCAATAGATAACTTGCTAGTAAAAAAATTATATGTATTTAAAAGTTTTAAGTATACCATTACAAAGTTTTACTAAACCATGTACAAAGTTTTCTGATTGTGGTTTTAAAGTTAGTGGTGTACAAAGTTTATAAATGTATATCTTCAAAGTTGCTCTATATAAATTTTTCTGATATGTCTCCAAATTTTGCTAAGTTTTTTTAGAAAGTTTTTCTGTGTCTATTTAAAAGGTTTGTTTCCATCTTCAAGTTGTTAAGTTTTCTGGATTCAAATTTATGGCTTTCTACCATTTTTCTAGATTCAATGTTCCGATAATCCAAATTTTGATTATAATACAATTTTTTGATTCAATGTTTTGGATTCAATGTTTTTACTGAACTATGTAGAATTTTTTATTCAATGCTCTGGATTCAAGTTGGTCAGTTGTGATCGCAAAGTTTTTTCAAATGATGCTGAAGCTGGACTTTAATAATTTGAAAGTTTTTCATATCCAGTCTCAAAGATTTATAGGCATTTACTTAAAAGTTTTGGATTGTGCACATTTATTTATATATGAAGTTTCAAATTTGCCCTCAGATAAATTTTTACTAAAAAGCCCCTAACATGTGCTTTCAAAGTTTTTGTATTTGCAAAGTTTTCAATCCAGGTGTACAAAGTCTATAATATGCTTGCATAAAGTTGAAAATATTTTAGTATAAATTTTTCAATCCAATAGTATAAAGTTTTTGAATTTACTGTATAAAGCATGTCATTGAAAATATTTTAGTTGAAGGTTTACTGATTTGTCTTGTCAATGCCTTTTCTGCTCATTGTGTATAAAGTCAAGATGCTCTGAACATGTGTTTTTACAATAACCATTTTTCAAATGCGCTAGTACAAAAATCCTGCAGCCGTTACTGCAAAGTTTTAAGAACTGCAAAGTTTTCCGGATCAGCAAAATGTAATTATGTGCTAGTACAAAGCTCATAGTTTTAGATTTCAAAGTTTTCTTTTTTCTTGTTGTTTGTCTGTGGGGGGAGGGGGTGTGTGTGGGGGGGGGGGGTGAGGTGGGGGGGGGAGGGGGGGCTATAGCAGTTTTACTAGTGTGCTAGTACAAAGTTTAATGTTTTCAGTTTTCCAAAGTTTTTTGGGGGGGGGGGGACCAGGGGAGTCTATTATTGTGCTACTACAATGTTCATAGTTTTTCATTTTTCAAAGTTTCTATGGCTGCAAAAACTTGATTACTGTGGTACTACAAAGTTCATGGTTTTGTTTTCCAAAGTTTTTTTTTGGAGCTGCAAAAGTTCATAGGTTCGTATTTCAAAGTTTTGTGGGAAGCTAAAAAAATTTATTAATGTCATAGTAAAAATTTCATAGCCTTAGGTTCAAAAGTTTTTCAAACTAATACGAAACTCCCCTTACTGTGACATAAAGTTTATAGCTTCAGAGTTCAAAGTTTTTGAGAACTATAAACCAGAGTTCATAGGTTCTCTTTTCTAATGTAGAAAATATCTTAAATAGAATTTTGTGTTTTTTCTCTCGCACAGGAAGATGCAAAACCACTGCGTGAATGCATATCCTACTACTTGCTGACACACCCATGCAACGAAAAGTACGAAACTCTTCTCGAGATCAAAAATATATTAAACATGCATGTAAGTTCATCTATGAATATCTTTTTTTCTGTTCAGTTTGCAAACTTATTATATATAACAGTTGAGCACAAGAGTCACATTTTCATTTCCAAAAATTTTTCAGAGCGTGACCATCGAGTTCTATAAGTGAAGATGGTGGTGTGCAGATTTATGGTTACAAAAAAAGATGACCTTATTGGATAAATATTATGGACGCATTGTTTATTCCATGTTCGAGAACAACAGCCAATCAGTTTTTTCCTTTATTTAAAAAAAATTCACCCCCTGTACGCCCGAGCATGAGATTCTGGAGAATTGTTCCACATTTTAATTAAATATTTGGGACCTTTTTGTTTCTATTTTCTCAATGTTCTACATTTCATATGTATGTGAAACCCCCCGCCCATTTTACTCACCCACACACCCGCTGTCCCGAAAAAGAAAAATGTAGAAGGCAGAGTAAGCACGGAACCAACGGTCAAATCCGAAAAAGAAAAAGGTAGAAGGCAGAGTAAGCATGGAACTAACGGTCAAATGATATTCGCTGCTACTTACTAGGGCTGCACATGCGCTGCTTGCTACCCACAGCGCTCGTTCGCCGCTTCCTTGCCGCGGCGCGCGATCGCCAAATAGCGGCCCCTGATCAGACACCAATCACCCAACACGATTTGGCATGTTGCCAGTACTCGTTATGCAGCCGCACGCAATTCGCGTCAGGAAGCCATTGGGGGCACAGCGCAAGCATTTTGTTTCGCTCGAAACAGTTAGACACATGCACGGCAGTGCCGCTGCCAGACCCTTTTACAAACTGGAGGATTCTGTACTTCACGCATATCAGATGTTTCAGTCACAAGTGAATCAGCGAGGCGTCAAAATAGTTTCACATATCAAAATTCTTCCAGGGTTTAACAGTTTACAGGCGTTTGTGCAGCAATATAATAACGAATGCAATATAACAACATTACTAAGCTACAAAATCACGGTGTGTATGCCCAGCGAAGGTGGTTTCAAACGGGGAAGAGGTAAGCAACTTCTACATTTTCAAACCACCACAATGAGAAGTGGAAGCTCAATGGTTTTGGCAGTATCGCTCTGGAACAGTTGATCAAGTCACGAATCCTTTCCGTGCATCTGCCCGGAAGCATCTGTACGTCGCACAAATATCAGTGGAAATTTTTCCAACTTTCAATTCATATGGCTTTCTGCTTTTGTGCCTTGGTATGATTAACTGTTTGAGTTTGACCCCCAGCTTTTCGAACAAGTGGATGCAGTTCTCAGCTCTTCTCTGATGGCTGTATCCTCCGCCTTTTCGGAGGTGGTGTCATGAAAAGCTTTCTAACAGATGTAAGAGGGTCATCCTCCTGAACCATAGAAAACCAACTATGAGGTATGTTCTAGTGATACAAGGCATGATTAATGGAATACAAGGCATGATTCAATGGAAGGAGCCTACCTCATCCAGAAGGCCAATCTGAACCTCCCCTCGCGAGTCCCCATCAGATCTTTTGTCCTGAGTAAGTAATGCTGCGAGAGTCAGCCTCCATCCAGGCAAGGATTTGCTGTCATCAGGGGAAACCCAAGGGCAGAATGTCCGGTGCTGCTTGATAGGATCAAACTCATTCATTCTGTCATATAATCCTTGTTTTTCTGTCACAGAAAGCGAAAATTCGCGATTAAGAACTGTGGACACTGATGAAGAATTTTCATTACATTACATAACTAGATTGAAAACAATGGCAAACATGGTAAACATGCAGAACCTTCAGTCTAATTCTTTAAGACAGTAGTAAGAAATAAAAAAATTATGCCTCAAGAAAGAAAACTCAGCACCATAAGGGCAGTTTGTGCTAAACACTTTTTTCCTTTGCATATGCTAATTATATTCAGAAAGTTACAGCAATATGAAGTTAGGGCGTTAGGCTAAATGACATTTAATAACGTTTTTTGAACCTTGAGTTAGGCTAACAGACCGCTATCAAGTTACTTGTACTATCAGCCTTTTTTTCCCATCCCCTTCAATTTCACATTACTACTTGTTTAGTGACTTCAATCCCTTACAATTGTGACAACTACAAAGAAATGACTTATTTACCTGATGGCCCATATGCACCTTTTTCCTTGTTGGCTAATGATTTTGTTACCGTGCTGAGCTCAGTTGGCCTGGAATTGTTGGCATGTGTCTCTGCCAGGGTTGCTCCATTAGAAGGTTCTTCGTTTGTACCCTGAACTGATGGAAATCTAGGTTCGGATCCATGTTGATCAAGTGCCGCATCTGTGCTTGTTATACTTTTTCTTGAAGGAGAACTTGATTCTGGTTGTTTTTCATTGGAAGCTCCATCCATATTAATATTCTTATCTGTATCTGAATGTGAACCACCTTGTTCCTGTCCATTCCCCACTTCTGAGTTTGGTATGCTCTTTTCAGAATTATCCCCAGGCTGGTGTGGCTTTGCTCCTATGGGGGATGTATCAACATCATCGGTATCACCTTCCAACAAATCAGGCTGATCTGTGCTTCTTTTCCGTTTCATGGAACCTGAAGTCTCCGAAGCAACAGGAACCATGTGGCTATCACTTCCAGAGGAAAGCAAATTCCCACGGTAGTTCAAGTCGGCTTTCAAATGTCGACTAACAACAGGAAATGAAACCTTTGGTCGGAAACTCTGTCTAGTTGGTGGAGGACCACCAGCAATGGTGAAATTAAAGCCAATGTTTGCATCCTTTGAAAGTCCTACTCCACTGACTACATTGGCATGTCCATTATCCTTATCATCTTGTCCATTAGAATCTGAAACCAGCTTAAAGAGTTGAAGAGGTCGTTCTACAAGATAAAAAGGCCACAAGGCAACACATGCTCCGCAGAATTGGCAATCCAAAACAGCTGACAATGGATCATAATGCTGATCTTCTTGATTAGCATCTGCAGATGCTCGGGCACCATTAGCATCATTAGGTGAGTAAAGTATGACCCGATCCTCCATAGTCTTACTTATTTGATGTGGTTGGGCCAATTTAGGGGTAGAGCTGGCATCCGAATGAGACTCAGTTCCACAGTCAATAGCATAAGGAAGTAGGCGGGGCTCCCATCCACATAAACTTATTATCTTCAGTGCCTGCTACAAAATTAAGTGTTAAGTTGGAAGAGAGTTGAATGATTTGATGCAGCATTGAAAAATCATTAAAAAAAAGATTGTAAAGGAATACAGATATCTACATGAACGAATATGGAAGGTTTTTGGTGTTCTTGCCCCCTGCTTCGAAGTGCAATTGTGGTTTTGCCCTCATTTTTTTGACTTTGTTATTTTGCCTTTACTATTCACAAGTCAACGCAATTTTACCCCTAGCCAACGGTCAAAATAGGGGCAAATACGCAAAGACCAAGGGTCAATGTCTATCTAGATAAAATAATCTAATTCCAACAAAACCAACAAATAAGCTTGCTACAGATATAATTAAGTTCTTAAACATGCAGTTCAGACCTTATTCTGTTTCAGCATGCGTCTCATGTATAGAACATATAAAGAAAATTCTCACAGCACCTCCACACATAGATGAAAAAGAAAATCACCTGATAGTATGTGTCAGCATCTTGAAAAGCATCATCCAAATCCTTAATTGTAGAGTCTTCAGTAAGCACAAATCGCCCTTTGAGGACAACTGATGAAGAGGATGGTTCTGATAGGAACTGCTCTAGCTGTGGACTCCTCTTTTTCATCATCTCCAGAGAAGAGCACGAAATTCTAGGAAGTGCTAAAAGTCGCAGCAGAGAGGAGAAACACTCATAGTAGTTCTCAACTAAAACAGGTGGAGGCGTCGGTGGGAATAAGGCAAGTGATTCATCACATATATTATCAATCCATGGGCATAGAAGTTTATGTCCAGTGTCCAACTTCAGGCTGAAAACAGCAGCAGCCTTTTCAACTGCATAAAACACAGCTCCCGATAAATAAAAGTGAAGTGAATATAAACAGAGATGTCATATCAAGCAGGTAAATGAAGCCTATATGCTCTCTTACAGATGAAAATGGAATGTGTTATAATCGTTCAATTAATCATCACAGACGTTAAGGACTTCTAGTTTGTCGACATAAATTCACAGATGTGTGTATTTCATATGAGAAAAGCACACACGGATGTCTTCTTTAGTCATAGACTCAGCATAGATGCAGACCTTGCTGTGTTGTCCACGAGGAAGGAGTGGAGAACAGGAGCCGGGCGCCACAAGCTTCACATGTTATAACATCTGGCTCAATATTAGTCCATCCTCTTCTAGCACAGTTAACTGGACTAATAACCTGGAAAAAGCAACTAGTTATCAACCGCCAATACAAACCACCTGAATGCACGATCATCAGCGGCAATGCTACATCAGTACACAATTACTCACTCTGCTCTTACAAATCCTTTACCCACAATACAATATACATACTCTGACCAATCCACAAAATTACAGAACATCCCAAACCTTCATTTGCATTTTAACTAGTTTACTCCCTCCGTCCTCGAAAGTAAGTCATTCTAGAGTTTTTAGAGCAGATTATGGTTGTGTAGAAAAGACTCTTCCACCCCTAATTATTAAGCACTCTTCTACCCCTAATTATTAAGCATTGGGAATGTGCTAATTAAACTAGCATGCCTTTTTCCATGCACCTCCCCCACATGTACCTCCCCCTACATGGTTGCATGCACATCTTTCTATTGGGAAAGACCCGAAAACGATGCACAATTAAGATGGTTGGATCCACTCTCAACCTAGAATGACTTACATTTGAGGACAAATTTTAAATCCCAGAATGACTTATATTTGAGGACGGAGGGAGTACTAAGCAAAAAAATGCGGTGAACAGCTCATTTGGTACCCAAAAAAGTTAGCTCAGTATTCATCATTCAGTTACAAAATATGCGACGTCTCCAAAGAGGAGTAAAAGGTTTACAAAAAATTCAGTGGCAGGTGCCCACCTGAATACCATCAATCCAACAAGCAGCACAAAGCTAAATAGTACTGTGCAAATGTGTCTGTACCTTGGGCTTGGCGAACCAGGTCATCGCCTTGAATGACCCGAGCCGGCGCATGAGGTCGGCGCGGTCCCAGGGGCGGCACGGCGGCGGCGGCGAGATCGCCGACATGGCCGCCATCTGCGGCGGGAGCCGCGACCCGCGCACCACCCCGAACCTCCTCGCCGCCTCCGCCGCTGCCTTCCCCACAGGCCTCCCGGAGCTGCCGCGCCAGATCAGATCAAACGCACGTCAAAGCCACAGTCAGATGGAGAGAGAAAGACGCACGGGAGAGGCGAGCGAAAGGGTAGGGCAAAACCTTGGAGCCGGGGCCGACGAGGAGGAAGGCTTGGAGCCGCTGGGCTTGGGCTTCGGGAAGTGGTAGAGCTTGTCCATGGCCTTCTTGAGGCGCCGCTCCGAGTCGGCGCCGATGTCCCCACCTCCGCCTCCGCCGGCGGCCATAGAGGTGGCTGGCGCGGGGTGGGGGATCGGCGGTGGAAGAGACGGCGATGGGGTGGTGATGCGCTTACAAGCTGCCGCTGCTGGTAATTGCTGCCTGCCATTAGGCATAGTAGCGGTGGGCCGCCCGGTGCCGATGAGCCTGGGCTCTGAAACTGTTGGGCCCTGTACGCATCGTGTTTTTATTTGGGCCCTGTAAAACAAGTGCTTTTCTATCACCGTTGTAAACACCTGTATTGTTTCAATCATATATACGCCAGCATTTTTCAAACCTGCTAAATAGAGATGCATCATGTCTTAGCTAGTCGCTACCGTATCAATTATATTTGTAGGTCGTCCAATTTACTCCTCTCACCAATTCACTTTGTGCACTTAATCCTCCGAGCAAAATTTAGGCTCAATTTATTGGTTCGACAGTTTCAATTAGTCCAATCTACCCTCTTATGATATTTCTCTTTTTTTACATTCAAATTTTGCAAGTTTATATAGAACATGATGCCCTATGTGTTAAATAATATATTAAAAAATTTCATGGTTGTTTTCATATGTCGGAAACATTTAACATGAAAATTATCACGGAGATACAATTCAGAATGAAAAATATTCATAAAAAATTAATATATTTTCTAGCATAGGGCATTATATTATAGGTAATGTTACAAAATATGATGTTAAAATTATATTGTAAGAGAGAATAAAAAAGATAAATCTCAGTAGAGGTAGATTAGACAAATTAAAATAGTTTGGGCAAATAAATTGAGCCTCAGTTTTGTTCAGGGAGTAAGTTGACAGTGTAAATTGTTGAGGGCAGTAAAATGGATTTTTCCATACTAAAATAATATTACACACTATAGCTTAATATAATATTTATGTAGAGTTGACCAAATATATAGAAAAAATATAAATATATAATAACAACTACAACACTAAATAAGTACATTATGTAGATGTATTTAATGTTAGATTCAATGAAACTAATTTGATATTGAAGATGTTGGTGTCAGATAAGTTTAATTTTGAAAAAAAACAATGTAAACTATAATTTGAAACTAATGGAATACTAAGTTACTAACCAACTAAAAACATTTTGACACACACAAAAAAAAAATCCAAAATTCCACACGGGCCGACTTCTATTTACTGCAATAAGCCATAAGATATGCCCCTGCAATGATAATATGTGCGCCAAATTGAAATCATCCCATAATTTTGTTTTTTGAAAAAACAGTGACAGGAGCTTGAACATTGTTAATTCAAAGAGAGGAAGAAGGTACACAGTTTACCGCAGATTGCAGGGATAAGAACTCATCTATGCAGAGCAAAGGGCAGAGAAAAATATCTCATTTAAACAAAGGAGAAATACAGATGAAAAATGAAATGCAAGGAAAGTTCAGTCTAGAAGCAGTTGCACGACAAGTTGCTTTCCTGAAGGCTGAAGTCCGTCGATCCATGAAGAATTGTTTGGGCAACCTAAAAACAATAATTCACACGTCATCGAAAATCCAAACAGAAACCAGTCGAATCACTCACTCATGACTCATCATGCCCAAATCATGCGCAGATTACGCGTCAGTTTACCTGCTGCTAATCCGCCGCATCATCATTAAAAAATCAACACCGCCATGGCAAGTCAAAATGCACACGACGAGCACGCGATCAGTGAGCCCGCGGGTCCTCCTGTCAGCGAGCACCTCTCGACCATTGCTGGGCCAGGTCCCAGCGCGCAGGCGAGAGCTACGGACCCGACCGTTGGCGCTCGATCCCTCCCCGGGATTTCAAACCCCCGTCCCACGCATCCGCCGTCCGTCCCCGACCCCGTTCTAATCGGACGGCCGAAGTTTCTTTCGAAAAAGATCGGACGGCCACAGGGCGTCCCCCCCCCCGGTTCCCACCACGTCGTCCCCCAGGGCCCAGGCCCCAGCTACCCTACTGTTACCACTCGCTTTACAAGAGACGAACGCCTTCTTCCTCCGCGTCCCCTCCCAGATCAAGAGACCCCTGCCCCCGTCGAGCCCGGAGATTTTGCGAAATTCGAGGGCGATTCGCGTCGGTGTTGAGAAATTGCTCGATCCGGTGCGCCGGTTCGAGCATCTTGCCGGGAATTGGAGGAGGATTCTGCGAGGGAGCCCGAGCGAGCCCGTTTCTTGGATCTTTTGTCTTGAGGAACGGGGGGGCCGTTGGGTTCGATGCGGAGGCTGAGCGGCGGCTTGTGATATTCAGATTTGGTGCGAGGACAAGGATGCCGGTCGCGACGCGGTCGCGGGTCACGGCTGCCTGCGTCGGCGGCGTCGGCGGCGAGGGCGCCCAGGCGTGGGGCTCGGCGTCGGCGGCGCCGGCTCCGCGCGATGGCGTGGCTAGCTACCACCACGGGCTCAAGGAGAGGATGCTCGCGCTCACGCTGCAGCACCAGCAGCTGGTCGCCACGGCGCAGGCCGGAGGGGCCGCCGCGCGGCAGCACCGCCGCAGCATCCGGTCCCCGAGCGCGGCGGAGGTCGTCAACGACGAGAACGCCAAGAACGCCGAGGAGGAGGAGGACCAGGGCGGCGGGGTGGCAAGGCGCCACCATGACGACTCCCCACGCGTCCCCGAGGCCGCGGTGCTGAGGGAGAACGTGGCGCCTCCGCAGCCGCGAGCGTCTTTCAATTCCAAGTACAGCCGCGTCGTCGTGTTCCCGCGGTCGGCGGAGCCGCAGGAGAAGGACCCCATCAAGAAGGCGGTTCGGGTTCCGGTGCTCCCGGCGCCGCCGACAAGGAAGCTGTCGCTGGGAGGCGTCGTAGGCTTCAAGGCTGCAACGGAGGTCGGGGCTGGCACTGCCGAGGCGGCGGAGAACCGAATCCTCGTGTTCGTGAGGCTGCGCCCGATGTCGAGGAAGGAGGAGGCCGGGTCGAGGAGTTGCGTGAAGATCGTCAACAAAAAGGAAGTGTATCTCACGGAGTACGCCTCCGAGAACGACTACCTCAGGCTGAAGCGCGTGCGTGGCCGCCATTTCTGCTTCGACTCTGCCTTCCCTGATTCGACGACGCAGGCGGAAATCTACAACACCTCGTAAGAGCACAAAAATCCCCAGGCTACATGCAAATGGAGCACCCAATTTTCGATTAGATGCACATATTCATATTCTGTAATGTTATTTGCTCATCCGATGATGCTAACATTTGAATCTGCCGATGAAACTGCACAATGTGATAAATTTATTTTAGATACGGGTCGCTCATTTCGTGACAATTATTGAAGTATAGGACTAGTATTGTTTGCTTATTGTTTGCTTATCACATCTAAATGACAAAAATCCCATGCCTCTACTTCATGCAAAATTCATATCATTGTTTACTCAGTTATCTGATAGTGACAGCTCAATTTACTGTTGGAACTGGCCAATATTCATGACAACTGTTCCAATCATTTGCAAAGTTATCACAGTAATTTGTTTAAACTTAATTCTCTGTTTCTGATTCTGCAGAACAGCAGATCTTGTGGAGGGTGTTCTTCAAGGTAGGAATGGGACTGTTTTCTGCTATGGTGCTACAGGGGCCGGCAAGACCTACACCATGCTTGGGACAATGGAAAGCCCAGGCGTTATGGTGCTAGCAATAAAGGATCTGTTCTCCAAGGTGAGGCAGAGGAGCTATGACGGCAACCACTCAATTCAGCTGTCGTACCTTGAGATATACAATGAGACGGTGAGGGACTTGCTGTCTCCTGGTAGACCCCTCCACTTGAGAGAAGATAAGCAGGTACATGAATCAAAGTCAAACTGCTTAAACATGCTTTCAATGCAAGTTTTGTTCAGTGAATTGATTACTATTAGTGAATCCTAACTAGTTGTTAGTAGTTAGTATGGTAAAAGTAAACCCTGCTGCAGAAGAACCTCAGTTCTGATAATAGCAAGTGCTAAATTTAATTACTACCAGTGAAATGAGTAGTCAAATACATCAATTTTCAGTTCTGAATATGTGTATTTTCCATAAACCTCATTACTAATGCTATTGTAACAGAAAACATATTTGTGGTATTTCAGGGAACTGTTGCTGCTGGTCTTACTCAATATAGAGCATATTCCACTGACGAGGTAATGAGTTATCTATTGGGCATGGTTAACTTGCTTGGCTTTCAAGCAAAAATGGTAGGAATCTTCATACTTGAATATTTGCTTCTTTTGTAGGTTATGAAATTACTTCAGCAAGGTAACAAGAATCGAACAACTGAACCAACTCGAGTAAACGAGACCTCATCACGCTCCCATGCGATACTGCAGGTAGGGTTCCTACATTCACTTGATCTGTGATGAGTAATTTCTAGAGCAAAACCACTCACCGCCTTTGAAAATTTGCAGGTTATTGTAGAATATAGATTCATGGATGGAGTTAGCATAGTAACACGAGTTGGAAAATTATCTCTCATAGACCTTGCTGGATCTGAAAGAGCTCTTGCAACTGACCAACGTACACAGAGGTCGATTGAAGGAGCAAACATTAATCGCTCTCTTCTTGCACTCAGCAACTGCATCAATGCCCTTGTGGAGGGGAAGAAGCACATACCATATCGCAATTCCAAGCTGACACAACTCCTGAAGGACTCACTTGGAGGATCCTGCAATACTGTGATGATTGCTAATATTAGCCCCTCCAACCTTACGTTCGGTGAGACGCAGAATACGCTTCATTGGGCTGATCGTGCCAAGGAGATAAAAACAAAGGTCTCATACTGTCATTTTGTGATTAAATATGTTACGTTCTACTCAATAGAACCATGATTAATTGTAATCATCTTATGATTTTATAGGCACTTACCATTGCGAATGAAGAGGTTCTAAACGTACCAGATTCTGAAACTGATCAAGCGAAGCTATTACTGGAGCTGCAGAAGGAAAATAGTGTCTTGAGGGAGCAACTGGTAAAGCAGCAACAGAAGCTATTGACAGTTCAGGCTCAGTCACTTGCTTCAAACACATCACCACAGCAATCTCCGGTTCCCTCGTCTCACGTTTCAACTCCATGCTCAACTCAAAGAAAGGTCAAGCGATCAATCTTGGCTGGGAACTGCTTCAACACACCAGATTCGAAGAGGCCCGCAGCCGACTACGCAAAGGTTGGGGAGCTCCAGAGGAAAGTGAAGACATTGGAGGCTGAGATCGAGAAGATGAAGAAGCAGCACATACTGCAGCTCAAGCAAAAGGACGAGTTCATCCGTGACCTGATCAACAGGAAGGCTTCCAACTACTGTGAAGAGGCAACAGGTGACAGAAGAGTCATCACGAGAGCAAGCCTGCGAAAGGCACAGAGAGATGCATCAGCTGCAGGTGAACTGAAAAGCCCGAGCCACCGGTTCACATCGCCAGCCCCAACTGCGAAGAAGCGTACTTTCTGGGACATTGGAGGCAACAGCCCTTCAGTTCTTGCTGCCAATGGAAGAAAGACTCGAAGCCATGTTGCTACAGAGACACCTAAGAAAGGTCCTTCCATGCTGCGTCAGGTATAGACACATATATAATAACCGTCTCAGTTCGTCTTTCGAAAAAAATTCAGTTCTTGCATCACACGAGATTATTGCTGGAGGCTTTTGAGCATCTGTATTGTTTTTATTGATCATTCCATTTCACTTCCTTTCAGCCGGGATTTGCACGGCAAAGAGCAATCAATTGAGGCATTTAACATGAACAGGAGGAGACTGCCTCCAGAGTCCAGAGGATAGAGGTGTTCATAGTATTTAATTTTAGCATACCATTTTCAGCTTTTTTAATCGGAGTTTAGTTGAAATTCATTATCCTAATTTGATTTCAGTTTCTCTGAGAAAATTGAACCAGCATATTGTTTTTTCTTCTTAGTTTTTTTTTTCAAAACCATTTGAGCCACTGGAACTGTAAAACATTTGTTCAAGAGAGAGAAATGAGCTGGTGTTTAAATTAACTTGACACAGTTTTCAGTTCTTGCATCACACGAGATTATTGTTTTTTCTTCTTGGTTTTTTTAAACCATTTGAGCCACTGGAACTGTAAAACATTTGTTCAGGAGAGATAAATGAGCTGATATTTAAATTAACTTGACACAGTTTTCGTTGGCTTCAATCTTTGCTTAAGTTTATACCTTTTTCCCCATCTGATTGCTGTTGAAACCGAAAAGGTGGCAATAATTTTGACTTTTAGAGCCAGCTGAGCTTGCAGAAGTGCTGCTCTTCAATCGTGCAGTGGCCAAAATAATAAGATGAATAACAGGGTCCGCCTGCATGGATTTGGCTGTGTGTGGCTGTAGAGGCTAGACATTTATCCATTGTTTTTAAAAAGAAAAGATAACAGGGTTCCGCATCTCTTTTTCTTTTAAGGCCTTGTTTAGTTGCACTTGTAAATTTTTTAAATAGAATCTTTTCACATTTAAAGTATTAAATATAAACTAATCAAATTAATTACAAAACTCGTCTGTAAACTACAAGACGAATTTATTAAGACTAATTAATCTGTCATTAGCACATGGTTAGCAATTACTGTAGTAATTTAGTGTCTAATCAGGGTGTAATTAGGCTCATTATATTTGTCTCGTAATTTACAAGCAAACTATGCAATTAGTTGTTTATTTCGTCTAGATTTAATACTCAATGCATGTAAGATTCTCATTCGATGTGATAGTTTTGAAATTTTGAATTTTACAACTAAACAAGGTCTAAGTAAAACGAGAGGGGTTGATCCCCTACTCAGCCAAAAAAATGTTGGCCCTGACGGTTCTGAGAAACAGGCCTAGCCTGTTGTGGTGGTCCTATGCATGAATTGCTGGTCCAGAGTAAGAAATTCGCACCACAACAGGCTAGGCTAATCAGTTCAAGATTCATAATCAAGCGATTTTAGCCAAACAATTTCAAAAGTTAACCGAATAAAGAGACTGTTCCTGAATCCGGAACGTTTGCCACACAGAGGCCGAAACAATAAACATGGGGAAGAACAGGTAGTATATATGTACATATATATAAATAGAGGGAGTCTTTTATGTGTATGCCCTTATGAAAGTTGGTGTCGACCTGTGTGCCCCTAAAAAGTTTGGTTGCATGTGTATGCCCTCGCTTTTTTTTTCCGTGACCTGTGTACCCTTTTGGATGAAACAGGGGGTAACTGGGTAAAGGCAGTGTAAAAAGACCTCTTTGCCCTTCTATGAGAGAGACAGTGAAACTTTGGTAGTTTACCTGTATATCTTTATGAAAGTTGCTCCTAACCTAGATACCCCTAAAAAATTTTGATGGCACCTGTGTGCCCTTCCGTATGTAATGTTGTTTTCATATTGTTTAAAAAAATTAGATTCAATGAAAAATAATAAATCTTGTCAACAACTTCATCGACCAAATCTTTGAAGTTGGTGAAGTCAGCATCTACGAATTTATCCAAGCTGTACCAACTACCACATATGCAACAATCTGAATTTCTAGCTTGAAACAACTATTGCCGTCCATCCTACAGATGAATAACAATGTAGTCTCATCACATATGCAAAGCAAATACAAGCAAATCTTTCTCTTTACTTCTAGTATCAGTCTAACAATCCATTCTAATGAACAAAATAAGCAAACATTGAAGTAATATACCTGCTACTCGCTGCTTATCGCCTGCAGTCACGGCCGCTCCCTCCACGCGCGGGGCCTCCACGCGCCGGCCCCCTGCGCACTCGCCCAGGCGCCGCGGCCGGCGCAGGAAAGGGCGGCCCCTGCGCAGGCGCCCAGGCGCACGCAGCGGGCTCACGTGACGCCGCGCCTGCGGCCCCTGGCGCGGCACGAGGGCGCCTCCAGGCGAGCCCCCCGTCCGGATCTGGCCTCGGGCCCCACGTGCGGCCTGGCCGCCGGAGGGGGAGGCGGCGGGGGATTGTGGGCCATGGTGTGCGCCCGTGACTAGTAAAGGATACGGATAGCACAAGGGTGCCACGTGTCAGAGTTTTTTTACCGTTCGATTCTAACAGAAGGCCACACGGGTAAAAAAAAAGAAGACATACATGTACGACCAAAATTTTTAGGGTGAGTTGGATCCATGCCACTCTAATTTCTTGAAATTGGATTTTATGTTGAAAATCATGCCATTGAGTGGCATGATTTTCAACATGACACCCAATTTCACGGAGTTGTGGTGGCATGAATCGAATTTTCCCAATTTTTTAAGGGCACACAAGTTGACACCAACTTGTATAAAGGTATAAACGTAAAAAACTCGTATAAATAAGAGAAACACGGAGGGGTGCTGATCAAAGTTTACGCCGATTCGGCGATCCAGATAGGCACTTCTGCATCTCCGCCGCTACGCCATGGCGGGCGAAGGATCTCCGACCTATCCGCCGTCGGCGAAGCGCCAAAAGAAATCGAGCGCGACCACCGCCGCCTCCCTCGGCCTCGACGTCCTGCTCGACATCTTCATGCGCCTCCCCTCCCTCGCCACGCTTGTCCGGGCCGCCCACACCTGCCGCGCGGTGGCCTCCTCCCGGGACTTCCGCCGCCGCTTCCGGGAGGCGCACCCGGCGCCCCTGCTCGGCCTCTTCTTCGACCCTCGTCCCGGCGCCGCCCAAGGCCCTGCTCTCCCCGTCTTCCCCTCCTTCGTCCCCTCGCGCCGCGCCGACAGGGACCAGGCCGCCGCCATCCGCGGCGGCGACTTCTTCCTCAGCTCCCTCCAGGAGCGCCCGGGCGGCCTCCACGGCTGGGACATCCACGACTGCCGTGGCGGGTACATCCTCGTCGGTAACAGCCATCACAAATCAATGGCAGTGCTGAATCCCTTGGCGCGACGGTTCTTTGATCTTGGCCGCCATGGCCACGAGGACACCCTTGATGTTGATGGTAACTGCGGCCTCCCGGTGCCCCACGACGCGTGCCACCTCTGCTGCTCCAACTCCGAGGTGTCCCTCAACGCCCGTTTGCTCTGCTCCGAGGAAGACCCCATGTCGTTCCGCGTGGTCATTCTTGCCCATGACAAGCCGTCCAGCAGGGTACGGGCGACGGTCTTCTCCTCGGACACCGGCGAGTGGTCCGTTCATCCGTGGGTGGATGTCCCGCCGCTGACACCACTGCCAGAGCCCTTCAAAGCGTGGCCTCTCAACAGCAACATGCAGGCGAATGGGATGCTGTGTTGGGCTTACAACTATCTGACACACATGCTCACACTGGACACGGCGACAATGGAGTTCTCGGTGGCCGAGCTCCCTCGATGTGTGAGTACACGGGAATGCAGCTTTGTCGTTGGCGAGACGATCGACGGTGCGCCCTGCGTTGTCTATGCTCTGAAGTTCAGAGTCTGCCTGTTTCTGCAAACATTGGATGGTGATGGCGTCAAGAGGTGGGTAATGGACAAGGCCGCTTCCTTAGGCCGTCCACAACGGGCCGAGCATCCTAAGGAGCATCTCCTCCTCGGTTTCCACGCCCTCTCTGTCTACAGTGCCAAACAGTGCGTCTACAGTGCCAAACAGTACATTTGCTCCTCCATTTGCTCTTTTCGCTGTGGGCGGTCTTAGACACACAACTTGATGGGGTCTTGGGAAACTTGAAGAGCAAGTACACCGAGCTGAAGGTCGTGGCAGTCAGGGATGGCTTCGCATACTTGGCAACATCGGTGAGGTACCGTTCCGACAAGAGCCCGAGCTGGGTGTTGTCCCTCTGCTTGGAAACGATGCCACTGGAGAAGCTGTTTCAGAGGCCTTATGAGTGTTGTGTGCACCCCTATGTTTGGAAACTGCTTGGAAACTGCCTCGTTCGGCTGGCTGGTGGCTGGTGGCTGGGCTGATCTGGCGTGAGAGAAAAACACTGCTGGCTGGCTGGCTGGCTGGTGGCTGGGCTGATTTGGCGTGAGAGGAAAACACTGTTGCTGGCTGGCTGAAGCTACCAGCCGAACAAGTATGTTATGTCATGGCCTCTTTCATTAGTTGGTAACTATGGTTGTTTCGCACTCAAAGATGGCCCATGAACTGTCCCTCCACCGAAGCCACTATTTTTCGCGAACGTGCCTTAGCACGTATTTCATTAAGAGGGAACACCGAAGCCACTATAAAGCTTGCTAGTTCACTTTACACGCAGTGTATGTGGCGAAAGGATCAAATGTTTGATAAACAGAGTAGCCTATGAAAGAGGAATAATTTTTCTTCAGTTAAACTCGTTCTGTGTGTTTATTTATGTGCAGCTTTCAACCAGCAGAGTAGCCGTTTTCAACTTTGTTAGTGGGAATTCAGTTGAAATCTATGTATCCATGTTTAATTTCAGAATGCCCGAGCAGATTGAACAGCATAGTGTTTCTTTAGCCTTTTCAATCCATTTGAATTATTGAAATCGATTTTTAAATTAAGACCCAGTTTTGCTTAGCTTCTACCATCTGAAGTACCTTTTTCTATTTACTGTTGTTAAAACTGGGAAGTCTGCGATAATTCTGTGCTACTTGGGTAATTGTAAGTGTTCATTCTTGTCGGTTGTCTGATGGGATATCTGAATGGGGGTCGTATGCACTTCAGTATCAACCTACACACAATATAACAACGAAAATCCTGATTTTTTGGAACATGGCTACTCTGCATAATGAATCCAAACTAATGCTGGAAAGACTCAGCAGCAGTAAAGATTGAAGATTTACATTGTATCAAGTTCCAAGTCGTAATTAACACTGCCATCATATACGGAATTGTCAAGGTACTTCAGTTAGTTGAAGAAGTTCGCCTCCTCTTCAGCGAAAGTCTCTTGATGGAGATAAAATCCTTTACTGTTTCCATCCGTTCTTCCTTCTGTGATAAGGCATTGCCACTGCTTCCTGTGCATTGCTCCTCAACGAACGAAGGGTTCGTGAAAACATGAAATGGGGATTCCACATCTGAGGGGCATTCTTCCTGAACTCTCTCTGCGATGTTAGCAGTGTTGGAAGGTCCAGCCTCTTCTACCGACTTCAATCTCTCGTCGATATCCGTACCTTCGGAGCTAGTAGAACTACTCTCGCTATCGTCAGAGCTGCTGGTAGAGGTATCACTCGGAATGTTGAAAACATGAATGCTCTCGTCCGGTGAGCTGTGGAAGGAATGGCTCTTGTACTTGCCATGATACAGTGGCAACATGGGGGAGCCTTGCTTCAAGCCGAGCCTGTCCCTGCCCAGGCTGTATGATGCGTACAGCTTCCTCTCCACGCCTTCCTTTGCTCTCACCATTTCGCCCAGCTCTCCCAAAGTTTCATTCGAAGCGGCGTCTTCTGCTGCCTGCTGCTCAAGCTCTGAGATCATCTTGCCCAAACCTTTCTTCTTACTCTGAAGGGAGCGCTGCGTTTCAGAAGGTGGAGTGCAGGTGAGTCCTAGGTCAGTGTCAAGCTGAGAACTCTGAACAAGATGAAATCAAAGGATAAGTGCAGATTCCATTGTGCCTACCCGCTTCTCCAGGAACTTCTGCAAGCCTTTGCCTCGGAGCTTTTTCTTCCTCCAAAAGATGCAACAAAAACAAAAGGCTTCGGCTTGTATTACAATTATGATGAGTAGGAAGACCAACGGCAGAAGAAGAACAATGTTATTTTCACCTAATGGACAGAAGTTGTTCAGTCTGTAATGATGTCATTTTGACATAAAAGCATAAGTGGAAGCAGTTAAAGTTCACCTGGATCAGCTTGCGCAGACTTGGTTTTAGCTTGCCTGCAAGTCCAAGCAATTGTTTGTCCTTGCACAGCAAAGATGTTAGGACCATTTTGTAATGACAAAAAAATGTGATGCTTAAGAGAAGAAGCATACTTTTCGTGTCGCACTGCGTTGCGTTGCCGAACCCTGTGCCAAGAAATTTCAGGAGAGAAAGTCATCGCAGATTAGTTGATTTGAAATATTTTGGTTCTGTCAGTTAATTTAGATGTGTCAATTTCAGAGCTATACAAAGACTTACTTGATGCAGATAGAAGAGTGAGAAGAATAGTCTCATCTACCGCGAAGTCATTCAGGTCACTGGACATGAAATTTGATAATTCCCCTGGAAAACAATTGGTACCGCATATGATACTCAATGTAACTTTCAAGAGAAAAATGACATTAACATTTCAAATTTGATTTATAAAGTATAGAGGAACAAACCAGGATACTCTCCAGTCCAGTAGATTGTTCCATTCGCTGGATCCAGCAAAGTTACCAAAATGCGTGATGGCTTCATCACCGATACAGAGGCATATTCACCAGTTGTCCAGATTAATTTTCCTTCCACTATGGTCTTAGCGACATACATGGAAAACCCTGAGCAGTCAAGAACTGGATCAACAGGGATCACTGAATCAAGTGCTGTTTCTTCAAAAAGTTTTCTCATGTCACCATCAGGAGATATTGAATAGAGGATCCCATCTAGTGAGCCAATCGACATCCAACCTGTTACAGGAATTGAACAACTTACCATCAGAGATAAGTATAAACAAAATTGAACAACTACGAAGAGAACAGCAAAGAAAAGAACAGAGAAAAGAAGGGAGAACTCCATTTGGTTCTGATCAGCCACACGTGGTGCAGCAAGACGGAATGACCTTCTGATTGAATTAAGAACATGACAATTTTGGGTGTACCAGGAAAACAAGAACATGAAAGATAATCGTGGAACACGAAAATACTATGGGCACAATGAATTTTACTAAAGTAAAAACCAGTTAGGATAAATATGATCTGGATTATAACGAAATAAGGCATTTCTTTACCGTTGTTATCTACAGTTGGAAAACTTTTCTCATTACTTAGTGGACCAATACTCTGCTTCCAAGAAACGTTTCCTGTGGAAACATCCAGCCCCACCACAATAGACTTCCGTGGAAAGACAATGTATAGGCACCGATTGCTCCCCGGCACAACCGTCATCACTTTGTCAAGTGAGGTCAAGTCCTGGATCCACCTCAACGCGTGACTTTGAAAGTTGAAGGAATAGAGCAGGCCTTCAGTGTTCAATATCTGCAAGAAAATGATTGATGAATCCTCGAGCTCGTACAGAAACTTCCAAGACAAAATTATGGGAAGCGTAAAAACCAGATCAGTAGGAAGGAACCTTACATAAAGGGCGCCCGCAGAGTGATCAAGGACAGGAGCTGAATCGAAGTAGCAGACGGAGATGTTCCCCTTGCAGCCAAGACGGTAGCCGAACCAATCGAGCACGGGCCCAAGGCTCCACTGGAGGTCGCCCTCCAGCGAGAAGACGAAAAGCCCCAGGTTCTTGATGGTGAGGAAGAGGGACGAGTAGCTGCCGGTGACCGACAGGCCGACGATCTCCTCGGACCTCCCCGGCGTCGCGTTGTAGCTGAAGAACACCTCGGATGCCGGCTTCGCGGTGCGCGCGTTCGGCGGCGTGACCTTTATGACCTTGTCCTCTGCCACCAGATACACCTGCAGCGCAGCAGCCAACACACTTGATCGTCAGATATCACAGTTCACAACTCATGTTTCCTCGAGGAAAAGATGGGGAAGATATCAGGCTTGATTTGCGTTTCGATAATAGTATATAGCAATGTGCTGTCAGATCACGCAGAGCTTCAGATACTGAATGGAAAAAAATTTCCTCAGGGGGAAAGAAAATGCAGAGCTTCAAGTAGCACGATGGGTAGGCTTGCCTTGTGTCCGTCGGAGACCGGGCTGATGGTGTCGTTGCACCTGAGGCCGAGGGGGGCGACCCACGCGAGGGAGCCGTTCCCTTGGAACGCGAGGAGGTCCTTGCCGGAGCAGGCGACGACGCACCCGTCGCCCGCGATGAGGGGGCGCGACAGGACCCTCCGTGGCGCACGAGCTGCAACGGATCGGAGAACCGTCAGCAACCGCGGCCATGCCACCACGGCGAGGACCCCCGATGGCCCGGTCCCGTACGGCACGAGCACGAGGAAACTGGGAGAGGCCTCTTACCGTTCCCGGCGGCGCCGCCTGCGCCGAGCAGGAGGCAGGCGAGCAGGCACAGGGGCCACGGCACTCCCACGGCCATGGCTTGGAGCGCGTGCTGCGCCCGGTGATGATCGATGGACCGACGGGGGCACTTGCTCGCTCGAAGTCGAAGAACGCAGGCTTCGCGGCGAGAGCGCGAGAACGCAGCGCAGGGCGTAGGCAGTGGTGAGGGCAAACCAGCGGTTGGGGCAGCCAAAAAGTAACTGGAACCGCCGTCGCCTGTCTCTTGGGCCATGCACACTTGTACAGACAGTTACTGCCTTTGGGGGCGGGTACCGCTAATTTGCGGTCAACCGTGCGGAATCGATGCGTGCGGTCGATTTTCCGACACGATATATTTCCATATCTGGAATGAAGTTACCCCGCCACGTGTTTCCAAATTTGGGATCCAGCGAACCCCACGTCCACCTCCCGAACGGGCCTTTAGGTTCTCTTTCTGTGGGCTGTTTTTTGTGGGCCGTTTCATTCTCTTTGAGGCTTCTAGATTGAATTTTCTTTTAGCGGCCCACCAGCCGCCCTGGGCGGGAGAAATTGAGATTCCCTTTCTCTTTTAGCGGCTGAGCGGCGGGATATATTTGAAATTTTCTTTCTGCGAGCAACCACCACGCCAAATTGAAATTTCCATTTTCTTTTACCGATAATAACATTTTCTTTTATGAAGCTATACTTTTTCGGGGCCATGGGAAATGGGTATTGTTTTGGGTTGGGGGGGGTGTAACATAGAAGTTAGTTTCAATCAGGAAAAAATTATTGAAACATAATATTTTGATTTGTACGTACAAAAATAGACTGATGGTGAAAAAAATGTTACATGAAACAAAAATAGACAATTCATTCATGTACCCTCTGTGTGAGACCAAAATATAAGTACATTGAAACAATAGACAAGGATGTTTTTCAAAACAAATTTAGTATCTCTCTGTGCGATACGGAAAAAAATAACATCTTCCAATGATAGTTGTTGCGAATCACTTTTTGCTGTACCTGACAGTGACATGATATATAAAATTTGTCGTGGAAATTAAAAGGAATGCATAAAAAATGAATAAAAAATGGCTTAATCTTTTATTCTTGCCTTTTGAAAGTAAACATTTTTTTGAACAAGCATATATTCTCAACAAAAAAACATTTCGTACGGGAAAAAAAGATGATGACAAAACTTTTGAGGTAAAAAATATAATTAATGTAAATTTTTTGATTTTGCAGGAAAAATTAGGGAATGAAAATTTTTCAAAGAATAATTGATTTGTACATACAAAAATAGACTGATGGTGAAAATAATGTTACATGAAACAAAAATAGACCATTCATTCATGTACCCTCTGTGTGAGACCAAAATATAAGTACATTGAAACAATAGACAAGGATGTTTTTCAAAACAAATTTAGTATCTCTCTGTGCGATATGGAAAAAATAACATCTTCCAATGATAGTTGTTGCGAATCACTTTTTGCTGTACCTGACAGTGACATGATATATAAAATTTGTCGTGGAAATTAAAAGGAATGCATAAAAAATGAATAAAAAAATGGCTTAATCTTTTATTCTTGCCTTTTGAAAGTAAACATTTTTTTGAACAAGCATATATTCTCAACAAAAAAACATTTCGTACGGGAAAAAAAGATGATGACAAAACTTTTGAGGTAAAAAATATAATTAATGTAAATTTTTTGATTTTGCAGGAAAAATTAGGGAATGAAAATTTTTCAAAGAATATTTTTTAAAAAAAAATTAGATAGAAAGAAAATTTGGATAGAAAAATTTTCAAGAGGTAAGATGAAAAAATATTGTATAAGGAAACTTTTTAAAGTAAACTTTAAAGAAGCACTATTGTCAACAAAAAAAGAGCATGACAAAAAAGTTGAGGACAAAATTTTATACTAGAGAATTTTAATATGAATTTTTTTGAAAGTAAACATTTTTTGAACAAGCATATATTATCAACAAAAAACATTTCGTACAGGGAAAAAAGAGATTATTAGAAAACATTTGAGGTAAAAAAATTTAATTAAACTAATTTTTTTATTTGATGATTTTGCAGAAAAAATTAGAGAGAGAAAATTATCAAAGAATAATTTTATTAAAAATATAAGATATAAAATATTAAATTATTAATATTTTCTTTTATGAAGCTAAACAAAAGACGATATTTTTCTTTGTACGTCCAAAAAATAAGCTGATGGTAAAAAAAATAGTACATGAAACAAAAGACCATTCATTCATGTAACCTCTCTGTGTGAGACCAAAAATAAATACAGTCATCAACAAAGCACGATGTTTTTTGAGAGAAAAAATATAAAATATAACATCTTCTTCCAATGTTAGCTGATGACAAAATCACTTTTTGCTGTACCTGTGAGTGACAGGATATATAAAATTTGTCATGAAATAAAAAGGAATGTATAAAAAATGAAGAAAAAGTAGCATAATTTTTTATGCTTGCCTTTTCATCCTTGCTGTGTAGTTGTCCAACTTGATTCCCTAAAAAAATAGAAGCAGTATGAGGTAACATTCAAAGTGTAATATTAGCATTATGAGATTTTGATGCTAATTATCTAGGTCAATGCTCCACTAGTACAGTTAGCAGTTAATTAGGTCGATGCTCCAAAAAAGTAGCTAATTTAATGGTCCTGACCCTTCTGAATATTTGAAAAGTTTGGATTCGAGTAGAATTCAGTATATGGCCTTGTTCAGACGGGGCATGCATGTATAGGGCCTTGGTTTCTGTAGAATTCAGTACAGTTGCATGCTTACCCCCGCTGATTGGTAATCAATTAAAAAATATGGTCAATAAATTGTATATTCTAATGGATTAGTTAAGAATTTAGGTGTATAATATTAGTGTATGAGGTAATCAAATCACTGACAGTCTGCATGATGAAAAAAAACATATGGTGGTTCTGGTGGACACTTCTGCTATAATATACCACTAAAATGACAGCGATAGAGATAAATTTCTGATTAGCTGCTAGTGCTAATCAGTTGGGCCGAGTATGGCAAGTTAATGAGGTGGGGCCTAATCAGTTGGGGAGATTATGGCTAGTGTAAAAATGATTGTCCCTAATCAGTTGGGTCGTAGTATGATAGTATGACGTGACTGACCCTAACTAGTTAGCACAAGAATGGAAGTATTACGTGACTGACCCTAACCAGTTAGGACGAGAATAGCAGTATGACGTGATTGACCATAACCAGTTAGGACGAGAATGACAGTATTATGTGACTGACCATAACCAGTTAGGACAAGAATGGCAGTACTACGTGAGTAACCCTAAAAGGAAACCATGTCATCCATAGTATATAGTAAAAAGCCATTTTTAAAAAAGTAAATGGTCATGGAGTCGAATCCTAAAAAAATCCAGAGCACCCTAACTCGTTGGGCCGAGTATGATAGTATGACGTGAAGTATATGGTCTTAGTGAAGTACGAAGAAAGACAAAACAAAAAAATGTTGACAAAAATATTGTACTGTTGGATAAAATTGATTGGGCAAAAAAATTTAATGATAAGAAAAATAATTTAAAGTAAACTTTTTGATAGCAAAAAAAGGTGATGACAAAACTTTTGGGTATAAAATATAATTAACAGAAAATATTAAGACAAAACTTTTCCAGGAAACATTTTAAGAAAAATGAAACAATTTGGAAAAGATATTTTTCTAAAAAAATAAATAGAAAAAATATTAGTTGAAAAAAAAACAAGATGAGAAACAAATAAAAAAGCCTGGGCAAAAAAGATATATAAAAATTTTGCTCTAGAAAATTATAATGATGAAATTTTTTAAAATAAATTTTTTGAAGAAGCATATTGTCAACAAAAAAAGAGCAGTACAAAAAAAATTGAGAAAAAAACTTTATACTAAAAACTTTTACTTAGGAAAAAATTTTGAAAGTAAATATTTTTTGAACAATCATATATTCTCAACAAAAAAACATTTCGTACGGGAAAAAAGAGATGATGACAAAACTTTTGAGGTAAAAAATATAATTAATGTAATTTTTTTATTTTATGATTTTGCAGGAAAAATTAGGGATTGAAAAATTTTCAAAGATAGAAAATTTGGACAGAAAAATTTTGAAGAGGTAAGATGAAAAAAATTGTATAAGAAAACTTTTTAAAGTAAACTTTAAAGAAGCATATTGTCAAAAAAAAAGAGCAGGACAAAAAAGAGTTGATGATAAAAATTTTTAGTAGAAAATTTTAATATGAATTTTTTTTGAAAGTAAACATTTTTTGAACAAGCATATATTATCAACAAATAAACATTTCGTATAGGGAAAAAAGAGATGATTAAAAAGCTTTTGAGGTAAAAACTATAATTCAACTAAAATTTTTGATTTGATGATTTTGCAGAAAAAATTAGAGGGAGAAAATTATCAAAGAATAATTTTATTAAAAATATAATATACATAAAAATTTGGAAAAAGAAAAATTTTTCAAGAGGTAAGGTGAAAAATATTGTATACTTTTTTTGTGGAAAAGAATGATAAAAATTGAATGGAAAAAAACTTTTGAAAAAAAAGTGTGTCCGTAAAAATTAATGAATGCATAAAATTTGAAAACTTATACTGACCCTAACCAGTTAGCACAAGAATTGAAGTATTACGTGACTGACCCTAACCAATTAGGACGAGAATAGCAGTATGACATGATTGACCCTAACCAGTTAGGACGAGAATGACAGTATTATGTGACTGACCATAACCAGTTAGGACGAGAATGGCAGTACTACGTGAGTAACCCATTCAGAGCATCGCAAGAATTAAACTGTAGAAGCTTCCTTATGCAATCCAATTAATTAATAAATTAAGTGTGACCAGTTGGTGAAAATGAGATCAGATGGTTCATATGCTGGGCAAAGGTATAAGCGCAAAAACAAAAATTCCACACATGATAATCTAGCTGATAATCTGATAATCTGCCAAAAATTCATAACTGACAAAAATGAGATAGTATGGAGTTGTGCAGTACACACATCTAGCTCACCTTGATCATCCCCCCTAAGGACTCATCAAATGAATCATTGTCATCCTCATATTTCCTTCTGCTTGACCAAACATCCAACAGTTCTACAACAAGCAAAAAAAATAGTTGTTTAGTAGGGGGGCTTGCTTAAATAAGAAATCGTATAAAAATGTGGATAAAGTATATTACCATTGCGAACTCGGTGCTAAATGTACCACACAGATTTATAGACTCTAGTATATCAACTTTGAACTGTAAGAAAACAAAGGAAAATAAAGTAATCAATACTATAGGGGCCAAATTATCTGAAAACATTGCAGAAAAACAAAATGCACTATTATTAAAATTGGCAAGCACCTTGTGTCTATTTCCACACATATAAAATTCTACAGCAGTAAAACAATGGCCTCTTTGTATTAAACAACTGGCAAGACAACAAGGTTAAGTAAGGTATTACTGGATCTAATCAGCAAGCAACTAAACTCATGTCACTCAGTAAGACTGATTAGGAACATCATCAGAGTATATGAATAGTATTGCATCCAGCATGAGCATCAAAAACCATGTATGACACTGACATGTAACCTAGGTAGGAAATGTTCAGTGCTTAGCATGTATAAATTCTCTGGTAAAAGAAATTCTGCATTGCTAAGAACTAGTCGTTCTTGTTTAACTGAATTCATGGCTTCAAGTTCCAGAAAACATGAAATCTGATCAATCCAGAAAACAACGTCCAACCAAGTATAACATTGTTCAATACAGAAAACAACGTAACAGGGGGCCATTGTTTTAATGGCGTCAATGCCCCACACACTAACTAGCAACGTCCAACCAAGTATCACATGAAATCCGATCAATCCAGGAAACAACTTAACAGAGGTGACACACACACTAACACTGATAACATAGATGGTGCGTCAGTGCCCCACATAGGCAATTCATCAATCATTTGACGGGCAAACCAAAAACTTACTTGAATCCATCAATGACAGCCTTGCACACCTCCCCTGCCAACAACACAGAGATCAGAAATGCATTAGGCATGGGGAACAAAAAAGACAACGAGGTGGAAGGCTCACGAATCGCAAGTGTAGTATGCTAGCAAATGTCTGGGGTCCCTTGCTTGTTGCGTAAGCGGCTCAGCGTTGGCCTGCCAAGCTACCACCGTGTCTGCTGCCTGATCCAGCCATAAGCACTGCGCATAGAGTCGGAACAACCATCACTGCAGGATCCGCCGCCTACAACGCCGTGCTCCGACCACAGCTCGTAGGAAGCGGCCCGCTCGCATCGCATCGCCCTCTCGCGGTCGAAGCTTGTCACATCCGCCTTCGCTTCTGTGGGATCCACGCCATCCCCAGCTCCGTCTCCGTTTCCAGCACTGGAGCGTGTCGAGGTCGAGCCCGAGCCGCCTCCTCGGCGAGCAGCAACGAACGATGGGCGCGGATCGACTCAGCTCTTGGCGGCGCCAGGAAAACCTAGGTGAGGGAAGACAATGGAGGAATAAATGGATAGGAAACGAGAGGAAGAGGTTGGGTGTGGGGGGTAACCGCTGGACGTTCGCGGCGGAGTGCGCCGTCGGCAGCGCTCGAGCCGCCTCCCGGCGGCGCCGCTGTAGATCGGGAGGAGGGAAGGGAAGGAAATGGGAAACGCGAGAGAGGAGGAAAGGGAATGGCAAATGAAAGAAAAACTGGGAAAAGGAAACAAGGGCACATGTGGCGGACGGTCGATCCTAACTAAACTAAATTTACGTCGGGTCGATCGTAGAATTAGCATTGGGTTTGGGGGCGCTTGCTTTCGCGTCGCCGGCCGCATTAGCGCGTGCCCGACGCGCTTCAACTACAAGTGCATTACCCTTCGGAGACATCCGACAAAAAAAAACAGCAAACTAAATTCGGAGACATCAGTGCAACAAAAGGATGTTCTTAGAATTTAGTTTCCAACAAAAGGACCCCCCCCCCCCCCCCCCACCCACAAAAAAAAAAGGATCCTAGCGTCCCGCGTTGTACGGCGGCATCGAGTAATCTAACACATTTATGGCAGGATCTACAATACAGAAAGAGACATAACTTACTAGAAGTATATCGGAATACTCGTCTTCTTCCAAGGATTTACAACGCAGCATTAGAAAGAGCAAGAGCTCCGAGGGAGGGTGACATTAGGTTCTCAGCTTTCCTGCCAATCGTTGCCGCATGAGTGATAGCCTTGATCTCGGGGGCCTTTCGCGTTCGTCCTCGCTCTCTTCACTGTCTGAAACGACGATGTTCTCCACGGCAACCGCGTTTTGTTTGACAGAGGAATTGCCTGAGCTGGCGTCTTTCTGTCCACCAGCAAAGCCGTGGGTCTTGGCTTGACTTTCAAGGACTGTTGGAGCTGACAATGGCAGTTCATTGGGTGCCACGGCCTCACCTTTGGGGATTGGTGCTGGTGGTGCTGGCAATGGCAGTTCATCGGGCTTCTTATAGGTTACAGAACAATTGGGTGGCTTATACTCCTTGTCACAGGCACTGTCCGCTCCAAGCAGCTCAGATCTCAATGACAGCCTCCTACTTAGTGAACACAGCTTCTTTCGACCTTGATTGCACTCTTCATTTGTTACCATCTGAATGTTTGACTGTTGATGTTCCGTAATAGGATCCTGTTGAACCAGTGCAGGACCTCCGCTGAATTTGTTCCTTGAAACAACATCTAAGGGCCTTTTCTGCAATTTGTTGAAGCCAGGCTGTGGAGGCAGGTGATTTGGAGCCATATTTTCCTTCCGATCATCATTCTTCTTTTCAGGCTTTACTGATTTCAGCGACAACTTCAGGCCCAGTGTCCTGATATTCCTTCGATTTCCTTCTGGTGGTTTATATGAACTATCTGATGATCCACCAATGCTCCATGGCAAACTGTTCCTTAAAATGTCATCAGAAGATTGCACGGCGTGATCATTAGCATCGGATGGTGATGTTGGAAGATGATTAGGTAACATATCATTGCCATCGCTCCTTTTGCTAGGAGCTTCTGACTCTGAGATAACAGAAAGCCCCAGGCCAGGTAACTGCAAGTTCTTATTATTTCCTTGGCATTCTTTCTTTGAAACCACTCCACTAGCAGTCCTGACAGACATGTTTTCTGAAATGTCATTCTGTCTGCCTGAAACATCAGAAAAACAAGCAGTAGGATTGATGGCTAGGGCCGTGGATGGTAAGTGGCTAGCAACTGGATCTTGCTTGACAGTTTTCATATTCTCTTCAGATCTTTCAGACTTCAGCAATAACTTTTGTCCCAATAACTGCATCTTCCTTTGATTCCCTCCACAATCTTTTTTAGAAGCATTTGGCAATGACCCTTGGCTCTCTGTGTCCTCCATTTGTGCATTCTGTGCCTGAAGTTGCAGAACACAATAAATGCTCAATAAAGCATCAAGAGAAGTTCTGTTATATGTTATAACACAAAAGTAGCAAAATAACAGTTGAATTCTTGTTTACCAGGACACCAGCATCTACAGAACCCCAACTGCTAGCACCAACAGCAGAAGGACTAGCATACTTCTCAATCCATAACCGAGCATTTATGTCAAAAACTTGCCTGTTGTATTTGAATTCTCGACTCTGTCTCAGAAAAAAAATGGATGGATGATGAGCAGAAGTGCATTTGGTATCAATATATAATTGACCATGCAGCCACTGCTACAAAAATGTGCTTACTATTTCAGCCATAAGGCCATCATCAGGGTTTGGTTCACTTAGCAGCAAGCCAATACTTGTCAAAACAGTAGCAATGTTCAGTGATGGTTGCCAGGCTCCCTGTGCAGCAATAATCATCATCATCAATGACAAAAATTGTTGGTATTAGTAATATGAGTTTCGAAGATTTCTAAATTGTTATTCAGCATGTGCCCAATTCCTATCAATTACCTTTGGGGGTAAATTGAGAATATCAAGGCAAATGCGTCCTCCATTGTCAATATTGGGATGATAAATGGGAGTGACAAAAGTCACATTGGGTGGTTGAAAAGGATACCTGCATGTCAGCAAAAGTTTGAATATCAGAAATGATAATATAAGGGGGGTAAAGATGAGCTTCTCTTCTCTGTGAGGCATAGGGTTTGGTTTCCATATTTATATAAAAAAATCACACACCTTTCAGGAATTTGTATCTTCAGAATGAAAACTCCCTTAGCATATATCGTTCCCTCAGGCCCCTCAATTCCTTGATTTAAAGAAAAGGGAATCAGCACACAAAACGATGAGCATCAAGTTGCAAGGCCAAACTTATAGAAGATTAAAAGTAAATCAGAAGTAATAAAATATAAAGGACATACTGGCTTCAATACTTGATAACGAAGATAGGACATTTTCATCTTTAGAAAGATTAAGCGAGACCCCATGGGGTGGATCATCCAATAGAAGCTTAATCTCTTTCTGCATTCTAAGATTCAGCCTTGCAGCCTGAGCCATCTTGTGGTTTACAGAAAATTCTACCTGGACAAAACACAGGGAATTACCTTTCAGTGTAAGCATATTAACTTTCAGGCAATTAGCTCAACTGCATAACATAAGATAGAAATCCCAGTTATCTTTTCAGACATAAGTCACAGATGGCACCATATTTCATCGTGAGTCTTCCGTATCAAGTATGCAGCTATTTTATACCTTTTTGAATAAAAAAATGGTACTATTTTATAACAACCAAGCCAGACCATTAAAAACAAAAATTGAACTACAATACTGCAGGATTCCGATAAGTCTCCAAAGTCTGACATAACTTGTTTATAGGTGAATGAACCCAGGAAACTGTTTACGCTTTAATATATATATATATATATATATATATATATATATATATATATATATATATATATATATATATATATATATATATATATCCACAAAATTGCGTGCAATATAATCAAGTCACGTATTTGCTTCGCTAAGGACGATGGCTTCACCGCGAGCTGTGCAACTATACAACTACATATCAGTCCCCTACTTTGAGGAAGCATAAATAGAGTCATCCAACCATCAAATCAGCACTTCCCCAGATCCCTAATTCGAAACCAACCTACCCTGCACACCCCACCGTCGCATTGTCCTACCAGCGACCTGCAGCGCATATTCGATCCGCACAGGCCGCCCATACAGCAGGCCGCTTCCGTATCCCTCTCCACGCCGGTGGGTGGGGAACTGCGCCGAACAGCCAGAGGCCGTGCTCCAAACAAGGAAATAATAAGCACAGAGAATAGAGCAAGCGCCCCTTTACCTTCGGCGTCGACAGCGACCGGCTCCGGCAGCGAACGAGCGGGGATTTCTCAACCGCGCTCCGCGCAGAGATCGGGGAGCTCCGGACCCCGCTCCCGCTCCCGCGTCTCAATTCTCAATTCGAATGAAGATTTTGGCCGCCGCGGCGGGAATGAAAGCGGCAACACGCGCGGGGAGGTGGAAATGAACGGGGCAAATCGGCGCTGCGTGTGGGCCCACCGGCTCAGAAGGGAGGAAGCGCTTGCTTTTTTGCTGGACACATGGGCTTTTGCTGGGCCTCGCGTACGGTCCAGTTACTTGTTCAGGCCCTTTCTTCCTTTCTCCTCCTCGCTGACGGCAAGCGAATCCGGTAGGCGGCTATGGCGACGGCGGCGGCGGCGGCGTTCGGCTGCTCCTCGGCGGCGGCGCTGCCGCCCTTCTCGGCTCTCCCGGGAAGCCTATGCTCGCGCCAGTCGCGACCCCCTCCCCGCGTGTCCCTCATCGCCTCCTCGAAGCTCGGGGCGACGGCGCTCGGGTGCGCTTCTTTTTGGCCTCTCCCCGCGTCGGTCTCGGCTCTCCGGTGTCTAAGCTAGCGCTCCTCTTCTCGCAGGTTGAGAGTTTCGTGCCGTAGAAGGAAGCTAGTTGTCTCTGCTTGCTCCTCCAGTGAGTCCAGTTCGGACGCGGCGGCGTCCCGGACGGTAAACTCTCTCCTTCGGCTCTACTGTATGATTTTTCGTGTGAGTTGGTCTGAATTCAGTACGCTCGGTGATGGGTATTTCATATTTGTAAGATATTCAGGGACTGCGGATGGGATCAGGCAGCCGGTGGTAACTGGGTCTGGGATACAGTAATTAGTTGGCTTATTGAGGCAAAATGTTGTCTGAATACTTTGTGGATAGAAATAGGTAGCATCGTGCATCATACCTGATTTTTACTTACAAGAGAGTGATTGTGCAGTACTATGCAAACGAGATAAGACCTGCTGTTATCATCTCTCGTTGTATGGTTGATGATCTACCCATTTTAAGATTCTTGGGTTCTGCCTTTCCTATTGTAAGGATAAAGTGTGTGTTTTCTAGAATCATGTCTTTTTTCTTCATTTGGTAAAGTAAACTATACGCAAACACAACAATATTGTTCTTCATATGAAATTGCTACTAATTTTCAAGTATTACTCTGGAATGATCTTTCATTGTTTGGGTGGGTTACAGATTATGGCGTTCAAAAGATGACATAATCTTTAATCTGTAAAGTTTTTAGGTTGAGAGCTTACTGATGTGAAAATATGGGGGGGGGGGGGGGGAGGAGTGGTCTTGAATTTTATTAGAATTCAGTGGTCGATCAAACAAAAACAGTGTGCTTGCTGATTGAGGAACATATTAGCTTCAGAACAGTAGTTTCTCAAATTGCTAGTACATGCTTCAGAAGTGCTGATTAAACTGTAGGCCAGAATGTCTGTAATGCAACTTTTGTGTGTGATGTTTCAGGAAGCCACTGTTGATATAAAGCTTCCAAGAAGAAGCTTGCTTGTCCAATTTACATGTAAGGCATGTGGTGAAAGGACCCAGCGGTTAATAAACAGAGTAGCCTATGAAAGAGGAACAGTTTTTCTTCAGGTAAACTTTGTTTTGTGTGTCTATGTGCAGATTTGAGTCAGCAGCTTTGCTCAAATTTGTCCAAACACCAATCCTATTGGTTATTCTTTTGAATCACTATATTAGTCAAAATGCACATCTGTGTGCTCATCTTTATTCTTCATTACAATGTAAATTTGTGTTCTAAGGTCCTGTTTAGATCACAACCCGTAAACCCCGTAAACGCAAAAAAACGTCACATCGAATATTTCGACACATGCATGGAGTACTAAATGAAGTCTATTTACAAAACTTTTTACATGGATGAGCTGTAAATCGCGAGACGAATCTAATGAACCTACTTAATTCATGATTTGCAACAGTGATGCTACGGTAACCATCCGCTAATTATGGATTAATTAGCATCATTAGATTCGTCTCGCGATTTACAACCCATTTGTGCAAAAAGTTTTGTAAATAGACTTCATTTAGTACTTCAAATTAGCAAGATTCCATCGCAAAATTTTTTTGCGTTTCATCTAAACAAGGCCTAACATACATTGCATGGACAGTGTGCAGGGTGCCAGGTGTACCACAAGTTTGTGGACAATCTTGGTCTAGTTGTTGAATACGATCTGCGAGAAGAAAATGTGCTACAAGAAGACAATGTGGTGAACACATATTCTGAAGATTGATAATATCTTGAGAAGCCATGTCGGTATGCAAACTGTTGTCTGTAGATTTCAACAATATTTATTGTTTGGGTACTGTACACATATTTATATTAAATGCAAGTTAAAATTGCTGCATATACTCATGTGAGTTAACCTGGGCCCATATGTACTTTACAATGTGGTATCTGATTTAAAGAGGAAAATAAAGTACCATAATACCAGAGTTCTCTAGTTCCAAAAATGATCTCTTATTAATACCAAAACAATACATTTTTGGCTGATTTTTCCAGTACTAAGTACTAACATATAATATGCACACTACTTGGGCATCATTCTTTGCCTGCATCGTTCAGCTTTTGATCGCCTGAGATGTCTTATTTAGTCATCATCTCTTTCGCATCCTCTTTGGCCACATGGTCTACATTCTCACCTTTGCTATCCTTGGCATCACTCTTCTTTCCCTTGAGGAACTGGATAAGGCCCTCGAGTGCAATGTCAGTGTTGTCATTCCTCATAAGCACTTCTGCAACCTCTGCTGGAGTCACCATTACCTCCTTGATCAACTCTTGTATCTCAGGGTACGTGTCGTGGTCACTGATGGAGTGGTAGTTGGAGGCCAGGATTCTGAATGACTCGGGGCAGCAGTACCCCATGTGGATGTGCATGTCCATCCTGCCTGGGCGAAGAAGCGCTGGATCAAGTCGCTCCTTGTAGTTTGTTGTGAAGATAATGATTCTCTCCTCCCCACTTGTTGACCAGAGGCCATCAACGAAGTTGAGGAGCCCAGATAGTGTCACCTGTTTCGCAAAAGTGAAGTGCCCAAAGCCACATCAGCACTGCAAAAAGGAAGCTATGGAGCCAAGAAAGGGAGTGTATGATTCCAAGTTTCTTACCTTGTCCTCTGAAGGATTGGATTTGGTACCGTCCTGACCTTCGTCCCGCTGTTGCAGATTGATAGAGCAGTCAATGTCCTCGATGACAAGGATTGACCGGTTGGTCATCCCAATGAGCAGGCGTCGAAGTGTTGAGTTCCAGTTCACCTCAGTCAGCTCGAGATCATAGACATCGAACTTGAGGTAGTTGGCCATGGCTGCAATGAGGCTGGACTTGCCCGTCCCAGGCGGGCCATACAGGAGGTACCCCCTTTTCCACGCCTTGCCAATCCTCTTGTAGTACTCCTTCCTCTTGACAAACCTATCGAGGTCATCCATGACCGACTGCTTCATCTTGTGGTCCATGGCGAGCGTGCTGAAGGTGGATGGGTGGTGGAGGTCGATGGCGAACCAGGACTCGCCCTCGTTCATGTAGATCTTGAGCGTCCTGTCCTGCTCCTTGATCTTCTTGGCCGTGGCGAGGATGTGCGGGAGGTAGGAGGTGATGGCCTTGTCCTTGTGCTTCTTGTGGAAGCTCATCTCGAAGGAGCGCACCTCGACGCGGTAGCTGCCGTTCCCGCCGCGGCCGCCGTTGCCGTTGCCGGCACCGGCGCCCGGGTTGTCCCGGCAGACGAGGCGCCACCTGAACTCGGCGCCGTCGTGGATGTCGGCCATCTCCTCGCCCTCCTCCATGCTGAATATGAGGCTCTTGCCCTCGTCGACGCGGCTGACGCGGAGGCACTGCATGTCGGTGTTGATCCGCGTGGCGAGGTAGGCGCGCGCGGCGTCGTAGAGCTGGTTGGCGGCCCAGCCCTCGGTCTCCTCGATCACCACCGTGTGCTGCGACGACATGCGCGACCGCAGGTAGCCCAGCCCGGAGGTGAGCAGGTCCCGCACCTCGTACGGCACCAGCTCGTTTACCACGCCGCGCACCAGCATCGCCGACGCCGCCAGCGACGCCGCCGTGGTCACCGCCTTCTTGTACGACTCGATGGCCTTGTCGTAGGTCGCCATGGCCCGCCGCGCGCCGACCCACCCGGTGCTCGGTGCTTCCTCCTCACCCTCTCTACCCTCCGACCTCGAATAATTCTCTCGCTCGAAATGCAGGGAGAGGACTGGTTCAGGCGGCTGGTTAGTTGGCAGTGCTGGACGACGACGGTGGAGGGGGTGAACAAGAACAATGGGCTGGGTGCTGGGATTTATGGACGCCGGACCGGCTTGGGCGCGCAGCCAAGTGACTGATGAGTCGGTCAAGTTACCCTTAGAAAATGGGGATTATCCCTGTGCGTTGTCCACGGAAGGAGGCCTCTCGCCCCTTGGGCGCGAGTAGAAAAGTAGCAAGGCCAAGTTTTCTACTAATTTCCACGCGTACGGGCATGTTTTCCCCCTTTTTTTTTTGGCCGTGGCCCGTGGGTGGCGGCAGGACGGAATAGACAGACGCAAACATCTGTTCGGCTGACCGCATAAATAGTATAGGGTTGATAGAATGAATAGTATTTTGTGAAAGAAAATAAGTTGAAATAAACCGAGACAAGACAAGACAAGCCGAACAACCTCAAAGCCCGTTGTTAGTTGGGTACTAAAGGCTTTGGGAAAGCTCGGAAACCGAACTGGGGCGGCCTCGCTGGACGACCCCGCTTTAGACGGTTCTATGTGCTCGCTTTGGACTTGCGGATGTTGACCTGCACGGGTCATGATCGACGCATTAGGTGAGGTCTTAGGCCGTCCACAGTGTGAGTGATGCCCAAAACTATTCACTGGTGCCACGTCATAGAGAAGCTAGAACTGCTTTTAGGTTGCAGTGTTCAAGCACCACTCAAGGCATCGCTCATGGTCCCACAAACTGAACAAAAGAATCTGCGTATGGCTTCTTTTCATCTACCTGCTCACTGCCTTACCTGTGCAGCAAAGGGAATCAAGGACACAGATTTACTTTTCCCTTTGTTTAATCAATGGAGCATCGGTGAACCTACAGGCACCGCTGCTAGAATTTTTGGCACAGGCATCACTAGCTGCAGCGTAGACAGCGATGCTTATATCTTCTCTTTCATGTTCAAGCATCACTCTGGACCAACGCTGTGGAGGGCCTTAGAGTTCAGAGGCTAAGGAATCCGGTTGTGGTTGTGGTTCGGTTGGGCATCTAATTTGCAGCTAGCTCGTCTTGGGTGTAGTATAGTACGTGTGGTCTTGTGCAGATTGTTTTCTAAGAAAGTCTTGTGCGGATTTTGATGTTAAAAAATCAGTTTGAATTTGTTCCCCCCGGGTGCGAATCTGGGGATGAATTTCTGTCGAATTGGCCTTGAAAACTTGCAATTTCTCGCAAATGTGCACCAAATATTTAGCATTCTTTTGGAAATAGCAGCTCATATCAACAAAAGTGGTATTCACAATTTCATGCGAATTGTTTCCTCTTGGATGCTGCTTTGTGGGCAAGTCTCCCTCTGGTTGTTCTCAGGAGAGAGCTGTCGCCTGTACAATTGCCAGCGCGGCGTTCTGCCTCCATCCCTGCACTGCACGGGTGCCACAGTGGCGCCACTAGAGAGCGGGAGCGCCCAGCGCCACCACCGTCCCGGGTCGCGTTTTCCACGGTCTCCACGCGTGCTGCGCTGGCCCGATTCCACACGCCTTTGGATCGCTTTGGATCATCCATTGGTTCGTTCCCATCCGGTGGTGTTTGAGTTGAGTGAGTGAATGTCGTTTTGGGCGCTTAAATTAGGCGTGACGATGGTGGGTTTTCTGGTGTCGGTTTTTGTTGGTCATTAGAGAGCAGCGTGTGCCATGCTGTTCGAGATTTACCGTTTCAGAATACGTACATGTTCGCTGAGTTGCAACATCGTCGTGATAGGGGAAAGATGCAGCGACGAGAAAAAATTGGCGCAGTTTGGCGAGGAGACAAAAAAGTGGGCAACGGGCCAGGGGGAAGCATCAGCTCGATGGAGAAAAACTAGGAAACTCCTTGCCAGTTGCGACGCGGATGCGTGGCTTGGATCAGTTCCGGCCACCCACTCGTGTCCAGCGTCCACTCCGGCAGGCCCAGCCAGTACTAGTGCCCCCTGGCCAGTGGCGCGCCAGCCGGTGAGATCTTTTGCCCAAAAAGGGTGTGACAGCAAGGGAGCGCGGGCGCGGGCCCGGTGCCCTCCATTGCTCTCCACGTCCGCGCCTGGCCCGACCCGGAGCGAATCGGAGCAGCCGCCGGTGGTGGGTGCACCGTATTACTGAACCAACCGCGCGCAAGGCGGCGAGCCCTTCTTTCCGCCGCCGCCCGGTCGTCGTCGGCAGAACGAGGAAGCGAGGAAAGGCAGGCGACACACCGAGGTAGCAGTATTGTATAGTGAGGCCCTACGTGGATTCTCCAAACTTATTATAATTTATAAGTTGCAGTGGCCGGTAAAAGATAGGTTTATAATTTTTCATAAATCATAAGCCGGACAGTTTGGATCAGCTAAGCTTTTATTAGCTGTGCAACTTTATTTTTAGAGAAGCTGTTGGAGTTGCTCCGGTTATAAGCCGAATCGTTTGGATCGGCTAATAAGCTTTTTTTAGCGCTTCTTCTGTAGGTGATCGAAATGGCACAACAATATAATGTAGCCACTATTGTTTTTCCTCGCAAGGTTTTAGGGGGCATGCGGTGTCGAAAGAATAGTCGCCGAGAGGATCTCATGATGGTGCCTCGTGGGCGGCTTGCAAGTTGCAACATGGATCGATCTGCACCCATGGCTAGTGTCTTTTAAGCCTTGGTTTGATTGGCAAACGTTGGATGAACAGCTCTCATCGGTGGCGTGTTTGCTGGGTGGGAGTATATGCGAGCTGGAGGGCATGCACGGTCATATGGTCGATCCTGGGAAGACGCCTTTAAACACTTTCTGACGAGACGGCACATGAACTGCATGCAGACATCGAGAAAAAAGCTCGCCGGGGCCGATCTGAAAGTTGTCGATGCACATCCCGTGGTCTCTTTCTTCTTGGATCGTCTTTTCCTCCGGTGACAAGGGAGGATGGCAGCGTTGCACTTGTTCGCCCGTTTGCCGGGCGGCCCCCTGTATGAGGCCGTGCACCTGACGACACGTCATATATAGGACTTGACTACTAGCTTTGGAGCCTTTTCCTTTTTTTAGGGTTATTGATAAAGGAGATAGAGAAGTATAGACTGGCAGATTCGCACAGGCGAACACTTTACTTGTCAAAGAGCACAGCTCTACAACTTCTCAACCAGCTACCATGATCAGATACAGCTGAATGGAGATAAAGAAAAAAACGAAAATGAAATTCGGGCATTCAAGAGATTTCACAGTAAAAAGGATGTTACTATTAAGATGCTAACCTTTGGAGGAAAAGTCTGCCCGACAGCTACCACTAATACTACAGAACAGGCCTTTTGTCCCGGTTGGGAAATGACTTTTGTCCCGGTTTCCCAACCGGGACCGCTAAGGCGGGACAAAAGGGTCCTCTTTTGTCCCGGATCAGGGAATCGGGACAAATGAGGGCCAACCGGGACCAAAGGGTCTGCCAGCGCCGACGTGGCAGGCACACCCTTTGGTATTTTTTTCTGTTCCTTTTGGGTTATTTCTATTCCATTTCAATTGAATTTTGTATTGAAATTTAAGCGGAGTATGAACTGCAGTAATATAAATATAAATATATATTCATTTACTCATATAAAGTGCAACACAAAAGTTAATTATATACAAAGTGCAACAAAATTTTTACTTAATATTGTCATATTTACTCCTATTATCTATATTTGATCTTCCATCATAGTAGAATTCTCCTACCGGATTCAGGACCTCATGAACAATAAATCCGCACATGGCTTCTTGAATCGCCAGGATCCTTTCCTCTGGTATGAGTGTGTCTCGCATATCACTGACATGTGGAAAAGTGAGAATATTAATTACAACAATTTACAAAACGAGTTGCAGGCAAGCTAAGTTTGATAAAGTTTTTTACTTCCTGCTGCCATGCGGTAAAGGTCCTTTGAGGACCCATTTGGGTATGGATATTCTCTATGACATAGTATGCGCATAAATTAGTTCCTTGCGCCTGCCTCCGACACTTCAAAAGAAAAAAATGAAGTAATTAGCTATCAATGTATTCATATATACTAAAGGATATGGAACATACTAAGAAAGTAGAATCCCACCCGTACCGGATAGTTTTTCCTCCTCTTTAGTTCGGGACTGAAATTATTGCCACTATGGTTCCAAACGAATTTCTTCCAAACCCTGAACACGAACCAAAACGAATAAATATAGTTGTCGTTGATTTCAAAATAATGGTGATTGAGGTGGTAAATTACTTGTCCAACATGTCGGTCATGTCTTTGTATTGTTCTGGATCTCTGCGTAATGAGTCCATAACAATCGCCAAGCTCTTGTCAGGATATATGTTAATTAGTATCCAGTGATCTCTGCAAGATTTCATGCAGGGTTAATAAAATTCAGTTATATAGAACTAAAATAGTTACATGTCAGAAAAGACTTACCCAAAGTTGTACGGAAATGCAATGGTCGACTTATAGTGCTGAACGGCTAAGTATTTGTACAAGTTTTTGGAAGTTTTTTTAGGATTGCTGTTGAGATTCTTGCAATTCACAACTATTGGGTCGACGAAGCCGACATGGTAATACCCGTTTTTCTGGCAAGTTTGAATCTCCATCCTACGAGATACAAAATGAAGTAAGGAATCAATAGGTTTGGAACTTGTAATGAATCGGGACTTCAAGAACACACTTACAGCAACCACAAAGCAACGATAGAGATGTCGAGGGAGTCCTGATGGTATAGTTGGTAGATTTCTTCCCAATCAATCCATATGATGGCCTCTCCACGAAAGAAATCTTCGTCTGTAATCTTTGCGCCCTGCATGAAGTTACAGTCACTCATCGCCTTCATGTACAAGTCATGTAGCCTTCGCATTTGCGTTGGAAGCAAAGGCACAATCTCTGGGGGGACAAGGCTGGTGCCCTCCTTATATGCCCATCTCACCACTGGAGCTATCAGATACTCTTTCTCCGGATCTGGATTTCAGTTCGAAGCCCCTGTTATGTCATCAGTAGTGAGCCTTGATGATTGCAAGAACCCCAGAAAGCCTTGTTGTTCCTGGTTTAGAACAACTAGCGGTTGTATTGACTGTTTCTCTTGGGCCCCCAGCTGTGGAACATCGGACGATGATGACCTTGATTTACTCTTCTGGTATGATTTCTTAATTGAGCGATCGTAGTTTGAAAGAGGTTTCTCAATAAACTTTCTCCTATTTGCTTCTTTCATTCCAATAAAAAATTTTAATTTTGAAGGGTCCAGTGGTTTATCCTGATTCTCTGGCTCCGTCTTTTTTTGCTTCTTTGGCGGTGACGGAGGAGGTGAGCCAGGAGATGGCGGCTCAGCAGGAGTAGTCAACGGCTGCCTAGGAGAGGCGGCTCAGCAGCAGAGTGTTCTGGGGCAGCTCCCGGAGACGGTGGCGGAGGAGGTGAACGACGATCGGGTTGCGGCGATGTCGGCCTTGATCCCTGATCGGTAGGCTTGAGGATGATGTACTGCTTGTCCCATAGGATGTAACCATGAACAACGTCTGCTAGTATTGTCTCCCCGTCACCTCCAGGAATATCGAGCTCGAGATTCTTCCAATCATTGCACACCTCCTCGACCCCAACTTTAGCGTATCCAGCCGGGATCTCCTGCCCATGGTACACCTCGCCTGGTGTGCTTGGCATGGCGGAACCGTACGCTACCGTGAACCTTAAGTTCTTACTGCAAGTTTGAAGCACACAAGGTGTTCGCTGGGTGATCTCATCCACTGGATAGTGCTGCTCGGCCGTCGTATCAATAATAGTGATTCCCGTATCGGCAGGGAGGCCCGTGGAGGCGCAGCTGCTTTCACGTTGAGATAGGCCGGCCGCATCGACAATAGGCTCTGCAGGCTCCGTTTGCTGTTGCTGCTGCTGGCTCATTGCTAAGGCCACCTGGCGTTTAACCTCTTCTGCCATTCTTTTATCTTGTGAGAGGAGTTGTTCCTCTAGCCTTCTCAAGTGCAGGTGCTCCTCGTTCTTCCTTCTATCCCGGCTTCTATATGTATCGATGTAATCTCTGAAGCCATATTTCCACGCAACCACTCCCTTGCCCCTTGTACGCCACGGATGTTCTGGGTTCTGAAGGGCGTATGTCAGTTCGTCCTTTTCTCTATCGGGCTGGAATGTGCCTTGGCTAACTGCTTGTATGGCCTCCTGTAGTCTGCGGGCCACTTACTGAATTTTCTGGCCAAAGATGCACTCACCCGTCTCTGGGTCCAATGTTCTACCATGAGCATAGTACCAGTTCTTTGAACGTTCAGGCCAGGTGATGGTCGCAGGCGTGATATCTTTGTCAATCAAATCCTGCTCCATCTTCTCCCATTTTGGTTTTGCCATCTTGTACCCACCTTGCCCTAAAGTGTGATGATATACTTTCTTCGTGGCATTTTTCTTGGCCTTTTCCACGTTCCGAATTCCAAGCTCTAAAGACATATGCCACAAAGGCATTCCAGTGGTCCTTCTGCTTTGCAAGGTCTCCAGTGAACTCTGGCGTTTTCCCTTTCTTGATATAATTCTTCGTCAGATTCTTCTTAAATGTCTAAAGTTGTTCGTCCATCTTGCTCAGGGTCCAGCGCTTAGCTGCTTCTTCTGATTCAGCCGAAACCGTGAAGCTCTTCTTCAGCTCCCGCCAGAGCCACTCCTTTTCTCTTTCAGGCACCGCATCCCTTTGCTCGCTTGGATTGTTAGATTTCCATAACCTAAAGCTGATAGGGATGTGGCTCCGGACAAGACAACCACATTGCCTAACGTATTTCTTTGCGGCTGCTTCTGGAGCGATTGGTTCACCATCTAGAGCCACTTCAGTTATGATAAATCGCCCTTCCAATTTCTTGGTCGGGCCTCGCTTCGTTTTTTTTGTCTGCTGACTTGATGATCCAGATGGCTTCAAAAAAAAATAAATATATATTCATGGATATGACTCATTGTAAGTATGACTTAGAACACAAGGATCGATGTTCAGGTATATACATTTGCTTCCTGGTCAGCAGCAACGGCTGTATTTTGATCAATTTCCTCGCCACCGGACATATTGAGGTATATGTCGGTATTGGTGGTGTCGTCGGCATGAGAAGTCGCGGCCGTGCTACCGGATGCAATCATGTCCGTTAAGAATTGCTCATCATCCATCTCGTCACGTCGCGAGTCCATCTCAACTAACTATTGAATATACAAATTATTTTGATCAAATTAAAGTAAGTATTCAACTTTGTCGTGGTGTGCAAACCCACAGCCGGGTGACGTAGTGCACCCGTCTAAACCCAGAGGGTGAGTACTCGGGGGTTAGCTAGGATTAGTCCAATCTAGATGCAAGATCACGATGAACACAACTGGTTTAGAGTGGTTCGGGCCGCCGGAGCGTAATACCCTACATCCACTATGTGTTGTATTGCTTGCGCTGTGAGAGTCTTGGCGTGTGTTCTGCTTATTCTCGAGAGAGCCTGAGAATCTCGGGAGAGTCTGTAATGTGCAACGAGCGCCTCCCTTTTATATCTCAAGGGAGGCGCGTACATGGTCGTTGGGTTCCCGACAGGTGGGCCCAACGATGTAGTATAAAACGACATACTGTTAAGACATTATGGTGTTGCAGGCGAACGAGATCTCATTATGGTCCAGCATATCCATGCCCTGTCTTGTCGAAACGGCGCCAGGGGGTAGCTTGCGGCGTTGCCTGCCGCGTAGCTGAACGGGCCGTGTAGCTTGCGGCGTAGGCGGTTTGATGAAAAGGTGTCGTGCCGTCGTATCCATTTAATGCGGCAGACGGGCTCTGCGCGGATGCGGTGCATGTGGTTGTACTGTGTACCTCGGTAATATGCGGTCTTCAGTGAGGCCTGACAAAAGCTGCCCCGCGTGCCGCCGCGGCAGAACACACCTCAACCACCCGCATTGAATGCGGTTGGTGGGTGAGTCTTCCAGCTGAAGACTCGCGCCCGCGCCTGCGCCTGCGGGGCACGTGGTGCCCCCGGACCCCGCCCCGGCGGTATGTTGGTTTTATGCGCGTGGGAGGTCCGGACGGACGCGGGGAGGTCCCGGACCCCTATGCGGGGTCCGAGCCCTCGGCTGTTGGCTTGGAGCTTCCCCTCCTCAGGGACACGTGGCGTCACCGGACCCCTCCCAGAGCGGGGAGCGGGTCCAGGGCCATTGGCCCGGTGAGGTAAGAGCCTGACTCATGGGGCCCGGCTGCTCCGCCCCTTATGGCGTAGTTACAGATGACTACGCGAGTCCTGGCTTGCTGCAGTAGGAGTGGGTATCCCTGCTACAGGGTACCGACAAACTTAATTTCCATCCAAATTTAAACTAAAATTCCAATAAATTTCAAACTAAATTTTAAACTAAATTTCAATCTAAATTTCTAAAGTAAATTTGTATATTAATTTTCAAGGATAAAAAATTCCAAGGATAAAAAATTCAATGTAAATTTCTATCTAAAATTCCAACTAATTTTCCAAACTAAATTTCGGGCTAAATTTCTAAAGTAAATTTCCATACTAATTTCTAAGGATCCGAAATTCCAAGAATAAAAAATTCCATCTAAATTTCCAACTAATTTCCTAACTAAATTTCCATCTAAATTTCCAATGTAAATTTCCATACTAATTTCTAAGCATAAAAAATTCCAAAGATCAAAATTTCCATCTAAATTTTTATCTAAATTTCCAACAAATTTTCCTAACTAAATTTCCATCTGAATTTTGAAACTAAATTTCCACGGATCCAATTTCCAAGGATCAAAATTCCCAACTAAATTTCCATAAATAATTTCCAAACTAAATTTCCAAGAATCCAACTAAATTTCCATATATCAATCATTTCCAAACTAAATTTCCATCTAAATACATCCAAATTGAGGTTAAATTACAAACAAATTAATGTGAATCACAACAAAGTAACTTCAATTACAAAACAAATGGGACTTGAATTACAAACAAATTAATGCACTAAATTTGAACCGGATTAATCTAGAAATTAATGCAACAAATTGAATAATAAAAAATAGTAGTCCTCAAATTCGAACCTAAAATTTGAACCAAGGTTCAATTTGGGGCTACTGTTCCAAGCTAGCAGTGCCCTGCAGGGCCGCCCGCCGGCATGCAATGCCGGCTTGGGCAGGGGGATTGGGGTGCAGCTCACAGCAATGGATGACAGCGCGGCGGCGCTCGTGGCGGGGCGGCGGCGCTCGGGGCAGACGCTCGGGGCAGCTGTGACGGCCCAGGTTTTTAAATAGCCAATTTAGGGTAATTAGAACCAAATCATGCATCATTAAATAGGAGACCTTGAATTAATGCGTGTGTATGCATGAATGTCTATATGTATGTGTGTCTATGTGTGTGTTGGAACACAGGGGAAAACACTTAAATAACTTTTGAACCGATGCACGTGTGCATATGAAATTGATTAGACATCTCATTAACATTGTGATAAACCAAAGTTAAGTTGATGTCAAGGGGAGAAAATAAAATTTTGTACATGAAATGACGAGTTCTTCAAATCACGGGTTTTAAATATTTAAATCATCTTTCAAATCGTAACGAACAGGTATTAAAAATGAATTTTAAACTGTTGCTCCAATGAATTTTTGCGAAAAACCAATGTTATGGGTTTTCGAATGACGAACAACTTTCGTGTTCAAAGTTTTTCGAGTTGCCACACAAAAATGGGAGAAAAATTTGAATTTCGAAGAATATAGTATCTTTTCAAATGTACTCAAGTTTCAAATTTTATCTTTCAAACGAAGCCTCAAATGAACTTTTGCCTGAACCGAAAGTTGTAGATCTCGAAATTTTAAGTAAGTTTGGTATTCACAAGTTTTTCATTTGAGGCCATGAAGAAGGAGAAAAGCTGAGTTTACGAACTGGAATTGGGAACTTCGAGTTATTTACAGAACTGCCCTCATTTCCATCTCGCTCTCTCCTTCCTCTCTGTTCCTCGCCGTGAAGTCGCGTTCGCCGCCGACGCGTCGCGCCCCCGGCCAAAACCGCCTTCCCCGTCCCCAGTTTTGCCCCCACACCGGCATCCCTGGCGCCTTTCACGCTCGCCACGCGTACCCGTCGTTCCTCCGCTCGACACGCCGTGGACGCCGTTGCCGTTCTCGACGTCAGTGCTACACGCGTCGTCGCGCCGTTCAACCACCGTCGCCGCTCAAGCCGTCCTCATCCAGTCGCGAGCCAAATCGCTCTTCTCCTCTTCACTCTCGTTCCCTCCCCGAATCGAGCTCTGCTCGCACGTCATCGCCGGCCAAGCGCCGCTCCACCCCGCGCCGTCGCCCCTCAAACCCCAGGCCCCCTTGCTTCGAGCCCAGAAGCTCCCTCTTCCTCCCTCGTCCTCTCCTCACACCTAGAAGGGCCCCAAACCGAGCTTCTCTGCCCCAGAACGGCCGCCCGCCGCCCGCCATGGCCGCCAGCCGTCCCTGCGCCGTCGAGCTCCCACCTCCGCCCTTCCCCGGCTCCAATTGACCCCGGGAACGGAACCCTCTCGCCCCAGAGAAGCTCCCGAGCCCGTCCATCCCCTCCTTGCCTCACCGGCGAGCTGCCGCAGCAACACCCCATGGCCGCCGTCGCCCTGCTCCCGCGGAGCTCCCACCTCCGGTCTCCCTTCGTCCAAACTGAGCCCGGGAATGGCTCCACGACCTCCCCCTGAAGCTCACCGACCCCTCCACCGCTCCCCCTGAAAATTCCTAGAAAATCGTAAAAAAATCAGAAAAATAGAAATCCAAATGTTTTGGAATCCTTGCAACAAGACCTACAACTTTTGTTACATCCACTTTTGCATTTGACCAATAGTTTTATCTCTATATTAAATATTAGTTTTGTCCACATTTGTATGTATCTCAAGTTCTACCCATTATCTATAGCTGATTTTAGAACAGTGTGCTATACCCTAGATGAGTAGCTTACTGTAAAAATTTGAGGACATTTTGACAAATCTAACTATAGGTTTCATTAGATCTTGGTTTATGCCTTTGTTAAATAGAATTAAATCCACAGGGTTCTATTTTAGTTTTCCTGAGCTGAAATTTTTACAGCAGCCTTACTTTAGTTTCTAGATGCTATAGAAAATTTTTGGGAACTTTTAGTAATGTATAACTAGTCCTTTTGATTTATTCATGAATAAATTTGTAAATCGAAATCCCTAGTTTCCTTCATTAGAAAAATCTCAGATTTTTACTAGAGCTTGGATTTCAGAATATTATCATGCCTGTAAAATTTTAGCCACTGAAACTAAGTAGTTTACTCTGTAGATTTGTAGTTAGATAAATGCCTAGGAAAGGAATCTAAATTCCTAAGCTTGCTGTATAGCTCAATAAATTATGAAAACTTTACCACAAGCTCATCTTAAGGAATCTAACCTACTGGTAAAATTTCATTACCAGAACTTGCATTCTTTACCCTAGAGATTTGTTTTTGTACACTAGTAGTAATAGATTCATGAGTTTTTATGATTTATTCGTTACATCAAATGACCTGAAAATTTTACTGCACACTAGTGAACCAGTAAAGCATCTCTCATAATAATATCAGCACTATTCTATGCTTTTAGCTTTAGTTATAGTTTTCTCTTGTTTTCCATGTGTTAATATGATGAAAAACACTTTTTCTGTATTTTTCTGTACTAATATAAAAGAAAAGCAACACATTCAGCTCTTTTATGAGTTAGTATAGATAAAATTACTACTCTATAAATGACTGCCCAGGAGATGTTAATTAAGAAGTTCACATCCAAACTCACATCATGTTGGACTACAACTTTATCGTGAAGGAAAAATAATAACATTTACATTGTTGAGCAACTCGAAACTGTGCATTCATAGATATGCATTGTTGCATTTCATTTAGCTACGATAGATGAATCACGTGAAGGACGCGACGTTGGAGTCGAGCCAGAAGACGGTGAATGGTGGACACATCCAGAAGATGGACGGATGGATCCCGATGTACACGACCGAAGGAAGATGTTCGCCGAGCAGTTGTTCTCTAACTAACACTAACCTAGTGTTAATTCCAGGCAAGCCCCGGAGCATGTCCTATCTATTTTAAATTTATGCAACTTATTATTATTTCTATCTACTTGCGCATTTATGTTTACAGGAGTTGCTTGGAACCTTAGCTACATAATCTTAGGTTCCTATGCTTGAACATTAGTATGTGTAGGTCGCAAGATGGCTAGGCTAATGGTTCGGTAGAAGTCGAGCGATTTCCTGTCACTCGCGAGAATTATAGGAGTTGAATGTTTACTACATACTGCAACTATAAGGCTCACGGGCGGGGTTGTGGTACTTGTGATACCCCGTCTGTTTAGTGAAAATGGATAAGGCCGCAGTGTGTGGTAGTGGTGGTTAAGCTTTTGAACGTACTAACCACATGTCGAGAAATATGGTAATTGGTAAGCTTAAGTACCTGATCGGCCCGGCGAGTGGACTTTACTTTCACCCTCTTTGAACGTTGTTCTCATGCGGCCACATGCGGGTGCAAGGAGGCTCACGACCCGGCGCCGTACCGTGGCGTGGATCCTTGTACTCGAAGTGGGTGACCCTGATCCACAACCCGGAAAGAAAGGGGAAGAGTCGTGTGGGTGACTTGGTTCCCATACGTGTGTGTTAGGTCTGCCTGGCCAGGTTAACAAATTTGATTCGAATCGTTCGCTTCTCACGGTTTGGGACTGCTTAACCCTTTTGCCACATAGAGTAAGAAGTGAAAGATGATGATGAATATGGTTGATTGGATGATGAAAGATAATTGTTTCCCACTATGTATGCTATTGGATAGATGCTCACATAGAACGGTTAATTGAACTAGAATTTGGAAGCTAAAATATGAAATTAAGGATCTCACTGCTTTTCGGCAAACAAACCCCTCAAGCCAAAAGCCTTGCTTGTCTAGATAAAGGGCTAAGTATACCCTTAGACGGGTAAGCCTTGCTGAGTATTAGTATACTCAGCATTGCTTGTGGCTTTGTTTTTCAGGTGGTACGTCTGAGGATGTGGCTGACGTTATGTACGGGCTTCATCATGACGTCTTGTTTCGTCGCTAGATTATCGTTCGTTTTCCGTCAAACTTGAACTCTGTTGTACTTTTATCAATTCAAACTTGGTTTGTAATAATAATTCAGTTTCATACTCTGTACAGTAAAATTTGCGGAATGTTGTATTATCTGAACTGCTTTGTCGATCCTATTTCAAGTGGTTTAATCGGGATTTTACCCGACAGCACTGCCGGATTACTCCGTTTTAAGTGCGTGTTAACCCTAGTTACCGTTTCGGTGATGGTTAGCGCACTTGTCGGTGTCCCGACCCGGGGGCCTGGATCCCAACTAGTAAATGCTGCGTGTTTCCTCGTCCCAGATGATGATGCAAGAGGCAACACAGTAACACATGGTTTATCCTGGTTCCGGCCGCCGGGCCGTACGTCCAGCAAAGGGGGTGTGCGAGTGCACTGTATTATCTTGCACCCGGAGTGCTTGTAGTAGGGGGTACAAGCAAGGCGAGAGAGGGAGAGAAGCTCCCAAGTCTCAGCTAGGAGTGGAGTCGGTTGAGATTAGTGCTCAGTAGTCCCTGAACGTCCTCTTGAAGAGAGAAACCAGTGATACCAAGGAGACTAGAGTCCAGACCTGAGAGTCTAAAGGAAGCCCGCCTCCTCCTTTTATAGTCACAAGGAGGGGCGGCGTACATGGGCGGGGTGTGGAAGTCACCGTCCTCCCCTGAATCGTGGGGGTACAGTGGTCGGACACTGTAGGAAGCATACTGTAGGAAGTACTATAGGAAGTACACTGTGGGAAGGCGGCGTGCGTCGCTATCGTCCTTGGTTCCGCAGGGATTGCGCCGGTCGTCATGCAGTGTTCCGGTGGCAGTAATGGCACGAGACGGCCCCGGACCCCCTGGTCGGAGTGCGGGCGTGCACTCTAGAAGGTCCGGGGGACACGTGGAGGTCCCGGGCTCCTCAAAGGGGGAGGACCGGGGCTCCGTCCGTGGACGCTGGGCGCTCCATTTGGTAGGACACGTGACGTTACCGGACCCCTTCCCCAGTGGGAGGGGAGTCCGGATGGTCGGTGTCGGCAGAACAGGAACGGGGGCCTTGCTGGGCCCGTCTTGTCCCGCGTTGCATGTCCCACAGTGCCGCTACAGCCTTCGGGATTGCGGAGCGGTGACCGAAGTCAGCGGATGGGACCCCGGTCACATCCACTGTGGGAGTGGTGGCCTGACGCTCCTGTCCTTTGAGCCGTGGCAGAGTGGCTGGCTTTCAATGCCTTCGTATGGCGAGCGGTTGGGCGGCGGGGCCGTTTGTCCCTTGTGCTGAGAGACAGCCTCGAGCGAGGCGGAGATGAGTCACTACTCGAGGGTAGATCCGCTACCCTCGAGCGAGGCGGAGGAGCGTTGCGTGATCGAGGGTCCCGAAGGGAGCCCTCGAGCGAGGCGGAGAATGAGTTACCCGCTCGAGGGTATATCCGCTACCCTCGAGCGTGGCGGAGATTGTCCAGCGGGCCCAAGAGGGACCCTCGAGCGAGGCGGAGAATGAGTCATCCGCTCGAGGGGAATGTGAATGGGCCGTGTGCTGGGCTTCATTGAGTCATTTCCTTTCTTCCAGATTGGAAGGAGGCCGTGGGCCTAGTTGCCTTAAAAGGTGTTTGTGTTTTTAAAAGCGGTCTTAGTACCCCGATTAGGGTGTCCCTAATTGTGATACCCGACAGCACTTAAGCCGGATTAATTTAGGCAGGACTGCCACAACAGCGCAAGGGGCGGGGCGGGGCGGCGGCTCGGGGGTCGAGGCGGCGGCGCGAGCTCTCGAAAGCGGTGGACGGCGGCGGCGCGGTGCTCCGGGGCCGGGACCGCGCGGGGGACGGCGGCGCGAGGGCGGTGCGTGGGGTCGACGAGGCGGCGGCGCTCGGGGCGGGGACGACGACGTGGCGGCGTGGTGCTCCGGACCGGGGACGACGAGGCGGCGGCGCTCCGGGGCTGGGCACGACGATGGCGATCGACCGACGGCGGCTGCGGATGGATCAAGAAAACCACCAAGTGTTGGGGAGGAGGCAGGGGAGAAGGGCACCGGGATATATAGGGTGGGAGCCTTTGGTCCCGGTTCCAGCCACCGCCCGGGACCAAAGGCCCCACCCTTTGATCCCTGGTGGAGCCACGACCTAGGACGTGTTTTGGCGAGCTGCGGCGAAAATGCGCCTGCGGCCCACCTTTAGTCCCGGGTGGATCTAATAACCGGGACAAATGAGGCCCGTTTTTCATTCTGGCGCCAAAACTTTGGGCTATCAGCTTTTTTTCATTTCTTTTTTATTTGTTCTTTTAAAATGGGCTATCAGCTTTTAAATGCGTAGGAAAACATATTGAGTCCAAAAATTATCAAAAAAAAGTTTCTATACGAATTTAGATTCTATATGTCCAGCAAAAATATTGCATTTTATTTAAGTGATAGTACTCATAATTTATATAACTTTATACATATTATAATTTTTATTTTGACCATGCAAATATGTATTAGATAATATAAATATTTCAAAATATTGGCTTTCGAAATAAAATGAGTTTCCTCAACACATTAACATTAAAAAAGTGATTTTCACATATAACTTAATCAATTCATGTTATTAGTCAATGTGTTGTTTTGCAAGCAGTTTTGTGGGTGTCAATGTGCGAGGAGAAATTGATGCAATACATATATAAATCGAAATTTTCAAATTCCCCATCACATGTTTATGAAATATTACATAAAAAAATTTCTAATACATCAAGGATCAGCAGGTACTGGTACGGTAATAGACTTCCTCTTCACAAATGTCCCTTGATTATAATCACTGCGCAAGTATGGAGCATCCTCATTGGCCAGCAGGATGCATGGATCAGCATTGACTGTGAAAGGTGGAATGTCAACAAAGTTATTATAGTCCTCTGGCAAGTCTGTCCTGTCCTCGACTCCAACGATATTTCTTTTACCTGAAAGGACTATGTGTCGCTTTGGCTCATCGGTTTGCTTGTTGATCCCCTTCTTTGGCTTGCTAGACATGTCCTTAACGTAGAAAATCTGAGAAACATCATGGGCTAGGACGAATGGCTCGTCTCTGTACCCAAGATTGTTAAGATCAACTATTGTCATACCGTACTGATCTTTTGTTACTCCAGTCAGCTTCACCCACTAGCACCGAAACAGAGGCACCTTGAAATTGGGACAGTAATCCAGTTCCCATATCTCTTCAATGTAACCGTAAAATGTCTCCTTTTTTCCATTGTTGTCTGTGGCGTCCATATGCACACCACTATTTTGATTTGTGCTTTTTTTTATTTTGGGCTGCCGTGTAAAATGTGTTCCCATTTATCTCGTACCCTTGGTACGTTAAGATATTCCAAGACGGCCCCCTAGACAACAAGAATAGTTGTTCACCTATATCCATATTTAGCATTAGATGTCTTCGCAACCAGCTGCCGAAAGTGTCGATGTGTTGACGTGTAATCCAGGTCTCAGACTTTTCTTGAAATTCCGAGGTTACAATCTTCTTATGTTCCTCAATATACGGATCCACCAAGGACAATTGTTGAAGAACCGCGTAATGCGCTTTCTTGAACGAGTCATCATCTGTGCAGACATGAGATTTTTTTCCCTAGTGTGCCCTTTCCACTTAGTCTCCCTGTAAGGATCACCGGGGTGTCCGACCCTAGAGGGGGAGGGGGTGAATAGGGTCGCTAATCGCTTTTTAACCTAGGGCTCAAACTAATTGCATAAGATAAACCTAACACATCCTATACATGCCAGTTATGACTAAGGTTTATCTATGCTACTCTCTACTTACCCCTAAAAGACTTGCAACCTAGCCAAACCTAATCAAACTAACTAGGAAAGTAAAGGTACGCAAGATAGAGTAAATGCGGAAACGTAAAGTGGTAAGTAAAGAGATAAGTGCAAGAGGGATGCAAACTCCCGAGTAGACACGGTCATGTAACGTGGTTCGGCACAAACGCCTACGTCCACGGGACACCGAGGCTCTTCCGATCACCGTCTTGCACTTCGCCACCAAGGCGATGCCGGCAAGCAAAGGCAAGTGCCCCTAAGACACCGAGTCTCGTGCACCGCCACCGTCTCTCTCGGTCACCCGGCCGTAATCCACTACGGAGCTTCTCCACCAAGGAGGGGGCCTCCTCTTCCCCCGCACAAAGTGTCGTTGCCACTCCACACCAAGACGGAGGGTCACACGACGGATCACAAGTTGCTTGCCGCAGCAAGACTTCTCTCAAGGGAGCTCTCGCAAGAACTAATCCCTATTACAAGCACTAAGCACTCTCACAAGTGTGCTTAAGCCTTTATGATGTACAATGAAGCTCTATAGTGGTTGGAGATGTTCTTGGGTGTGTGTGGGATGTCCAGCAACTCCAGCACTCTACAAATGGCCGGGGTGAGGCGTATATATAGGCCACCAAGTCTTATAGCCGTTGCTCCAACGGTCAGCTGAAATTCTGCGTATCACCGGTTGAACCGATGCCTCTGGCAGGGGTAGCGTCGGTTCATCCGGTCACTCATAAACCGAAGTAGCCGTTGAGCTTCTGACAGCTGACGTAGTGATCACCGGTTGAACCGATGCATTGTACCGATGCATCACCGGTTCATCCGGTGCTTAAGAATCTTCTCCTGGGCGCTGACGTCATTGCACCGATGCCATACTCTGATGCACCGTCGGTTAAACCGGTGCTGAAGAAACTTCTCCTGGGCACTTGACATCGTCTCTGGAACAAAGGACGCCCAATGCACCGATGCCCTTTTCTTGGACCGTCGGTAGGGGCAGCCCTTCGGGCCTTGCTATGTCTATCTTCTCTTTCTCTTTGTCATCACTTGAACCTAAAAGCCTGAGAATAGTCATCTTAACAATCATATTAGTCCAAGTGTTGTGTTGTCATTTGATCACCAAAATCACTTGAAATGGCATAAATGGTGCCATGTTCCTTACACTCCCCTCATACCGTGATCTAGGAACCCCAATCGGTTTAAGATCATCAATAAAATCAACACAAAAGTCAATAACCTTCTCTGTTCCGTACGCACTGGCAATGCTTCCTTCCGGACGAGCACGGTTACGAACACATTTTTTAGTAGACCCATGAACATCTCGAAGGGGAATATATTGTGTAGAAATACAGGTCCGAGGATATCAATCTCTTTCACAAGGTGCACTAGAAGATGTGTCATAATGTTGAAGAATGATGGTGGAAATATCAGCTCAAATCCAACAAGACACTATACCACATTGTTTTGCAGCTTTGTCAGATTGTCTGGGTCAATTATCTTTTGAGAAATTGCGTTGAGGAAGGCACATAGCTTCACGATGGTTAACCGCACGTTCTCAGGCAGAATCCCCCGCAGCACAATGAGAAGAAGCTCAGTCATAAGCACGTGGCAGTCGTGAGACTTTAGGTTTGTCAATTTCTTCTCTTACAAATTTAGGATTCCTTTTATATTGGATGAGTATCCAGATGGGACCTTGACACTGCTCAAGTATTCAAACATGCTTTCCTTTTCTTTTTTGCTAAGAGTATAGCTGGTGGGACTTAAATAGTGTCATCCATTGTCTCGCTTTTCAGGATGTAGGGCATCTCTGTCTTCCATTCATTGCAATTCCTGACGTGCTTCTAGTGTATCTTTATTCTTTCCGTACACTCCCAAGAATCCTATCAGGTTGACGCAAAGATTCTTTGTGGGGTGCATCACATCAATTGCATGGCGAACATCTAAGACTTCCCAATATGGTAGCTCCTAAAAATAGACTTCTTCTTTCATATGGGCGCCAATCCGTTGTCGCTCGGAACAGGTTGGCTACCTGGTCCCTTTCCAAATATTACTTCTAGATCTTTGACCATTTCCAAGACATCGCTGCCAGTACGGTGCTTCAGTTTTGTTCGGTGGTCCACCTGCCCTTTGAAATGCTTGCCTTTCCTTCGTACCTGATGTCTGACGGGAAGAAACCGATGATGACTCATGTATACACACTTTCTGTAGTGAGTCAACCATATACTATCGGTATCCTCCAAACAGTGTGTGCACGCTCTATATCCCTTGTTCGATTGTCCCGACAGGTTACTAAGAGCAGGCCAATCATTGATGGTTACGAACAACAATGCTCGTAGGTTGAAGTCCTCTTGTTTGTATTCGTCCCACATCCGTACACCTTCTTTACGCCATAGCAATAACAGTTCCTCGACCAATGGTCTTAAGTACACATCGATGTCATTTCTGGGCTGCTTTGGGCCTGGGATAAGTATAGGCATCATGGTGAATTTCCGCTTCATGCATAGCCATGGTGGAAGATTGTATATGCATAGAGTGACAGACCAAGTGCTGTGCCCACTGTTCATCTCACCGAAAGTATTCATGCCATCCGTACTCAAACCGAACCTTATATTTCTCGCATCCAAGGCAAAGTCAGTGTACGTTCTATCTATTTTTGTCCACTGTGACCTATCCGCTGGGTGTCTCAACATTGAGTCTTGCTTGCGTTCCTCTTTGTGCCATCGCATCAACTTAGCATTATCTTTATTTCTAAATAGACGCTTCAGACGTGGTATTATAGGCGAGTACCACATGACCTTGGCGGGAACTCTCTTCCGGGGACGCCCCCCTTCGATGTCCCCAGGATCATCTTTTCGAATCTTGTAACGCAATGCACCGCATACGGGGCAAGCATCCAAATTCTCGTAGTCACCTCGGTAGAGGATGCAGTCATTGGGACATGCATGTATCTTCTGCACCTCCAATCCTTGATGGCAAATAAGCTGTTTCGCTTCGTACGTCGTGCTAGGCAATTCGTTGTCTTTAGGAAGCATTTTTTTCAAAAGTTTTAGTAATTCACCAAATCCCTTGTCTGATACACCATATGTTGTCTTCCATTGCAGCAACTACAGTGTGGTGCCAAGCTTCTTCAACGCATCCTCACATCCTGGGTACAACAACTTGCGATGGTCCTCTATCATCTGCTGGAACTTTAGCCTCTCTTTTTCACTCTCACAATCTTTCCGCTCACCGCACAATGCATGCCCAAGCTCGTCGGTGGGCTCATTTTCTGCATCATCTGCTTCAGGCTATTCCATGGCAGTATCATCGTCAAAGGCACTAAATCCAGCATGGATTGAAATTTGGGCATCATCATAATATACTTCTTCATTGTCTTCCATCATAACACCCTTTTCTCCATGTTTGGTCCAACATAAGTAATTGGGCATGAAACCTTGACGGAAAATGTGACTGTGAAGGGTTGTTTTAGAGGAATAATCTTTATTATTCTGGCAGTGTAAGCATGGGCAGCACATGAAACCATTCTGCTTGTTTGCCTCGGCGACATTCAAAAAATAATGCAAGCCATCAACGAACTCTTTGGTACGTTGGTCAGCTTTGTACATTCATTGCCGGTCCATCTGCATTGTTTGAATAACATGAATAGAAAAATAAATTGTCCAAAGTAATAACATTACTCATACACCACGATTAATTAAAAGGTCTACATAATCCATCACACAAACATAATAATTTAAATGGTCCAAGTTGAAATAATAGCAAATACAATACATTCATGCTAATACAAACTACTCACAAGACCTATTGATCGAGGCCTCGTGAACCGCCTCGCGAAGTCTCTCCACATTACGGTCAAATTCTGTTAGCCCTGACGCTTCACGCCTTGCATTATATCGAGCCATCAATTCACGATCGTCATCCATACCATGTAATTCAACATTAAATTCACGCTGAAATTTGTAATTTTCTCGACCAAGTTCAAAGCATTGAAATGCTCTCTTAACCCAACGACGAATACAGCATTTCAGAAGTCCAACACACTCCTCAGGTCGGAACTCAAGGGAATGTCCGGTGGCCTCCATTTGATTGCGTACCGCCGCCCGAGTGGACGCACGACGCTCCAATGTACTCACAGGTGGCAAACTCATACTCTCTACACTTATCTTTACAATAATATAATGAAAACACATACAAAATACAACTAATTATTCATAATACAATAAAAAAGTAATAAAATACTAAATAGTCACATTGTAATATATACATACTCACATTGTAATATATATACTCTCATTGTAAACAAAAATCTAGTTTTAATTTATAATAATAATATGAACTCTCTATACATAGAAAATCACACATCAACTCTCTATACAAGAAAATCACATATCAACTATCTATACTCATCTAGATAAATTAAAAAAAGTAAATCTATCTATATATGCACAGCTAAAAGTACCACACACATTTGAGTTCAAATGTTCTAAAAATGAAGAAACTTTCACAATGAAACCTCTCATTATTTCTCTATTTCTAAACAATAAAAACTGAGCTAAACAAAAAATGAATGATAAGAGGAACAAGCTCCTAAACTTTGTAGTTATTGAATGGACAGGGAATCAAAGAGTCTTCACAAATCGTGGAAGAAATGGGCAAGAACTCCCCCCACCCGAGCCAAGAACAACAAGAACACTGAGCTGGATGGCTCAGGCGGGGGAGAAAGAAAGGGGATATAGGCAGGGGTCTTTTGTCCTGGTTGGAGCCACCAACCGGGACCAAATCCCCTCCATTTGTCCCTGTTGGTGGCTCCATCCGGGACCATCGGATGGAGCCACCAACCGGGACAAAAGGCCCCTGCCCTCCCACGCTGCCCTGGCTAGCCGTTGGACCCGGGACTAAAGCACTCTTTGGTCCCGGGTCCAAAGACAGCCGGGACAAATGATTTGGACCAAAGTCCTATTCTGTAGTAGTGTACGGCTGTTTGACACTATTGGCATCCAAAGAATGTAGCTTCTTTTTTTAGCCAAAGAGTTTGCGGGTCAGTGTCATTGATCTCATGGGTCTTTGGAACTCAAGCTTCTTAAAATGTTGAAAGAAAGAAAAAGCGGTAGATGTCACTTAGAATGTCGACACAGTGAAGCTTAATCCTAAAAAAGAAGTTGAAACTTTGTATTTCTATGAAAATGTGTTATTTCAAAGAAAGATAACCAAGCATTTGAAAGTAATTTTTTTTACTGAATCTATCACGTATTGTTAATCTATGCAACTTTCTTATGTATCCAATATTGATGGCCAAAGTCAAAAGTTTATCTGGAAAAAATGGATAAATATTCTTAAACGAGATGAGAAAATTTAGAGAAGATGAATGAAATCTTTGTTTATTCCAAAGTAGCATGAGTTGTTGAAGTTTGACGTTCTTTCCTCTTCCACTATCTAGTACTATCCATGGGGAGCAAGAATTAGGGTGCTTTTTTTTTTTGTTAAAAGATGTTGTAGCTCAAGTCTTACGTGTCCACTAACCAAGTAACCATACCATAGGAACTGCAAATCTAGCTCTCACATGAGAAGGTCGTACAAATCAAAAGTAAATGTGCATCATCTCAAACAATAAACCAGGAAACTGGCAAAACCTTTTTCTCATGTGAACGTCGAGGCACTGAGCATCTGGCCCCACCACTCTAGAAATCTGGAATTTTCCCAACTACCAACAACCTCCAGGCTCTCTAGAGGGGCCCACCCAGTAACTGCAAACAAGAAACTGAAAAAAAAAAATCTCCCCATCTGCTTGAAAATTCTTCAGTCATCCCTCTCCTCTGTCTGGAACCCGACCTCCGAACCCCAGGAGGCCAGGATCCCGGCGAAGGGCAGGCGAGAGGATCCGCTCTCGCGGCGGCGATGGGTGAGGGGGACGCGAGCGCCGGCGCAGATCCGCAGAGGCTGAAGCGGATCGCCGCGGCGGCGTACGACTACGAGAACGACGCGCGGTGGGCGGGGTACTGGTCCAACGTCCTCGTGCCGCCCCACCTCGCCTCCCGCTCCGATGTCGTCGACCACTTCAAGCGCAAGTTCTACCAGCGATACATCGTGAGCCCCCCCCCCCCCCCCCCCCCCCCTAAACCCCCCGCGTCCTGTCGTTCCCAGATTGGATGAGCCTCTCTGTCAATTTGGGTTGGATAACCCTCTTGCTGCTGTGAACTCGATCTGTTTGACTATTGCTTGTACCGGGAAGAATTATGAGTTCCACCAAAGGGTTGGTGCGCTTCTGTTAAAAAAATGTTTAGACAATGGAAAGGAAGTGCCTCTTTTAGGTAGTACCAGTAGATTGTCTTGGCAAAGGAACAAAAGCACTGGTAACTAGTGTTACTGTAACTGTACTACTGTAGTGTACCATTACTAGATCAAATTTGGTACGAGCTGTATTCATGTCGCCATTTTGCTCAGATCCTCAAATTTGCTACAGTTCTACTAATATTATGGCTTACCATTTTCACTCGTGTAATTTTGGTGAAATACACTTTTTAGTGTGGAATTATTCGTGAATAATTGAAGGGTGGTTCATCAGGGCTTAGATTTTGGGCTCTGCAATACTCTTTTAGCGCTATAAAAGAAATTACGAATTGTTGCTTCAATAGATGTTAAACCCGAGCAGTACGAACACGAAAACACAGAAGAAATTATATATTGAACCTATTACCTGGTCCTTGACTCTCTTTTGCGGGACATGGGTTTGCTCTTATTTCTGTTCTATTGGAATTCTTGGTGCTTTTGCTTCCTCATATTCACCTCAATACGTTGCTGCAAGAAAAAGACCTTTTGGAGTCTCACAATTAAGGATGCAGTAAAGAGCTGGCACTTTGTTCTGTTAATTCCCCCCTTTTCATCTTATATGTTTCATGAAATGGAATCATATTTATTGGCCAGATGCTCATATTTTCCATTTATGGATGCAACCATTTTGTTTCCTTTGTGCGGCACTGCCAGAGTAATATGTAATGTAACATACACGTGCTTTTTTCTCTCTTTATTATCTAATCAATGTTTTGTTATTATTTCAGTCGAAATCCTCCTTATTGTTTTTTTAATGTTTCAATTTTTACATTTTTTGCTGCATACAGTAGCTTCTGTGCAGTCAGGTCAGCTTTTAATTTTACAAATTTTGCTGTTTGTGCTGGATCGTGTTAAGGTGACATGATAACTAGGTAAAAGAATACGTGCTAGATTTGTAAAAGAATTAAATTCCTTTCGTTACATATCAGGATCCTGGTTTGGTTGTCGAGCCAATGTCCTCCATGACTTCAACTCAGTCTGGCAGACCAGCAACAAGGTCTTCAGCTACACCGTCCAGTGAGAATACCAGAGCTTGTGACGCAGGTATGATAAACTTATTCTTGAAAGCTTACTTTGTAATTTCAGTTTGAATTAATTGGAGGGGACCTACCACTATTTTCTCATATCTGAATAAGATTCAAAGTTGATCTCGTGCAGGATCTAGCACGAGATCAACCGGAGCCTCACAACAACCATCAGCAGAGAGGAGTGCAAATTCATTACGGCTAGATGGTCGGACAATACACTTCTCTATCAATGCCTGGGTATGGAAATGACTACCTCCTGAAACAAAACTCCTAAATGATCTAGTAGCTGCGAGCAGGAGCTGCCATTTATCTTGTTGAATTTTGCATTCACTTTAGTCATTTCACTTCATTCACCTTTTATCATTTCAATTCTTAAGGGCTGCCCACATATTCTGACTGTTAACCACAAACGTGGGCATTCATTTTTTTTTCTATGCTAGATATATTCTGGCTGACAGCCTAATCATTAGATCATACCTCTATTGGCAACTTATGAAGCAACCCTGCTGTTTCTCTTATTCTTATCACCACTATGGCTTGGTTAGTACTGTTACATGTTGGGCTGACCTAAGGCTTCTTGAGTTATGATTTGGCAGGTACTTGTTGTATCTAGCCTTGGAATACTCCCAGTTCTACCCAATCATATCTCAAGTAAAGCGTACAGACTTTCATTGCTAGGAACAATATGCTCATCTGCATATTCTTTATATAGCACTTATGGGGTAAGTGCCTGTCAATCTGAATGAACGGATAATTCACCTTTATTTTTTCCTGCGCTAATGTTCCGTTATATGGTTGTTATGCATTCTGTTCTGCTTGCAGAAACCAAGAGCTTGGAATATGACTGTAATTCAGCCCTGGTTGCAATCTATTATTGTAGCTAAGGACTTTGTTCATTTGATGTTCTCTCTTATGATGTTCACGTCTAACGTACACTTTAAGAGTAAGCCAAACTTTTGATCTTGTCCACTTTATCCAATTTGTGAGGCTAGTCTACCATCTGGTCTAAGCTGTTCATTTTCTTTTTCTTTACAGTTGCTCTACTTCCTGTGCTTTGCTGGGCGCTTGATCATGTTGCTCGATTCCTAAGGCGTAATTTTACACGCTCTTCTTTATACAGGTAAGTAAATTCAAAATTGGTTATCTGTTTTGTTGTTCTTGTGTGCGTGGTATATGATCCAATTGCTGCCATCACGAGCACCTGGTGGTTACTGGTTTCTTACTTTTTCTTGTTCAGGAAATACTTGGAGGACCCTTGCCTTTGGGTAGAGACAAACAACACTACACTCAGCCTACTTTGTTCCAATGCTGAAATCACCCTGGGGTTTCTCATGATCATCTCACTTTTCTCGTGCGTGCATTTATTTCTCAAAGAACTAATATCTGTATAAGTTCCCCCCCCCTCCCCCCCCCCCCTTATATGAGCTTACCTTAGATGTTTTATCATTCTGCTCATGCAGGTCGAGACGCAACATAATCCAGACATTTATGTACTTTCATGTGAGTTATACTGCTCTGGACAAATGGTTTTCCTTTTCTCCTCATTTTGTTACCCCCTCCTTTAGTAGTTTGGGAGAATATTAGGACTGTTTTCCCACTGTGAGTCTATGACTTGTACCTCAAAGTTCAAACTTCTGAGAAGTAGTTGTTCATATATACCAGTTTTGTTAATCTGTTTAGTACACTCTAAAGAAATCAAATTCTTGATATCTTGCATAAGCAGTGGAGTAATAATTAAATTATATATCATGAATTGTACTTATTGTTGACTCTTGGTTTTTTTATTTACAAAGACTAGGTAGAACTTCAATACCTAGCTAACATTTTTGGACATTTCTTTCGTACAGCTGTTGAAGCTTATGTATCATGCTCCTGTCACATCCAGCTACCACCAGAGTGTATGGGCAAGAATAGGCCGGGCCGTAAACCCCTACATTTATCGCTATGCGCCGTTCCTCAACACGCCCATTTCGGCAGTTCAAAGATGGTGGCTGAGGTAGAAGAGCATGAATCCTGGGTATCCTTGCTACAGAGGAAACATCCTTAAACAGAGCATGCCCTTCAGTTTTTTACAAGATGTTCAGCGTACCGTTTGCATAGCATTCTGTTCTGATGAATGGTCACGGTCATGTTCTCTGTTCATGTCTCACTGAACTATTGAAGGCATAATACCACCTGATAAATTTCTTACAACGTGCAATAGCTATTTAGCGAACTGTCCATAGGATTCGATTGGATATTTCAATCTTGAATAGGATGTCAAACAATGAATACGGGTGACACTATTGGTTCTTATAAATCGCCGTCGTTTGGTGTCACTTTTATTTTGCTTGGTAAAGCATCCGTTGTTGGTCGTTGGCATTTCGCGGTCAGGGCTGATTGTACTGCTCTTTACGGTGAGCGCTGATAACTTTTCTAGTGTTATTTATGGAAGAAATGTCTTGTTAACCATTTTGATTGGGTACACCGACCCAGTCCTGTGGCACGTATCGTGAGAATGCAGTTTTCTCACCTGTGCCACTTTTCACGGAGGAAATACATACCCAATCACTTTCCCAACACAGACCAATGTTCGTCAACAACCACGGTTTGGTTGCCGCAGGGAGGAAACCATCCAATTTGAGCGCGCCCCCTAGCTGGGTCGAAACGCAGCAGCAAACAAATATCCATCCTGTCGTCAAAACGCCCCCCCCCCCCCCCCCCCCCCCCAACGGAGCGCCCACGAGAGACCTCCCGATCATATCCATCCTGTCGCCAGGGGGCCACGCAACGGCATGCAAAGCTTCCGCCGCGCGGCCGCCCAGCCGCGCGACGCCATGCCCGCCGCCGCCCACCGCCCCAGGCGCTCGGCGTCCATGCCCTTCCACGGCGCCGGCGCCGCGAAGGGCAGGGACCCCTCCCCGGCCCCGGCGGCCGGCGGGCGCGCGCGGCTCCGCGACGAGCAGCTCCGCCAGCTCCGCGAGCTCTTCCTCCGCTTCGACCTGGACCGCGACGGGAGCCTCACGTTGCTGGAGCTCGCGGCGCTGCTCCGCTCCCTGGGCCTCCGCCCCGCCGCCGGGGACGAGATCCACGCGCTCATCGCCGCCATGGACGCCGACGGCAACGGCACCGTGGAGTTCGACGAGCTCGCCTCCTCCCTCGCACCGCTGCTCCTGGGGCCCTGCCGCCCCGCCGTCGCCGTCGACCAGGCGCAGCTCGCCGAGGCCTTCCGCGCCTTCGACCGCGACGGCAACGGCTTCATCTCCGCCGCCGAGCTCGCGCGCTCCATGGCGCGCCTGGGCCACCCCATCTGCTACGCCGAGCTCACCGACATGATGCGCGAGGCCGACACCGACGGCGACGGCGTCATCAGCTTCCCGGAGTTCACCGCCGTCGACTTCCTCGGCCTCGCCGCCTTGTGACTCTCTTCTCTTTCCCTCCCTTCCCACCGGTCGGTCGATTCCCCGCTTCCCTCCCTGTTCGTGCGCTCCGTGCCTCTTCGTCTCCATCTCGCAATCGCTAACGCATTTACAATCGAGCTGGATTGAATTGGTCTTGTGTATTGTGTGATATGTGGATGATGCGATGGTGTAAATATGTTGCTCTAGTGCATGTTCCATTTGACACTGCGATTCATCATGGAAAAAAGGGAAGAATTATCCTACCGAATTCATCGTGCTTGATAAGCTGCTTGATTCCCACAATTGGGGAATTGCAGCGTTCCTCGCTCGATCGGTAGTTTGCAGGTACGCAGAAAGAAGATATCGAAATTTTCTTTCTCGGGTTAGGCGAGACGAAGGATGCAGAGACCTGGTAGGATTGCAATGTCCAATGATTCATGGAGAACTTCAAGCATACGCATGCGCGCACATGTAGGGAAAACTAGGAAAGCGGACCTGGTACCTTTCTACTAAATTTAACAGCATTTCTTCTCTTTGCAATACTGATAGAATCGCCAAATAGCATCCAACGATTTGTAGATTTCCTCGTGCACCCAATTTGCACTTTTCAAAAGAATACCAATTTTTTTTTGGATTTTTAAACAACACCAATTGACCAAGGACCAATCTTGCATTGTGCCTCTACACGCGCATGGTTCCAGGCCCACTTAGCGCAGTAGGCCTAACAATTTGATAATTTAGGCCTCTGTGCTTCCAGGCCCACTTAGCTCATGGTTCAGTGGCCTTCTACTGAGAAATTTCAGGATTTGGATCAAATACGACTGCCTTCCAAGATTTGGGACTCAATTCATGTGCCTTTCAGAATTTAACCCCCAACACACGAATTGATTCAGTTCATGGGTTTTCCATCTATTTTCTCAATTACGCCTCTTTTTCCTTTTCTTTTTCTTTCACAGCCTACCTGAATTTCCAATCCTATCCCTGCCCCTTTGGCTCTCTCACGATTGAATCTGTTCCCAGCGATACACAATTGAATCTCTCTCTCTCTCTCTCTCTCTCTCTCTCTCTTTCTTGCGTCGCTACTAGGGTTCCTGGGGAGGAACGCAACCAGCAGATGCGGGCGATCGGAACGGGCTGAATGGACTCCATGGATCCCTCTGATGTGCCTCCCGGGTAAGACCGCACTCCCTAATCACTCTATCGGTCGGGTTCCATATAGTTTCAGTTTGGTTCGATTTGGGGGAAGGACGCATCCTTGACGAAAAATGTCGATTAGGATTGAACTTACTGATCCGTGTACTTGTTTTTTCTGTACACGGTAGGATTGACCCGGATGCTACGTTTAGATTGTCGGTCCAGATTTCACAGTTCTTAGCAAAGATGGATAATGGTAGCTCTGTTGATGTGCCTCGAAAATGCTATGAATGGATTGTAGACTACCGCTGCTACACCATGTTATCTTTAGAAAAAGACTTGGCTGAAAGAGTGACTTGGGGAAGCTCCCAACACCCTGTGATATCTGAATTTGATATGTGTACCGGTGGGGAAAGAAATTTGGGTGATGATGCAGCTTTATCACCGGCATTCTTTGAAAGAATTGCAGAAAAAAAAGTTGATGCTTTTTGTTGATGTCGAGGACAAGTCTGGACAAATACTTTGTAAGTCTACTGTTACAGAGGGAGCCATGAGTAACGTAGTGTCTGACAATGTTGGGACACAAGTATATTCAACGGATCCTACAGATGTTGGAAATGTGATAGACTGGGACATCATAGAGATAGAGCCAATTCCAGAAGAACAGACATGCTCCTATCAGATTGATGGACGAAGATGCTATGTATGAATTTGTTGGGCTGAGAGCAGAGGATGAGAGAGCAAGGATTGCAGCTGAAAAGGAAGCTGCAAATGGGTCTGCTCTTTTGAATATGGAACTAGAAGGTCCAGAATTACTTGTTGATGATATAATTCCTGGAGAGGAGTCAGTTGTTTATGACATGGAAGATCCTCCAATAAAAGTAGGAACCATCTATGCTTGTATGAATGAATTAAGGGCAGCAGTAAGGCAACATGGTATAAAGGGATAATTTGAGCTGGGAACAGAGAAATCTTGTAAAGACAAGTTTAGGGGCTATTGCAAAGCGGCAGGATGTCCATGGGCTATTGTGGCTAGGTTGATGCATGATGAGAAGCAAGTCAGGGTATAATATACATTTTTTGTTTATATTTATATTTATATATAGGTATCAAATAAGGAGCATATTTAGTATTGTAATTAATATTTATCCAATTTTGCAGGTTACTTTAAATAAAGGAGATCATTTTTGTGCATCTACTGCAAGAGTTAGGACTAAGATGGCTTCATACCATTGGGTAGCAGAGAAGGCCATTCCCTTTCTAAAGAAGGATGCTAACATGGGTGCAAAGAAACTGCAAAAAGAGTTGGAGGAAAAATATAATGTCACGATAGGATATGGAACAGTGTGGTCTGGTAGGCAAATTGCAGCAGAAAAATTTTTTGGCACCTGGGAGGAAAGTTTTGCTTTATTGTTCAACTTCAAGGCAGAGGTAGAGCTGAAAATGCCTGGGAGTGTGGTAGAGATACATGACATAAATAAAGATGATGGTGTGTACTTCCATAGATTCTTTTGTTGCTTCAAACCAAGCATTGATGGGTTCCTAAATGGTTGCAGACCATACTTGAGTATAGATTCCACAGCTCTTAATGGCAGATGGGATGGCCACTTGCCTTCAGCAGTTGCATTAGATGGACACAATTGGATTTTTCCAATTGCATTTGGTTTTTTTTTTTGAGAAGGAGACAACAGATAATTGGACTTGGTTTTTGCAGCAACTACAAAAGTCAATTGGCAACCTGCCTTACTTAGCTATAAGTTCAGATGCTTGCAAGGGCATAGAGAATGCAATAAATGAAGTGTACCCTTGGGCTGAGCATAGATAGTGCTTTTCTCATTTGATAAAAAAATTTGGTAAAAGGTTTCAAGGTCCAACATATGGTAGGATGTATCCTGCTGCCAAGACATATCAACCAGAATATCATGCGTATTTAATGAATAAGATGTATACAGCAAGTAAAAAGGTCAAGCCATATTTGGACTAATATCATAGTCTGATCTGGATGAGGAGCAAATTTTCAGAAGAGATCAAGTGTGATCATATTGCCAACAATGCTGCAGATGTTTGGAATATATGGGTCAAGGATATTAAAGACCTTCCAGTAGCTGAGCTTGCAGACACTCTAAGGTCCAAGGTCATGGAACTCTTTGCAAGAAGGAGAAAAATAGGTGAAAAGCTTCAAGGCCACACTATGCTTCCAATTGTTGTTCGACAACTTAATGTACTGAGCAGGCAATTAGGACACTCGAAGGTTCAAGAAGGTGGTAGGGATGAAGCTGAGGTGACTGAAATTACTACTACCCACAAGGTCATAAGACAGGTGGTGAATCTGAAGAATCAAACATGCTCCGGTAGGGAGTGGCAGGTTTCAGGAAAGTCGTGCCCACATGCTTTGGCACTCATAATTACTACAAGAAATCCTAAGATGGAAGATTTCCTCCACCCATACTTTTCAGTCTACCATCTTTTCATGATAGGGAAACAATATATGAATTCTACTTCAGTACAAGCAGCACATCATCTATTTATTGTAGGCTCCCTATTGTTCATCGCTATCATCTCCTTCTTGACCTCGTCTAATCCCATATGTAGCTTTTCCAATCCATGCATTAATTCGGGGACGGCATTTCACCAAAAGATTTTGCCCAGTAAATTTCTTCCTCCAGGAGATAAGCTTCATATACTCTTCTTGAGACATGAACTAGGCACCTGCATATTAAACTGAAATCAATCAGTACTCAATCACATGGTCGAATATGGGCGGAGGCTAGGGAGCGCGGCGGCGCAACAACAAGGAGAAGCGGCGGGTGCACAACAAGGGGAGGCGGTGGTACAACACCAAGTAGCATTGCTGGCGCGGCAGCAAGCGCCGCCCGGCCGCGCCTAACCCTAGCACCGCTGCTCGCGGCTCCGGATGGCTGTGACATGCCCAATAATGGAACGAGGGGGGCTCGAGAGGTGCAACGGGAGGAGCGACATGGGAGAGCGCTGGATGGGAGAGGGACGGCAGCGGCGGATGGGAGAACGCCGGCCAGGATGAGCATCGTCCTTGACGAGAAAGAACGAGAGGTCCGTGGCCTGATTCAATCGTGAGAGAGATAAGGTGTCCAAGGGGTAGGGGCAAGATTGGAATTTCAAGTGGGCTGGGAAAGGAAAAGAAAAGGGAAAAGATGCAAAATTGAGAAAATAGATGGAAAACCCCCAAACCGAATCAATTCGTGCTATGGGGGCCAAATTCTGGGGAAAATTCCTTCTAAGGTCCTGGAACAAATGAAAGTTCCTTCTATGGCCCTGGAAAACTGAAACGCCTTTTTTGATCTTCTTTTAATTTTCGTTCCCTTCTATGGCCCTACCGTTATCTCTCCAGTTAAGTCCCAGTTAAGTGGCTGTGTAAAGACCAAAATACCCCTAGCGCACCAGCATGTCATTCACAGTACACCACTCAGCCCTCTCCATCTTTCACCGACGAGTGGGGTCCACTCGTCATCTTGTTCCTTCATTCTCCCTGCACGACTGCACGAGCAGGGGATCGAACTGGGGCTGGGCAGGGTCGCCGGCGAGACGCTGCGCCACGCTCACCACCTGCGACCCCGTCCACCGCCGCTGTCCGCAGCGCCAGCCTCGCTCGCTGCCCGCGGCCCCGCCCGCCGCCGCCGTCCGCGGCTCCCCTTCCACCATGCGCGCCGCCATGCGCCTTGCCACCAGCCGCCATCTGCAGCACCGCCCCGCCGCCTAGCTCGACGCCCGTGGCCCCGCCGCCTCGTTCGACGCCCGCGGCCCCGCCCGCCACCACCACGCTCGCCGCACCAGCGCGCCTTCACCGCCCGCAGCCCCGTCCATCGCCGCCGTCCACCCTCCGCCGCGCCCCTGGGGAGGGCCTCCTCCGCGTGCTTCCGCCTGGGGGAGATGGCGCCGCCGCCTTGGGGGAGATGGGGGAGATTGGCACGGGAGAGGGATTGGCCAAGGGGTAGTTCAGTGCAAAAATTTTTGCTGCTCACCTCAAACCTCAAGTCCTAATAGATTGGGCTAACAGATTCAACGGTAAGTCATAGAAGGGAACATAAATTAAAAAAAGGCCATAAAAGGGCGTTTCACTTTTTCAGGACCATAGAAGGAACCTTCATTTGTTTCAGGGAATTTTCTCTAAATTTTGAAAGGCACACGAATTGGATCCCAAATCTTGAAAGGCAGTCGTATTTGATCTCAAATCCTGAAATTTTTCCTTTCTACTGCTCCAAGTTAAAAAAAAGGTCAGCCGAATTCAAAAAAAAAGGTCAGCCTTCACATTTTCACTTGGCCGCCGCCACCGGCGAAACGCCAAAAATAAATGGGTTTTTTTTTGAATTATACCATTACAATTATCGCAGTTCGAAGATATACCATTACTATTCGCGATATTGTAAATGTACCATTATAATTTCATAGTTCTAAAAGATATGCCATTACATATCTCTTTGATGAGTTTATAAAAAATTTTGGACAAAAATACCCTCATCTTCAACAGCTATCTCGTTTCTCCCTCGTCCTCTCTCTCCCCCCGAGTCAACAGCTACATCACGCCACCTCTGAAGACGGCTCTGCTCAACATGGTGTCCGACCAGGAAATTGCCAGCTGCGTCGAGTCCGTCCTCTGCGGCTTCGCCGGCGGGCCCAAGGAGGCCTCGCTCGCCGCCGTGCTGCAGCCGCGACCAGATGGACCTCTTCTTCGGGCTTGCGCCTCCAGCCGCAGCCGCAGCCCAAACCCCAAGCGCCTCTTCCTCCGCCACAGGATATTCCCACCGCAGCCTCCGTGCTGCAGCCCGAGGCTCAGGTCTTGCAGCAGGAGCAGGCCCCACCTCGTGCCCAGCAGATTCAGATGCAGCCGCAATGCCGCATCAGCACCAGCAGCTTGCGGCGCTCCAGCCGCAGCTCATCTTCCAGGCCTGATACTGCTATCCCCGAGTTGGATGAGGAAAGCGCAAGGAGCTAGCTGAGCTTTAGCGACGGGGCTGAGCTAATTGCTCGAATGTTGTTAGCTCCTGAGCTTTAGCGCCAGCAGATGAACATGAGAGAGGGGAGGAGGAAGGGGTAATTTGGTCAAGAAGTTTTTATAAATGTGTCGAAGGGATAAGTAATGGTATACGTTGAACATCTGTGAAATTATAATCGTATGCTCCCGATATCGTGAATAGTAGTGATGTATTTTTAAAACATAACAATTATAATATTATTGATCCAATTAACCGCCTCCTTGGCGAGGGAGTCCCACAGTCCCACTGCAGCCATGGCCGGTGGCCGCCGACGCCGACGCCGACGGAAGGCTCGCTGGGGTCCACCCATAAGCAAACTCAGCAACGATCTCGTGCTGGAGATCCTCCTCCGCCTCCCTTCCCTCGCCTCGCTCGTCCGCGCCGCCCTCGCCTGCCGGGCGTGGCGCCGCGCGGTCGCCTCCTCCGCGGCCTTCCGCGGCCGCTTCCGCGCGCTCCACCCGCCTCCCCTCCTCGGCTTTTTCATCGAGGCTCCTGCCTCAGGGCAGATCCCTAACGCTCCCGCCTTCCCCGCCTTCGCCCCCGCTCGCCCCCGCGACCGGGACCTGGCTGCCGCCGTCCGCTGTGGCGACTTCTTCCTCACCACCCTCCAGGATGGCCCCGGCGAAATCCCCTGCTGGGATGCCATCTACTGCTCCCGCGGCTACGTCCTCCTGCTGAATTGGGATGACGGAATGCTGGTGGTGCTAAACCCCTTGACGCGCCGCCGTGAAAATGCCGGCGATTTTTATTCTCTGAATGCCTCTGTTGAGTCCCGGGGCCGCGCAATTCGGCTATATCCTCGCTTGCTCTGCTCTGCCGGGGATCCCACGTCGTTCCTCGTTGTGTTTCTCGCGCACGATGAGTCGAGGGTACGGGCTGTTGTAATCTCCTCAAGCACCAGAGAGTGGAGAATTCACCCTTGGGTGAAGGTCCCTGCCCCTGTTCTGTCAGATGATGATAACCACCAGTGGATTCAGAATGCAGGTGGCGCGATGCAAGCGAATCGGTTCATGTACTTGGCGTACGAGGACCAGATGCATCTTCTTTCACTTGACACGGCCACAATGAAATTCTCTGTCGTTGAGCTCCCACAGTGCCTGAGGAACTCCAGCTTTGATGTCGGTGAGACAAAGGATGGTGCAACCTGCATTGTTTATTCAGATCAGTTGAGTATTGGCATATTGATGCAGCCAAGGGACGGCGATGGTGTTGAGATATGGTTGCTGGACCGGGTAGTCCCCTTGGGCAGTGAGCTGAATGATTTGGTGGAGAACCCTGACGAGCTGCTTGTTTTGGCAGTTCGGGAGGGATACGTGTACTTGGCAACATCACCGATGTATCATGATCCCCGAACTCCATGCTGGTTCCTGTCCCTATGTTTGGAGACGATGAAGCTGGAAAGACTATTTCGGAGGACATTTGACAGTATTGTTCATCCTTATATTATGGAGTGGCCGCGTTGCCTAGTTGGCAACTATGGGAAGTTTGCACTTGAAGATGCTATCTGAAATGCATTACCATGTATGGGTTTATCTGTAATATTGAACCACTTAACGCTGCTTAGTGTTGGTATGCAGCACGGATACGGATACGCGTATCGGTATCGGAAGGATACGGATACGCGGATACGGCAATTTTTTAAAAAACCCGATATGCGGATACGTTTTACTATTTTCTTTAAATAAATAAATAATGGTACATATTAAATTTGTGAAAGTAGTAAATTAACTTGCAATAGCAATTACTAGCCAAATCAAAGACTGGAAGCAAAATCAACCGAAAATAGAAATAGGAGATCACCTCAGTTAATAGACCAAGCCCAAATAAACCCATATGAGCCCTACTCGGAACAACTATATAAAAAGAAAACTCTACTCTCTCTTTCTCCGCACCGTCTGCCACCCCTTCCCTCCTCCTCCTGCTCTCGCCCCCGCCCTCCCCTCCTGCTTCGGCCCTCCTTCCCCTCCCGCTCCCGCCCCCGCCCCTCCCCTCCTGCTCCGGCCGCCGCACGGGGCCAGTCCGCTCCGGATCCGGCGGCGACGCGGCTCCTCTCCCTCTCCCTCGAGTGATGGCGGCGGCTCCTCCCTCTCCTCTCCCTCGAGCTCGGGCGGATCCGGCGGCGCGCGGCTCCTCTCCCTCTCCCTCGAGCGACGGCGGCGGCGGCTCCTCTCCCTTGAGCTCGAGCTCGGCCGGCGCTCGGGGAGGCTGGATCCAGCCCCGGCGCGGGCGGATCCGGCAACGGAGCGGGGCCGCGGCGGTGCGGGGACGCAGTGGCAACGACGGAGCGAGGCCGCGGTGGTGCGGGGACGCGGCGGAGCGGGGCCGAGGCGGAGTGGGGCCGGCGTGCGTGTGCAGCCATGCGAGGCGTCGCCGCATAGGGACATCGAGGCAGGGGAGCGTTGGCTTCTTGTTGGGCTAGCAAGGATACGTATCCCTTCCTTAGTTTCCGGCCCATTTAAATTGGGATACGTGGACACGTCACGGATACGTATCCGGCGCCTATTTGGTGCGTATCCGTATCGGATACATCTCCGACACGGGATACGCGCCTACCCTGGCGTATCCGTGTTTCTGAGTTTGGTCGGTGTAGCGTTCTGAAACTGGCAAGTTCCTTTTTTTTTTACATTAGGTGCTGGGTGTGGCATCGTTAGCCTCTTTTGTGGTGTCTCTTGAGAACCTTCTGCTCAAGACTGTTTCCTCTTCATTCGAACAGTATTCATGTAATCTTGGGCATGTTAGTTATCATGCGTTTGCTTCCTCAAATTGAAATGATTCACTCTGTTCGGCTGATGTGCTAGTTCAAAGTAACTATGAAAGACTACATAAATTTGCTTTTATGATTCATTAACCAGCTTTTGTCAAGTAAACGCCTGCAATTATCTTTATAAGCCTACTAAGTAATAACATGGGTAAGGGAACTAGTCATCTTCCATCAGTTATGCAGCCGTGTCTTAATAAGCTTGAAAGTGCACGCTATGCATAGTTGTTTTTTTTTACGAAACGAAGCTCTGCATAGTTGTAGAAATTGGGAAGGTAACAAAATAAATGGAGCAATATATCAATCAATTTGTAGACTCTATGGTGTCCTATCTCGACAAGGCATCAACGAAGCTTCCGTAAGGATGGTCTTTTTTTTCAATTCTGGGTGGCTGGAAGCATCCACCAAGATTCAATTAAGACTCTAATAACCCAAGTCTACCTTTTTTTAGTAAAATCACCTTGAAAGCGCTTCTCCACCTTTTTTCCATACTTCAGCAGATGCAAATCCATTTTGGGGAACTACTGTGACACTTAAGGACAACCCATTACTGTCAAGGGCGTCAAGGAACAGGGTAGGAGGACCCCGGCTACGTAGTTCGTAGCCGCGACCCGTGGTGAGGGGCGAGATTTTAGCCCTCAGCGCTTGATTGGTTTAGGGAGGAGAATTAGGGTTTTGGGATAATTGATACTGCTTGCCTTTCAATTGTTCGATTACAATATTATATAGGCACTTAGCCTGCTAACAAGGAAACAAATAAAACTAATTCCCCTAAACCTTTCCATCTTTATCGGCATTCTCTGTTTCCGCCGCCTGCTTTGTTTCTACCTGACCCGGCGCTGGTGCGCGGCTGGCGGGGTCTCGAGTGCGTGAGCGACGCTGATACTGGCATCCCCACATGACAAGTAATTTCTCATTGAACTTAAATTTAATCCGTTTAGTTTGCTCAAAATATTCTATCTAGAAGTAATGCTCATTTGTAAAATGATCAAGCCGGAGGCGAGTGCAACCATTGTGCAAAATGTATGTTTACTGTGTTTAGAACAGCATTATCATGGTCCAAGCAAAATTCATAAATCTTGTTGAAAAGGCTTTCCCAACTACAATCTGATAACATTTGCTCAAGAACAACTTTTGAAGATTCTACTAGGCGGGTAACAACATCACCAAGAATTTCATCGATTGTCTAAAATTTTGCAAAGAATCCCAACTTTCCTTAGGCTTTTTTTTTAACATTAGGTGCTGGGTGTGGCATCGTTAGCCTCTTTTGTGGTGTCTCTTAAGAACCTTCTGCTCAAGACTGTTTCCTCTTCATTCGAACAGTGTTCATGTAATCTTGGGCATGTTAGTTATCATGCGTTTGCTTCCTCAAATTGAAATGATTATGTGCTAGTTCAAGGTAACTATGAAAGACTACATAAATTTGCTTTCATGATTCATTAACCAGCTTTTGTCAAGTAAACGCCTGCAATTATCTTTGTAAGCCTACTAATTACGCGGGCAAGGGAACTAGTCATCTTCCATCAGTTATGCAGCCGTGTCTTAAATAGTTTGAAAGTGCACGCTAGGCATAGTTGTTTTTTCTTAAGAAACAAGCTCTGCGTAGTTGTAGAAAATGGGAGGGTAACAAAACAAATGGAGCAATCTATCAATCAATTTGTAGACTCTATGGTGTCCTATCTCGACAAGGCATCAACGAAGCTTCCGTAAGGATATGGTCTTTTTTTTCAATTCTGGGAGGCTGGAAGCATCCATCAAGATATCAAGATTCAATTAAGACTCTAATAACCCAAATTACCTTTTTTTGAGTAAAATCAGCTTGAAAGCGCTTCTCCACCTTTTTTCCATACTTCAGCAGATGCAAATCCATTTTCGGGAACTACTGTCACACTTATGGACAACCCATTACTTTCTCATTGAACTTGAAATTTAATTTGTTTAGTTTGCTCAAAATATTCCACCTGGAACTGGAAGTAATGCTCATTTGTAAAATGATCAAGCCGGGTGCGAGTGCAACCACTGTGCAAAATGTATGTTTACTGTGTTTAGAACAGCATTGTCATGGTCCAAGCAAAATTCATAAATCTTGTCGAAAAGGCTTTCCCAACTACAATCTGATGACATTTGCTCAAGAACAACTTTTGAAGATTCTACTAGGCAGATAACAACATCACCAAGAATTTCATCGATTGTCTAAAATTTTGCTATGAATCCCAACTAAGACATGGTGTTTCAGGAAATTTATACCTTACCAACTTCTCATCCAATTCTAAATTTTCTCCAGAGCTCAAAGTATTATTGCCTTAAGTCTTTAACATGTACTAATTCTATAATCTCCCTTCAGCATGTTTTCCGAAGAAAGAAATCAGAATGACAAATGAAGAAACTGAATCCAATTCTGCAGGAATCAATCTAGTCAAGATATGGGATTGGGACCATCCATGACCCCACAATTGTAATGTTTTATAGTTGATCTATTTCCTTATTCCTACTATCACAAGAGAAATGCATCAGACTACCAGTAAAATTTTTCAGAGCACATGAAACTAGCAAACAACAGTTTCTCTCTAATATTTCATGATTGCTGTAGGCAGCCTATACATCACAGGAAAATATTGCTACTTTAGGACCCAAAGCAACAGTTCCGAATAACAAACTTTTCAAGATTTAAAAGCATAAATCAGAATCTGCTGGCTGCTGGAGGCATAGCAGTTAAAAAATTGGTCAATGAAACATGCCATAAAAGCCATCAAATCCATGAAACATATCGTACAGAGAGGATGTAGCCACTCACCATCATTTTTCATATATTGAAAAGTTAACGTTGACTTTCTATGAGCAAAATGAACATAGATAAGGCTATGCATGCTTATTAGTACTCCACGTTATCCTTGCAACAATGGTGAATAGTACCTGTTCTATTCAGAGCAAGGATCTCACATAGAGACCCCTTAAACAAGACCTAAAAAAGGCTCAGTAGCGAACTTATGAAATAGAATCAAGTTCAGAACCATCACACCAATCATGAAAACTGGTAATTGAACAAAAATAACAAGCGCAAAAGATCAACTTGTATGATTAACTGGCGACAGAATCTTCAGCATCATGGAATTAGATGTGACTCTTCAGCATGATGCAGCTTCAGAGGAATGCAGTTGTTATGGCATCTCACTGTAGGAGGTTGGTTCTACTAGCTGCCCCTCTTCTTCCTTGTATCACATTTGTTGGGTAGTGATGCCCATGCATTTCACGTACCATCTTCAGTGCAAACCTCCCCTAGTTACCTACTAAAGAAGGCGGCCATGGCATAATGTAGGGATGCACTGAACTGTCGTACGTCCTCTGAAAAAGCTTCTCCAATATCATGGTTTCCAAGCAGAGAGACAAGAACCAACTAGGAGTACTAGAATCATTTAACTCATCTAATGTTGCCAAGTACACAAAGCCATCCCTTACTCCCACAACCTCCACCTTATTGTAGTCCTCCATTACATTGCCAAGGACCTGACCAAGCTGTGTCTCCAAGAGTTCGGCCTTGTCCAGCACCCACCTATCAACACCATGATTCTCTGCTCTGCGCAACAGCACGCCGACTGTGAAGTTAATAGCATAGACAATGCAGGGCTCACCATTTTTCATTTCACCCACAACAAAGCTGCAGGATCGATTCTGCAGGAAAATTGGGAGCTCATCGACAGAGAAATCCATTGTTGCAGTGTCCAGTGTGAGCATATGCTTGCGATTCTTGTAAACCCAGTACAAGAATCCTTGAGCCTGCACGTTGCAACTCCGAATCCACCCTTCTCCGCGGCCCCGCCGTGGCTTCCCCGGGATATGCACCCACGGGCGAATGGACCACTCGCCGGTGTCCGAGCAGAAGACAGTAGCCCGCACCCTGGACTTGTCATGGGCAATAATGACCACCCGGAACGACGTGGGGTTTTCGTCGGAGCAGAGCAAGCAGGCTCTATGTCCCACGGCGTAGACGCGGTGACCTTCAAGGGTGTCCCCGTGGCCATAATCGAAGAACCTTTCGCTCCGCCGCGCCAAGGGATTGACCACCGCCATTGTTTCCTGATCACCATTGGCGAGGAGGACGTACCCGCCGCGGCAGTCGTGGATGTCCCAGCCGTTGTGGACTCCGGGGCGGCGCTGCTGGAGGGAGGTGAGGAAGAAGTCGCCGCCCCGGACGGCGGCGGCTTGGTCCCGGTCGGTGCCGCGGGTGGGGACGAAGGAGGGGAAGGCGGGGAGCGCGGGCTCCTGGACGGCGCCGGGGGGGTTGAAGAAGAGGCCCAGGAGGGGCGCCGGGTGAAGCTGGCGGAAGCGGCGGCGGAAGGCCGGAGAGGAGGCCACCGCGCGGCGCCACCCGCGGCAGGTGAGGGCGGCGCGGACGAGCGTGGCGAGGCAGGGGAGGCGGAGGAAGATCTCGAGCAGGATGTCCTCGCCGAGGGAAGCGACGGTAGTGGTGGTGCTGGAGTCCATGCGGCGTTTCGCCGGCGGCGAATTCGTCGGAGATCTGTCTCTCGCCATCACGGCGGCGGTCGATGCAGAAGTGGGCGGCTCCCTCAATCGGTCAATCCATTCTCCGTCGCTCGTCGGAGATGCGGATGTAATTACCAAAACAGTCCTGGGCCGGTGAGTCCATAGTCCTGCCAAAGCCGAAGCCAAACCAAGCCTAAACTGGACCGGCCCAGCACAGAAAATTTCCAACTAGGTACGATTCCAAAAGTATTTTCCATGAAAGCCATCCATAAAAGTATTTCCCAGAGCCCGTTATCGACACATTGTTTTGTGGAACGCTTCCTCACGGAGTTGGATTCAGTCACCCCCCAAGTAGCGCCGGGGGGAACGGTGGGGGTGCAGTTATCTATCGCTTGAGGCCATATATGCGCCAACCATCACCAGAAGTAGAAGTAATTAATTTTTTCTATCGATGAGAATATAATTTTGGGCTGGGCCCATTTATTAATTATTTGCACAGATTTGATTAGGAGAAGTACAATCCAATCTCCATAACAGATCCACCCATGCAAGTGACGGTAAAATTGATGACATCATCCATGTGTAACGGGGTCAAGCTAAAAAAAATCTATAAATCTTGAATCGTACATCCAAATTAAATTCCGATTGCACCATTGTATTTCTTACAATAAGATCTTCAAAACAAGACCACACTTGACTATGTTTGCATCATATTTTTTTAAAAGCATTTTTTAATATTAAATAATCAATTCTGGATTCTAGGAACAAATATTTAAACAACACGAACAAATAATTATTTTTAAGAACAAAAAAATAATCACAATGAACAAATAATAATGTACAACGAACAAAATATTAAACATCGCGAACATTTAATTGTATAGCCTAATAATGAAAAATAAATATCACGAACAAATAAGTCAACATGTCGGAACAATTTAATCTACATAGCGAATAAATAATTTGAACACTACGAACAAATAGTAGAAAAGGGAGAAAATAAAAAAATATTAAAGAAAGAGCAAAATAAAAAAATATTGGGAGATCAATATGTGTGGGAACAATATAATAAGAATACCATGGAACATCAGGTTTTATTACTAAAGAAACTATACATGTATTTACAAGATCCGTGGTTACAAAAATTAAGAATAAATAAAATTATAAACATATTATGTACATATCAGTTAAAAATAAATCTATACAAAGATTAGATAGATAGAAAACATAAAAACATGAAGAATATCATAAGGGAGAAAAAGAGCGCGAGAAGACATGAAACGACAAGTACAAAGAAAATAAAAAAAAAACTATAAGCTTCAGTAGCGTAGTATGCTGGTAACAGCAGGAGCAATTGCAAACAACGCTAACAAAAAAAAAACAAAACAGTCCTAGCAGTCAATCACAACAATTTAATTATTTGCTGATAGTTAATGCACCCCACTATGAAAACCCACTACATACAAAAGAGCACTATAATATTGGGCTTCTTATGTGGTGCTGCTATTGGTCCAAATAATCTAACATACGGCCCACCAGCGAATTCCGTGTTACTTCAGGCGATGGATTGAGGATATGTAGCGCGAGCGATGCATAGCCCTGACGGAACGGTGGGGCTCAACCTCGACCTCCTCGGTGGATCCCACCTCTGCAGGGGATGATGAAGATTAACACTGAAGCTGTTATGTCGAAAAACTCCTCCACGATGGCCCTTGCTGCCGTGGCGAGGGATGAATATGGCGCTTTCTTGGGAGCTTCTGCAGTGGTGATGGAAGGAGTATCTGATCCAGAGACGGCGGAAGCGATGGGTGTTAGAGATGGCCTAGCTCTTGCAAGGGACCTCTTGGGGCAGAGCCTGCGGATCGCTACTGATTGCGCAAATGTGGTGAGGCATATGAGTGGCCAGGGGATGGGCCTCTATGGCCACATCATCAGGGAGATCAAGGCAGACATGGCGAGCTTCAAATCCATGAAAGCAGAAACTCTAACGTCGATGCTCATCTACTAGCTAGGAGCTCCATTTATGCTTCTGTAGGAAAGCATGTTTGGTTTTTATCTCCTCCTCATGGAGTTTGTACTAGCTACTCGGACTCATGATTAGAGATGGTACCACCCTAAAAAAAGGGTAAAGTCCATTTTTGACCATCCAACTATTGCGAAAGTCCGATTTTAGCCATCGAACTGCAAAACCGGGTATCTTTAGCCACTCAACTATCAAAACCGTTCGATTTTGACCATTGGCTGGTTTTGGCTGGCGGTTTTGCTGACGTGGCAATAGGGCCCACAGGTCAGCCGCCACCTCAGCGCTCTCTTCGTCTCCTTCCCGCCGCCGGCTCCCCCTACATGCTCATCCCCACCGCCTGCACTTCCTCCGGCGAGCGTGTCTGGCGGAGCTGGCGAGCGGCGCGGCGGCTCCACCGTCGCGGGACGACGCGGCGCGGTGGCCGGCTCCCCCTCCATGCTCATCTCCACCGTTCTCAATCCAAAGATACCGGGAGAAAGAGGAAAGGAAGGGGAATCCGTCCCAGGGTTCTTGATGTGGGTTGAGCCGTCGAGGAGGGCGCGCCGCGGGCAGCCATAGGAGGCGGCTCAGAGCTCCGTGGCAGGCCCTGCTCGAGCGAGCGGAGTAGAAATTGGAGGTGGGCGGAGGTTGAGGAAGACGTGGTGCTCCTCTCTACCGATTTAATTTGAGAGTGGAAGCCCATATCCATGGATTGGCTCGCCGACCGGCCTTTCACAGCAGAACAGAGAGGTGGTGCTCGCCGTGCGTGGGGAAGGAGGTGAGGGTGGGGGAGGCGCTGCAACGACGGCTTTCGCCCTGGGCAGCACGCTCCCGTGACGGCGGCCTCGGGCCTTGCTCCCGTCCGCCCAGCGCCCAAGCCAAGCCCGCGACGGCGGCCTCGCTCCCCCGGCGCCCAAGCCAAGCCAGCGGCCTCGTTGCCGCCTGCCCGGCGCCCAAGCTCGCGCCGACGACCGAGCTCCCCCTGCTGTGACACACAAGCCAGCGCTGGCCGTGGCGGCCGCACTCTCGCCCATGCTGGCGATGAGGCGATGAGGCGGGCGCCGGCGGCCGCGGGGTGGCTGTGGCTCGGGGGAAGGAGGATGGGGCAAGATGGAGAGAATGGCAACCGACATGTGGGCCCCATAGCCACGTGGACGCCACGTCAGCGAAACCGCCGGCCAAAACCGTCCGATGGCCAAAATCGGACGGTTTTGATAGTTGGGTAGCCAAAGATATCCGGTTTTAGAGTTAGATGGCCAAATCCGGACTTTCGCGATAATTCGATGGTCAAAAATGGACTTTACCAAAAAAAAATACGATTCCAAAATGGGGGAATTTAATTTATTGCCATCCTTGCGAATGTCACTTCCCCGTTTGCCGCTTTTACACGGGCACCTACATATTTGCCATCTAAATCACTAAACCTCCTACATATTTGCCACTTTTGATGACATGGCACGCCACGCAGTCAGCCAGCGTGGCAGCTGCTCTCCTCCCGGTTGCTGCTTATTTCTCGCCCCTCTCACTGACTTGTTGGGCCCAACAAGTCAGGGCTTTCTTCAACCTCCTGCCAGCAAAACGAAATGAGGGGAGGTGGCGGCGGTGGCCTGGTCGGGGTCCAGCGAGCTCAGGAGAGCAGGGCGCTCGCCGCCAGCGGTGTGCGCGTGGCCAGGTGCGGCCACGGCGGGCAGGGGCGCATGCGGCTCGGGGTGGACGCAGTCCTGTGGCAAAGGCGATCGGAGCTCGTGGGGCGGGGCGCACGCGGCCACAGCGGCCGGACCTCGCCAAAATGGATCCACTTGAAAATGCATAGTAAGATGAATTTCTTTAGAATTGGGAACAATTCGAAAAAAAGAGAGATTGTTAGTATGTGAAATACCGTGGCGTGATGGTTGTTTGTTTGGTCTCGTCGGGCCTCTTCTACAGGCGATGTCGACACGAGCCAAGGCGAATTTAGCTTTTCGTTTCCATTTAGTTTGAAACTTTGGTGTTCTTCTAAAGTTGTTTGCCAGTTCTTTTTTCATGCAGGAAACACAAACGCATTATTTTGAGTCCCTAGTTTTTGTATGACTCTAGGCCTTGGCACAATAAAACTTTTTTTTAAAAAAATGATGAATCTAGGTCATAGATCCACATGGACATACTAGCTAGCAAAACAAAGCAAACACGGCAATATGTCTGCAGATGAAAGCAAAGTATTCGCTATATGTAAAAAAAAATGCAGGGTCACTTATTTTTTTGTTTTTTATTTATGGTCCGTTTGGATGGATTAAAGTTAAGTGTACCTATTAGAACATATCTTTGCTAAAGTTTTAAGTCTTGCCTAAAGTTTAGCTCACCTCATTAGCACTTTTGTTTGGATGAGGTAGTGCTAAACACACTTTTGCGCTTTAGCACTTGGATCCTAATACCCCCTATAAGAGCAACTACAGCAATAGCATCTAAATCAGACCCTCTAAATGCTAAATGGGGGTTGCACCTATTTTTTAAGGGCTTTCAAATTTATTTCAACTCTAGCAATAGCTCTTGATTCTAACTTATAATAGACGGCTCCTAGAGACCTAGGAATGGAGGGTGGAGAAGATAATTTGGAGGCCTTCCACTAGAGACTTCCAAGAAATGGAGGATGAAGAAGGGAATTTGAAGGCCTCCCAAAATAAAGAGCATCTTTTAGATTTAACTCTCTAGACTTAAGATAAGAGACTGTTTAGAGGGTCTGTTGTGCTGAAATTGCTCTAAGACTCACCGAAGTCACTCTCTTAATCGAAAGGCAGAGCTCCTGCCACTAAGTTCAAAAAAAAAAAGACTCACCGAAGTCACAACCCTACTGGAGGAGAACCCACCCATCACAGGATGTGAGGAGAACCCACCCATCACAGGATGTCACGCGAAAGTGTCTTCAATTTCCCATTCAAGCCATTGGATATCAGCGAGCACCTTGGGATATCCTCCATACCAGTGTTTGCAATACAATCAGAATTTTGGGTATTTACCTCAATTTCTGCTGTCGTTGAGATATTTGGAAAACGAGCTTTGGATATATAGTAGGCTGTCGAGAACCCAGGCAAACTCGCTGCAGAATACTTCGACACTGCTTCCAGCTTCTTCGAGCTTGTGTCAACACCAACCAGGCAACCACCCAGCCATTTCTATCCTTCCGCTTAACCTTGCACGTCAACGTTGTTTCAGTCGCACAAAGTCGGGACGTCGAACCGAATTCGCCTCAAGGACTGGATAGCAGATCCCATTCTCGCGGAACCGAGGCGGCACATCTGATCTGATGCACGCCCATGGAAATTATCTTCAGATCGAGACTGCTATGTTCTCGCGGAAAGCTACGAGGCGCAACAAAAAAACTGCCAAAGGTGGCGCTAATGGAGTTAGAGAATGCAGTTCCATATGTAGGGTGAAACTCAAATAGATAGAATATTGGTAAGATACTCAAGTCTCAATGAAAACATAAACTAGGCAGAACTGGTGTTAAAATCAGCCCAGTGCGAACAGAACTAGAGCAAGCACTGGACAAAGCATGAATAAACATGCATATATCTTCCAAACGGGCCAATACACCTTGCATATAAAGGTACTATGTTGATTGATTTTGTATATAGCGTTGCTTAATAAAAGTTGCCTAAGCAAAAAATATTCCAAGCTTTACGGTGACCTTCAAAACAGATGCGGATTGAAAGTATTGTTCACCATTAGCCAGGTACAAAACATGTCCCTAACATTGGGGAGCCATGCATTTCATAAAGGCTCTTGAGCACATACTCCTAGAAGGAAGTGACTTCAATATGCAGGCTGGTGGCTGATAGCTCTAACACCAAAACATCAAAATGCATCTCCTTCATGCAACTTTGAAATTATGGCATTGCTTCTGACCTGCAAAATCAACAGAATGTTTTTCAGAATGATTATAGATGACCAATTATATTTAGAATGTTTATTATGATGAGAACAGATTTACTGGCCAACAGAACATATTTATTCAGTGATCTGCCTACTCAAATTCTTTCCATAGACACAACACGTATCAGAGTCTTATCATATGCACAAGCATTAAAACATTCATTTATTAAGCTACAATGATGATATGTGCTATCTTTACAAGTGATTGCAACAAAGCAAATACTCCCTCATTTCACAATGTTTGTCTGGTCCACATATCTAGACGAATTATGCCAAATTTGAATTCATTTGAAATTTTAAACAGTTCATCTATCAAAAAGGACACAGAACAACCAGAATTCAGAAGAAAAAAACAGTTAGTTTTTGAGCCTCGTAGGTGTGTGGACCAGCAAGGTTATTAACACGATGAAACGTTGAAACGATGGAGGGAAAATTTTGGCGTTTAAACGAACGTTTAAACGTCGTTTTAAACATATTTGAAAATGGTAGAAGTATGAATCGATGAAGGGAGAAAAGGCAAAAAGGAAGAAAGAGAAGGAGGAAAGGTAGAAGAGGAGAACGGCCCAGCCCACTAAGCCCCTCGCTGCCCCCCAGCCCGCTTCCACAGTCCCACCCAGGCCCCAGCCCACTCAGGCGCTCACCCCTCTGACTCTCTCCCCTTCGCTCCGCCCCTCAGGTCGCCCGCGAGTCGCGCCGCCGCCGCTCGCTCGCGCCGCCGCCGCCGCGGACGACGGATGCTCCTCTCAGATCGAACCCACGCCGCCGCCGACTCTCCCCTCCGCCCCTCACTCAAGCTGCCGCCGCTCCTCTCCGCCCGTCGCTCGCGCCGCCGACGCACCCCTCCGCCCCTCGCTCCCGCCGCCGGCGGCAGACAGGGAGGAGGCGGCAGGCGGACAGGGAGGAGGCGGCCGGCGAAGGGCGGACAGGTAGGAGCTCATCTCGATCTCGATCTGGACAGTGGCGGGCGGACAGTGGCGCCCCGGGCGACGGCGACCTTCGCCTTCCAGCGCCGGCGGACAGGGAGGCGGCGGGCGACGGTCAGGGAAGAGGCGCCCGGCGGAGTGGGAGGATAGCAGGACGTGCCTGGCGGAGAGGGAGGCCGCGGCCGGCAAAGAGGGAGAAGGCGGCCGGCGGACAGGGAGCCAGGGAGGACGCGGCAGGGAGGCGGCTTCGATCTCGATCTGGACAGGGGTGGGCCGTGGGGGCGACTGGGGGTCCTTGTTCTATGAATGGGAAGCCCCCTAAAACGCCAACCCTTCCTCGTTTCAAAGATTTTCACGAGAAAACATGGAAAACGAACGTTTAAACGTGTAAAACGAACGTTTTACGCGATTTCGGCAAAACGTTCGAGCGTTTCAAGACTTAGGGACGTTTTTTCATTTAAACGTTGTTTAAACGACGTTTTCACGACGTTTTAATAACCAGGTGGACCAGACAAACATTTTGAAACAGAAAAAAATAGGTATTTATTGGGGCACATGTAGGCTAAGCGATTTTGGCTTTTAGATCTAAAAATTGATATGTTATTTAAAGTAAGAAAATGCAGACAAACATAATGACAACAAAAGAGAGATAAAGAACTATAAACAGTATAAAAAAGCCAAGCTTCAATATCAGATGACCTTATTCAGCCTGTTTGGCAACTAACCAAATCAAACCATACAGGCCCTAAGGTCATAGACCTTATCAAAATGCGATCTATATTGAAATAGACACACCACATGGCAAAAATGTACTTATTTCACCCATGGTTCTTAATTTTGTATATCTGATATTGCAACATTTAATGTATAGTCCTGCATTATGTGTAGTATAACTAACACAATGAATCTTTGATTCTTAACACAACTTCTAAAGGTTTGAATTTAGCACACCCAAAATAAGTAGCATGGACCTGGCTATTTTAGTTGAAAAGTACATATTTTGATTTTTCATTAAGTTTATCTCAATTGTGGTCGTCTGAGTAGATCAAATAATAGTAAAGCAATGCCACCGACATATGTAGAGAACTAACTTATATCTCCTCTAAAAAAACCTATTTTATATCAAATTCATATAACACACCTAGTTTGCACTGTTGGCGCCATCTTGAACAAAAAAGCTCCCATAGTTTCCTAATAAAGAAGGAGGCCATGCCATAATGTAGGGATGGAAATGATGGGCACGAAAACTCCTCGGAAACAGCTTCTCCAGCTTCATTGTTTCTAAGCATAGCACCAGGACCATCTCTGATGTGGTCAAGTAGACAAACCCATCCTCAATAGCCATGACTTGCAGTGTATGATTGTTTATCGGTGGGTCTGCCCCTACCTCATAATGGACCATGCCACGCAGAATCCACCTCTCAACACCATCATTGTCAACTCTGTTCATCAACACACTAATGCTCAAGCCAGTGCAAAAGACAATGCAAAGCTCACCATCCTTGGTTTCGCCAACAACAAAGCGGCAACCCTGCTGACCCTTTAAGTACGGTGGAAACTCTGAAACAGAGAACTCCATTGTTTCTGTGTCCAGCTTCAGCATGTGCTCCTGGTTCGTGAAAGGCCAGTACACAGTGCCATTAGCTTGTGACCCAGACTGAAGCCAATATTTGTCAGCATCTTGTGGCGGCAGCCTCTCCTCTACCTCAAACCATATAGGAGGAAGTACCAATCGCTGGTGTCCGACGAGAAGACGACCACCTGAACCCTGGATTTTTCATAAAGAAGCCACACAAGTTGGAACCACGTGGGGTCTTCGTCCGAGGAAAGCAAATGCACGTCGAGCGAGGTAGGTAGTTGGTCAGTATTTCTTGCCGGAGCCTCCATATCGAAAGGGAAATCAAAGTATTCTGTGCTCCCTGGGGCCAAGGGGTTAACGGTGGCGAGTAGCCCGGCGTCCCAGTTCGTGAGGAGGAGGAACCCGCCGCGGCAGTCCTGGATGCGCCAGCTGAGGGGCGCGTCCAACGCGTGGTCTTGGGGATCCAGGAGAGGGGTGAAGGCGAAGTCGCCGCCGCGGATGGCCGCGAGCACGTCGCGGTCGCGGCGCTGGGCGGGCGAGAAGGCCGGGAGGGCGTCGCGCTGGGGCTCCACGACGAGGCCGAGCAGGGGCGCCGGGTGGATCTCGCGGAAGCGGCGGCGGAAGGCGGGGGAGGAGGCCACCGCGCGGCGCCACGGGCGGCAGGTGAGGGCGGCGCGGACGAGCGTCGCGAGGGAGGGGAGGCGGAGGAAGATCTCGAGCAGGAGGTCGTCGCCGAGGGAGTTGATAGTGGTGGGGCTCGATAGCATTGGGGATTTCGCCGGCGGCGGCTCGGTTGGGTCGCTGCGGCGGGACATTGCGGCGAGCCGGCGCCCGGCGGCGACTCCTAACCAGGTGCTCCTAACAACGGCGAGTGCTGAGTGCTTACGACTCACGAGGTGTGTCCAGATGGAAATAGAAATGGGCCTGGCCGCATGCCCGCGAAGCCCAACTACCCAACTGGTACACGACTACAAGGCCCATTGTTTAATGTAATTCGAAATTGATAACCCCCCCCCCCCCTTCCACAGTGACATATAGAAATTTGAAATTTCGTTTTCTTTCTCCTTTCTCCTTCCTCTACTCTAAAACGTTGGTCACAATTTCTAACACTAGTCGAATTGTTTGCCATATAGACCAATGCGATCACATATCTGTGTTGTTACTGTTTTCTGACAAGAGAATTTTGCCATCATCAACATATTGTCCAATACATGAATATCGTAAGATCCGAAATACACTAGAAATCCTCAGGCGGCGCCGCGTTGCCACGCCATATTTGAGCCAGCCACCGGTAATTTTGTGTGTGGTTCAAAATCTTCACAATTTACTCAAAAGATAGTACACAAGTTTTATGGTGCATTCGTGCTATGACTTGAAGCCATGTAAAAGATAGGAAGACTTCATAGGGTCTAGGCAACACAACTAGTTGCAAAGTGAATGTGAGACACAATAATACAGAAACACATGTAAGTGTTAGATTGCTCTGAGTCTTATTAACTGATGAAGCTATAAGAAACCTAACCTTTCCTGAAAATTGTTCCTTCAGATATGCATTTGTAGTCTACTCTTTTGCAATAGTATTACCAACAGATGCATATACTCGTCATGAAAATATCTTGTGGTGCAAGGTAACAGTTGACCATAATGGACTATCTTGAGTTAGACCTATAATAATGCTAGAATTTAGGAGCACGTGGAGATGGGTTTCTTTCCACCCAGCTTGGATTTTTCTGAAGAAAGATATGGACAAAACAACATGGTTGGTATTCTTTCAATTTTAAGAAACTGCCATTTGACGATTTGTTTAATAAGGAAATTATAACTCTTTTTTATTATTTGGTTAGGAACTGTCTACTGCTTATTACCAAGAAACACCAAACATTCTAGTTGTTGGGCGTTTGAGTTGTGTTATTTATTAGTGTATAAAAAGTTAGGCTCGAAAGGAAATAAGTAAGAAACAACAAATTTAATCATTTTTAATATAAATGGCATGTTGGCCATATATAGGCATAGACAACGACACAGGTGACCCTCCTTGAGAGGTGGGATCAACCTGCCAGTTCTCATCAAGAGTCCTTAACCTACATCCTTCTAAGCAGGACCTATCAATAGTTATTCACCCACCAATAAATTTTGTACGGATACGTCGAAGCATCCACAAGAAGTAAAATTTTGTTGTCATGGGAAGCTATAAAACATAGAGAATCACCTCTCAATTTTTAGTGATTTTTTTGTTCATTTACATCTTGTTAATAAACCGAAAAATAGGTAAAAGAGAAATTTGCAGGCCTTATGTTGTAAGTAATTTTCAGAATAAATTGATAAATGCTCGTGTGTAAGACTACAAATAAATAAGCCATTTTGATATAAAATATCAACCTCTTAAAGCCCCAACTAATCTTTGTTGAGAAAAAAAATGTGTGCCTTCAATAAATTCTATTAATAACGGAGAAGGGGGCACATGCCACCTCTTTCAACCAATAAGTGGAGAAAAATTTTATTATCCTCCAATTAGAATATGTCATTAAGAGAAACTTACCAGAGGTCATGTTGTTCCTTGAAAACCTGTTCTTCTTTCTATAGAAGAGCACTATGCCTATCATAACAGCCACGTCTAGAAGTACAGCCACACACTGAAACCCAGATGGTGGTGGAAAAGAGGATGTGAAAGGTGGATGCGCCAACCCTGAAACCACAAAGCTGACAGGTGTCCTCGAAGGCTCCTTTCATGCATGTAGCTCTCACGGACTGATCTTTCTAAATCACGATGACATTATACGAACACGTATACCTTACTCATTTTGCCGCGGGAACGAGCAGACAGCTGCTGGCTGCTGTCGAACGGCAGAGGAGAAGAAGACACCCTCCTCGGAAGACAACTGCTGCTAATAATGGAGGAAGGGGGGCACATGCCCCTAACTCACTCCCCTATCGATAACTGGAGGAGAAGTTTTTCTTAGCATATAGGGTATAAATTTTTAGTTTTATGATTTTGAAGCGATAATTTGAAAAATACTAAGAATTTAAGCACAAAGTATTGAATAGATTATTTGAATATAATGTTGAGTATTCTAAAGTTTTTTTATAAATTTGTTGTAAACATTTGGTTTTGTGATTTGAAAGATATGATTTACAAAGTTTCAAAGTATAATTTAAATTTGTTATTTAAAATAGAGTTCCATATATGGTTTGAAAGTTTTTCATATCCATATCAAGGGAACCGACGCAAATATTTTTTTTCTATTCCTCTGCCAAAAGTCAATTGATTCACCTACTTTTCTCTTGCATTGGAACCCTTCTCAGGACATAAAGTAGAAACCCATAACCGTGGTGAGTTGGTGACAGAATTATGCAAAAATCAGTGACAGAACTATGTGAGTATAGTTAAAAGTCGTAATGATATCGACAAATTATGCAAATATTTACGACTTCCTCCTCTGTCAAACTACTATTCGTTCACCCATGATGTATCAGAATTATTCAAAATAGATGCTTCCCAACAACATCATTGATCGTTGAAAAAAAAAGAGATGCCAGAAAGTGATGCACGACCTGTCCAATCCTCCAAGAATTTTGTGATCGAAAGGGGCGGAGTGTCGTGTGAGTTACTCTCTATGACTTGGATTTCAAAGGTTGTTATTCATCAGAGATCACCTCATATAGATTTCAGACGTTGGTGGCCATGTAGCCATGTAGTGAGGCCAACTAAGTGCCTACTTTCTTCAGCAGTAGAATATAGTATCTCTTTATCAGTAGCTGGTATTGTCTAACTTTCCACAGCTGTCCCAGCTCCCAAACTAACTTAGCTTTTGACAGGAAGGAGAGAGCGCTTTTAGAAGGATATGCAAGATACATCACTGCATCTGGTGACAGGTGACAGATGACGGAGCAAGGTTGAGCTTGTTGTACTAGTATACACATCAAGGCTTTCAGGGAAAGAACACCACAAAATTAAACCCAGCTTTAGCTGACAACAGAAGGGCCAGCTAGCTGTAATAAATAATCAACATAATATGATGATGATTCGGTACACCAAAGCCTAACACTGACATCTGTTGACACCCAAAATTGGCACACATCAGGTTTGCTGGACAATCTAGGCGGACCGGTCAGGCCTGTCGTGTAAACCGGTCAAGACAAGTTTGTCAAATTGTCAATTGGACTTCACCATTGCGTAGTCTCGTCGAGACGATCGAAATGCATATATAGAACGTCCAATTTGAACTCCGGATGAGGAAGTTATGCCTCCCGGAAGACCTGCACCCCGGTCAGACCGGTCCAGGGGCGGTCAGACCGGTTCGGAGACCGGTCAGACCGGTCCGAAACACCCAATTAGAGTTAGGAGATGTATTTTGACACGGGATTTGCAAAGGTTTCGACTCCTAATGGGTACAGACCACCCCACCCTATAAATATAAAGGGTTACGGCCGTTTGAGACACATCCAATCGAATCAAACAACAATGCATCTACTTTTTTACCCTAACTCTCTTTTCCAACCTCTTCTTGCTGTTCATCTGTGATCTTCACGACCATTGATGGCGCTCAAGGCTCGCTGGTCGACCTAGGGCACGTTCGGCGATGTCCACACCCTGACGGGGTCCCTCCCGGGAGTAAACATCGACGGCCTTTGCTAGTTTGCTCGTAAACTAATCGTTCTTCGCTACGTAAGTGCGTTGGTTATCTCTTTGCTGGTTTGCTTGTAAACCTCGCCGTCTTTCACTATGTAAGTGTGATAGTTATCCCTCGAGACGACCGATTCCAGCGAAACCCTAGAAACCGGTCCGACCGGTCTACTCTAGCGGTCTGGCCGATCTGCGCGGCCTTGCTGCCCTTCGATCCGTTTGCGACACGCATGCTCGAGTGCTCTCGTGTGTTGACCGAAATCTGCGTCAACAACATCATTTAATCTGAGTGATGAGAAACATCCACGGTACAATGTGTCTAAGTCTGAGGCAAATTTGGTCGTGTTTGGACCGCGCTAGCATCCTAGCGCGCACGTTTCCCAAAAAAAACTCACATGCATAGAGTACTAAATGAAGTCTATTTGCAAAACCTTTTCAGGAATGGATGTAACTTTCCACGACGAATTTAATGACGGCAATTAATCGATGATTGACTACAGTAATGCTATAGTAACCTTCTCTAATCACGCGGTCAAAGGCCTCATTAGATTCTTCAGGTTTCTAGCGCAGGGTTCTGGAGTTGATTTTGCAAACTGACTTTGTTTGATACCGTAATTAGCAGTCAAAGTTACTACATTTCCTAGTCTAGTCCAAACCAAACCAAACAAGGTAATCACACTTCACTTTCTGTTGGCTAACCCATCATGATCAGAAATTGCGTCTTCAAAAGTGTTGATCATATCATCAGTGTCATCATCATCAACATAGTATTCACTACCAGAAGTATCTTCTTCATCTGATTCAGAAACATCACTGATGTGAAAATCAGAAAAATGATCAGCAGCCACATGGGGCAATTGGTCCTTCCCTTGATCCAATCCCCCAATTTTAAGCAAAGAAGCTTCTCTATCATCACCACAAACAAGATCAGCCTTCTGAGATTGTGGAATTCCATAAAGTGCAACATGCCGATAATAAAGTTGAAGCTCCTTTTCAGATACTGCAATGAAACGACGAACTGTCTCCAGTGACTGTTCATATTTTGATTTTTCAAGTGCCTGATAATTAAATAAAAAGGGCAGATGTAAGTGCATTTAAAAGATACAGATCTAGAATCAACTTGATGGCTTGTTATCAAGACAAGAGGATTGCGCAACCTGAGCTGTGCATTAGAGCATCTCCAAGAGTTTGGCAAATCGAGTTGCCATCTTTGATTTTTGGCAAAAACGTTAAAAATACTCCTCCAACAGTTTGGCAAAAGACTTGGCAATTTTTGGCAACTTGGGAAAAACCAGCCTCCAGCGCGTAAATATACGCGCGCGGCGCGCGGTTGGCATCGTGGTTTCTAGTCAGGTAGGAGGGTGAAAAAGAAATAAATAACAGAGAAGTGTTCTTGATTTAAGTTTTCAAGAGGTGGAAGGGCATAAATATAATTTTGTTTCTCTCAGGGTTCCTGATGTAAGTTAGATCTGGATTTGGCAAGTGAATTATGTCAAACTGTTGGAGATAAGCTCTTTTTTTTACTTGGCATATCTTTTTAGAAGTTGGCAAAACACAAGATATGCCAAATAAAATATGGCAAACTCTTGGAGATACTCTTAGGTTACATGAGCTGGGAAAAGGGTAGGTATGATGCGGACATGAATTTTATAAGAATCAATAGTTTATTTTTATGCGCATATCTACTGGTTATTAAACATAAAGGACGCAGAGAACCTTTGCATGTTGGTCACATAGATAAGCATGCATCAATCTATCTTCAGCATCAACAAAACCTTTTACTCCCAACTCCGAAGCAAGTTGGATTACTCTTATGCTAGAGGGAAACCCAGAAAAAGTAAATAAACCATTTGCCAGCTTCGAATGAGAATCACTAATGAAGGTTTGGAGTAATATAACTTTAGAAACAAAAACATGAGGGTTTGCAGCATCCACAAACAAGATTATTCTATAGAAACAAAATTAAACCAAACATCCATCCTAATTACCTTTTTCTTTGACAATGTATCAACAGGTGACATAACTTCTGGCTGAACATAGTTCTATCCTCGGTAGAAGACTATAGTGCCATCTCCAATGATGTTAACAGGGATACCGCCACTCAATCTAGCTATCTAATTTGCATATTCCTAGATCTGCCCTGGTTTGCAGGGCTTACATATGACCTTCACAGTCATGTTTCTTCCAATGCAAATGCATGTTCAGAATTACGCCTCCAAAAACTCCTCGCCTTCCAACAGGGACATAATTTGACTTTTTCTGTGAAACCTTCTTCAAGTAAAACCTTTCCTCACCGCTAAGATCATCTGGTTTAGCCATAGGGCCTTGAGCTTTGGCAATCTCATACTTCTTTAGCTTTTCGACCAACATAGCTTCCTTTAATTTGGCCTGAAAGAGAAAAAGCTTATTTCAATTTATTTTCTCTTACCATACTAAAGAAATAAAGAAAAATAATTACATCGTGTCCATTAAATAATACAGTTTCTTAATATATGGTTTCAAATGAATCAACTGAACCTTAATACAAAGAACTTATGAACTCAGAAACACGGATACGTGACCCTGCTGCCGTATCGCGTATCCAATACGTATCCGACACGGATACGCCATGGATACGCCAAGGATACGTATCCTGGACGTATCTGCGAGCTGGGCCGTATTGGGCCGGGAAACCTCAGATTCGATACGTATCTGGTAGGATACGGCCCAGAGAGGAGAGGGAGATGGCGGAGCGCGGTGGGGCGGAGCTCGAGGCCGGCGGTGCGGCCCCGCGCCCGCGCCATCCGCAGCCCGCAGGTCCGCGACGAGGCCCGCCGTCCGCGCCGCCGCCGCCGCGGCCTGCAGGCCGCCCCTGCTTCGCGCCCCGCCCCGCCCCTTCGCGCACCTCGCCGGGCTCGAGGTCCTCCGCCACCATCGGATCCGGTGAGGGAGGGAGGACGGAGGGGCGGCGCTGCAATGGCCGGCGTGGGATGCGCCGCCGCCACCAGCCTGGACGCGGCATGGGAGGAGATGAGAGGGAGGGAGGGAGCGGAGGGCCGGCAGCGCCGAGATCCGGCCGCCGGGATCCGTCGGCGCCGGGAGGAGGGATCTCCGAGGAGGCGAGGCCGGCGAGGGAGGAGCAGTAGCAGGGGAGGCGGCGGGGGTGCGGGAGGAGGGGAGCCGGCAGTGGAGAAGGCGGAGGGAGAGAGAGAACAGAGGATCTGCTTCAGATCAACCGATCCTGAGAAAGGGAAGGTTATATGGGCTGTTTGGTGGTCTCTTGGGCTGGGCTTTCTTAGTTTCTTCTCCTTTCTTCTTCTTTTCTTTTTTATTTTCATTTTCCTACCATTAATATGCATTAATATTTATTTTATAAAAAATTACTAAAACGTATCCGTGTATCGTGTTGTTTTGGGAAAATGACGTATCCCCTATCCGCATCCGCCCGATACCGATACGCGTATCCGTATCCGTGCTGCATAGCTTATGAATATAGTAGAAACAGCAGCAGGGAAAACAACTAAACAGGCAGTGTTCTGTAAGAATATTGCTTTTAACAGTAAAACCAGAGTGGCAATTCAGATGCTGTATAATAATTAGGAAGCTCGTTTACTAATATATAAATAATACAGTTTCTTAATATATGGTTTCAAATGAATCAACTGAACCTTAATACAAAGAACTTATGAATATAGTAGATACAAAGAACTTATGAATATAGTAGAAACAGCAGCAGGGAAAACAACTAAACAGGCAGTGTTCTGTAAGAATATTGCTTTTAACAGTAAAACCAGAGTGGCAATTCAGATGCTGTATAATAATTAGGAAGCTCGTTTACTAATATATAAATAATACAGTTTCTTAATATATGGTTTCAAATGAATCAACTGAACCTTAATACAAAGAACTTATGAATATAGTAGAAACAGCAGCAGGGAAAACAACTAAACATGCAGTGTTCTGTAAGAATATTGCTTTTAACAGTAAAACCAGAGTGGCAATTCAGATGCTGTATAATAATTAGGAAGCTCGTTTACTAATATAATCACAAAGTTGACTAAACATCAAGAAATATGCATGAAGGAATGGTTCAGCAAGACATGAGCGAAGCAAACCAAACAAAGCCACATAATATGTGAGTGCACTACCTTCTCAATCTTATATTTGAGCCTAGCTTCAGCTGTGGGGAATTTTTTTTTTTATCTTCTTTCCCTTCGGTCTAATGCGTCGTGGATCATTTTTATTTGCCTCTTTCCTCTTTGTCTTTAGCCGCTTTCTCTGTAGCTTCAAGCGCTTCTTTGTCAAATACCTTCTCTTTTTAGAGGGCTCCACCTCCTCAATCTGAAACTTAGGCTTGCCATCATCAGACAAAACTAGATTCACTGATCCATAGGTAGCCCATCTGACAGCCCACGGATTTCCAAACAGGTAAAGGGGGCTGAAACATTTGCTAGGGGAAACAGCAGTAGATCTGTATCAAGAACAAGGAAAGTAAGAGCAAAACTAAATTAAACTGACATAGATGAACTCAAAACCAGTATGATATTCTTGTATCAAGTAGAAGGAAAGCATGAGAAAAACTAAATTAAACTGACATAGATGAAAAAAGGTTACTCAAAACCAGTATGATATTCTTGCTAGACACTTCACATGTTAAGCTTGCTTCATATATCGAATTGATTAAAAATATGAGTGACTGAGTGGGCGACATTTATCAGTGATCTCTAGTGATATATATGTTCCAGAACCCAGCAGAACAGATTACTTGCTCCTTATTACAGAATAATAACTTGAATAATAGCTTTGTTGTTTCGTGTTGCAAAAATCAGTTACGGTGCTGTGTGTCTTAAAAAAAGGTGTAAAGGTGCAGAACATTGTGAGCAAGCGATTAGGCACACATTCTAGTCATGTGGCATTTGCCGGTCGGTGCGCATGCATAAAACTGCAGACAAGGACTGAAAAGAGGGGTAAGATGGACAAAACTGTTCCATTACCTGAGGACTGGAGTGCAAGGTAAAATTAGTTGCCTCTGGGATATGTTCTGGAGTGCAAAGGAAGCCAACTTTCTCAGATTTTGACGCGACAGGATACGGGTTGCCATAGCGTAGCCGTAGAACTCCTTTGCCAAAGCATAATGAAATTTGGGCCTCCGCCTGCTTACAGCATCGCCTAATGAGAGATCGCGCCCTGTAACCGAACCCACCAAGAAATTGAGTTGAACACCAAGCAACCGAAATGAATCATGGCTACCACAGATACCAAACGAACCGAGAAGCACAGCAGAAGCTTGATGGCCTACCTCAGTGAGCCCTCGTCGGTCGCAGTGGCAGACCCAGGAATTGAAACTAGGGTAGTCCTCGCAAAAAATTTCGATGCGCAATCCGGTATACTCTAATAGCACTTCAGCAACAATACGGTATATAGTGATCAAATTTACAATAACACAAGTAAAAAGGTCTCATAATACATTCAATTCAACAAATTAGTTTAGAACTCGAATAATTTATAATATAAATTGTTGCAGCAACAACAAAGAATACATAAATAGAAGATTACAATACTAATCTTCGTCTAATATTTCTGAAGAAATAGAGCAATGTTTCCATTAAGTGAGATTGTGATGAAATCACATAACCGTAGTCTCGTGGAATATAGGAATAGAGTACTGACCGTTGAGGGGATTGCAATTGTGCAATCGAGCTGGACAGCTAGCCGCTGCAGCCGGGCGCCGGACGGTCGGGGCGGCCGCGCGGGTACTGGCGCGGAAGGCGGCTGGGCCGGCTGGCGCAGATGCGCCGGGTTTGCCGCGGCTGCCGGCCGCGTAGGCCCGTGCACGGTGCCGGCGGGAGGCGCGCGCCGCGCTTGCCCAGCAGGAAAGAAGGCAGCAGGGACCACGGGTGGGTAGTCGTCAGGGGTTAGGCGGGCGGGCGGCGGCAGCGGCACCTGGCCGGCGCGACCGAGGGAGGCGGCAATCCCTATCTATCTATCTATCTTCTAGAAACATAAATAAATCATCCATCTTTAAAGTCCACTTTGACCCAATTATTAACTACAAATATGTTCAACATTTTAATAGTATTAACTCAATATTTTATTAAATATGTTAAATATTTGGTTTTTAAAATATTGAAACTATAAAAATAAAATGTTGAAACTGAAAACATAAAATAATAAAAATACTAAAATAAAAATGTTGAATAGTGTTCTTTCTCCAGCGAGCTTGATGTTTCTTCTTCGGCTGCGGCCGCGGCGGCGCGCGGCGGGCAGCAGCGCGCGGCAGCGCCGCAGCAGCACGGGGCGGGCAGTGGCGGTGACAGCGGCGCATGGGAGGAAGGAGGAAGGAGGAGAAAAAAGATTAGGGTTAAGTAGATCTAATGGACGAGATAGTTTGCATGAATCTCAAACATTAGAAAATGAGAAAAAAAATCTTCCGAAAGATGTATAGGATTGCTGCAACCTGTGCCGGAGAGAGCCCGAGATTGGTGGGAGACGGGGGGAACTTGGGCCGAGAGAGATCATTTGTTGGCTATGGTTGATTGTTGGGCCATTTGTTAAGTGAGGACCTCCCCTAATTCTTAAGGCCTGCTCCAGCGGGCCAGCGAAATCGTCAGTACTAGACTAGATGGAAGAGAGAGAGCGTACTGCAAACGCATGCAACACCTCGGTACAAGTGCAGTGAGGAGAAAAATCTTAGAATCCGTTCTAGACTAGCGAGTAATGTATAGCTAGAGGGTGTTTTTCTACTGTTCATTGATTTTAGTATTATTTTTGCTAGCGATAACGGCGGCCATTGGAGGAGGCCTAAGCGCTAAAAAAATTTTGGACTGAATTGGCACAGGTCCCGAACTGCCGCTGATGCAATAAAGCAACAGCGTTCTCAAAAATTCAGATTATTTCTCTTTGTCAATCAATCAAACAAAAAATAAATTTGTTTGGTACAGTACAAAAGAAGCTCTCCGTCTATGAGGCGGTGGGGTGGCAAGCCCAGATAGATCACAACATTTTTCGTGCGCTACGCGACCAGCTGGATTCAAACCCACAACCTCCCACTAAAGTGTAAGCTTCTTTAACTCTGTACCATATTCTTATTTGTGCCTATACTCTGTTTTCTTTCTCCACATATTGTACTAAATCAAGTGTAAATTGCTTGTTTGAAGCCCTAAACGAATTCAAATAAAAAAATTGTAAACTATAAAGTTTCATAACTATTTGATATCTACAACTTTTATTTTGACTATTTCCCAACCAAAGTCATTTATCAAATTTAAATTTAACTTTGCCATGTGCCAAATCAAGAGCACAGGGCAAAGTCTCTAGTCATTTGCCGGGTGTCTTGATCTGGCACACGACAAAACCTTTTTTTTTCATTTTTCATGTTCCCTTCTTCATGCACTCCAGAGTATCCGGACATATACTGGAAGTACCCGGGTTGTCAAACAGATGTCCGAACACATATCCGGAGTATCTGGATATATACTTGGAATATCTAGGTGTCGGTGTCCTGACCCGGCGGTCCAGACCCAACTAGTGATGATGCTGCGTGTTCCTCGTCCCAGATGGTTGATGCAAGAGGCAACACAGTCACGCACGGGTTTATCCTGGTTCCGGCCGCGGGGTCGTACGTCCAGCAAAGGAGTGTGCGAGAGCACTGTACTGTCTTGCACCGGGGGTGCCTGTAGTAGGGGGTACAAGCGAGGCGAGAGAGGGAGGGAAGCTCCCAGGTCTCTGCTAGAGGAAGAGTTGATTGAGGCGGGTGCAAATATCGGGGCTCAGAAGAGCGTATGTGCTCTGTGAGTAGTGCTGAGTGTTGTGTTCTACCGGATGGATCCACCCCCTAAGATAAAGTCGGTCTCCTTCTTTTATAGACACAAGGAGGGGCGGTGTACTTGCACAGGAGATCGTGGAAGTCATCGTCTTTTCCCCGAATCGCGGGGGTGCAGTGGTCGAGCACTGTAGAAAGTATATCGTGGGGTATGGCGTCTGGCGTGGCAGTCGTCCTGGGCATCGTCCTTGGCCTTGCGGAGATCGCGCCGACGCCCTTGTAGCTCCAGCGGGCGGCGTGGTCGTTGCTGTAGGGGGTACCGTCCTCCAGGCGTGGCGTGGCGACGTTCCGAGGGTCCTATGGGCCAGGGTCTTGTCCTGGTCAAGGCCGGAACCGCTTCTGAGGGTCGTGCCCATGCCATTCGAGGGTTCCGCGGAGGGGATAGTTTGAAGGAGGTGTGGGGAGTTGGCAGTACAGTGGCTGGAGCAGTGCCGAGCATGTCTTGCGCTGCGTCGCAGGTTCCCACAGTGTCGCCACAGCGTCCGGAATGGCGGAGCAGTGACCGGAGTTGGCGGACGGGGCTCCGGTCACAGCCACTATGCGAAGTGGCGGCCTGACGCCATCCGACCCGGATGCTGCGGAGGAGTGGTTGGAATTTAATGCCTCCGTACAGCGGGCGGGTGAGCAGAAAGGCCGTTTGTCCTTCCTGCCGAGGGGTGGCCTCGAGCGAGGCGGAGACGCGGGGCGCGGTCGAGGGCCTCGGCGGGGAGCCCTCGAGCGAGGCGGAGATCGCCTTGCGGGTTCGAGGGGGCTTGGAGGGGCCGCACTGTGTACGTGGGCCGCGTATTGGGCTTCTTTGAGTCCGTTCATTTCTTCCAGATTGGAAGGAGGCTATAGGCTTTTGTGGGCCCGGTTGCCTAACATGTGTTTGCGTTTTTAGGGCGATTTTAGTCCCCTGGTTAGGGTGCCCCTAATCATGGTACCCGACACCAGGTTGTTGATCGGATGTCCGAACACATGTCTGGAGTATCCGGACATATACCTGGAGTATCCGGGTCGACGATCGGATGTCTGAACGCATGTCCGTGGCTTTTCGCGTGTATATTCGCGTGACTAGTAACTTGCGACGTGCGATCGCGTGGCTGCAATGCAGCACATATTTTGCCACTTGTGCCTCACATTTTAACCGTTGTGCACTGATTAGGCGCTAAATCGTTTCCATAACGTACATGTTTAACTAAATTTGATTGAATGAACTTTAAATATTTGCAAAAGTCACTCAACAATTCATGTTTGATGATTCTATTAAAAAAATATTATTTCATGCAGTTATAGCTCAATTTCAACGTATATCACATGATACTGTTTAATTGCAAAAAAAAGTTAAAATTATCAAACGTATCTGAAAAATTACCAAAATTTGGCATAAAAGAATCTAAGTTGTGTATTGCAAATACAAAAAAATTTGAGGTCAAACCCCAATTCGCCCGTCACTTTAACTCAAAATCTGAACGACTCCACTTTAACTCTTGGATCTTCTCGGGAGATGCTTCAATTTGTAAGGCGTGTACGTGACAACTAGTGCGACGAACCCTTCTCAAATTTTTACCGCAGCTTTCACGTATGAAATCATGATATCATGACAAAATTTATGATTTTCAGACTTCATTTAATTTTTATAGAATTTTAAAACGATTCGTCCACACGTTCGTAGTCATGGTTCATTAGCAAGATGTTCAAAATTTCCTTTCATATCATAGATGTATGATTGATACAAGGTCTTGGATTGCAGGCACTTGCCCCAGGTTTAGATAATAAGGTGTTTGACGACTGGTGGGACAATTTAAGCAACAAGTTGTCTGGTCAAGTTCGAAAAGGAGCTAATTCTCTAGTTACCTTGGGGGCTTGCAATTTGTGCAATCACCGAAATCGGTGTGTCTTTGATGGGGCTGTTCCTAACTTAAACAGTCTATTGTCGGCAACTAGGGAAGATCGACACCAGTGGTCTATTGCTGGGGCTAGAGGAGTTTCCTTCCTCCTCGCCCTGGCTCCTACGACTTCCTAATCTTGGGGGTCCGGTCTAGCTTTGGTCCTGTTGTGTTTTTTAATAGAGTGGAAAGAGTTTTCTATACTTTATAAGGAGTGTTACGGTCCCTCCATTTCTGCAACCCTTGGGGGGGGGGGAGGGGGGTGTTCCCCCTTTTTTTCTTCTTAATATAAATGAAGCATAGTTCTCCTGCACTTTCCAGAAAAAATATTTAACATCTTAATATGCCTTAAAGAAATAAAGGACCAAAAACAAGTATAATGAAAAAGGCCATAATAAATCACATGCAGCCATGACCGAATATAAGAGACCTGTGTTTTATCAACCCAGCAATTAAAAGCAGACATTATCTCATATCTGCTACTTACGCCCTTATATTTTCTGATCATTTCTTTTGGGTCTAGACTGTTGTGCAAAGGCAATCATATAGGCATCAAATATAAACCAAAACTCAAGATGTATGATTGTCATTGCTGACAATGAAATGTAGAAACAAAATGAAGATTTCATATGTTGGGTAGAACTTGAATGGACATTACTTTGGAAACTTGTGGCATCTCAATAAAAAAGCAAGCTGAGCGAGGTTGGGTAAAATCACAGCAGCCTGCACAAAATTGGAGTAATCACTGGATAAAGCAGATATGTAGATGGGTACACATTCACCATGCACATTCCACAATCAAGATTATATGTTGACTGATTTCGTTCCAAGCATTGCTTACTGTGATCAGTGACTAATCATTGAATAAATGTACATGCTCCTATCACATGGTAAGCCAGGCATTTCATAATGGTACTTTTTTTTATAAAGTTCGTAATGGTACTTGAAACACCTCAGAAAAAAGGAAGTCCTGTAAGTACAGAGACTGGCTACCTGGTAGCTCTAGAACCAAAACAACAAATGCATCTCCTTTACACCACTTTGACATCTACAGCATTACTGCTGATCGGCAAAACAAACAGCAACTGTTCTCACATTGGTTGTAGAAGACAATTTATCCAGAATAGTTCATTCAAGAGAGAAGATTTACTTATACAACAGTACAATGCATATCTTGAGTTAATGATTTGTCTAGTCACATTGCTGCCATACAGATCAACACACAGCAAACATCATAGATTCAGAACCAAGGCTTATGCACAAACTCTGAACCTTCGCTAAAATAAGGAGGCTACCACAAAGTTATCAAGAAAAATATAAATATCAGATGACAAACAGATGATACACATCATCTTTGTATTTTACAAAAAAAGAAGTTTTTTACAACACCACATACAGGCTAAGCTGTTTTCATTTTCAAATACAATTTCTGTCCAAGTATTCGGAGATCAATTTCTTCAAACCTTCATACCAATGTAGGTCACACTTAGAACCACCACACCTGCAATTTTTTTCTTAATATTTAATTTTGTATAGTTCAAGGAAACAGATATTAACAATTATCACGAAATAGAGAAAGAATCTAACCAATGGTAATAAGGTTGGTTCATAAAACTTATCAAAACTCTAAGCATACAGTCAAATAGACACATGACAAGAAAGAATGTAACCCACAGCACCTCTTTTCGTATATCTAATGTAACCATTTAATGTATGAAGCCTTTGTTATGTTAGCTAACAAAATGAACTCCATCCTTTTAAAGTCCAAATTTAAGATGTCCAGTTTAACATGTACCAATCTCAAACACTAACTGCATATTTTACTTTTTCACTAGTATCATCATAATCCTGATCTACTGGGTAGAGCAAAGAATAGAAGAATAACATCATAAATACAACTAGTACAAGTGGACAACAAATTTATATCAAGTTATATATCATACCTAGTTACTCATGCCCGGTGCCACCTTGTATAATTGCAAAGTGCCTGTAGTTTCCTACTAAAGATGAAGGCCATGCCATGATGTAGGGATGGAAATGACGGGCATAGAAAGTCCTCGGGAACAGCTTCTCCAGCTCCATTGTTTCAATGCATAGTGAAAGCACCACCTCTGTTGTGATCAAGTATGCAAAGCCACCCTCTACAGCGACAACTTGCAGTCTATTGTCATTCGCCGACTCTGCCTCATAGTGGACCATGCCAACCAAAATCCATCTCTTAACACCATCATCGCCAACTCTGTCCTTCAACACACCAATGCTGAACCCAATACAATAAACAATGCAAGGCTCGCCATCCTTAGTCTCTCCAACAGCATAGAAGCAATCCTGCTGACCCTTCAAGTATGGAGGGAGCTCAAAAACAGAGAACTCCATCGTTGCAGTGTCCAGAGTCAGCATGTGCTTCTCGTTCTTGAAAGGCCAGTACAGAAGGCCATTGGCTTGCATCCCCCATCGAAGCCACCAGTTGTTAGCATCATGCGCCGGCACCCTCTCTGTGATTTCCACCCACGGGAGAAAACTCCAATCCCTTGTTTCCGACGAGAAGACCACCAGCTGCACCCTGGATATATCACAAAGAAGCCAGACAACTCGGAATGACATGGGTTCCTCATCTGAGGAAAGTAGATGCACGCCGAGCCGCAGAGGTCCGTCCCTAGAGCACATGTCAAAGGGAATGTGAATGTAGTCCGGGGGGCACTGTCGGGCAAAGGGGTTGACGATGGCGAGCAGCCCGGCGACCCTGTTCATGAGGACGATGCGGCCGTCGCGGCAGTCGACGACGCGCCAGCGGAGGGGCGCATCGCTCGCGCAACTGTTGGGCTCCAGGAGGGGAGTGAGGAAGAAGTCTCCGCCGCGGATGGCCGCGAGCACGTCCCGGTCGCGGCGGTGGGCGGAGACGAAGGGCGGGAGGGCATCGCGGTCGGGATCCTCGAAGATCCCGAGGAGGGGCGCCGGGTGGAGCTCGCGGAAGCTGCGGCGGAAGGACGGAGAGGAGGCCACCGCGCGGCGCCACGCCCGGCATGTGAGGGCGGCGCGGATGAGCGTCGCGAGGGATGGGAGGCGGAGGAAGATGGTGAGGAGGAGGTCCTCGCCGAGGGATTCGATGGTGGTGGTGGGGCTCGATTGCTTTGGGGATTTCGCCGGCGGCGGCTGGGTTGGATCACCGCCGCCGGACATGGCGACGAACGAACAGAATTCAGTCTCAAACTTCTCAAGAAATCTTTCTTTTAGCTCATTTCTATAAAACTGGACTTGTGCAGTTGTGCTTGGAAAAAGTCCTCCCTCAACTAATTACCGTACTCCTCCGACTAGAAAACTATTGAAACCGGCCAATTTGCCACTCTGAACTTCAAAACGGTTTTGGCTGACGTAGTGCTACGTCAGCTATCCTACGTGGCAAGACGTCAGCCTAGAGAGAGGTAAATTGAACTTCTTGGTAATTTGGGCAGATCCCTTAAATTTTATAAAAAAAATTGTAGAAACATTTAAAAAAAAATCAAATACTTTTCAGGAATAAATGTACATTTAAAAAAACTAAAATGTTATTTAATATTATGAAAATCAAAGAAAGTTTGTTTAAGTCAAAAAAATATGAGGCCATGTTTATGAAAATCATAGAAAGTTTGTTTAAGTCAAAAAACGTCAGTATTTTAAATGTACATTTATTCTAGAAAAAAATTGGATTTTTTGAAAAAGAATATTTCTATAATATTTTAGTCTGAAGGATGAAAATGGATCTGGACTGGAATTTTTTTAATTTTAATTCTTTTTAATTTAATATTTTAATAATAATCCGTCCAGATCTAAATTTTCAAGAAATAGCCTTTTTGGTCACGCCAAGTCCCGCGGCGCGACTCCCTGAAGGGTCACGCCACATGCTTCGGCGCGACCGAGCTGCCACCCTGTGTGCCAGCGAGCCTGACGTGGCAAGGTTGAGTCACGCCACATGCTTTGGGCTAACGTGGCAAGGTTGAGTCACGCCACATGCTTTGGCCTGACGTGGCAAGGTTGAGTCACGTCACATGCTTTGGCGCGACTGAGTCGCGCCATGCGCTGTGGCACAACTCAGCCTAATATAGATCTGTCCAGACAACATTCTCTTCCTTCTTCTCACATTCCTTTTTCCTTCACTCCCCACTCGACCCGGCCTCCATGGCGTCGCCCCTCCCTCTCCCCCTCTAGATCCACTATATTCTCTACCCGATTCGAAAAGGAAAAGAAGGGAAACCAATCCTTAAAGGTAACTTCTCCATTTTAACCGATTGATTTTCCTTCATTTCGCGAATTTTTAGGATTTGATTTGGTTAGAGTTTTGTAGGGTTTGAGTTGAAATGGGGATTGAATACGAATTGGGTCATGTTGCGTCCGCTAAGCTTGGCATAGGGCAAGCTAAGATGAGTGCAAAGTTGGAGAGCGAGGAGATGGTAAGAGAGGTTAAAGGGGGTCGCCATTGACGGCAGCAATAATGACGATGACTGTGGTGATGACGAGTTGCTTTACGACGACAATTCTGACTAGGTGAAGAAAGTATCTTTTGGTGCACATGGACCTTGTTTATCTATCATGGACTGCTGTAATTTGATTTTTTCTTGTATTGGACTTGTAATGTGCACTTTGTAGTCATCTATTGGTACTACTATTATTAGACGTGTAATGGATGACACTTTGTGCAATGGAGTATATTGTAATGTTCTATTAAACTGGTAATGTGATATCTACAATCTTGTGATGGGCAATCAAATATCTTGTTTTGCAAGGAGTCGGGCCATTTCTGTTGGCACCAAAGTATCTTGAGCCAAATCTGGTCGGCACCAATGCGAGGAAGTCGCGCCATTTCCCTCGGCGTGACTAATTGGCGCGTAATTACCCTACTCCAGATCTGACTCCTTTACGAGTCGCGCCAAGTGGCTTGGTGCGACTCCTCAAAAGAGTCACGCCATTTCCAGCGGCGCGACTCAGCGAGGACTCGTGCTAACCTTTGACCCCGACCAAATTTGGCCCAGGTCAAATTTTTTGCTAACTAGTCACGCCAAGATAAATGACGCGACTACTGATAACTAAAAAGAGTATGAAAATAAAACATAACAACAATTTGAAAAGCAAACATAGTAAAGGAAGTGATATGCTGAGTTTGGCTTCTCATAAGAAAATCAAGGCCAAAACATCTATCATTTAAAAAATTGATCTCCACAGTGTTACAGACTTGAAATAGCACCATACTAATAATCTTAAATAGGTACACCCAGGCATACAACAAGTGAACATGGGCACTGAGTTACATAATCCTACAATTTAAATGTAGACAGAGTAAAATAATTAGTCATTTGTGGACTGGTCCTGATAATGACTTCCCATGCACAGGAGTTATCGTCAGTAGTGGCACAAAAGGAGCCAGATAGTTAGGATCTGCATCCTTTGAGCTTGATGTGTCCTTAGACTCCTCGCTGACGATGTCTTGAGGTGGTGCCTCCTTACCCCTCGTAGGAGGGGTTGTAATACCGAGAGCCCTTTGTTGGCCGTGACATCCTCCTATGAAAGAGAATTTATTCAATATATGTATAGCTAATCACAATCATTAAGTATCAGAAATGGAAATAATATTGCAAATACGGCACCTGTAGATGATGTGGCCAACAAAGTTGTTCTACTCGTGCTCCTTCCACCACGATAGCGCAATCCAGAAGGTTCATCTTGATCGGCCTCATTATGAAAACGTCCAAGTTGTTGCCCCTCCAAGTTGTTCCACCAATATAGAGTATTATATAGTCAAAATTAGCCAATTACTATTATTTTTTATTCTTCTTGCTGCAAATGACTATTACTCCCACTTTTACATAGTGACAACACAAGGGAGGACATAAAAACATGCTAAATCCCATCTGGATGATTGAAATCATACCCTAAACATCTACACACTTATCCAGCCTTGTTTGTGGACAACAGAGAGATACATGTAAGCAAATCTGCATCAGTCTTTAAATTTGTAAACACTCAATTTTCAAGATTGATATATTTGGTTTTCAAGCAGTAAAACAAATAGAAGAGAGGAAGCCAGAGGGAGACGACCAGCTGAGAGAGAAGGGGGCATCGGGGAGGGGCGGGCCGCACGACCGTTGGAGAGGCCTGGCATCGGCGGCGGGGCGCGACCGGACTGGAGGTCGGTGTTGGAGGCGGGACGGCGTCGGCAAGAGGGGTGCCCTTCGCGCACCCACAGCAGGCCAGTGGCACCGACGCAGGCAGGAGGGGTGGCCTCAGCGCTAGCTAGACAGGGCCACGGGCGGGACCCGACTGCGATCGGAGGCGCAGGTGGCGGCGGCCGAAAGCGCCAAGGAGCCTAGCGAATTGTTGGGCCTATTTCAACTCAAATCCTAAAAAAAAAACCTAACCAACTCAAACCCTAAAAAATCCACGAAATGGAGGAAAACCAATCGGTTAGAATGGAGGAGTTACCTTCAATGATCGGTTTTCCTTCGTTTCCCGTTCGAATCGGGTGGAGGATGGAGTGGATCTATGGAGGGAGAGGGAGGGGCGACGCCATGGAGATCGGGTCGAGTGGGGAGTGGAGGAGGAGAAAGAGAAGGCTGTCGGGGCAGACCTATATTAGGCTGAGTCACGTCACGATGCATGGCGCGACTCAGCCTTGCCACGTCAACCAGCGTGGCAGCTCGGTCGCGCCGAAGTATTTGGCGTGACTTTTCAGGGAGTCGCGCCACAGGACTTGGTGCGACCAAAAGGACTAGTTCTTGGAAATTTAGATATGGACGAGTTATTATTAAAATATTAGATTAAAAAGAATTAAAATAAAAAAATTCCCTGGACTGAGCGGCATGGCCCAAACTCTTTTGACTCGCAATATAGGCCCAGATCACATTCACAAAGGTTTACTGGGAAGCAATCGAGTTTTCTATTTTTATTTTTCCTTCATTTTTGCTTTCTCCCTGCCAATTCGTGTGCAGAAAAGTTTGTGTGCTGCCTTTTATCTTGCACTGATTTTATTAAAATATTAGAAACATAATAAAATACAAACTGAAAGATTTGTAACCTAACCTGCACTGATTTGCATAAAAGTAAACTATTTGTACAAGTGCGGCATCAATTATTACGATTTGGCGTATGATGATGAATTACGATTTGTACAAGTGCGGCAACTAAAATACAAGTATCGGCCAAGGTGCAAATTTTTTACTTTGTATTTTATTTTAATTCAGTCCTCCCCCACTAGCTATCACCACTTAGTAATTTTACAATGATTGAAAAAAATAGGAGCCGTCTATCTGATAAAATCATATTGTGGTAAAGGCAGAAAGTACCCAGAAGTACCTAGGGTAAAGTATCCGATACTTCCAAAATGTGAGACCAAGTACCAAAATAAGTGGGACCAAGTATTGATTTAATTTAATTTCTATAGATCAACGATTCAGAAAAATTTAAGGGAATAAGTACCTAATAGTACTGTTTAGTACTTTACAATCATTGTAAAAGAGTTCAATGAAAATAAGGTGTTGAGAACCCCTCTAGTATTTTTGAGCTTTTCTCTTTATTAAAATTAAAAACACATCTCAACTAAAAACTTTAGGAATAATCTATTTGCCGATAGGAGAATACTTTAAAAATATAAACTCATTCCGACTAAAACTTTTTTAAAAAACTTTTTCATGAAAGTGAATTTTTTTAGGGCATTTCCAAAAGGGAATTAACTTCCAAAAAATGTTAAAGAAGGGATCATTAGAAAAGTATTAGAACATGGGAAAAAAGCAAACCTTCAACACACATCTACACTCTCTATTCCAAATTATAGTTCATTTAACTTTTTAATTTTAAATTTGACCACTCGTCTTGTTTAAAAGTTTGTATAAAATATTATTTTTTGTTATGGCTTGCTTTTTATTAATAAAAATTCTTTAATAATAATTTAAATTTAACTATATGTATAAATTTTTTAAATAAAATGAATGATCAAATTTAAAATTAGAAAAATTAAACAAATTATAATTTTGAAAGGGCAGCTTTGCAACAGACGACAGGCCAGACACTGCACTCTGTGATCGTGCAAATGAACTCCATCCAAACAACACAAAGAAAGGGGGTAAAATCTCGGTAGAGAAATCGCCAACAGTCGCCGCCGCCGCCGCCGCAATGAGGCGGGAGGGGTCTCCAGCCCAGCTGCCGACGGCGAAGCTCCGGAAGGAATCAAGCCCCCCAACCACCACCAGCCCCGTCCACTCCCTCACCGACGACGTCCTGCTCCAGATCTTCCTCCGCCTCCCCTCCCTCGCGACGCTCGTCCGCGCCGCCCTCGCCTGCCGGACGTGGCGGCGCGCGGTGGCCTCCTCCCCGGCCTTCCGCCGCCGCTTCCGGGAGCTCCACCCGGCGCCCCTCCTCGGCCTCTTCTTCGAGCCCCCCAGCGCCGTCCAAGACCCGGCGCTCCCGGCCTTCCCCTCCTTCGTCCCCGCCCGCCGCCGCGACCGGGACCTGGCCGCCGCCGTCCACGGCGGCGACTTCTTCCTGACATCCATCCAGGAGCACCCCGACAAGGCCCACTCCTGGGAGATCCTCGACTGCCGCGGCGGATACGTCCTCCTATGTAATGGTGACCTGCTCAGTGAGGAACCAATGGCGGTTGTAAATCCTTTGGAGCGAAGGAGCGAGCTGTTCTTTGACCATCACCACAAGGACATTTCCGAAGGTTACCGTGGCTACCTAGATGTACAGAACTCTTGCTTGCTCTGCTCCGACGAAGACCCGGCATCGTTCCGGGTGTTGCGTCTTGCCCACGACGAGTCAAGGGTGAGGGCTACCGTCTTCTCCTTAGACACCAGGCAGTGGAAACTTTACCCGTGGGTTGATGTCCCAGGGCGGCCACGACTTTCAAAGTCGTGGCTTCTGAACAGCGATATGCAATCCAATGGGTTCTTGTACTGGGTTTACAAGAATCACAAGTATATGGTCACGCTGAACACGGTGACAATGGACTTTTCTGTCGAGGAGCTCCCACCATTCCTGCAGAATCGGCGCTGCAGCTTTAATGCCGGTGAAACAAGCAGTGGTACGCGTTGCATTGTCTATGCTACTGACTTCACTGTTGGTGTGATGTTGCGAAGAACAGATAGTGATGGAGTTGAGAAGTGGATGCTGGACAGGGCCACCCCATTGGACACACAGCTTGATGGGGTTCTCAGGAAACAGAAGGGCAACTATGATGAGCTACTGGTTGTGGCAGTCAGGGATGGCTTTGCATACTTGGCAACTTCAAAGAAGGTATATGATTCCCGGAACCCAAGTTGGTTCCTGTCCCTCTGCCTTGAAACAATGGAACTGGAGAATCTGTTTCAGAGGACATATGATAGTGGTGCACACCCCTATGTTATGACGTGGCCTCCTTGTTTAGTTGGTAACTATGGAATGTTTGGACTTGAAGATGGTACATGAAGTGCTTAACTTGTTGTCAATTATGTGAGGACAATAGGAGAATAACTAGTTGTTGGGAAATAGAGGCTCTGATTCAGTTTGTCAGTTTCGTCAGGCAAGTGAACTAGTTGAGCTGCAAGGTATTCGGCGCTCTTCAAGACGTTTCGGCGACTTCGTCTGGATCGTTTGATGCTCATCCAACGGCTTGTGTGAATGATATATGAATTAGCAGTTCATTTTGTTTTCAGTTAGTTACAAACTCTGTTTAATTCAGTTAATCCCTATTTTAGTTAATGACCTCGCCAACTGCTATTTAGGCTGGTCGAAGATTCTGTAATTGGTATGCAGAAAGAAAAACCCGAAGACACTGGTAGGTTAGCAGTAGCACTAGACCAAGCCGATCTGGCTTTATCCTGTATCAGATCTTATTCCTATCGTATGAATGCTACTGTAGGCCAAAACACTTGATCCCCTAAATTTCCCCTTCTTTCTCCTATTATCTGCTCTGGTTCTTCTCACTTGTAAAACCAAATTCATGTTTTTCTTTTGTTTAGTAAATTGGCATGCCAGATGCCATGAAACCTTGTTCTTTGAAGCTGTGGCATGCTGACAGGTCTGATCAAGTTTTACTCTCTGGTCAATCCTGATTACTGATATAAAAGGGGCTCTTACTTTAGATGTTCTAGTGGAGTACCTTGCACTATGGGATCTCCTCTCTGAAGCTTCTTTACAGTCAGATGAAGAAGATACACATGTGTGGCAATTCTCTGCTTCAGGTCAGTATACATCTAAATCTGCTTATGAGGCTTTGTTCATTGGAGCCACCAGTTTTGGTCCTTGGGAGAGGATTTGGAAGAGTTGGGCACCGGCAAGTGCAAGTTCTTTTTGTGGACTGCTGCACTCAATAGGTGCTGGACAGCCGATCGCTTGGCTAGAAAAGGCCTTCCCCACCCAGCTGCTTGTCCTCTTTGTGACCAGGTTCAAGAAACTATTGATCACTTGCTGGTCGTGTGCGTTTTCTCCCGGCAGGTCTGGTTCAGAGTCTTGCAACATTTCAATCTTCAGATTTTAGCTACATAGACCACTACTTCCTTCTTTGATTGGTGTGCAGCTGCAAGTTCTAGAGTGGAGGGCCAGGTCCAAAAAGGCTTAAATTCCATCATTATCTTGGCAGCTTGGTCTATCTGGAAGCACCGCAATAGTTGTGTCTTCGATGATGCCATACCTAATGTTTCATGTGTGGTTTCAGCCATCATAGAGGAGCTGTACCAGTGGTCCTTTGCCGGGGCTCGAGGAGTGTCATACCTCCTTGCCTAGGACCTTCGGGTGGTCTAGATGTTCTTTTTGTTTTTTTGGTTTTGGTCAGGTCCCACCCTTAAGTCTATCTGTAATAGTCTATAGGCGTCCGTTGTAAGGGCACGATACAGGCCCATAACTGTATCACATTGGGTTTCTACCCCCTTTTTCTTCTTAATATATTGATGCGCAGCTCTCCTGCGCGTTCGAGAAAAAAAAAACTCTCTGGTCAATCCCATAGCTTTATCTTTTGAAAGTTTTTTTTAAAAACTTTTTGCAAGGTTTGTTTATTTACCTCAAGTTAGCACTTTTCAATATGTCTAATGACTTCTGAACTTATTCTATTTCTTATGTTCACTTCAAAGTCATCTTTATTTGTTTTGTCATTATCTCTTTTGTGGGCTCCCTGTAAACTCCTTGCTCCTAAGAAAACAGGGCCAACCCTATTAAAATCTTGAGCAGTATTAGTTTCTTTTGCTTAAGTATAAGCTGCTTACAGCAAACATGAAATACTATAAAGTTGAGTCGAACCTTTACAGTTTCATATGGAATATGAGATTGGTTCCTGACGAAACTGGGTTCTGTTAATTGATTTCTCATTCTGATTTTTTCTTCTGAGAACATGCTATCGAGAATAAAAGGACTGGCCTCTTTAAGAATGACTGGAGCTTCTCAAGAATAATCAAGCATTCTTGTAGAAAATCGTGGATCTGACAAATTTGGAATTCACGAGTTAAGCAAACATGTTTTATTGTAAGCTGTCCACGATTGTTTGCCTTTTATGCATTCTTCAGACACCAGTGACGCTGATTCTTTGCCTTTTATGCATTCTTCCCGGGGCACTGTTTGCGTTGTATGCATGTTGGCAATTTTGACCTTTACAGGCAGCCTCTTCCACCTAATTGTTCAGAAATGTTTACAATTCAAGGTTACCATAACTTGAGAGGACATGAGAAGTGCTGTCTACAACATATCTTTGGCTAAATGTGGTATCAGTTCTGGCTTCTAGATTGTGTCTTGCATTCCTCTGTTCAAGATGCTACCACGCTTGGCTTGTGTCTTGCATCCCTCTGGATTCTGTCTTGCCGCCATTCTATGGTTTCGCCACTTCCTTGAGCATCGGTCAGAATGTCCCCAGATACAGATTGCATTGCATCAACTGTGCTCCTTTCATGTGGCCATCACCTGGGCCTCAGACCTGAATGAGCGAGGCAGCAGGAATAAGGTGGAGGCGATGATAAGGAGACAAGACAGCTCATGTTTGGTCTAAAGTTGGCTTCCCTGGAAATAAATCCGTGTCATTTTCGTTTGCGATCTACACCAATCTTTTTACTTGCCTAACTCACGTCGTAATGTTACAACCATAAAGCTTCATTTTAGTTGGTCTTTTATTTGTCTCCAGTCGATGCATCTCTTGTGTGGACTATAAATCTGCATCCGCTTATGCAGTATTTTCCGCAATTCTTTTGAGAGGGTGAGCATAGAACAGTATCAGCTTTCGCCTCCAGCAGTCATATGAACTACAGAACAGGCCACATGCCATTAAGAGTTTTAGCGCCCAAGATAAACTATACCCGTCAGATTTCCTTGTCTCATGGCACACCTTGAGTGCTGCCAGTTCCAAGCCTAGACACAGGCTACACTTCATAGCAAACCATTAACTTGTCATAAGCCTCAGCTTCCTATCCAGAAACTCAAATTGTGGCCACAACCATCACCGGCACTCCCCACTACCAAAGCAGGATTGCAATTGCAGCGTGTGCAGGCGTGCTATACAAGCAGTGCTTAGCAGATGAAAGATGACATTACTCTACTTCAACAGTCCTTCCTTAGCATCAGATGATCCATATTATGAGATCCAAATTATATTCAAGCTCTTACCAAAATCACAATAGAGTGGGCAACACAATATTTTGTCCTCTGCCTAACACTGCAGCATATTTCAGTTTTCAAAAGTTCAGTCCAAGTAGAAGTAGGATACCTCAAGAATTATAAGTCCAAGTACAAAATTGTACATCAGCAAAATAAGTCGATTACCTCATTACATTTTCTCCAAATTTTTATGTATTGTGCTTCTAAGATAATTGCAGGAATTGTAGTGGACAGAAAGTTGGTTAAGGAATCACGCAAGCAAATATATCATTCAGAAATGATGTAGATGTCTACTATACTGCCATGTTTCATAGCTACTGAGTACCACATAATGATCTCAGCTTTGAGAAAGCAAGGCATGATCATTAATATGCCAGGATTACACTTGCACACAGACATTTGGGATAAATAAAAGGGGGGAAAATCCATTTTCTCTTGAAGAGCAGTATCTTACAGGCAGACCACGAAACATATCAATAATGCCACTCCCCAACACCTAACAGTAAAAGCGTAAGAAACAGACTGGGTTCAGAACTCTTAAACCAATACTGAGACATGTTAACTGGTTAAGTGATGTAATAGCTAATCCCATGCCTAGCACTGCATTTCAGTCATCAAATGTCCTCTGAAACAGTCTTTCCAATTGCATTGTTTCCAAGCACAGGGAGAGGAACCAGCATGCTTGGAAACAAACAGACAATAACATACTCCCTCCGTTTCAAAATGTAGGTCGTTTTGACTTTTCTAGATTCATATATTTTGCTATGTATCTAAACATATGTTATATCTAGGTACATATCAAACACTATGAATTTAGAAAAGCCAAAACGACCTACATTTTGGAACGGAGGGAGTAACAAAAAGACCTGGAACATGGAGAACTGGTAAGTGGATAAGTGATGACAGATGAACTCATGCCTAGGATTTATTTCAGTGACTGGGAGCATCTTCAAGTGCGAAACCCCTATAGTTGCCAACTAAAGAAGGCGGACACGCCATAATGTATGGAAGAACAGCAGTGTCATATGTCCTCCTAAACAGTCTTTCCAGTCTCATCGTTTCCAAGCATAGGGATCATGATACATTGAGGAGGTTGACACCAAATACTCTAACTTCTATCCACCCTGGGGAGGGAGAGCTGAGGGCGCCCGAAGCCTCTCGGATCGACACGTGGTGGAGAGAAGACGCCCGACGCAAGCCCTGGACTGCCGGTTCCGTTGTTTCCCCGCGCTGCTCTCGCTGCGAGTGGGGCCGCGATGGTCTGCCACACCGCCTCTCTCGCAGCGCCTCGCTTGCGTGTGGGTCCTGTCGGGGTCCAGTCCGTCTCCACGGGAGGCCGGCCGTTCCCACCTCACCTCCTTTTCGGCGCTCTCCGCGTATTCTACTCTTCTACCCGCTCGCCGGCCCGGCTGCATCTGCCAGGACGCCGATGGCGCGCTTGTACACATAGCCATCCTGGACTGCCAAAACAGACAGATCATTATGGTTAGCCACCAGTTGGTTCGGCACAGTGACGTTGGCCAATCCGACTCGAAGGACTCGTTCAAGCTCTCTGTCCAAGGGAACCACCCTGTCAAGCACCCATTTCTCCATACCATCATCCCTTGTGGGCATCAAGACACCAACGTTCAGCTGATCTGAATAGACAATACATGTTGCGCCATCCTTCGTCTCGCCAAGATGAAAGCTGGAATCCCTTAGGAAGTGAGGAAGCTCAGTGACGCAGAATTCCATCGTGGCAGTGTTAAGTGAAACTAGATACCTCTGGTCCTCGTAAACCCAGTACAGGAACCCATTGGCTTGCATGCCACGCTCATATTTAATCCAACATTCATCATCACCTGAACTCGCCGGTACGTCCACCCATGGAAGAAGTAGCCATTCCCAAGTGTCCGAAGAAAAGACGGCAGCCCGTATCCTGCGTTCGTCATGGGCAAGAAGCACCACTCGGAATGATGCAGGGTCCTCGTCAGAGAAGAGCAACTGGGGATAGACCTGGGCGTAATGGCCACGGCTACCGTCAAACAAATCCTCAGGGCTCAGATCGAAGACATCCTCAATCCGGCGCGTCAGGGGGTTGAACACGACGAGTGATCCATCATCCCAATTCATGAGGAGGACGCATCCGCGGCAGCAGTCCACCATGTTCCAGCAGGGGCCCTCGTCTGGGAGGGGTTCAACTTCACTGACTTGACGAAGCAAAGTCAGGAAGATAAACAGTATCATGAGTCTGGACGAACAGTATTCCCTACCGTAAATCACTGTAGCAGTCACTGTTCACGGGAGCACTGTTCAGAAAGGTACTGTTTTGCACTGTAGCATGGGTACTGTAGCGATCAGTCCTGTCCATCGTCTCAGAACGGCCGGAAATACACCGAAAGTCACCGCTACAGTACTAGCTGACTTTGCTTCAGTACTTCAGAGAATCCCGTTCGGTCTGGGAGGTCCTCAAGGGAGGTGAGGAAGAAGTCGCCGCCACGGACGGCGGCAGTTAGGTCCCTGTCGCGGCGGCGGGCGGGGACGAAGGTGGGGAAGCCAGGGGTGTTAGGAGTATGCACTGGACCGGGGGCCTCGAAGAAGAGGCCGAGGAGAGGCGGCGGATGGAGGGCGCGGAAGCGGCGGCGGAACGACGGGGAGGAGGCCACCGCGCGGCGCCACGCGCGGCAGGTGAGGGCGGCGCGGACGAGCGTGGCAAGGGAGGGGAGGCGGAGGAAGATCTCCAGCAGGAGGTCCTCCCCGAGCTTGTGTATGGGTGGAGCTCGGCGGGCCTTCGACCGTCGACGCTGTCGGCGGTTTTTGGGGACGCCGGTCATGGCTGCAGGTGGGTGGTCCTCGCCGAGGGAGGGGGTGATGGCGGCGGCGGCGGCGGCTAGGTCGGAGAGCTGCCGCCGGCCATTGCTGCGGAGGATGGATGCTAAAGGGTATTCCTGCGGTTTTTTATTTTTATATTTTTTATTTTCGTTTTTTACAAAAATATATTTTCGTTCTCGAAATTTACAGGAATATACTCTGGAAAATATTTGCGCGCAGGTCCATGAGGGCCGGTCGCCCGGCAGCGGGGCGGCCGGCCCTGGCCGCCCGGCTTTCCCACCCTTATATAAGGGTTGACTGGTCCCCCACCCCTCATTTGCAACACTAAAATTCCAGAAACCAAGAAAAAAGAGGGAGGGAGGGAGGGAGGGAAGGAGAGAGGCGAAGCCCTGCCGGATTTTCGAGCCGGCGACTGCAGGTAACCAAAATTCTTCTATGCTTTACAAATAGATTATGTTGTAATTATTTTTGTTGAAACAGTAGATTAGCAATCAATTTAATTATTGTTAGATGTAGTCATAATCACTCCTAACAATAATTAAATTGATTGCTAATCTACTATTTCAACAAAAATAATTACAACATAATTTATTTGTAAAGCGTAGAAGAATTTTGGTTATCTGCAGTCGCCGGCTCGAGAATCCGGCAGGGCTTCGCCTCTCTCCCTCCCTCCTTATTTTTTCTTAATTTCTGGAATTTTAGTGATACAAATGAGAGGGTGGAGGGACCAGCCAACCCTTATAAAAGGTGGGAGAGCCGGTCGCCCTGCAGCCGGGCGGCCAGGGCCGGCCGCCCCGCTGCCGGGCCACCGGCCCCTAGGGACCTGCGCGCAAATATTTTCATAAAAGTTTTTGCACAAAAGCCCCTGCCGCCCCGAGCGGGGCGACCAGGTCCCGGCCGTCCGGCAGCGGGGCGGCCGAGTATATTCTGCAAATTTCGAAAACGAAAATATATTTTTTTGTAAAAACGAAAATAAAAAATATAAAAATTAAAAAACCGCGGCATTCCTACGGTTAGGCCTATTTAAATCGCAACACATCAGTCTATGTGTAAGACTGGGCCTGGAGCCCATTTTTCCTAGACGTGGGTTGAAGCCCATTTCCAAACTGTAGCATGAAGCAAAATGGAGAGCTCGGAGTGCAAATCAGCACATGGCCCATAAGAGTTGTCGCATAATATTAAGATTTTGTTATGGAGGAGAAAATCACTTGGCCAAAGATAATTTATCAAAAACCATCAAAAAAGATAATTTATCAAAAATATATTAGGAAGCAGCCTGAACCACTGCTTTTTAATCATAATAAATATGCTAATCACCTTTTCTTTGAATGCCACAGTGCTAGAACCATTTAGCAAAATGGAGAGCTCAGAGTGCAAATCAGCGCATGGCCTTAAGAGCTGTTGCATAATATTAAGATTTTGTTATGGAGGAGAAATTCACTTGGACTAAGATAATTTATCAAAAAGATATTAAGAAGCATGTACCGCTACGTTTTAACCATAATAAATATATTAATAACCTTTTCTTTGAGAGCTGCGGTGCTAAAACTCAGATAGCGAGCCGGCTCGGCTCAGTCTAGCTCATTAAGGGCAGTCCCAATACACTTTGTTCGTTGTGCTGTCGCTAGTGGCTGGTGCTGGTTTAGTGTGAGAGAAAAACACTGTTGGCTGGTTGTAGCGAACAGAGTGATAGTGTATTGATGATGATTTCTATCCTCATTAAATGATCTGTCACCTAAGCAAAATATTGACATGGCAACATAATTAACGAAGAAAGAGAGAAAAAAATGCTAGAAATGGTTTCATGAGGAAGAAACCAAGTCTTCTCTTCACCCAATACATCAAGGAACCATAAAATCACCATTGTGGAGAAATCACCAGTTTTTAGGGGGTCCGCGCTCGCTTGTCATTGAAGGAAGAAGATAGATTTAGGAGAGAGAAAGAGAAAATATTTATTACTCAAAGACATTCTTCACTGTGGAAGATAGTTTTTATAGATAATTTTTTGTGCTATGGAAACCGTGTCAGTTTTTTCCATTGGGGCTGCCCTAAGCTGGACGAGAAAAGTTCTGTTTGGAATGATATAAGCCTGTTGGTCACAGCTCACTAATTTTGTAATTAACTTTCCTAATTGATGTTTGGTGGTTCAAAAGCTTCTTTAGTATTTTTATTCCCCAACATTGAAGATTGCGCAGATGAGCTTGTAGCTCAGTGGTACAGTATACCCAGTAGAGGTGCACAGTAAAAATTATGGGCATTTTTGCGACCGGAAACCGGTATGCTTCATCTTCAGAAAATACGAAATACGGGGGCGGGGCATCCTCCCCTTCCGGTCGCATTTTTTTTAAGAAAGCCTCACTCTTTTCGGAGGAGAATACATAACAAGAACCACCACATTTTATATCTTCACATCCAGTGCATATGCGTACATGAACTGGTATATCGGTACACTGATCCAGCGCAGATACACACACCTAGTACAAACAAGAGCAGCAAGAAACATGTACGCAGGCCGCCGTACTGCCGACAGCCACAGCGGTCCTGATATTCCGGTCCGGTGCAAACAAAAGCAAAAGCATTTCGACGATCCAATTCCACAAAACAAGCATCCACGCGAACCAAGAACATCCAAAGGATATCCACAGGAGCGACCGGCCGACGATGGCTACGGCGCCAGCCATCATTACGCCTAACTGCCGAAGCGTACCATTTCCTGCGCGTGCCGCCACGCAGCCCGCGCCACCGACGACCGTATCCTCGCATGGGTCGCCGGCGTCCACACGAGCGCGCGGGCCGGCCTGGCGGAGCGTGTTGCTGCGCGCGCGCTCCGCCGAGCAGATGTCACAGCGAACGCCCGCGCGCGCGCGGGGATGACGCCGAGGCAGGCCGAACCAGTAGAGGCGCGCGTACGTGGAAGGGACGATGGAGGAGGAGGGGATCGGAAGGGGGACAGGGTCGCTGCCGCGTCGCCGTCGCCGGAAAGGCGCCCCGCGCAACGTCCAAATCACTCCAGCGTCTTGCTCCCGGAGCGCGCGATGGCCTGCGTACGTGGCCCGTGGCCCCCCGGATCGGCAGCAACCAGCAGGCCTTGAAGGATAAGGTTTCGCTCGGGCATGTCGTCGTGGCCAGTCGTCGCCGGGGCGCGGCCGGGTATACCGTACCGGACACCAGTGTGAGCCGGCCGGCCGCGCTCAGCTCACGTGCTTGGAGTTAGTTCTCGGCTTGTCTGGAGCAGCGCGACAAGGGTGGGGGTGCATGCAATGAGCGTTGTCTCTGATGATGATAGTTTGGCCGTTGTCAGGGGCGAAGCTAGAGCCAATATAAGGGTACACCATTAGCTCTAGGTTACTTTAAAGTATATGCGCAGATTCTAATTTGGAGGGTGCATGCATCAGTGGTGCAAATTTGATTGTAACAAGTGTTTTCAAATTTTTAGTGGGTGCATTGGCACCCATAACTTCCTACCTAGCTTCGTCCCAGGCCATTGTTAATCCAGTAATCCAGGGATCCAAGATTCTCTTTTGGAAGATTATGTATTTGCGTGGTACAAGAATTTGACAATTTATCGCAATTTTCCATTGTCCACACAAGCATATACTAGCTACCAAACTATATTAATAAATTACACAATAGCAATACATAAAAGCGAATAATTTGTAAAAGTGGTCAATACATCTTACTTTTCATTTAAATTTCACCCCATGATTCTTCACAGTATTGAAAGCATCAATTATCAAATCTATCGTAATCTTCATTGCAATCTCTCTCTCAATATAGAGTACCGAGCAATTTCTTAAAAAATTCAACTTCCATTTTATTTCATAGCCTTGTCTTATTAAGTTTCATTGCAGAAAATACGCGCTCTTTAGTTGCAGTTGAAACCGGTAAAGTAACAATAAGGCGAATCAACCTACAAATGAAAAATGAAATATTACTATTTGACGTTGTAATTTTCTGGTCAAGTAACTGTGAAGGAACCGCCAAATTAAAACTCTAAATTAAGCGTAATGACCGTCATTTGAACACATCGGGCGCATTAGCTTAATGGTTTAATTTGGCGATCCTTTCTCAACCCACGAGCCGATCGAAACAACACCGGAAGTCCCACGCGAAGGCGGACGCAGATGGTACAAGCACGACAAAATACTTGAAAATAAACAAGAGTGACATACGATATTAACAAAGAGTTTTACAAACCAAGTTCAAATACACCAATAGTTTACATAATCTACATAAACTAAATAGTTTACAAACTATACAATAGGGTAGCCAAGTTCAAATAGAAAAGAACCTACAACTACGCTAGTGTTCTGCCTCTTCTCAACCGGTCAGACCAGTTCATCCAACCGGTCAGACCGGTCTGCATGGGAACTCTACGTAGACACCGGTCAGACCGGTCCCACCGACCGGTCAGACCGGTCTGAACAGACAAAGAAGCTGCACACATCGCCCACACGCGTGCAACTCGCCAAATCCCTAATCTAGGGGTCTCGCTCCACCACTTCCCACCCTCTGCATCTCGATGGATGAACTTAACACAGCAGGGGCAGAAGTCAACATCCAGATGGCCTGAAATGATTGTGGCAACAAACCATGAGTATACTAATACTCAGATAGGCTTACCCGACCAGTGGGTATAACTTAGCCCACATATCTAGACATGCAAGTCATTTGGCTGGTGGTTTATTTTGCAGAAAAGTATCTAAAAGTGGATGCTTATTTTTAATATTTTAGCTCCAGGTTCTATATAGATTAACCTCAATCTAATATTTGCACAATTCAACTATTGCACACAAGGTGAAGCAATCATAATAATTCAAGGTGTTCAACGTTATATATATATATATATATATATATATATATATATATATATATATATATATATATATATATATATATATAATTCACCATCTAATATTTTGCTACGATGCAGCAAAGAGATCAAGGCCCTCATATCTGCAAGACACGGCGAATCGATTTGATTTAACCTTGCAAGGTAGACCTAACCAACACGGCACGCGTAGGCCCCGTCGGACCCCACGCACCAACCTTTCCTTGTGTCTGCTGCTCAGTGCTAGGGTGAATTGGGCCTTGGGCCGGCTCCTCACGATCCTCCTGTTGCAGGGCTTGCCCCTGTGGCTCCTGTGGCTCCGCAACCACCTCGTACACAATTTCCTCCGCCGCGGCTGCTACACGTATGCATATGCATATGACATGAGAGAATGAATGCATGATTTGCAAAAATTATAAGTAATCAGTAACCCAATTAATTTCTAACTATTTACATTAGCAACCCCTTATTAACCTCTCTCAGCCACTGCCACACCGGTCAGACCGGTACCCCATACCGGTCAGACCGGTCACTCCCAACCCAATCACGATACCGGTCAGACCGGTCCTGCCCAGACCTAGCTCCAAGAACTAAATCTTTGCTGCGCCACAACCGACCCACCAAAGTTGAAACCCTTCTAGGGACTAGTTCAGGGATATTTTTGGACATTTTTTACCAGAGGAAATCACCTAAGATCATCTAGAAATGGAGATCGATCCAAACCAAGCAAAAATACCTTGAGTGAGTCTTTCCCCCGTGGAGAGCTTGAATCCACTACACACTAGGGAAGGAATCGAGGAGATGAAGCTTCCCGACGCCGATTCGATCCGTTCTAGGCCTTGGAATCAAATGGAGAGGGAGGATTTGGGGATTAGGGTTTGGGAAAGAAAAATGAGAGGGAGAGAGCTCAGTAGGTGAGCTGACCACGGGAATGAGGGAGTTGGTGAGGAAGGGAGTGAGAGAGTGGTTTAAATGTTGTGGGGCCCCAAAAACGGTTAACCCAGGTTCAACCGGTCAGACCGGTTGCTCCGACCGGTCAGACCGGTCCCACCTTGGCTGACAGGAGTAGTTTTGATTTGTTGCTTTGTTGCGTAAGTTTGAATCTAATGACCATGATTAAGTTAACTACAGAGGATTAACACTTGTAGTGTTACAGTAACCAAGTATCTAATACAAAATAAGAGCATACCTGTGAATTAAATGATAATCATCTGCTTCTTTTAGTTTCTACAAGTCGACGACAAAAATCAGCTACACTTGTCAAATTTTAAAACTTTGGATTGGTAAGTACATCAAGTTCATAGTGACGTAGTGATTGGTAAGTACATCAAGTTCATAGTGACGTAGTTGACATCTCAGGTTGGCTCTCTCTTGTTTTAAAAAATCAGCAGGATAGAACTCTGAAGCTAGAGAGAACACTTTATCAATGTTGAATGAACTGAATTGATCACTTTTGGATCCAAAGATGTACACAAATTGAGAAGTGTTGTTGCTTATTCACTGAATCTATTCTACTCTTTTCTTGTTGATCTATTGCAACAGTGAAGATATCATATCTATATATAATGATGCTCAATTGTAATCTCATTGGGTGCCCGAGATCTAATGAAATCTGCATATAAGTCTTTCATATCTCGACAAACAATCCCTTGTTTAAAACAAAAAGATGTCACATCACTAATAAGCTTGTTCCAACCTTAGTCACTTAACTCCTGAATCAATCTTTTTGTGGTGGCTACATCATCCATAGCATTCACAATATCTTGTGACTTGTGCTCCAACTTTCTGCAAAGTATGTCTGTAGTTCCCATAAGTTCTTTCATAACATGCAAAATAAATACAAAATCAAATATCATCATCAATGTAATAGCACTAGTAGCCTTACTTCTAACTGAAGCCTTAGTCCCTCGGTGTTTTGTATTAGCAACATCCTTGAGCACTAAATGTAGATTTGTACAACCCTAAAAGGCTTCAAATAAAGTCATAATGAGAGCTCCACCTATTACACCTTCCTACTTTAAAGTTCCAATTTGGTTAGCTCCACTTCCAGTTTCAACCTCAGCTCAATAAGATTTTCCATTTCAGCTAGTTGGTAGGCGCGCAGGTCATCATTTCTCTTACTAGAAGACACAACAGTGTTGACAGCAAAACTAAGATCATAAAAAAATTAGAAACCTCTGGCACTTCGTTAGAGCAACTCCAATGTAGCTAAATCCATTTGGCTTGCTAAATTTGGATAAGATGGAGTAAAAACCCTCTTCCAACAGACTCTTCATTTTACTCCCCTCGGTATCACTCTTGCTATCTTCACCCCTCATCTCGCTTTTCTCCCCGAGCGCAGCGGCTCGCCATCCGCTCCCCCGCGCTCGCTGCACCCGCTCCCGCTCCCACGTTTCAAGGCCGCCACTGCCCCTTCGCGCCGCCCCGGCCCCCTCACGGCGGCACAACCCCTCCCGCGATGGTGCCCGGGGAGCTCGCAGCCGTCGGCTCCTCCATGGAACCTGCACCTCGCTCCTCTGGATGGGTGTGGTAGAGGAGCTCGCAGTGGTGGATGCTCCGCACCTGGAGCAGCTCATCCTCTGAAACACGATTGATGATTATTAGATTGGTGATTATTATTAGCATATGGTACTCAAGATTGATGGTGCACCCGAGCTGCGTGTGATTGGCCGCTTGGATCCACGACTTCACCAGGGGGTCTATGACTCGCAGCGGCGCCCGAAGAGCTTGCAGCCGCCAGCCGACGGAGGGAGCTCTCGGCCCCTCGTGCCGGCGCAGCCCCCTCCCCTTCTCCCGTTGAGGAGCAGGGGGTGTGGCGAGGGGAGGAGCTGGAGGTGCGGCGAGCAGGAGGAGCAGAGGAGGGTGGCAACGCGGTGGGGTGCTCGCGAAGAAGGGGATGGAATGGGGTAGGGGATGGATGGAGAAGCTGTTGGAATTCTCACCTTTTAGATAGCTAAATGGCTAGCTAAATGGGATTTGGCTAATGTGATTTGGAGAAGCTCTTGGAGATGGTCTTAGATGCAGCAATAATTGTTAATTGTAATTGACGAGCAAAACAATGGACATAATATGTATAAGGACAATCTGCAAGAAATTTTGCTTGTAGTCTATTCCACTCACCATGCATGTTACTAGCACCATCACACCCTTTGTCGGTGTTTTACCGGCGGGTTCTCCGAGGTATACCCCGAGGAGAGTTGTTGTAGGTAGGGACTCGCCGAGACCAGAACGTGATGGTGCAAGGAACACAAAGATTTAGACTGGTTCGGGCCGCCGGAGCGTAATACCCTACATCCTATGTGGTTGTTTGTATTGCCTTAGGTGTTGTTCGATGTGTATCGTCTGCTTTGAAGGAGTCCCTGCCCGCCCTTATATATTCTAGGGGGACATGGTTATATGGAAAGTCCTAGTCGAGTACTATTAAAGTCCTAATCTGATGATGTCGGCTAGTTTCCTTGTACATCAACTAGTCCTACTGTTATTCGAATAGTTACAATGGAGGTAGGGCATATCCATGTGCTACTCCCTACTCTAGAATATTCCACGCCTATGAGCAGTCCCGCTGCCCCGAGTCTAACACCCTTGTCCTCAAATATTTTGAACATCCAATTTATATCTAGATAACAAAGAGAATAACTATTTCTCAAGTTGCATATGTTGTATCATTAACATGAGTAATATCAAGAAAACGTTCCCGAATGAAACCTTTTTCGTTAGCAAAAAGAAAAACAAGTGACATTTGTTCTCTAGCAGATTCATCACTAGATTTATGAACAATCAAGAAAAAATTTGCATAACTAGTCTGATCATGAATTAACTTTTGAATTTTAGAAGACATTATAACAATGATTTCTTTCTAAATCAGTGGTGAGGTATACTTTGCATTATCTGGAGCATTACCTAGAACAATTTCCTTGACCTCATCATCATATTCAGCTAGAAGTTTTACCATGTCAAGAAAATTACCTGGGTTCTTTGAATCCTTAGATTCATCATGTCCATGGAAAGCACAAGCTTGGAATGCTAACCACCGGACTGTGTCAATTGTTATTCTTAGTCGAAGCCTATTCCGCTTGACATCTTCAGTTGATCGCTTCACCACCACCTTTTTAAGTTGTCCACTTGGTTGATTTTTCAAATTATAATAGCATGTAGCATTGTAACTATGAGCAGAGTTACTATCTTTTTCCATGTGAGATATGAACGCACAATCCTTTCCTTTTACTTTTTTAATGAATTGAAACCCTTCACTGTAAACACATTTGATCCTGCCTTTCCTGATGGTTTCTTAGAAAATAAATAGCAAGAAAAGCAAAATGCCGCTTCTATTGGAGGAGAGTATTCTAACCAAGGCAACTCTTTGAACAATGTGATTGAAAGCAATGTCGATGAGACTTGGGACCAGAATGTGGGTACTTACCCATCATAAATTAGAATGGGCCATGCGTATTTTCTGTGATATTGATCTTGTTCGTCAAGAGGATATCCCAAATTTGACAACTAGACTAGTATGTGAATGTACTCAAAGTGATAAGTAATTATGCGAACATACACACGGTGGTATACTGATGATGAGAGTAGCTACACACGAGTGTAGAAAAAACTCGTCATATATAGAGGCTTTGTCGTATCTCAAAGAGGCTATAAAGAGGGTTGCGGGAGCACCTTCATGGTTGTCATCTCCAGCGACGTGGTGTTCAAGCCACATTTCGACTGTGTTCTACACGTATTAGGAATTTGAGATGTTTGCTCGGGTTGTTTACTTTGCCGTACCTCGGATTAACTGATTATTTGTTCAGATTATATTTGACCTCCTTTCTACATCCTTGAGAAAATTGCGATAGGTAGGTGTTATCGCCATAAATTAATAGGGTTAATTTATGGGCCGAAAGCAAGATGAGCTTAAAGCAGAAGATTAAGAAGGCTTGTAAATCGGCTCCTGCGTGAGTATTTGGGCCACATGGGCCATGTATCTTTAGATTTAATTCAAGATTAGAGATAGAGTCCGATCGGGACAAGATTAGTTTAGATTGTTTCCCAAGTCTCCGGACTATAAATATGTACCCTATGTTATTCATGAAAAGAACGTCATCACGTCTCGCAAACAACAATCTCGGCACATCGCCACCCCTAACCTTAGGGTTTCAACCAAGTAAGCGCCATGCTGCCCTGATCGCTTCTTGCGATCAGGGCAGCGTTGTTCTTACTTTTACCTTGGTATTACTTGTACTGAAGCGTTTTTGATGGCGAGTAATGCTAGTTATCTTGATGTTCGTAGCATGGCTTTTAGTAGATCTGTCGTGCTTTGTTTCTTATCATCTACGAACATCATGTTGTCTTTACGCAGTCACGTTTCAATCTTATGCTAGTTCTTGTTGCATAGAATTAGTTGCACAGAGACAACACCCTGCTTCTTTTATGTCTAGTAGATCTAATCTATTACGGTTTGCTCTTATCTCTAAGAGTTGGCGTAATATCTGCTAGGTTAGGCCTTGCAAACGGGTTGGATGATCCGGTGGTGTACTAGATGCTTTATCTTAGCCTTAATAGGGATTGTTCCGGGAATCGGCTCTTGCTAGTTCTTAGGCCTCTGTTTTGGGTTATGATTTAGTTATCTGTTATGTTCATTAGGCCTAGTCACGTGTAGGATGTTCCGATCTAACAGTGAAGCTTTTACCGTCGTGGATTAGATTAGTTAGATTTAATTGAAGCAGCTTTATATTTATTTGCTTTATTTATCAATATCCGGATGCAAACAGATCCAATCTGACACCGGGACTCGATTGGCTCTTTAAAGACGATGCAAGAGTCGTCCCGGGGAGCCGACCACGGCTCGGACTTATGTTTCCACGTGTTTGTGTTTGCAGGCAGATCGTTACAAACACATTTGCACCTTTCTGATCGGGTATAGGTCAGGTGGCACGCCCGACTTTCTACGGAATCTCCGGGCGCGTGACGGAATTGCGGGCCGTCGACGAGGGAGCAGTGCCTGCCAGCGCCCCGGCGACCTCCCAGCTCTTCGTGTTGCCTGTCGCTGCTCGCCGGTGGGTTTCGACTGACAACACATTCTGGCATGCCCGGTGGGACCCTCATCAACAACAACGCCCACCACAGAGATGACAGGAGCTCAGGACCAAGCATCGGTTCTACCGGTCACCAAACCTGTCACGTATGAAGAGCTGACTACAGAGCACAAGCAAAAATACGATGAGGTCAAAGCTCAGTTCGAAGCCGATCTCATCGGCTCTTTTGAGAGGACCCGCAACCATGGCATCAGGTGGAAGGGGTTCTCACCAGAGGGCGTTCTCGACAATGTTGATCTGTCCGTGCCTTCAGAGGAGCGTACCAGGGCCCTACGTCAGGAGATGAACTACATGGTGGCTCATGCGCTTCATCGGCACTTAGAGAGCCTGGTGAACGAGCTCGAGCGCATGGCATATCACGTCGTCCAGGAGGTGATCAAGAACCAGTACTCCCCGTCAGGACCAGTCTTGGGGAGTCACAGGGGGAAGCTGCACTACAAACCAGGCCACCAGTGTCCTACTCGCTCGCGGTAGTAGCACAGCAGAGTTCGCCGATCTACGTCGTCCACAAGATCGGTGGTGACCCCGGAGAAGGCCAGTTCCTCACTGAGCCACCCAAGGAGATCACGCACGGCTACACGTGCGCCTACATCCCTGACAGCGTCAATCCAACACGCTCGGTGCAGTTGGTAAACCCAGGAGCTTCTGGAGCTGACGCGGAGAAACAAGCGTGGCTGGCAAAGTACGCTAATGGGCCGAGTGCTGAGCCATCGGCCCCAGGAGTTCTTAGTGTGGAGCAGGTCAGTGCAATACTAAGAGACCAGTTCGGCATCCTGCCTAAGAGAAAAACGATCGGTTATTCCAAGCCGTATCCAAGTGACTATGACTTGATCCCATTGCCACCCAAGTATCGGCTCCCTGAGTTCACCAAGTTCAACGGGTCAGAAGGAGCCAGCTCCATTGAGCATGTGAGCCGATACTTAACGCAGCTTGGGATGGTTTCAGTATCGGATCCGCTGAGGGTCTGTTTCTTCGGCCAATATCTTACAGGCCCAGCTTTTGGATGGTACGCGTCGTTGGCTCCGGATTCGATTCGAACTTGGAGGCAGCTGGAAGATCAGTTCCATACCCAGTATCACTCAGAGGCTGCTGAAGCCGGGATCGTCGACCTCGCCCAAGTCAGGCAGAAGCGAGGAGAGACTGTGTCAGAATACATACAGCGCTTCAGAGAGGTCAAGAACTGATACTACTCATCGCACATTACAGAGAAGGAGGCAGTCGATTTGGCTGTTCTGGGACTCGCTAAGCCGATCAAGGATACGGCTTTTCAGTTGGAATTCACCTCCCTGGCACACATGGTGTAGAAGCTTACGACATATGAACTTTACCATCCTGAGTTGTACCAGGACAAGTTCAAGCACCATGTAAACATGGCCCAGGCGGATGAATCTGATGACTCAGGCGAGGAGCAAGAAGTGGCCGTGGCAGAGTGGACTCGGGGGGGCAAACCCTGTCCCGTGCAAGTGGGTCAAACAACAGGGGCTTGTGAAGGGCTTCGACTTCGACGTGACCAAAGCAGAGCAGATATTTGATCTGCTCCTCAAGGAGAAGCAGTTAAAGCTCCCAGAGAATCACAAGCTACCGACGGCACAAGAGCTGCAGGAAAGACTGTACTGCAAATAGCACCACTCGTTCACTCATGCCACGGGTGAATGCAAGGAGCTGCGTCGTCAGATTCAATCGGCTATCGAGCAAGGCCGATTAATCCTGGCCCAACACACGATAAAGGTTGACACGAAGCCCTTCCCGCAAGTCAACGTGGTAGAGTTGTCAAACTTCACTCCTACGGGCCAGAATTTTTCATTCCAGATCAACATGGCGGGGACTGTACGCCGTCGTGTTGAGCAAAGGAGAGAGGCCGTTTCTAGCAAACGGCCCCATGATCAGAATGAGCCAGGGCGACAGCATATTACTGAAGAGCAAGTGCGTCACATCCGTAATCAGTTTCCTGCTTCCAATCGGCTTCTGGAAAAGTACCAGTACCAGTACAAGTTGCGCCGCCGATACGAATCGGAGGAAGATGAGTACGAGCACCGCACAGGAAGGACACTGGGGAGACGCCAGGCTATACGCGACCACTGGCATTGCCCGTTCTTCAGGTACTGTTGGAATTCCGGCATGAGCCGATTGCCTACTATAGATGATTGCTGGGAGTGCAGGCCTCGAGGACGCCAGCAGGACGAGACATCGGTGTTCCAGCGCTTAGGGCCCAGAACACGTCATGATGACCGTGTGAGGCGGCCATCCGGGGGTGATTCCGAGCCAGAAGAAGAAGACAAGTGTCATCGCCCACGGTGGTGTCCTGACGGGCTTAATCGCTTGCAGAAGCGCAGAGTGCAGCGCTTGCGCAATCTCGAAGAAGCAGAAGCAAAGTACCTCGACGTGCTGAGGAAGGCATGTCCGGATCTCACGGATCAAGTCAGGCGACCGCGAAGGGTGGAAAGGCGCCCTCCAAGAAAAGAGTGGCGCCCCAAGCAGACAAAAGCCGATGAGAAGCCATCGGCTGATGTGAACATGGTGTTCGTGCTCCCATCAGAGTTTCGGGCACCCCAACCAGAGAATTTGCCTGTTGCACAGTTGGATCTTGGTCCCCAGCCGATCATCTTCGAGAAGCCAAAGGAAAAAAGCTACAAACATTTGAAGGGGCTGTATCTCAAGGGCTTCGTCAACGGCAAACCCGTTAACAGAATGCTGGTTGACACCGATGCTGCAGTCAACCTGATGCCATATTCAGTGCTGCGCCGGTTGGGGCGTTCTTCTGCCGACCTAATCAAGACCAATGTGATGCTCAATGACTTCAACGGACAACCATCAGAGGCAATGGGGGTTCTTAATGTGGAGTTGACAGTGGGCCGCAAGACGATTCCGACTTCGTTCTTCATCGTCAACAGCAAGAGTACTTACACGGTATTGCTTGGGAGGGATTGGATTCATGCCAACTGTTGTATCCCTTACACAATGCACCAGTATCTCGTCCAATAGGATGGCGATGAAGTGGAGGTGGTCCGTGCAGATGACTCCAGCGAGGTCTCGCTCGCAGACATGAATGCCTGGGATGCGGAAGGACAAGAGCCGATCTCAGGGATCGCCTTGGAAGATTGTGATCGGATCGAAGCGACAAAAAACGGACTGAGGCTGGTCTTATCCACTGGCCTCACAGAGTAGACGCATCCTGGCATGCTATGGGGTGTAATAGAGATAGAGAGGCCGGTCCCAGCGACCGGCCCCAAAAAATAGAAAAATCCTGTTTGGGGTCGGAATTCTTACATCATGTACATACGATGGCCTGCTCTGGCAGTTGGCCACTCATCGACTATTTGGTTACGAATGATAATGGAAGTGTAGAAGCGGCCAGCCCGTGCGGTTGGCCAAATAATTTTTCTTGTCATCTCCCTGTGTTTGCTGCCGACCTTGTCGATAACGAAGACTCGCCTGCGTTCGCAGCTGGCTTTTCAGACGACGGCAAGCTAGGATACGGGTTCACGTCAGCTGACGATTTGGAAGAGGTTGACATCGGTCCTGGGGATAAGCCACGGCCGACATTTATCAGCAAGAAGTTGGATCCGGTCTTACGTGAGGAGATGATTGCACTGCTGAAAGAGTACCGGGATTGTTTTGCATGGGACTACACTGAGATGCCCGGTCTAGATAGAAGCATCATCGAGCATCGGCTCTAGCTCAAGAAAGGGTTTCGGCCGTTTCAGCAACGAGCACGTCAGATGAAGGCCGAAGTCCTAGAGGAAGTCAAGAAAGAGGTGGAGAAGATGTTGGATGCTGGGTTCATCAGGCCGTGCCGGTATGCAGAATGGATCTCTAGCGTGGTACTGGTGCAAAAGAAGGATGGCCGATGGCGTGTCTGCGTCGATTTTAGAGATCTCAACAGAGCGACGCCAAAGGACAAATACCCGATGCCTGTTGCAGAGACATTGATCAACGCAGCGCTGGCCACAAAATGATGAGCTTTATGGATGGTAATGCCGGGTACAACCAGATCTTCATGGCCCCAAAAGACGTGAACAAGACCGCGTTTAGAGTACCAGGCGCAGTCGGCTTGTTCGAATATTTGGTTATGACCTTTGGACTGAAGAATGCCGGTGCAACGTACCAACGTGCTATGAATTACATTTTTCATGATCTCATCGGCAAATTGGTAGAAATTTATATTGATGATGTCGTGGTCAAATCCAAATCAGCTGGGGAGCACCTAGAAGATCTGCGTCAAGTTTGGAGTGGACTCGAAGGTTTGGGCTCAAGATGAACCCAAAGAAGTGCGCTTTTGGCGTATCGGCCGGTCAATTTCTGGGATTCCTGGTGCATGAATGGGGAATCGAGATCGGCCTGAAGAGTCAAGAAGCTGTGAAGACGATGAAGCCACCTACTACGAAGAAAGAGTTGCAGAAGCTCATCGGTAAAATTAATTTTGTCAGACGATTTATTTCTAATCTGTCTGGGCGCATCGAACCGTTCATGGGTTTGGTGAAGATCAAATCCGATGATGAGTTTCCCTGGGGGGCAGAACAGCAGCAAGCTTTCGATGAAATCAAAGAATATTTGTCAAAGCCTCCAGTGTTGGTTCCTCCTCAGCACGATAGGTCGTTCTATGTGTACCTGTCCGTGGGTGACACTTCCATTGCTTCAGTATTGGTTCAGAAGCAAAACGGCCAGGAGAGGGTGGTTTTCTACCTCAGCAGGCGCATGTTAGACGCCGAGACCAGGTATCCTGAAATCGAGAAGCTTTGCCTTTGCTTATTCTTTACATGTACAAAGCTTCGTCATATTTTGCTCTCGGCGGAAACAATTGTCATATGCAAATCGGATGTCATAAAGCACATGCTGTCGGCTCCTGTCCTGAAAGGCCGGCTTAGAAAATGGATGTTTGCATTGTCAGAGTTCGATATTCGGTATTAGCCTGCAAAAGCAGTCAAAGGACAGGCACTGGCGGATCTTGTTGCAGACAGGATCAGCACTGATGTTGTTGCACTATTCATTCGTGCTTGGGCCATGTTTTTTGACGGATCGGCTTGTGATGATGGGTGCGGTGTGGGAATTCTGTTGGTGTCACCTCGAGGGGCGACTTACTCCTTTTCCATCAGGATGACTGCCCCATGCACCAATAATTTGGTGGAATATGAAGCCGTTCGCAAAGGGATGGAACTGCTCCTCGAAGCTGGTGCAGAAGCAGTGGAAATTTTTGGAGATTCAAAGCTGGTGATTTCTCAGCTCACGGAAGAATATAGATGTGAGAGAGAGGCTCTTTTTCCGATATGGATGCAGTGCCGAGAGTTGATGTCACAATTCAGGTACATTAATTTCCACTGGATACGTAGGACTCTGAACAATGAAGCCAATGATTTGGCACAGATGGCTTCTGGGTACAAGGAAACGGCCGATGGAGTCGATGTGGAGGTTCAGTTTCTAGAACCCGGAGACTGGAGAGCCGATATCTTCAATTACTTGAAGGATTCAACTCAGGGGGCACCCAGGAGGATAAGACTCAAGGCTATGAAGTATGTTCTGATAGGGGATGACATGTTCTACAGGACCTTGGAATGACTATTGCTCAAATGTCTGGGACCTTCAGATTCGAATCGGCTCTTGCATGAGGTTCATGAAGGAGCCTGCGGTACTCATCAATCAGCTCATAAGATGAAATGGCTGATTAGGCGATCGGGTTATTACTAGCCCACCATGCTTGAAGATTGCTTCAAATATTACAAAGGATGTCAGGCATGTCAGAGATTTGGCAAAATTCAGATAGTGCCAGCATCAGTAATGAATCCTATCATCAAGCCGTGACCATTCAGGGGTTGGGCCATGGACATGATTGGTCAAATCAACCGTCGTCTAGCAAGGGTCACCAATGGGTCTTAGCTGCTACAGATTATTTCACAAAATGGGTAGAGGCAGTGCCCATGAGGTCAGTAGCGTCAAAAGATGTGATCATCTTTGTCAAAGAGCACATCATTCACAGATTTGGGATCCCTCAGACCATTACGACCGATGGAGGATCGGTCTTTATATCAGAGGAATTCAGAAAGTAGGCCGATGACATGGGGATTAAGCTGATCAGATCGTCTCCATATTATGCCCAGGCTAATGGACAAGCTGAAGCATCCAACCAGAGCCTCATCAAACTCATAAAGAGAAAGATCGATGAATATCCTAGGCGCTGGCATGAAGTTTTATCAGAGGCTTTGTGGGCATATCGTATTTCATGTCACGGGTCCACCAAGACATCGCCGTACCATTTAGTCTACGGCCAAGATGATGTGCTGCCATGGGAGATTACGGCTGGATCAAGGCGTGTCGAGTTTCAGAATGATATATCAGCTGAACAGTATGCAGCCTTGATGAATGACAATGTGGAGGACCTGACAGAGCTAAGACTTTGGTCATTGGAGAAGATTAAGGAAAACAAGGCTAAAGTTGCTCGTGCGTACAACAAGAAGGTCAAGCCAAAGAATTTCCAGGTTGGAGACTTGGTTTGGGAGGCAGTATTGCCATTAGGAACTAAAGATAAAAAGTTTGGTAAATGGTCTCCAACTTGGCACGGGCCGTACAAGGTTGATCAGGTTTTGCCTGGGAATGCATACATGCTCGAGGAATTGGATGGCGTCAAGTTTCCTGTTGCTGTCAATGGTCAACACCTCAAGAAGTATTTCCTGAGCATGTGGGAAAGCAAGTAACAAGAGCCGATGAGATCCATCTGGCTCTACCTAGAAAGGCCAACACGTTGAGTTGGCCAGTAAAAAAAAGGGGCCAACAAGTTGAGTTGGCCAGTAAAAAAAGAGAGAGAAGGGGCCAACACATTGAGTTGGCTAGTAAAAATACATATGAGAAGCAAGACAGCCGATGTGTGACCATAGACTTAAGGTGTTTTTAAATGAGTACAAGTTTCAGGTTTTAACAGGCGACATCAAATGTTTTCTGAATAGTTCTACTAGTTCAGGAATTCTTCTATCGCTTGGATGGCTTTTGCACGTACAGCATCTGCTCGTGCTATGATTGCTTCGTCGTTCTTGTCGCTGCTTGATATTATCTGCCGACTCAAGGTGCTTATCTCTGCAAACTCCGCCTGTATTTGTTCAGTCATTTCTTGGGCTTCCTGCTTGGAGTTTGCGATCGAAGCTTTCTCCTCTTGGATTAGTCTTTGGGTAGTGCGGACCTTTTCTTCAAGTTCCATCAGCTCCTTTTCCAAGAGGTTGAGTCGTCTTGTGTTCTCGGAGATATCAGCTTTAGCATCCAGAGTTGCTTTCTTTTGGTTGAGGGCTTGGCACTTTTGAGCTATGTCAGCTTTCTGAGAGACTTGAGTACGACGTGCTTCTATTCTTTATTGAGCTGCCTTCACCTCTGCCCGGAAGAAAAGGAGATGGCCGGCTGGCCAAAGTTTGACTTGAAGTGATTCTGGAAGCTGGGTTTCTATCTGTTCAAGAATTTCTTTTATCCTACTGGAATCATCAACTAGAGCAGTGATCGGAGCAAATAGTAAATCATTGATGAGCTGAAGCTGATGTGCCAAGATAGCCGATTGCTGCAAGGATGGTGCTTTTGCTCCAGGGGCAGTCAGACCCATTGATGCCGGGTCAAAGGAAAGCAAACCTGAAATATCAAAGCCCTATGGACATATCTGGAGTTAGAGCAAGATGCATTTATGAAGCTATCGGCTGGTTCAGAAACGGTTCTCATAAAAGTTATCTGTTCTGAACAAGGAGTGATGATCGGTTCAGGTGTAGCCGATCCGGTTGGATTGGAGGAGACAACAGGGGCTTCGACTGTGTTAGCCTGTTCGTCATGCACATCCGTCAGAGCATTTGAAGTGTCAGTTTCAGGGATGTCTTCAGTTGCGTCCTGGAAATAAAACTACAGTCAACCAGAGTACATGTGTATGCAATAAAGGAGAAGTTTTAGAAAGATGAGTTACCTGGTTGGTGTTGGACTCTGATGGACTCGGGGAAGCTAGTGCTGATTTCTTGATCACTCGCCTCGTGATCATCTTCCTTTTCTTGGTCAAGACTCGGGGGGCAACGCTTGTAGAAGTTTGTCTTCATTTGGAAGCCGACTGAAGTAAGTCTGGCTGAATGGTCATTATCACTTTCTTCATTGTTGGTGATCCCTTGCAGAAGAGTACATCAGGGGCGGTTGGAAGAAAGTGGAATGGCTCCCCGTTGCTGGTCGTAGGTTCTGGACCATCCTGTTGCTGCTAACAGGTTGAGCAGGATTAGCCAAGAGAGAGGGATAGAGGACTTGGAAGGAATAAAGTGCATATATTCAGTACCTCTTCCTCGGGCATTATATATTCAGGATCAATTTGCTGCAGTCGGGGACCTAGAGCTTTCCTGAATACATGAGTTTTCCATATTTCCCACCATGTGCTGAAGTCGATTGATGAGGAGGTGAAGGACAGATCGGCTGGTATTGGAATGTGGAGGTCATCGAACATGCTGTAGCATCTTGAACTGGTGAGACTGTCAGGCAGATCGGCTCTACTCTCCACCAAGTGGTGAATATGGAAGTGGGGAGGGACTTGTACTAAGCCGAATTGCCGAGCTGCTATGACTGGCTGGTAGGTTTCATAACCTGGCTTGATAATTCTATTAGAGGTACTCATGCCAACAGGAAGGAAACCAGGTCGAATTATCAGGGAATATAGATGCCGAGTGCTGTCGTCATCGGCAAAGCTATCTAGTCTGAAGGCAGTTGGGTTCTCAAAGGATTCAGATTCAGTAAATGGGAAATAGAGGGGATTCTCTAAGCCTTTGTAGAAGACTCTGAACCAGTTTGCTGCATCTGTTGAATTCAGTTTACTGCCAGGAAGACTGAATAAAGCTTGGCCACAGCTAGTACATCTAATTGGTTTGCCACTCTCATCAGGAAAAGAGTTCTTGGTCAGGCCTTGGAAGTTCGGAATCTGGTGTTGAAAGTACAGTTGTGCCCACAACTGAATAAACCACCAAGTGCCTCCAGTTCTCAGTTTCTTTTGGTTAAGCAGGTTAGATGTCATCAAATGGAGATATCTGTATGTTTCTCCAAGGAAAAGTTTGCCTAGGCCGGTGTGATTGCCATGGGCCAGGTGATAGGCCAAGGGAAGATAGTTCTTAGTTGGAGCTAAAGAATGACCACAGAAGATGAAGTGCTCTAGCCAAAGATTTAAGAAGGCTGTGTGTTCCTTATCAGTAACTGGACCTTTTGTTTTTATGTGCTGATTCATGTAAGTGCCCCAGTTTGTGCAGTTAATCTTGGAAGAAAGTTTGAAGGGGACTTTTGCCATTTTGTGAGCAGCTGGATTAGGAGATCTAATGTCTAGGCCAGTGATCATGGTGACATCTAGCAGAGTGGGAGTCATGGGTCCATGACCAAAGAAGAAGCAGTTCAGAGCATCAGACCAAAAATAGCCAATGGTTTTCAGAAGATTTTCATCTTTGTCAAGGGGTGATAGTGATAAGCTAAGTGCATCGGCTATGTTCAAATCCTGCCACAAGGACATATAAGTTTTTGCTACTCTGCTATACCATGTAATCCAGCTCTCAGGGGGATTAGGCCAGGCTCTTAAGCAGTCGGCCCAGAGGTTCAGATCGATGTTTTGACTCACAAAATGGATCCTATTTGCTTCACAAGAGATCAAATCTATGGGGTTTTCATGGGTTCGTGGGCCAAGACAGAAAGATTTTGGGTTGGAAGGATGCGGCAGAAGAATGTCTGACACCTGAAGTTCAGAAATTTAGAAGTATGCATATGGTGTTAGGTTTCAGAGTTTAATGTTTCAGAGGCTTGATGAGCTGAAGAAAAACTAAAGGATTAGGCCGAATATTACCTTCAGGCCGCAGATTGCCGCATCATCGATTGCAGAGTTTGTTATCTGAGCTGCAGAGTCTGCCATGGTTCAGATCTGTTGACTTGGGATTGGTTGCTGTAGGGTCTGATTCGAATTCCGGATGCTTGGAGAGTTCTTGCTTGAATTTGTAGAGCTGGGTTTTCGAATTTCGTTCGGATTTGAGAGCTTGTTTCGAGTTCGGTTCAAGGTGGAAGTTATACTCTATTCTTATGCGGGTTGCTTCTAGTTTGAATTTCGTCGGCTCTTGGATATTTATAGAAGCCTGATGCGTTGCCATCGGCTTTTTGGAAAGTAAATCGGACACATGGAATTAAAGGGAAATCGATTTCATTAAAAGAAAGGTTCCTTACAAGGAAAAGCCGATTGTTACAAAGGAATTAATCCTTCGGCTTTGTGATCCTACCCCTACGATGCTACATACATCTACCAGTCGTAGGTATCTGAGTGCCTACGGCGCTTGGGGCTTCGCACCGGTGTGTCTCCGCCGTCGTCATCATCGTCGTCGCTGCCGCTGTTGCCGTCGTCATCGCTGCCGCTGTTGCCGTCGTCATCGGCACCGCTGCTACTTCGTCCGCCGCTGCTGCTTCCTTCTTCGCTTCCCTCTGTGGGAGCTTGGAGGAATTGGTGGGGGTTTCCTCCTGCCACCATGTCGTCGCTGGAGGAGGAGTCGATCTCTTCGGAGGAGTCGGCTCCCTCCCAAGAAAAGCCGTCGTCTTCGTTGCTCTTCAGTTTCTATTGGAATAGGAACTGGAGGTCTTCCTCTCCTTCAGTTTCGGGCTCGTCCTCCTCGGAGACGACCCCGAAGTTGAACTCCTCTACATCCCAGTGCAGAGGAGCCAGCGCTTCATACGCTGCTATTGGGTCCCACTCCGGTGTCGGCTCCCGACTCTCTGGGATAGAGTTGATGGAGGAGGCGGAGAGGGAAAAAGAGGAAGAAATAGGAGAAGAGGAAGAGGAGGAATCTCCGAAGGAGTTGGAGCCAGAGGAAGAGGAGATCGCCATGGCTACTGGTGCTGGAGGACTGGGGTTTTCTGCGCTACTTGGCTTTGGGAGGAAGAAGGAGTTTGCTGTGAAGAAGAGCCGATTCGGGGTGAGATTAAATAGTGAAAAGATGGAAGATGGATCGGCAGTTTCACATTCTACGAGGAGCCAGTTGCAGAGACGTTGCGTCTTCCTTGGTGGTTGCAGTGTGTTTTAATGAGCATTAACGGGAAGATGAAGCGACGGAGTGGTTTTGGAACTATCATTGCCAAAACCAGGGGGCATGTGTTATCGCCATGGGCCGAAAGCAAGATGGGCTTAAAGCAGAAGATTAAGAAGGCTTGTAAATCAGCTCCTGCGTGAGCATTTGGGCCACATGGGCCATGTATCTTTAGATTTAATTCAAGATTAGAGATAGAGTCCGATCGAGACAAGATTAGTTTAGATTGTTTCCCAAGTCTCCGGACTATAAATATGTACCCTATGTTATTTATGAAAAGAACGTCATCACGTCTCGCAAACAACAATCTCGGCGCATCGCCACCCCTAACCTTAGGGTTTCATCCAAGTAAGCGCCATGCTGCCCTGATCGCTTCTTGTGATCAGGGCAGCGTTGTTCTTGTTTTTACCTTGGTATTACTCATACTGAAGTGTTTTTTATGGCGAGTAATGCTAGTTATCTTGATGTTCGTAGCATGGCTTTTAGTAGATCTGTCGTGTTTTGTTTCTTATCATCTACGAACATCATGTTGTCTTTACGCAGTCACGTTTCAATCTTATGCTAGTTCTTGTTGCATAGAATTAGTTGCACAGAGACAACACCCTGCTTCTTTTATGTCTAGTAGATCTAATCTGTTACGGTTTGCTCTTATCTCTAAGAGTTGGTGTAATATCTGCTAGGTTAGGCCTTGCAAACGGGTTGGATGATCCGGTGGTGTACTATATGCTTTATCTTAGCCTTAATAGGGATTGTTCCGGGAATCGGCTCTTGCTAGTTCTTAGCCCTCTGTTTTGGGTTATGGTTTAGTTATCTGTTATGTTCATTAGGCCCAGTCACGTGTAGGATGTTCCGATCTAACAATGAAGCTTTTACCGTCGTGGATTAGATTAGTTAGATTTAATTGAAGCAGCTTTACAGTTATTTGCTTTATTTATCAATATCCGGATGCAAACAGATCCAATCTGACACCGGGACTCGATCGGCTCTTTAAAGCCGATGCAAGAGTCATCCCGGGGAGCCGACCATGGCTCGGACTTATGTTTCCACGTGTTTGTGCATGCAGGCAGATCGTTACAAACACATTCGCACCTTCCTGATCGGGTATAGATCTGGTGGCACGCCCGACTTTCTACGGAATCTCCGAGCGCGTGACGGAATTGTGGGCCGTCGACGAGGGAGCAGTGCCTGCCAGCGCCCCGGCGACCTCCCGGCTCTTCGTGTTGCATGTCGCTGCTCGCCGGTGGGTTTCGACCGACAACAGTAGGACAATTGCTTCATCCAGACCTCTTAACAATTTGAATTGGAGACCCAATAAGAAAATCAACATTACCAAGTAATAAGGATAGAAAGCATCGATGCTTTTGAGGGAAGAAGGCGAAGTATACTCTCAGTTTGTGCAATGGAGGCAGCTGGTAGAATATGGTTGACAATAGAAGTAAAACTTTCTCCTGGTCCTCCAATGTTAAATCTCTGTAGACATGGTGTTATTGGACGCTAGCATGGTCTTGTGGATAACGTTGCAATCAAGTGGCAACTTCCTCGTTGCTAAGGTGAATATGTTTAAGAAACTGGGCTTTTGAATATCTAGTTTTTATCTCATTATTATATTATTTTTTGTAGCATATCATATGTGCAACTTTCAGTGGTTATAAATAGCTCTTCATAAAAAAGATAACGCCAATTTTCTTTCCTTACTTTTGTTATGACATAATAAAGTCAACCCAAAGTGAAACCATATGATTCACAAATAAGTTCATGCGTACTATTTGTGATCATTTCCTTGCTCTATTTTTTTGTACTTATTAGTTCTGGTGAACTTGCCATGAGGTCCTGCAATGATAGTATTCAATCTATGTATCTTCCTTTGGCGGAAAAGTGGGGTGGTTAATGGTATTGACTATGGATCCAGTGGTGAAGTTAAGAAAATAGATGTTTCACGGATACGAGAGAGGCCTGACAAAGATAGCGTAGTTGTTGTCAGCAACATGAGATTCTTGAGTTCAAGAGAAGTGTTAAATTGCAAGTATGTTATTTTCTTACTTTTTAATTTTTTATGTTTTCTTACCATCAATGTGTGCATAATTTGATAAGAAAGATATGTAAAAATGTCATATCTTAATTACAACAATTACTATAACACCTCCTCATATGTATGTGTTGGAGCTTGCATACTAAAAAAATCTTTGTTTGGAAATATTCAACACCTACGAGGTTGCTACTACATGAGCTCTAGTAATAGAGGTAGATAAACTTGTGTACATTGTAGATGGTCAAATATTTGATGAGCATGGACGAGTCATTCATTTCATATCTATTGAGGATGCTGATTTGTTGATTAGAAAGTGTGCTAAGCAAAGTGATATTGCTGCAAATTATGTGGATTAGGAGGGTATCAATTCTGTACACAAGGGGGGTCTATAAACCATAATGGAGGATGCTAGAGCTCATGTAAATGAGTATGCTGCTTCTTTTCAAAATGGTTTGCGCTTTAAAAATGGAAATGGTATTTATTCTGGTGAGCAAGGGTTTGCTACTGGTGGTGAAGAGTGGTTAAGCAGATCAAATGACTATCTTTCTGAGTTGGCTGCAGCAGCATATGTGTGCCATGTAAGTGTTTTGCCTTACACTTCACATTCTTTATTCAATTAAATTTATGGTTCTAGCTGAAGATTAATAGTTTTCTAGAAATAGAATCAGTTAAATCTGGTTTTCAATTGATCTGCTGAAGTTTAAAAGGAATGAAGCTAAAGATAATATTCCTCAAAGACATTCAGAAAATTCTCAATCATCTTATGATCCCATAAAGTTGTGATTTTACTCCATGTGTGGTTGTGTAATCAATATAATAACTCTATGTTTACATGTCCTTTGCGTGAAATATATATTTCTCAGTTTGGATTATGGATCATGTGTTGTTTGGTGTATGTCTAAAATTTACCCGTAGCGTTAGCACTTGCACCCTTACTAGTTTGTAATAATTGACTAATCTTAATGTCCCACTATATAACTACTTGGTAGTTATAATGGGTACATACCATACAACATATCCAATTTTAGGCTTTGTAGTTATTTTTGTGGGTAGCTGCATTATTGCAAGAGAAGCAGGGGCGGATCCAATCCAGCCCCCCTACCCCCATGCATCACATGGAGCCCCCCCAAAGCCCCCCCCCCCCCCACATTTTTTGGCTACGGATGAGGTAGAGGAAGAAGAAGAAAAAGAGAGCAAGGATGGAGAAGAAAGAGAAATAAGCCCCCCCCCCCCCTCAATTATTGGGTCTGCCACTGAAGAGAAGGGCTTCATAAGCATCCATTATATAGGGCATGCACGGAAGGATGGAGTAGGGAGGTAATGTGAATAAAACAAGTAGGGTTAGGATCTAAAATAAGAACAAGTTGGTCTACTTATAGTTGGATCAAAATACTTATTGGTTTTAAAATTTAAATGAGACACATAAAAAATCTTAGAAGGATATACGAATCTAAAAGAGAAATAGAACATCCATTGTCCATTAACCGACACGTAGCCAAGAGATATTCTAATAGTAGCCACTAGCTAGTTCCCCATATAAGTTGGTGATAAAAGTTTTTAGCCTCCTGCAGATTTTTATCATTTTCCATTACATGGCTTCTGTTGGGTGGGGGTGTTGATTATCCATGGTGCTAGCAAGGACACGACGCTCCTTGCTGCCTGCCAAGTGGCATGTATCAAACACCCAAACGCAAGTGAAAAAAAAAATTATGCCAGGGACGAAGATCTTTAATACCGCAAAAAAAAAGGACGAAGATCTTTAAGGGAGATATTCCGATCCTATCATCCCATCTCAGATTCTCAGTTGTGCTGTAAACAAATAAACGCAGCATCCATGCCACAAGGAGTCGAGGATACGGCAGCCAGCCGATTTGGCAGCTGGGCATGAAAGCACTATGGAGCAGTGGACCGGAGCTAGCTTGGTTGGCGTGGTGCTCTGTCCACTGGGGAGTTGGGACCCCAGGTGGCCAGGTGCTACATGGGCATGAAACGACTGGTGCAGGGCTCCCCAAATTGGCCACATACACACTTGATGCAACCTGATTGGCAGTTTGGCGTCGTGTAGATCTACAAGAGTACCCCGCAGCTCCATGAATGAATCTGGACTACACGCATTCGGCCGTGCGACCGGCCCACGCACCAACCGTATCGTAGATCTGGAAGGTATCGTCGTTGCAGCCGGTCCCCCAATCGGAATGATACTGCTGGCCATGGCCATCTGAATTGAATCTCTCTTGTCGTATGGTGTGTTAGAGCATCTCCAAGAGTTTGCCATATTTTACTTGTATATCTTGTGTTTTGCCAATTTCTAAAAAAATATGTCAAGTAAAAAAAGAGCTTATCTCCAACAGTTTGGCATAATTCACTTGCCAAATTCAGATCTAACTTACATCAGGAACCCTGAGAGAGAAACAAAATTATATTTATGCCCTTCCACCTCTTGAAAACTTAAATCAGGAACCCTTCTCTGTTATTTATTTCTTTTTTCACCCTCCCACCTGACTAGAAACCACGATGCCAACAGCGCGCCGCCCGCGTATATTTACACGCTGGAGGCTGATTTTTTCCAAATTACCAAAAATTACCAAGTCATTTGCCAAACTGTTGGAGGGGTATTTTTAACGTTTTTGCTAAAAATCAAAAATGGCAACTCGATTTGCCAAACTGCTGGAGATGCTCTTAGCATACGTGACCAGTGTCTATGGAATGGTAGAAGGCGCCAGATCACATGAGAGATGACGATGAGCGGCGGGGGGCTGCATGGCGAGGTACCGTGTTTGTGCAAATCGGGTCACTCGGTTGAGCTGGCTGGCCAGGCATTTTGTTGTGTTGTTATGGTGGGTGGCAGGGCAACTTTAGGAAGACAAATTGGATCCATGCATGTGACCAAGAAATTTGATAGAGCTGACAATTTCAAATAAAGCCTAGCGCGCAGGCGAATAATGAACAAGGAATGTGCAGTTTCATACAGGAGCAGAACGGATTCTGATTATAGTACACAAGTTACGGTATCCACATTTAGTGCTGCTTGCACAACGTTTTTCACGATTAATGTTGCCCAGCGCCTCATCTCCATCTGGCAAGAACTGACACAGCAGCAGCACGCCCGGCCATGGCAACTTGCGCTGGTGAAACATGGAGCGACGACCTGCGTGCGCCCATGACGATGACTAGGATGACGATGACTAGGCGCGTCATGTTCCGACGGATGGGGTGGACAGGGACATGCCCAGCTCCAGGTCCAACGGAGAGCAGTGGTGGCCGTGCCCAGCAGGTCCATGATGAGAAGGCTGCTGCTCCGCCGGGAACGGTCGGGTCCCTGCACCTGACGCCGACGACGCGTCGGCCCTGCCGTCCTCCTCCTCCGTGGAGTTCAGGTCGAAGGCCGCCGTCCTCCTCTCGGCGCGTTCGTGGCGCGGCACGTTCAGCGACAGAGAAGTCGAGGCGCCCTCGCTTCTCGGCGGATCGGAGACGCTCGAATTGTTCTCACAGATCGGTACCTGTTGCATCATGGAGTCACGCAAGATCGATTAATTGATTATCCAATCCAAGAACTCATGATTCAGGCAATTGCAAAACGTTGTTCTTGCGTTGCAGAACTACTAGTCTACTACACTACACCTGCGCTGTATGAAATGCAGATGTGCTAACCATGTCAAATAGGCTGGACCGGCGCTTCTTCTTCCCCATGCTGCTCTGCCTGAGGAAGAACTTCTGGGCATGGCTGGCGACCTGCGTCGGGGTCCTCGTCGTGACGTAGTTCCTGGAGATGCCCCGCCAGTCGCCCTTGCCCAGCTTCTCCAGGCCGGCTAGGAACTGCCGGTGCTCCTCCTCGCTCCATGGAACGCCTGTCGCGCGTGTTCATGTGCACAGATGTGATCATTACATTTGTCTAGAAACATCAGCACTGTTCTGTTACCAACAGAAAAATTGTTCAATGATTTCAGGATGACAGACAGGTTGTCCACTGAGCTAGTCAAAGGAAGAGGAATATCTCTTAGTTGCCTGATTACTTGCTGCATCAGGAAAAGATAACACAACCTTCCTTTTTTTTTAAAAAAAAAGGAGGATAATAATGCAACTTTGTTAGGTCAGACTGATGATTATAATAAGAAAAAAAATAGGCACACCAAGGTTACTGAATTTCAAAGCAACAAATCTCCTCCCTCACTCTTTCTCATAGAAAAAAAATCAGGCATTTAAAATATCCATTTGTTCAGAGTTCAGACCAAATTAAAAGGACAACTGTAAATTGTTGCTCGCTGGGTTCACGTACAATACCTTTCTTCCTCTCTGCCACAACTCTGGCACTTCCATCAGACAGGTATCCGTTGGTGGCCGCCCTCTCCAACCCCTCCTCGATCGACAGCAGCAGCGAGGACGAGGACGAGGACGACGGCGAGACGAGGGAGCAGCCAGCAGGCGCCGCGAGCTGCAGGCAGTCCATGCTGTAGCTCTTCTTCATGGACGCCGCGCCGCCGCCGGCGTGGACCTGCACTCCGAAGAGCCTCAGCCCGCCGCCGCCGCCGCCGCCGCCGTTTTCGCCTCCTTGGCAGGGCATGGTTTCTCTGCTGTGTCCCAGGCCGCAGGTCCTGGAGTTGTGGCCGTGATTGCCACAGTGGGAGCACTTCCTGGCCATGGTGTGGCTATAAATCGACCGGCCGAATCTGCACCGCGGCCTTTGCCGCGGATGGCGAGGCGCGGTGAGAGGGATGGGTGGAGGCCAGTGTGTCCACAGGAGCACAGACCACGCACGGGCACGGCGCGCGGGGCAGCGTGGGTGGTAGTGGTAGCACTGCTGCTGCTGCTGCTACCGGCCGGGACCCGGGAGCAGTTACCGGCGGTGGATGGAGGCATGGAGCGAGCTCGCACTGGGAACTTATTACACCTGCGCCCCCACTATAAATATGCTTGCTTCTCTGGTGGATGTGAGATGCCCGGCTGCCGATGTGGACATGCTATTGGAGGGGAAACCACAGAAAAGTGAGGCTACTTGCAGTCGCCTTCTAGATCGTGTAGCTTGGACTTTAGTGGTAACTTGATTGGCCAATCATCAATAAAATATGGCACCGGTATCCATATTTTATAGTAGTACACGTTATGAGTGTATATAAGAGAACATATATAGGAGTACGTCCAAAAAAAGGAGTGGAGTATTTATATAGTCCTAGCTACAAGATCACCCAAATGAGGGATGAGGCGCTTACGTGGCAGTGGTTCTCTCCATCCATGTTTCAATGAGAAGAAATTAAAGCACATAGGAGCAGAGAATTTTGCCTGAACTCGCTGCAAGTGTAAGCAACAGAGCTACCAATTGTTCAACGATCAAGTTGCCACGACGCCACATATCACGCGTAAGAGAAAACGGGCTTTCTACACTCATAGCTCCCGCACGTGCAACCCGCATGCACGCACGTACGCTAGCTATTATCCTGCTACTATAAATATTCAGAGAAAGAGGGACCACGAGGAGATTGTGGTAGCTATTAGCTCCACTTTGCTTCATTCCTAAGCGAGGCAGTGCTATTTGAGAAGGTTTAGCTTAGACACTGGGTTTTACCAAACTTTTTCCTCTTTTGAATCAAGGTTTTCTTACCTCTCATTGAAGAAGAAAGAAAAACGTTTTTATGATCTTTGCACGAGTGGAGGTTGAACCTAACACCTCAGCGTTAGCTGCATAAACATGTTGTATCACTAAATGTACAAGGTTGTGCATGTCACAATACTGGTCCTAAATCTGGAGAGAACAGTAGCTGTGTATGAAAATGAATATCAGACAAAGGTTAAGAAAAATCAATGATAGATTTTCGATAACTGTGATATTTCTATTTTATCGGTGGAACCCGATAGAATTAGGTTATCACCTGAAAATATCAGTGTTTTGAATTTAGTCCGCTAGTCAAGCTACCTATAAGCGTGTATGCACATTTTTTTGACCCTCAGTCAGATAATAATCTGCTTGATTACATCTTCAGATGCCCTACTTAGAAATACTATATATCACAGATATTTGTCTAATAAATTAATCAACCCAAGAAAATGACCTAATAACTAGTATAAGAACCCCAATGGAGTGATGAACATGGACTCCATTGCTAGGTCCCTTATCTAATCGTTAAAATACACATCTGACCAACCATATATGTTTTGTCCAAGACCAGGAAAGAAGCTGTGTCAACTGTCAAATCTAGGAACTAATCATAAAGCTTGTTTAATGATGGATATGAAGGTTGGATAGATTGGGCGAAGAAGTGGCCTGGAACTTTAATCATTGTTATCCTATCTCGAACAACAGTATTCTAGCTAATCGAATCCATGCAGGAGACTATTTTTGCATTATCTCCTGTCCTGCAAACTACAGGCTGCTGCCGCTTTCCTCTGCTCGACCGGAATCTTGGATCCACTGATAAAGCGGAAAAGATTTGAGCAGCAGAGTGCGTGCTAGTCGTCCATGATGGGGACAGGCATTACCCAGTTTTGTGTAGCATGTTTGGGGCAGATAAGACGGGGATAACATTGTTTTGTTTACCTGTTGTTCTTCCACTGCCTAACATTAAGATATCAATCAGACAGCAAACCACCGGATCAGCCAGGCACATTGCTGTTTGTGTTAGATTTATGGACTTGGCCCATATAAATAATCCTAATAAATCTCAAAGTCTCATTAGCGCTAAGAGGAGGTACACCATCTATTAGTCCCGTATTGCTAATGGACGAGGGTCTAGGGGGTTTTTCTCCCTTTAAATACGGACCACCTCCCTCATGGAAAAAGTGCACCATAGATTGTTATACGTGGAATCCCCAAGGTTTGGTAATTCATAAGAAGATCTAATCTGAGTTAGGGTTTTGCCTCCAATCGTTGCTGCGCCGCCACCGTAGTCTTCTCCATCCCGAGCGCCGGCGTGCACCGGCGAACGGGAGAGCAGGTCTCCGGAACCGCTCGCTCTTGTGATCCTGCAACGCCGGTTGCTGCGCTCCGTTTGAAGGACCGTCTTCGTCTCATCTACACCTTTCGTCTTCCCGGCGGCTCCCGCACAGTACGTATTTTGTGATCAGATCTGTTTCATAATCATGTTTTCTGATATCATGTTTATGATATACGTATTGTCTAGTATGTTAGAGTCATGTATGTTAGGTTTAATTCTCGTCATGATAAATCTAGTTCGGAATTTAAACTTACAGTTGTCTATTTTTCCAACAATCCAAAAACCTTATTATAGGCAATCTGTTGATTTAATAATGGCTGGTTTCGCTGAGTCACTGAGGCCAGAAAAGTTTACTGGCGTGAACTTTAAGATCTGGAAGTCCAAGGTTCGCCTCTGATTTACTACTATGCACATCTGGGACATGAGACTTGGCAAGACTGAGGGCGTACTTACTGCTGAAGAGCAGAAGAAGTACGATGAGGCCAATAATCTCTTTGTCGAATGTATCATTAGCAATCTGTCAGACGGATTAGTCCGTGTGTATATTGATGAGACAGAGGCGAAGACGCTGTGGGATGCTCTGGTTGCTAAGTATAATGCAACAGATGCGGGCAATGAACTGTACCTCATGGAGAGTTTCCATGATTACAGGATGGGGAATAACCGTTCTATGGTGGAACAGGCGCATGAGGTGCAGTGCATTGTCAAGGATCTTGATCTCCTTAAGTGTCCTATTCCCGACAAGTTTGTGGCTGGATGCATTATTGCAAAGTTGCCTTCCCAGTGGAGGAACTTCGCCACAACTCTGAACCACAAGAGACAGGAGATATCAGTTGAAAATCTGATAGCGACTCTTGATGTTGAGGAGAAGGCTCGGAAGAAGGACGTGCCTGAGAAAGGAGATCAATGCCAGTCCAGCGCCAACCTGGTCCAAAAGTTCCCACATGGCAAGAACAAAGGGAACAACAAACCTAACAAGACCACTACCTTCAAGAAGAAGAAGAACAAGACTTTGGAAAAGTGCTATGCCTGTGGTAAGCTTGGACACTTCTCCAAGGAGTGCCCAAATCGGGCAGACCGCAGGGCCAAGAAAGCAAATGAGTCCAAGGATGTCAACATGGTGGCCATAAGCAACACTGGAGATGAGTACGGTAATTTACCTACAGTTCTTTCAGTTTTTCAATCCACGAGTTGGTGGCTTGATACAGGTGCTAATGTTCATGTGTGTGCTGACATCTTTATGTTTTCTTCTTACCAGACCGTCCAGGACTTCTCCGTGCTGATGGGGAACGGTTCAAATACTTCTGTTCATGGTGTTGGCATGGTAGATCTAAAGTTTACTTCGGGGAAGATCGTGCAGCTGAGGAACGTATAGCATGTGCCCACTATCAACAAGAATCTGGTCAGCGAGTCAGTCCTATGCAAGGACGGGTTTAAGGTAGTGTTAGAGTCCAATAAATTTGTCGTGTCGAAACATGGACAATTCATTGGTAAAGGCTATGATTGCGTAGGCTTGTTCCGCTTTTCTCTTGCTGAATTTTGTAATAAGTCGGTGAACCATATTTGTGGCAACGTTAGCAATGATGCGAGTGTTTGGCATTCACGTTTATGTTATGTTAATTTTGGTTTGATGTCTCGGCTTTCCAGCATGTGTTTAATTCCGAAATTCACCATTGCTAAAGGTTCTAAGTGCCATAGTTGTGTGCAATCAAAGCAACCTCGGAAGCCTCACAAGGCTGCTGAGGAGAGACACTTGGCACCTCTAGAACTCATACATTCTGATCTATGTGAGATGAATGGTGTGTTGACAAAAGGTAGGAAAAGATACTTCATGATGTTAATTGACGATGCGACTAGATTTTGCTATGTTTATTTGTTGCGAACTAAGGACGAAGCGTTAGACTACTTTAAAATCTATAAAGCTGAAGTTGAGAATCAACTAGAGAGAAAGACCAAGCGTCTAAGGTCAGATCGTGGAGGTGAGTATTTTCCCAAAATATTTGATGAATTCTGTGAGTAGCATGGAATTATTCATGAGAGGACACCTCCCTATTCTCCCAAATCAAACGGGATTGCCGAGAGGAAAAACCGCACGGTGACTGACTTGGTTAACTCCATGTTAGACACAGCTGGTCTTTCTAAGGCATGGTGGGGGGAGGCTGTATTGACTTCGTGTCATGTCTTGAATAAAGTTCCAAACAAGAATCAAGATCAAACTCCATATGAGATGTGGAATGGGAGAAAACCATCACTTTCTTATCTGCGCACGTGGGGGTGCTTAGCGAAAGTTAATGTGCCTATTCCAAAGAAGCGCAAGTTGGGACCTAAGACAGTTGATTGTGTCTTTCTAGGATATGCTCAGAGGAGCATTGCTTATAGATTCTTAGTGGTTAAATCTGAGATATCAGATGTGCATGTTGATACTATTATGGAATCTCGTGATGCAACATTTTTTTAGAATATTTTTCCTATGAAAGATAGCATAGCAATTCTAGATTTTCGATAGAGATAATTCCTCAACCTGCAGTAACTATCGAGTCTTCTGAACAATCCGATGAACATGATCATGTCCTAGAGAAGGATGACAGTGAAGCTCCTAGAAGGAGTAAGAGACAAAGGATTGTAAAATCCTTTGGTGACGATTTCACTGTGTACCTTGTGGACAATACTCCCACGTCCATTGCAGAGGCATATGCATCTTCAGATGCAGATGATTGGAAAGAAGCAGTCCAAAGTGAGATGGATTCAATTCTTTCTAATGGAACATGGGAGCTCACTGAACGACCCTATGGTTGCAAGCCAGTAGGATGTAAGTGGATATTCAAGAAGAAGCTTAAGCCTGACGGTACTATTGACAAGTACAAGGCTCAGCTTGTTGCTAAAGGGTACACACAAAAGGAAGGAGAAGACTTCTTTGATACTTATTCACCTGTCGCTAGATTGACCACTATTCAAGCATTAATTTCCTTGGCTGCCTCATATGGTCTTATCATTCATCAGATGGATGTTAAGACAGATTTCCTAAATAGAGAGTTGGATGAGGAGATCTACATGGATCAACCTGATGGATTTGTAATGAAAGGTCAAGAAAACAAGGTGTGTAAGCTTTTGAAGTCTTTGTATGGGTTGAAACAAGCACCTAAGCAATGGCATGAGAAGTTCGACAGAACTTTAACTTCTGCGGGCTTTGTCATTAATGAGGCTGATAGATGTGTGTACTATCGCTATGGTGGGGTGGAGGAGTGATATTATGCTTGTATGTGGACGACATACTGATCTTTGGCACAAACATTGATGTGATCAATGAGGTCAAGTCCTTTCTTTCAAAGAGTTTTGATATGAAGGATCTAGGAGAAGCTGATGTTATCCTTAACATCAAGCTTATTAAGATTGAGAATGGGATTACTTTTTCACAATCTCATTATGTGGAAAAGGTCTTGAGCCATTTTGACTATATCGACAGCAAGCCTTCTCCAACAACTTATGACCCTAGTGTGATGTTGAGAAAGAACAGGAAAATTGCCAAAGATCGACTGAGATATTCGCATATTATTGGTTCACTCATGTACTTAGCTAGCGCAACGAGACCCGACATATCTTTTGCTATGAGCAAATTGAGCAGGTTCGTGTCAAACCCGGGTACTGATCATTGGCATGCACTTGAAAGGGTTATGCGCTATCTAGCAGGTACTATGAGTTATGGGATTCACTATTCTGGGCACCCTGCTGTGCTTGAGGGATATAGTGATTCAAACTGGATATCTGACGCTGATGAGTTATATGCCACGAGTGGGTATGTGTTTACCCTTGAAGTTGGTGCGATATCATGGAGGTCTTGCAAACAGACCATTTTGACGCGGTCAACCATGGAAGCAAAACTTACTGCTTTGGACACAACCACTGTTGAGGCAGAGTGGCTGCGTGAACTCTTGATGGACTTGCCTGTGGTTGAGAAACTAGTGCCGGCCATCCTTATGAACTGTGACAATCAAACGGTGATAGTCAAAGTGAACAGTGCTAAGGATAATGCAAAGTCATCAAGACATGTTAAAAGACCACTGAAGTCTGTCAGAAAGTTGAGAAACTCCGGAGTGATAAGTGTGACTTATATTCAAATAGACAAAAACCTGGTAGATCCTTTACCAAAGGATTATCACGGAATGTGATAGATAGTGCATCAAGGGAGATGGGTATGAGACCCGTATAAGTTGCCACAGTGGTAACCCAACCTATGTGATCGGAGATCCCGTGAATTAGGACTTAGGGAGAACAAGCTGATGGTGAACTGAGGAGAGTAATGGTTAAACCCTCTTTAAGAAAAGATGCAATACTCTCAGTTGCTGTAAGGCAGGTTGTCTATTTGCCTTAATGTGTTTCTGTTGGCTCTAATGAGCAAAGGTGCTGTCCTACAGAGCATTCTTGAAAGAACACACCTATATGAGTCTGACTGCCTAACGTCGCAGTCTGTGAGATTTGGGTGATCTCTAGTAAACTCATGAAGAGACCAGGGAGTACGACGTATATGCTCCACCCGCGGAGAAGGCTACTGGCAGCCATGTATTGGTTATGACTTTGAGTGAAACTTGTTCGCACCAAACTTGCAATTTAAGGCGTAGTCTATTATTCAAGTTGTGGATAAGTGTAGCTTGGAGCTCTAGGTGAGAGTTCAACTTAACAGTCCTCACTAAAACACTGGTATATCAAACAGTAGTGAGAAAGAGGCAAAATCTATAAATGGGTATTTGAGATCTGGTGGGGGATTGTTAGATTTATGGGCTTGGCCCATATAAATAATCCTAATAAATCTCAAAGGCCCATTAGCGCTAAGAGGAGGTACACCATCTATTAGTCCCGTATTGCTAATGGACGAGGGTGTATGGGGTTTTTCTCCCTTTAAATACGGACCACCTCCCTCATGGAAAAAGTGTATCATAGATCGTTATACGTGGAGTCCCCAAGGTTTGAGAATTCATAAGAAGATCTAATCTGAGTTAGGGTTTTGCCTCCTCTCGTTGCTACACCGCCACCGTAGTCTTCTCCATCCCGAGCGCCGGCGTGCACAGGCGAACGGGAGATCAGGTCTCCGGAACCGCTCGCTCTTGTGATCCTGCACCGAGAGAGGGCGAATAAGGTTTTTGGGAAGCGCTAAGCGCGACTGCTCATCTTCTTCGCCACGGCTCGTCCTCCGTCCAAGTCAGGAGCTGCGGCGTACCGTCGTCTGCAATGTCGGTTGCTGCGCTCCGTTCGAAGGACCGTCTTCGTCTCATCTGCACCTTTCGTCTTCCCGGCGGCTCCCGCACAGTACGTATTTTGTGATCAGATCTGTTTCAAAATCATGTTTTCTGAGATCATATTTATGATATACGTACTGTCTAGTATGTTAGAGTCATGCATGCTAGGTTTAATTCTCGTCATGATAAATCTAGTTCGGAATTTAAACTTACAGTTGTCTATTTTTCCAACCGTTTGATCCAACTGTAAGCATGTGAGATGATCTGCACTGATCCGTGCTGCTTTGGCGGCTAATTCTTTATTAATCCACATCGTTATCTGATCGGAAGACTTATCATAAGCCATGGCTTGATTGATTTCACTTAGGAATATTCGGCTTTTCTGCTGTCAATGTTTCTCATCCCTATAACCTGTCAAGAAATGGAGGATTCCTCATCCACCGATGGAAAATAAAGCTAGCCAGTTTCTTGCATTTAGGTTATCTGTTCTCTGAACATTCATTTTTCTTTCTGTTCCATCAAGGGATCCTGATTTGGCATATGCCAATCTTTTCTGCACCCAATGTGCAGACAACAATCATGCAAGTTGCTCAATTTGATGCTTCTTCTTCTGTACCGCCATCATGGCTCCTTTGTCTTTTGAAAAAAAAAGAAATAATATCATGCAACCAGTTTTCAATATACTTTACAGAGAATTATTACTGGACCTCTTTCAGCTAACCAGATTTAGCACAGTAAACACATGTATAGCACACACCAAGGATGTCAATTTTGTTGGCACACATACACGCATGCACACCAATGGGACAAAGTTGACCGGAGTAAAATTGTTTCGGCTTTGACCAACAGTTACTTCTTTGTGGTTTTAGTTGGTCAGAGCGAAGATTATGCATAACGTTGTCCCTCCTATCAGAAGAAACCATAAGTCAAATTTGTTTTAGAAAAGGTGAGGGCCGGGCGTCCAATAAATCAGTCTCTCTGTAGGAGGGACCGTTTTGTAGTAGTGACTATTCCTATATTTTTAAACATATACTAATAATAAATCAGAAACCATAAGTCGATTTTTCTTTTTCAGAAAACGTGCGGACCGGCGTCAATAAATCAGTCTCTCTGCTAGAAGGGACCCTGCCAATCTAACACCACTTAACAAGACGGCAAGACCCCGTTTGCAACGATCTGTCGGTTTGTTCTTCCGAAACTTCAGTCGTTCAAGCTAAGTAAACATCCAAATTCAAAAAAACCTTTTTTTTTCTCTTACTTATGTCGATCCACCAATGATCGACAAACTGCTTAACCTCGCAAAGAAGAAGGTATGTAGTTAGTAAAATTACAAGGGCATCAAATCAAAGACAATCGCTTGTGCCGAAAGCCATCGACCCAATTGGAGAACGACGACATTGTGGCGGAGCCAACCGCAGAGGATCTTGCTGCTCAGGCGGGCATTGGGCGGTTCGGTCAGTTTCTCCATTTTTGAAGAAATTCGGTTCCTGGAAAATAGAAACCAATTGTTTCCAAGAAATTTCAAGAACCGAGTATTTTGGTTAGGTTTCGATTTCAGTTCTAACCGAACTAACTGATTTTGTACTAAAAGCTAAGATAACAAGAAAAACACACATGTTCTATATAGCAAATTTAGACAATACTTACTCTATTTTAGAGAATAACAACTGAGAAGGGAACAATAACGATATAGTAAAACAAATACATAACAATTTGAAATATGATGCATCACATATCAACTAAATATACTCTTACAAAATGCAAGGTTCATGTAATTCGGTTAACTGAAAGTAGGAATCACACTTTTTTCAGTTATTTCAGTTCTATACTTTCTGGAACTAAATACGGAACCAGTTTTTTTCGGTTTCAATTTTGGTTATTTCGGTTTCAATTTTGATTTCGGTTATTTCAGTTCTATTTTTGGTTCTTAGTTAATTATGCCCATCCAACCTGATTTGATGCCATTCGTTCCATTGGAGCGGAGGACAAACCGCACCGGTTGTGGCAAGAGGATCACCGACGTGACGTGCAAGGCTTACATGTGGTTTGTTTCCGTTTGTCTGGATCTTAGTTTTTAAACCAAAATTCTATGATAGACTAGTTGTTTGGATCAGAGTCAGCTGAATTGGGTGTTTTGCAATTCTAATTATTTTGAATCGGTTCTCTGGAATGAATAGTAAAATATCTAAAATGTCCCTGAGGCTGATGATATTTTATTTTATTACTAATACTAGCAGAAGTCAATCATTCCTATATTTTTTATATCTTGACAAGGTAATTATATTACAATAATATCACAAATTTATCTTTTGAGGGAATCTCATGACTTGGAATGCATGGAGAAATTTCAACCCGGCCTCACGCCGGCCAGCAATGGCGACACTTTTTGCACTAACATAGATTTTGCCGATGCTCTATCTGTAGATCTGTGCACCACGGTGCACGGGTGAGTACAAGATGATTCCTGCGAGCACGGGGGTGCGTGCCGCACCGCACGTGGTGGATTGCTGCGTTTCGGGGCCTTCTTTTCGCGCTGGCCACGCGCGCCGTTGAACTCGCACCTTCCATCCACGGAATCGGCCGGCCGGGGCCGGGATTGGTTGCGGGCCACCAACGGAAGTCTATTGCGATTCCACCAAAGTTTTAAATAGCCGGCTATAGCTTCCGTTATGGACCATTATAATTTCTATAAAGGACAGCTGCTATGGTATTTAGCCCGCTAAAACTAATTATAGCTCGCTAAATGTCGGCTATAGCCCGCTAAACGCCATAACAGCAACCCTGTCGCTAAACCGCTTAGCCGGCGATTTAAAACCTTGATTCGACATTTGACTTTGACAGGTGGGTCAAAGTTCAACGCTAGCTAGACGTAGCATATAGCACCAGCTCCAATGGAGCAGGGAACGCACATGTGGCATTGTGTAGCGGCCTTGAGCAATATTACTTGGTGGCTAATCAACTTTGCGAGAGTGAGTCGATCTCATGTGAAGCGTGGCTAATTGGCAGGCGCCTGCAGTTCGGTAACGTGTATGGTGTGGGTGCAACGATCCTGAAGCGCCGTGATGGCCAACCAGAAAGGGAGGAGTGAATGAGAGTCCTTAAAAATTCTTCTTGATGAGAACAAAGCCTGTGTACCAAATTCAATCCGACACGCCTCTCGTCTAACCGCCAAGGTGACACAAGCCAACTCGTGACGAGCTCACCTAGGAACGTTGGGAAAAAAACTCAACGCAAAATGAAAGCGATCGAAAAGTAAAGCTCAAAACAAAGCGGAAGCCAAATGGAAAAGCTAATCACTGATCATTAGTTAAAAGATCAACCTCTGCAAAACTGATCCAATTCAGTCACTCACAAAGAAGTTAATTAGCATGCAAGTATAATCAGTGATCAAGTAAAGGACCAAAGAACTTGAGCTAGCATTCGTCACAAGAGCAAGAGCTACAAGGAATTATTCCAACGAGCACATTACTGTAGCATAGTAGCATACCAACACATTCTCGAAACAGTGGTCGAAGCAATTAAAGAGCTAACTCAAATCAATATCAGAGACAAGATACAAGAGCTCAAGCTAAAAGATTAATCCAAAAGCTAATTGCTGCTGATCCCTTGCTCCTATGAGAAACATGCAAACTTGCCAGGCTAATAAGCTAATGAAGAATCGATGAGTAAAAGCAAGCCGACAAGCAGCAGGGTGTTCACTGTTTAAGTAAATAAATAAACAAGCAATAATATGCTGCCTTTGAACAGAAAAGAATTAAGCGGAGCTGCTCACCTGCTAATGATGCATACGGACCACGGCATGTTGTTGTAGGCTTGCCCGAAGGCTAGGACGGCCTGCTTGAGCACCATCTGCTTTTTTTTTTGAGAAACCGGATTTATATTTCACATAAAGATTTTGGTAGTTACAACACAAAAGTGACAAGAACACTCTTGAACAGAAAGAAAATTACAACCAGATTCTTGTAAGCTCCCGGTCTTCCTCGCCACCGGCGGCCGGAGCGCACTGCTTGAAGCCAAACTCCTCTCCGGCAAAGCAACACAGATTTAACCCGACTTGTTTTGTAAACAATGAACGACCCGGCCGGACATCGTCGGATACTGAGGAATCTAACGCCACAGGCACCAGAGCTTCCAGGCCACCGGACGACGACGAACCCCGAAGGGAAGCAGAACCACCGTGGAAGGTGGGACTCAGATCCCAACCCGGCTTCTCAGCGAGTTGGTAGGCAAACCTTCCAGATCTTCCGCCGGCTATGACGGAGACGAGGAAGAGACAACACCTCCCAATATTCCACACCTCCGCCACCTTGTTGTAGATTGCGAGATCAGCGTCGCCGTCGCTGCAATAGGCTTCAACGGCACAGAGAATTATCCAGAGAAATCGGTCACCAACGCATAGGAAAACAACTTTGACGTACCTGTCGGTACCGAATCCTCTGCAAAGGACGCCGTCGCCCAGTGCCGTGCGCAGCCCAACCACAACCAAATCCCGCTCACCAGCGACACAAGCAACGGTAGAGGAGATCGGGAGGAAACAAAAGAGCTCACCTTCCGCACTGCACCGAGGTCGAAGAACAACGACGGCTATCGAGCTGAAGACGAGGAACAGCCAATCCCCACGAACTGCCATGGGGAGATTTATTGTAGAAAAACTAGCTATCCTAGGATTATATTATATACACCCCGCGGTCAAGATCCTCAATCCCCTCAGCCACCCAAAGCCAAAAAGGCCCCTGGAGGTGAGGGAATCGAGGACCTCGCCGGCGGGAAGAACTGGATCCGGCGTCGCTCTCCTTTTCGCTCGATCTGTCCTGAAGCGAAGAGATGAGCACCATCTGCTTCGGCCTTCGGCAAAGGAACCAGCTGCTAGCTGAACCGCCCGGCCTGCTGGCTTACGTGTCGTGGGCTGCCTTCAGCCTCTTGGGCCGCCTATGCGCGGGCCGTGCTGATCCCCGTAGAATGATGCCTCGCCTGGGCCTGGGCCCGCGTGCTGGGCCGAGATGGGCCTACCGCGGCTGCTGGCCGGAGTAACCGCCGCCGCCGCAAGCGCTGCGCGTGCGTGCGCCGCCGTACGTCGCGCCGGCCGGGCCGTCGCACGCCTGCAGCCTGGTAGCGTGTGCGCTCCCTCCTCGCGCTGCAGCGAGCGGTGCGCGTGCGTCTCCTGCTTGCTTTTGAACCTGGTGAACAAAGAAGGGGGTGTTCACCGGCTGATTTCGGCTGATTTAATAGTATTCTGTGAGAGAAAACAAGCCGAATCAAGACGGGACAAAACAAGCGAACAGAGCCGAAAACGAGGGGGAGAGCGAGAAGCAAATCGCAACTTCTAACGCAAATTAGTAACTCAAATCTCAACTAATCAAAACGAAACTCAAGCAACAGATTCGCAACCTCAAGTATTGACAGATCCAAATATAAAATTGCGAAAAGATTGAGTATAGCTCACGAATCGAAAATTACAAGAAAATCCACCCGAAAATTACAGAAAAATAAAAACACTCGGGAACACAAAATTGAACACGAATTTGATCTTTTGATTACTCTACGGGGTCCGATTACAAGCCAGTCTTAACCACACACAAAACTAAGATGGCAAAAAGATCAACTCAAAGATCCACTCATCTATCCCTCTAACCCTAGCCTTCACAACAAAGAGAGGACCTCCAAATAAGAGAAGCAAAAGAGGTTTATCTAGAAGTTGGTTCGCTCGACCAGCCCACTATATATATATATATATAGACGTCCTGGCCAAAGACCAAAACGTCCTCCGTTAAACATACAACCCAAATACCCCTGAGAGGTAAAATCGTTCAACTTTTTCTTAGAGCCCCAGACAGATACGCCGCCTTCAAGACTTCGCTTCGTCTCGACACAAGCTTCGCGATGACGCCACGTTTCCTCCGCAACCGCCATCCGGCCGCACCAGACGCGCCTCCAGTTTTGAGGCTCAAACCGGCAAACTTGCCTCCTCCCGGTTTTGAGGTCCAAACCGGTAAACCTGACACCCCAATATCGACGTGTGTCCGACCTCCTGCCAAGTGCCACGACGCCTTTTAAGATCTTTTGCGCTCCCGCCGCACGAGCAGCCTACTCGAACTCGCCATCGTCTTCCTCCTTGACTTGGCCGACGTCGTCTTCATCATCATATACTCTTGCTCGTCTGTGCAATAGGTGGACCGCCCGTGACTCTGCCCGAACTCTTTGGGTCCCTTAGTCCAAGACTACTCACGTTCACCCTTCACCCGTGACCTTCACCTCGTGCCGTTGATCGCCACGTCGCATCCTACGCCTGCACATCACGAGTCAAGAAATACATCAAATCAATTTAATATTATCAATCACTCATCATTTTAGAGTGACCATCATTCGTCCTCTGATCAACATGAGCGTCAGTTAACTTCATTGTGTGACACTTCCAAGCAGGGTTAACAATTTCGGCGAAATTTCGGAAAAATTTCCGTTTCCGCTAGTTACCGGGAAAAGAAATTTCGGTATATTTCGGTATTTTCCGTTTTGAATTTGGAAAATTCAAAAAAATTTGTAAAAAATTGGAAAAAAAATGATAAAAAACTAGGTGTTTTTCTGAGCTTATTGGTGTCATGCATGATAAAAAAATATGGAGATTTAGTCAGTCAAATAAATTTTTTCCCACAGGTAGTAGACCATCTCGGCGTGGCGTCGTGACAACTCGAAAAACTTTGAACACGAAAGTTGTTCGTCATTTAAAACTCTATAACATTGGTTTTGGGCAAAAGTTCATTTAAACCACGGTTTACAATTTATAACCAATTCACATGAATTGATAACCAATTCAAATCATGTTTGTCCCGGATTTAAAACAACTTTCAATTAGATCAACCAATATCTCTGAAATTTTATAGATATATCCGCAATAACAAGAATAATAAAAGTCTAGTTGAGGGCTAAGAGAGAAAATGGAAGTTGTCACATGAAATGACAAGACTTTTAATTGGTAGTTTTTGAAATAATTAAATAACTTTCAAACCATTGCTCAAATGAAAAAGTTCCTGAAACAAAAGTTGTAGATCTCGAAAAAATGAACAAAGTTGGTATTCAAAAGTTTTTTATTTGACCTCGGGAACAGTAGGAAAATCACAACTGACATCATTTTCCGGTCGAAAATCACCGAATTTCGGTCGAAATCACCGAAATTTCGGTCGGAATTCATCGAAATTTTGTTTTTGAATTTGAATTCTCTTTCCGTTCGGAATTAGCGAATTTCGGCGAAATTTCGGCCAAAATTTCATTTCCGGCAGTTGGCGGGATTCGGAAAAAAAAAAACGAAAAGGTAAACCCTGCTTCCGAGTGCAACTAACAGACTAATAGAAAAGAGATCGACGGTCTATACTTCTTGTTTATGTACCAAAAGCACGCTGATCCATGCATGGCTATTCCTTTTGATAGAATATTGTACTATTTCATCATAACCAAAAAAAGAAGCAGCTTCAATCCGTTATGCAATTATATATATCATATGAATGACTCATCACTTGTAAGTACTTCCTCTATTTCAAATCGCTATACCTTCTCCCCCAGTGGCTCCACGTTGGCATCAGGATAAAAGGATTTGAAGAGACCAAGTACGTATGCAACAACTGTCTTGGTGGTCCCGAGATGTACCCAGAGATATTATGTGGAGCCTCACGAAGGTGCTCCAACAGACACTACTATTGGGCTTTTTGTTCTGGTTCCAAATTATCTTTTGTCCCTGTTTTAGAACCGGGACTAGGCTTCCGGGAGAACCTGCGCCCCGTGGGTTCGATCCCAAGACCTCTGGCCTCGCACACAATTACCTTGCCAATCCACCTACACAACACATATAACACAGTATAGGATGTCATCCTTTTGAACTATCACGTGGAGGGACCTTTAATTCGGATGGCTCTAACCGAAACTAAAGAGTCCTTTCGTCTCCTAGCCTTTGGAATTGGGACTTAAGTACTCTTTGATTCTGGATCTAATATTTGTCTGGACAAATATAAAAAATCAAAACCTCTTTCTATAGTAGTGAGGGTCTTCGAGTTGGTAACTCATCGTGTCAACGACAACTCTTGCTGCAATCTCGAGTTCTTCAAGCTCTTTCTATTTGCACTCCAAGTTATGGCTATGCGTCTAGATATCCTGCATGCACATCACGATCTGTATACTTGTATGCATCATTCAGCTGCTTGGTGTCAGTAGCTTGTGCTCAGTTTTCGGATCTGCATGGGTCATTTGCAATTGCTCGGAGTGTGTTTAATTGGTGAAAAAGTTTATATTTTGATACTGTAGCATATTTCATTGTTACTTCATAAATTATATCCACTCATGGACTAATTAAGTTTAAAAGATTCATCTCGTGTTAATCAGTTAGACGGTGTAAATAGTTATTTTTTCAACTGCATTTAATGTTTCATGCATATATTCGAAGATTCGATGTAATGTGTACTTTGTAAAATTTTTTAAGAACTAAATAGGGCCTCAAACGCTTACAGTATGTGCTTTTTTTTCATCTGAAAGACAATATATATCAAACTTCTATTAATAAGGCATCTTTCTAATAAAGTATTGAGCTTTGCGGAAGTTGAAGGATATCTACTCAGCCTATACTGAGAGAACACTACCACATCAAAATTACAAATCGGGAAAAGAACTTACTTCGATTTTGACCAGCAGATCCGTGTTCTTTTTACCCAGTTTATCGTATTTACGCTGTATGTCAGGGATCTGGTCCCGGTTCTCCACTTTTATGGCATCAAGGCGTTCTGGAGCGAGTTCTTGGCCTTTTTCTGCTGCAAGTTCTTTCTCCAAAGCTTCAGCCTGCTGAGTCACTACTACACAAAATTTAACTGAGACAGGTAAAAAGTATTAACCGAGGCGGTTGTTGCAACCATCTCGGAGTCATCGCCACAATTAATGTGATATTAACCCAGGCGGTTTGCTAGCCCTTCATCAGTGGCTTGCAGCATCCACGACTTCCTGCGGAAGCACTCGATTGTGGTCTGCTCATCGGAAGCGAGATAGAAGTCAAAATCTAGTCTTGCTGGTGTTGAGTACATACCTTTGCATGATTATATATGTAGATTTACTTCTTTTAAGGTGATTAAATTTTGTATTTGCGTAAGTCACCAGTGTTGGGCTGCCTATGCTGTATCTACAGAACCTTTTATTTTCTATTTTTCTATTTTTTGTTTTCTATTTTCTATTTTTTATTTTTCTATTTTTGCGATCTAGATGCATTTTTCTGCCGAATCATTTGTTCGTTTTTGTAGATTAAATTATTTCATGATGTTGATTTTTTTGCTCGCAATGCGCGCGATGTGTAATATTTTGTTCGTTAAATTATTATTTATTCCTCATGTTCAACTTTTTGTTCGTAAAAAATAATCATTTGTTCATTTTGTTTGTTGAAATATTTGTACAGAAATACAATACTTACTATATCTAATATCTAAGTCACATAAGGAGATATCCTAGTATATTTTTAGCGCGAGGGATCCAAACAAACAAGCCCACATTTACATTACACCACAGAACCCTACCAGAGCCCAGCGGTACAGCCTCTCGCCGCCGCCATGCCTCCTTCCAAGGGCAAGAGGAGGCCGCAGCAGCAGCCGGCGGCGTCCCCGCAGCCGTCCCCGCGCACACCCTCCTCCCACTCCGCCAGAGACTCCAGCGTTCGCAGCTGCGGCCGCAGCGGCGGCGGGGACGGTAAGGGAGGCGTCGACCTCCCATCCATCGCCGCCGCCGCAGCAGCGCGGTTCCCGGCGCTCGTCCCGCACGGCGGCGACGGCTGCTTCGCCGGCGCCGTGGCCGAAGTGGCCCCGAGGAGCGGGAGCGGCAGCGCCGGCTTCGGGAGGCTCTGGCTCTCCGAAGCTGCTATGGTAGGCGCCGGGATGCGGCCCGGGTGCCTCGTCTCCGTAAGCTCCTGCCTTGCTTCCCTTTTGTTCCCTCAACTTTGAACTGTCTGTTTCTGTAAATTGTTTCTGTGAACTACCTTAGACATAGCTACAATCAGTTCCAGCTTCAATACAGCTACAATCTATTCAAGGAATCAGACCTTGCTGCTCGAATTTGTATTCGTGTTGTGACTGGGAGCTTCAATCTAACTCAATCTAACTGACATTTAGCAATTAGTAGCGATTCCATGCAGCGTGTGCCTACCAGCCTGTGTACTGTAGATGTGCCAAATTGAAATGCACATTGAATTGTGCTATCCTGATCGTGAAAGCAAGTTCAGAGTTCCCATGAAGCACAAACATACCAGTTACCTGCTTGTATGTCTTTCTTTTGAATGATTAAGCTGAGGTATGTTTCCTTGTTTGCAGGTGTCACTAGTTTCTTCTAGCAGCGACCAATCAGATGGATTTCCACTAGACGATTTATTTGAGGAGTGCAACAGTTTTTTTGATTTTGATGTGGACAATGATTTCCTGTATGGTGAAGCTGGGAGGAACTTTGTGGTTGCCACAGTTTTTCCTTCGCGTGAGGTATGCCTATTCTATTTTGCTTCTATTGTTGTCTATGCTAAGAGTAACAAACCATGAACATTGTTTACTGGGTTGTCTTGCTAGGTTCAAAAGAACAGCATCAAGCTCTCTTGGGATCTTGCATGCGTTTTGGGATACCCTTCGGTAGGTCGATCGTTGTTTGTTAGTCCATTGTACACACATCAGACCTCAAAGCATAGTGATGATGTCGATACTTCACGGGTAATGAAATGTAAGAATCTTTACCTTAGCCTACTTCCACCTGGTGTTAGGCCTTCCAGTGGCATTGAAAGAGTGCCTGACAGCTGTCTTGAAAGAAATGGAATGGTTATGGAGACACCTAAGAAGATGCCTTCTACTCCAGTGCATAGGAAGGATTCTGATTACTTTGCATCCAACTGTGGTTCCTCAATGTGCTTGGATCCAACCACTGCGAGCTCAGCGTTAGCAGATGAGAAAGTTAATGAATTATTGCAGACTTTGGCTACACGGTGGCTTAATGGTAGGTACTTACTAAAAGGGAACATTGTTCCTCTCTCAATGTGCGGAAAATTGTCCTTGTTTGTGGTGATGGGAGCAGAATTTGACAGCTCTGCTCGAGATTTGTGTGAGAAAGGGAATACACTGCATAATGCAGAAGATTCATCTAACTTGGGGGGAACCCTAGTTTCAATCCTTGTTGGTAGAAGCACAAAAGTGCATCTCTCTGATTCAGTCTGCACTGAGAAACTTGGCTCAGATAAGCCAGGTTTACCATCGGAATTTTACGATTATGATAATAGAAGAAATGAATATTCCAATCATGCTCCAATGCTTGGTGGGTTATCTAAAGAGTCAGCAACAATTAAAGGAATAATTTCATTTTCACTGGCTGATCAAATTGGTTTGCCAAGGTACTGTGTAAAAATATACGCACTTCCCCTGATTTTCAGCCATAAAATTCATTGTTTCAAGTTTATAATATTCTCATTGTTTTCAGATACAAAGGTATTCTTCTTTATGGTCCACCTGGAACAGGGAAAACCTCTCTTGCTTCTTCCTGTGCCTATGATGCAGGCGCCAACCTTTTTACAATAAACGGACCGGAGATCATTAGTCATTATTATGGAGAAAGTGAGCAATCTCTGTATGATGTTTTCAGTTCAGCTAAGAAAGCTGCACCTTCTGTGGTTAGATTTTCTTCAATTGCTCTGCTTCATTATCATTATTTTCATGCCAACTGTAAAAATAAATCCGAATAGAGCTAATTCTTTCAGAGATATTATTGTAATTTCTAGGATATGCTGAATCCTCCCTTGCATTAGAAAAAGATCAATATTTTTTTACTGGCTTTTGTGACCGGTGTTTTTCAATGATACTAGCAACTTCATTTTTTTTAGAGTAACACTATTGTTGGGCACAAGCTGTCATAATATATTGATGTGCTCTGCAACTCTGAAATCGTAAAACTACATCTTCTATTGAAATTCATGAAACCGAACTTGTTGCAATTTCCACTATTTTTATCACACACAAGGTGGTAAATCACTAAGCTTTACTATATATACATATTTTCTTTTCCTCTGTTCTTAATGCAAAATGTACTGTGTGCATAATACAAGTAAAGATTCGGTTGAAGTCTGATTCTAGTGCTATGTTCCTTAAGCATCAATGCTTGAGTAATTTTACCAGAGCAGTTAACTTGCCTTTATTAATATTGCACTGCTCATACTTGGGAACATCTCCTCTCTTGTTCTTTTCACTCATTGTTTTCGTTGTGAAATCTGCATATCTAAATTGATATTGACATAGTTGATTAGTTGAAACACTTTCTTATTAAAAAATTCTTTTATTTCTAGTTAGATCAGGCTTTTGCTACCATGGCGTTTCATTCATCCTTTCTGGAATATTGAATTGAATGCAGGTCAAATATTAAAAGTTTGTGGATTGATTATCTAAGGTTTGATGTATTTAGTTAGCAAGGAGCATTACTATGTATTTGACATATTGATATCGTAATTACGATTGTTATCCCATCATGTTGCTATTTGTAACAGTATCATATCTATCTCATGTATCTTTGTTGCTTTTAGATATTTGTTGATGAATTGGATGCAATTGCTCCATCAAGGGAGGAAGGGAGCGAGGAGTTATCTATTAGAATGGTGGCCACTCTGTTGAAACTGATGGATGAGATAGGCCCTAGTGATCGTGTTCTCTTAATCGCTGCAACTAATCGCCCTGATTGTATTGATCCTGCACTACGACGTTATGGAAGATTGGATAAGGAAATTGAGATAGGTAGGATTCTCTGATGACCATATAATTTTGAAATAAAAAGGCACTGGTTGTAGTCTGCTCCACATGCACATCATGCTTTTAAAGCTAAAATGCCGGCAACTAAAACATAGCTTATGAATGTGCAGAATGCATTAAGAATCCTGACTTTTTGATTTTATGGACTAGCATCGTACCTTTAGGATTGGCCAAAAATGTTACCTTGCGAGGAGTGGCTGCCTTGTACTGTATGTTCTGTCACCCCTAGCGGTTGATTTTTTTTACTATGTGTTTAACGCCAGTTAAGGAAATTTTGTTTTTTGAAACTAAGGTTAGCCTGCACTTAAATTATTATCAAATTTAAATGTCCTTATGTTGATCTAGCATGGTTGTCCAATGATATAATGTTGTCTAAAACCAAGTTGACCATGATTTGTTGTCATTTCACTGGGTTGTAGGAGTGCCGTCTCCAGGACAGAGGTTGGACATACTTCAGCACCTTCTAGTTGGAGTTCAACACTCCCTTGATGATGAGGACCTCAAGTCTATTGCTCAAGAGACCCATGGGTTCGTGGGTGCCGATCTAGCTGCACTATGCAATGAGGCTGCATTCTGTGCTCTTCGCCGTTATATCAGCCTCAAAGAAAATTCGAGTAACACATTACCGGCATGTTTCTCAGCCATGTCATTGGATGATGCTCGCTGTGCAAATAGTAACGAAAAAAGTAGCGAATATTATGATGAGACAGATGAAAAAGCACTCTCTGTGAACAGTGAGGACTTTAAGAAGGCTAAAACGAAAGTTCGACCTAGTGCAATGCGCGAGGTATCAATTCTATCCACCCAAGGCTGTAACTGTTTGCTTCTATCATGATAGTTCCTATATATTGATAGTATTAAGCTAGCACTTGTATCTTATTTTATGCACTTTTTGCTTTATCAGTAGGAGTGCCTTGGCTCTCAAGTTAATCATGAGATGCCTTAGTTCTCAAGTAGTCTAAGCATCTTGCTTTATGCAAGGAATATGCTGGTTGAGGCCCTGCTCTATATAAGCAGTTGCCATCCTTTTGTAAGCTACTCTATGTATCCTTATCATTTCAATCCAAGCGGCGTAATGCCAAGCTGCCCTCCTGGGGTTCAGCTGCATAATTGAGATGGTTTCTGGTTATCAATTGGCATCTAGAGCCTAGGTTAGACACTTGTCCCCTTCCCCCGCCGCCACTACAGCCATGTCCACCTCCAGCAAGTGCTGGATCCGTGGAAGACCGGGCACGGGAGGCTTGTCTTGCCGCCGCAGAAGCAGCGGCCGCGCAGGCAGCACAGGCAGCAGCCCAGGCGGCAGAGGCGGCTCAAGCCGCCGTAGCCGCGGCCGCCGCCTTGCGCCGGGAGATCGAGGATGGGAAGCCGACGGGCGAAGGGTCGGAGCGCTTCCTCACTCCGGAGCGCCGTCGACACCTTTCTCCGTCCCTAGATTGGCGCCACAGACGACGTGACCGGTTGCCGGTGGTGCAGGTCTACCGCGACATCGGCGGCGGGTGGCCCATGCTCACCCGCGCCAACTACCATGAGTGGAGCCTTCTCATGAAGGTGAAGCTCCAGGCGCGCAGTCTCTGGGAGGCCGTCGTCTACGAGGATGATCGCCGGGCCTTGGAGGCTCTCTGCGCTGTGGTGTCGGCAGATCTCGGCGCTGCCCTCGCCAACAAGCCGACGGCCAAGCTCGCCTGGGAGGCGATCGCCACCAGGCGTCTCGGCGGTGAGCGTGTCCGTCGCGCTACGCTGCAGCGGCTCCGTGGCGAGTGGGAATGCCTCGCTTTTCAGCTCGGTGAGCAAATTGAGGATTTTGCTCTTCGCCTGACCAACCTGATGGAGCATATGGCCCTCAACGGCGACACCGACCTCGACGAAGAGCGCGCCGTGGAGAAATTTCTCCGGTGTGTGCCCAAGAAGTACGAGCAGTTGGTTCTCTCCATTGAGACGCTGCTCGACTTCAGGCAGCTCACAATCGAAGACGTGACCGGCTGGCTCAAGGCGGCTCAGGACTGCGAGCGCGCGCCAGAGTCGCCACTGCCGGCAAGCTCCTCTACACCACCGAGCAGTGGCGGGCCTTCGAGAAGAAGGAGGGAGCCGGACCGTCCAAGGATCGCCGTCGACGTCCCCGTGGAGGCAAGAAGAACAAGCCCAAGGGCGGTGACCGCGACGGAGACCGTGGCGGCGCGGATCGCGGTGGAGGGGACAAGGCAGGCGCCGCCGGCGGTGAACGCAGGGCGAACCGCGACGACACCTGCCTCAATTGCAATGGTGCCGGTCACTGGGCACGCGATTGCCCCCATCCCCGGTGTGATCGTGGTCGAGATCGTGGCAGCGCGGCGAACGTGGCGGAAGCAGAGGATGACCATGCCCTGTTCCTCACGCATGGGTTCCTGGAGATGGACGCAGAGGCGTACAACGACAAGGTTCCAGCTTCGTCCTTCTACGCCAAGAACGCCGACCTCGACCTCCATGAGCCGAAAGCCAGCGCCTTCCTCGACATCGGCTCCGGCGTCAGCGACAAATTCGACGGCTGGTACCTGGATAGTGGCGCTACCCATCATATGACTGGACGATGCGAGCTCTTCACCGACCTGGACACGACGGCCAGAGGCACGGTGAGGTTCGACGATGAGTTAAAGGTGGAGATACACGGCGTCGGCTCCATCATCTTCGAGGCGAAGAACGGTGAGCACCGGGTGCTTCATGGTGTGTACTACATCCCCGCTCTTCGCAACTCGATCATGAGTCTTGGCCAGCTAGATGAGGGAGGATCCAAGGTGGTGATTGATCACGGAGTCCTAAGGATCTGGGATCAGCACAAGCGGCTGCTCGTCAAGGTTCGCCGCTGTGCCAACAGGCTCTACATCCTCCACATCAAGACAACTTCACCGCTCTGCCTCGCCGCACGCAAGGATGATGAAGCTTGGCGCTGGCACGAGCGGTACGGCCATCTCCACTTCGACGCACTTCGTCAGCTGTCCAAGGACGACATGGCGTGCGGGCTGCCGGTGATCAGCCACGTCGGCCAGTTCTGCGACGCGTGCGTCATCACCAAGCATCGCCGAGCTCCGTTCCCGTATGAAGCCTAGTATCGCGCGCAGGATCCGCTGGAACTCGTCCACGGCGATCTCTGCGGGCCCATCGCGCCGTCGACTCCCGACGGCAGGCGCTACTTCCTGTTGCTGGTGGACGACGCCACGCGGTACCTGTGGGTGGCTCTGCTGACAACCAAGGATGCCGCAGCGGATGCAATCAAGCATCTTCTGGCCGCAGCAGAGAAGAGGAGCGGGAAGAAGCTGTGGACGCTGCGCACGGACAACGGGCGCGAGTTTACCGTCGCCGAGTTCATGGCGTACTGCGCCGAGGAGGGGATCCAGCGCCACTACAGCGCCCCGTACACACCACAACAGAATGGAGTCGTGGAGCGGCGGAATCAAACGGTGGTCGCGATGGCGCGGGCTCTGCTGAAGCAACACGGGCTGCCGGCGCGCTTCTGGGGCGAGGCCGTGGTGACCGCGGTTCACCTGCTGAACAGAGCACCCACCAAGGCACTGAAGGGCGTGACGCCGTGTGAAGCGTGGCACGGGAAGGCGCCGGAAGTCGGGTACCTGCGCACATTCGGATGTGTGGCCTTCACCAAGGATCTGTCGCAGCTTAAGAAGCTCGACGATCGCATCATCCCCGGCATCCTCATCGGCTACGCCGACGGCGCCAAGGCGTACCGCATCTTCGACCCGGCGACACAGCGTGTGCGCGTCTCGCGCGACGTCGTCTTCGACGAGAGTCGCGGGTGGGATTGGATCAAGGAAGGAGGCGGACAGGTTCCAGCGGACAAGGAGTTCGCTATCGAGCATGTCTGGGAAGATGGAATAGAGGGAGCGTGGACATCAACGCCCGCTTCCCCTATTTCAAGCCCCTCCCCTGTTCCATCTGCGCCGCACTTGCCATCCCCAGCAACGGGGGAGCAGGGAAGCCTTGAAACAGAGGATGCGACTCCTCTGTCTCAAGCAGAGTCCACGCCGGCGGTGCCAATTCCGCCCTCTACGCCAGAGGTTGAGCACACCACGCCTTTGGAGGATGATGAGGACAGGCTCGATGCGTTCCACGACGATGAGCCCCTCCGTTATCGCACGATGGCAAACATCCTCGGCGACGACTCCCCTCCAGGTCAGGCGCCACGACTCTTTGCCCAGCTCCATCTCTCTCATCCAAGCGAGCCGACCGGATACGCGGAAGCCAAGGGCGATCCAGCGTGGGAGGCCGCCATGAAGCAAGAGCTCCAAGCCGCGGAGAAGAACAAGACGTGGGAGCTGGTGCACCTGCCCGCCGGCCACTGCCCAATCTCTCTCAAGTGGGTGTACAAGCTCAAGAAGGACGAGAAGGGGATGGTGACCAGGCACAAAGCCGGGCTGTGGATGGTGACCAGGCACAAAGCCAGGCTGGTGGCGCGCGGATTCGTGCAGCAGGAAGGCATTGACTTCGAAGATGCCTTCGCACCGGTGGTGAGGATGGAATCCGTGCGGGTTCTCCTCGCACTGGCGGCGCAGGAAGGTTGGAAGGTGCACCATATGGACGTGAAGTCCGCCTTCCTCAACGGCGATCTCAAGGAGGAGGTGTACGTACGACAGCCGCCTGGTTTCGTCGTCGCCGAAGAAGAAGGAAAGGTGTACCGGCTGCGCAAGGCTCTCTATGGGTTGAGGCAAGCACCGCGCGCCTGGAACGCGAAGCTGGACACCACACTGAAGAAGATGGGGTTCACGCAGAGCGCGCATGAGGCGGCGGTGTACAGGCGGGGCAGTGGGCGTACTGTCCTGCTCGTCGGCGTCTACGTCGATGACCTCATCATCACCAGCGCCGATCAGGGGGTGGAGAATTTCAAGGCCGCGATGAAGGAGCACTTCGACATGAGTGACCTCGGCCTCCTCTGCTTCTACCTCGGCGTCGAGGTGCGCCAAGATGCCGAGGGCATCGTCCTTCGTCAGGCTCGCTACGCCGAGCGCATCCTCGAATTGGGAGGAATGGCGGGGTGCAATCCAGCCGCCACACCAATGGAGGAGAACCTACGTCTCAGCCGGGAGAGCAAGGCGGAGGAAGTGGATCCCACGCATTACCGGCGGCTTGTCGGCAGCCTGTGGTACCTCGTCCACACTCGGCCAGACCTCGTGTTCGCCGTCTGGTACCTGAGCCGGTTCATGCAACGGCCTATGGCGGAGCACTTGCAGGCGGTCAAGCGTGTGTTGCGCTACGTGGCCGGGACCCTGGACTTTGGTCTGCACTACAAGAGGGCTCCGGGCACCGCGCGCTTCGTCGGCTACTGCGACAGTGATCTCGCCGGCGACGTGGATACAAGCAAGAGCACCATCGGGACTTTGTTCTTCCTGGGAGATTGCTTGGTCAGCTGGCAGTCCGTGAAGCAAAGGGTGGTGGCACTGTCCAGCTGCGAGGCTGAGTACATTGCAACCACCACCGCAGCAACTCAAGCGCTGTGGCTGTCTAGGCTGCCCGGGGAGCTCCTGGGCAGAAAGATGGAGGCAGTGGAGCTTAAGGTAGACAGCAAGTCTGCTCTAGCTCTAGCCAAGAACCCTGTATTCCACGACAGGAGCAAGCACATCCGGACTAAGTTCCATTTCATCAGGGACTGTCTGGAAGAAGGAAGCATCAAGGCCAACTACATCGCCACATCTGACCAGCTCGCCGACATTCTTACCAAGTCACTGGGCAAGGCCAAGTTCCATGAGATGAGGAGGAAGGTTGGTTTGAAGCAAGTCACCTAGTGCTAGGCTTAAGGGGGAGATTGACAGTATTAAGCTAGCACTTGTATCTTACTTTATGCACTTTTTGCTTTATCAGTAGGAGTGCCTTGGCTCTCAAGTTGATCATGAGATGCCTTGGTTCTCAAGTAGTCTAAGCATCTTGCTTTATGCAAGGAATATGCTGGTTGAGGCCCTGCTCTATATAAGCAGTTGCCATCCTTTTGTAATGTATCCTTATCATTTCAATCCAAGCGGCGTAATGCCAAGCTGCCCTCCTGGGGTTCAGCTGCATAATTGAGATGGTTCCTGGTTATCATATATACTTTTGACTCTGGAAAAACAATGCCAATTGCTCAACTATATTCTTTACAGGTGATTCTTGAGCTTCCAAAGGTGCGTTGGGAAGATGTTGGTGGTCAAGGTAGTGTCAAGCAGCAGCTAATTGAAGCCATCAATTTGCCACAGAAATGCCCAAAAGCATTTGCAAATTTAGGGGTCAAGCCTCCCAAAGGAGTGCTAATGATGGGACCACCAGGTTGCAGCAAGACCTTGATGGCTCGTGCTGCAGCTTCTGAAGCAAAATTGAACTTTCTTGCAGTTAAGGGTCCTGAGCTTTTCAGCAAATGGGTCGGTGACTCTGAGAAAGCAGTGAGATCGCTATTTGCAAAGGCGAGGGCTAATGCACCAGCGATAATATTCTTTGATGAGATAGATGGACTTGCAGCAACTCGTGGTCATGAAAATGATGGAACATCTGTTGCTGATAGGGTCCTCAGTCAGTTGCTTGTGGAAATGGATGGTGAGTTTTTTCACTTCATAAGGAAATTCCTCTTTTAATGCCTCATGTCGAATCAGCTTATCTCTTCACTAACACTAGCCACTAAAGTGTGTGAATCTGTATTAGAGGTCTCCAAATAACAGTACTGTATTTTGTTGACTGTACATAAACCAAACATCAAATATCTGATTTTGATGTCTCCGGTCAATGGTTATTCAACTGGAGCCATAGCCATTTTCTTGTGCTCATCCACAGTTGAAATGTGTCGATGACCCTGCTCTCCAACTTATTTTCTAGTTTACAATATCCTGGTGGTCTCTATATTTTGATGATGCGTAATTTTCTGTTGTGACAATAGGTTTGGACCAAAGAATTGGTGTTACCGTCATTGGAGCTACAAATCGTCCTGACAAAATTGATCCTGCACTTACAAGGCCAGGTTGTTCATTGGGTCTGTTTTTTTGGCTTAACCGCATTGATTGGTGATTCCTTCGCACATTTGGTCTGACTTTTTGAATGATGTATGCCCTAGGTCGTTTCGATCGGCTGCTTGATGTGCAACCGCCGAACGAAGCTGACCGTGCAGATATTTTCAAGATTCATACACGCTGCATACCACACGGTCCTGATGTGGATCTGAAGGAACTTGCTAGACTCACAGAAGGCTACACTGGCGCGGACATAAAGCTTGTCTGCAGGGAAGCTGCTGTCGCGGCACTTGATGTATGCTACTCATCCTTCCCCACACTGGTGGTACGAGCTTTTGCATCTTCATTAATGGTAGTAGGAGTTTGCTGACAAACTCCCCCGTTCTCTTCTCAACAGGAGAGCTTCGATATTGAAGAAGTATCAATGAGGCATTTTGAGTTCGCAATCAGCAAAGTAATGCCGTCCGATGTCAAATTTTACCAGAAACTCGCAGAGGAGTTCCGCAGATTCGTGGATGGCCCAACACAGGGACTGTTATAATGCTTGACATATTGAACTTGCCCTCTTTTCTTTTTTTCGTTACCTAGAAGATTGTTAGGTGTAAAAATGCAACCACAGGAATTTTGATGTGTCCTGAAAGCGATTCCTCATCTTGTCTTCCACATCATCTCTATTCTATGGAATGAATATTGAATGCAGAACTTTGTGGTAACTTGTAACATGGCCTATTTTGCTTATTTTAGGCCCTGCTACTCTGAAATTTTTTGCCCATGTCTTCGTTTGCTGGAGTCTTGCAGCAACGGTATTGTTGATGGGATTGTACTGCAGAAACTATCTAGAGCTGTGGAGCTGGTTTGGCGTGCTGGCATAATTGATGGGATTGTAAACCAAGTGCGTCTTCACTAATTGTGCAGTTGTATGGATGGATGACTCACTTGTAAGTACTCGATCTGTTTCAAATTATAGGTCATTTTGTCTTTTCTAAATACATTTTTTACTATATGTATCTAGGTGCATAACAAAATTTATGTACTTAAAAAAAAGAGTCAAAATAGCCTATAATCTAGAACAGAAAATAGCATATATAAACGAAATTTATTAAAAACAAAATGCAGAAAAGTAGCAAGCCATTGTAATTGGTCTATGAAATTACTAGATACTCCCCCCGGCCCTGGTTCGGAAATGTTAGACATTTTTGACCTATGATTTTTCTTACAATAAAATGTCAATTGCTAAAGACTCAATATAATCTTAAAACATAAAATATATTGATATAATTTTTATGCATTAATTGTACATATAATTTAACCAATTCTTTGTCGAAGTTTATAAAATTTGACTTTCTCTAGTCAATATATATCTTACATTTCTTGACATAGAGAGTATGCACTTTCTTTATGAAACCACTTTTGTCCGTACTTTTGAGTCTTGACGACTACTGGGGTTGTACGCAACTTAGAGTCGAAGGATAAGAGTTTGTTGGCAAAGGTCTAGCTCAGCCATAAGTTGGACCTGCATCCTGTACACTAAATTAAGATGACTGAAATATGTGCATTTAATGTAAACCATAAAAATGATTCATCTAAAGTGGTTTTAGTATGTAAATATAGTGAAGACTAATTACATGGAATGCTGTAGTAAAGAACTAGTTGGATAGACATAAATTATGTTGAGTTGATACTTGCATCTTACATAACATGATCTCTGGTAGTCTCACAACAAGTTGGTGTTGAACAGCCTAATATCATTTTTATAATGTCAGGAGAGATGTATCATTCTCCTAATAATCCTGCCTTCAATGACAATTGAACCAGACCCCAAAATGATAGGAAGGGATCGGGAGATATGGTGTCTCTTTTTATTTTAGGAGGAACTGGTTTTTGGAGGCTCCTAAAAAAATTGGGAAAGGGGCGTATTGGAGTTCTCCTAGAGCAGTTTAAACATCAATAATGCTAATTTTTTGTTGGATTATTAGGAGTGATTTTTGGACTGTTGTAGTTGCTGTCAGTTCCTTGTATAATCCGCCCTAAAAGTGAACTATCTATGACCTCTTCTTCTTTCCTCTTCTTTCCACCTCCGCCTCAAAACCCTAGACTACCTGTCCTCTCGATTCGATTTAATTTGATTCGATTCGCCCATCCATGGCGGTCTCTTCGCCTATGGCGTTGTTCTAGGTTGCTGATTGAAGGGTTGGATTGGTGTTTCCGGTGATTTGTTGGGTATAGTTGAGGCTGGGAGAGGGGCGCCATGGGCACGAAAAACCAGTTCAATGTCCTCATCGACAACGATGACCCCTCGCGCCTCATCACCGCCGCCCAGAAGAAGGCGGACGCGTTGCCAAGCTGGCACCCGCGGCCCGCACAGGCTGGTGAGTTCATACGGTTTCCTTCGAATTGGATCGGAAGTTGGGGATTCAGCACGTTTGTATCAGAATGTGGGGACTTTGGGCTGAAATGCACCACGGTTGTATGGGATTGCTGTAGATACATGTTAATCTGGTACAGCGGAGGGCGGGGCATTCTGCTTGGTGCGTGTCTGTGGCCTATTTAGCATGTGTGTGTGTGTTTTTGTATTTACCTGTTTACACAACATTTTAGTGTAAGTTTTAAGTTTTAATAGATTCTGCAATTTGATGTGTCATTTAATCAGTACTTTTCTACAGAAGCAGGTTGGTAACATTGGAGTACATTAGTGTGTCATTTTTTTGCAGTAAAGGAGTCCAGGAACTATGGTGCTCCAGCTCGCAATGGGGCAGGACGAGGTGGACCAGGACGTGGTAGAGGTGGCTTCCGTGGAGGCAGGACGGGCCCAAGGCATGAATTTGGTGAGGGCGCTGCCAATGGTGTTGTGGGAGGTAATGGAGAGAATAATAGCTTGTATTCCTCCAAACCCTAGAAGGGTGGAATATATAGATCCTATACATGGGCCTCTAGATGGGCCTCTATACATGGGGCTCACATATACACCAACCCCTCCCCCCGCAGTCTGAACTACCGGCGCAGCGGTGTTCAAGACTGGACAAGAAGAAAGTACAAAGGACAAATACCCCCCGCAGCCACAACTAGCCACCGGCTACGTTGAGGCTGGAGCGAAACTCCGAGAAGCTCGAGGAGGACAATCCCTTGGTGAAGATGTCGGCAAACTGGGAGGTAGTCGGGACATGGAGTACCCGAACATCGCCGATGGCGACTCTGTCGCGCACGAAGTGTAGGTCGATCTCCACATGCTTCGTCCGCTGATGCTGGATGGGGTTGGTGGAGAGATACACGGCGCTGACGTTGTCGCAGTAGACGAGCGTGCTCTTGGCAAGCGGGCTGTGGAGCTCCGCCAAGAGCTGTCGGAACCAGGACGCCTCCGCCACGCCGTTAGCGACAGCCCGGTACTCCGCCTCAGCACTGGAACGGGAGACAACCGGCTGCCGCTTGGACGACCAGGAGACCAGGTTGCCGCCCAGGAAGACGGCGTAGCCGGAAGTGGAGCGACGAGTGTCCGGGCAGCCAGCCCAGTCAGCGTTGGTGTAGACCACCAGCTCAGTAGAGGACGAGCGGTGAAGCACCAGGACGAGGTCCACAGTGCCACGGACGTAGTGGAGGAGACGCTTCAGCGCAACAAGATGTGACTCCCGGGAATCATGCATATGGAGACAGACCTGCTGAACAGCGTAGGTGAGGTCCAGCCTGGTGAAGGTGAGGTACTGCAAAACACCAGCCAAACTCCAGTAGGCAGTAGGATCAGCCACCGGATCACCCAGATCAGCAGACAGCTTCGCCTGAGTGTCGACAGGAGTGGAGCAGGGCTTGCAATCAGTCATCCCAGCCCGCTCCAGAATATCAAGTGTGTACTGCCGCTGGTGAAGGAGAAGACCAGACGAACGAGGCTCAACAGTGATGCCCAAGAAGTGGTGGAGCAGATCCAGATCCTTCATAGTAAACTCCTGCTACAGAGAGTAGATGACACTCTGAACCAACTGCTAACTGGAGACCGTGAGCACAATGTCATCGACATAGAATAGCAGATATGCAGTCTCATCCCCACGGCGGTAGATGAAGAGAGACGTGTCAGACTTGGCCTCGGTGAACCCCAATGTCAGTAAGAACGTGGCGAACCGAGAGTACCAAGCCCGAGGAGTCTAGTTCAGACCATAGAGAGACTTGTTGAGTCGGCAGACCATATCCGGACGACTCGAGTCCACAAATCCCGCTGGCTGAGAGCAGTAGACAGAGTGCCGTGAAGAAACGCACATGCCAAGAGCGCGAGAGCGCAAGCGAGAGGACCGTGCGCACAGTAGCAGGCTTCACCACTGGGCTAAAGGTCTCATCATAGTCCACACCAGGTCGCTGAGTGAACCCCCGGAGAACCCAGCGAGCCTTGTAACACTCCAGTGTGCCATCAGCCCGACGCTTATGCGTCCAGATCCACTTGCCAGTCACCACATTGCAACCAGACAGACACGGCACGAGATCCCACGTCTGGTTGGCAAGAAGAGCCGCATACTCCTCTTCCATCGCGCGACGCCAGTGATGATCCACCAAGGCGTCGCGGACAGAGGAGGGTACCAGAGAGACCTGCGGCTCTTCCTCAGTGGTGTTGAGAGTCGCGGTCTGAGACACCATCCGTCGAGTCATCATGGGATGGATATGTCAAGGATCCCGATGGATGACTTGCGGGTGGTACACCTCCGGCTCGGCTCGAGTGGGAGCCAGAGGAGGCGGCGGCGGCGACGGCTCCGGTGTAGGCGTCGCAGGAGCCTCCGGAGCAGGAGACCGGCTGAGCGTACCGCGCAGGTGCAGGGGAGGGCACCGGGGCCGCGCGTGGCGCAGCGAGAGACACCGGATCCGCGCGCGGCACGACCGGAGGTCCGGGGGCTGCGCGGGGCGCGACCGTGGGTACCAAGGCCGCGCTCGGCGCAGCAGGGATCACCGGAAGCGGTGCCGGTGCGCCGCAAAAACCTGCAGGGAAAGGACAAATAGGTAACAGTGGCTGAACCACCGGGTCAGTCGAAAACAGAGAATACAGCTCGGGGTCAGGAGAAGGAGTGGAGGAGGTGGAGTAGGGGAAATCCGACTTGTCAAAGACGACGTGTCGGGAGATCAGGACGCGGCGAGAGGTGAGGTCAAAGCATCGGTACCCCTTGTGGTCAGGGGAGTAACCGAGGAACACACAACGAGTCGAGCGGGACGCCAGCTTGTGAGAAGCGGTGGCGGTGGTGTTAGTGTAACACGCACACCCGAAGACCCGAAGGTGGTCGTAGCGAGGAGGGGTACCGAAGGGAGCGTGGTGTGGAGTGGGAGCAGGAGAAGCAGTGGACGGAAGACGGTTGAACAGATAGGTGGCAGTGTGGAGGCTCTCGGCCCAGAAGTGTGGGGGCAGAGAGGCCTGGATCAGAAGGGTGCGCACGACGTCGTTCGTCGTGCGAATCATCCTCTCTGCCTTGCCGTTTTGAGGAGAGGTATACGGACAAGACATACGTAGCTGAACACCCCGAGAGAGGAAGAAGGAACGGGAGTACAGGACGGCCTTAACGGTGAGGCCGAACTGAGTGGACACCAAGGCAAAGAAGTGGAGAGTGGGAAAGGTCTCAGGCTTGGCGCGCAAAGGGAAAGTCCAAGAGTAATGAGAAAAATCATCAACAATGACCAGATAATATTTATAGCCAGACATGCTGAGTACAGGAGATGTCCACATATCACAGTGAATAAGATCAAAAGCATGCGCAGCATGCGAAGAAGAAGAAAACGGAAGTCTAACATGACGACCTAACTGGCACGCATGACAGAGGTGCTCAGCAGGAACCCTAGTACATGGAACATCGGTACTACGACTGATCTGAGCCAAAACGTCGCGGCCGGGGTGACCAAACCGGCGGTGCCAGGTGGTGGAAGAAAGCGTCACGGCAAAAGCAGTAGACGAAGAAGTCAAAGGCAGAGCAGCGGAAGCAGGAAGCCGAAGAGTAAAGGGGTCCCGGGCTGTCACATCTGAGGAGCGGACGTCGGGAAGCCGAATCCTTCATAGTAAGACCAGAAGAGTCAAATTCGATAGAACAGGAGTTGTCAGCAGTAAACTGGTGAATGGAAAGAAGGTTGTGAACCATTTGAGGAGCAACAAGAACATTAGAAAGACGAGGAGCAGAACCCACGGCGGTGACAGGAAGGCAAGACCCATCACCCACCATGATAGAAGGACAAGAGGGGTGTGGGGGTCGGACAGAAGAGAGGATACCGGCATCAGGAGTGGTGTGGAACGAGGCGCCCGAGTCGGCGATCCACTCAATGCTGACCGGCGGCGTCAGTCCCATGGTGCTGAAGAACTGCGCCAAAGCGGCCTGGTCCCACCCCCCAGGCCAAGTCGGCTGTTGGCTGGGCTGAGCGGGCGGGGTCCAGTACGGCGCGGAGAAGGGAGTAGCACTGGTGAACATGGCCGCCCGCTGGAGCTGAGGACGAGGCCCCCTCCCGGACCCTGGAACGGCCACATCGAGATGCGCCCTGACCACGGGTTGCTGAAGGATGGCCAGGGCGTACCTCCAGGGGCAGGGCAGGAGCGAGAGTCGGAGCCTAAGCCGGAGGAGTCGGCACGCCCCGACAGCCCCCACCGGTACCGGTACCCCCAGAAGCAGTACCACCACCACGTCCCCCTCCCCCCCCCCCCCCGCCGACGACATCCACGACCCCCACCTCCGGTCTGCCCGGCGGGAGCAGCACCAAGGAGAGAGGTGGCAGGGGTGGCGGAGGAAGCCGATGGAGCAGCGACGAGCGCGGTGGAGGTGGACGAGGGCGATCCGGGCGCGAGACCCCTGGTGATCTCCTTGAGGGCGAGGTCGTCCCGGACCTGCAGGAAGGAGGGGAAGGGCCTCTGGCGGGCGATCCAGCTCTTCAGATGGTCATAGGTGCTGCTCAGGCCCCGCAGGACATTGAGCACCAAGACCCGATCGGACACTGGATCCCTGAGGTCGTGAAGAGCATCGGCTATGCCCTTCATCCGCTGACAGTACTCGCCAACGGAGAGGTCCCCCTGCACGAAGGTGCGGAAGGTGGCGTCGAGCTGGAGGGCGCGGTACTAGGTGTTGTCGAGGAACTGCCCCTCGAGCGCCACCCAGGCCTGCCGCGCGGTGCCGCCGTGGGTCCTGACGAGGTCCTGAAGATCTAGGGAGATGGTCCCGAAGATCTAGGACATGGCGATGCTGTCGAGGCGCAGCCACGCCACGTCCTGCGCCTCGATCGGCGTGTCGAGGAGGACGTGGTCGTCGAGGGCGTAGCGGTGGAGGGCGAGCAGGACCTGGTTCCGCCAGCGTCCGTAGGAGAAGGACGTCGGGTCGAGGACGGTGACCAGGGCCCTGATGTTCTGGACGCCGGCGGCCTGGAGGTGGAGCTGGGCGACCATGAGGTCGGTCGGGTCGTACCGGGCTCCAGATCCAGCGGGCGGGGCCTGGCGGGAGGAAGAGGCGTCGGGCTCGGGGTCGACGGGCAGCTGGCCGGAGGAGACACGGAGGAAGTGCTCCGCCTCGGCGACCCGGAGAGCGGAGGCGTCGGCCGCGGCGCGCTCGCGCTCCCAGGCGAGGGCAGCCACGCGGACCCGCTCCTGGGCCGCCGAAGCCTCCGACTTGGCGACGAGGAGGGTTGCGGCGAGAGCGGCGTCGGCCTGCTGCCCGCGGAGAGCGGTGGCGGTGAGCGGCGCATCCTCGGGCGCCATCCCGAGACCGATCCACGTGGGATCGGGCTCGGCGTCGGCGGCAGGTTGCTTGCCGGCAGCGACGGCCGCGCGGTGGGCGGCGGCGGCCTGCGTAGCGGCGACGGGATCGGGGGGCGGCGGTGGAGGAGGCGGCCCGGTGGGCGGCAGCCCACGGGGCGGCGGCCCTGGCGGTGGTGGCGTGTGCTCTGCGCCACCCACCGCAGCACCGGCAGCCCCGCTCGGCAGCTGGGCGATGGCCACGGCCCCCAGGGCGGCGGATTTCGCGGCAGCGGCGGCTGCAGCCCCCGCGACGGCGGTGTAGGGCGGCCGAGAGGCCCAGGCGCCGGCGGGAGAGGTGGTCCAGGCGCCGGCCGGAACAGAGGACGGGTCGGCGCCGGATCTGAGCTGCAGAGCAGGGGAGGAGAGGGAAGGGAAGGAGAGGGGAGGAGAGGGAAGGAAAGGAGAGGGGAGGGAAGGGAGGCGACGCCGGCTGCCGGCCAGCCATGGTGGCAGCGGCGGCGGCTGGGAGGAGAGAGGAGAGGAGCCTAGGCTAATGATACCATGATGGAGAGAATAATAGTTTGTATTCCTCCAAACTCTAAAAGAGTGGAATATATAGATCCTATACATGGGCCTCTAGATGGGCCTCTATACATGGGGTCACATATACACCAACAGGAGGTTATGGCGGAGGCTGCTTGTAAAATGGCTATCTGCAGAGAGAGGATGGTGAAGGAAAGACTACGGAAAGGGGCCGTGGACCAAGTCAACCTTACTGTGGTGGTGGCCACCATGGTGGCTACAATGATGGGGGAGGCTGGTGATGAGTCTGGTCGTCCCCCTCGCTGAGCCAATGAGCGCCAGTGGCACAGGGACGGGATATGAGGGAAGCGTGAGGGAGCTGTCCATGGCAACTGGGGTACTGTGACTGATGAAGCCCTTGCACAGTGAGTTTTCTTTCATATTTTTTTTAATCAGATTCTTTCATAATGTTTGCATTTGTTATTTTGGAGCTATATTTGATATGACAGATTAACTTAATGCACAACTCTTTATGTTCCAAATCATCAGAGAAACACTAGAAACTGTTAATACTGCGGGAACTGCTGTTGCTGAGGATGAGAGCAAGCTGGAGAAGGTGCCAGTGTGCCACAGTCTGAGGTTGAGAAGGCCAAGGAAGGCGAACCAACTGAAGAGGAGCCTGAAGATAAGGTTTAAGTTGTGCTTTTATCTAATCAAGTATAGAACTTTCATATATACTGTACTGTCGTGGACTTGAAGGAATGCCATTTCTCCCTCCAGAAATGTCACTGATCTGCTATGGTGTGAAGAAATAAGTTTCTTATTTATTTTAATCTTGAAGTTTTATCCTGTTTTCTAGCTTAAGTTTTAGCAGCACATAGTTAAAACATGATTTAATTGCTACAAACATACTAAAATACTTTTGGGATATACTTCTTTCATGTACTCAAGTATACCTAATATACCTAAATGTCTATTGTTTCTTGCTCGCCTTGCTGCTGCCATGTTTGTTTAAAAAGTAAAGCATTTGGTGCTTCCTAGCAGTCTACTGATGAATCATACCATTCTTGGAAATATTGGCAAGCAACTGATATTATTTCTGTAATTTAGTGAGCAATATTTACATTCAAGTATTTAACCTATCTGCACTAAACTTTGCAGTAGCATTTTGTTTTAATATTGGAAAGTAGCAGAAAACTAGCTCCCTGAAGTTTTTTTTAGGATGGGGGGAAGTCACAGATTATTGAGGCACCAGTTTGAAAATGACATGCGAGTCCACATGATAGAAGTACAAGGTGTTAGTTAGAAGTGATGTTTGAAAATTGAAAGGCTCTCGAGAGTTAAGCAAATCCTGTGTTAGGCTGCATGTTTGCTAAGTGCATCAATTGACTCTTTGAGTCTTTTGTAGCATGCAATTGTTTATCCTCTCAGATAGTTGTTGAGATTTTCAAATGGTCAATGCTAAAACTGCAGCTTAGATACAACTATATGTCTCTAGATGACTAAGTTATCACAGGATGTTTGTTTTACTCGTAGATGCTGCTGCTGGCAGTTTTTCTTGAATGCCAGCCAAAGTTTATGTCTTTTAAACCTTAATGGACCTAACTATATGTCTCTAATGACTAAGTTATCACGGGATGTATGTTTGTACCCAAGCCCTGATACGTGGAGCAGCATAAGATGAGCCATTTATAAATATTGTTGCTGAAACTCTAGAAGATAATGGATCGAAATCCTTGAGTTTTGTTCCATTCCCCTGATGATACTTGCAATCTTATTAATGAGAACTTGGGGAGTGACAATAGAGCTTATATATAAATGCAAACTACAAATATTTTGTTTGTGCTTAATTTGACCACTAAATAACAATAGTTTAAGGGCTAGTGATTGAAATTAATAGATTCTAGATTGCTCCTCCCTTTTGATATCATTATAATCAGCCTGGTCTCTTCTCAGTTCACAAGATGCCATGTGTAATGCACCACCGCAAATTTTGTGGAACTGTTACATTTCTGTATAACAGCATGAACTGTGTGATTGTGCTTAGCTGCAGTTCTATAGCAAGCTGTTTTCTGTGTCTTAACTTTAAGCACTGACAATGAAAAAATTGTAGGCTTGTACAGACGCATCTGTGATATTGACATAATATCCAGAAGTTATATATCTAGCATGCTCATGTTTTTCAAAACACCTGTTATTAATTGTGGGCTGATTGATCCTGTGAGTCTTGCACATCCAACAAAATTGTGGACTCTGCAAGTTCTCAATTTCACCGAGCCTATAGATAGCTTAGGTGGCAGTATCAAGGTTTTCATGCATTACCTTTGCGTGCATGAATTCAGGAAGCTGCTGTACATTCACAGGCCTGCACATACCTCATGCCCTAGAGGTTTACTGTTGTGCCTTGGAGTTTATTTAATTGATCGAGTTTGGTAGTTATTAATTTTATCTTATGTTCCTTTTTTTGTCTGTTTGTTCTTTTATTTTGAATTGAGTATGTGACTTTTTTCTTTAATATTTCCTTTCAGTATCACCCAAGTCCGAGGCTTGCGGTTGCAGGTTGTGTTATGAACTTATGGTAGTTAATTGTGCTAGCATGCTTCAGTTCTAGATGTCTCAATGCAGTATTCTATTGCCATTATGATGCTATAAAAATACGAAACTGTTTTACTATGAGCTGGTGGTTGTGTTCAATTTTTTTTTTATTTAATCAATTCTTATTTAAACCCACTTGCTTTCACAGGAGATGACATTAGAACTTAGAAGAATACGAGAAATTACTGGAGGAGAAGAGGAAAGCTTTACTCAGACTGAAGACGGAAGAAAGGTTGAGGTGGACAAGGAGTTCGCAGTCCACGCAACAACTTTAAGGGAAAAGGGGCACTGATGAAATCTTCATCAAGCTGGTAAGAACGATTTCTCAGTTCCTTCTCTCAGCACATAATCAACGGCACTGTTCATTTCTCGCTAAATGGATGCAGGGTCTGACAAGGACAAAAAGAAAGAAAATGCTGAAAGGGATGACGGTGCCAAGAAGGTACGGGCAACATGCAGAATTCTTCTTTTGCCCAAGTTTCCAGTCACTTAGATTTGTTTCCTTCTCATGCAGTCTGTCACTGTCAGCATCAATGAGTTCCTGAAGCCAGCAGAGGGCGAAAGGTGCTCCACTACACTCCTGATGGGCGCGGTCATCAGAGACGATGGCGGCCACGGTGGATTCCGTGGCGGTTACAGGCTTACAGCCCTCGCGTGAACCAGCTGCTCCCGCGCCGGCAATTCAAGATCAATCGCAGTTTCCCTCGCTCGCCAGGTGGGAAGTGAGTCTGAGCTCGCAACCTGCTATGAACTCGTTGCATGTGTGTGGGAATTGCTCGATAGACGTCTAAGAAACTGTCATTCAGCGTCAACTACTGGTCTACTGTACTGTTGGTTTGGTATCTACCGCCGCATCTGCGTCGTATCCCGCGTGTACATCTGGGCCACAGCTTGTCTGTCCCCCTTGCATGTCTCCATTCGTGTCTCCGAACAAACATATCGATTTGTTCCCCCACAACCTTGATTTCTGGTGCAAGATCACGATGGCCACAGCTTGTCTGTCCCCCTTACATGTCTCCATTCGTGTCTCCGAACACGTGTAACCTATCGATTTGTTCCCCACAACCTTGATTTCTGGTGCAAGATCACGGTTAAGGCGGTGATGATTTTTATTTTGTAGTTTATTCGTCATTCCATCCAGTTAAGGTCACCATGGTGGGTTCTCGAGCTCGCTGACAGCAAGTTCTGTAAAGACGATATCCTTCAAGGTCCTCTTCTCACATGAAGAAATCTTCCTCCAGATAAATTTAGGCGCACTGACAGTTTTGTTTTTCCTTGACTTGGGTGTGAACGGAAAAATAGTATAGTGTAGCTCTAGGAGGGAACCAATCAATGGGCTACACATGTTCAGAGACACAAACGGAGACATGCAAAGGGGACAGGTGGCCACAGCTTGTCTGTCCCCCTTGCATGTCTCCATTCGTGTCTCCGAACACGTGTAACCTATCGATTTGTTCCCCACAACCTTGATTTCTGGTGCAAGATCACGATTAAGGCGGTGATGATTTTTATTTTGCAGTTTATTCGTCATTCCATCCAGTAAAGGTCACCATGGTGGGTTCTCGAGCTCGCTGACAGCAAGTTCTGTAAAGACGATATCCTTCAAGGTCCTCTTCTCACATCAAGAAATCTTCCTCTACATAAATTTAGGCGGATTGACAGTTTTGCTTTTTCTTGACTTGGGTGTGAACGGAAAAATAGGATAGTGTAGCTCTAGGAGGGAACCAATCAATGGGCTACACATGTTCAGAGATACAAACGGAGACAGGGAAGCATCGGCCGTATATCTAAGCCAGGTGTCTGCGTCAGTGTCACAGAATATATTTCGTTTTAATTTCCGATAGGATGTCTGCGTGTCACCCTGTGCTACCATTTTTTTTGAAGGAATTTTGCATTCCATTAAACTCCTGTGCTACCATTTTTATGTTAAAAAAGAGTTTGTCCTTCTGTGGTGGTGTTATTCAAACGGCAACTGGGCCTCGCTTAGCAAAACTGGGCCCGCATGTCGGCGTCTCCGGCTCTCGCTTGGGAAACCGCGGCGTCCGCGCCCGCCACCAACCCACCCAACCCCCCCCCCCCCACCGGCTCCGGGATGCCAAAACCGCGCGGGAAAACGCCTCCGCGCCCGCGCGCCAAATCCAAGCATTTTCTTCCCCAGCGCGCACCCCAAAAAAAAACACAAACAGATCCTCCGCTTCTGAATTACTCCTCGCCTCATCCTCGCTGGGAAGGCATTCAAGTTTCCGCGACTCCGCCCTAGACCCTGCCCTCTCCCCAGTCCCCACCCATCGCCGGCCTCTCACCTGCCCCCTCGAATCCGGAAGCTTGGGCGGCGGCGGTTGGCGCGGGCGCGCGCACCACCTGTTCGACGGAAGTCCTCGCCGGCGGGCGGGCCGAAGCCCAAGGCAACATGTACGTGGTGAAGCGGGACGGGCGGCAGGAGGCGGTGCACTTCGACAAGATCACGGCGCGCCTCAAGAAGCTCAGCTACGGTCTCAGCCAGGAGCACTGCGACCCGGTGCTCGTCGCGCAGAAGGTCTGCGCGGGGGTCTACAAGGGCGTCACCACCAGCCAGCTCGACGAGCTCGCCGCCGAGACCGCGGCGGCCATGACCGCGTCCCACCCGGACTACGCCTTGGTGAGGAAACCGCCGCTGAATCCTCGCCCTGGTTTCCGCTCTCTGCCTTGGCTGTCCCTGACGCGGGGCTGGTTGTTGCCCCCCCTTTCTCTGCCGTGGTTCGTGAAGCTGGCGGCGAGGATTGCTGTGTTCAACCTGCACAAGAACACTAAGAAGTCCTTCTCGGAGACGTAAGTGACGGCTGATTTTGCTCTTGATTTCATCCATTCACGGCGACAGGAGTGAGGCTGGATTCGTGGATTGGGTTGTTAATTCAATTGTGACTGTCGTGGATGCAGGATTAAGGACATGTACTGATGTACATGCACTTCAACGAGAGATCTGGGCTGATGGCCCCTCTGGTCGCTGAAGATGTTTATGAAATCATCATGAAGGTGCAACTCTGATTGGCCTTGACACATTTCTGACAGAGCAACTTTGTAGATACTGTTGGTCTATGTCTGGTAGTTAAATGTACTGTTCCATTGATTTTTTATTAACTTTTTTTTATTGGATACAGTACAGTAAACTGTTGTGCTATGCACTTGCCTTGATGTAAGCAAGGTTTTTTTACCGACCGGAACCGGTCCGGAAACCGCGGTTACCGGTGTAACCGGTCCGGACCGGTTCCGGTACCGGCCGGTTGCAAACCGCCCCAATTCAAAATTCAAATTTGAATTCAAAAAAAATGAAAAAATCCCAAAAAATTCCTAAAAATACTTCAAGTTGCGACGAATCTAATGGTGTCAAATTTTTTCAAATATTCATTCATTTAGTATACTTTGCGGGCATTTGAAGTTAAACCAAAAAAGAAAAAAAAATGGGCCGGCCCATTAAGGCCCACTTTGCGTGGGCAGGGCAAAGTTGGCAAGACTACAAGGCTCAGCTGTTTAGAGTGCGAGGTTTGAATGTGATGTCCACCGCTGAATACCAAATGACGTCCCAAATGGGGGTCTTCCCATTCGTACGTTGAATTTTTATTGATGTGTATCAGTGACTATTGTATTTGTATGCACGATTATGACTATGATATTTGTATGCACGCTTATTACTATTGTATTTGTATGCATGATTATAAATTGTTGCTTTGGTGTGGTCTTTTACATTAATATGTGCATAGTTCATGCCAAAATTTTTATTTATTTCACACCGGGGAACCACTTTAAAACTGTCGGTTTTTTTGTTCAATGGACCGGTTACCGCTCAAACCGGACCAGTTTACCGGCCAAACCGGTCGGCTAACCGGTGGAAACCGATTGAACTAAATGAAATTTGAAATTTAAATTTGAATTTGACCGGTTTTTACCGGTTTCCGGTCAAACCGGACTGGTTTACCGGAACCGGACGGTGGCGGTTTCATCAGACCAGTTGGGAAAAAAAACCCTGGATGCAAGTCGCCCCTCATGTGGCTCCAAACTCTGTCATATTTCAGAACGCTGCTCGTTTGGACAGCGAGATAATTTATGACAGGGACTTCGACTATGACTACTTTGGTTTCAAGACTCTGGAGAGATCTTACCTCTTGAAGCTTGGTGGGAAGGTTGTTGAAAGGCCACAGCACATGCTAATGAGGGTTTCAGTGGGGATACACAAGGAAGACATTGAGTCTGCCATCAAGAATTACCATCTCATGTCTCAGCGCTGGTTTACACATGCTTCGCCAACACTTTTCAATGCCGGCACGCCGAGGGCCCAAGTACTTTCCCTGTTTCCTGCCAGATGATTTGAATGTGGGTTGTGAGATTGCTTGCTTATTTACTGTTGTGTTCTCTTCTCTATGATGCAGTTAAGCAGCTGTTTCCTCATCTGCATGAAAGATGACAGCATTGAGGGAATCTATGATACCCTGAAGGAATGTGCTGTGATAAGTAAATCAGCTGGAGGGATTGGTGTCTCAATTCACAATATTCGTGCTACTGGGAGTTACATACGAGGAACAAATGGAGCATCCAATGGAATTGTTCCTATGTTACGTGTCTTCAATGATACCGCTCGTTATGTTGATCAAGGTGGTGGCAAAAGAAAGGGTATGTTCTGTCATTATTTCCAGTTCTAATCCCATTGTCTTCAGAAATTCTTATGAGCTTCTAAACTTAGGTGCATTTGCTGTGTACTTGGAGCCTTGGCATGCTGACATTTTTGAGTTCCTTGATCTGAGAAAAAAAAACCATGGAAAGGTAAAATCTCTACTGTTAGGGTGTATTACTTTTGCATATGACAACAATAAGCTATCAGTCTCTGCAGTAACTGCAGCGCTGAGTTGACTTTATATATGCTTACTGCTATATTGATTTGTTCACATAAAATTGGTTCTTTTCCTGTGCTTGGAGCCCTTAAAGGTGGTTGTTCAAATCTTAATTTTTGGTTTAATCTAGTGTCTTGTAGATATAGCTAGCTAGTCTATTTCTGTATGATATAGATCCCCAATATTTTAGTTTCCGAACAATGGTCAAGGAATATGTGCAGTTGTGCACATGTTTGATTTTTCTGTTATTGAAGCCTCTAGCATTCTTTAACCCATTCTTTCTAAATTCTGAATGGACCTGCAAAGTTCTAAGACTTGCTATTTTGAATGATAATTAAACAGGAGGAACATCGTGCAAGGGATCTTTTCTATGCTTTATGGGTTCCTGATCTATTCATGCAAAGAGTCCAGAATAACGGAGAATGGTCACTGTTTTGCCCTAATGAAGCTCCAGGATTGGCGGATTGCTGGGGCGATGAGTTTGAGAATTTGTACAAGAAATATGAGAGAGAAGTAAACTGAAAATTGTATTTGTATTTCTAGTATATTAATATAGTGAAATGGGAAACTGCTTTAGTAACCTTGATTTCTATTTTCAGGGCAAGGGGAAGAAAGTTGTTCCAGCACAAACCCTCTGGTTTGACATTTTGAAGAATTGAAGGCACAGATAGAAACTGGTACACCATATATGCTTTACAAGGTACATTTGGCACCACCAATACAAATAGATGTACCTGCTTCTGGACTTGTGTTTCTTTTTGGCAAAATTTGCCAGGTTTAATTGTTTTGCACCAAGGATTCTCCATAATGATTCTTAACTGTCTGCAGGATACGTGCAATAGGAAGAGTAACCAGCAGAATCTTGGCACAATAAAATCATCAAATTTGTGCACTGAGATAATTGAGTTCACAAGCCCCACTGAAACTGCTGTCTGCAACCTAGCATCTATTGCTTTGCCACGCTTCGTAAGGGAAAAGGTATTTCTTGTCAGTGCTCCAGCTGTTCAATCATGAAGGTTGTGAAGGTTGTATTCTGATGTGCTGTATGATAAACTTCTTTCATAGGGTGTTCCTTTAGAGTCCCATCCATCTAAGCTTGTGGGCAGCAGTGATTCAAAAAATAGATATTTTGACTTTGAGAAGCTAGCTGAGGTTTGTTCGAATCCTATTTGTCTTGGATCCTTGATTCTTGCATATGTTAATGAATGTTCTGATACTTTGTTGATTTTGCCAGGTTACCTCAACCGTCACTTATAATCTCAACAAAATTATTGATATTAACTATTATCCTGTTGATACTGCAAAGACATCAAATATGCGTCACAGGCCAATTGGCATAGGTGTTCAAGGCTTGGCAGATACTTTCATATTACTTGGCATGCCATTCGACTCACCTGAGGTACTTTTCCCCAGCTCTGCATTTGCAATTTATTGCCTTCTGTGCATAGCTGTTATGTAACAAGTAATGTCCTTTTCAGGCTCAGCAGTTGAATAAGGATATTTTCGAAACAATTTACTATCATTCTCTGAAAGCATCTGCTGAACTTGCCGCTAAAGAAGGTCCTTATGAAACATATGAAGGCTGCCCTGTCAGCAAGGTTTTCTTTTTAAAAATTTCTCTCTTTTAATTATTGATGCTATAGTGATTTTATGTTTAATTTTGTCCTCAAACTTCTATGCGTTGACCTTAAATTAATCAAATGTTGTCTATCCAACTCCCTTTGTAGGGCATTCTCCAACCTGATATGTGGAATGCAGTCCCATCTAACAGATGGAACTGGCCATCTCTAAGGGATACTATTTCTAAAGTTGGCGTCAGAAACTCTCTTCTTGTTGCTCCAATGCCCACTGCTTCCACTAGTCAGATCCTTGGCAACAATGAGTGCTTTGAACCCTACACATCCAACATATACAGTCAACGGGTTCTAAGGTCTGGAAATATGCTCCATGGAGTTCTTACATTCTGATCTACATGTCCATGTATTGATGTTTCTGTTTTTCTTCTAGTGGGGAGTTTGTTGTGGTTAACAAGCATCTTCTTCATGATCTGACTGAAATGGGCATTTGGACTCCTCTGAAAAATCAGATAATATATGAAGATGGTTCTGTCCAGAGGATGGCAGAAATCCCAGATGATCTTAAAGCAATCTACAAGTTTGTAGTTCAACCTTGTATGCTTATTGTTTACCAGATGCAATTACTGATCAAGCATCTAAAAGTTTCTATGCAATTATTGCACCAGGACTGTTTGGGAGATCAAACAGAAAACTTTGGTTGATATGGCAGTTGACCGTGGATGCTACATTGATCAAAGCCGGAACCTCAATGTGCATATGGAGCAACCCAACTTTGGGAAGCTAACATCACTGCACTTCCATGCTTGGTCCAAGGTATTTAGCCCTGAATCATCAAAGCAAGTATTTATCTTCAAGCATTTCGTACTTAGACTAGAATGATGGTTTCTTTAACCTTGTTCGATGTCAGGGCCTGAAAACTGGGATGTACTATCTACGCACACGAGCAGCTGCTGACGCCATCAAGTTTACAGTAGATACCACACTTCTAAAGGTGAATGGGGTACATGTCTGCCCCTTACATTTGTTCACTATCTTCTCCCAAAAACTTACTGAATCGCGACTCAGGACTCACCACAAAAACCACTTACGTACGCAGGTGGCTAATGGCAAGCCTGCAGAGGATGACGTGGAAGCCAAGATGGCATAAATGATCTGTTCTCTGAACAACCGTGAAGAGTGCCTGGCGTGCGGGAGCTAGACGCATCGGTACCGCACTTTCTTATGACCACAACATTATACAACCGGCTGATGATTGGGTTCAATAACCAGAACGAAAAATTCCCACACCAGGAATGCCTTGATCCCTGAATACTGCCACCTCTGACTTGTGTTGCACTACGGCTGATGCCCATGTATGTATCTACTACTACTGTCGATGTTGTTGATGTATGCTATTGCGTTTTCTTGTGAACCCATTTGCAGTACTCACTTTGCGTCACATACAGCCACCGAATAATTAGGCTAGACTGGAAAATATCTCACGAAGATTAACAAGAGTTGTTGCTCCTTGGTAACTCATCAAGAGGTGGTTGCTTGAAATTAAACATTGATAAGATGAGCTCGTTGCATTGATTCTGGGCACGATAGGTGACCACTTGTGACTTGTCTACTAAGCACGAACTAGTAGTAACCGGCAAAAACACCTGAACTTGCTTGCATCGATGCAGATGCGCTGCAGGCCTCAGCCAGCGGGCGTGACTATGCATCGCTTCAGGTGATGGTTCTGTCACATGAAGCGGATGCAGAGTGCCATTATCGTTGTTTGGGCCATGTATTAGACCCATCTGCATACGTTATATGTAATTAGATTTACAGATCTAGCATTATCAGTGATGAGACAAAAAATCGATGACGTCAGCCACATGCAAAGGGTTTCAAACTAAAAAAAATATAAATCTTAAAATATGTATTCAAATTAAATTTCTATTATACCATTATTTTTACTCCATCATGCTTTCGATCTAGCCTCAAACACCTTCAAATCATTTTGACGTCCCGACAGTTTCACCTAGACTGAGTCAATCAAGTACAAAGCCATGGAGGAGTTTTCCACATAAAAATATCGCTGCAGACATATGGTGCTTAGCCCACATGCCCTTTAACCCCTCTAAGACTACCTCAGCGCGAAACATGGTACAAGATTTACTCGGTGCACTATCTTAGACTACATGCCACCTTATGTTGCAGTTTGATGTATTGTATTGCTACGTTTGCAATTTATTGGACTAAAATGAAATAGTGACGCAACTTTGCGCTTGGTGGATGCACTTTACTGCTTTTCTCAGGATGTGCAGGAGAGGGAAGTGAGACAAAAGTTGTTGTTTCATGAAACAACCGCTTCATAATTATAATCTAAAAAAAACGCTTCATAATTATGGGACTACTCAAAATGAGTGTACAGGTTGATTTGTCACGCAGCTCACAATACTATTTCTTCACCTCACAATTAAGAGACATAATACAACTGCAAGATAACAAAATAGACAATCCATTGTAGAGGTTATCTATTAAGTTATCTCAGCATTACGAACAATGCATGAACCCACCTATATATTACTGGAAAACACAATTTTCCATACAATTCACAATCCTAGGGGAATGCTAAAAAACCTTAGGGAGACATTTTCCTTAGGAAGTTTTGTGGGGAAAGATCCTTAAGGGTGATTTTGACGGGAAAGAAATCTTGCCCTATGGTTTCCACTGAAAACCTTAGGAAAGTTATGTTTTCCTACGAGATCGGAGTCGTAGGGAAACTTCCTGACATGACAACAAATCCCATGCGGAAAGGTGCTTTCCCTAAGTTCCAATTCCGTAGGTAAACTTTTTGCAAGAATTTTATTATTGAAACACAGTATTTTATTTTTAGTACTAATTTTAATATATATTTCTCATATATCCTGAAGAGCTCGTTGGTAGAATGATTTATTAATTGGGATTGAAATTATACGAGAAGATTCATTTGTTACAATCATGCAAAAGGTGATAAAAAAAAGGAAAAAAAAGAAAGGTGCTCCTGCCGCTGGCCCATTCCGGGCAATCGATGAAGCCACCACCCGTGCGGACAGAGACCACCGCTCACTAGTCACTAGACTACTTGCTTGCCGTTGGTTGGACTTGCAGCCGTTGCTCACCCCTGCAAGCCAGTTCGTTCTTCTTCACTTGCACTCAAGCATGGAGCCCTATCCATACGCAGTTGTGAAATCAATCACCAAATGCTGCGGAAAAGTTTTTTTAGATTATGAAAAAATCTCGTCCTGAACATTCACATGTGAATATCTTTGACCATAAATATGCCAATTCTATTTATCGCGCGGGTGAAATAGATTCGACCTACCAGAGACGCATAGGACAGTTTGCACTATGCCATTTCTGAGCTTTTATATATGCGTGCAGGGCGACGGATGATAGCCCCAAAGGCTATGGCCCACGGTCTGCGATCTGCGTGAGTGCATGGCATGCATGCAGCTACTTCCAAAGCAAAGATGGGCACGAGAACACATGCTAGGACCAATTTTTATTGGTCAGAAAATGGCTTAGAATCCGAATCTTCAACACAATATTCTTCTAGAAAATTTATCTAATTTTAGGAACGGTTTGCACCAGGTTATTATACGCAATTAACAACAAAATAAGATCATACATGAATGTTTTTGATTTTTTTTTCTACATTCACCATTTTCAGTTTAGAATAAAGCATCAAAATATATTATTTTGTTCTTGGTACATTTTTTGTTGGATATTCCTATTTCTTACTTGGAACCATGTTTATTCATTTCATTTGCTATTCTTAATTTTTATTATTTTTTTCAATGGTTGGTTTCTTTCTTTCTTCTTTTGTCTCATTGCCCGGCAGCTAGCAACCAATGCATCGACTCTTATGCAAATAAAATTTGTATAAGAAAATATAGTTCGAAAGATGATTGTTCAAATAAAATTTTGATATAACATTGTATTTCTTACGACGAGATCTTTAAAACAAGACTGCATTTAATTATACTTTGATAATATTTTTCTGTGTAAATTTTAGTTGTTCCAAAACAATTTATTTTGCTAAGAACATTATGATTTATTCTAATAAGTATTTATATTTTTGCTAAGAACATTTTGTTTTGTTGGAACATTTGCGTGTTTGTCTATATATTTGGAACAATTTTCATTGTCTCAAAATTTATGAACTAATTTCCTTGCTTGAAAAGTGTATACGTCAATGCTTACCATGCCATCTGAAGGTTTCGCCCGACGCTTTCTGATCTCTAGGAGACGAGCATGACCTTCGGCCGAAGAGCCATTTGAAGGTGGCGATTCCCAACAGAGGTCACGTTCAAATTTAGATCTAGCGGTATGAACATTGTTGATAAACATGTTGTATCCAAAAAAAGAAATAAAATAAAAAGAATAAGACTAGACGGTAGTATAATATAATCTTATTCCATACACTTCTTGGATCGAATCCAGCACAATTGGGTTAAGTTTGTCGTAGTTGGGCCAGTTCAGAACTTGCTCCCAATTGAAAAGTATTCTATATGGCCACTAATACTACATCCCAAAGGAAAGGCAATTTTAGAAATTCATGTTGCTTGAATAGGTTACTTGATAGCTTAATATAAAATAAATATTAAATTACATATGATAAAGCATGCCACATTGCAAGAAAAAAAATCAAGAAGTTTAAGAACCATATTTAACAAACTTATTCTTAGACCTATAGCGAGAACATAAACTAGCGAATAAAGAATCCATTGAGCATTTGGGGCCTCGGAACTAGAGCTTCAAGGATAGGTCCACTGTGATGCCAGATCTACCACTCGATGAGGAGAGCTTCAGTGATAAATCCAATTCCACATCAGATACACCATCAAACACGGAGGACATCTCATACACAGAAAACTCAGAATCACTGCGAGGTATTAGCCCATGATTCAAGCTTTGAGGAAAGAACTTAATCTCCCTTGCAGCCCTCTCCGCAGCATCATCAACATCATTTTCATGGATAAGAGACAAATTCATGGTTGTATTTTTCTTCTTCTTTGCTACATGCATCTGTACCTCCTACATTTTCAAGGAATTAAAAAATATGAATACATTCTCTATCAAGAAGTGTTATTGACAAGGCCTAAAATATCTTTATAGATCAAAGAATTAGATACATACTCGCAGATTTTCAAAATGATTTTTCATGGAAGTTTGTGAAAATTAACATAAAGAATTTTTTTGCACTAATTTTTAATTTCAAGGGCAATATAGTAACGGATGCACACATAGAAGATCTATTTTTTTTCATTTTTTCATGCTGAAAAGATCCATTATCTAATTCATAGCTTAATCAATGTCCTTTAAAATGCCACAAAGGAGTATATATGAATATGAACATCTAAGCAATCATTATAACGTATAAGAAAATTGCAATACTACACCTGATTCTTGTCAAAACTGAAGTATACATTTGTTGTTGACTCAAGGACAACATCAGAGGATGATCTAGGTGGTACATCAGTGTCAGTGGTTATAGATTTCCTCTTTAGTGTCTACAAGAAACACAGAAAACATGTGATTGCAAGCCCACAATATAGTAGATATGTCACAATTGAAAAATACATTAATAAATATGGTGATAAATCAAAAATATGGATGGTGACATGTTTTTGAATAGTCATACCTGATGTTGGTATCCAAAAATAGTGTCACTTGATGCATGTTTTGGCATGGCAAGATGGGTTGTTACTGGTTGTCCATGACTACCAAAATGAGTTGGGTTTGCTGTAGGTGAAGAGCCCCCTTTGCGTTCCCTTCCATCTATGGGATACCGTTGGGGCATCATAGATGGAATCCTTTGTGTTGTACTCACATAAGAAGGGTAGTAATTTTGAACATCCTGCGGAGGCTGCAAAAGAAATGACAAACGCATCATAAATTTTTAGCATAGGGATATTTTTACATAGTGAAATATGGTGAAAGTGCATTCATACCTTAATGGAAAAGGTAGGCGCAAGAGAACGAGTTTGTCGGAGACGTTCTTTCCCCACCATAGTATTGCGTTGTTGCATTTCCAACAGAAGTCTTTGTTGTTGGTAGACCGAGAGCTTATGACTACTAGATCCAATATGGTTGGTGGTGGAAAACCCATTAGAGGAGTTGATGGACCTTGGGGAGAAGAGGCTACGAGACGATGCCATAGGGGAAAATGATGAGATAAACTATTACCGGTGGGAGGGTCTAGTAGAGTTTGAACCCAACCCACACGGTGTTTCTTTTATAGCGAGAGTCTAGGGTCCGACGAAAGTTGAGCAACGGTCATTTTTTTTGGAGGAAACTATCATTTTTTATAATTAATAAATAGATGTTAATGTTTGTAATACAAAATATATTTGGAGATTTTTTTTCTTTCACATGTTAAATAGGACAATATTCGAACTGAGAGTTGGCCAAAAGAAGATCCAGGTCAGGTTGAACTGTATAGTTCTTACTGGAATAGTTGATATGTAGATTCCAATTTTAAAATGGATATAAAGGGATGTAAATGTTCATTTGTACAAGATATTCTATGGACATTCTGTTTTACCTTTCACATGTGAGTACAATGATAATATCCAGAGCTAGCCAACAAACAACCCAGGTTGGGTTGAACTGTATTGTTTAAATTGAATAGTTGATATGTGGAATTAGAATAACAGTTGGCAGTTGTTTTATATCAAGCTGGCAATCACTTGGTACACAATAATCCTTTGATTCAAATAATCTTAGTTGGCTAGACTTACAGCTGTTGTTACTTTGATGTTGGTATGGCTGTGTAGGTCATTAAAGCACAAAAGTAGAGTCTGAGCTGGATCCAGATTTGCTACAACTTGACAGTTGTCTGCATTAGTACCTTGGCCTTCAATGTTGCAAATTCAGGACACCACCCCAGACTACAGCCTATCATGCCCAGCCCATATCATGACTTCCTATCTCTATCTTATGGAAGATGGAAATTAAAGCACCCACAAAGCACGGCGAGCTAGCCCAAAAATAGTTTGGCCGACCCATATCCCACCTCACCAACTTCTTCTCCTCTGGCACAGCACATCCAGCTCAACAATAGTTTCCAAGTAGACCCGTAGCCTACTCCACCACCTTCTTCTCCTCTGGTGACAGGCATACAACGAGCCCCTCCAATACTACACATGTATCCACCCGTGATGCCTCCTCCCATTGCATCCACTTATGCATTCACTGGCACAGCGGCCGTTGGGGGCAGCCACCTTCAGCACAAGACCAAAGTGGTCTGTGGGGTCTTAACTAGTTCTTGAGTTAGTTAATGATTCCAGGAGAGAACGAAGGTGGCTACTGGCCACCATGCAACTCTAAAGGTCAGGAATGATGGGGGTGTTGTGCAGTGCCGAAGGCATCGACTCCGGAGGAGATGACCGCTCATAAACAATCATATTAGTAAGGATGGAGATCGAAGGGTGTAACTCCGGTGCGGAAATGAAGGTTGAAGGCTGACGAGCTGGTATGTGAAGCCCCAGAATATTTGAGGGAATGTATCCTTTGAGGGGTAAAAGGGTGTAATCCGCCAGTTGTATAGATTTGGCTCGCCTATAAATATGGTGAATCGTGTACATGATGGGACAAGCTGATCCAAAGCAATACACTTAACTATGCTTTTATTGGTGTCTTCGATCTATTTTTCTGTATTTAGGATTTCGTGGTAAGAACCTGGTTTTGAGTTAGGGGCTTCAAAATGGTGACATGGAATGAACCTTGGGCTATTGTGACATCTCTCATTCGAGAGTATTATCAATCAATAGTGGCAGCCTCGTGCACCTTCTCATCTCCTCTTCCATATAGGGATGAAAGCAGTTGGGTTTGATCGGGGAAAGACCCTAAACATTTTTGCTCTCATATTTTTATTCGGAAACAGAAACAAGAAAGCTTGAAAACAAAATCCTTTACATGGGATATCGAAAATGGTATAATTCGATCGGAGGCATGTCAATAATAATCGGGAACCGATAATTAAAATCAGGAATACATATGCATGTAACCTGAGGGACCGAAGCTGGCGACCAGAGGGGGGGTGAATGGGAGCCGATCAAAATTTCTACCGAATTTGATCCGTCGGCCTATATCCCAAAAATCACTACAAGCCCTCGAACCTAGGAAGAGAGAGTAGCTATGGACTAGCTATCTCTAAGCAAAAAACCATAGGAAGAGAAACGGAAGCAATACGAGAAAACTCCCCAGACAGCAGCTCAGCTGAGTCAGACCGGTCTGACCTCTAGCTCAGACCGGTCAGACCGGTTGGGCTGGAAATTGAAATTCCAGACCGGTCAGACCGGTTACCCAGACCAGTCGCTCCCAGACAGCCCGCAACCAAAGCTCCAAATGGCAAATCTTGAGCAAACGAAGTCTAAATCCAACGAAACTTGGAGGATACCTTCACACCTGTCCCGTGAACATATCCCCAAGAGATCTCTCCCAAAAGATTAAAGGATCTTGAGAAATTGGGGGAAGATCAAAGTGGATTGGGGTTTTCTCAAGAACACAAAAACTCCAATTCGTGAGAACTCGCGATTCCAGGGGGTTTGGCACTAGGCTAGATGCATCGGAATCGTCACAAAGAGTTCAACAAAGCACGAATTCAAAGGGTTGTCTCCTCCAAACACAAAACACACCAAAAGAGGAGAATTCGAACCCAAAACGCAAGAGAGGAGGGAGAGGACGAGAATTTAGCACACAAAGGTGAATCTCAAACGAATTTCATTAATTAATCTCAGAGGAATTCACCTATACAAAGACTAGAGCCTACCACACCATCATCCACCCTCTAAATTGGAGAGATTAGCTATAATCTAACCTTCCTTTGCGTTGGAGACCTTGGACCTAACTTGGAGCAGGGGGAAGGGGAAGGAAAAACCAAAAAGGACTCAAGAGACTCAATCCCTCACCAGCCACGGGCTGGTGGGGTATTTATACCCAGCTGCTGCGGCCAGACCGGTCAGACCGGTCCATGGGACCGGTCAGACCGGTCGTGTCTGCAGCAGCCCGCTATACAGACCCAATCGACGGCAGAGTTTCTTTCTTCGACTCGAAGTCTTTGCTGCGATGCCGCCACGTCGACGAAGTTCCGGTCCGCGGTTTTGGAGGGTCCGCGAAACCCGGGTAGGTGGCCGGTTTTGAGAAAACCGCCAAAACTTCACGCGCGGGAAGATTCCCGCCTCCACGCCGTGGCCCTAGATGCCGTTCCCGCCTTGGCCTCCTGACGGCCCTAGACGCCGCCCGACGCCCGTCACCTCCTCGCCCGCAGCGAGGCCCTAGACGGCGTCGACGCCCGTCACCTCCGCCAGTACCGAGACCGACGCCCGTGCCTCCACGACTTGGCGTCTTCAACCGCCGTCCGCCTGCTTGGTTTTGTGGCGCAAACCAAGAAACCCACCTTCCGTCGCCGCTTGCGCCCTCGATCTAGGAGTGGCCACCATAGCTGCCGCCTGGCCTGAGCTCCTCCACGGCAACTCTCCGTCGACACTCGACGCCCGTGTACCTGCAATCCAAAGACCAAGCGCACGATCACACCGCACGGTTGACAATTCACTCATCACAGGCAGGATAGAGTACTCAACATTCCTCAATCTCCCCCTTGATGAGTGCATTGTCAACACACCACCAGAAACCAGAGAAGTGATAAAATAGAAGTAAGAAAGTGAAGAACTCAAGCAAGTGACAAAAAGCTCAGAAAGTCAAGAATAGTCACTCAAGCGCAGATCGATTCCCTAAGATAAGGGCAACGGCTCGACGCAATCGATCAAAAGCCAAAACATGACTCCTCAAAGACAGAGGTAACGCTCGACGCAGTCATGCTGGAAGAGGAGGGAAAACAAGGAAAACTCAAGAGCCAGAAACAAAGCAGACACTCCCCAAGTAAAGCTTTTCCCTCTCACAAGTGCAACTCTCCCAAAATGATGCACTCTTAAAGCCCTGTGCACAACAAGTTTTTCAAAAATCAAACAAGTCTCCCCCTTGTTCGATCACTTCTCCCAAAAATTCTCCCCCTTGTTGGCACATGCACACATCAAGCATAAACAAACCTAAACCTCCCCCTGAACATATGCTATGCAATGAATGTAATGCAGGAGGTGTAAGTGAAAGCATTCAGGGATACAAGGATATGAGCAACATCTAGTCACAAGTATGTGTGCATCCATAAACAAGACCTTCATCTAGCTCAATAGGGTATATCAAATCAGTCTAGAGCTAGGCAAGTTCAGTTTAGGAGAAATAAAAGCATCACCCATGATCTAGCACTAACAAGTAGGGAAAGGAAAGCAGTGCTAATCATACTCATACAGGTGAGCCAAACCAGCAAAAACATGTTGCAAACATTCATTTTTCAATCAAATTATATCAAGCAATTCTTAATGCCAGGGGTTGAAAGTTTGTCATGCTTTACTTAGCAACGAGGCCAAGCCTATGCCAAAGACAATCAGAAGCTTAAGACACTCGTTTCAGTCATGCACAGCCTTGTTCGGGTTCTCACAAGTATATGACACTCGATCAGTGCGACAAGCAATCCCACCTGGATCTTTTCAATCCATTTCAAGGACAGTTCAAGCAATTTTATCACATTTAGATCATTTCAAGTATAAATTGCTGAACAAAAGGCTACACTAGCATGAATAAGATAGCAAAGCATATCAACACGCCCTAACATGCTAGTAGCCAAGACAGGGTGATCATGTTTTCGGATTTTCAAATCAAAATAGCTTAACTCAGATGATGTCATATACACAGTGGAGCAAGCTATACATGATCAAATTTATCAACTCACACTAGCAGGCACTAGAAGATCATAGCAATGTATAAAAGAATGCTAGTGCAAGTGAGGCAATGCAAAATGCAAACATGTACAATGCATATGCACAATGCAACTACCAAACCTAGAAAATGAAGAGAAGCAAATACAACCTACAAAGCTAACCAAAGAAAAGTCAGCGATCAAAAGGGGTAACAAACCCCAAGCTTCCCTCGCAAGCGAGCAAAGGTGTCATGCTCAAGCAGTTTGGTTAGGATATCTGCGGTTTCCCTCTCTGAAGGGACATGGATCAAGTCTATGTGGCCTCTCTCATGATTGTCTCGCAGAAAATGGAACCGGATATCTATGTGTTTAGTTCTGGAGTGTATGACAGGGTTCTTTGCAATGCTAATAGCGGACATATTGTCTACAAAGATGGGAATCCTACCAAAACTCAAACCATAATCCTGCAAGGTTTGTTTCATCCAAAGTATCTGGGAGCAGCAGCTAGCAGCGGCAACATACTCAGCTTCTGTGGAAGAATGCGCTACGCTAGCCTGCTTGCGAGAGGACCAAGACACCAAAGATGTACCGAGAAATTGACAAGTGCCGAATGTCGACTTGCGATCCAACCGACACCCACTGAAATCGGCATCAGAAAAGCCCACCAAGACCAGAGAAGAATCCGCAGAGTACCAAAGACAAAATTCAGGGGTGAATTTCAGATACCTGAAGATGCGTTTCACCACCTGCCTGTGGGAGGTGCGCGGGGAAGCCTGGTACCACGCACAGAGGCAGACGCCGAACTGAATGTTCGGTCGTGTCGCCGTCAGGTACAGGAGAGAGCCGATCATGCTCCTGTACTCCTTATGGTCCACCGCCTCACCGTCCAAGTCCTAATCAAGCGCCGTCGAAGTGCTGATCGGAGTCGGCTGAGATGACAAGTCACTCATGTCGAAATTCCGCAGCAAGTCCCTAGTGTACTTGGCTTGATGGATGAACGTGCCCTGAGGAGTTTGCTTAATCTGCAGCTCGAGGAAGAACTGCAGCTCACCCATCATGCTCATCTCGAACTCCCTGGACATCTGCTCAGAAAACTTGGAGACAAGAGCGTGAGAAGAGCCACCAAAGATAATATCATCCACGTATATCTTAACTAATAGAAAGTCATTGCCAGACCGCATGAAGAACAAAGTTTTATCCACACATCCCATTTTAAAACCCTGAGCCAGCAAAAATGTTTTCAGTCTATCATACCAAGCTCTGGGCACCTGTTTCAAACTATAAAGTGCTTTCTGAAGTTTATAAACACGGTTTGGAAACTTGGGATTTTCGAAACCAGGGGGTTGTTTCACATAAACCTCTTCTTCGATAAAACCATTTAAGAAGGCAGATTTAACGTCCATTTGGAAAACTTTAAAACCCTTGGAAGCAGCAAATGCAAGAAAGATCCAAATGGCTTCCAAACGAGCAACAGGGGCAAAAGTTTCCTCAAAATCAATCCCTTCTTTTTGGCAAAACCCCTGGGCAACTAGACGAGCCTTGTTTCGAACAACCAACCCATCCTCACCCTGCTTGTTTTTGAAAACCCACTTCGTTCTGATGGGATTACAAGCAGGTGGATGCTCGACTAAAACCCAAACTTGGTTTCTTTCAAAATTTTCAAGTTCCTCATGCATGGCATTGACCCAATTAGAATCAGAAAGAGTGTGTCCAATATCCTTGGGCTCAAAAGAGGCAACAAATGTTGAATGAGCAAAGCCAGCGATACTTGTTACCTTGGACCGTGTGACTCGCTCGTTGAGATCACCTAGCATCTGTTGAGGTGGATGACGACGCTGAATGTGTCGAGGTGCTTCCCACGTCGAAGTCGCCTCCTACTCAACCAAATCTGGTGTCTCCTCAGGTGCAACTGGTGAAGCCTGAGTCACCTGCTCGATCGGCCCCCGGGAAGTAGACGTAGTCGGGTCGGGGCCGTCGTCATCGTCCTAGCCCGTGGCAGAGACCGCTGGGTCCACAACACGCGTGGTAGCCTCAGCGTCGCCCTCCGTAGCTTCTTCTTCCTCATCTTAAAAGATGGAGATACCGAGCTCATCACCTCCTGCAACTTTCCTCTTCCATTATCCCCGAACACAATGTACTCCTTTGAGCGCATCGGGGTGAGGCTGGAGAACCATTTGTCATTTCCGGTCATGTGGCGCGAACAACCGGAGTCCATGATCCACCTGTTCTCCAAGCCTCCAACTTGCACATCAGTAGTGAGACAAAGGGTGAGCAAATGTCTCAACACTGGGGTTAGCAAAGTGAGAAGCAAACCAGTGTCGAGCCATTTGCTCTACAGAAGGGTTAGCAAAACCAGGCAAAGCGTATCCCCCGTCCCGTCTACCGTGTGACTGACAAACACCACCACGAGGAAAGCGTGGTGCCTCAAAACCTCCTCCAAAGCCTCGGTCCCGTGGTCCATAGCCGTACTAAAAACGACCAGGAGCACGACCGGCAAAGCGACCACCCGCTGGAGCACGTTAACCACCACCGTCTCCCTGACCTCCACCTACACGGCGCGCCCTAGCATCTTGCCTACCACCGCACCGAGGTGGACCATGCACTCGAGCAGAGTACATGTCCGCGTTTCATCTCTCCTGCTCACGCCTCACAGCTCGCTTCCTTCTGAAGCAAAACTCCTCCAGGTGACCTTCTTTATCACAGAACTCACAGTGGTACCTCACCTCTCTCCTGGGAGGTGGAGGCCTAGCCTACGGACGGGGAGGAGCACCCCTCTTCTTCTGGGCAACCTGAGCTGCGGCAGCAGGGAGCATGTCGAGGGGATTCCTCAGCTCATTGGGCTTTGGAACTCAAACCTGCTTCTGTGGAGGTGCTTTTTGTGGTTCTTTCAGCACACCATCCATGGGGTCAACAAGCGAAGGTTGCGTGCTCGTGCTAGCAATGTTTAGAGCACTCTGAACTCTAGCAGCCTTGCCGATCTTACCATACAGCCTGTCAAAGTCTGACTTCGTGCAGGTGTAACCGACCCCAAAATCATCACCACGCTTGAACTGCTTAATCATCATGCCCAACTGCAGCTCACTGGCAGAAACCCAACTAAGAATCGCCCTAAGATAGGTATTCTTATTCTCCAAGTTGGATTTCTCTACCGCAAGATTATCCAAATCAGAGATCAAATCAGAGATCAAACCAGGGCAAACAGAGCAGTCAATAGGTGGGCTAGACTCCACGACCTTAGTCTTCCCTAAAGACTTAACCAAGGCGTTTTTTTCATCTAGCTCCGACCTAAGCGTGGGACAAAGCTTACAAGCACCAAGCAAAACTGGCCTAGACTTCATCTCCTCTAGCTCACACACAACAGTAGCAAACTTTGACTGCAAAGAAGCTAGATCAGCCTTAAAGATAGGACACTCATCACATTCCAGCACATCACTAATAATGGGAGCGTCCTTAACCAGTTCAAGTTCATGCTTGGCCTTAGCGAGCTCATGAGACACGTCAGAAAGTGAAGTCTTAGCAACATCTAAGTTCGCAACGTTCTCATCATGCTTGGCACGGAGAGCTACAAGATCGTTCATGTGAGATATGCAGCCAACGCACTCATCCTCACCAGATTTCTCCTTAGCACAAGCCAGCTCAGCCCTAAGCTTTCTACGCTCTCTAGCTGCTTCCTTAAGCAGCCTCTTCTGGTTGTCGAGAGCGGCGTACAACTCCCTAACCTCCGTATCAAGCAGGTCGATTGTGGAGTTTACCTCTGAATCGCTCTCGGATCCAGGAGAAGAGTCGACGTGCGTCGGTGTAGCGTGTCCACCCGAAGACGCACGAGCACCATCAGCTTCACCCGCCATGGTGCAGAAGCCCATGCGCCGGCCGGCCGCCAAGCAAAGGCCGATGAAGCCGGTGGCTTCCTTGTCCCGCTTCTTCTTCTTGTCGTCGTCGTCGGAGGTCGGTGAAGTAGAGCGGTCGGTGTCGGAGCTCTTGTCGAGGTCACTGAGCTGCACCGGAAAGGCCTTCTCCCGCTTCTTGGCCTTGTACTGGAAGTGCTTCTTGAGCGACTCCTTGTCGAAGCGTCCTCCCCGGTCACGACTGCGGTGCTTGTGGCGCCGACGCTCCTTGTTGGAGCCTCCCTCGTCGCGGTCGCGGTGGCGGTAGTAGTCGAAGTGGTTGTTCTGGCCACCGCCAGACTTCTTGGGGCAATCGGCGATAAAGTGGTTCAAATCGCCGCAGTTGTAGCACCCGGGATTCTTCTTTCTCTGCCTGTTGTGGTAGATGCGCTGGAACTTGCTGATGAGGAGGCATAAGTCGTCGTCGCCCAGCGTCTCCAGCTGCTCATCTGTAACAGAAGGCAAAGAGGCAAGAGAAAAAGCCAAGAGCAGAGTTAGAGTTAGAGCTCGATCCACCTGGGCCAGTCACAAGAGCGATGCTCTTGGAATGAGGGGCACCATTGAGCTTGGCTCGTGTCTGGTTATCCACCTCCGTGGCCTTGAGCTTGCTGAAAAGCTCGTTCACGGTCAGAGTCTCATAGCCAGCAGACTCAATGATCGTGTTCACCTTGAGATCCCACACAGAGCGGTCAAGTGCGTATAGCAGCTTGAGGGCCTACTCATGCTCTGTGTACTCAAGGGCATCAGCAGATCTGTTCGTATTGACTTTGTTCACAATTGATTGAAACCGACTGAACATGTCGCCAATGCTCTCACCCGGCCCCTGTGTGAAATTCTTGTATTCACGCCGGTGAGTCTCGAACAGTCTGGCCTTCACCTGAGGTGTGCCCTCGTGGTAGTTCTCAAGGCACGTCCAAACTTTGTGGGCTTCCTGAAAACTCTGGACGCGTGAGAACTCCGCACGAGAAACGCCAACGAACAAGGCATTGATAGCCTTGGCGTTAGCATCGTGCTCGGACACCAGAAGAGGTGTGGTCCGAACGGCAAGCACCTCGTAAGCCTGGTTCTTGGTGATCTCCCAAACCTCAGCTCCCATGCTTGGCAAGAAGGCTCGCATACGCACCTTCCAATAAGCATAGTCCTCGCCGACAAACACAGGGATCTTACCAAGACTCACCATGATCGCAAGGTGATTTTCGAACCGGTTAAGGTACTGAAAACCTCAACCAAGCTCTGATACCAATTGAGGGACCGAAACTGGCAACCAGAGGGGGGGTGAATGGGAGCCGATTAAAATTTCTGCCGAATTTGATCGTCGGCCTATATCCCGAAAATCACCACAAGCCCTCGAACCTAGAAAGAGAGAATAGCTATGGACTAGCTATCTCTAAGCAAAAAACCCGAGGAAGAAAAACGGAAGCAATATGAGAAAACTCCCCAGGCAGCAGCTCAGCTGAGTTAAACCGGTCAGACCGCTAGCTCAGACCGGTTGGGCTGGAAATTGAAATTCCAGACCGGTCAGACCAGTTACCCAGACCGGTCGCTCCCAGACAGCCCGCAACCAAAGTTCCAAATGGCAAATCTCGAGTAAACGAAGTCTAAATCCAACGAAACTTGGAGGATACCTTCACACCTGTCCCGTGAACATATCCCCAAGAGATCTCTCCCAAAAGATTAAAGGATCTTGAGAAATTGGGGGAAGATCAAAGTGGATTGGGGTTTTCTCAAGAACACAAAAACTCCAATTCGTGAGAACTCGCGATTCCAGGGGGTTTGGCACTAGGCTAGATGCATCGGAATCGTCACAAAGAGTTCAACAAAGCACGAATTCAAAGGGTTGTCTCCTCCAAACACAAAACACACCAAAAGAGGAGAATTCGAACCCAAAACGCAAGAGAGGAGGGAGAGGACGAGAATTCAGCACACAAAGGTGAATCTCAAACGAATTTCATTCATTAATCTCAGAGGAATTCACCTATACAAAGACTAGAGCCTACCACACCATCATCCACCCTCTAAATTGGAGAGATTAGCTATAATATAATCTTCCTTTGCGTTGGAGACCTTGGCCCTAACCTGGAGCAGGGGAAAGGGGAAGGAAAAACCGAAAAGGACTCAAGAGACTCAATCCCTCCCCAGCCACGGGCTGGTGGGGTATTTATACCCAGCTGCTGCGGCCAGACCGGTCAGACCGGTCCATGGGACCGGTCAGACCGGTCGGGTCTGCAGCAGCCCGCTGTACAGACCCAATCGACGGCAGAGTTTCTTTCTTCGACTCGAAGTCTTTGCTGCGATGCCGCCACGTCGACGAAGTTCCGGTCCGCGGTTTTGGAGGGTCCCCGAAACCCGGGTAGGTGGCCGGTTTTGAGAAAACCGCCAAAACTTCACGCGCGGGAAGATTCCCGCCTCCATGCCGTGGCCCTAGACGCCGTTCCCGCCACGGCTTCCTGACGGCCCTAGACGCCGCCCGACGCCCGTCACCTCCTCGCCTGCAGCGAGGCCCTAACGCCGTCGACGCCCGTCGCCTCCGCCCGTCCCGAGACCGACACCTGTGCCTCCACGACTTGGCGTCTTCAACCGTCGTCCGCCTACTTGGTTTTGTGGCACAAACCAAGAAACCCGCCTTCTGTCGCCGCTTGTGCCCTCGATTAAGGAGTGGACGCCACAGCTGCCGCCCGGCCTGAGCTCCTCCACGGCAACTCTCCGTCGACACTCGACGCACGTGTACCTGCAATCCAAAGACCAAGCGCACGATCACACCGCACGGTTGACAATTCCCTCATCACAGACAGGATAGAGTACTCAACATTCCTCGTAACCACTTAAACCATCCAACTCAATACGACGGATACAACTCATGCATAGCGTATACACAAATAATACCATCGATGAGTAGATAGCATCATAAATCTAAGACAAGTACACCATAGTCCATGACATACACGTACACAATAATAGGGATTTACTTCTTAATTGTGATGAAATACTAGGAAAAATAATAAGCAGAGAATTGCAAAGAAAAAAAGATTAAAATGGAATAGAAAAGAAATGATAAAAGGACATACCCCTCGGCTGCTTTCATGTGATCTTTCTAGCGTGCCTGCACCTGGGCCCTAGCCTCAAAGGCCTTGGCGGCCTACACACCAGCTGAGCACAGCTCGGCTCCCTGGCACAACCACCGTACACCACACCCAAGCAAATGCAACTACAAGCTTTTAGTCCCGCCTCGTAGGCACGCAACTAACGTCGTGTTTAGTTCGGTTGCAAAAAAAATTTCAAAGGAATCTTGCTAATTAAATTACTAAATGAAATTTATTTATAAAACTTTTTGCATAGATGGGTTGTAAATCGCGAGACGAATCTAATGATGCTAATTAATTCATAATTAGCGGATGGTTACTGTAGCATTACTGTTGCAAATCATGGATTAAGTAGCCTCATTAAATTCGTCTCGCAATTTACAGTCCATCCATGCAAAAAGTTTTATAAATAGACTTCATTTAGTACTCCATGTATATATTGAAACATTCGATGTAATGTTTTTTTTACGGAGTTTACGGGATCAGATCTAAACAGGGCCTAAGAACATGTAAAAAATGCTATAAATGCAAGCCAAGGCCACGTGCGAGTTAGCGGACGCGGGGCATGTGGCAATACCTCATGGGCGCGCTTGTGGGCTGTAAGAGCAACTCCAACCCACATCCTATTTGACATCCTACTCTACATTTAGGAGAGAGAAAGGAAAAAAATCTCCAACTAAACTCCTATCTCATTTCTAAATTTGAGAGCTTCTCAAATCTATTGGCCTCCCCTCCTATTTCTAGGAACAGAATGAGAGTCTCTCATTCTTTGAGAGAGCTGTTGGAGACCATTGTCAAATAGGAGAGAGAAATAGGATGAGAGACTCTCATATAGATGGAATAGGAGGCCAAAAATAGGAGGTGGGTTGGAGTTGCTCTAAGTTCGTATGGGCTTAGTCTGTGTTTAGTTCTTTTTTAAAAAAAATTGCAAAAGAATCTTACCAATTTGAAGTACTAAATGAAGTCTATTTACAAAACTTTTTACACAGATGGATTGTAAATCGCGAGACGAATCTAATAATGTTAATTAATCCATGATTAATTAATAATTAGCGAATGGTTACTGTAGGATCACTGTTGCAAATCATGGATTAAGTAGGCTCATTAGATTCGTCTCGCGATTTACAGCTCATCCATGCAAAAAGTTTTATAAATAGACTTCATTTAGTACTTTAAATTAGCAAAATTCTTTCGCAAAATTTTGCGTTTACGGGGTGGGAACTAAACAGGGCCTTATCTTGAGGTTGATAACAATAAATATATAAAAGTAGGAATACCACCAGGAAATTCCCCGGTTAAATACGGTAACTGTGAATTCGATCAGGAAAACTACCCAACTGATTTTGATTCCGGCCCGTGATTGCCGTATTCAATCGGTATATATGTTATATGGTGTCATCGATACGGGAATTTTATGTTCCTACTTTCATCCCTACTTCGATATGCACCCAGTGCACCCCCCCCCCCCCCCCACACACACACACCACCTTGCTCCCGTCATTGTCACCTCATCTCCATTGTCAGTAATTGAGGCAGTTATCACCCTCGCTACCAACCCCATCCATCTGGTTGTCTTCCCACAATCTATGGTCGGTGACTCCTGTTGTCTCACCCATCTCCACTGAATGGTCAACCAACCACCATATGCTTCCCTCTAAACCAGCAGCTAGGACAACATCCATCCAAAGAACCCCAACTCTCAATAGTCTCACAGTGGCAACGATGGTGGTCGGCACTTGGGTGCAAAGCATACCGGAAGGGGGAAGATGAATCTAACCGTATTGTCGGTTGCGCACAAAAATATCAAAGCATGGAAGATTTGGAAGCCTAGATCCTTTTGAAGATGGATAGGAAATGTGATCCATATCGATTACAGAGAAACATCATGGCTTTAGCTTCTCTTGTAGCTAGGCTGATGGAGCAATTGCATCTAGGAACTTTTGGGATATCGAACTCCGAGAGTAAGAACTTACATTAACCAAGCAAGATTGTCTTGGGGACTAGGTCCCCCTCTAGACTCCAGTGCAAAAGGTCCAACACAAGGTACGGCAGATGTCTATAAGCTATGAGATTCCTCTACACTAGATTTTTAAACAAAAAAATGATGGAGCTAAATCTTATTAGTTAAAGATGGTCTCAGAGAGCAAAAACCAACCATTCAATCTGATTATCTAAAGCGATCGCAGAAGATAAATCAATTGGTTCATGCCTGAAACTCGCCACATCAAAACTTGGTGCACCACGCTCGCTTATGACACCTTTTGTTTCACCTCCAAAGGTTCTGCATGCCACACTAACTTAGGCGTCTTCTCCATGCTTGTACATTGAATTAGTTTCCAAGATTTACTAAAAGTCTAATGTTGATTTGTTAATCACAAAGAGCAGTCCAGCAAGACATACGGCGGCCCTGATTTTTTTTTTGAAAGACCAACAGGTACCAAACATTCAGCAAAAGAAGACTTTAGTTGTGTGGCGGAGAGGACTCTGTATGTGAAACAATCAGATCACGTTCTTTTCTATTGTTACTGTATTTTCTTTATTTTTTTTAACATTGCCAGTCTCAAGTATATTTATAGTGCCAGTAGATCAGAACCTCCTAGCTCGTAGCAGATCATCCAAGCATAGTAGTAACCTTGACAATCCCAAGGAAAGTAGATATTATATATCAATAAGCCATAAGATTCCTCGACACTATATTTTTTAAAATTAAATGAGGGACCGAAAATGCGATCAGAGGGGGTGAATGGGAGCCGATTAAAACTTTCGCCGAAGCAAAAGTATGGCCTATCTCCCAATTACGCACCCAACCCATAGTGTTCTAGGTGAAGTGTGGAATAGCTATGGAAGAGTTAAAACAACACAAATAGACCCTAGGAACGAGCGAGAGAAAACACGGAAGCTAACGAGAAAATCTGCAAACCTCACAGCCAGGGACCGGTCAGACCGGTGCAGCACCCCGGTCATACCGGTCGGACCGATCAGACCGGTGGTCGACACCGGCCAGACCGGTTGCTCCCAGAGAGCCCGTGAACAAGGTTTCAAATGTTGAATCTTGAGCAAACAAAGTCCAAATCCAACGAAACTTGGAGGATACCTTCACAACTGTCCCGTGAACATATCCCCAAGATATCTCTCCCAAAATATTAAAGAAACTTGAGAATTCGAGGGAAGATCAAAGTGGATTGGGGTTTACTCAAGAACGTGAAAAACTCCAATTCGTGAGAACTCGCGATTCCAGGGGGTTTGGCACTAGGTTAGATGGATTAGAATCGTCACAACGAGTTCAGCAAAACACGAATCCAAGGGCTTGTCTCCTTCAAACACAAAATACACCAAAAGAGTAGAATTCGAGCCCAAAAACGCAAGGGATGAAGGGGATGACGAAAACTCAGCACACAAGGGTGAATCTTAAACCGATTCCATTCATGAATCTCAGAGGAATTCACCTATACAAGGCTAGAGCCTACCACCTATCATCCACCCTCTTGATTAAAGAGAATAGCTATAACCTAGTCCTCTTTTACGTTGGAGACCTTGGCCCTAACCTGGAGCAGGAGGAAGGGGAAGGAGAAAACAAAAAAGAACTCAAGAGACTCGACTCCCACGGGCAGGTGAGAGGGGACTTAAATACCCCAGCCGCGCCCAGACCGGTCGGAACTGCAGAACCCTGTACACGATCTCATCTGATGGCTGAGGTTCTTTCTTCGAAACGAAGTCTTCTCCGCGATGCCGCCACGTCGATGAAGATCCGATCCGCGGTTTTGGTGGGTCCGCGAAACCCGGGTAGGTGGCCGGTTTTGAGAAAACCGCCAAAACTCCACGCGCGGGAAGATTCCCGCCTCCACGCCGTGGCCCTAGACGCCGTTCACGCCTCGGCCTTCTGACAGCCCTAAACGCCGCCCGACGCCCGTCACCTCCTCGCCCGCAGCGAGGCCCTAGACGCCGTCGACACCCGTTCCTCCGCCAGTCCCGAGACCGACGCCCGCGCCTCCACGACTTGGTGTCTTCAACCGCCGTCCGCCAGCTTGGTTTTGTGGCGCAAACCAAGAAACCCACCATCCGTCGCTGCTTGCGCCCTCGATCTAGGAGTGGACGCCACAGCTGCCGCCCGGCCTGAGCTCCTCCACGGCAACTCTCCGTCGACACTCGACGCCCGTGTACCTGCTACCAAAGACCAAGCACACGATCACACCGCACGGTTGACAATTCACTCATCACAGCCAGGAGTGAGTACTGCTCATTCCTCATTAAAAAATCATGAAGCCGAATCTTAGAAGTTGGAGATGGTCTCAATGTAATCTGATTAACTAAAGGTGATCATATCAGAGGTAGAAGAAAGATTCCCGCAGCTACCATATATAGTTGGTGCGTGTATAAGAGCCAGAAGAGAGTGAGTCCTTCCATGCATAAGGTAACCATTGTGAAGATTTTGCAATTGCACAATTGCACCAAGTAATAATAAAAAATCACATAATAAAGTAGTAAGAAAGAAATTAATCCTATTATTAGGAAGCCAGTTATTAGCCCAAACCCTAAACATGATTCTCCAATCCAGCTGTCCAACGCGTCGTACAAATATCAGACGCGGGCTCATACAAGAAAATATGAGATACCTCTCTACCATGCATTTGATTCTTCATTTTTATCCTTTCAATCCCTCTTTTCTGCATGTTTCCTTCCACAAGAAGCAGCTGCTGCATCCAGCCCACGCATGATAGATGCTGGCGAGGCTTTAGTGGCACCACAGCTCGCACAGCAGAGCGACCCATAGCTCTTGCTGCGTGCAGCTGCCGCTGGGCTGCACAACAAGCACTTCATGTTCGCGCTATGAGAGGTTTCATGCCATGGAAGCAAGATACTAAGGCAGGTTGGTTGCCATTCGCTCGCTCCCGCCATAGCGGTCGGGTCGTGCATTGGTGTTGTTCGCCATAGCGGTCAGGTCGTGCACTGGTGCTGTTCTCGTGCCTGCCAAGGAGGAGGTCAAGGGGATGGAGAAGATTGAAGCATAATCACCGAAGTTCCCGGGACAACGGACCGAAAAATGAGGAATGGGGAACGACATTTGGGATGGATTTTTACACTGCATGTTTCCTTGTGTTGCAAGGTACCATTATTCGACGGGAAAATTCTCATTAGATGTCCGAGCGCTAGCAGCATCGCTATACTACCAACTATCCAAGAATACCGATAATTCCTAATTACAGACCAAAATCCCCTACACGCTTAGTTAAAAAAAATGTCTTTTGACGAGCACTTGCTGCTGCAACTGACCGTGTAAACAAAATGCCAAATCAAGAGCATGTTTGGTTCGCCTCCGGAACTATCGCCACGCCCAAATTTCGGCCACCATTCATTTTGCCACCGAAGATTTGACGTGCCTAATCTAATTTTTGGTAGATTAGGCCTCTTCTTGGTGCTTGTCCATTGAATTTGTCATAAAGATTTGCTACAAAGTTAAATGAGCTACTTGTACACCAAAAAGTGTGGCGCGGCGGGCCCGTATATCGCACGGTACAAGTGGAGCGACTGCAACGGCCCCCAAATTTACAGGCCCCATAATTAGCAATGAGTTCACCTAAGCATGAGTTATATATTTTCGACGAATTCACTTCAACTGGCGATAAAATCTCGTAGACAATTGTAGCGCGGCGCAAAGCCTTGCAAGACGCGCAACACGATCGGTGGCAAGCGCAAGGGCCACATCGATGCCGATGCGAGTTGCTGTCTGCCGAGTGTAGGTCTGTAGTCTTGGGCTGCCACATGATTCAACAGTCAAAACAACAATATGTGAACCTGATTTTTAAATGGTGGCCAAATTAATGAAGTGAGGAGAAGAAATTCAAGAGTTCAAACACTATACATTTGTATTCATAGGAGCCTCTCCTACTATAAATAGGAGGCCTCTTTAATCAGCTGTAACTCAGTGAAAGAACAAGCAATACAGAAAGAACTCTCCCTCTCTACATCTCCTTTGTGTTCTTGCTATACTCTATGTTTGTGTTCGTGTGCAACAGAGAACTCGATTTCTAACACGAACCAGTAAGTCCATCAGTGATCTGTTATTAGAGTCCTGCCGCTGCAGTCATGTCCTCCTATGTCACATCTAATACTCTAATTTCTTATCTCAATTAAGGTGCCACCGTGTCTAAGTGTGCTATTGGCTTGGCTTCAGTTTTATTAGTCTCGAGTCATCGCATTGCATCAAATTGATCACAAGCAAAGCAAATTGTCCCTTAATAAATATGACTTCGTCTTTATTCTTAATTTAGCTTTATAATTGATCTATTGCTTTGTCATGTCTTTGAGAGTTAGAGATTATACGTGTGTAGTTCTGAAACCGCAAGAAGCAGAAATGGACTTAAAACACATGAATCCCTATGATAACTCATAGGATTACATAACACGTGAAGTTATTATATAATGAAATCCAAACACATTTTTGCTATTTGGATTTCCTAGATGTGTGCTGCCACATTTTGTGTTCCGCACTAGAGCCTCAAAAACTTTGGTACGGCCTTGTACCGCAGCCAGACATTGCAGAGAAACCCTATATATCTAGGTGAGACTATCAAACAACGTTTTCTTTCGTTGCCGATGTTCCTACTTGCAAGAGAGAGAGTGTAGCTTCCTGTGGTGGAACCTGACCAGCCGGATTCAACTCGGCACAGTTGCTCGTAATTTTCTAGATTTATTTCAAAATTTAACTAGTAATGTTCTTTCACTAGTATAGACAATGTTCTCGTCCAATGAGGCATCTATGATAACTTCATCAATCTCGAGAATTTTCCGGCTCAGTCTCCAATATGCTTATTGGGATAGTGTCGTGTAGAGATGAGTACACATGCGTGTCCGGAGTGTGTTGAAAAAAAAGAATGTTCCTTCTTAACCATTGCCAATCCCGAGCATATTTTCGGTGCCAATAGATCAGACCCTCCTGGCTAGTAGCAGATCTTCCGAGCACAGCAGTAGCACGCCCCCAAGGACACGGCTGGACGGCCGGTCCGGCCAGTTTTCTCTGCGCGCGACCACCGTACCGGTCAAACAGCCCAGGCACCCCTCCTGTTCCGCCATGATTGCTCGCTCTTGCCCCGCGCGCCCGTGCACGGACCACCACGCCGCGGCACAGTGGCCTGGTGGCCTCTTGCTCCGTTGCTCGCAGTCGCAGTCGCAGGCAGAGCCACCGCAGCTAGCTGGAGCAATACACGAGTTGCTACATGCCGGCGGCGTACGCAGGGAGATGCCGTGGCCCCCGTCCCTGGTGTCCGGCCGTCGTCTGACGCCGCGCGTAGGAACGCCAGGCAATGATGAGCCACGCTCTGGCAGGCAGTCGATGCCGGCGCGTGATGTGCCCACTCGACGCGCGACGCCGGCCTCGGCCCGGGACGTGCTGCGGCGAGGCCAGCGCCCAGCGCAGCGGCAGCAGCCGTCGTTCATCCATCGGGCCAGGGGCCAGCCCGGCGCTGCATCTTCTCGCCTTGGCAGCAGGGATGCCCCTGCCGGCTGCCGCCCGCCTGCTGCAGTGAGGCGCAGCCGTTACAGTGCGGCACTTTGCAGGGTAGGGGGCGCCATGGCAGCCCGGCTGGTTTGGGAGGGTACAAGGCAGGGCAGCAATTTTTCTGGCGCACACTATGAATTTTGTATGGTAAATCCTTGAAATTCCGTGGTGCTATTGGTCGGGGATTTAGAGATGGCTTTAATTTGTTTTGTTTGGACCCATGTCCTGTAAGGCTGACCACAGCGGAGGGAGCAAGAGCAAATTTGCTCCCTCCTCGTTTCTCCCACCCTCTCTATTTACAGTGTCAAACAGTACATCTACAGTGTCAAACAGTATATTTGCTTCTTCATTTGCTCCCTCGATTGTGGACGGTCTAAGGCCAACCACTCTCATGTGGCATTATTGCGTACCAGCGGGGTTACCTGTAGCGCGACGGACGCAACACCACGACTGACAAGAACAGCGTGGAGATACCACCCGGTTTCTGTATGTCAGTATGTCACTATTCGAGAAAAAAAAAGTATGTCACTGTCTGTACTGTGTGTGCAACAGCGACACTTTGGGTGTGATTAGTTCGCGAAAAAGTGGCCGTAGCACATTTCGATTTTATTTGGCAACTATTATCCAACTATGAAATAATTAGTCTTAAAAGATTCATCTCGTCATTTACAACCAATTACAACCAAACTGTGCAAATAGTTATATTTTTTAAATACATTTAATACTCCATGCATGTATCGTAAAATTCGATGTGATGTGCGTCAGTGAAAAATTTTGAAAACTTTTCGCGGAACTAAACACAGCCTTTCAAGAAAAGTGTGTGCAACAGTATAGCAATCACGTCGAGATACAAATCCCGAATAATTGCTCCCTGTCTCAACCAAAATCTAGTGTGCCAGTCTAATATAATCATGGCAAAGACCATGAAATCGTTACAGAACCACTGCGTTGAGGATATGATCAAGTCACTGAGACTACTAACCACATTACAACTAAGGCCAATTTGCCATCGCATTTCCTCGAATCATCATACACAAAACAAGAGCTGCCTCGGAGCTCAATATACTTGTAACCTATTACCATTTCCACTATACACCAGCACAATGTATCCGCAAAAGCTTTCAGCCTACAATTGCTAGGAAGTGAAGGCAAAAGAACAAAAAAAAAGACAGGGGGGTACGTGCAGGGAATAATACAGAACTGAGCATCTGAACTTCACTGCATTATGGGAGCACCACTAATATCTGTTGGAGATGCTCTGCTTGTCTCGGTCCCAAGAGGCCCTCAAAGCATTGTAGGAGCGTTTCCCTTCGACCCCTCTTTGCGAATCTTGTTGACCCGGGCTGCTGTACTCCTGGAAATGCTGCTGTTCGTTCAGCATTCTCCAGCTCCTGCTCCCAGAATCAATACTGGCCGTAACAGAAACAGAATCGACGACCATGTCACCCTCAAGTATACGAAGAACCTTTTCACAAGACATTTTAAGAGGTAAGCATACACAATCTAGTTTTATCAGTAGCTAAAAGAACAAGAAAGAGTTGCGGATGGTGTCACTAACATGGGACATGCGAGGCCTTGAATGCGGGTCTCGTCTTATGCACAAATTTGCAGCGTGCAGCATGCAATACACTTCATTTTCACAGTATCGGTCCCCCAGACGTGGGTCTATGAGTTCTTCAATTGCATAAGACTCCAGGAAAGGGCGTGCCTGGTGCAATCAAAATATTATGAGTTGAACACAAAATTACAGATTGCATAAAAACAAGTTTATCTGTACACAGGGTGGAGGTCATCAGAACATATAAAACCCTCAAAAAGCATTGAGTATCTTATCCATCCAAAAAAACCTTACTCTGGAGAATTAGGATCAAGTAAGTTAACTCACCCATTCAGTTAGAAACTGCTGCCCCTTTGGTCGGTTAATGTCAACTGCCTTCCGCCCAGTGACAAGCTCCACTAACACAACCCCAAAAGAGTACACATCAGCTTTCTCTGTTATTTGCCCACTCTGCGCATATTCGGGTGCGAGATAACTGCAGGCAATCATAAGTTCTCTTGTTAGCTGCACTTGAAACTTGAAACTGGCTATGATGATATATTCATAGAATGAGTCTCAACATTTACCCAAATGTGCCAATGACTCTTGTTTCAACACCCATGTCACCATCGGGTTGCCATCGTGCCAGGCCGAAATCTCCAACCTGTCGGGCAATTATTGCAGAGCTTACAATAATACCATGAAATTAAGAGATCAACAGGAACCACAAAAAAAGATTGGATGATGGCAGAGTTCAGCAGACAATATATGATCAATCTAAAGAAGATCCACACAAGATAAGACTGTCCTATCATGCAAAGAAGTATAATAACAAAGAAAAATGATTGGTCTCCATAAATAACAATACCCAAACTATCATCACAAAATTTTAATGGCAACTATACTCCACCATCAGTCAATATAAATATTGCCAAATCATTGTATTGGATACAGAAACTTTAACCTATATATGGAAAGAAGCCCAATGCCAAAGATACAAGAACAATGCTTAACTCCACACTCCAATCAGTGAAATAGACCATACCAGTGGTTCATAATCATGTGTGACAAGGATGTTGTTTGGTCTCATGTCACGATGGATTATGCAGCCAACCCTACATTCCTCATGAAGGTACCGCAGCCCACGGGCAGCACCAACTGCAATCTTTTGTCTCGATGCCCACTCCAATGTTTCTCTATTACGTCCTGAATGATATTTCAAGAATAGCTTAATGGACAGATTTATGTCAACATCACTAACTATGTGTGACTTTTGGTGCAAACAAGTGAAACAGAAAGAGTCAGGGAGAAATAAAAAAATCAGGAACGTGCATAATGAACTTGCAGTACCATAACCAAAACTAACAGTTCTATATACATAAATGCAACAGAAAATGTTCTTACCATAAAGATGTGAATCCAATGATCCATTGCAGATGTACTCGTAAACTAATAAACGCCTTTTGTCCTCAACGCAAAAACCAATCAGCATTACAACATTTCGATGTTGTGCACAACTAAGAACTTCCACCTCTGAGCAAAACTCAACATCACCCTGGGAACTTGCAAGCTTGTGTTGCTTAACAGCAATTGCCTGACCATCAGGAAGGACACCTCGATGAACAGACCCAAATCCACCTTCAGCTAAGAAATTTGCTTGGGAGAAACCACCAGTTGCAAGTTCCAGTTCAGCATAAGTAAACCACCGAGGAGGCTTTCCAAAAACAGGTGCCTTGTGCTGACATATTGAACACAGAGGAGGTGGCCCAGGAGGCGCATTCCTTGCCAATGAGACAGCATCCCTAACATCTCCACGGAAGTTTAAGTCTGACCTGCATCTCATAGCACTAATTTCATTCAGGAGATCTAGCTTGGAGATCTTTTCCAGTAAAGCATCCGCAGTTGCAGTACGAGTTTTCCTTGGACCTTTTCCAAGTGATCTTGAGGATGCAGATCCCTGTAGAATGTCGGCCATCCATGGCTGAAGCGAGAAAGTTGCAGGAGGGCTCAGTGATTCACTGTCAGAATCAGAAATATTGACATCTGAATGCTGAATTTGATCCTTTGTTGTTTGCACTTCTTTCTTCAGAGAACCATTTGTTTCAGAAGCAGAAAACGGAGATGTACCAGGATCTGAACTTGAGACAGATGATGTTCCCACTTCAGTACTTCCAAAAGGCGTCTCCAAGTCTGGGCTGCTATTTGGGGTTACAGCTGGTCCTCGAGTTGAACTCCGTGCCTCCTTAACATCAGTAGCGGTTTTACCAGTCGAACCATCCAACACAGGTGGAATTGTACAGGTTGATTTAGACTCATTATCAGGAGATCCCACAAGATTCAAGCGGAGGACTTTAGGCTGAGAACGCTTCATGACAACGATATTGCACTGAAGCTCCTCTACACAACGCTTCTCTTCATGCTTCAACTCCCTGAGCAGCAGCAATATAGAATTAAGCAAACATAAACCAATGGAAGTATGTGTACAAGAAAGTATTGGTGTAGGAGTTGACCATTACTTGTCTAGCACAACCCAGCTTGCTTGTGCACGCTTGCACTCAGCAGCCACAGCACCAGAAGGAGAGCCAGAGACAAGCTTAGTCTTCACATTTATCTACAGAAACGGAAGTAAATTAAATAGAACAAGATGTTTAAACATATAAAATAAGCAGTAGATCCAGCTTCAAACCTTGTCTATATCATACACATTAAGTTTTTTCATCATTTGATTGCACTGCTCTGAGATATCATATTTCTGATCCAGCATAGACGACTTATGGCCACTCGCACAATCACCCGCAAACAGCGGAAAGCCCCAGAACTTCCTGCCTGAAATGGAGAGTTGCAGATAATTCAGGCAACTAGTGCGCAATCTTGGCAAAAGTTGACGACCCTACTGAACAAAGTCCACAAAATTAGGTGAATGAAACTAAAATGGTTATGATTAGCAAGCGTGCACAAAAGCACCTATTGGTGTCCTGATGTAGCAAACACGAAAGCTAAATACGGAAACAAAAAGCAGCAGCGGATAACAGTTGATTGCATAGGAGTCGTAGGGACGCGAGGAAAGGAAACAGTGTACCAGAGGTATGCGCCGGGATGACGACGAGCAGTATGATGCTTCCACCGGGCTGCACGACGTGCGTTAGCGCCCAAACGATGGCCGTCGTGGAGATCTCCCTCGTGGCGGCCCTCACGGCCACCACCACCTTCTCCATCGCCGCAGCCGGCACGGCGGCACCCTTCTCATCCACGGCCTTCCCCTTCCTCTGCAGCAGCTGCTGCTGGGAAGAGCCCACCATCATCTCCTTCCCCTCGAGAACCAGCAATGCCTACAAATCCAGAAGTGCTCAGCCAGCAGCCCAAGTGCCGAAGCAAGAACACTCAACAACCCAAGAAGAAGCAGCCAAAGCAGCAGCAGCTTAAAAGCGAACTGGAAGTGATGCCCGCCTAGTACAAACAACACAACAACCGCGCCGGGGAACTTTAATGGCAACGGCGATAGGAGCGAGTACCGAGCCGCTGGCAGTTGCGACCGGAGTTCGACGCTGCACCTGCTGGGCTTGGCAGGCAGAACCAAAAAAGTCGAGCAACACGACCGGAGACCAGTAAAGATGATTGCTGTAAAAGGAGGCGGCCTTTTTCCCCTGTTCTGGCTGGGTGGCGCTGGGTCCCGAACACGCCCGAGAGGCCGCGGATTGAGAGAAAGATCGCAAGCCTTTATGGGCGGCCGCAGACGGGGGCGGGGCACCACCGCTGCGCCGCGCCCGCGCTGCGAGCGTCCTCGCCGCCACTGTAGCCGGGAAGGGCGACCCGCTCGCTCCCCCTCGGCTTCGACGACTGCTGGGTGCACAGTGCCGCCTCGTCCTCCGCCCACCTAGCCTGCCAGCACGATTCCCGGCACGCCGCAGGAATCCCCCGTCGCAAACTATTCCAGTCCTCGCAGATCTCGCCGCGCTTCGCACCTCAAAACGGGGCTCTCTCCATGTGGATGTGGGAGGAAGCCAAACCGGATCGAAAATTCCTCCCCGAAGGGAAAATCCCCACCCCCACAAATGCGACGCGAGCAAGACACGCGACGAGAGATTCGGCTCAGCATTTCCTTCCATAAACGAATGGCTGGAAACAAAAAATTGGGGAAACAAAACCGTCCAATTGCATCTCTGCAGCGCCACCCATCCGAGCGAACGAAATCGAAGCACCCGAGAACGAAGAAGGCGAACCGGAAACCGGCGGCGCCGAAGGGGGGCGGTAGGATACGCACCGGAGAACGCGACGTCGACGAACGACCTCCGGCCCCGCAACCGCCGCCGCCTCGCCCGAGCGCCGCTCGCAAACCCTAGCCCTCAGTGCGAGCCCTTGGGAGCCGGAGCGGAGGCGTTGGAAGGCGTGGCCATTAAAGAGCCAGGGCGCCGAAGCAATTAAACCTCCATTGCTCCGCGCTCACCTCCTCAGCTACTACTACTACTACCACGACCTCTCCTCCGCTTCCACCACCTCCACCGCGCGCGCCCGATCGCCGTCGACCGCTGGATTTCCCGTTCCGCCCTCCAACCTCTGCCTTATTACCAGCTCTGCCCCTACGGCCCGAATGAGGAAACGCATTTAAAAACCGATCGCTGGGGACCCGAGGCCCGGGCCCAGCGCGGCCCGCCCGTCGGTTCCCGATCGGACGGCCGGCGGAGCGCCCCCGGAGTAGAGAGTATAAATGCCGCCCAGGGTGCCCTCGTGGGGCGAGCACGAGCAGGCTCAGGTTCAGAGAGGGCTCGTGGGCTCGTGGTGGGCTCAGGTCCCCCTCGGTGACATGGTCCTCGTGGACGTGGCCCAGCGCTGCATGTTGCAGTTGCTGGTTGCAGCCGCTGCTGCCACCGCTGGATCCCCAGGGTCGATCTGGTCTCTGTTGCTGCTCGCCAACCTTTTTACAGGCTTCTTGGCTCGATGCGGGGGGATGTGGGCTGTGTTTAGATATCTGGATAAATGGGAGAAAAAGTCATATCGGACACTGTAGCGAACTGTAATATTTTTCATTTATTTGTGGTAAATATTGTCCTATCATAACCTAACTAGGCTCAAAAGATTCGTCTCGCAACGTACATCAAAACTATGCAATTAGTTTTTTTTATTTACCTACATTTAGGACTTCATGCATGAGTCATTTGCTATATTTAATGTTTCGATGTGATGGAGATGTGATGGAAAGTTTGGATTAGGGGGTTGTTTGGGCATCTAAAGTCTAAACACACCCGTGGGCATGTGGCCTCTAGGGTTTATGCGGGCGCTTATCCGTTTTGTGGTCACGTGTACTTTTGTGTGGCGACGTGACCTGGGAGAAGATGAGCCTAGCTAGGCGTTTTGTCTTGGAGCATAGCAAGTGGGATGGTGTAGGTAGTTCAAAATGAGCAGGCTGCCAAGGTCAAGAGGGTTTAAAAATGGTGTGCTTCCCATCATGTCTGGTTCTCGCCTTATTGGCCCTCTGAACAATTTTAGTGTGAGTAGTTGGTTTTTTTCACGATACAGACAGCTCCTTTCGTCCTAAGGAACAAATTTGTTTCAATTATATCCAAGTGTGTCGTCCTTGTAACATAAGGACACTTATTTGAATGCTTAACGAATAATTTGTTTTGGGTGGAGGAAGTATAGAGTAAGCAGTACGAGAGGCTTCATCAGTCTCCACCCTCTCCATATAGTGGCCCCGTTTTCTTGTAGGGAGATGTCGGCCTCTTTCCTTGAAATGGTAACTTGATGCTGCTATTCCCTCGACCATAAACATCTAGGAAGAAATTGTATATGTATGATTTTTTTTATTCCACTGTGATGTAGAAAATATTATTTTTAGATTCCTACAAAGTTGAAATTGGAACATATTTCGTTTTCTTCCTTATCCACTCACAAGTCATTCTAAGCTCTAAGACCTCATGCTTATATATAGGCCAAACCTACTTGAAATATGCTACCTCGCCCGATAACTCTACCATTAAGTCACGAGACAAAACATCGTTTGTTTGTTGGCTTTTGTGTTTTTATGGGTTGGTTATTGTGGGAACAGGTTGGCATGTGTTCTAGAAGCACTACTGCTAACCATAAGTGCTTAACACTCTGAATAAAATCTGGAAACTTTTAAATCCTATAGTTGTCACATATGAACACAACGTGCATAACAGAAACCCTATAGTTGCCACATGTCATGCATGTTGATTTGGATTCTAGCAACACACGCTCATCTCATAATCCATGCAACGATCCACCTTCAACTATCACAAAAATCCGATTTTCAACCTTTAACTACAAAACTAGATAACAAAGACCATCCAACTATTAAAACTGGTCAAATTTAGCCCCTTAGATAGTTTTGAAGGTGTTGACGCAAAAATCAACACACTGGAATCCGAGGTCAAGTGTTCGCCGAGACACGGAAAAGTCAACCAAGCGTGCTAGTCAATTTGACCTGTAATTGACAAGGGAGAAAACAAAATCAAATTCGAGAGCGTATCGGCTGGGATTCCGAATATCTCTCAGGTTGGTGCATCGGCAAGCTTTGCTGATACTATAGACGACAAAAAGATATTAAATGCAAGCGCGTAGTGGACGAGCGTATCGGCAGGATCAGCCGATACACTAGGTGACAAAACCGGCTTTTTAGGCAGCCGATCGCGTATGTATGGCAAGATCTAAGCTACGAATGTGTAACTTAGATGATGCGAAGCTAAAAACAGATCTAAACCGGCTCTTGAGATAACAAAAGTGTCACTCCAAAACCTAAAGCCGATCTAGTATGTTTTTAGATGTGATAATGGCCAAAAAGCATAGGGAAAACCTACAAATCTAGCCGATATCGATAATTGGTGAATAAATCTAGACGAGACGACAACGATGCGCCCGGAAGTCAAAGCCTAGATAAACTCGATAACTTTTGAATAGATTTGAACGAAGCAACAGCGATGCGCCCGGTAGCTAAAGCTCAAATATACTCGGTAAAACGAAAACTCACCAGCAAATCAAGTCGCTCGAATGTGAGGCGTCCTTGATCAACTTGAAAGAACTCGTCGAAAAAAAGAAGAGAAAAGGAGAAGTCGCCGAAAAAGTGCAAATGAATTGTAAAGTTTGTTGTATTAGATGTGTATCAAATTTTTCCGGTCCCTTACAACTCATATTTATAGCCTAGCGCTATCAAGTTCTAGCCGATTACGGCAAACGTTACTTGACTTAAAAGAAAAAACTATCTAAAGATAAACTACTTTAAATACTACAACCGAATCATCAAGATTCTCATAGAGTCCGGATCCTCTCCTCCTCCCTTGATTTCATCGGCAACTCTCCATCGGCCGGATACCAGAGCTGACATATCAGCATCTTCGCAGAATATTTCTCTGATCCATCGGACGGACTCCCATCGGCCAATCGCAACCCTGTGCATCTTTTGGTTTCTTTTGAATCGGCCACCTTTCCTTCACCGAAATCAACTTCCTTGACACGTGTCAGAAAACGGTGTCAACAGAAGGTGGTTTTCTATTTTGTGAGAATTAAAAATATTTAATTTTAAACTAAAAACATAAATAATTCATTCTAAATAAAAAATACAAAATGGGTATAATTTTTTTTGAAAATGTAACCTATCTATTGGCATGATACTTTTTAGTTATGCGGATATAATTTTTTTATTTTCATAATATTTTTGGTTACTTGTAGTTATGTCTATTATTTTATACTAACCAAGATTCAAATAGAGCAATAATAGATAGGTTATATTTTCAGAAAAATTTTGGTACTAGTTTCAAAATTTTCAATTTAAAACTAATTAGTTTTAAATTTTTAGATCTAATTAAAATTTCTTTAACTCTTTCTAAAAATACAAAACCGCCTTGGAAAACACCCCAAGGGCCAAATTTGGCCGGTTTCGATAGTTAGATGGCCTATGTTATCCAGTTTTGTTGTTGAAGGTGGTTGAAATCGGACTTCTGTTCGAGAGTGTAAAGGTGGACTTTTCCCTTTAATTTGTGGTGTATCTGACTAAGAGTGCATGAATTAAGTAGCTGTATATTTATCATTCATGAATTGTTTACCGTGAAACTTAAGCAACATGCATTGGGCCCTCCTCCAACAAGACCATTGTTCAAAGCATTTGGACCTTACATATATCCTAAAGTTGTCCTGTATGTTTGATGCGATCTTACAATTCGGTGGAGCTAGCTCTGATTACACCGCGTATAGTCAGCTAGTAGTGAATCCCTACTATGCCACAGTACCACCGAGTGTATTATTAAGCGTCTATATCTTATTAGTACGTCCTGACATTGATTTTAGTCCTTCAGATGGAGTACATTGCCCATCATACATCATGGTACACAACAACATGTATTGTCTGGTACTCGTACCAGAGAATGAGAGAGGATGACAACCTCATATGTGCCGGCCGCACGGATAATAAGTCATCTGTTAGCTAAACAAATACCCAGGATCCGGTGGCTCTCAACAATGACCACACCCATGTTGGTTTCAGGCACAAATAATAGTCTCAGCATTATCCGATAAAACCATCTCAAGTAATTTTTGACCTTTGCAATTTGAATTTCAAACTATTTTTGAAAATTCATAACTTCTGCATATGAACTTATTAGATGGAGACAATCTTTATATGAATATTGTACATTTCTACTAGATCTATAACTTTTGTGGTTGATTTATTAATTAAAGCAATTTCCAAATTTCCAAATAGTGGATTGCTTGAGAGGGGTTCATGAGTTCGAAAATTAAATACTGGACGCTCACATATTTCGCGTGAGGATAGCGCGGAGGTGGCCCTGCCTCCAGGCCTAGACTTTTTATTTGCATTCTATTATGCAAGGGCATTAAGGGGGGCATGCATGTCCAGTAAGGAAACTTTGATAATTAGTACGCACGGGCAGGGTCGTTGAGTACGTGCCACCAACCTGTATCTACTCCTAACCATCTACTTTTTTTTTTTGGAAATAAAAGACAGGAGTACTGCCGCATTATATAAGAAGAAAAAGCATGCTACATAACACGCCGAAGCGAACACCACCACCACACAAACAACGCACTACACCGCCAGAAACTGGGAGATGAGCCAAAAGAAGCCACCCGCGAACTGCGTCGTCGTCGCTAACACTGTGCCACGCCAAATGTCGCGGCCCGCTACAAGCCTGAGTGGCAACTCAACTCCTCCACCATGAGACCATCCCCCTCAATCCGCACACACACGATCGTCGATCCCCCTGTCTGCCACAGAAGGACACTCTCAATGCAGCGCCGATGAAAACCACTGATCCTGGCCACTCTCCGTGGGGGCCTCGCCTCTCCCACCGCCTCGCACTCCTCCGCCAAAGACTCAGATATCTGAAACCGCTAAGAGAGTGACACCTCTGTCCAGACGTCCGGAATCACCACCGCACCATGCACGCCAACTCAAGGCCTCCAGCACCCATGAGCCCTCTACACCTCCCTGCCAACACGGACCAGTCGCGCCTCATCTGCCGTTGTGCACAAGCAACACCGCCAACCAACCACCACCACTGCCTAGCCAAAGCGGGTCTCTAGATGCGGCACCTCCACGGAGGGCACGACGCCAAAGGCGCCGCCATCGCACGTCCATAAAAGGACAGGATTTTCATCCTAGAGGACCCCGTGCAGTAGGACACGATGCATCACAGTGGTGCCCCAGCAGGGAGAACGACACCACAAGGGCGCCGCCACCATTGCCACCGACAAAACCGTCAGTGAAGGCTTTCGCCCGACTCTGCATCGTGCCTGTCGCACATACTTGGACTAGGCAGTAGCTCACCCCTCCTCACCTCCGCAATGCCTCTACTGGAAGAGGCCCGACACAGCCCGAAGCACCACCACGGCGCCACCAGCAAGCACCAGCCGGCACCTAGCCCCACCACCAAGGCGACGCCGGACCAATATCGCCACCAGAGGGGAGAGGAGGAGCACCACCTCCACACCGCAGCACCCGTTGCCCGCGCGCAGCACGTCCCTAACTCCACCACCATCGGGCCGCCATGGCCCAGATTCGGAAGAGCGACGGCACCCGGATGCGGCCACCAAAACAGCAGCCAGCCCTGGCTGACCGCCCTCATCGGGCACGCAGCATGGCCATGCCCAGCAGCCAGCCCCGGCTGGCCACCTGCCAGCCGCGGGTAGGCAGGCCCGCCAGCAGCCAACCCTCGCTGCCACCTGCCGCGCCGCCGCCCGAACGGGGATCCTCGCGCCCCAGTCCGCGCCAGCCACCGCTGCTGCCGCCGTCAACACCTTGCGCCCCCCCACCCACACACTGACACACAGGCGCGCGCCCCCGCCGCACGGCCACCGGGCCGGATCCGTGGCCTCCCATCGCCGTCGCTGCGTAGTGCCGCGCCGGCGAACCCCCTCCGAAGGACGAAACGGCCGCGCCCACGCCGACCCATCGGAGGAGACGGGGAAGGAGCCACGCTGCCAACTTCACCACGGGCCGCCCGAGCTCCCAGGTAGCCTGTTCAAGCGCGGCGCGGCGGAGGGGAGGAAGGCCGCGAAGGGGTGGCGGCTAGGGTTTGGAGCGACCCACGCCGTCCGCATCGGGAGCGACGCGACTTCCCAGCCTTTCTTCCCTTTCCGAGGCCCCTAACCACCTACCTCTTTGTACCTTGTACAGCAAAACATACCCGAAAAAAAGAGTAAAACATGCATGATAATTCTCCATGATGACCCCCTGGCCCCTGGGCAAGTGGTTCGTTGCCAACAAACCAGTAAATTAAATGTCGTATACCGACCGGCCATCGTCGTGTGTACCTGCAAATAAACCGTCAGTTTTTTTTTGTGAATCATCGTACGTGGTCATCGGCAGTTGTCCGATTGCATCTGCCATGACAGAAGGATCGGATCGATATAATATATAATCGCTGAAGAAGGTGCCCGGTACGCGCAAAAAAAATGCAGGGTAAATACGTACTATAGTATTGTAGGAAGTATATATGTCCTCTGAGCATTGTACGTGTATATAGCTCGTCGCACACGCTGAGGTTAAAAAGCGCTCCATGTCCCTCTCCACGGTAATAAAAAAGAAAAGAAAGAACAGCAACGATGTGGCATGCAAGTAAATAGTACCAATAAATTTTTTTTGAAATAAATTACCAAGAAAAATACGATGCGTGTTTCTTTTGGAAAGAAAAGTACGATGCATGGTAGGTAAAAATAAAATGCACTGTGCTGGAAATGCATCACTGCTACAGTGCTAACAGCCTTGTCATTGGCTCGAACGCTTTATAAAACAGCAGGAGCCTTGCCCAATCTCGTATGCAGCAAGAGACCGCACTAGTTGCAGTACGGGCGTCATGCATGCGTCGATCGAGGGCCGTGTTTGGATGGCGCCCGAAAAAATTTTTATGAAAATTTTTTGGTGCTTGCACCACTAATTAGAAGTATTAAATAAAATCTAATTACGAAACCACCTCCACAACTATGATACTGCAACAGTTACTGTAGCTAATGAGGCCTTTGATCGCATGATTAGAAGATGATTAAGCTCAATTACTGTAGCATCAATTTAGCCAATCATGATAAATCTAGACTCATTAGATTCATCTCGAAAAGTTACATACATCCGTGAAAAAATATAGCAAATAAATTTTGTTTAGTACTCCATACATGCATTTGTCTTTTTGTGAAAAAAATTTCAAAGTATCATCCAAACACGGCCGAGATTAACAAACAGTCCTAGTAGCGTTCATTAATCTATTTCACGGCGGATCCAAGCAAATAAATGTGATTGCTGAGGCACCACCACATTGCTCTCACTGCATCACCGGCCGTACGCGTCGAAGGGTATTGAAAAGTGAAAACCAATGCACGGAGTACCAGTAACTATATTTTCAAAAAAAAAAGTACCAGTAACTACGTGCTCCAGTACTAGCCAAACTCCGTGCTGCTGCTGCTGCACGAGATCGAGCACCGTACGAGTGCGAAGGAAAAGCGATCGACGAGGAGGAGGAAGACGAAGAACAAGAGACAGACAAGAGCGTCAACCAAAACCTGTCCGAGAAGTACCGGCCTGACCTTTGCCGGGTAGCCAGTCGGTCACAGTCATCACATCAGCTTTTACGCCTCCTTTTTTGGCCGGGACTGTGCAGGGTGCACGGGCAGTCGGGCACGGAGGTGTGGGCGCGCCCGTCGTCCGGCCGCTGCTGCTGCTGTCCCAGGCGGCCGGGCGCCATCATCGCCGTCGCTGGCCGATCCTCGGGCGGCCGGCGTGCATGGCGGCGGCGCTGCCCCGCTCGTGAGCGACATGGATCCAAAATGGAGGCGCAGGACCTGCTCCGCCCGTAATGGATGGCGCGCCACCGTATCTTTGGACTTTTGGCAGCATTCAGGTTCAGTCCCGCAGCGGATTACTACTAGCCTTTTTGAATTGCTTCAAATAAAATCGGTTACCAGCAGTAGCACTGTAGCATTCCTTCATTTTTCTTCTTCGGATTCGGAAAATGGTAGCACTTATTTTTAATAGTAAACTGACTTGAAGGAGGTTTGTGGAGATGCATTTTGGTCAGGGGCTGTGTTTAGTTCCAAAATTTCATTCTCCAAACTTCACTATTCACCTATCACATCAATTTTTTTACCTCATGCATGGAGCATTAAATGTAGGTAAATAAAAAAACTAATTGTATAGTTTTGATGTACACGACGAGACGAATCTTTTGAGACTAGTTAGGTCATGGTATAACAACAATTACCAAAAAAACAAAAAATGTTACAGTGTCCGATGCGGTCCTTTTTACCACCATTTTACGGATCTAAACACAGCCAGGGATGACGACAGCTCCGCGTACGATTTTGCCCCGTACCATGCTGATGCCGGCGGTGCCGGGGTCCTATATGTCTTCTGGAAGGTATATAAGCCAACCATCTATAAAGCCCAATAAGGCCCATTAACAGTAGCCTCCAGCCCGCACAAAGGTTTTAAAATATTGAACTAGCATTTTCTAATGTTGAACCAATAGTTTGAAAATGTTAAACATCAATATTTTTTCTCACCTTCTTCCCCAGCGCCGCCGACAGCTCTGGGGCGCGCGAGCGGCGCAGGGCACGCAGCGGCGGCTCAAGGGCGAGCGGTGCGCAGGGCCCGCGTGGCGGCAGGTTGCGGGTGCCAGCGGAGCGCGGGAGGAGCTGGGGAGAGAGGAAGGAGGAGGGGAGAGGGAGAGAAAACTAGGGTTTGGTTGGATCCAAGGGCTACAGTTATTTACACGAATCTCAAACACTGAAAGGTGGGTAAGAAAAAATCTACCGGAAGATATATAGGATCCACGGGCGGTGCCGCCCTCCCAGGCTCCGAGCAGCACCCACCAGCAATTTAAAACCCCCATTTAAATAAAATACAAACAAAAAATGCTTAAAATTTGAGCGGAAACCAATCGCAGAAGCGTGCGTAAACTGCGCGCCCACGAGGCTCCCTGCCCTAATAAATCCTGCGCCACACCACACCTTCCCGCGCAGGTGGCCAGGCGGCAGCGCAACGGCAAAGTGGCACCCCCCGTAAATAACCCAGCACCGCCTGGGCTCTTTACCCCGTGGGCTTTCACCGCAGTTTGAACTTTGAACGAGCAAGGAGGCCCACATGGACAGGGATGACATGGCCCGGCCCCAACGACCGCCGTCACCGCACGCCGTTTCGCCTCGCCGTCCCTGTCGCGCCAACGACGTCCCGTCCCGTCCCGCTCCGCCATAACTGCCGTCGCCGTCGGCCCCGTCGGGGTCGTCGTCCGTCCGAGACGGCGTCACGGCGGCGCCAGGCCCGGCCAGCCAGCCAGGCGCCGCGAATCGTGTTCCGGATGGACGCGGGATCGGGGAGGGGGGGAGCCCCGCTGAATTCGAGGGGGTTTCGCTTCCGCGGCACGGCGATTAAGGCGGGGCCCCGGGTTGGATTATGAGGGCTTTGCTTAATTATTGCTGCTTTTGTACCTCGGAGGTTGGGACTGGGTACGTCCGACGTCGGCAGCCGGTGTGCTCCTCCATCTTGTCTCGTGTGGCAAAAACAAGCTCCGGATTCTACTTTTCTCCCAAACCAAGAATAGCTAGGTCACCGAATTCTAATTAGGGCCCTGTCGGCAGCCGGTGGGCGCTAGTACTACTTCCCACTTGTCTTTTGGGGCCTTCAGAATTCTTTGCTAGTAGTACTCCTACAAGGGTGGGTTTATGGTAAAAAAAAATGAGGTTAGGCTTGGATCTGTTAGGCCTTCTCTAGTGGCTGCACCCACGTGACAGGTGGCAACAGGAGGAACTGAACCAACAACTGAAGCAAGCTCACCTTTGAGGAGAGAGAGAAACATCGAAACCTATTTTGGGTTTGATTCCTCGCGACTTAAAAAATCGAATAAGTCCACTTGTTGCACTTCTGTGAGACAAAAAGGAATCACCATGTGAGAGAAAAGGGAGAAGCAATATGCGATTTGGGCCTGACAACATTAGAGGAGGAGCCGGTTTTCAAAAAAAAAAAGCATAATCTTTCCTCTTTTCTCTGCATGCACCACACCCACCGCTGGAGAAGGCCTTAGGGGTGGGGCTAGTTGGAGGATCAGATGGATTCAAACATGCCATTAGGATATCTGAGTGTCTTGTGTCATAGTAAGTGGATGATGGCTCTTTAATGGACAAATTTGAGATCCAAAAGTGGTACATTTGTATTTTGTAGATGACAAGTGAGTACCTATAAGAATATCATATCACTAAGTAGATACCATTAAATAAATCTTCACAAGCATCGTATTGTTGTCTTATAAGCTAGTCATGACAATCCATCATTTTTTAAATTTCTATTGATAGGAGTGAACCCAAAAATCTAAGCATGGTTCTCTAGGCCCCATTTGTTTGAGCTTCTGGGCAACTTTTTAAGCATAAAAAGCCAGAAGCTCAAACAAATAGCGAACTTCTCGCGCAGCTTTCGGAAAGCCAGAAGCTAGAAAAGTTGAGTATGTAAAATTGAAAAACTCAATTTTCTCAGCCTTTTGTAATTTTTTGAGTTCAGAAAGTTTAAAAAGCATAATTTAAAAGATATAATTAGCTTTTCAGAAGCAAAAAAACCACCAATAGCTTTAAAAAAAAAACTCCAAAATTTGTATCTCAAACAAATAGACCCTTTTTTTGGCTTCGTTGTAGCTACGGCTGCAGCAGAAAGGCGGCCGGACGGGCTCTACCTTAGCTTGTCTCTCCTAGCTCTGTGCCATGTTAATAAGAAAAAGCTTAAGCACTCATTTAATACACATAATACAAAGTGTTTTGGTTGAGATTTTGCAATTTCTTTTTGTTTCGAAAGACAAAGAAGATTGTAATTTGATCTACCCCGAAGTCGTTAAGGGTGAAACCCAAAATGGGCAAAATCCAACAGTTCAAATGAATCCCGGCATATCGTGTGAAGTCAGCTAAGTTACACAGACTTACAGTAATCCACATACTGGAGTCATTGATTTAAACACTACTAGTTTGAAAATATAAAACAAGTCATTGATTCATCCAATCAGGCACGCACTGATCGCTCGGAAACTAAAACAGCATCTAGTCTAGTCAAAGAGGAAGACCGGGGCGCCGTACCAAGCAGCCGCGAATGCCGAACCCTCCCCCGAAACCCAAACCGCACGCGTCGCGGCTTGAGCACCGGAGTCGTTGATGACCTGATGTTCTGCGCGGAGAGGACAAAAACCGAATGCGACCCGCCACCGCTCTTCAGCCGCAGCCCGTGGAAGCTGACAATAATTGAGCATTTCCAGGGCGGCAAGAGCAGAGCAGGCCGCTTTCGAGCCTCGTGTCTCGCCGTCGCCTCCTACAAGACGCTTGGTCTCGTCTCGTCCAACGTCGTCCACGGCAGTTCGCGGCGCGGCCGGGGCGCGCCCCGGCCGCTCCCGACTGGCGACGGGCGCGCTGCCGGCCCGGCGGCCACTGTCGCCGAACGGAACGCGCCGCGTGCCGCGCCCAGGCTTGTAAGCTTGTTGTCCTGGCCCGCGACCGGCGGCTTTCCCGGGCCGGCCACACGAGCATGGAACCACCAGCCAAGGCAGGGCAGCAGCTGCGGCGAGCGCCCGCACGCCCGTGTTCTTTTTCAAATTTCAATTTTATCGAGGGTGCCGGAGCCGGCCGGTTTGGCCGTGCCGGGGTCGGCGGGCGAGGCCGCGAGAGGCTAGCAAGGCGTCCCGCGGCACGTGCCTCGGTGGCGCGCCTTTTTGTTTTGTGCGCTTCCGGGCGCGGATCGCACGGGCTCGGGATGTGGATAGCGTGCGTGCCCGTGTCCGTCTGTCTGTCGATCTGGCTCGCGCGTGTGGACGTGCGGATGGAGGCCGCGCCGCGCGGCCCTGCCTGGCCTGTTTTCGGTGCGATTTGGTTGTCTGAATCTGTCTGCTCGCTCGCAGCGTCGTGCCATGGATTCTTTTGCCTGGCGCCCTTTGTCTCGTTGCACTACCAGTGCCGAGTGGTGACAAATCCGTACTGGTCCTTTTCTACTCTGGGGATGCAAGGATGCGAGAAGGGGGGCTCGTGTAACCTTTTTGGATTCTTTCAACAAAAAAAACTTTGGCTCGTGTAACCTTTTTGAATTATTTCAAAAACAAAACTTTTGGGGGTTTCCCTTTCGTTTTAGCACAGCACCAACATTTGCTGCTTGGAGAAGCTGCCCTTGTGGGGTGCAAAATGCAGAGGACTACTACACGGCCACTTCGGAGTCTTTGATTGATTGGTCACATCATCAACAAGAGGTTCAATGCAGATCACCGAGAAGTTTGCCACACGGTCTCTCTTATTAGATAGTACCCCGTACTACAATAATAGTGAGAGTAGCAGTTCCAGCACCAATCAAGGGAAACGTGGCGTCCTGACGCAAACACGAGTTTCATGTAGCTCATCTGTAAAGAATACACCGTGATACACAATGCAGACAGCGCACATGTTTCTCTGCTGTGTGCCACCAACTCTATATATGTGCGCGATGCGCGATATTAGTAGAACTGGAGCAGTAGAAAATTATCACTACCAATCCGTGTATGATTGTCATCAGACGGCAACTTGGCATGCATGCCGACAAATTAGAAGCACAGTGGCGAGTTCTGTATCAGTTGACCGACCGCTTCCGGAACGAATCAAAGCTTTGGATCAGCGTCCCAATCATTGATCAAAAGCATCATGCATGAGCAGTTGAGAACTGCCGAAGTCGATCAGTCTCATCAGGAGAAAAGATGGAACGAGAGGGTGAAAAGAAAGATTAATAAGAGACAAAAACAAAACTGCTGCTCGCTGTACCGCCAAATCCGAGCATGCCACGCCGCCGCCGGCAACATCCCCGGCCGGCGGCCGTGTCCTCCGGGGCAGCATAATCGCGCGCGCTCAGCTCTATCATCGGCAGCCCTCCGACCGGGGATCGATCGTGGCTCCGCCTCGCCCCCGTCCCCGGTCCTGCGTGCGAGGCGCGCCGTGGCAAGGGCCAGTGGCGTCGCGCATGGGCGAATCTGATGATGCGAGGCAGCGGCAACACAGGCATGGCATGGGTGGATGGGAGATGCGTGGGATGCGCTCCCTGCCTGCACTGGATGTAAGGATGGATCTAGACATCCGAATTCTTAGAACAAATTTGATATTTTAAAATAGATATATTTAAAATTTTATGTTATTTTTTTATATTATCAAGCATATTATTACATATAAGAATAAAATTTTGTATAGATTTTTTATGTATTATTTGCTCCTTACAATTAAAAAGGTGAAAAAAGATTCGAATCCGTATCCGATCCGTATTCGAATTTTTATATCTATTATTTGAGAATATATATGATAAATTTGAGGTTTAGTTTTTATGAATCTTTACATGATCAATATTAAATATAAGACTATAAATTTACATAGTAAATTCTATATCTTATTTGTCCATAATTAAAGAAAAATAACTAAAAATCTGACATTCGAATAAACATCGGAATCCATCCTGAACTGAACTGGATGCACGGCCCAACTACCCCAACTACCGGCACTTGGCCGTTGGGATCCGGCAGCCATCTTTACAACGCAGCTGGGGGGCTAGCCAGCGTAGCTACAGTGCTTGATCCGCAGCTCCTGGTCATCGATTTTAATCGGGGGGCACAGTTCTCTCTGGCCCGGCACGAGGCGAACCTGTCACTAGCGCAGAGCACGCCCTTGGTCTCCTGCCTTCAGTCTTCCCTCCGGCTGGATCGGTAATCCAGTACCGGCCGGTTGTTGAACGAGCCGGGTCGTCGATCGTTTCGTTTCGTTTCTCTGCGCACAATTCTGTACCCGCACACACCTGCAGGCGCATGAGGGCGGCACGTGCGAAGATGCCGGCGGCGGCAGACCGGACTCCGGCGTCCAAGGGCCACCACCGGCCAGTTCGCCGCCGTACGAGCCCGCCCAGCCGAGCTGCCCGGTCCCGGTGGGCTTGGCATGGCACCCAACTGCCACTGGGTCTGGGGGCTACGCTGCCATTGAAGTCAAAACCACCACGTCGTCGCCTGCCACCAGCACGATAGATGGATGGACAAGATGGTGTCGAGATCCGATGAAGCTGCGCTAGGTACAGATCCAAGGCTCATGCCCACGCACGCACGTCAATCAATCCAATCAACAAACACATGATTACATCATGGATGATGGATGGATGGAGCCCACGAACCATGAAAGCTAGTACGCGGTTGCCTTCTTCGGCCTGCCTTGTGGCTTCTTCACATCTCAGGCCGGCCGGGATCTCAATTATAGTAAGATCCTCCTCTTGTGATGATGATGATGGATAAAGGAAAAGTAGCAGCCGAGGCACCCAAGTATGGATTGCGGATTCTCTGGCGGCCCGGTCGTTATTATCAGCGAAGTCGCGGTTTTTTTTTATTTTTTTATTTTCGTTATTTTTTTAAAAAATATTTTCGATTTGAAAATTTACAGGAATATACTCCGGCCGCCCGGCAGCCGGGCGGCAGGGGCTTATCTGCAAAAAAAATCGATAAAAAATTGCGCCGAGATCCCTGGAGGACCGGCCGCCCGGCAGCGGGGCGGCCAGCCCTCCAGGCCGCCCAGTAGAGGGGCGGTGGAACCTGGCAGCCCGCCTGTGGGGCGACCGGCCCCCCTACCTTATATAAGGTGTTGGCTGCTCCTCACCCCCTCATTTGCCTCACTAAAAATCTAGAAAAAAAGAAAAGAGAGAGAGAGGGAGGGAAAGGCAAAGCGGCGAAGCCTTACCGGATTTTCAAGCCGGCGACTGTAGGTAACTAAAATTTTCTATAATTTATAAATAGATTATGTTGTAATTATTTTTTTGAAATAGTAGATTAGCAATCATTTTAATTATTGTTAGGAGTGATTAGTGGTACATTTAGATGCAGTTACTTATAGTGATTAGCGTTGATATAGTACATTTAGTGTTATATTTAGTATTAGAAAATACTAGAAAATTGTTAGAGAAGTATTAGAAAATCAAAAAAATTGCAAGATAATATTAGAAAATTGTAGAAAATGTTAGAAAATTGTAGAAAATTATAGAAAATGTTAGAAAATTGTAGAGAATGTTAGAAAATTGTAGAAAATGTTAGAAAATTGTAGAAAATTATAGAAAATATTTTGTTGAAACAGTAGATTAGCAATCAGTTTAATTATTATTAGGACTGGTTAGTGGTACATTTAGGTGTAGTTACTTGTAGTGATTAGCGTTGATATAGTACATTAGCAATCTAATTAATTAATGTTAGTAGTGATTATTGCTAGATTAAATATTAGAAAGTAATAGAAAATTGTTAGAGAACTATTAGAAAGTCTTAAAAATTGCAAGATAATATTAGAAAATTTATAAAATGTTACAAAATATTAGAAATTATTATAAATCGTTAGAAAATCTTAGAAATTATTTTGGAAATATTAGGAACTATTAGAAATATTTAGATGTGTGTGATTGTATTGTATTGTTTTGATCTTACGTGGTAGGTATGGCCGGGGTTACTCCTGTGTTGCTGGACCCAACAATAGACTCGGGTCACTAGTCCTTCCTTGCGAAGGTTCAGCACCAAGAACTAAACGTATTGCGTCCACGTCCACCTGCAGAGTTGGTTGCTGTAGACCCACGATGGGTGCCCAGGTGATATGTCGTCTATTTTCTGTTTTTATCCGTTATACATTTTGCTATATAATGTATTAACATTTGTGCACTGTGTGACGCAGGCTGAGCGAGGCAGGTCTTCTCACAGTGGCTCGTCTTGCTGAGAGTGCTTTGGTGAAGCTAGACAGGTCTCTACTTTCAACTCTCGTTGACAGATGGAGACCTGAGACACACATGTTCCACCTCCCTTGTGGGGAGATGGCACCGACCCTGCAGGACATTGCGATGCTGCTTGGTCTTTCTATCACCGGAGACGCAGTCGGGCCCCGTGTGGTACCTTCTACGTGGCTAGAGGATCTCGAGGAACGTTTTGCAGGTGTTGCCACCACAATTGATCCTGAAGATTTCAATGAGCACCCACAGTCGTAAGGCTCTTCCAAGTCATGGCTCCTACAGTTTCAGGTACAATTTCGTACAAAACGATGTGTTGATGTATTTTATGGCTTTGAAATAACTCATGTGTTTCTTATTCTCAATGTTCGTGCTTCATTGCAGCCGGATCTGTTGGTAGCCGTTGCTGATGAGTACAGCGTGACTAGATCACTCGAGGCATATCTGCTGTGGTTGTTTGGGTACATCATGTTCAACAACTCACACGGCCACTGTGTGGATATGGTGTTTCTGACCTACGCACAGGAGATCGCCGATGCAGATGAGGATGCCATACCCTTATATAGTTGGGGTTCAGCGGTTCTTGCATGCACATATCATGGACTCTGCAAGGCATCACGGCAGAATGATAGGAATGTTGTCCTAACGGGGTGCCCAATTCTGCTACAGCTTTGGTCTTACGAGAGGATTGCTATCGGTCGTCCCATGATTGACCAGTCACCGTACACGCCGGATATGTATGGTGACACGGAGGACGACAGACCCACCATGGGGACTCTCTGGTACTCTCGACAGGTATGGACCCGATAAAAATTTATATTCTATGCATACTATGGTCATACATTGTTCCCTCAATACCTTTCTTATTAACACATAATTTTTATTTTTGCAGAAAACATGGGCACATGTACAGACCCGGCGGTCTTATACTAAGTTTGTTGCCGAATTTGATCGATTGACCCCAGAAGACATTGTGTGGGAGTCATACAGTCCTTCGGCTATAGCTGCACGTGCACCGCTTGGGATATCTTCGGTGTGCACATAGGACCAGGGCCTATGGATGACTACTGCAACTTTGGTGTACGACGTTGCAGTTGAGGCCCACTGCCCGGATAGAGTCATGCGGCAGTTCGGTCGACGCCAGCCTTTCCCCGTGTCTTCAGCGTTGGATCGTGTTCAGCGCCACGATCATAGGTAACAAAAATGTATGAGCACCCATGTACTAATAACGTGAAACTAATTTCTATTTAATGTGCAGTTTATCAAGGGCTGGACATCCTTTCTCGACAATGTGGGTCACTAGATTACAACCATGAGTAGCTGCGTGGGATGATGCAGGCGAGCAATTGGCTGAGGATACCGGTCCACACACTGAGCCTTCGTTTCGGGCGTACCTGACCTGGTACGAACCGAAGACTCGTTGCCGTTTGACGTATGTTGACATGCATCCATAGCCGCATGTTGCGACTTCGCAGGATCGCTATGCACGATACAGGAATGAGGCATTAGCTGGGGCGGTGAGTAAATGTTGACGGCATTTTCGATCTTTTAAGATTTCTATACTAAGTTTTTTTGGTTGCAGTTCGAGGCCTGTATGTTGCTTGAATTAGATTGCTCACTGAATGTAATGAGGATTCATGGTGGGTCTACAATGAGCATGCCGGCACAACTCGAGGCCTGGACCACTCAACGTGATAGAGCCCGAGGCATCCTTCAGGCCTTTGGTACACAGATGAAGTACGAGGATTCCTACGGATCGTCGCAAGCGTCGACTTCGGTTCCTTGTGGTCCCGCATGGCAGCAGCCTCCCTTATACCACCGACAGTACGAAGGTATGGTGTGATATTTACCGATCCATATGTTTATATGCAGTATTTAAATACGACTCCACACAGGGTACGGGTACCCCGGTTCTCAGCCCTATGGAGGGCCAGGTGCCTCGCAAGGGGCTCCATTTCAAGGAACCCAGTTTACCTCTATGCCACATGCTGGAGGGACTTTAGGTAAATATGTGGTGCATAATTTTATTTGCTTATGTTTTATGGTCGAAGGCTCATACGTTATTATTTATACTCAGGATCACAACAGTTCACCGGAGCGGGGCCGTCTTCGTATCACCCTATGCCGCCACTAGGAGGATATGAAGGAGCTTCTTCCTATCCACCACCACCACCACCTCAAACACAGGGTACGTACAATAATTTATACGGAATTGCATTCACTTATTGAATGTTGCTTAATTTTTTTTTGTGATCTGTAGGGTGGTCTGAAGACAACGATGCGGCCTCCTTGGATGACTTTACACAGTTGTTTGCTACGCCTGCCCAGGACGATGATCCCAGCTTGCATACACCTGTGGCTCTGTTACGCCATCCTGCCAGAGACGTGAGGCCACCAGAACGTCATAGCTACCCTACAGATTACGTACACACACAACGTAAGAGAGGTCGGAATGGTAGGGGTGGTTAGTTGTTGGCACTTGTTTCTTTATTGTTATTATGGACTATTTCGACTGTTCGGATTATGGTTGTTTATGATTGTGGTAGTTTACTTGTCATTTGTTTCTATAGATATTATTGATGTAAACTTGTTATGTTTGTGGGTTCCATAATGCTCGTGAAATAAGGGAAGTTCTTGCGAATTTTTTCCGTGATTTAATGAAGGACAAGTTAGGTGCGGGAGGAGTTAGCGACCGAGATCCCGCCGACGATGATGACGACTACCGCATACAGAGTAAACTTCGTGACACGCTCGTATAGCTCAAAATAGGGACCATAGTGTATCTAGCTGCGAGTACGAGATCACAGGTTGCCACTGCTCAGCACGGCGATCACGGGTTTCCCATATGTCGCATTGTTTGCCTAGACGTGACAAAAGACGACAGCCCAATAGCAGTGCCCTTTCACCATTTCAAAAAGATGTGACAACACGGCAACCACACCAGCTCACCTTCAAAGCAGTCTCTCGGGCGAGGACGACGGAACTGTCATTCTACAGTGAAGGTCTGTGGCGTGTAGTGGGGAAGGCGGCATTTAGGCACGATCGACCGAGCGGCAGCGATGCAGTGCTGTGAGTCTGCATGCACTTAGAGGCTCTGCATGCACAGAGATGCATCGCGTAGTCAGTTCGAGAATTGAATCTAGCCTTTTCAGTGTTCGGTCAGCTAGCCTCTTCACTGTGTTGTCATGTAGGCTTTTCAGGTGCATTTACACTCCACACTCCGGGTATCAGAACTTTGTGTGCGTATAAATACTCCGAAGTTTGTGAACTCCCAGCAGCACTCAAACACTAAAGCTCATTGTATACCCAATGTCTGGAGGTGGGTCTAGCGGGAAGAATTACTACGGTTTTGGGAAAGGAAAAGGGGGAAGAAAGGGAGACCCCATAATATGGGAGGGGCCTCTTGGACCCGATTCCTTTCCGGAACCAGTGTTTGAGTTTCCGCCACAGCACAAGAGTGAATTTACCAATGAAACTCCTCTTCGACAATACGATAACCGTAGAGAACCGTGGCCAAAATGCAGACATGGTGAGGACTGCTTAGTGCAGATGTGCACCGACAGGATGGATGACGGTCGGCGTTTCCTCAAATGCCCACACGCATGGGTAATACTCGGTTGTTTTATTTCTTTATCTTCATTGAGACACCTTACATGAAATTTATTTTGCAGTCTTCAGATGCTCCAGAAAACTGTGGTTTTACCAGGTGAGTCGATCTTGCACCAATTGATTCAGTTCAGGAGTTCATCGAGTACCTCCAGATAAAGATCTTTGATCTAGAATGCAAGGTGAACCATTACGAGAAAGTGAGCGAGGGTAACAAAGACGACGAAGATGATGATACCAGCAATGCTGCCGCTTCACAGGATGAACCATGCACTATTCCTTACTGCAACTGCCCTTGTCACAAGAAGAAGGGCCCTGCCCCTCCGGCACCACCGCCTGCACCAACTGCAATGGGTGGATGCTGCGGAGAAGGCTCAACGTAGTTTGCTATGTGGGGGTACGGCTACTAGGACTACCTAGTGCTAGTGACATGCTGCATCGTTGTGTTTGTTGTGTTTTTTTTTAAATTACCTAAGGCATGTTAGCTTAGTTCAGAATCTGTTTACCGTAGTTGCAACGGGTTCTGCCATGCCACTGCATATCTGATGTGTGTTTCATTAACGTTGTATTATGATGTAATTCCTATGGTTTACATTGTGTAATGCAGTTTTTAGTTCTTAATTCTTACCGTTATATTTGATGTGTGGTTCACAGTATTCTAGTCTCCTGAAAAGGTCCGACAATATTAAAGGCAAGTTCGAAGATTCACTAGATTGCTTGTGCGTGCGTGGCACCTCGACGCCGTGATCTGTGGCGCCAAGACGTGTTATCTCGGCGCCGACCCCAGGGTCTATTTCTGCAAAAAGTCACAAAAATGGCACATATGTGAAATTATTTCGCGAAAAGGGTTAAATTGCAAAAATTACGGCCGGTCCGCCCCGCAGCCGGGTGGCCAGGGCCGGCCGCCCCGCTGCCGGGCGACCGGGCCCCAAGGACATGCGCGCAATTTTCTCCTCGAATATTTTTTTTCAAAAATACCCCTGCCGCCCCGCTGCCGGGCGGCCAGGTCCCGGCCCCGGCCGGGGTATATTCCTGTAAATTTCCAAATCGAAAATATATTTTTGTAAAAAACGAAAATAAAAAAATAAAAAACCACCAGCGAAGTCTTCTGAAGATGTATTGTCGTTTATTTATTGGGCCGAGGAACTCCGGCTGCAGCAGTTAATATAGCATGTATACCCAGGGCCCATCACATGATTGGTACTACAGTAAGCGCAGCAATGCGGCAAGGTTCACGGCCCAACTCATGATTCAGACCAGTAAGGTCCGTTGCCATTGCCAAGCAACTCCAAACAGCAGCTGAAAGTTTTGAAAAGTCCATGTTGGAGGCCAAACAGCCTGCCGGCTCCAACACACTTTGAATTCCGACGGGTCACTCCCGAGCTTGAGGTTTCAGGTTTTACGAAGTTTTTTGCGTCCAACCGGTCTGATCAGTTGGCGTGACCGGTCTGATCGGTCGCCAATGTTCTTCGCTAGTGCTGTCATCGTTTGCGATCCGCGCATTCTAATGTGCTTGTGTGTTGACCACCGAGCTGCCAAAGGCCAAAAAAATACGGCGGCCGCTCGACCTTTCGTTTGACTGTTGCCTGTCAACAATAGGTCAAAATGCCTTGTTGCAGTGAGGCAGTGACCTCAAAGTCCGCCTGACGTCTACAGAGAGTTGTGTAATCTCTCCTGCTTGCCGATCAGTCCAAGCTTTGTGTGCGCTAGTCATAGCCTAGTACTTTTGCCTTTTGAGTCGCAAAAAAAAAGTACTAGGTAGTGTATCTGTAAAAATTCTCATACGCTACGTACAGGTACGGTAGTGTATCGTCCTTGTCGAGGTTGTGCGATGGTGGCCAGACTAGGGATCGGAGCAAATTAAAGACGCCGCTGCTAGCTCACCAAACATCAAAGTATGGATTGCGGATGCTCTCACTGGGCAGTCGTAGTACACGATCATTCCAACCAAAAGTTCTAGCTACAACACTAATTGGATGTGCCGAACGAACAAACCGCGTTGGAGTCTTGGGCTGGACCGATCGGGTGAAAGCTCCAAGCAGACCTACAGGTCTCCCTAGTCGTCGTCAACTCGTCATCATCACCATTCAGCACACCACCGATGAATGGGTCAAGAAGGATGTCTACGTAAACTTGTGCACACTAGAGCCGAAAGCTTAATCATATGCTACTACTCCAGCCTCTTTTAATTTCCATGCATGTCACTCACAAGCACAAACAGAAAATAGAAGAAGAGTAAGAGCAGGCTACCAAAATGACAGCTCGCTTGCTCCTCCGTCTCCAAGGAGCTGCTGCGATCGTCTCCTTCCTTCTCGTGACACTGTCCTCATCCCTCGTTCCGGCAAGGGCGGCGATCTCATCAGGCAGGGGCAGGGGCAGGGGCTGCGTCCCCAGCGAGCGGGCGGCGCTCATTTCCTTCAAGGGGAGCTTCACCGGCCCTGCTGGCCGTCTCTCGTCGTGGCGAGGCGGGGACTGCTGCCGTTGGAAGGGAGTCCGGTGCGACAACCGGACCGGCCATGTCATCGAGCTGGACCTGCACGGTCGCGAGGACTGCCAAGTCGTCATCAACCTGGACCTGCACGGTCGCGAGGAGTATAATTATTATTACGATGAAGCAAGGATGCAGATGCTGCGAGGTGAGACGATGAGCTCATCCATCACCGCCTTGCACCACCTGAGGTACTTGGATCTCAGCTTCATCTACTTCAACCACACGAGGATACCTTCATTTCTGGGTACCCTCGACAACCTACGGTATCGCAACCTCTCAAGTGCACATTTCGCGGGTGACATACCTCTGCAGCTGGGTAATCTTTCTCAGTTGCAGCACCTTGATCTCAGATATGGATCTAGATTGAATGCATTAGATCTTTCATGGCTTCCGCGTCTGTCTTCCTTAAGAAGTCTCGATATGAGCTACATGGACCTCGTTTCTGTAAGTGATTGGGTTCACAAGGTCAACATGCTACCTAATCTGAAAACCCTCTTCCTCTCTAACTGTGGCCTAAGCAGCACAATCTCTACCCTATCCCATTCGAACCTGACACATCTTGAGGTCCTTGATTTATCCAATAATCAATTTTACTCTTCGCTCAAACACAACTGGTTTTAGAAGGTTACTACCCTCAAGGAGCTTCGTCTCAGTGGCTGTGAATGGTCGGGGCCTCTCCCTAATGAACTGGGAAACATGTACTCCCTTGAGGTCTTACACTTGGATTTGAATCAACTGTCAGGTATCATGCCGATGGCCTTGAAAAATTTATGTAATTTGCAGGAACTGACATTAAGTTTCAACGACATCAAAGGGGATATGCTGGAGAGATTACCAGAGTGCTCATGGAGCAAGTTGCAAATTTGACTGGGCAGCTGCCAGTTTGGATAGGAAATCTAACCAGTCTCAGCTACCTTGACATCTCTCAGAATATGCTAGTGGGTCGTGTACCTTTTGGGATGGGTAACATGAGGAGTCTAAGTTATCTTGATCTCTCACAAAACAGGTTGGTTGGTTCCTTACCTTCTGGGATAGGAAGCATGAGGAATCTAAGTTATCTTGACCTCTCTCAGAATATGCTGACTGATGATGTGCCACGTGGGCTTGGAGCACTTAGTAATTTGACTTACTTCAGCCTTGGCCTGAATAACTTCAGCGACGTGCTTTCAAAAGACCTTTTTGCAGGTTTGGTGAACCTTGAATATCTAAACCTTTCACTCAACTCACTGAAATTGGACTTTAGTGAAGATTGGGTGCCTCCATTCAGATTAACGGAAGGACATTTTGGGTCATGTGACATGGGGCCTCGATTTCCAGCGCGGCTGAGATGGCAAACCGGCATACGCAACCTTGATATTTCAAACACAAGGATAAATGATGTGTTGCCACATTGGTTTTGGGTTGTGGTTTCTAATGCTTCCAGCTTGGACTTATCAAGAAATCAACTCAGTGGTGGTTTGCCGGCAAAGTTGGATCTGCCATTCATAATAGAAATGGATCTCTCCAGAAACTCTGTTACGGGGAAGTTACCAGCAAATTTTACGGCTCCCTACCTAATGAGTTTGCTTCTTTATAGCAACAATTTCACAGGTGCCATCCCAACATATGTATGCCATAATTTCTTTGAAATAAACCTGTCAAACAATCAGCTAACAGGGGATTCTCCACAATGTGAAGGAAACTTTTCTTTATTGCAAATGGTAGACTTGAAAAGTAACAATCTTTCTGGTGAATTCCCTCGATTCGCTCAAAATGCCGCATATTTAAGCTTTCTTGACCTCTCGCATAACAAATTCTTTGGAGTTGTGCCAACATGGATAGCAGATAAAATGCCAAACCTAGAGGTATTGATACTAAGATCAAATATGTTTCATGGTCACCTTCCTAAGCAGTTGGCAAAGCTTGCCGAACTTCATTATTTGGATGTTGCACACAACAACATATCAGGAAATATACCTTCGTCTCTAGCAAGGTTGAGAGCCATGACAAAAGCTTCAGATGACAATGGTGGATATAATTACAGTAGTGACAGCATAACAACGTTCATAAAAGATAGAGAGCTTAATTATACCCATGAGTCTACAAAACATATTGTGTTGATTGACATGTCAAGTAATAGTTTCACTGGGTACATTCCAAAGAAACTATCTTTACTCAAGGGACTTCGGAGTATGAATCTCTCTAACCACCAAATAAGTGGACCAATTCCAGATGGTATTGCTGTTTTAAGGGAGTTGGAATCTCTTGATCTGTCTTACAATTATTTGAGTGGTAAAATCCCCTCAAGTTTATCAGATCTATCGTTCTTGAGCTGCCTGAACTCGTCCTACAATGATTTATCAGGAATAATCCCCTCAGGACAACAGCTGCAAACACTCAATAATCTGTACATGTACATTGGCAAATCCTGGACTTTGTGGGCCTCCACTTCTCAACAATTGCTCAATGAATTGGACAAATCCAAATGTCAGTCAGGAGCATGAAGGTGGTCGATCATCTTTGTACCTCAGCATAAGCACGGGATTCGTGATGGGTCTCTGGACTGTATTTTGCGCCATGTTGTTCATGAAAACATGGAGGATTGCTTATTTTCAGCTTTTGGACCAGCTTTACGACAAGATTTATGTGCAAGTGGCGATCAGCAAGGCTGCCTTTTTGAGGAAACGTGGAGAAGAAGAGGCATGAGGTTTTCCTTCCGTCTTGCACAACTATTATTGAACCCTTTTTTATTGTTTCTGTTTCTGCTTCCTTTTTAATGTAGTTGCCGTGTAACAACAATAAGCTGAATTATGCCAGCCTTGTAAAGCAGCATGCATGCGGCTGCTCTGTAATTATGTTAAACTAGGCATATAGCCCGCGCATTTGCCGCGGCTAGTATTGAAAATTCAAAAATTTGCATGTCATTGTATCCTTATTTAAAGTTTATACTACTTTTTTACCCTACATCATCATGTTCATTATCGGAAATTATGTCTTATTGTTGATTAAAACAATTCAACTATGATCTACCTATAATAAAAATTTGATTTGTTGAGCTTTAATAATATTATGTAGATAATTACTCTTATTTTCATTTTATTTTGATTGATTGCTGTTAGCTTTAGTTTTTATTAATATATTTGTAACTGATACATAGCTAAATGGTATTTTATATTTAATTTTTCATAATGGTATTGGTGGGTGATTTTTAATTAGACACAAGGGTATTTTAGGCTAATTTTTATCGTAATGGCAGTGGTGGGTAATTTTTATTTTTCTATTTTTCTCCGATTAACGTGAGAATTTCTAGGCCTTGAGAGCGAACGTGGAGGCTTCGTTTGTTGGCCAAATAATAAGATAACTAGGCATATAGCCCGCGCATTTGCGCGGCTAGTATTGAAAATTCAAAAATTTGCATAACATTGTATCCTTGCTTAAAGGTTATACTACTTTTTTACATATATCATCATGTTCATTATCGTAAATTATGTCTTATTGTTGATTAAAACAATTCAACTATGATCTACCTATAATAACAATTTGATTTGTTGAGCTTTAATAATATTATGCAGATAATTATTCTTATTTTTATTTTATTTTGATTGATTGCTGTTAGCTTTAGTTTTTATTAATAGTATATATATATAACTGATACATAGCTAAATTGTATTTTATATTTAATTTTTCATAATGGTATTGGTGGGTGATTTTAATTAGGCACATGGGTATTTTAGGCTAATTTTTATCGTAATGACAGTGGTGGGTAATTTTTATTTGTCTCCGATTAATGTGGGAATTTCTAGACTTTGAGAGCGAACGTGGAGACTCCGTTTGTTGGCCAAATAATAAAATAATAGATAGATAGATGGGCGCCAGTAATCTACAGTCACATGATATGCCATGATCTTGAACTATGCTCTCCGAATGTTTTGTATTAAATTTCTTGTTTTTCTTCCTAGGAAGCCTGTAAACTTGTTTAGGCTACTTGCTGCTATTTTGTCCTGCAACAGCAGAGCGGTCTTCCTCTGGACTTGACCAGTGACCAATAACCAGCCGCGCATCATCATATCCTAAAGACTAACCCACCCCATCGCGCGTTATGCTGGAACCACCCTGCCAGGCTGCCATTGCCAACTCAACCGCCATAGTATTCGTCTTCTTCCGGCAAGTCCGGTGGCGTGTGCTGCCGACGTGGCCGAAGGTGAAACTGCACAGCTTGGTACTAGTGTACCCACTACCATTTCAGGTTTTTATATTTATCATAGGATGAATAATGGGGGTAGATACAGCTGTTTGGAAGGATGTTGTCATCTCGTGAAAAGAACACGTTGAGAAGTGGCAACACTCAATCAATCTCATGAAACGAGCAAACCACCCATGTCTGCTAGAGCTGGGATTTGAGCCGTACTAATTTAGATCACCCGATGTACGGTACATCAGCACATGCCAAGGTACAACATTGTACGATAAATTTTGGAACGTGCTATCACGGCATGAAGGCGAGAACCATTGTCATGCCTAGGATCAGGTGACACGACACATCACGATAGCACGATACCTTAAGCAGTTAGGATGTCAACACCCACAAGTAAAATGATCTATATTTTGAAGCAATGGCCAATAAAATTGTGGATATGGCAACTGGGAGTCTATTTGAAGAGATTGCTACCAAGGTGTTGTTGGAACAGGATACTTCCTCGTCTGATGGGGTTGTAGAGCCGACCCTTTCGCTGCCTGTTGGGGCCGAAGTGGTGTCCCCCACTCCACCACCGATAGACACTCAAGCTGGGTCGGTGGTGGCTGCGACTGGGGATGCTACTCAAGTACTGCTCCGGAGTCAGTCAGCACCGCCAATGGGCACTCAGGTCGGGTCGGTGGTGGCTGCGGCTGGGGCTACTACTACTGTCCATGGATGAACATTCAGTGGACAGGACCCGAAGGCTCACTGCCATCCGAGACTTGGAGGCTCCAAAAGGTATCAACTCCTTTTCCTTTTTGTCATTGCCTGATGCACAACTTGTTACAAATATTTCCAATCTTGATGTATCTTTGGGTCGCTCTGATCGTTCCGTACATAAAGCTATTAAGCAATTCAAATCTTTGGAACATGGTAGGTTAGCCAGGTTATCTCCAATTAAAACAAATGTTAAAAGAGATCTCCTGAAGGAGCTTGAGGAAATTGACATGCAGGCTGATGATGGTTTTGATCAGCTATTGCTAAAACAAATTAATAGTGAGGTGCTGGATGATTGCTTGACTGGAAACAATAGTCACTTAGATGATATTTGTTTTCCATAATTAAGAAAAAAATCAGCAGTGCCCAATAAATAAAAAATAATAGTCCCAAAGTTAAAGAAAGGGGCTCGAGTCACAAAAATAAAATCTAAAGGTGGAAAATGAAAGGAACCTTTTGGAATAGCAGAGGTCTTCGGGACTTGACTAAATTTAGATTCTTGTCAGATTTAACAAAGGAATAAAACCTGGATTTTATCGCTCTACTTGAAACGTGCTAGAAAAATTTTACGGACGCGGAGCTAAACAATATTTGTGGGGGAAAACAATTCTTGTGGAGTGGATTGAGCCCAAGGGGCAGTCTGGTGGTATCCTTTTGGGAATAAATCCAAGTATTTTCGACATTGGCTACATTTCCCAAGGAGATTATCATATTAAATTTCGGATGAGAAACAAAGCTGACGGGTTCCAATGGAACTTAATTGCTGTATATGGCGCAGCACAACCATAGCACAAGTAAAGTTTCTTGTCTAAGCTGGTACAATGCTGCCAAAGTGAATCTCTTCTGGTTGCCATAGGAGGGGACTTCAATATAGTAAGAGGACCCCAAGATAAAAATAATGACCGTTATGACTACAGGTGGCTGTTCCTGTTCAACACGGTAATCAATAGCCTAGATCTTAATAAAGAGATTGAGCTTTCGGGCCTCAATTTCATATGGGCTAATAACTCTCCCCCGAAACCTACTTTTGAAAGGTTGGATAGAGTACTTGTGTCCACAGAATGGGAATTAAATTTTCTACAGGCCACTGTCCAAGCTCTTACGAGATATATTTCTTCTGACCACACACCGCTTCTACTTACGTTTGGCTCATCGTTGGGTTCAATGCCACCCATGTTCAAAGTTGAATTGGGATGGTTGACGAGGGATGACTTTCGTAATGTTGTGATTCAAACATGGCAACAGAAATGCAGGGGAAATACCTCGCTCGAGCGATGGCAAAATAAAATAAGGTATTTACGCTCAATTCCTTCGGGGTTGGGCAAAAAATAAGAGCGGTCATTATAAGAAAGAGAAAAAAGAGCTAATCTCCATGCTGGATCAGCTAGACAAAAAATCTGAAAATGAAAGGCTCGAAGGCTAGGAAATATACCTCAAACAAACTTTGAAAACAAGGCTGGTCCAGCTACTAAGAGAGGAAGAGATTAAGTGGTACCAGCGAGGGAAAACCACTAAAATCCTCCAGGGAGACATGAACACTAAATATTTTCATCTCATTGCAAATGGAGAAAAAATTATAAGAGGGGACGATGAACTTAAAAAATATATCACTGAATACTATCGTGGTTTGTTTGGCCCTTCTGATGCTAGCCTTCTGAGCTTGGATGAGAGTAGAAGAGATGACATTCCTCAAGTATCGGTGGCTGAAAAACAGGGGCTAATTGCATCCTTCTCTTTTGAGGAAGTTCGCGAGGCTGTCTTTCAAATGGAACACAACAAAGTGCCTGGTCCGGATGGGTTCCCAGCTAAATTCCATCAAGTATTTTGAGAAACCATTGTTGATGCTCACTAACGACCATTTTCAGGCGTCATCTTGATCAGAAAATCATGAGAGTTTGCATTTCTTACACACATCTTTATCCAAATAAGTCCCTAAACCACACTTTACCCTTTATTAGAAAATGCAAGACATGTTTTTGAGCTAAAATGCAGGTTGCAAGCACACTTTGGCCCGACATAAAATCACAAAAATTATCAGAGCACCGATTCAGGCTCAAATGGACCAAGTGCAGCCCAAGAACCGAAGCAAGACCACTCAAGACAAGCTCTACCTCGTTGTTCAGACAAGGGGAGGCCCAGACAAGCCCAGCAGAAGAAGAGTGGGGGCGGTTGGCACCACTGGCAGGCCGGCCGACCACCCTGGTCGGCCGACCGGCCCGTGGGCCCCACCGCCTTACTCCTTCAACGTGGCAGCAGCTGATTGGCTCCCTATGGTGGTTACAGGAGGTAGAGGTCGTGGCTCCCTCCTATAAATACATGGGGGGTAGAGATTAGAACACACACTCACCACTCACCTCTCTTCTCATGTTCAACTTGTGTACTCTATAGGGTTAGTGGAGTTTAGGAGGAGTTTAGTAGTCATCGAGTCGCCGGAGTTGCTCGGGAGTTCTGGTATGGGTTCATCTCTAGCCTTTTCTTGTAATATTCAGTCGTTTGTAATAGAATTGGACTATGATTACCGATATCTGCTTGAAGTATGTTCTGAGTTCTCGGATATATGCTTCTTAATCTGGTTGCGTTATCATACGATGCTTGCATTGCATGATCGCCCTGTGTTTGCGATGGTTAACATATCAGCCTTAGAACTCTATCAACTGCTCCAGTATTCGTACGTTTGCTCTAGTATGATGTATGTCCATCCGGCCTATAGCATCTTTTTTTGTTTTATTTATCTTGAGGGTAGTTGTGTGTGTGTCACACTACCTCCTACCATGTTTATATATCTTACCCCTGTTTATGCAATTGAGTATCCAGTAGAGATAAAGTTCAGCAACTAGTCTATATCTCTTCATTCACCGCCTTCCCTGTGGAAATATAAATGATACCACGGTATACTCCTGGGTAAAATGCTACAACGGTATTCCGTGCGCTTGCGGATTTATTCGTGGTTCATGAAATACCTGCCACCCCAACTGGTGTCTGCGAGCGTCATCGCTGTTTCCCGGTGGTGATGTTGGTAGGCGCCAATAAGCATTTTTGGCATCGTTGCCGGGGAAGGCACAGATTGAAGTATATAGACAAAGTTATGAACAAAATTGAAATTGGTATTCACTTGCTAAATAGGCTAACTTAGCTTTGTTTTCTGTCTTCGTTGATGTGAAAACAGGGTAGTGTATGACCGGATTCGACTTGCCGTAAAACTTTCATTCCAATCCGGAGTCACTTTTGAGGAGGACGCGAGCTCGTCTCATATCACCTCGGAGACCACTCTCGGCAGCCGAACCAGTCATCGCATCGTCGTCCGCTTATCAAGCTATGGCCCAGAAGACACTCCGTGATTACTCTGCAACATCTGCTAACCTGGTCCCCACCGGGCCCGAGGTTAACACCGGAGGAGAAAATTTCGAGATCAAGATGGGTCTCATTACGATGGTGCAGGCTAGCCCTTTCTGTGGCAAGGCCAATGAGAATGCCAACGCTCATCTCTAACAGTTCTTGGAGCTCTGCAGCACTTTTGTTATCAAGGGAGTATCTCAGGATGCGATCCGGCTCCCGTTGTTCCCGTTCTCCCTTCTGGGGAAAGCGAAGCAATGGTTCTATGCTAGCAAGGCTGTTGTGGACAATTGGGACAAATGTGCCAAGGCATTCCTCGCGAAGTTCTTCTCGACGGGCAAAACCAACGCTCTTCGTGGAAGGATTTTGAACTTCTAGCAGGCATCAAATGAGTCAATTCCCGAAACTTGGGAGAGACTTCAGGAGTACATTCTTGCGTCTCCGCACTACGGAATGGACAATTGGCTCATTCTCCAGAACTTCTACAACGGGCTGACTCAATCTTCCTGTGATCATGTGGATACCGCTGCGGGTGGAGCTTTCTTCTCGCTGACCATTAAAAGAGCTACAGCATTAATCGAGAAGATGGTGTCCAACCAAGGTTGGAGCGATGATCGTCTCCAACCACGCCAGCGAGGCATGCACTCCGTCAAGGGGACCGACATGCTCGCTATGAAGATTGATCTCCCCCTCAAGAAATTCGAAGATTATTCCCAAGATAAGGCTCAAATGCAAACACTTCAAGCCTTCGAAACTCGCATGACGTGTGAGATCTGCGGGAATGTTGGACACTCGGGTGACAACTGCCCGAAAACCCAAGAAGAAGTACTATATCTCAATGGTAATAACAATGGGTTTTGTCCACAAGGAGGTCAAGGGTGGAACCAACCACGCCCATACTATCAAGGAGGTAATGGCAATTCAAATTATTTCAATCCTAACCAACCTACCTTGAGAGATCTTGTCTATGGCCAAGCGAAGATCAATGAGTCCCTTCAGAAGAAGTTGGTCGCTACAGAGAAATCTATAGAGACCATCCATGCCAAGATGGACGGATTATCCACTGCCATCAAGAACCAACTGAGTTTCAACAAGATGCTTGAAAATGAGTTTCAACAAGATGCTTGAAAATGAGTTAGCTCAGCTGGCTGCTACTATTCCTGCTGCTGAATTAGGGAAGATCCCGGGTCAACCCGAATCGACTCTAGAAAGTGTCAACATCGTAAATGCTATGTGGGAGAAGCCTCCTAGCAAAGCACCCTTCACCAGCTATGCAGAGAAGCTCACACGCCCCAGAAGGAGCGTGTGGGGCGAATTAGCAGCTACAATACGAGAGGATCCTGTAACCCTAGTGATCAGTTGCTCAATCTTTGATTGCAACTTCGATCATGCTCTATGTGGCCTTAGTGCCAGTGTCAACATTATGCCCAAGGTAACATTCGAGAAACTAAGCTATCCATCACTTTCCCCAACCACTATGTGTGTGCAGCTGGCGGACTCTACTGTGAGATATCCCAAAGGAGTTTGAATCCCTCTAACATCTGTTTGGAAGGATGTCACTCACAAGAACAAAAAGGCTCACACCAAGTTTCGAGATCAGCTTGATGCCAGTTTCACTAAGGAGCTTTTCCATGAAGGAACGGGGTCTCCACTTCCCACACACAAAGTCATTGAGACTACTCCACACTGAGGACCAATGGTGATCACCCTTGGATGATGAGTGATTGACAACATCGTGTAGATTTGATGTATCTCTTGGCTCATGATGTGCAGGTGTAAAGATTTGTGTAGTAGTACCCCTCCATGCTAAAATAAGTATATTTATAAATATTTTTGTTAATGAGACCTATCTATCTATATAATTAAAGCAATCCAAGATACCAAGAATAAATATATGGACAAACGCATGGAACCAATCAAAAGCTTAATTTTCTAGTTCCAATGCATATGCATTTGTTGAGAATACTGAGGATTCAATATATGGTTTTCAATCACAATTGCTATAAGTAATTAGAGGTAATTTTATCATTTCTTACAATTAGTAACATGTCCGAAACTTTCTAAAAACAATCTTTTTGAGAACAGATCGAGGGCGTAGGCACGAGTGGTGTGAGCGTGGGTTGGGAGTCCAAGTTTCATTTTGACACTTCATGCGCAATGTATTTACTCCCTCCGATTCTATTTATTTGTCGTTAAGACAAAAGGATTTAGTTGTTTTTGTGAAAATATTCTGTCGGAAATGACAAATAAACAAATACAGAGGGAGTAACTTTTTCTAACAATACGCATTGTATTTAATTGCTAGGTCATCAAAGTGAATGATCACTGCATGGTAGCTAGAGAGGAGATAAATAACTGAACTCCTCAAGTATCTAGGATGCAGCACCACGCCTTAATTACCGCGTATTGTATTTCAAATAACCGTGCAGGGCGGCCGAGCAACAGGATCCTACAGGCCATGGAAAAGTTATGCACTAGTATATCCTACAGGCCGAGCAACAGGATCCTACAGGATCCTACAGGGCGGTCGAGATCGAACTGATGTGCAAGTCTACATCCAGTGTATCCTGTGACACCGACCGCCAACCCACTAAGGAGCCAAGGAGGCTGTCAAAAGAGCGGAAAGGAGCCAAGGAGGCTATCAAAAGGCAAAACGTACAGCCCCGGTCGCCTCCCCACTCGGACTAGTTATGTTGACTTGCAGGTCAAGCAAGGGCGCAAGTCAACAAGACTTTTACTGCAACTAGTTCATGCAGGTCGATCAGTTCGAGCATAGTTAATATAGACACCAAGCTTATGTGCTACCCCAACCTAGTATTGCATTGATTTCATGCACAAATAACCATAGAGACAAAAAAAAAAGAGAAGAGGCAGGCTATGGCAAAATGACTGGTCGCCTGCTCCGTCTCCAAGGAGCTGCTATAATATTTGTTCTGATCCTTCCCGTGACACTGTTCTCGTCGTTTGTTCACGCAAGGGCCGCCATGGGTCACCCATGGGCTCATGGCTGTATCGCAAGCTATTGTTAGTGACTTTAATGCTTTGTTAGCTCCGCGCCGAAATGCTAAAAAGAATTAAAGCTTGCCATATTTCTCAATGGATGTCGCCATCAATTGGAACTCGATGCAGGTCTTTGAAGGCTGTGTTCACTCCCAAAATTTCTCTCTCCAAACTTCACTATTCATCTATCACATCAAATTTTTTACCTCATACATGGAGTATTAAATGTAGATAAATAAAAAAACTAATTGCATAGTTTTGATGTACACGACGAGACGATTTTTTTGAGCCTAATTAGGTCATGTTAGGACAACAATTACCACAAACAAACGAAAAGTGTTAAAGTGTGCCACAGTGTCCAATGTGATTTTTTTACCACTATTTTACGGATCTAAACACAGCCGAAGTCGTCGCTGGTGAGCTACATTTCTCCAATACATCAGTCACTATTCTCGCTTAATTTCAAATCCCCGCAATAAAAGGGAGAGGTTCTCCAATACATCAGTCACTATTCTCGCTTAATTTCAAATCCCCGCAATAAAAGGGAGAGGTCCACCGGCGTCCTTTCAGTCTTTTTTTTTTTTTGAGGAACTCGTCGTTTCAGTCTTTGCAGGCACACATCACCGGTAGCATGCACATCAGAGGGCAACCAGAAGCATTCCGGGAGAAATTTCTTCGCCAATCTTTCCATTCCACACCAATCACATCAGTGGACTACTGTCTACTGGACTGATATGATATTAGTGCTTTAAGGGAACTAGAATCCCTTGACCTGTCTAACAATTATCTCACTGGCAAAATTCCCTCAAGTCAGTCAGATCTAACATTCTTGAGTTATCTCAACTTGTCCTACAATAATAATTTATCAGGAAGAATCCCATCAGGACAACAACCGCAAACACTCAATAATCAATATATGTACATCGGCAATCCTGGACTTTGTGGGCCTCTTCCAAACAATTGTTTCACGAATGAAATGAATCCACATCAAGGCCAAGAAGCTACATCTCATAGCCAATCAGATTTCTGCCTTAGCATGAACACTGGATTTGTGAGGCCAATCCCAATGGGTAGTTTCATTTTGTTTTTTTTCTAAGAGTGTCACATCAATAAAATACAAATGGAACCATAGATAAAACTCACTTCACAATGCATTGTTTTACGTTTGCTATTTCATAGGCTCTCATCACATTTTATTCTAAGGGGGTGTTTGGATGGGGTGACTAAAATTAGTCGCCGGTCTTTTAGTCACTTTTAGTCACCTAGTTTCCAAATAAAGGTAATTAAAAGGGACTAAAATTTCTCTAATCCATTAGTCATGGAGGGCTTGCTAAGAGTGACTAGTCAGGTGACTAAAATGTATCCGAACTGGCTCTAAGACTCATCAAGAGTTGGTAGTAGTGCATACGTGGTTTCATCTAGATGAAACCCATTTCATCTCTCTTCTCATTAATCCAGTGTCACATTATCTAAAATGGTAATATTTTACCATATTTAAGGTGAATGAACTCTCATGAAACCTCCATTGGGAATGATCTGATGGGTCTATGGATTGTGTTCTGTGCCATTTTGTTCAATAAAACATGGAGGACCGCTTACTTTGAGCTTTCTGACCAGTTTTTCGACAGGGCTTAATTATGTGATCATCAACGAGGTTGCCTTTATGAGGAAATAATGGAACACGGAATTATGAAGGTTTGCATCCTCACAGTCACTATGGGAACTCCCTTGTTTGCCGTGTGTGCCAGAGGCACACGGCAACCCAAATGCCCACGGCTGAGGGTTTGTCGTGTGTTGCACACAACAAATGGCACATAGAAATCAATAGCCGGCAAAGACACGTTTTTCAGAAAAATAAGATAACTGATTTGTCGTGGGTCTTCTTTCAGGCACAAGGCAAAGCCTTTGCTGTGTGTCAAAAAATATTTGATAAATAATTCTTCGAAAAAAGAAGAAACTGATTTTAAAAGTAGCAGAAAAATATTTCAATGCCGGGAAGACCCCACTGCCCAGCCACCCACACACTACGTCGCAAGTCGCGACATTTTTTGCGCAATATTCGCACGCTACGCGGCTGGCGGGATTTGAACCAGCGACCTCCCGCTTGCGCGTAAGCTCCACTACTACTGCACTACACTCTCATTTGTGCCTATATTCCATTTTCTTTCTCCATATATTATACTAAACCGAGTGTAAATTGCTTGTTTGAGGCCGTAAATGAATTCAAATTAAAAAGTTATCAACTACAAAGTTTCTAAACTTTTCTAGATCTACAACTTTCATTTTGGCTATTTCTCCATCCGAAATTATTTACAAAATTTGAAATTCACTTTGCCGTGTGCCAGATCAAGGACACTGCCTTCCTTTGCCGTGTGTCCTTGATCTGGCACACGACAAACATCTATTTTTTTTAAAAAAAAATCATGTCTGGAGTAGTAGGGTTGTCATTCGGATGTCCGAACACATGTCCGGAGTATCCGAACATATACCCAGAGTATCCGGGTTGACGTATATCACATGATATTGTTTAATTGCAAAAAAAATTATCTAACATATCCAAAAATTTACCAAAATTTGGCATGACACAATTTAAGTTATCTATTAGATATACAAAAAGTTTTGAAGTGAAACCCCAATTCACCCGTCACTTTGACTCGAAATATAAACGGCTACTTCTCAACTCTATGGATCTTCTTTGGAGATGCTTCGATTTATAAGGAGCGTAGCGTACGAGACAATTTGTGCAAAACCTTATCAATTTTTTTACCGCAGCCTCCACGTATGAAATCATGATATCATGACAAATTTTATGATTTTCAGACTTTGTTTACTTTTTATAAAATTTTAAAATGATACGGCCATACAATCATATTTCTTGGACAAAATGTTCAAATTTTCTTTTTATTTAATAGGTATGACTAGGTTAAATAACATGAATATCATTTTTCTACTCGTTTTATTCTATTATTTGAATCACTTGCAGTTTTTGACTTGATTCAAAAAGTTGGTTGAAATGCAATTAATTAGTTAAATATAGCAAATAAATACAAAAATGTACCAAATTTTACCATGTAGTACTTAATTAGTTAAATATAGCAAATAAATACAAAAATGTAGAGAAAAGTTTCAAGGTGAGAAGAGAAGAAAATTTTATTACTTAGCCGTGTGTAAAAAAACACACGGCAAAGAATAACTTTGCCGTGTGTTATATCTTTGTCGTGTGCGTACATGATAAAAAAGATAGTTTTCGATGTGCCCGATAGAAAGCACTCGGTAAACTACCGGATACATTACAAAAAGCTAGATTCCGATAGTGAGTGGGCGGTGGGGGTTCCGGTGTTTGCGGCGTCCCCACAGCCATTTCTAGCCACGGGTGGTGCTTCCATGGGATGGGGTGGCGGCGGACTGCCGAGATTAAGAAGCTGGTGGCTGAGTGGGCCGCGACTGTACGCCTGGCCGGTGTCTACCCTGCGTACTTGGTGCGGGAGCTCGACGGCTAGCGATGAGGTGGTGGCAGCGCAAGGTGCGAGCGCCGCAGACGGGCACCGCCGCGCTGTTCTTGCCCGGGCGCAGGGCTGCCATCAAGTTGTGGTGTGCGGGGACTAGTCGTCGTTCCTCAAGGCACAGTCCGTCCGGCTTGCAGGTGCAAAATGGCCACATCGTCCAGGTCCATCCCGGACTCAGATCGGGCCGTGGGATATTGGTAGCCGTATTGCTCTTGGACTCGTGGTAATAATGATGTTTTCACGCAGAAAGTTCGGAAGCTCTTCCCGACGGCCAACACTGGCGGCTCTATCTAAGCGTCATTTTTCTTCCTTTAGAGCGTTGTTGGGATGATTTCTGCAAAGATCAACAGTTCTCTGGGTGAAAACCTTACTATGACTTGTCGGATGGACAACAGCGGCATTTTCAATGTCATGTTCTCTTTGGAGGTGTCATCCTGAAATTCTAGCGGCATTTTCAATGTCATGTTCTCTTTGGATGGGTCGTCCTGAAATTCTGTATACCTAAACTAGCTTATTGCCTAAGCGGAGTTTTTTATGTGGTTTCTACATGGAAGAATTTTGCAAGCAACCAAAGATTCAGACATCAAGTTTCTAAGCAGACAAGAGATGTGTTGGATTGGTGCCACGCCAAGCTTTTGCAAAATTGAAATGTGAACGAAAAAGAAGATTGAAGCATAGTCTTCTAATATTTTTTTTATCAGAGCTTTCTTTCTTGTTTGTTTTAGAGCCTAAGAGCTCCCGTAGTTTGATGTTTAGAGCCTAAGAGCTCCTGTAGTTTGGCCGTAGATATTTACATTCAAGGCTGTGATGTTTCCTTAATCTAAATAAAATGAAGGTTTCCATTCGCTGCTCAAACATTAACATTTGTGTATGGTTATGTCGCATTTTGTTGTGCCTTGTGTAATAACAGTAAGCTAATAATGGTCTGATGCGAGACCTTGGAAGCCCTAAGCTGCTAAGGGTGAGATTGGTAGCTTGGCTGGGGGGGGGGGGGGGGGGGGGGGGGGGGGGGAGGGCTATATGTCACCGCAAGCGACAACTGCACCATTCATCATCTGAACAAATTAATTAGAACGGATTGTTTACATAGGTTAGCAGCTAAAGAGGAAAGAGATTGAATGCATGCATGCAGGAGAGGATAATGATCATAACCTCACTCACATGCATACAAATCTAAAACTAAAAAAAAAGCTATAACTACTAAACCGATCATTCAAATTAAATTTGAAATGCACCATTATCTTTCTCATGACAAAATTTTCAAAACAAAATCACACTTGTCTATGTTTGCACGATATTTTTTTAAAGTATTTTTTAATATTGAATAATTAGTTTTGGATTCTAGGACAAATATTTTAAGAACACGAACAAATAATTATTTTTATGAACAAAAAATTAAATATAACAAACAAATAATAATGTAGAACAAACAAAATATTATGCATTGGGAATATTTGATTGTATAGAATAAATAATAAAAAATGAATATCACGAACAAATAAGTCAACGTTACGGAACAATTTAATCTAAAAAATGAACAAATTAGTTACATGTAGTTAAATAATTTTACATGAAGACAAATTAGCATATAAAAGTGAACAAATCATTTTGACACACTAATTTATGAATCTACAATATAGATAAATTAGTATACATTGAGTATGAATTGGTCTTAAATGTGAACAGAAGAATATGAGAGCTTATTTATATATTAAAATAAATTTGTGTATGCAGGTTTAGAATAAAAAATAAAGGAAATAAATAGAAAGAATAAAGAAAAGGAAACAATCAAAACAGTAGTACAAATAATAAACTAAATGGAAGATAAGGTACGGCTATGCATGCATGCTGCGTGCAGTTGGCCAACTGATTTGCATGCCGAAGCTCGCATAGGAAAGAGAAAGCAAAGTTTACTCGCAGTAAGGCCACTCTCAATGGGAGTATGATAGGAGTGTCATAGATATTAAATTTGGTAATATATACCAGTAGTATGAGAAGAGAGAAGAGATAAGTATCATGAAATGTGAGAGGAGTGTTATTACCATAACACTCCACTGGCACAGTTTTCAAGTTTTCAATCTTGATAATTATGTCGATGACACTCCCAATAAAACTGGCCTAAGAATAAAGATTAAATGACTGCATACAATGTTGTTGGGCCAAATAGAATTAAAAGCGGTCCAATCGTGCTTCAGACTTTAGGCGATGGATCCTACATCTGTAGCCTAGGTGATATATAGCCTTCCGCGGGCCTGGTAGAACATATAAGACAGGCCAGCCGGAGCCTGGTCTCCGTTCACCGTGCGTGTGTTTGGTTTATTGATCCCTTTAAGCCAGTGCGGCAGAGCTGTTTGGTTGCGTCGAATTGTGCTGCTGCTGGTCACAAACGGCCTCGCCGCCTCGAGCCCTCTTCTCCGCGAGCATGTTTCCGAGTTGGCTCAGGTCAGGAGGTAAACGAGACAGCTCGAGCTGGCAGACGAGCCGAGCCAGCATGCTATTTTAATGAGCCAGATCGAGTTGAGCCAAGCCGAACTAGTTCGATATCCAGCACTTACCTATAGTAATGTACACAAAGGTAACATGTTATTGTTGTATGTCACTTTTATTATTTGGATGACGCGCAAAGATGATGCACGTTACCTTTTACTTCTTGGTGGTCTATCTAAAACATTGCCCGTCACCTTTGTTATGATATAGATGACGTGTAACATCAAAGCACGTCACCTTTGTTATAGGTGATGGGCCACATTTATGGCCGGTCACCTATAAGTTTGATATAGGTGACGGACAACAGTCAAGCACGTCATATTCGCGCAAAAAATCGTGTGACTTGCGATGGGAAAAAGAAAATATTTTTTTGACTTTTATTCACGCTGTAAATATTTATTTTAGCAGGCGCAAAAATGATGCCCGTCACCTATGTGTTGACATAGGTAAAGGGCTAAGAATACCATAGGTGATGGCTCATACTGATGCCCGTCACCTTTTACGTACATAGATGATGGGCTTTTGCCCGTCACTTTTCTGTTCTAATCAATAACGATTTACAAGTGACGGGCACGATACCCGTTACCTTAAGGAGATGACGCCCGTCACTATTAGTCTTTTGTTACGTAGTGGATGGGAGAAGATGTCAATCGGCTAATGCAAATCAGGGGCCGTTTAGTTATCAAAAATTTTCATCCAAAAATTTTCACCTCCTCTTTAAACATATGTATGAAGCACAAAATATAATTAAATAACAAAATTAATTACACAGTTTGGATGTACACGACGAGACGAATCTTTTAAGCCTAATTAGTGCATGATTAGCCATAAGTGCTACAGTAACCCACATGTGCTAATGATGCGGTCAAAGGCCTCAAAAGATTCGTCTCGTGGTTTCCAAGTGAGTTCTGAAATTAGTTTTTTAATTAGTGTCCGAAAAGCCCTCCCGACATCTGGTCAAACTATTGACGTGACATCCAAAAAAAATTTTGTTTGGAACTAAACGGCCCATCAACACTGCTGGGAGTGGGGGATCGTTTTACATGGCCTTGCCCTGGCCCTCGCCGGAGGATGCGCCTAGCCACGGCGATGGGCGCAATAGTGGCACGGTCCGAGGTGCAAGGCGATTGTTGGCCAAGCTTAATTTCTTCGCCATTCCGATACTTTTGTGAGTTTTCATTTATTCTAGTTGGAATTGTGATCGGTTACGTTTGATCTTGGAGTTGTATTAGCGGTATGCATGGTGTAGAGTTCATATTAAACTATGTTGTCCGAGCTCCTCATAAATATGAGAAGAGCACTCGTAGTCATTGCCTCGGGGATAGTCATTGTTTCAACTGAACCTAGCCAATAAATATCGTCTTGTCTCTCGCATATGTCATCTCGGTAGGTCAATCTTTGTCTCTCGCATATGTCATCTCGGTAGGTCAATCTTGCTTCCGCGTGCTTATTATAGGGTAGGGCTTGTTTGGTTTCCTAGAATTCTAGGAACAGTAACACTTTAATTGTTAATTACGGTGTCAAATAAAATCAGTTTATAAAATCTACTTCAAAACCCTGCACTAGGAACTCTGAAAAATCTAACAAGACCTTTGAACACATGATTAGAGAATAGTATTGTAGCATCATTGTAGCTAATTATTAATTAATTACCGTCATTAAATTTCTCGTGAAAAATTAGACTCATCCCTAAAGAGATTTTACAAATAGATTTTATTTAGTAGCCTATACATATGAGATTCTTTTCTAGAAGAGATTAGATTAGAAGAAACCAAACAAGGGTATTCTAACACCAGTGATCAGTTGGAATTCCATGTCCTCAGACCAAATTCGTCAATTCGTCGTTGGCGTGTTCTAAGATCTTAGACTTTTTTTTTGTTTATGGGGCGATCTTAGACTTCAAGTAAGAAGTAAGAAAAAAATGACTTGTTACTTTGTTAGCCACGAACATGAACAGCCAGCAAGATTAACTTGCTAGAGGACACCCACACAGTACTTCATCATATCTTCTTATTCTGGACTGTGATACTGAATATATATTATATTGTTAGCGACTTTAACGCTTTGTTAGCTCGATTCTGCTCAAAATACTACGAAACTAAAGCTCGCCATGCATATTCGTAGGAATGGGACGGGAAGGAAATATAAAATGGATATCTGAATCCGTACGAATCGATCCGCTTCCAAGATGGAAACGAGAACTAAATATGAAGATGGATTATCCGACTGAATCAGTATCTATACGAATCTGATCTGTTTTCATCCTTACCTATTTGTCAATGGATGTCACCACGGATTGGAACTCCAGCTGGTCTTCATCCACGGATTGGAACTCTAGTTGGGCTGTGTTTAGATCCGCAAAATAGTGGTAAAATGAGTCAAAACGAATACTGTAGTATATTTCATCGTTTGTTTGTGATAATTGTTGTCCTACCATAACCTAACTAGGCTCAAAAAATTCGTCTCATCGTGTACATCAAAACTATGCAATTAGTTTTTTATTTACTTATATTTAATGTTCCATACATAGTACTAAAAATTTGATGTGATAGATGAATAATAAAATTTGGAGTGAGAAATTTTGAAACTAAACACACAGCCCTGGTCTTTGAAGTCGTCGCTGGTGTGCTACATTTCTCCATCAATCAATGTGCTCGCTTAATTTCAAGTCCCAGCAATAAAAGGCAGAGGCCCACCGGCGTCCTTTCAGTCTCTGCAGATACACGTCACCGGTAGCAACTAGGAAACTGCATGCACATCAGATGACAACCAGAAGCATTCCGGGAGAAATTTCTCGAAGAACAGTGCCTACCTGCAGACCAATTGAAAGGCCGGAAATACCAGAGTTCCTAAATAGCACCATAACGTGCTGTAATCCAGAGTCCCCAGACCAAATCGCTCCTCCGCAAAAAGAACAGAGAGTTTCAAGGCTCTGTTTGGTTTCAAGTAGCACAAGTATCACAAAAATTTTGATCAATAATTTGGAATACTAAATAAAAGTAATTTATAAAACTAACTCTACAACTCTGCGCTACTTCGCGAGACGAACCCAATGAGACTTTTGACCGCGCGATTAGAGGATGATTACTGTAGCATCACTGTAGTCAATCATCAATTAATTACTGTCATTAGATTCGTCGTAAAAAGTTACACCCATCCGTGAAAAAGTTTTGCAAATAAATTTCGTTTAATACTCCATGCATGTGAGATTCTTTTTTCGGGAATCGTGTGCGATAGGTGTGATAGGGAAATCAAACAGGGCCCAAAGCAAAGCAACAACGGGTATGCTTCACATCTTCATCCAAATACTCTAGATACTATACACCCCGGAGAGGGAAGCTTGTGAGGAACCGGACGCCCATGACCCGCCACGTAACCCTGCTGCGTTGAAAAGGTGAGACCGCCTGTGGAGAGAGGCGTGCGACACGGCCCATGCTTTTGCAGTGCCCACGTGCCGCGCTGCAGCGGCGCGGCACCGCTGGCCCCCACCCCACGCTGAACCAGACGGAGGCCAACAAGAGCCTCAGCTATTTCGCCTGTGCTATGGCGCTGCGTGTCCGCTGGGCGTGGCAGCCTTCCAGGGTGCGGTAGATGGGTATCGCGCACGCACTTGTGGGCCCAACCTGCCCGGTCATGTGCGCATCACCCGCCGAGGCATCAAGCACCCTCCTTGCCTCGCTAAAATTTCCCTCTCGCCTCGCTCAACATGGACCCTTTGCCATCCCGTGCTCTTTGCAGACCTGCAGTGAACGGGCGCTGACCAATATGAAGGTGATACAGGCGCTCAGAGCACATATCTGCCTCCACCGTGTTCAACCTCTTGCCGCCTACAAGAGAGCTGCTATTGTTTGTTTCAATTTCGGAACTACATTTTTTTTTCTCAATTTCGGAACTACATCTTTTTCTATGCACGTGCTTCGCAAATCGTATAACTCCCAAGTTAGCTCTGTTTGAATCCAAATGTTAATAGGTGCAGGTGCTAAATTTTAGCACTCCAAATGGAAGTGCTAATTGGGTGAGCTAATCTTTAGCCAACACTCAACTTTAGCATGTCTATGAGTGCTAATATGTGCTAAAGTTACCACTCATTTTTAACTCCTCCAAATAGATCCTTGGTCCACGCTTTTTTCTTTAGTCTGACCTACATCCTATTTATAAGTGGTTGTTTGGATCTAGGTGCTAATATCTAAAAGTGCTAAACTTTAGCACTAACTTCTTCAAACTACAGTGCTAGGGTGGGCTAACCTTTTGCAAAAATTCAAAAACTTTAGTATGGGGTATGATTGTTAATACGAAGTACTCTCTCTATCCTGAAATGTAGGGCGTTGTAACTTTTTGCCAACAAAATAAAAAGATGGGGAAAAAATGCATGTACCCCTCATTAGTTCGATATTTCATTGATTAATTGCAGGATTATCAGCCAGGTATTAGTTTTTTAGATGGGTCAGCTAGCTATTGATTGTCGAACTAAAATCTAAGAGATCTTCATTCCTTTTATTATTTCCTAGCCCACTGGAATTAATGGGGGAGAGAGATAAAAAAGAAACTTAGAATGTCTTGCATGGTTACAAATTTTAAACTCTTTAATACCTTAAATTTCAGAATGGAGAGAGTAGATGATAAAGTTTAGCACCTAACTTTAGCTAATTCAAATAGACCCTAAGTCGGCAACTCTGCATGTCTTATACGGGGTTAGTATTTTTATTGTTTCAACTGTTGTACTGCAGCCGTAAAGGCACAATTAATTAATTATACTACACTAATGCTGATAAATGATAATATAGTCCATACACACGTCTTCTCTGCAGGCGCGGCGTTAGCGCGCCAGTAGCCATAGCCATGCTCGTTTTTACCCACACCAAGAGCTTCACACAGGCATCTACCCAGACAAATGGTACCGTCAAGAAGTGTATAGCCCATGAGCGGTCAGCTCTCCTTACGTTTAGAGTTGGCCTATCAGACCCTACAGACCGTCTTTCATCATGGGAAGGTAGCAACTGCTGCCAATGGAAGGGTGTCCAGTGCAGCAACACAACTGGTCATGTTGTTAAGCTCGATCTGCAAGGCCCTGATCTCAACTGTGATGTGCAAGCGCTTAGAGGTAAGATAAGCTCCTCACTGATTGGTTTGCAGCACTTACAGTATCTCGATCTTAGCTGCAACAGGTTTAACAAGGAGCAAATACCGGAGTTCTTGGGCTCTCTCCATGGTTTGAGATATCTTGACCTATCACAGTTGAGTTTTGTTGGAAGGATACCACCACAGCTGGGTAACCTCTCCAACCTGCGGTACTTGAACCTTGATTCCATTTGGGGTAACACGCACTCCACGGATATCACCTGGCTGTCACGGTTATCTTCCCTTCAGCACCTCGACATGAGCTGGGTCAACCTCAGTACCATCACCAACTGGGTTTCCGTGGTTAACAAGCTTCCTTCTCTTGTAAGCCTTGATCTTTCTTTGTGTGAGCTTAGCACCAGCCCTGATTCTCTTTTGCATTCAAATCTAACATCTCTTGAATCTCTCAGCATTTCGGATAACAATTTCCACAAGCGTATCGCACCCTGGTTTTGGGATTTGCGTAGCCTTAAGCAACTTGATGTCTCATACAACCAATTGCACGGCCCATTTCCATATGAGTTAGGGAATATGACCTCCTTGGTGCACCTTGATTTATCAGTAAATAACCTAGTGGGTATGATACCATCAAACCTGAAAAACCTTTGTAATTTGGAAGACTTAAATTTGTCTGGCAACAACATCAATGGGAGTATAACGGAATTCTTCAATCGTTTACCAAGTTGTTCATGGAATAAATTAAAAACATTGTTTTTACCCAATAGCAATCTGACCGGAAGCCTACCAGCCAAATTAGAACCCTTCAGAAATTTGACAAGGCTCTACCTCAGCAGTAACATGCTCACTGGTCCAGTGCCACTGTGGGTAGGGCAGCTCACAAATCTAGCTGAATTGGAACTCAGCTCTAACAACCTAGACGGCGCCTTACATAAAGGACATTTGTCAGGCCTAGTAAACTTGGAGAAATTGTCTCTGTCTGACAATTCCATAGCCATCAGGGTGAACTCGACTTGGGTTCCTCTCTTTAATCTGACAGAGCTTGAACTTCGATCATGCCTTCTGGGGCCTAAATTTCCAACGTGGCTTAGATGGCAAATAAATATATACAATCTCGATATCTCAAACACAAGCATATCAGACATGGTCCCAGATTGGTTTTAGACTATGGTTTCCTCGGTGGACTTTCTGAACATGAGAACTAATCAAATTAGTGGTTTCCTATCCCCTAAAATAGAACTTATGAGAGCATCTGCAATGGACTTAAGTTCTAACCAGTTTAGTGGTCCTATACCTAAGCTTCCTATAAATCTAAAAGACTTCGATCTTAGTAGAAACAATTTATATGGGCCACTACCACTAGATTTTGGAGCGCCCAGGCTTGGAACACTTTTTCTATATGATAACTTGATCTCTGGCACTATTCCATCTTCATTGTGTAAATTGCAACTGCTAAGATTCTTAGATCTCTCGGGTAATAAGCTCACTGGAACACTTCCTGATTGCCAAGATCATGAATCCACAACAAATATGACAGGTTTGAATATTCGTAATCTAAGTTTAAGAAACAACAACCTCTCTGGTGAATTCCCTTTATTCCTCCAATACTGCCGGCAACTCATATTCCTCGATCTATCATACAATCAATTTTTTGGGACTTTAGACTCATGGATTGGCAATAAGCTACCATCATTGGCATTCATGCGGTTGAGACACAATAAGTTTTGTGGTCACATTCCGTCTCACAAACCTGATTAATCTTCAATATTTGGACCTTGCCTACAATAACTTATCAGGCATCATACCAAAATCTATTGGTAATTGGAAGGGGATGGCTCTAAGAGACGAAAAAGATGACGAGTACGATAACCCAATGAGATCTGGGATGGCAATTAATATAAATGAAATGATGGACTATAAGGACAATTTCACTGTAGTCACAAAGGGTCAAGAACAGCTATATACCGGAGAAATAGTTTATATGGTAAATCTGGATTTATCTTGTAACAATCTTACTGGAGAGATACCTTCAGAGATCTGTACTCTTGTTGCACTGAACAACTTGAACTTGTCATGGAATGCCTTCAGTGGAAAAATTCCAGAAAAAATCGGTGACTTGGTACAAGTAGAATCCCTTGATCTATCACACAAGTTATCCAGTGAAATCCCCACAAGCTTATCAGCTCTCACATATTTGAGCCACTTGAACCTGTCATATAACAATCTATCAGGAAAGATACCATCTGGAAATCAACTGCAAGTACTCGATGATCAGGCATCAATCTATGTTGGCAACCCGGGCCTTTGCGGTCCTCCTCCCACAAAGAAATGTCCTGAAATGAACTTGACCCCTGCTGCTCCAGAAGATCACAAGGATGGAAGAGATAACATTTTCCTTTTCCTCGGCATGAGTTGCGGATTTGCGATGGGCCTCTGGTCAGTCTTCTGCATCTTCTTGTTCAAGACAAAATGGAGAAATGCTTGCTTCGCATTCTACGATGCTTCATATGACCGGGTTTATGTGTGGCTTGGCTGTCGTCGCTGACAAGAAAAATGGATACTAGTAAGTCGGAACTGAATCAGAACCAGTTGCTCCTGAAAGTTCTTCTTTTTGTAATAATGTGGGAATTTTAGCATGTATCAATATTTTGCAGTACTTGTACTACTCATGAATACAAGTGATCTTTGGCAAATTCAGGTCGTGATTTAATCGACATAGATAGGGGCTCTGTGCTTATTACTCCTACCCTATTTTCCCGTTTTTACAGCGGTAGTATACATTAAAATTTCGGTGAGAAAACGCGAGCAGCGGGCGTACCTGGAGACGATCAGAGGGACGCTCGCCATGCGATCAGATTGGAGACTTCCCCTTCTAATTAAGTTGGCCTCTAGCTGGCCGCTCAGCGAGGCTCAAACGCTCGACGCCCCCATCCTGAAACGAATCGCAGGGATCGACAGGAATATCGCTAGATGCAGATGTCTCCAGAAGCGAGAAGGCCGTTCGGGTGCAGGCGAAGCCGAGCATGTGAGGGAGCAAGCGGTGGCGTAACCCACCATGTAACACCCCCTCCATCCTAAAATAAATATTTTTAATGTTCCTCAAAAAAAATATTTTTATAAATATTTTTATTAATGAGATATTATTATATCTATATAATTAAAGCAATCCAAGATACTAAGAAAAAATATATGGGCAAACACATGATGAAAACATGGCGGACCCGGGGCCGGCGATGGTGTGGGCTCCGCCAGCGGAAGTAGGCCGTGTTTGGTTGCAAAAACCAAAATTCCAAAAAAAAAATCCGGCACCTGCATGGAGACTTGAATCTAGACGAAATAAAAAACGCATTGCGACTGCTGTCTGTAAATGGCGAGACGAATCTAATGAACCTAATTAGGCTGTAATTAGATGCTAAATTGCTACAGTAATGCTACGGTAAATAACCTCTAATGACAGATTAATTAGGCTCATTAGATTCGTCTCGCGATTTACAGACGAGTTCTGTAATTATTTTTGTGATTAGTCTATGATTAGTACTTCAAATGTAAAAAAATGCATTTTCAAAAAATTTACGGGAGGCAACCAAACACGGCCGTAGTCCACATGCATGTGCAAGCTCCGTTAAGCCTGGCAAAAAATATAGCATGAGCAGAGTTAAGGATAAAGGCACAAATTATTTTGTGGAGTGCAGACTATCAGCTTACCTTGCACTGTTGTATAACTTTCGACAAACATTGTTGTTGGGTAGGCTTGCGGGGTAGTATTAGACTTGCTGTTGGTCCGGGTCAGTTGCGATATTGGCCCGAGCTTTGTAAAATTTCTAGATCCGCCACTGCATGAAACCAATCAAAAGTTTAGTGATACTAATTTTCTAGTTTCAATGCTTATGCATTTGTTAAGAATATAGACAACCTAGTAATAAATAATTTTCAATTACAATTGCTATAAGTAATTAGAGGCAATAAGGAATTTCTTAAAATTAGTGATGTGTCTAAAACTTTCCTTTCTAAAGAACAATCTTTTTCTAAAAGGCCTGTGATAAGATATTTCCTCACCTTGGGAATGGCCGTAAGCATTGCGTTTTCCTTTGAGCTATCATTCTCATGACCAGGTGCCATTCACATGGGCAGAGAGGTCGATGTAATTGTAGGTTTCTCTTGTCGTTCAAGTGACAGCAAGTGAGATCCATGTAATTAGAGGCAATAAGTCAGACCGGTGTGACTGATAGGCTTCTATAGTGGACGTATCTGTGGAAGTGGATATACATGCTCCTCGTCTCTGAACATTCAGATGCAGTCTCTTCAGGCAGAGACAGCTTCAGTCTCAGACTCAAGACTCATTCTGTGTGAGACAATTCAGTTTTGGTATTCCGGATGCATGGGTTTTGAGTCTTATATAGATCTTTTTCACAGGTCATCACATGATTTTGGCTCCATTTGTCGTCGTCACCACTCAGCACTCACCAATTCTTGCAACCCCAACTTTTTTTCCCTTAACAGCTGCACCTGTCTCCTAACATTTGAGAAAGTTTTTTTTTCCTCTGGTAGGAATACCTCTTATTGATCGTAGAAAGCTTTTTGTTTTTTTTTTTGGGAAAAGGCAGTTAGTGATCACAAGGATGAAAATACTGGGTTGGTACCAAATTGTCATTACTGGACTGCCAACCCGCCACGGTGATGACGTGAATTACAATTATCCGCCTGCCGCGACAGCCAAACGAAACCATGGAAGGGAAAACGTCTCCCTGTGTTTTCATTAAGCTAGGACGTGCTCATGTTGAACTCTACACTTCATTAATTAGAACGCCTACTAAATCGTCGGAACAATTGTTAATTTAGATACAAATTTATGTATTACTAGCAAAAATGTCCATGCGTTGCTACGAGAAATAATATATTTTTGAAAATTTTATACTTATGATTCTCCATTCGAGGCAGGACAACGAGGGGGTCGGTGCAACAGGAGGGGAGCAGAGCACGTGCCTAGGAGTTAGAAGCAAGAGGCTGTTGAGTGGGCCCACAGATGGAGAGCTCCCTATGCATACTTTAGGGGGTGGGAGGGGAGATTTGGAGACCTCCCTAGTTTAGGAACTCAAATAGAGAGTCTGCTGAAATTGTTCTTTTTGATTCCACCATTCAAATTTGGGATATGGGACTTGATAGATGGTCTGTTGGAGTTTCTCTTAAGACACAAAGTATTGCCTTGCAACTTTCCGTTGTATATTAGTGCTAGTCAAACATCTCTTACATCGAGTTCACTCACGGTGTCGAGACCAAGACTATTTATTAACTTCGGAACCATTCGACAGTTTCGATACAAGTCCATCATTCAATCTATATCTTTTTATCTATGGTATCCTTTTTTTAATATCCAGCTGCCGTTCAAGTCCTCTAGTCTTGGGCAACCTTATGAATATCCAGCTGCCGTTCAAGTTTTCTAGTCTTGGGCAACCTTCCAATTTCTAATATTTAGTATTTAGAAAAATCCATTATCATTTTTTTCTAAAGATTTTTGGATAATAATAACCTTAATTATCAGTTTACATTTTATTTTGTATTTTTTTTGTTTTCAAAACACGAGAACTGAAATTTATTTTTATTTGAAAATACACTGAAATTTATTAACAAAAATTCAGTATAACTCTGCATTGTCGCCCACCTTGTGGTAGCTAATGGCCTGATAGGTGCAGGTAGCTAAGTAGAATATCTACAGGTAGCTAATAAGTAGAATATCTAGCTCCGCATGCTACTGGCACCAGCATACTTGGCATGTGTTTGATTTCGAGATAAGTTAGCAGGATAGGATGCTCTTGTCCCTTTTTTCAGGATAGGGCAATCCTAATTCTTGTTTAGTAGGAGGGATGATTCGATTTTTGGTTTGGTGCAAGGCATGAGATAGGGGAGACCGGGAGAGGATGAATGGCCGTCAGCCTCACATTTACAAATATTCCGCTCGGGCATTCGGTCGAGCACTTTGTGTACGTCCTCCTGCATGTCGCTGGCCAAGAAGGATAACTCTCGCCCTGCCGGCAACCATAGAGCTGCAGCTCACGCAGCCACCGATGCTCAAGCCTCAAGGTAGCATGCAGCGGAGCTCTCCTGAGATGCGCTGATGCTCCATCTCACCCACGCCGGTGGCCGCGACCTCAGCAGGCCCCTCCGCACCCATCGCTGGCGTGCGTACACCCTGATCTCGTCCTCGCACTACTGCTCGTGGGGCGGCTCGGTGGCCACGGAGGAAACGAGCGGCGGCGGAAGCTTCAAAGAGGCACTGGGACCGCCAGGATGAGGGCGGGAGGCAGAGGCTCCGCCGCGGCTGCTGGGGGCGCAGTGTTCGGGGAGACCCTCCTCTCGGCCGCTGTGCTCGGGAGGGTGGTCGTCGTCTACGCCGCGGGCGTCCCGGCGTCACGTCCGTATTGTACCCTCTGCCTGACTTGGACACGAAGCGATTTGCACACGGAGGAGGCGACGGACGGACGCAAGTCCCGGTTGAACAAGACATGGGCAGAGGAGCTGTGCGTGGCCGAGTCCAGATGGAAGGCGGTGGTAGCTAGGGAGGGCGACTGCACGGGACCCACCTGTCGGTGTCTAGCAACGGACCAAAAGTCAAATACCGCAGAAACGGTCCGCTCTTTATAAAAATAGGTAAAGATAAAAATATTTTATTACAAATTATTTTGCTACAAATTTACAACGCGGCGCGCGTATTTCATTGATCCGTCCAGCGCATGCATGCGTACAAATACACTGCTACTTGTACAACAAACCTGTGCGATCCCAGGTTCTCTTCATCGCAGATACTCGTGCACCCTGCAGTACGTAGCAGTACATACGAATACGTACGTCTACGGTACACGCGCGAACCCCCCGGCCGGGTCGCTAACTTCAATTCACACAGCGATCGAGCTCGCTCGCTCACTTGCCGGGGACGAAGTTGGTGGCGTAGGCCCAGGCGTTGTTGTTGACGGGGTCGGCGAGGTGGTCGGCGAGGTTCTCGAGCGGGCCCTTGCCGGTGACGATGGCCTGCACGAAGAAGCCGAACATGGAGAACATGGCGAGGCGGCCGTTCTTGATCTCCTTCACCTTGAGCTCCGCGAACGCCTCCGGGTCGTCGGCAAGCCCCAGCGGGTCGAAGCTCCCGCCCGGGTACAGCGGGTCCACCACCTCCCCGAGCGGGCCGCCGGCGACGCGGTACCCCTCGACGGCGCCCATGAGCACCACCTGGCACGCCCAGATGGCCAGGATGCTCTGCGCGTGCACCAGGCTAGGGTTGCCCAGGTAGTCCAGCCCGCCCTCGCTGAAGATCTGCGACCCCGCCTTGAACCACACCGCCTCGCCGAACTTGACGCCGTTGCGGGCGAGGAGCTCCGGGAACACGCACCCCAGCGCGCCCAGCATCGCCCACCGGCAGTGGATCACCTCCAGCTCGCGGTTCTTGGCGAAGGTCTCCGGGTCGGCGGACAGACCCGCGGTGTCCCACCCGTAGTCGCCGGGGAACTCGCCGGTCAGATAACTCGGGGGCTCGCCGGAGAGCGGGCCCAGGTACAGCACGCGGTCGGGCCCGTACCAGGGGCTGCCGGACGCCGCCGCCGGCTTGGGCTTCGCCGCGGTCTTGCGCATCGTGATGCGGCCCTCGCCGAAGACGTCCCTGGCGCTGGCCGCCGGCTTGCCGGAGAGCGCGCAGGAGGTCAGGGCCATGGTGGCGGCGGCGGCCATGTCGATCGGATCACTGCTCTTGCTGCTGCGACGCTCTGCTCTGTGACTCTGTTAGAATGTGGTTGGGTGTGATGACTCTGTCGGAACACGGGAGCTGCTTTTATACGTGGGGATTGGATAGGAGGCCATCTTTCGCTGGGCTGGGATTGGCCGGTTGGCCCTTGCCGGGATGGCTAGGCGGCTGACGTGGCGCACGGCAGGGCCCAGTGGCCTATCACACAAGAATCCCGGGGTGTGCCACGTAGGAATGGGCAGAGCTAATCAGGAACTGCCACTTGGCGTTGTGGAGAAAAAGAGTGGATGAGATAGGCTTGGTTTTGTCGTCACGTGCTTCTTGCTAATTGTCAAAAGTAATCAATGAAGTGTTGGTGTTTGATTGATCCCAACAGGTGGCTCTGCTCACATGTGCATGCTTTCTGGTCCGTACGAACAAGTAACCTGTCTTCTGTAATTTTTTCTTGCATAATACGGTTTGGTGGAAATTGAAGAGGATGAAATCTCCTTTGGAAAGGATTATCTGAACAAGCCTGAAAGTAAAATTAACATAGCACAAAAGGACAAACTAGAAAACTATGATGAGTATTTTTTGATTTCAATAAACATGGTTGTTTATTGCCGGGTTTTCGAGAGGTGGTTACAGAAGCCTGGAATGCAACTTGCTTGCACCACGAGCCGTTCCATAAACTTTATCACAAGCTCTCAGTCACGGCCACAGCACTTCGTGAGTGGAGCAAGCAGCTCATACCGGACGCCAAACTGCAACTTCACATGGCACTTGAAGTGATATTGAGACTTGATGAGGCACAGGAGTTCAGACAACTCTCCCCAGAGGAGCAAACTTTGCGTAAAAGGCTCAAGCTGAGGGTACAGGGGCTGGCTGTCATCGAGCGTGCCCGCCACAGCCAAGCAGCCCGGCTGAGAGAATTAAAATTAGGCGACGCCAACACCAAATTCTTTCACCGTCGAACCAACACACGCAGGAGAAATAATTTCATACAGCGACTTCAAAAAAGGGATGCTGAGTGGGTAACTACGCATGATGGCAAAGCGGCCGAGATACAGGCTCATTTCCTCGAAGCCATGCGACGCCCACCAGCTCGACATGCAGACTTCAACTGGGAGCTCCTGGGCATCCGATAGCATGACATGACGGCACTCGAGGAGCCTTTCACTGACCAAGAAATCAAGAACACAATCGACCACATGCCAGGGGACAGAGCACCGGGCCAGATGGTTTCACCGGCACCTTCCTCAAAGCCTGCTGGGACATAATAAAACATGATATTATGGAAGCAGCTAATGCTTTTCACTCGCTCAGATCTTCTAATCTGCAGCTAATCAACTCGGCCAATATAATTCTAATCCCAAAAAAAGACGGCGCGGACACGGTGGGAGACTTCAGGCCAATAAGTCTAATCCACTCTTTTGTGAAAATCATAACCAAAGCTCTAGCACTGAGATTACAAAGATTCATGCCCTCCATTGTATCATCGTGTCAGAGTGCATTCATCAAAACAAGGAGCATACACGACAACTTTATGGCAGTGAGGACGATGGCACGACGCTTTCACAGAAACAAGACCCCGGCTCTTTTTTCTGAAACTGGACATCACCAAAGCATTCGACTCGGTTCGATGGGAATACCTCCTTAATCTCCTACAGCACATGGGCTTCCCACTGTGCTGGAGGAATTGGATCGCAGCACTCCTTTCCACTTCCACTTCGAGGGTATTCCTCAATGGCGTGCCCAACCCACCGATACATCATGGCAGAGGCCTACGGCAAGGCGACCCTCTATCGCCACTCTTGTTTGTCATCGCAATTGACCCACTGCAGAGAATCTTAGACTTGGCAACTGATATGGGTGCTCTTAGTAAATTGAGAGGACGACCTCCGCTTCTCCACATCTCTATGTATGCTGATGATGCCGCACTCTTTCTTGCCCCGGCACAGGATGAGGTCCAGACTCTGGCCGCAATTCTCAATCACTTTGGGGAAGTAATAGGGCTGAAAACTAACTTCCTCATGTCCACTGTCATCCCCATTCGATGCCAAGGGGTTCACCTTACTACTGTACTCAACGGCTTCGCGGCAAGAAGAGCAAGCTTCCCAATTAAATACCTTGGCCTCCCACTGGCAACAACAAGACTGAAAAATGTGGACTTCCAACCAGTGGTGGATAAAATGGCAAGCAAGCTTAATGCATGGGACGGCCGGAACATGACTATGGCTGGGAGACTCACCCTTGTGAAGTCAGTTTTGACCTCACAAACAATACATCTCCTCTCTGCCCTGCGCGTGCCAAAAGAGATCCTCAAGCTGTTAGACGACAAGCGAAAGAAATTCCTGTGGGCAGGCAATGAGGAGCTGACGGGAGGAAAATGCAAAGTTAATTGGGTTAGAGCGGCAAGATAAAAAAAAGGAGGAGGACTTGGAATTCTTCACTTAGGTAAATTCTCGCGAGCCTCGAGATTGCGCTGGCTGTGGAAGCAATGCAAAAAGGAACAAGGCCAATAGTTGGATACTGAAACGCCATGCACGACCAAAGACAAACTACTCTTTGCGGCGGCAACAAACATCACAGTGGGCAATGGTGAGAGAATTTCATTCTGGGAGAATGCATGGCTTCATGGCCGCAGGCCAAGAGACATAGCACCAGCGGTATACAACATCTCAAAAAAGAAAAATAGAAGTCTACGTGAGGCGCTTGTAAATAACAACTGGGTGCGTGATCTTGACTTACACAATGTGCGCTTCTCAGCTGTCCACTTTTATGAGTATTGCGACCCCTGGTGCCAAGTGAGCCAAGAAACACTTCAACCTGATATCCCAGACAACATCGATTGGAAACTCACAGCGGATGGTACGTTTACAACAAAGTCGGCCTATGACGCACAATTCTTAGGTTCGACCTCCACCAACTTCGAAAACCTCTTTTGGAAGGCTTGGGCGCCGTCAAAGTGCAAAGTGTTTAGCTGGCTAGCCATCCAAAACAGATTATGGACGGCTGATCGCCTAAGTGCAAGGGGGTGGCCGCACAACGACAGGTGTGTGCTATGCCGCGCAACACCAGAAAGTGGGATCCACTTATTTGCAGATTGTCGCTTTGTTAAGCAAATTTGGGACGACATCAGCACTTGGGCTAAAGTGGATGGTCTACATCCGGCAGCATGGCAAACTTTTCAATCGATGGAGGAATGGTGGACCATGATTGCACGGCTGCCCTCAAATGATGCAAAAGGCTTACGCAGCCTCGTCATGCTGGTGATTTGGGAGATCTGGCTAGAACGCAATGCAAGAATTTTCAAGCATAAGGAATCATCATGCCTGAGGCTGATCTCTAGGATTAAGGACCAAGCGAGCAATTGGATGGCGGCAGGCGCCAAGTACTTGGCTGCGCTCTTGGCTTAGTTGGGGTGTTTGTTACTTTTGTTTTGTTTTTCTCTTTTTTGGCCAGCAAATTTTTCTCATTTTTGTGAAGACCTGTGCTCGAGCTTTGTACAGTGCTAACTCTTTTGTTCCTGCCCATTGGGCATCCTTCTTTTTAATATAGCGGGCAGCTCTCCTAGGTTCGTTTCAAAAAAAAATAAACATGGTTGTGCCTTGTGCTTAAACCTTGAACAAAATGCTCATGACTCGTTCGTTGGCTCACTTGATTCATGACTAGTCGGGGCCTACTTGTGCCCCTGCATGCGCGAGGTGGTGATACGAGTAAGATGTGCTGAATTTGTATGCGTGTGCATGCATCACCATGGGGCACTCTACCGTGGATAAAACCAAATTATTTCTAAAGGAAAAAAAGGGAGTCTACGGAGTGGTAGTGTTTCTGCAGAATATTGTCATTTTTGTGAAGGACCGGGATATCGCGCGACGCATTGCGCAAATGGCGATCGCGTGACCCTTCTTTTTTTTTCCGATTTTGGAATCTTACACGGCCATGGTCTGCCTTCACATGTCTCTTCCAGCTATACTTGTCTCACTATCTTACCCACCCATATATAGCACGTAGTAAGAGCTTTTTAACATGCAACTTGTTTATAGAAAATATTTTATCTCGTTCATATGATCTCCATTTTGAATACTGATAGCACCGTTGTGTTCTTCGTGACAAGACGGACAAAACTAGATCTCAGTTGCATATATTTTGTAAACGTTTTCAACTAGTAGTAACTTATGTGAAAATTTAAGTATGATACTATTAAAGGAGTTGCCACACATATAAGATATAAGTTGTCACACATATAAGATAAAAGTTGTCACAAAAAATATTTATAAGTTCATATAATAACAAAGTTGCCAAAAAAAAGCAAAAATTATGATAAACATAAATTGTCACAAATAAAATTTATAATATACATAAGTTGTCACAAATAAAATTCATAATATACATAAGTTATCACAAAACACAAAAGATGGCACACATGTAAGTAATGGAAAAAAAAGTAAATTATCATAGTCATAAGTTTAAATACAAGTTGCCATAAAATAAAAGTTATTGTATCTGTAAAACAAAAGTTGTTACACATATAAGATGTATGTTTCCAAACATATAAGATAAAATTTGTCATAAAAAGTATTTATAAGTTGTCACAAAAGCATAATTTGTTATAAAATATAAGTTGTCACAAATAAAATCTGTCATATACATAAGATGCACTAGTAGCAACTAATATTTACATTTCAGTTTTATATTATTGAAAAAGTTGCTACATTATGCATATATAAGTTGTTATTTGTTATACATATAGGTTGCCACAAAAACATAACGGTACATATAAGTTGTTATAAGTTTATATACAAATTATCACAAAATAAAAAGTTGTTACACATATAAAACAAAAGTTGCCAAAAAATAAAACCTATTATACCATGAGTTGCCACACATATAAACTGTGTGGTAAATCTATTGACATCTTATGTTTGTGACAATTTATATATGTGACAATTTATATCTTATTCGTATGAAAACTTTCCGTTTCGTGGCAACTTATTCAATAATATCAAACTTAAATTTATACATAAGTTAATACTAGTACAAAATCCTGTCGAAACATATGCAAGTGGGGTCTAGTTTTATTCGTCTTGTAGTGTAGAACATAATGGTATAATCGGTTCTCAAAACGAAGATAATGTAAATGAGATAAAATATTTTTTATAGAAGCTTCGTATCAAAACAAAGTTCATTTCCTCAACCTAGTAGTTAACTAGGTGATGGCGTGAGCAGCTACGCAGGCAGGCACAGGGGCCAAAATTATGGGCTGGTCCGATGTGGGACGTTGGGCTGCGACGCGGAGGAAGGCCAGGTTGAGAGGGGACGCGCGCCAGCAGAATAGAATAGCACTTACCTTTTGTGAAATAGTAAAAGGCAAAGCTCGACACTTCTAAACAACAGCCCATTGCAGAGGGGGGACAACCGAAGTTGCAGAGTTGCATGGACCGATTTAGGGAGGCGTTGGATGATTGTGCTCTGACTGATCTGGGTTTTGTTGGTGATCCTTTCACGTGGCGAAACCAGAGTCACACAAGTGATGCATACATCAGGGAGCGCTTGGATAGAGCAGTGGCGGATGCGGCGTGGTGTAGCTGCTTCCCAGATTTCCGGGTTATAAATGGCGAGCCATGTCATTCGGATCATAGACCGACTATTGTGGTGATGAATGAAGAGAATGGTGGTGGTAGGAGGTCGGGGGGGGGGGGGCATACGTTTCGCTTTGAGGCGGGCTGGGTACAGGAGGAGCACTGCAATACAATTGTGAACAATGCATGGAAGCTCACTGTGAATGCCCGGGATGGTAGTGTGGCTGATGCAGTGCGTGAAGTTGGTGCTGAGTTATGGGATTGGAGCAGAAACGTCTTGGGAGATCTTGAGAAACGCATAAAACACGCAAAGAGATGTTTAGAGGAGTGTAGGAAGAGGGCGATTAATGGGAGAAATGTTGCCAGGGAGGAGATTTTTAAATACAAGTTAGAAAAGCTGGAGGAGCAGCAAGACTTGTACTGGCGCCAAAGAGCGCAGGCCCACTGGCTGAAAAATGGAGACCGAAACACAAAATTTTACCTTGCCTTTGCCTCTGAGAGGAAAAGGAGGAACAGAATTAAGAAGCTCGTGAGGGAGGATGGAGGAGTTGTGGAGGAGGAGGGGAGATTCAGGACCTTATAACTAACTTTTATACAAATTTGTTCCGTAGCTCTGCAGGTACCCGCTTTGATGAGCTGCTAGATCAAGTCCATGCGAAGGTCACGCCCCAGATGAATGATTTCCTGCTTCGGGAGTTCTCTGCCGATGAAATAAAATCTGCGCTTGATAGTATGGGGGAATTGAAAGCACCAGGAAAGGATGGTATGCCTGCTCTTTTCTATAAGCAGTTTTGGGATATTGTAGGCAATGATGTTGTACGTGAAGTGAGGAATTTGCTTGAAGGGGGAGCCATGCCAGTGGGATGGAATGAAACAGTGGTGGTCTTAATACCAAAAGTTCCAAATCCTGAACACCTGAAAGATCTTCGGCCAATCAGTTTGTGCAATGTGGTCTACAAGATTGCTTCCAAGGAATTATCAAATCGTTTGAAGGTTATTTTGCCTGAGATCATTGCTCTGAATCAGAGCGCTTGAGGGACCAAAACCGGCGACCAGAGGGGGAGGGGGTGAATGGGAGCCGATCAAAATTTCTCTCGAAATTGATCCGTCGGCCTATTTCCCGAAAATCACCACAAACCCTCAACCTAAGGTATGAGAATAGCTATGGACTAGCTATCTCACAGCAGCACACCCTAGAGAACTTCGCGGAAGCAAAAGAGCCAACTCGATGCGAATCGCAGAACACAGCAGAGGGGACCGGTCAGACCGCCCACTGAGACCGGTCGGGCTGGAGCAGATGTCCCAGACCGGTCAGACCGGTTTCACAGACCGGTCAGACCGGTCGCTCCCAGACAGCCCGCAATCAAAGCTCCAAATGGCAAATCTAGAGCAAACGAAGTCCAAATCCAACGAAACTTGGAGGATAGCTTCGCATCTACCCCGTGAACATATCCTCAAAAGATCTTTCTCAAAAGATTAACAGATCGAGAGAATTTAGAGGAAGATCAAAGAGGATTGGGGTTTTCTCAAGAACTCACCAAATCCAATTCGGGTGAACTCGTGATTCCAGAGGGTTTAGCACTAGGTTAGATGGATAGGAATCATCACAACGAGTCCAGCAAACCACGAATCCATGGGGTTTTCTCCTCCAAACACAAAACACACCAAAAGAGGAGAATTCAAACCAAAAACGCAAGAGAGGAAGGGGATGACGAATACTCAGCACACATAGATGATCTCAACAAGATTTCATTCATAAATTTCAGAGGAATTCACCTATACAAAGCTAGAGCCATCCGCCCGTCATCCTACCCACTAAATTTGAGAGATTAGCTAAACCCTAACCCTCTTTTGCGTTGGAGTCCTTGGCCCTAACCTAGAGCAGAGGAAGGGGGAAAGGAAAAACGAAAAGGATTTGAAAAGACTCAAAAGACTCAACCAGCCACAGGCTGGTGGGGGTATATATACCCACCGAGACCGGTCAGACCGGTTGGTTAGGCCGGTCAGACCGGTGCCAGGGACCGGTCAGACCGATTGGTCTGCAGCATCCCCCTGTACACGATCTCATCTGACGGCTCAGGTTCTTTCTTCGAAACGAAGTCTTCTCCACGATGCTGCCATGTTGATGAAGATCTGGTTCGCGGTTTTGGAGGGTCCGCGAAACCCGGGTAGGTGGCCGGTTTTGAGAAAACCGCCAAAACTCCTCGCGCGGGAAGATTCCCGCCTCCACACCGTGGCCCTAGACGCCGTTCCCGCCTCGGCCTTCTGACGGCCCTAGACGCCGCCCGACGCCCGTCACCTCCTCGCCCGCAGCGAGGTCCTAGATGCCGTCGACGCCCGTCGCCTCTGTCAGTCCCGAGACCGACGCCCGTGCCTCCACGATTTGGCGTCTTCAACCGCCGTCCACCCCCTTGGTTTTGTGGCGCAAACCAAAAAACCCGCCTTCCGTCGCCGCTTGCGTCCTCGATCCAGGAGTGGACGCCACAACTGCCGCCAGGCCCGAGCTCCTCCACGGCAACTCTCCGTCGACACTCGACGCCCGTGTACCTGCAATCCAAAGACCAAGCGTACGATCACACCGCACGGTTGACAATTCACTCATCACAAGCAGGATAGAGTACTCAACATTCCTCAGCGCTTTTGTGCCTGAACGGATGATCACCGATAATGTTCTATTGGCTTATGAACTAACGCACTATATGCAGACCAAGAAGAGTGGACATCAGAGCTTTGCGGCAGTGAAACTCGACATGAGTAAAGCCTATGATCGGGTTGAATGGTGCTTTTTGGAGAAAATGATGCAGAAGTTGGGCTTTCATGAGCGTTGGGTAAAGGTCATCATGAACTGTGTGACTACTGTGTCTTACCAAATAAAAGTGAATGGTGAGCTAAGTAATGTGATAGTACCTGAGCGTGGTCTGCGACAGGGGGACCCTCTATCTCCCTATTTGTTCTTATTATGTGCTGAGGCTTTCTCATGTTTGCTCCTTTCAGCTGAGGAGAGGGGTGATTTGGAAGGTGTCAGGGTGTGCCAGGGTGCACCGAGCATCAATCATTTTTTGTTTGCTGATGATTCTTTGCTTCTCCTGAAATCTGATTTACGGAGTGCAAATCATTTGCAACATATTCTCTCACTGTATGAGGATTGCTCGGGGCAGACTATAAACAAGGAGAAATCTTCAGTTATGTTCAGTAAAAATGCCAAGAGTTCAGACAAGCAACAAGTAATGGCTGCTCTTGATATTGATGTTGAAGCCCGCAATGAGAAATATTTGGGGCTGCCGGTATATATGGGGAAATCGAAGGAGAAAACCTTTACTTATCTTAAGGATAGAGTCTGGAAAAGAATACAAGGGTGGAAGGAGAAACTTCTATCTAAAGCTGGCAAAGAAGTCTTGATTAAAGCAGTGGCACAAGCAATTCCTAGCTATGCTATGTCTTGCTTTGACCTCACCAAAAAGTTATGTGATGCTATTAGTACAATGATTTGCCGTTTCTGGTGGGCGCAGCAAGAAAATGAGCATAAGATGCATTGGTTATCTAGAGATACATTGTGCACACAAAAAGAGAATGGTGGCTTGGGCTTCCGAGACTTGCATCTGTTCAATGTAGCCATGCTCGCTAGACAGGGGTGGAGGCTATTGTCTAATGCTGAATCATTGTGTGCCCGTGTTCTCAGGGCCAAGTACTTCCCGGATGGTGAACTGTTAAAAGTACAGGAAAAGCCTGGTATTTCATACTCATGGCGGAGTATTGTTCGTGGTATTCAGGCTTTAAAGGAGGGGTTGATCTGGAGAGTTGGTGACGGAACGCAGATTAATATTTGGTTGGATCCTTGGATCCCAGATGGAGTTACCAGGCGTCCGATTACACCCAGAGGTCACACACTGATGACAAAAGTCTCTGAGCTGATAAATCCAACCACTGGTACATGGGACTGTGAGCTAATCAAAACTGTATTTTGGGAGGAGGATTGGATGCGCATCCTCAGCATACCAATTAAGCATGACATGGACGACTTAATCGCCTGGCATTATGATAAGAAGGGGGTCTTTTCAGTTAAGTCGGCATACCACACTCTGAATGCTGGGAAAGAAAGGGAGGCTCGTCGACAGCATGGTGGCTGTAGTTCAAGTACAGATGTGTCGCGTGCAGGGGACCAGGGCGTTTCTGAGTTAGAGTGGAAGAGAATTTGGAAGCTGAACTGTCCTCCAAAGGTGAAACATTTTTTCTGGAGATTTGCTCATAATAGTTTGCCTCTTCGACGCAATATCTGCAGACGTGGTTTGGAGGTTGACACTCGCTGCCCAGTTTGCTTGAGGCTAGATGAGGATGGGGGGCACTGCTTTTTCAAATGCAAATATGTCAAGATGTGCTGGAGGACTGTGAATCTGGAGGTTGACAGAATACTGCTGAATAATTTGGCTTCATCAAGGGAGGTGACAGCACATATTCTAGCTATGACTGAGGAGAAGAAGCTACTGATAATTGGTCTACTATGGGCATGGTGGGATGCAAGAAACAAAGCAAATGCAGGAGAGCAACGAAGAACAACAGAAGAGGTGGTTTTCAGAGCTCGGTCAGCTTTAGGCCCAAGAAAGGAGAATGTTGTATCTCGCGATTCATCAGTTGCAGAATCTCAGGTTCCGCGTTGGTGTCCACCGCCGCCAGATGTCTGGAAGATAAATGTGGATGCAGCCTTTTGGGAGAAGGATCGGATGGGATCTTGGGGCTTTGTTGTTCGTGACAATCAAGCAACTGCAGTGTTGGCGGGCGCAGGTCTTTTGACGGTGGTCAGAGATGCGTTGTGCGCGGAGGCGCATGCTTGCATTGAAGCATTACAGATGGCTGCATCCGAGGGCATGCAAAACATTATTTTGGAGACTGACTCAACAACTCTGGTGAACGCCCTGCAATCTAATGAGTACGATCTAGCTCAAGGTGGTGTGCTGTTCCGAGAAGCTAAATTCTTGCTGGCGACCATGTTTAATTCTTGCTCGGTTGTCCATGTTACTCGGTCTTGTAATACTGTTGCTCACAACTTAGCTCGTTATGGTCGTGGTCGGGACCCGGATCATCCTGTCATCTGGATGTATCCCCTCTCTGATTTTGTAAACGATTTGCTGGTCCGTGATCGCACGGCTCCTTGAATAAAGTCGCGAGCATTACCATAAAAAAACAACAACAGCCCATTGCTACAGCGACAGATACGGAATGGAGCTGGGCCCAATGACATTGTCACGAGAGCTAATGGGCTAACACCCCTTCCCTGTGCAAGCTGTCCGGCCCAGGTTAAACCCGTCGATTCAAAAAGCCCGAGAAATAATTTTATTGTTCGTTGCGCTAGCTTAGATCTTTTTTTATAAAGATTACGCTAGATTAGATCGTTCCACACCTCCAAAAAGACTAAGCATGACGATTTCTGTATTGACAAAATCACCACAAATGTATTAATGTAGCTGGGCACATCACCTAGTACTGAAGGAATAATGCGTCATCAATTTCTTGAGTAAATTCAAAAAAAAAAAACATGAGCACCTGTCGCCTGTCATTGACGAATAGTGATATTAGTTTTTGGAACAAACCCAAAAATATACTAGAGCACCAGTATTGAGTCTAGGATTTGAACTTAGTTGCATAGATTCCACCATAAAAAGTTAAAACCTAACCGAGTTATGTTCGGCCACCTATCTTAAATCTTCATGCCAAACAAACGAATTGGGACTAAAAACAATCTCACATACTAATTTCCTCAACTAATTCCCGTAATTTTTATACTGCTTCCGTCGCTTGCCAAATTCATCGTTGCAGGTTTATATACGTGAGCACATGTAACAAATAAAGAACAAAGTCCTGAATAAAATTGTAAGCAGATAATCACTGTGTTCGGCAACTCCACCAGCCTCCAGCTCAATAGTGTTTTCCTCTCACACCGCTACAGCACCAGCCTCCAGCCACCAGCCAGCCAATAGTGTTTTTCTCTCACACCACTTCAGCACCAGCCACCAGCTCCAGCCCAGCGAAACAGAGTGAATTTCTACTTACGTGGTAACGCGACAAACGTATGTTTCCGAATCATGCTGTCCTAATTCATTATCCTACTAATATATCAAAAGTAACTAGTGTGCGCATTTCAGTGCAACTTTCCTCACCTTTGCTGTTTTCTGCTTCCGATGAAGGGTTTTTTTTCTCGAAGCAAGATGATTTTTTTTTTTCAGAGGGAAGGCTGCGGGGGAGCCTCCCGATGCCACCCGGGACTGAAACTGGATCGCCGGCTTGGGGGCTGACCAGCTGGCTCAAGGGAACGCTTCCGGCCAAGTTGCCGTCACCTTTTTCTCTAGCTGCCGCGCACGAGGCCACGGTATTTACCAATTTAGGCTGTCAATACCTACCACACTGGCCAGAACTTTGGAGATGCTCAACACAAAACATGAACCACGGAGGCACGGAGGCATTCAAATGCAACGACAATCGTCCATACATGATCATTGCCTGCCCTGCCGTGCCGATGGTTTTAATGGAATGAAACTATTCCGCTAAAAAAAATTGTAGGAGGACGTACACCCATGCACGTCTTTTGTTTAAAAAAAATCTTAATATCCCAAATCATTGTACTCTTGACAGCTTAACAAAAGTATTTCATACTAAAAAAGATAAGCTTGGATGACCCTTGTTTTACATGTGTCCAACTTTATTTCTTGTCAACGAGAGACTCACATAAGAAAAGGAAGTCGAGAAATGTTTTTTTAGAAAAAAAAAAGATTAGTCTCCGGTGCTGTGCCATATGCTATCTTACCGGTCACTCTTACGAGCATACAGTTCCTTCACGAGCACAGCCTGCGTTGTCCACCCATCCATCCGTCAGTCCTCATTATTCTATTGAGCCAAAAGTGGAAGACACTGCATGGCAGCCATACACAATTGCTATTTGTCATCCTGCACTTATTCAATAATCATGACACATGTCCCATGAGAGAGAGGGGCATGATACATGGCTAGATCACGTATCAACTTGTGGATGGTTGTGACGGAACCGCCTAATTAAAATTCTAAATTAACCGTAATAGCCGTCATTTGAACACATTAGGTGCATTAGCTTAATAATTTGGGTAGCAAAAAACCTAAGGGTCTCTAATCTAAGGGACATGAGGGTAGCAAAAACAGAGGGCTGCACACTTAGCCCTCAAGTGTGCACCCCGCCGACTCCCTAACCTAAGGGTCTCGCTCCACGACCTGCCACCCCTCTGCATCCCGGCGGATGAACTTGACACAATAGGGGCAGAAGTCGACGTCCTGGGGTCCTAAAATAATTTGGGTAGCAAAAACCCATGAGCAACTAATACTCAGCAAGACTTACCCGACCAGTGGGTATAACTTAGCCCACATATCTAGACATGCAAGGCTTTTGGCTGGTGGTTATTTTGTAGAAAAACGACTAAAGTAATTCCTTACTTTCATTATTTTAGCCCCAGATTCTATGTAAATTATCTCTAATCTAATATTTGCATGAACAAACTATAGCAAATATGGTGGTGCAATGAATAATAATTCAATGTGTTCAACATCATATATGTATAATTATCATTATATCATGGACAACGATGTGACTCGGTGATCAAGGTGCTCATATCCGAGAGCGACTGACGGCGAATCAATCCGATTTAACCTTGCAAGGTGAACCTAACCAACACGGCACGCAAAAGCCCCGTCAGACCCCAAACACCAACATTTCCCCTCCCTGTCTCGAACTACAGAACCGTCACACCTGCATATAGTCAGCCGAGCCCTACGAGAGACCACCAAAAGTAAATATATGCATCCCAATTCTCCGCGGTCACTCGACTCGCCCTAAGGGGTGGGTTGAAGTTCTGTACTTTCGAAACAAGGCAATACTCGGCTTACCGGTTTCGACTACCTCCTACTCCCGGCATGCGGTTAGTACAATTCAAACATGATCAGCAGGGCCAACAACGGTACGGTCCTCAATCGACTAGGACGGGGCTAAGACACCCAGGAACCCTGTCCTGCTGCCATACCTATACATCATCATCATTCCCCGCACGGTCTCATATTTCCATGTCAATTTCAACAACTCAGGTACTGTATATAAGTATATAACCTATATCTCGCGAGTAACCGAAAATTACTCGACTTCTAAATATCCTATATCTCGCGAGTGCAAGAAGTCACTCGACTTCTATCGAGAAGTATTAAGCATAGCATTTCTATCGTCCTATACATGCTAGTAGAATTTAGGGAAACCTAGGGATCATGCAACTAGGGTTCCAATCAACTCATGAAACGTAATGCACAAGTAATAAATACATATATATGTCATAATTTCAAATAACAGGATGTGCACCGGGGCTTGCCTTGAGTCTGCGGCTCAGTGCTAGGGTGAGATGGGCCTTGGGCCGACTCCCCACGATCCTCCTGCTACAGGGCTTGCCCCTGTGGCTTCGCAACCACCTCGTACACAACCTCCTTCGCCGCGGCTGCAACACGTGTGCATATGCATATGATATGAGAGAAAGCATGCATGACTTGCAAAAATTACAAGTAATCAACAACCAAATTAATTTCTAACCAATTGTGCCAACTAACCCTAATTGAACCCTCTCAGCCCTGCTAGCACCGGTCAGACCGGTATACCAAACCGGTCAGACCGGTCTGGCCTGTGTGCGACTCGAGACCAAAAATCCAGAGTATCCGGACTCCCAAATCCGGAGAATCCGGACCTAAACTCGGAATGTCCAGACTACCACAAACCCGGAGTATCCGAACACATGGCCGGATTGTTCGGACCCCTACCGGTCAGACCGGTCCCTCCGACCGGCCAGACCGGTCCTACCCAGACCAAAACCTAGGATTCCTTAGCGCGGCGAAAATCGCCCACCAACTCCAAACCCTTTCTAGGAACTAGTTCAGGGGTACATGTGAATGCTTTTGACCAGAGGAAATCACCTAGAACCCCCTAGGAAAAGAGATCGGCCGACACAAGTGTATATACCTTGAGTGAGCTCATTTGTGCACAAGAACTTGAATCCCGGCCACCCCAAGGAGGAAATCGTGGAGAGAGTGACCCACCATGCCGATTTGATCCTTCCTTGGACTTGGAATCAAGTGGAAAGGGTGGATTGGCGGATTTGGGGCTTGGAGGGAGGGAGAGCTCGGAAGGGGCGAGCTGAGCACGGGGTGGTGATGATGAGTGAGTTGTTGGGAGAAAGAGAGAGTGATTTAAATGATGTGGGGCCCAAAAATAGTTGAAACCCAGTTCAGCCGGTCAGACCGGTTGTCTCGACCAGTCAGACCGGTCCGGCTGAGCTGAGACCCAAACTTTGGTTTTGTGAAGTTTTGCCGTATAGTTTTGTAATTAATGACTGTGCTTAGCCTTAATTACAAATGATTAACACATGAGGTGTTACAATGATTTAGCTTGGTTAGGCGTGGCTGAAAGGTGCACGGAAGTAGTGAACGGCTAGCAAAATCAAGGTGTCTGCCGGCAACGCGCACCAGTATGGTGCTGGTGACGCGTGATGCAACTAGCAGGCTTGTAACTGGGTCTCTGTGATGAAGGACAAGACGCCACTACTCCCAGCAAACAGAGCGCTTCCCACGAAATGGCGCAGCGATTTGTTTGTTCCTGTCGGTCATCATGGTTACCAATTGATACTTCGATACGATTCTTGCTTGGTGTGAAGCCCTGATGCAGCGTACCTGAACGTTGTGACACCACACGGCACGACGTGCGACATCATGGAGGCATGGCCTGTGTGGAAAACACAAGATTTTTTTTTCTCTTCTTCTTCTTCAGCTAGTAGGAATTTTCAGGAGGAAAGGCTGAGAAATTCAGCTGACTGTAAGGTAGCCAGTGTGCACTTGGAACAGGATTGTGTGCTGATATGAATAACAACCGAAAGGAACTAAAAGAATCGATGGCGGCGCGGGCACGTTGAGTAGCTGTTACGAAGGGCAGCAACGGTCGCTTGCGTAACGGGGGATACACATACACTGGTCGATGAAAGGATACACATGAAACGGCACCAGGATGGCCAAAAGTTCAGAGGTCTCTATCCGGAGTTGACATAGGAAGGGGAGAAATTATTTGGATTGGATGGTGTCATGGTGAACCAACTGGATCAAGAAAACATCCAAGCTAAGGTCTGAAGATTGCTTCCAGCTCAGTTGAGGCTTCATCCACAGCGCCTCCAATTAAACATCTTTCGTACAGGTTGTTTCATTTGGAATGCAATTCAGCTACGCCTGGTATTCGGATCCAAGCACTAACAATAATAATGTCTAAAAGTGCTAAACTTTAGTACTAGCCTATCCAAAATTTCAAACAGAAGTGCTAATACGATAGACTTAAATTTAGCCATAATTAAATTTTTTAATAAAGATATGAGTGCTAAATTGCTAATAGATGCTAAAGTTTAGCACTTAACTTTAACAGTCTAATTCTAAATCCATTGCAAGACTTGGGGAAAAAAGATAAAAATAAAAGAGCCGCTCAAAGCAAAACGCAAACCCAGAAAGTGTCACGTGTCACGTGTGGGCGAGGACGCGACGCGCAAACCCAACAAGTCAGCGGCCCGCCAGGTGGGTGCCTGGCTGGCTATATAAACCAGAGGAGACAGCGCCACCCAACCCGCCGCCCACGGCGCAGAATAGAAGACGCGTCGCACCTAACGCCTGGTATTCGGATCCAAGCACTAACAATAATAATGTCTAAAAGTGCTAAACTTTAGTACTAACCTACCCAAAATTTCAAACAGAAGTGCTAATACGATAGACTTAAATTTAGCCATAATTAATTTTTTTAATAAAGATATGAGTGCTAAACTGCTAATAGATGCTAAAGTTTAGCACTTAACTTTAACAGTCTAATTCTAAATCCATTGCAAGACTTGGGAGAAAAAAAAGATAAAAATAAAAGAGCCGCTCAAAGCAAAACGCAAACCCAGAAAGTGTCACGTGTCACGTGTGGGCGAGGACGCGACGCGCAAACCCAAGTAGTCAGCGGCCCGCCAGGTGGGTGCCTGGCTGGCTATATAAACCAGAGGAGACAGCGCCACCCAACCCGCCGCCCACGGCGCAGAATAGAAGACGCGTCCCACCTGAGAACCGGAAGAGAGCTGCCCCCTCCTCCCCTTGCCATCCGCCGCCGATGGCGTCCGCCCCCGCCCCCGCCCCCGCCACCGGCGCGGCGGTGGTGTTCGACTTCGACCGCACCATCATAGACTGGGACAGCGACGACTGGGTCATCACCAAGCTCGGCGCCGCCGACGCCTTCCTACGCCTGCGCCCCACTATGCGCTGGAACCCGCTCATGGTAATGCGCGCGACGCGTCTCCCCGTCCGGTAATCCCCCCGCATCGATCGAGCAGACGAATGAATGATGCCCCGCCGCCTTCGCTGCTGCTCCTCCTCCACTTTCTCCAGGACAGGATGATGGCGGAGCTGCACGCGCGGGGGAAGACGGCGGAGGACATCCGCGACTGCCTCAGGAGCGCGCCGCTCGACGCGCACGTCATCTCCGCAATCAAGACGGCGGCGGCGTTAAGGTGCGCCGCGCTCCCCGCCCCGTCCGCCATGCTCATGAGTTCTTGACTCGCGCTGTAGCATTTGCCGTTTGGGATTGATCTCTGGCGACGCTGCTCCTGTTTGCAGGTGCGACCTGAGGGTGGTCAGCGACGCCAACACCTTCTTCATCGAGACCGTCCTGGCGCACCACGGCGTGCTCGGCTGTTTCTCCGAGATCAGCACCAACCCAGCGCGCGTCGACGCTGATGGCAGGCTCAGGATCTCGCCGTTCCACGATACTGCGGCCGCGCCCCACGGGTGCAGCCTCTGCCCTGAGAACATGTGCAAGGTATGGACAGTAGGACAGCGGATCAGTTCAGATGTTCAATGTCAACTTTGCAATCCTTCAATCACCACACGTGAAAGTGTAGAGTGCAGACGAAGGAAACAGCAAGATCAATCCAAAAAAGAATCACTACAGATATTAGTACTGTAGTAGGATAATGATGTGCTCTGCAATCTGAATCTCTGAATTTAAGGCATAGTAACAGTATAGTATTCTAAAGCAATTTTATAGCTTTCTTTCTCCTAAAAGGCTAAAACCTCTGTATATTGTTCATATTAAGTCGTGTATGTATCATTGATAGTTCAGTGTAAACTGAAAGGTTGCTTACCATATGCAGGGCAAGATAATTGAGAGGATCCAGGCAACAGCTGGCACCAAGAACCAGCATTTCATCTACATAGGTGACGGGAAGGGAGATTACTGCCCATCCCTTAAGCTGGGTGAAGGGGACTATGTCATGCCAAAGGAGAACTACTCCCTGTGGAAACTCATCTGCAGCAACAAGCAGCTTCTCAAGGCTGAAGTTCATCCATGGAATAGTGGCGAGGAACTGGAAAAGACTCTACTTAAGTTGGTCGACAAGATAATCACCCCACCTGCACAGGTGTCCCAATTTGATTGCAGCAAATGCGAGATGAGCAAACCAGCATCCACTGAAGTAGGCCACCATCAGGCTCTCCGTGTGCCACACTGACCAGTGATCAATTCTTAGTTTACAAGTACAGGCATGAGTGCCTGATTTCCGTATGCCTCCACTGATAGAAGTCCTCAGTCTGCATTATTGATAGAAGTCCTCAGTCTGCATTCAAAATGTAGCGATTTAGCAGATGGATACTCTGGGCACTATCACTCAATAAACTGTAGCATGACATCGAAAAATATTAATCGAGACTGAATTGCTAGTGACGCAAGTAAATACATATCCAAGTTTCCAGAGCCGAAATTCAGTATGTTAAGCTTCTTAAATACATCAGATAAAAAGGTCAAGAGATTTATGCTACAAACAGGTAGTATTTTCAGTGGTAATAATTCAGGGTTTTACATTTAAGTTTCTGTTCATCTGCACACAGAACCACCCATATGTTGAATTGCTTCTGGTCTGACTTGTGTGTGTGGACACCATAAGAGCCCACTAGTAGCATTTTGGATTGCAGGAATAAAATGCACAGCTGAACAGGTGGAAACACATGAAGAAAATTTTATATTTTGAGCATCCGTTTTGCATCAAGAACACATGCACATCCATTTTCCAATCCAGCTAAACCCTGGTTCCTTGTTTACTCCCATGACCTGGCAGTTTTCCATGTATACTGCAAGCTCCTGTAATTTTCCTCAATATGGTTGCATCTGCGATAAATGGTGTCTGATCAGTAAGCGATTCAGCCTCAGGAAGTTTTCCAGCCTTCACCAGAATATCAACCGTACAAGCAGACTTCCATTGTAGGGATAACTCTACAAACACTACTACTCAACTGTATAAAGTAGTTCCTCGATTTGTCAAATTTCCCTGCACAAGTACAAGCTGACAGAAAACAAATGAGAATTGAGATCATTTGGGGTCTCTTCCCCTCATCTATTAACTTTGGAAAGCCTCCAGTGCCTTGCATCCATGACCACTGCTAGAATTTAGAACAACCACAGATGGCCGCATTCCATGCAACTTCGTCGATCATCATAGCATCTGTTACGCTCTCACACCACATACATGTCAATTCGAGTCGAATATTTGAATTGTCCCGAACGAATTTGACTGCCCTTTTAATGCAGTAGGAGCCTGCAGGCTAAGGATGCCAAATCAGTGCAGACACTTATGGAGATTGCTAGTGCGATACCAGTAGGCCTTTTGTTTGCTTGCAACATTGAATGGAGGCATTCTATCGTCTTTTATGTTTACAACTCTAGCATACCCATGAGAACACATATTTCTTTCAGTCGATTGTATACCAATAGTTGACTTGTGAGGCACCCATATTGTGCATAAATGTCAACAACATTCTCAAAACTTCAGTATCTCGCTGCAATCCACTTTTCAGAACACATACAGGAACCTTGTCTCCATATCTCAAATCCATCAAACTAGGGCAACAACTCAAAATGCCTAAATAATTGTATCTGTGAGCTGAAAAAAGGCTTCAGAAATTACCTGCTTGGAAGTCTTTTTTTAGGGGTCTGCTTGAAAGTCTTCAAACCTTGCTCACAGTTCCTTCCAAGTTCCAACATATACAATCCAGAGATAAGTGTGCTCCAAGAAAAATGTCAGTCTGCATAAGATCAAGAGTACTGCACCTAGAACAGCACCAACTTTCACATCAAAGCTACTATACACAAGAGCATAACTCTAGCACTTCTCTTGATCACCAAAGCATGAACAACCTTAGTTTCATGCAACCATTTGGTCTTCAGAATAGTAGGTAAATCAATGCTTGCTTATCGCATTGCGGGGCTCCACATGCTTCTTGAAAATGAGTGCGATCATAGTCACTGTCCCTTTCTAGAATTACCATGAATGCTTCTTGAAAATGAGCATGACCATGCGTGCCGTCCCCTTCCATCGACCATGCTATGTTTCAATCAAGCATTGAACTCCCAACAGAGTGACCATGACCATGCTGTTTCAATCAAGCAGTGAACTCCCAACAGCATCACTTTCCAGCCCCGCTGACCAGGGCATTCCATGACCCGTCACAGTTGGAACCGCCAAGGCATGGGTCATGCAAAATCCTGCAGCAGATTTAGCACATCACCACGCACCTGCCTCGTAAACTCTACTTGGCCAAGCACCGCCGTCCAGGCCTTAGCACCGCCACAAGCGCAAACCCGTTGGGTGCCCCTCCTTCCTGCGACCATCCGCGCAAACAGGCTCAGCCGAGTGGGCGACGCCGACCACGCCCCCGTGCGGCATTCCATCAAACGCCCTCCAGGCGTGAGGCGTCGGCCAGCCTGCCGCGGTAACAGTTGGTGTTGGTGATGCGCAGGAGCAGCAAGTCGTGAAGGACGTGTCGGGCTGCAGCCCGCGTGGAAGTGGCGGAGCGCGCGGCGGGTGGCGCAGACCTGCAGCACCGCGGCCCGGACCGGAGCTCCTCCGCGTGGGCGGGGGAAACGGCGCTCCGGCCCTCGTCGGCGAGGGTCGGTGGAGAGGAATGCACTGTGAGGCGAGCGGGAGGGGAGAGGAAGTAGCCGACGGTGAGGGAGGCCGGCGGTGGCGGGACGTGGATCGTGGACAACGAGCGAGACTGCGAGAGGAGGGGGAAGGAACCGAGAAGCCATGGCCCATGGATTCGGTCATTTGGTCTACCCTACACCGAAACAACGGTCCCACACATCAGTGACTTCGTCTAACGGGGAATGTCGCTGGAGCCATGTCATTGACGCGGCGTTTGGTCACTGACGCAACTTGCGCTAAAAAAATTATATATATTAAGTACTAAACGAAATTTATTTGCAAAATTTTTTTCAGAAGGATACAACTTTACGCAACGAATCTAATGAGCCTAAGGCTTTGTTTAGTTTGCCAAATTTTTTGAGTTTTAACACTGTAGCATTTTCGTTGTTATATGGCAATTAATATTTAATTATAGATTAATTAGCCTTAAAAGATTTATCTCGTGCTAATCAGTTGGACTGTATAATTAATTATTTTTTCAATTAAATTTAATGCTTCATGCATGCGATTAAAAATTCGATGTGGCGGGTACTGTAGAAATTTTTTTTAAACTAAATGGAGCCTAATTAATTCATGATTGACTACAGTAATCGTTCTCTAATTGTGCAATCAAATGTTTCATTAGATTCGTCTCGCGAAGTAGTGCAGAAATTGTAGAGTTAGTTTTCTAAAATGTCTTTATTTAATACCCATAATTAATAGTCTATTATACCAAACAGGCCTGAATCTCAGTCCGAAACAACGATGCCTCTTGAGCTAGGAGACGTAAATGGAAAAACCGCTTCCACCTGCATGAAGCCTACGAGACTTTGGTTGCTTCCAATTGCACACGAAACATGATAGTACGCAAATTGATGCAGCTACCGTATAACATTGCCACAAAAATGGAAAATAAACTTCAAATGAGATCATTCGAATTTCACATAAGGCAACAAAAAGCCATGATATTCTGGTTGAAGATTTCACTGGTTCCAAGTGGTTCCGTGAGTACATTAAAGTACACATCTAATACAGACTTGAAGCAAATCTACCTTTTGAAGTCTAGCACATGACAGAGAGCACGATATAGCATAAAGCACACATCATGCACCATGTCAAGTACTCAGGTCAGCTAACAAGTTACTACTATATCCGAAAGCCTAGCCGGAGACAGGACCCTCTGTTGCTGATTATTATCCTAGAACATGAACTGAACAGGGTAACTGCACGACATCATTAAGAAGCGGCATCCGAAACAACATGGTCCAGGCTCTGAAGAGGCACTTGTCCAAGAAACTCTCTAAAGCAACTCTCCGAAGTAAGCATTAGCAAGTGATCTCATTCTATCATCAATCCGATTCTTCCATCTCATCATCGGACTGCGGGTTCTCTACCTCACTACCGCTGCTCATGCCATTGTTAGCTGACGAGAAGTAGTCCTTGACTGAGCTGTCTTCTACCTTGTACTTCACAAACTTCAAAGCAGCAGCATCTTCATTTCTACAGCCCTTCCTCTTACGTATGCCGTTAGTCTCCACCTTCATCGACTGAGTAGCAGCCATAAAAGCATTACCAGTGGTCTCCATCTCCACAGCTTCATCCTCACTGTCTTTGGTGTCCATAACCTCCCCACCACTCTGTTTATCAATGAAGAAAAGGTCTGCGTCTGAATGAACCATCCTGTTCCCATAGCCATTCTTGACCTCACCATAAATAAGCTTCCCCTTAACCCAAGAACTGTTATCTCCAAAAACTTTGAGGCCCTTATCTTCAAGATTGACAAGCCACTCTGCGAAAAGAAAACATATACAGTTCTACTTGAGTACACTGCACAAGACATGATACTTGAAATCAATGAGGTCATCTCATATATGCACATACGGAGAAGAGCTTGGGGAGTATTGGCAATTGGTTTGTTGAGTGCGCCAAAGCCAACTTGACAAGTAGCCCACTTGATGAGGTAATTAGGAACGCTGGAGGTCGAGAAGGCGTTGACAAACGACATCGCCCTCCCTTGATCGCCTTTCCTCCTATTAGAAGAAATGAAATGAGAAGATGTTTCCAGCACCTGTTAAGTTTTGGTTACAGTAATCCTTATCACCTGGCATCATTGACTGCATCAAGAGTGATAATCAATCTCGACAAATTTATAGGCAAGATGTCAGCTTGATCAACTCCAGAAACATTGTTAATGAAAGAATAATCCACCAAGATCAGAGCATCATAAAGGACATCCCTCACCAAAATTTCATCATCAGCACTCTATAACCAGAAAGCAAATGCAACACAAATTAGATGACTCAAGAAACCTGACAATGTCACTGACACAACTCACTGTCAACATATGTAGAACTCCTAGTCTGCTTTCTGAATGATACTTCTAGATTATAAAGAATAAAAATTGAAGACGTAATCCACTACTCAGGTAAACCAAATGACATAGTACAATAATTCAACGAGTCTGACAACTTTATGCAAAAGATAACTCCCAGTGAGGAAATTCATAAGTACAGAACTAACATGGCTTGCAACAATGAACACTACAACCAAGGAAAATTGGGCATAAAATCCCTATTTTGCCAGTTCCACACAAAATATATCATAATTATGATCTGAAACAAAAGGGCATACTAAGACAAACCGCATATCAGACTTCAACCTGCTTGCATATCACAAAGATGAGATACAACTCCATCCCAAGTCACGCTCCATGCGGTGTTGAGAGCAAAATGTTATACTAACACCAGCTTTGCGAAACACAATACCCATATACTGTTCTGCTCTCCTCTTTAGTTTCCACAAATTAAGAAAGACCCCTGAGTCCAAGCACAATCGATGTACAAGGCAACAAATTGCACAGTTCTTATGTTACAAGGGTAATCCATGCTAAATAACTAGTTTACAGAACAGGTAATGAAAAAGTGTGATCATGACTCATGTTTCTTAATTCATGAAATGAGTTTACTAAGCTTTTTGCCATATTTTTTATGGTCCATACAACTACCACATATGTATTGTAATCTGTAAATGTTTAATATATAAATTTGTTAATAAGTAGCCAATTCATGATCATCCTAGCTTGCTAAGACATCAGCTACAAATACAACATCGACAATTGCTCATTAGTCCAGAAAAACATACCAGTAGTGAGTAAACAGGCAGAGGAGATTTCAAGAGCATGTTTAGCAGGACCCCTGTTAAATCCATGGGCAATGACACCAACACAATCTTGAGTCACTACAACTGATTCTAAAAGGACAATAAGAACATGATCATCATCCACTCACCAAAGAAGTGCTGGTTCTGGAAGACCGGGATGGAGCTGACCGCCCAGATCCTGAGCTCCTTCTGCAGCTCAGCGCGAGATACCCCTGTTGCATTCTGCACCTTGAGGCAGAGCCTGAGCAGAAACGCCTCAGCCACCACCACCCCGGCGAGGTACTCGACGCTGCAGCCTTCCTTCATCAGCTCTCGCCTGGCCTCCTCCCCGGCGAGCGGGAACAGCACCTGGAACGGGCATCTGTCCCTCGAGTGCCGCACGCTCCACACCTTGACGAGCTCCCCGAAGGCGGGAAGCAGGCTCCCGGCGCCGGCGCTGGCCCCATCAGCCGAGGAGGCGGCTGGGCGGCTGCTGCAGATGCTGATGTAGCTGAGCACGGCCTCGACGAGGGCCTCGGTCTCCCTGCGCGTCTTGTCGGAGTGGAAGAGCTCGGAGACGACAGGGGCCAGCAGCGCGAGCGGCTTGGCGGCGCCGGGCGTGGAGGCGGTGAAGGCGGAGAGGAGCTGGAGCAGGGAGCGGAGGTCGTCGGGGCGGTCGTGGAAGGAAAGCGCGCAGAAGAACCAGACGGCCTCCAGCGGCGGGTCCGGGTACGCGCTGAGGACCCGGGAGAAGACGCGGTGGAAGTTGGTGAGGTCGGCGGCGCCGGGGGCTGGGGCGGCGGAGACGGCGGCGAGGAATCCCGAGGCGGAGTCGCGGAGAAGGGACTCGAGGCTGCTGAAGCAGAGGGCGGTGCCCATGGAGGGGAAGTCCACCACGAGGGGGCCGGCGGCCATGGCGCGGCGGGGGGCGAGGCGAATTGGCTCGAATCGGGGACGGGGGTGACGAAACCCTAACCCTAGGTTCGAGAGAAGTGTGGGGTTTCGGGGAGGTCGAGGGGGAGAGGGGAAGGGGTTTGGGTTCAAAATGGTCGAGGGTGGGGGGCGTGGGAGGTGCGGCCGGGCCGTGGGTGGTTTTCGAAGACGGGAGAGGCGGGGCGGGGGGACACTGACTACTGGAGCCCCGGTGGTCAGTGAAGGAAGAGGAGCTGAGAGCATCTCTAGCTCGGTGACTAAATGAGCTTATATCTTTTCTTTTAGTTTTTCAGGTGGAAAAATAACTCCAATCGGACTCCTAAACGGGCTACTATTTTTTGGAGACCACCAAATTTTGGCCCAGTGCCTCTAGAACTGGAGGCCCTCTATTTCCACCCGACATGTGGGCCCCACTTGGCAATGACCTAGGTTTCTAGGGCTTGGCGACTTCGGCGGCGATTTGTGACGACGAAGGTTTTCCACCGACACCGGTCCTTCTCCTCGCGTCCGGTTAAGTTATCCTCCGCTCGGGCTGACCAAGGGACTGATCTGACTCAGTTTCCCGGCCTTGGCGGAGCATCGGCTTGATTTGCGGGAGTAGGAATAAGGGTGGGATCATGGCGGCAGATAAGAAGAGGCAGAAGGAGATCAAAGAGGACACTTGTCCTACTTCATCGGCGGGCTCCGTGTCGGAGTGCCGCCGGGACTAATGAACAATGCCGTGACAGTTGGTGAGCTTCGCAATCTTGCGAAGAAGTATGCCCCGACCGTGCTATGTGTTTTAGAAACTCAAATTCACAAGTCACGGGTGGAGTTGTTAAAAGGTACTCTAGGGTATGATAATTCCTTTGCTGTCAATAGTTCAGGTCGCAGTGGTGGCCTTGGTATCTTTTGGAATAATAAAACTAGAGTGGAAATTTTACCGTACTCGCAATATCATATCGATGCAATTGTGACAGAATATGGGAAGCAGCCTTGGATAATGAGATGTGTTTATGGTGATGCTCAAACTACCTAGCGCCATAAGACGTGGGACATGCTGAAATTTATCAAAGCCTCATTGCATCTTCCCTGGATGTGCATGGGTGATTTTAATGAAGTATTGCTGAGGGAGGAGCACCAGGGGTGCAAGAGCGTAGCCATGCACAGATCGCGGGCTTCCGCGAGGTGGTGGGCGTGTGTGGTTTTCATGACCTCGGTTATGAGGGAAGGAGCTGGACTTTTGAAAAGAGAGTTGCAGGTGGCTCGTACTGCCGAGTTCGACTTGATCGAGCTCTGGCCACGGCGGATTGGTGCTCGCGCTTCTCTGAGGCAAGGGTTTCACATCTTACTGGAGCAGCGTCGGACCACGACCCAATACTGCTCCGATGGGAGCAGGATGAGAGTGATCGGCGAAGGAAAAAGAAGAAGATTTTTAGGTACGAGGTGATGTGGGAATCTCATGAAGATTTTATTGCTATGTTGGCTCAAACATGGCAGGGAGGAGGGAAGGCACATACTCTGCAGGAGCTAAACGAGAAAGTGACACGCTTGGCGGGTAGTCTGAGCGAATGGGGAGCTCATTCTTTTGGCCATGTTCGCCGCGAGCTTAAAGCTTTGAATGAGGAACTGGAAAGGATGAGATCAGACACCACACGGGTTGGGGGACCTTCTCATGCGGAAATTAAAGTGGTGGAGTGAATTATGGAGTTGAATCACAGAGAAGAAATTATGTGGAAGCAACGCTCCAGAATCACGTGGCTGACGGAAGGTGATAGGAATACTCGCTTCTTTCATCTCAGGGCGAGTCAGCAACGCAGAAGAAATTACATCTCCAAGCTAAAAAATCAGGATGGTCAGTTCACTGATAATCAAGTGGAGATGGGAGTTATGGCAACGGGTTTCTACAGGACGCTGTACACGTCAAAGGGGGCGGTAAATATGAACCTGGTCCTTGATACGGTTCCGGCCAAGGTGACAGCGGCTATGAATGAGAGTTTGGTGGCCCCTTTTGATAAAGATGAAATAAAGAGGGCGTTGTTTCAGATGTTTCCTACTAAATCGCCGGGGCCTGACGGTTTGCCGGCACATTTCTTTCAGCGTCATTGGGAGCTCTGTGGTGACGAGGTTACTGAAGTGGTACTTACTTCGCGTCTTGCGAGGTGAGGATGATCCATCTTTGATTAATTGCACGTGCATTGTGTTAATACCAAAGGTGCAGAGTCCGGAGGAACTGGGTCAGTTTCGCCCTGTTAGCCTATGTAATGTAATATACAAGATAGCTTCAAAGGTGATGGCAAATATGATGAAGTCTGTTCTACCAGAGATTATTTCTGAGGAACAGTCGGCTTTTGTTACAGGCCGACTTATCACAGATAATATAATTACAGCTTATGAGTGCATGCATTTTATGAAGAAGAAGAGAGCAAGAGATAATAGATTTTGTGCGCTGAAGTTGGACATGAGGAAAGCATATGACCGTGTGGAATGGAGCTATTTAAAGGCTATAATGATTAAGCTGGGTTTCCACCGGATATGGGTTGAGATGATTATGAGACTGGTCACTACAGTGTCTTTTTCTGTCTTATTCAATGGAGATCGTCTGGATAGTTTTGTTCTGACAAGGGGAATCCGTCAGGGAGACCCAATCTCGCCTTACTTGTTCTTGTTAGCAGCGGAGGGCCTTTCGTGCCTTTTAAAGTCCAAAATTCAGTCATCGAGCCTCAATGGGATTAAAGTGGCTGCCTCGGCCCCGATGGTTAGCCACTTATTGTTCGCGGATGACAGCTTGCTGTTCTTCAAGGCAAACAGGGAGAGTGCGGAGACGGTGACGGATGTGTTGAACACATACTGCCAAGCCTCGGGTCAGAGCATCAACATGGATAAATCTTCTATACACTTCACCAAGGGGGTGAGTGGCGGCATCAGAGAGGAAATCATGGAGACCCTGGATGTGCACAATAAAGCTCTAAGTGAGAAGTACTTGGGAATGCCCACGGATGTTGGTACTGCTACGAATGGAACTTTCAAGTATCTCAAAGATAGAGTTTGGAAGAAGGTCCAGGGGTGGATGGGGGCAAACACTGTCAGCTAGTGGAAAGGAAGTGCTCATCAAGGTTGTGGCACAAGCGGTGCCAACCTTCTCCATGTCTTGCTTCAGATTGCCGAGAGGGCTGTGTCAGCATATCGATAGTTTGATGCGAGGCTTCTGGTGGGGAAGTAAGGAGGGAAAGAGGAAGACATGCTGGGTAGCATGGGAGGAGATGACAAAACCAAAATATATGGGATGATTGGGATTCAGAGATATTGAACTTTTCAACCTTGCACTCAATGTTTTCAAATCGAGCGACTAATCGCGATTAATCGACCTTATCGGTCCAGCGTGCTCGATTAGGGTCCACGACTCGATCAGGAAGCCTGATCGACCGATCGACCGACTAATCGGCGATTAGAGGTAATTAATCGTCCGACTAGGAGTGTTCTCGATTAGGTTTGTGTAACTGGGCTAGATTGCTTGTGGGTTGGTGAGAAAATGAGAAGCCCAAAGCCCACTAGGGTTAGAACTTAAGAAGCAAGACTGGAGAGGCTCCCAGCCAGGCAGCCACCATTCCGTCCCGACCGAGCCGCGCCTGTGTCGGCGGCCGCCGCTCCCTCCATTGCCGCCGCCGCCGCCACGGCCCGTCGGCGCCGCGAGCGAGTTGAGCTGCCCCGACCGGCGGCCTCCTTCCCTCCTTTCCCTCCGGCGAGCTCCCTTCTTTCCTCCGTTCCCTCCGGCGAGCTGCCCCGACCCGCGACCTCCTCCTGTCGACGCGCGAGCACGAGCACGGGTGACGGGTCCGGCGAGCTCCAGAGAAGATGGCTTCGTCGTCCTCTGATAGTGGTGAGCAATCCCTTCTTCCCTCCTTTCCCTCCTCTATTCCAGTGTGCCGATTTGCTGCCAAGTACCATTGCATCCTGTGATTCGTTTGCGTCTTGAGAAGAAGGGGAGATGAGGCGCGCTATGGTGGAGGTTATAATGCTCAAACCAGATGCACCCAGTGCTGGTGGGAGTGGTGACGCTGCCGACCGTCCTTTAGTGGTTGCCTCCACTGGTGTTGTTGGTTCTTCTTCCTCAACTGCTCCAGATTCTGCAGCATATGCTGAGAAGGCTATAGCAAAACTGCCACCGCACCTTGCTAGTACTTCAGTACTCAACTCATATACAATAATATATATATATATATATATGGATCCTAAATGTCCTGGACGACTAGTGGATGACTAGGGTCGATCAGACCCGACTAATCGACCCTAGTCGACGACTAATCACGATTAGTCGTCTGGTCCACCCATTGTTCGATCAGACGATTAGGTGATTTAAAAACATTGCTTGCACTGCTTGCGAGACAGGCCCGGCGCATTTTGCAGGAGCCGATCACGCTCAGCGCGAGGGTGTTGAAGGCAGTTTACTTCCCTAATGCAGACTTTCTTGACGCAGAACTTCGCCCATCTCCATTCAGAGTTTGGAGAGCTATTATTGACAGCAAGAGAGTTCTACAGCAGGGCCTGATCAAAAGAATTGGAACGGGTGAGGACACAGATGTGTGGAGAACAAATTGGTTACCAAGAGATGGCCTCATGAGGCCGATCTGCTGCTTGAGCAGTACACCACCGGCAGTGGTCAGTGAGCTGATCGATCTGGTGAGTTTGTCTTGGGATCTGGATAAGCTGAAATTCCACTTCATACCGATGGACTAGGAGGTAATCAGGAGTATACCCCTATCCACTCGAAGACAGGAGGATTTTTGGGCCTGGCACTATGAGAAATCAGGAGTTTTCTCAGTTCGTTCTGCGTACCGAATGTTGGTGTCTAACCGAGAGCAAAGGACTGATTAGATTGATCACAACCCAGGTCAGTCAGATATGAGAGCAAAACATAAGGATTGGACAGATTTATGGAGTGTCAAAGTTCCTTCTAAAGTTCGAGTCTTTTTGTGGAGACTTGCAAAACAATCGATCCCGACCGGTGATGTCCATTATCATAGAAATATGGCGCAGCACAGCAACTGCTCCATATGTGGAAGGCCGGATTCCTGGCGCCACTCCTTGCTGGAGTGCAACATGGCCAAGTGTGTCTGGGTTTTGCAAGGTGAACCTGTGCTGGAATTTCTAAGTCAGGCACATCATGAGAATGCTAGGGGATGGCTACATGAGGCAGTGGCAAACTTAAGATATGAAGACCTTGTGCATTTGACAGTCACGATGTGGGCGATTTGGTACGCTCGAAGGAAAGTCATTCATGAGGAGATGTTCCAAAGCCCGTTATCTACTCATAATTTTATTGAGAGGTTCTTATCAGACCTGGAAACAACTACTCCTACGGAAGTAAAACAGAGACAAGGGGAGAGGATCAGGCCTCTAGTGCCGCGCTGGATCCCACCTCCTCGGGGAGTGTTGAAGGTGAATGTTGATGCAGCCCTATCCAAGAATTCAGATATTGAGCCATGGCCGCGGTGGCAAGAAATGAAACAGGGATGTTTCTTGGCACATCAGCTCTGGTTGTTGAGGGAATTACCTCGCCGGAGGTTGCGGAAGCAATGGCTTGCCGGGAAAGACTTGCTCTTGCAAGCGATCTGGACCTGCAGAAGATCAGAATTGCCACGGACTGTGTCAATGTGGTGAAGAACATATATGGGCAAGGTATGGGACTTTATGGCCATATCGTTATGGAGATCAAGGCAGGGGCGGCTCGGTTTGTGAACGCTCAATTCGTTCACGAAAGTCGGAGTTCTAATGGTGATGCTCATAGACTAGCTAGAAGTTCGATTTATGAAGCTGTAGGACGGCATGTCTAGCTTCTTGCTCCTCCCGATGGAGTTTGTACCAACTATATTTCTTAATTGAAGGTGGTACTATCTCAAAAAAATGTGGGCCTCATTTCTTTTTTTTCTCTTTCCCACTAGTCAGATTGATATAGGGGCCATCATTTCGTCGGGCTGACTGGAGTCCGGAGAGAGGATTTCAAGCCCCTAAATTTTATGGGCCAGCCTAAAAATATAAAATAGAGGCCCATATTTGAGCAGTCGGCTGGAGATGGCTGGCTCGGTTGGGTTGGGCTTGACATGGGTTTGAGGCCCAGTTCGAAAATAGGTTAAATCTATCATATTGAATGGTGCGAAGGCTGATTGGGTTGGGCCTGTGTTGGGTTCAAAGTTAACTTAGGAAAAATACAGCTGCCCGTTACGAAATGAAACATGAAAACAACTATTGTTGATGCTAAAAGAAGGAACCCCCCCCCCCCCCCCCCTCGAAAAAAAAGAGAAAACATCTATTGTTTACACATCAGAAGAACGTGTAGTGCAACACTCGCGTCTGCAAAAATGTTGGCACCAAGTCATGGATGATAGTACGCTACACTGTCACACCGATGTACCTGCAAATCAGCAAGTAACCGAGCCCACCAGTTCAGAGCACGAGATTTAACCATCTGCTCCAAACTTCCTATTGGTGTTGCCGTTGTACTTGTCACACAGGAACAGCGCTATACACAGATAACATCTTCACACCTTTGTTGAATAAAAATGAAGGTAAAATCGAAACATCTAGGTGGTTTAATAATGCTACGAAAATTAGCACCTCACCGAGATAGGCTGCATTCTCCAAGATGAACTGAGATGAAATAGTACAAATGTGACAAGGCACTGCAGTATTATCCTGTAACAACGGGAGGAGATAATCCTCCATTTGCAATAAGAATTATCCGGCCTCGAGGTTGTTCGCCATGTCGGTGCAGAGATCGGTGAGGCGGCGTCGAGGTGGACGGCCGAAGTCGTAAACGTAGGACGCCGATGTGGTGGTGTAGAGGTGGCGGAATGACGAGATTGGTGGCGCTTCCCTTCGCCACAGCGCTTCCCCAGATCGGGTGGGAATGTTGGTGGGTTTGGTGGGCATGGTGAACTTTGGTCTACGTGTCCCGACCCCCACCATTTGCTTTTATTTGCACTGCGTGACGGGGGCCGTCAATCACGAATTGATTGCGCGCCTCCAATCAGGGCGTGAGATTTAGGGGATTGACCCTACCGTTGGATTGGGTTTGAGATCAATCGCGATAGTTGATCCCATTAAAAAGTACCAAACATCGCGTAATCTTAACGCCACCAGATGATGGAACGGAAGGAGACACCATCATAAACAACAACAGATGACGCCGAGAGCGCAAAAGAATAGCGGCGGGCAACAACGAGAGTAAAAGTAGAAAGCGGCAACGGCCGCAGAATTTTTTTTGTTACCCTTGCATGCTCCTGGTGCAGTGGTGCTTAACAACCTAGCTGTTGCAGAACAGAGCAGCGTGCTTTAGGGGCAATGAGAGCACAAAGCAGCAAGTATTCTCCATTCTTCTTGTAGGAAGGCCGGAGCTAGAGCCAGAGCCGGAGCAGGTAGAGTTGTTTTTTCATAGTTCCGTCTGGTCTACCTTCTTGCAGGCAAAGTCATTCCCATAACTCCACCTCCAGAGCATTCGGTAAAACTCCACCAGGAGCTGCTGAGGCCTGAGGGAGCCGGAACCCTCTCAAAGTGGCCCTAATGGCAACGAGATGGCTCCTCTCCTTCCAGCCGCCGGCGCCGCTAAGTCTAGGAGGCTCTAGAGGTGGGGTGAGAGCGAGAGCACTTTTAACCGTCTATGGATGACATAGTATACTTTCATACCCCGGTTGTCTATTGTACATACCCTAAATTCTAAAGATCTATGATATTCTAGCGAGCTCCATCTATGTCAGCCTGTCTGGGAGGACTCGAACAAATTTTGTGTGAAACTTAACAAAAACTAGCTACAAAAGTCAAATTACTTCAAATTTGAAACAGGAGTACTGGATAACTGCCCGGCGACTAGGAAGGATTCGAAGGAACAAAACGCGTAAAGGCGCAGCGATTAGGAAGGATTCGAAGGAACAAAACGCGTAACCGCACAATAAATTTGAGGGAAAGGGGTCCGCCCGGCGACTAGGAAGCTGGAAGACCCAATAACAGCGTCCATTCCACTTGGGCGCCGCTTTAGTACCAATTACGCAAGCAGAGCTCGAATTATTGGCTCCAGTAAAGAAAATCAAACTAGTAGTCCATATCATAAACTTTGGGAGGAGTACAGAACATTCATGTAACATGAACATTTATGTTGTTGACAAGAAGGCTCAGCTAGAAAACCGACAAAGTAACAAAGTCCAAGTACACATAGCTAATGAGCCAAGTCCAGTACCCCAAACTGCTACAACCATTGAACCCCAGGGTTAACCATTTCGTTTTCCGGTCAAATCCCGGTGTTTAGCGGAAACGGAATTCCGTTCCGAAATTTCGGTAAATTTCGGCGAATTTCGTTGAATTTCGGTCGAAATTTGTTGAATTTTGAATTTGAAAACGAAATATACCGAAAAATACCGAAATTTCGGATCCCGGTAACTAGCGGAAACGAAAATTTTTCCGAAATTTCGGCGAAATTTCGCCGAAATTGTTAACCCTGTTGAACCCTTGGTCTTCTAGAATGTCACCCGCCGATTGCAACTTTGTCGAGTTGAACACTAATTAGACAAAATAGTCACGTTAGATGTCAGGCACACAAACACAGTAGAGAAAAAACAATGAAAATATTACACTACTGTCAGACAACACCAAATATTTGATAATCAAAGGCATGTACAAGACAATAAAAAGAATAAATCATAAGAACAAGTCTAATAGCATACAGAAGAGGGGTATTGGTAGGGGTGGTAATGAGCCATGGCCCTAGTGGCATCTTCACAGTCCAACAAGACCTTTAAATTATTTAGTTCAAAATTGTATAAGATTAGAGCCCGGCTCTTTTAGGGTCCGGCCCTTAGATTTTCTAGTTCAAAATTTTGGGCCCTTTACCACCCCTAAGTATTGGTGAGGCAGATTGTAACCCTATCACACATTTTAATTCATCAATTTCAACTGTGCATTTCAAAATATAAGGCATTGCATATGCAATCTGGTCTAATTTGAAAATAAGCTCATCCGCGTCTCCACTAACCTTGCATAGGTCAGAAGCCTCCAAAGCTTGTTCTTCAAGCTCATCGCCCTGGTTGACAGTCAAGCCAAACTTCAACAATCAAATGCATGTTAATGGGAACATCCACACAATAAACATAAAAAGAATAAATCATAAGAACTAGTGGTGGTTCCATGGAATCCCAAATAGCAGAGGACATTTAAATGTCAGTAATTTGATGCAGCAATAATTCCGAACAAGAAAAAACTTATTGTTATTATGATCATACTCCCTCCATCCCACAAAGACTGTTCGTTTAGCCTCCAAATTTTATCCCACAAAGATTGTTCGTTTAGATTGAGTCCATCTAATTAAAGCAATATAAAAAACCAAGAAATAATTGCATAGAGAAGGGTGTGGAGCCAATCAAATTCTTAAGTGGATGTTATTTTTCTGGTTCCAATGCATTTGCAACACAGTCAATCACAATTTCTATAGTTAATTAGGGGTAACATGGTCATTTTCCACTACCAGTAGTATGTCTGAAATCTTCTAAACGAATAGTCTTTATGGGACGAAGTAGTACCTTTGAGGACTCTCTGATCTGGCACCAGCTGAAGCAGCATTCACATCACCATCATCAGAAGTGCAGTACAGGCCCCAGCAGTGCTGACCCCACTGTAGAGGACATTTGAATGAATATAACTAATTTGATGCAGCAATAATTTGGTACATTTATGTCACTAAATTGATGCAGCAATAATTCGGAACAAAAAAACATGGCTATTATTAAGACCATACAGTTGAGGCTTCTCAGATTTGGCACCAGCTGAAGCTGCATTCACATCAGCATCATCAGAAGCATAGTACAGATCCCCAACAGTGCTGAATCCACCAATTGCAGATAACATTTAAACTAATTTGATGCAGCAATAATTTAAAACAAGAAATATTTCTTTATTGTTAAGACCATACCCTTGAGGCCTCTCTGATTTGACAACAGCCAAAGCCCAACTAGTACTGCCATCATAAGATGTTTCGCTACTAGATTCTTGCAGAAGCATATCCAAAGCTGTAGCAGTCTCTCTTCGAATAGCATGACAGGAAGAATAATCCCGGTGCCAGCATCTGTCTTCTCGACTTAGCACGTAACACAAAAACTTAGCCTCCTTCGCTAAACCCTTTAAAAATCATTTTGTAATTCATGACAATCTATCAGCATAAGAATAAACCACAAAAACTAAGCAGGTAGGAGTTGCCTTAGCAAGGGCAGGAACATACCACCAGTGCGCCTGCAGCAGCAGCAGATTCAAGCCCTTCATAGAGCGTGAGATTATAGGCAGACTTCCTGATCCTTTTGCTCAAGGTGACCATTTCAGTGATATCAAGCCCAGAATCAAACAGCTCAGATAGCAAGTCTGTCTCCTTCACGATACACTTCAAAAATGGAGGGGGGGGGGGGGGGGGAGTAAGCATTAAGCACTAACATCAAATGTTGGTAAGGTAAGCCACAGTTAGGTCCAATTTGTAACAGGCATACCATCAAAGCTGCAGCTGCAGTACAATATTCATCCGCTGAATGTATCAGAAGATTTGCAGCTCCTCGATCTGACGGCTCAGGGTGATGTCTTCATCGACGAGAAGGCGACGGTTAATGAAGCGGAAGTTGTGCTCGACTTGAACACACTGCAAGGGATCAATTTTTAGCATTGGTGGAACAGTACTAATTAGCATCTGGAGCAATAAATCAATTCGAATAGCAACAGAATGATTTTGCAGAGCCAGGAGTATATTACCATATCAGCTACAACATTGAGGATATAACCAGAAGCATTGCGGCCTTGGCCTGTGTTAACCTTGTTTCTGGCATGACGGGCAGCAAACTTACTGGCATTGCGACAAAAATAGTTCTTATCTTTCTCAGGCTTCTTACTAGCACAAAGAGCGGGAATTTCACCAGCATTCTGGATAAAATATTCTCTGAGGTATTCCTTAAATATTGTCCAATCAACATTACCATCAGAGTAAGGCACAAGCCTTTGCCATCCCCATCCTTTCTCAAGGAGATCTGCACATGGAGCCAACACAGAAATACTAGTCAGATCTAATGAAATGCATAAGCGCCAAACAAAACCAAGCGCACATATCATCCCCAACCCCTAATCCCCCCAAAAAAACCTATCAAGCCCAAAACAGGAACCACAGCCCCAGTTATCCTTCTCCAAAAACAGGGGAACTAGCCGGAGATGGGAGGACGGTCTAAGATAAAATCAGTTGAGAATTTAGCAGATCCGTTATAAGCCACAATTAGTCAAAGTTTAGTCAAAGTAAGTATGCTTAGTTTGTAAAATTATTGTACGCCAGATTCAATTTCATAGTGCTTTCACCGTTTCGCACTATATTCTGTGGCTATAAACAATAACGTGAGATTACAGTGGAAGTATAATTTCAAAACCATGCAAACATACACCCTATATAAAGAATGCTAAGGGCAAATGTGTCCTTATAATGTAAATTGTTGAAAACAGAGCAACACTTCGGTTGACAGATCATCGGTTGACTAAGCTGCCACCCAGGCTCAAAACCCGGGTGCTCATGTGAGTACCTGAATAGAGTTTTGTTCCTTCCCTCCCTTAAACGAGAAAACCAAGATCCCCGTGGACAAAACGGCAGTTATCCCTATCCCGATACAATCCCAATCTTGCGTAAAGATAAAACCAGTTGGGGGAAGGCCCAAAATACCCGGGCGAATTTACCAGATCCGCAAATAAGGGGTGAATTTAGGAGATCTCCAAATAACTATCCTAGATCCCCCGTGAAAAATAAGAACGGACGAATCTATTATCTTATTATTTGGCCAACAAATAGAGCCTCCAAATTCGCTCTCAAGATTTAGAAATTCTCATGTTAATCGAAGAAAATAAGAGAAATTAAAATTACACATCACTGCCATTATGATAAAAATCGACCCAAAATACCCCTATGTCTGACTAAGTATAACCCACCACATCATTATAAAAAAATTAATCCAATCACTGTCATTATGATAAAAATCGATGACCCAAAGTACCCCTGTGTCTAACTAAATATAGCCCACCACACCATTATAAAGAAATTAATTTAATATTTAACATAGTAATGAGACTCCAAACAACTGGCGTTGGATAAGTTAGGAGATTCTTAAAAATTACGATCATAATTTTTAATTCATTTTTTCTACGGGCATAAACATTGATAAACAAATTTCGGACAAGTTTCAGAAAAATATTTGCACACCATTGCACCACGCTAGAAAAAGTAGAAAAGTTGTAGCCACACAGTGTACTGAGATATCTTATTATTAGGCCAACAAACGGAGCCTTCACGTTCGATCTCAAGGCCTAAAAATTCTCATGTTAATCGGAGAAAATAAGAGAAATTGAAATTGCCCACCTCTGCCATTACGATAAAAATCGGCCCAAAATACCACTGTGTTTGACTAAGTATAGCCCACCATGCCATTATAAAGAAACTAATTCAATATGTAACATAGTAATAAGACTTCAAACAATTAGCATTGGGTAAGCTAGGAGATTCTTAAAAATTACTATCATAATTTTTAATTCATTTTTTATACAAGCACAAACATTGATATAAAAAATTTCGGACAAGCTTCAGAAAAATATTTGCACACCACAGCACGATGCTGGAAAAAGTAGAAAAGTTGTAGCCTCACAGTTTACTGAGAAATACTATCATTTTAGTTGATTAATTGTAATATTATTTTTAGCATACAATCAAAATATGTACAGACAAATTTAATATGTGTTTAGTTACTAACATTTCAGTCAAAAGTAATGTTGAAACTAATAAATGGTGCTGAAAAAACCAGAAACAACCTTATGTCAACCATTGTTTATCTCACTGTCTTAGTCAAATCAGTTGCAACATATTTGAATTGATTAAATAAGTACCCAAGGCTAAGAGAGGAACAAAATAGGTGCACTAATCCATATTCCATTGGAAACGATAAGGGGATGAGAAAAAATAAGAAAAAAAGAAAAGGAAAATGAGAAAAAGGAAAGGCCATAAGCCAGCGCGGATACAGAGTGGACAACGTGGAGGAGTAGAGTGTGAAGTGTGGAGAAACTATTATTAGATTAGGGGCAACAACGAAGAAATGAATGGTTGGGGTGAATAGGATTCACACGCTCTATCAATTCTACGAATTAAGCTAGGAATGGGAGAGTAAACCTCTTCTTTTTGTCTCTCCCCTTGAGCGATAAAGATAACAGTAAACAAGAAGCAGCAGCACTCGCAGGTGAGTACCAGGAAGATGCCAAGAAGCTGCTGCGAATCATTGACTTAGAATCCAAATTAAATAAATAAAAACATTACGCTACAACATTAACGGTAACATATAAACCTAAAAAAATGCTCAAACAATTACTTATGTCAGAAATAATACTATCACCAAATGAATAATAATCTGCTTGCCATTGACGCGATCCTCAAAACACAATGTTGGGTACTAATAAAAAATTTACACTTTAGTGAAACTAAATATTTTTTAATCAACATATACTACAACAAACTTAAAACTATCTCAAAATGGTATCCAATTCAAACCTAGAAGGAGTATGAAAATAAAATCAAATTATTGATCCTCAAAATAGATTTAATAGATCTTGATTTTCGTCAACAAAAAAGTTTGCTTTATGAAAGCCTATTAAAAAAGTGTAACCTTAAATATATTTATATCTAGCCGCACAAATAATAAATATAAATAATTAAATAATTTAAAATATAACATTAGAGATGGTAATATCTTGCCATGCAAATACACCGGTGGTCTTCCTAGTTCACATTATTTAGCAGATCCGCAAATAAAAAACCAAGAACCGCGTTGGATCTTGGGCGAATTCTTACCTCGGCAATGGACTATGAATGGTGGCAGAAGTTGAGGCACATCGTCGATTGCATCGTTCACTTGGCCAGCCGCACCGACAAATTGTACCTAATCGGGTCGTCCTCCCAGAAACTGTCGTCGTCGCTCTCCTCTGAATCGTAGCAGGATCTGACCTTCTCCTGCACCCCTTCTCCTCCTGATTCTGATTTAGGAATGAGCTTCATTCTAGGGTTTGCTTGACGGCAGAATGACGGGGTTGGCGTGAGATGGGACTGAGGCGGCTAGCTGGGGGAAAGGGGTTTGGGTTCAAAATGGTCGGGGGTGGGGGGCGTTGGAGTTGCGGCCGTGGGTGGTTTTTGACGACGGGAGAGGCGGGCGGGGAGCGTGAAAGCTATATGTCGCCCGCGCTGCAAATTTGCTATCCATCGCCTAAAGAATATGATACGGATCGGTGAAACTATTTCAGCCCAAATGAGAGAAAAGCTGGCCCGTGAAAATCTGTGCGGTGCTACTGCAGTTGTACAATAATTGCATGCATAGCAGTATGATTATACTTGTGTTGTACCTGGCCACAAGCAGTTGCATGCATTCTAGTACATGCATGTGACGAGATTGACTGTGCTGCTATATTTTTATTTTTCTTACAATTTTCTCCCACGCTGTGTGTTGCTGCTTCAAACATACATGCATGCGACGGGGTTGAAGAAAATAAAATAAGGCGCATGCATCTTTTTTATTTCATTTTCTTCTCTTTACTTTAATTGTCTTTTTCTTCTTATATTTATATTCTTTCAATTTTCTATTGTATCCATACTACAAATTTTTTTGGTTTTATTTTATTTTTCTTTTTTATTTTTATTTATTTACTTACTTATTTTTTAGTTCTATATGTTTCCTTTATAGATTATTCGGCCATGTTGACTCATTTGTTCGTTTTATAGATTAAATTGTTCGACCATGTTGACTCATCTGTTCGTGATATTTATTTTCCATTATATATCTTGTATAATCAAATGTTCACAATGTTCAATATTTTGTTCGTTGCACATTATTATTTGTTCGTTATGTTTGATTATTTGTTCATTAAAATAATTATTTGTTTGTGTTGTAAAAATATTTGTTCCCAGTAGATGAAACTGATTATTTAGTATTAAAAATATATTTTTTAAAAAAGTTCATGCAAATATAGGCAAGTGTGGTCTTGTTTTAAAGATCTTATCGTAAAAATAATAATGGTGCAATCTAAATTTAATTTGGACACACCATTTAAGATCTATAACTTTTTTAAGTTCTAAACTTTCTTGCATGTGAGATGACATCATCATATTTGTCTTTTTGCATGTATACACGGACTCTTTTCCTTTTCAGAGTTGAAGCGTAAGCATCCTTTACGAAACACCATGACAACTTAGCTAGTTGGGCCGATGGCCCACAAAGAGAGGGGTGAGGACAAGGGAAGCGACGAAGCCCTGCCGGATTGCGCACTTGTGATCTGCAGGTAATTATATTTAACTTATGTATTTTTCCATTGATATTGTAGACTAATTAAATTTAATTAGTGCTATAGTAGAACCAATTTAAGTAGGAGTTTAAGGATACGCGTTTATTATTAGTTTAGGAAATTAAGACTACGCGTTTATTATTACAATTGTAGTACTATTAGAGACGTGTTTATAAATTAATTACGATTTAGAATAGAATTTCACATATGCAGTATAGAATTTGAGTGTCATCATGTAGTTATGAATACTTAAATGTTGTAGTTGAAATCCATACTTAGTTTTTACGGATTATTGAATAAGGTAGTGAAGTAAAGAGTATAACTCGATAAGTATTCTGTGATATACAGATATGTCGAGCAAGATGCAGTTTCAAGTATTTTTTTGGTGACTACAATGTTTTGTATGAGCCAAATGGAGTAGACATTTCTGCCTTTAAGTGCACATCTAGCGCTATAGATAAACCTCTGGAGAGGAGTTTTTGTTCCATATATAAGTGGCTGCAGCGTGGGTTCCGTGTTGATCCGGAGACACATGTGATGACCGTCCATTCTCTTGTTAATTGGGAAGTAGAAAGTGATTTATGGGAATTAGTGATGATACACAGCACTGATGACTGGAAGAAGTACATGCAAGCAGCTCTAGAGCGTGGGTGGCCTCTGGCCATTCTTGTTCAAACTCGGGAGAAGACACAAAATGAAATCCAACATGGTGCAGATCAAGCAACTCCGAGTATTCGAAGAGAGACCAACTATGTTGAGCATGATGAGTCAGAAGAGATAGAGAACCAAAACATCGGACCACAGGGCCTTGCTGATGAGGGAGAGAGGATACATAGCATCGTGGACGAGATGGAGGTAGAAGACCAAGCTGCAATGAAGATGGAAGAATATGAGGGCTCATCTGATGACGAGCAGTACTCATTGCCAAAAGAGTGGAAGGAGCATGGTTTTGACAATCATGTCGTAGAAGACGTACGAAATTAGGAGTGGGAGTACAGAGGGAATGAGGTAGTGCAAGGTGCAACATATCCAAATATTGAAGCCGTAAAAGATGTTGTGAGAGTATGGGCAATATCATTGAAGCGAGAATTTAGAGTCGTGAAGTCTGGCAGTAAAGAATATGAGGTGAAGTGTGTGAAGGATGGATGTCCATGGCAAGTACATGCATTCAAGAGAAAATGGAAGTCGAACTGGAAATGTTCCATTGTGACAGAGCACACTTGTTTGCTGTCGGAAGTTCAGCCCTCGCATCGCAATATATCATGCGACTTTTTTGCAAAGCAAATATATGGGTTGATTATGGACAACCTAAATTATGAGCCAAAAATGATTGTTCGACACATTGAGCAGACTTACCAGTACACCATTAGTTATTTGAAGGCATGGCGGGCTAAACAAAAGGTGTTGGAGATGCGGTTCGGCACATACGAGGCATCATATGATAACCTACCTCGTATGTTATCTCAGGTTGCTGCTAGAAATCCTGGAAGCTTTTATGACACATACGTCGTACCAGCCGTGACTAGGGGGCAAAACATTCTGCAACGAGCTTTCTTTTGCCTAGGTGCCTGTGTTAGGGCATTTCAGTGTTGTCTTCCGGTGATCTGCATTGATGGAACATTTTTGACTGGAAGGTATAAAGGTCAGATACTCACCGCAATCGGGGTAGATTGCAACAACCAAATAGTTCCGCTTGCATTTGCATTTGTTGAGAATGAGAATTTAGACAGTTGGTATTGGTTCCTTGAACGAGTGAAGGTTCATGTTGTTGCTGCACGTCTAGATGTGTGCCTTATTAGTGATAGGCATGCAGGTCTGCTATAATCAATAATGAAATTGCAACGTGGAACTGCGATAACGCCTCCATTATGGCCCGATGTCCACAACAGGTGGTGTATTAGGCATATGGGTGCAAACTTCTATGACCACTTCAAGAACAAGGATCTTAAGAACATGTTTAAGAGGTTGTGCATCCAAAATCAACAGAGAAAATTGAATGCTTTATGGCAGGTGCTTGATCAATTGACTGCAGAGCAAGTGAAGGTAAGGGCATCAGGAACCAGCACAAGTCAAGCTGCAGAGGCTAGGAATTCAATTGAGAAGCCATTTTCACACTGGATTCGAGGTGCACCTATGGAGAAATGGCCATTCCTTTATGATACTAACGGAATGCGGTATGGTATTCAGAAAACGAACCATGCAGAGTGTTTCAATATGGCTATGCGGCATTGTCGTGCCTTTTCTCTTATGGGAATTGTTGAGTTCATCATGTATGGGTGCATGAAGTATTTCAGAGAGCGTTACATGGCTGCAAGCATAAACATCAGCAACCCCCAAATTCAGTTTTGCACAAGAGTGACACAATATATGCAACAGAAGATAGAAAAAGCCAAACTACACCGCGTCATATCGACAGGTACAATGGAGCATAGATTTGAGGTTCTATGCAAGCATAGAACTGGTCGTGGTATCCGTAGAGATAGGGTGGTACAGGAGAGTTTGATTATAGTAGATGGCAAAGCCTTCTGCTCCTGCATGAAGCCTAAGTTATTGCATTTGCCATGCTCGTATCTCATTGCGGCATGTGCAGAGTCTGGGTTGCAGCCAGAAGTATTTGTTTCACCTTACTTCATTAAGGAAGGAGCTGTATCCACCTGGGGACATGAGGTATACGGGATTGGAATAGTGGGACCTTTCATTCAGGATGATGAGGATAAGATGTTTATTCCTGATCCAGCCACTAAGAAAGGCAAAGGCCGCCGTCAGACACGTCGTATTCGGAATGGTATGGACGAGTCCGAGGCAAGCAAGGCACAAAAGCGTTGCATCCAATATGGAGCATTGGGTCACAACTACAAGAAGTGTCCTCAGAATGCACTTCACGATGCTGCTGACGCCGATCCTTCCGGAAATCCCAGAGATGGAGCACCTCCTACGTTCAGACGACCATCGGCGAGAATTGCTCGTGGAAGGCACTCGGTGTCATGATCCACCAGTGTGTAGTTTGTACCTCTATACTAATCGTGCGTGGAGTTTGTATCGAACCTATCTGTAATATGTAGTAATCGTGCGTCCAATTTGTATGGAACATATATGTAACTCTGTATCAATCATGCATCCAGTTTGTATGTAACATATATGTACCTATGTATCAATCATGCGTCCAGTTTGTATCGAAGCTATCTGTAATGTATAAATATCGTGCGTCCAGTTTGTATGGAACATATATGTACCTATGTGTTCTCATATATTTTTGAATGTAGGTATGGAGATGGACTCCTTGCTAGACCCAGTTATCGACTCGAGCCACAGGTCTTTCTTTGCAGCAGTTGAGCACCAAGCCCTAGAAGTGCTACGTCCTCGTCCACCTGGGGAGCAGATCTCTATACACCACGATTGGGTTGACAGGTATGTAATGAAATATTATTGTTTATCACTTATGTATTCGTCGGTATTCCTTTGTTTCGACAATTTTGTTTATTGCAGGTTATGTGAGTCCGGTCTACTGACTCTGGGCCGTCTTGTCGAGGGTGGGCTTGTTCAGCTCGACCGATCCCTCTTGACGGCGCTCGTTGACAGATGGAGGCCGGAGACACACACGTTCCACCTCCCGTGTGGGGAGATGACTCCTACGCTGCAGGACGTGGCCTAACTCCTCGGCCTCCCTATCGTCGGGGAGGCTGTAGGTCCGCGTGTGGTGGCGGCCTCATGGAAGGATGACCTGGAGGCCCGTTTTGCCCTGGTTCACCGCGTGGAAGAAGCAGGTCCGATCAACCCACACCCGCGAGCAGCAGGTCCTTCGAAGACCTGGATCCTACAGTTTACAGTACGTATCCGTTGCATATTTAAGTTTAATTGTTATAATTCACATGTTGTATTGTCAGTTGAAACCATTAATCTTAATTGTTTATGCAGCCTACCCTGTTGCCTGCGGATGCCGACGAGTACAATGTGACCAGATCGCTGGAGGCGTACCTGCTTTGGTTGTTTGGTTACATCATGTTCAACAACACTCATGGCAACTCGGTCGATAGGATTCTCCTTCCGTATGCATGGGAGATTGCGGATGGGGACGAGGACGTACCGCCCTACAGCTGGGTGAGGCGGTACTTGAAGTCAATTACCGTGGACTCTGCGACGGCTGCACGAAGACATATAGGAACGCTATCCTGGCGGGGTGCCCACAACTGCTGCAACTTTGGTCGTACGACCGTTAGTCGGCCCATCGTCAGCCACGAGCCTTACCACGAGGCCATGTACGGTGACGAGGAGGACGACAGGCCCATTATGGGAACTCTCTGGAACTGGCGTCAGGTACGTTCGCAACAAATCTAATTTTGTTATTCATTATTACACGATGCATTAGCACACTTTTAATTTTACTTATTCGGACTGCAGAGGTCCTGGGCGCATGCGCAGGTTAGACGTGCATATCCTGAGTTTGTTTCGGAGCTCGACATGCTGACGCCCGAGGACGTTGTCTGGGAGCCTTACAGCCCAGAGGCTATGGCTACCCGTGCACCAGTAGGCCTGTCTTCGCACTGCTCCGCGAATGCGAGCCTGTGGCTTACTACAGCCGTTCTGGTTTACGACATCGCGGTTGAGGCATATTGCCCCTGGAGAGTCATGAGATAGTTTGGGCAGCGCCAGGAGTTTCCGGTGCCCACCGCATTGGAGCGTGTCAGTCGCCAGGACCACATGTAATTATGAATGAACTTGGCTCATACATTCGTGTCGAATCTAATGATTCTTCGTCGTCCACTTTTGTAGGTTGTCAAGGAGTGGTTTGCCGTGCTCAGCTGATTGGCTCACCAAGATTAAGCCGTGGGTGGACCAATGTGAACAGGCAGACGAGCACTTGGTCCAGCCAACAGGACCACACACAGACAGCTCCTTTAGGGCTTACCTCACGTGGTACTTACCCCGGACTCGGGCTCGTCTGGTTTATGTTGACACTCACCCGCAGGCACACCAGGCGAGGCCTCAGGATGGCTATGCCCGGTACCACGTGGAGGCACTAGCTGGCGCGGTGAGTCTCTTGATCACATTTGCATATATATTAATATTCATAAGATAATTGATGTGTTACTAACTGTTCCTTTACTCAATGGATGCAGTTTCGCCTTTGCAACATGATGGGGACGGACTGCTCGACTTACCTGACGAGGGTACGTGCCGATCCCCAATGACCCAGTTTGAGCAGACAGAGACACCACCAGTTGGCGGACCGTATCCAGGGATGGTACCGGGGCCACAGATACCGGCCTACACAGGTTAGTTTATGTTTCATATTTCGGTTTCTACATGTCATGACGAAAGACACGAGTGTACGTTAACATCCACATTTTATGCGTAGGATTCTACCCCGATGCGAGCGCCGGACCTTCTTCCTCCTTTCGACCTGGTACAAAACACTCTCTCAATACACTCACTATTTTACCATGCAACATATGTTGATTTACGTTTATATGTTACGCGGGGTTTGTTTCGAGTACGCTCGTTCCAGATAACGAGGGCGTCACCTTAGACGAACTCGACAGCTTGACTCCAGACTCACCTGGCGCGCACGGTGACCCCAATGTCTTGGGGTATTCACAGCTAGGAGGAGCACCACTTGGGATCTCTCAGCAGCAGACACCGCAGCCCCTTTTGCGTCCTGAGCGACAAGTGAGGTCTCCGGATCGTCACACCTATTCCGCGGGCCATGTCCGTGCCCAGCAGAGGGCTAAGAGGGTCCGACGCCCTAGGGGTGGTTAGATATATCCGATGTTTGTATCTCTTATGTTTATTTGTAATGATATAGCTGTGGACCGCTTATTTGTACACTTCAACGTTCGCCTCTGATCACTCTCGTATTTTCCATTACATACGATAGATGGTATGTTTATGCTTCGATGCTCCATTAGGACTAACTACAATTCAAACTCGACATTATGTACATGTTCGGTGAATGCAAGTTAGGTACGAGACATACATACAAGCATAATATAACATTAACAATACTAAATGCGAATACATCTTAAACTGATGAACATCATATGTTATAGATCATGGCATGAAATCATCTAGGTCGTCATCCCAGTTGACAGATGGTCGAGCTGCAGGTGGTGTAGTATGACTCAACGAACCTCTTGCCTTTCCCTTTCTCTATTTTCTGGATCTAGGTTCATGTACATGGGGAGGAACATCATATGTTGGAGGCAATGGTTTGGGGGAAATAAAGTCATCCATGTCGTCATCCCAGTTAACACAAGTTGGTGCTTGAGGTGCTGCAACATGACTTGACGAACCTCTTCCCTTTCCCTTTCTCTCTTTTCTGGATCTTGGTTCATGTACAGGGGGAGGAACATCATGTGTTGGAGGCCATGGTTTGGGGGGTATGAAGTCATCCATGTCGTCATCCCAGTTAACACAACTTGGTGCTTGAGGTGCTGCAGCATGACTTGACGAACCTCCGGTCATCTGTTCTTGTGAAGGCCAAGTACTATCACCCGAAGATCTTCTCCACTTCCTTCGCCTAGTTTGCGGCATAAATCCACCGAAGATACATACCAATTTACGGAAATATGGTATCGATTTGTTAATTAACTCCGTGTCCTCGGGGTAATCCTAGCATATAATTAAACAACAATTTTACTATTTTATAAATATAGATTCCAAATGACGGACGGAATTAGAACTGAATGAGAGTTACCTTAATGTGCATCTCATACACCTCTGGCCACATCTATATCTTACAAGAACTTTGTAAGAATCCAATGACACTAGGATGATTCGCTAGTTCACATACTCTCATGTATATATTCCGACGTTTTAGCAAGTGTCTCTTTACATCTTGCGTTGTAATACCTCGAAATATTGTGAAATCTTTAAATTCTATTATTTTGGACAACACCATCTCTATCGTACCATCCGCTAATGGATCCAACTTCTTACTGATTAAAAGATGTGTCATGATATCAAGTATTATATTAGATTTTTCTTCGGTCCATAAAAATCCTCCAGAATTGGAGGCAGCCATTGCCTTATGCTGTAATATCAATAAGGTATTGTCATTATAAATTTACAATTCTATATTTCACTATCCAAAAAATAATTCTATCCTCGAACTCGTATTTAAATTGTTCTACTATAGCACTAATTATATTAAATTGCTATACAATATTAATGGATTCAAATATAATTACCTGCAGATCACAAGTGCGCAATCCGGCAGGGCTTCGCCGCTTCCCTTGTCCTCATCCTTCTCTTTTTTTAGATTTTTGGTGAAATTTTTTGACCCAAATGAGGAGGGAATGGGGGTGGAGGGCTTATATAGAGGGGGGCCTGTCGCATGAGCGCCCGTTGGGGGGGGGGGGGGGCGACCCCCCGCCGAGCCCCCGCGCCGCGCTGACCGAGGACCACTTTGTAAAAAAAAATTTACAAAAAAGTCTGTCGCCCTCCTCATGGGCGACAGGGGCCATTTTTGAAATTTCTTCAAACGGCCGTATATTTATGAATTTTTTTAAAAAATATAAAAATGAAAATCCATACTGAATTAGGCGAAGGCTGATTGGGTTGGGCCTGTGTTGGGTTCAAAGTAAACCTCAGGAAAAATACAGCAGCCCGTTACGAAATCATACAGGAAAACACCTATTGTTGATGCTAAAAAAAACACCTATTGTTTACACATCGGAAGAACGTGTAGTGCAACACTCGCGTCTGCAAAAATGTTGGCACCGTGTCATGGATGATACTAGTATGCTACGCTGTCACACCGAGGTACCTGCAAATCGGCAAGTAACAGAACCCACCAGTTCTAAGCACGAGATTTAACCATCTGTTCCTTTTTCTTTTCTATGGGAAAGCCCGTTACTTCATTCAAGAAGTCGTGACATCACGGACCAATAGGTCATATACAAAACCTGGGTGGGGATGCATCCACACGAGCGGATGATCCGGGTCCCTATCACGACCAAAACAAGCCAATTCATGAGCCACACAATTACACAAACGATTAACAAATAAACGACCACGAGACCATGGTAGCCAGGTTATCTATTCCTAACTTTATTGGTGTCGCCGCTGTATTTGTCACACAGGAACAACGTTGTAAGCATCTAGGCCCTCTAGGTATGTTTCGGTGATTAATGACAACCATTATTGTGACTAATGAGTTTGTACAGCTTAATGAAATATTATCGCTCATTTGCTCATATGTTAAAGAGGCCCCTCAATTTCATTATTCAAAAAGGCGATCTCGGTATTCAACTCAAATATATATCAAGACTAAGGATCTTTCTAGTACTAAATGTCGTAAGGTTGAGAAATACACTTAGGTTAGTATAACTTAGGTTAGTATAGGTTTTATAGTTTTGTAGAGGTCGCACTATTAAGAGGGGTTAAGGCTAAGTAACTTGAGCATGGACATGGTCAATCAAAAATGGATGTACACTATGGTCACTCAGGTTCTAAAGAAGTTCAAATAAGTGGTTTTCAACTTATATCTCAAGAATATTTGGATTTCATTCAAGACTCAAATCAGAAAAGGCAAAATCAGAAAAAATCTATACACCGGTTTAACCGACGACTCCATTTTTCTATACGTCGGTTAAACGCAGTTAGCAGAGTCTGGACAAGTACTTACACCGGTTAAACCGACGATATTTGAAATTAACGTCGGTGCAGTTGTCCAGAAGGTTAGTTTTCCAGGGTGTTTCAAGGTTATATACACCGGTTAAACCGACGATATTTGAAATTAACGTCGATGCATTTGTCCAGTGAGTTGGTTTTTCCAGGGATTTCAGAAGTTATACTCACCGATTAAATCGACGATGGATTTGAGTTAACGTAGGTGCAGTTGTCTAGAGAGTTGGTTTTTCAGTTGATCAGTGGACAACTACACTCACCGGTTAAACTGATGATATATCGGTTAATCTGTCCAAGTTGTAACCTAGTTTTCCAAATGGGCAGTTTACATTAATCGGTTAAACCGACGATGACAATTGGAGGACCGTCGGATTAACCGGCATTGCGTACTTTTCTGGCAGCTTTCCTCCAACGGCTGTATTAGTGTGAGCTGCCTATATATACCCCTCCAATGGGTCATTTTGCTCTCTTTTGACACCAGGCAATATTCATACACTCATACTATAGTTGAGAGCCACCTTGAGCTTCATCTTTCACACATTTGTTCATTCAATAATTCAAGAAGCAAGAATAAGGACTTGAGTAGAGAGAAGCTTGTGTGCATCCGTTCTTGGTGATCGGTTCTTGCTCAAGTGAAGGCCCTAGCTTGTTACTCTTGGTGATTGGCAGCACCTAGGCGATCTTGGTGATTGAGGTGTTTCTTCCGGAGCTTGCCAAGGATTGTGGGAGCCCGAAGAAGTTTGTACGTGGCTTGAGCTCCACCACGCCTGGATGGTGAACGGAAACTCTTAGTGAGCGCCCTTGTCTCGGTGACACGGGAGGTGACAAGACTCTTAGTGAGTGTCACAACGTGGATTAGGGGTGTGTGCCAACACATCGACACCACGGAAAAAAATCCAGTTGTCTCTTGCCCACTCTTTTCTTTCAACCACTTACTTTCATGCAATTATTCATGTGATTGTCCTTAGAGATCATAACTTAGCTCTAACTTGCTTAGTTTTATATCTTTTTGTATTCTTTATAGATTGTGTAGTTTGCTTAGTTAGCCGGTTGGTGAATTGAGCCTTACTAGCATTGCATAGGCTAAGGTTGCTTTAATTTGTTTTAGAAATTTGAAAAAGGCCCAATTCACCCCCCCTCTTGGTCCATCGATACTTACGATTGGTATCAGAGTCTCGTTGCTCATTTGGATTATTAGGCTTCACCGCCTAGAGCTATGGCCAAGATGGGTGGTTCGCCGCCTCACTTTGAGGGCAAGAACTTTGCTTATTGAAAAGTTTGCATGGCCGCATACCTTGATGTGATTGCCCCCGAAGTGTGGTTAGCAACTAAGACCGGGTTCACCAGAAATCCCACCCCCGAACAATTAAAGTGGAATGCTAAGGCTGGAAATGCAATTTTCGAAGCTATTAGTGAGGAAGTGTTTGTTAGAGTCAATGGCATGGACTTAGCAAGTGATATTTGGAAAGAGCTCATTGAAATTCATGAAGGTTCCACAAAAGTTCGTGAGCAAAAATATTACCTGTTTAGAGCTAAGTATGATTCCTTTAAAATGCTAGCTCATGAAAATTGCAATGATATGTATTCTCGCTTGAATGTCATTGTCAAGGACATTAATGCTCTTGAAGTATCTAAAATTGACAGTGGCTCTATCAACCGAAAGATTCTCATGCTCCTTCCGAAGCTCAAGTACAACATCATCAATGCTATGCTTCAAAAGGAGAATCTTGATACGATGGAAGTGGGAGAGCTTGTGGGCGAAATTCGCGCTCATGAAATAGGTATCCTTGGTATGTCCGAAGAGCCAACTACAAGCAAAATAATCGCTCTCGAAACCAAGGCCAACAAGCACCGCAAGCTCAAAAAGATCAAGCAAGAATCAAGCTCAAGCAATGAAGAAGAAGATCATCATGAAAGCTCATCCGATGATGAAGAAGATGGAGAACTTGCTCTCATGATGAGAAAGTTCACACGCTTGAGCGACAAGATAAACAAGAAGTGTTACAACTTTGACCCAAAAAGAAAAATGTTCCGGCCAAGGGAAGATGTCAAGAACAAAACATGCTACAATTGTGGAGAAAAAGGTCACATCTCTCCCGATTGCCCCAAGCCGGACAAGTGAAAGAAGGACAACAAGAGCGAGCATCGCCATGATTCAAGCGATGATGATGAAGATGAAAAGAAGAACAAGAACAAGAAGCTTGGGAAGAAGAAGAGCCATGACAAGAACACCAAGCTCTTCCCAAAGAAGAAAGACCACACCAAGAGAAGCTTCTTGGTGGAAAAACAAGAATGGGTTACCGATGTCTCATCAAGTGAAGATTCAAGTGATGAAGAAGACATTGTCACCATTGCTCTCACCAATGAAGAACCGTCGCTACCTCCACCTCCCATGTGCCTCATGGCCAAAGGTAACTCCAAGGTATGTGAGGGTGAAGATGATAGTGATGATGAGGTTAACCCTTATGAGTTTACTAACCACATTAATGAGTATACATCTGTTATCAAGAGGGAAAAGGGCAAAGTCAAGCTTCTTGAGAGCACTCATGCCAAGTTAGAGCTTGCCCACTCCGATTTTCTTGGCACGTACAATGACTTGCTCAAAAAGCACAATGAGTCACTTGTACTTGCTAAGTAAGTTGAAGAGAACTACAAAAAGCTTAAACAAGAGCATAGGGAGTTGGCTCACAAATATCAAGAACTTGAATTTGCCTATGAAGCAATTAACCCGAGTCTTGAGAACTCTTTCAATGAAAATATTGAAAAGGTCAATGCTTCTACTTCATGTGATGACATACTCATTGATGCAAGTGCTACTAATGTTGTGCCCGAGCTTGCTCCTTCTAGGGAAAAGGAATTGATGGATCAAGTGGCAAGCCTCAAGAGTAGTGTGGAGAAACTCTCAAGAGGAGAATACATCCACAAGGAAATTCTCTTCAACAATGCTCGTGACTATGGCAAGAGAGGTCTTGGTTCATTTCCGGAGCCAAATCAAGGTACTACTCCTTCTCCGGAGATCAAGACTATCTTCATCAAGGAAGTTGGTTCATATTGCCAACATTGCCAAGTCACCGAGCACCACACTAGGGAGTGCATCTTACCATCATGCCCTCTTCCCACTTTACCAAAGAATTACTCATCAATGTTTCAAAATAATCATTTTCTTTTGAGTAAAGTGAAGGGTGTAGCGAAAATGGCCTCTCATGCCATATTTCAATATAATGTTTTGGCGATTGATGACACACACAACACTTGGACTAATGTGATGGTTAAGATGACTATTCTCAGGCTTTTAGGTTCAAGTGATGACAAAGAGAGGAGAGGCGTAGCAAGGCCCGAAGGGCCGCCCCTACGGGGGTTCCGCTACGGTGCAATCACAGAGAAGGTCTGCGGGCTAGGGTTTTACACCGGATTAACCGACGCTACGGAAGTTATATACGTCGGTGCATTGGCAGATGAAGACCGAGGAAAATACATACACCGGTTGAACCGATGATGCATCGGTCAATTGCATCGGTTCAGTTGTCCAGAGAGGTGGTTTTTGGAGGAACGTGAAGAAGTTACACTCACCGGTTAAACCGATGCTAAAATTACATACACCGGTTGATTACATCGGTTAAACCGGCGATACACCGGTTGATTGCTAACGGCTAGTTTTTCAATTAGCAGTTTACATACACCGGTTAAACCGATGATGGCTTTTGGGGTACGTCGGATTAACCGGCGTTACACAGTTTTCTGGCAGCTTTTCTCCAACGGCTATATTTGCTTATGCTGCCTATATATACCCCCAAGACCGGGTCATTTGTGAGTGCTGGAGTTCAAGAAAGTATACAAGAGCTAAAGAACATCTCCAACCACCATAGAGCTTCATTGTACATCATATAGGCTTAAGCACACTTGTGAGAGTGCTTAGTGCTTGTAATAGGGATTAGTTCTTGCGAGAGCTCCCTTGAGAAAAGTCTTGCTGCGGCAAGCAACTTGTGATCCGTCGTGTGACCCTCCGTCTTGGTGTGGAGTGGCAACGACACTTTGTGCGGGGGAAGAGGAGGCCCCCTCCTTGGTGGAGAAGCTCCGTAGTGGATTACGGCCGGGTGACCGAGAGAGACGGTGGCGGTGCATGAGACTCGGTGTCTTAGGGGCACTTGCCTTTGCTTGCCGGCATCGCCTTGGTGGCGAAGTGCAAGACGGTGATCAGAAGAGCCTCGGTGTCCCGTGGACGTAGGCGTTTGTGCTGAACCACGTTACATGACCGTGTCTACTCGGGAGTTTGCATCCCTCTTGCACTTACCTCTTTACTTACCACATTACGTTTCCGCATTTACTCTATCTTGCGTACCTTTACTTTCCTAGTTAGTTTGATTAGGATTGGCTAGGTTGCAAGTCTTTTAGGGGTAAGTAGAGAGTAGCATAGATAAACCTTAGTCATAACTAGCATATATAGGACGTGTTAGGTTTATCTTATGCAAGTAGTTTGAGCCCTAGGTTAAAAAGCGATTAGCGACCCTATTCACCCCCTCCCCCTCTAGGGTCGGACGCCCCGGTGATCCTTACAAAGGGCAAGGAGAAGGCAAAATTCATTGGCAAAATCACTAAGGAGTCAAAGAAGAAGCTCCCCAAGCAACTTTGGGTCCCAAAAGCTCTTGTCACACATGTGCAAGGACCAAAGCTTGTTTGGGTTCCAAAAATTCAAAAGTGAAATTCTCATGTGTGTAGGTGAACTACAAAGCCGGTGGAAAACATTGGGTACTTGATAGCGGTTGCTCTCAACACATGACCGGCAATGATAGTATGTTCACCTCTCTTGAAGACCCCGACGATCATGAACATGTCACCTATGGTGATAACTCAAGGGGGAAAGTCTTAGGTTTGGGTAGAATAGCAATTTCTAAAGATTTATCTATTTCTAATGTCTTGTTTGTAGAAGCACTTAGTTTTAATCTTATTTCAATTGCTCAATTATGTGATCTTGGACTAACGTGTACCTTTGACAAGAATGGTATTGTAGTAACCCTTGAAGAAGACGATGTTGTCTACCTCCAAGCTGCTCGAGCTACTAGAAATGGATCTCTTTGGTCCAACTACATACAAGAGCATTGGTGGTAACCTCTATTGCCTAGTAATCGTTGATGATTTTTCACGTTATACTTGGGTCATGTTTCTAGGCGATAAGAGTGAAACTCCGTGTGGCGGAACCACCCAAACTAACTGGGCCCGGGTGCACTGATCTTTTTTGCTAAGCAACTCTGACCCAAATTGGCACTCACCGGTAGTTCCTTGAGTGAAGCCTCGATAAAAGCCACGCTATTCCAGGATCAGCAGACAACACTCACACGAAGGTGAGCCCAGAGATTACAAGACAGAATATTTCATACATCTCAGAGTGATTGCAGCGGAAGAGAAATTTATTACAAACCAGGTTCAGAATAGTAAAGTACTACAGAGTTCCATCTACTCAAATTATTCAAGTCCCATTGTTCAGCGGAAGCATTAAAAGATAACTAGCGAAAAGAAGTGACGTATCGATAAAGCCCATACGAAACACGTCACTCAGCGGGAGGGTGGTTAGCACCAGCTGAAGGGTCATCCCACTCAACAGACCAGCCCGGAGGCAAGGTACACGGCCAAGTAAGACTTGCAAACAGATCTTCAAAGTTAGTACCTGAAAAACAGTGCCACAAGCAAGGCTGAGTATATTAATACTCAGCAAGACTGACCCGTCACCGGATATAACATAGTCCGATAACTAGACATGCAAGGCTTTTTGGTTGGTGGGGTTTGTTTTGCCAAAAAAGCCACTACATGTTGATCCTTATTTTCAGATTTTATTTAGCCATCTTCCAGTTGGATTAACCATTCTAAGTTTGCATATAACTCTACACAAACATGGTAGAGCAATCATTTAATCAACCAGCAGTATTATCATCATCATGTTCCACTTGTTACTCTATGTGACCGAAAACATTAAGCAGTCTCATGCCGTGAGAGACGGACGATTCTGAATCGGATTTCAACCTGGCCAGGGGAACCTAGAGCACACGTATGGGAACCAAGTCACCCACACAATTTTCCCCCTTTCTTTCTAGTCCGTGGATCCGGCACACCCTCCCCGACTACAGAGCCCGACGTCTCTGCACCCGTACGTCCGGACAAAAAAAAACCTACTTCTACCAGGAGGGTGCGAGATCGCTCCACTCGCTGGTCCAATCAGGTACTTAAGCTTACCGATTACCATATTTCTCGGCATGTGGCTAGTACTTTCAAACGCTTAACAAAATGAGCCATACACCGCGACCTTAGCCATTTTTGACTACACCAGCGGGATATCACAACTACACAACCCCGCCCGTTGTCCTTATATTTCAGCAGGAATTAAAGTCAGTCAACTCCTATAATCTCGCGAAAGGCAGGAAACCTCTCGACTTTTACCGTACCTAGTTAGCGGGGCAACTAGTCGAGAAAAAGATCAGGATAGAAACATAGGTACCTAGGGATCATGCACCTAAGGTTTTCGATCAACTCCTAGAAAACGTAAATGCGCAATAAAATTATTACAACATATACAAAATAGTAAGATGAATATAATGCGTAAAATAATGGGATTATGCACCGGAGCTTGTCTTCTTGGGCACTGTTCAAAAATAGCCTTGGGCTCTTCCGAACATTGGTTCAGGTCTTGATTCAAGTCAGTAATTAAGAGAGACACTCTCCGGAGTGGTAGTATTCGCGGGCACCAATTCGTAATCACTGTCGAGTAGATTTACTGTTTCTATATGCATGCAGAAATGATATTGTTACAACATGATATAAATATATTTCTTTCCTTCACTATAAAGTTGTTGTCCAATATAGCATGTGTTTGTTGTGGTGGTCTTAGTTAACTTTATTTTCTGGGCAATCGTTTATAGAGTAGTTCTTAAATTCACTTTACTTCATAAAAGAGCTGTGTGGTTTGGTTTTCATTTTTATCATTAAAACATAGCATGCTTTCACTATTTCGTAACAACTAATTTACTCATGAGATAGTGATGAAAAATTAATGTAACACAGATCATATACTCTAGCATCTATGGCATAAATTTCAGCATCTAATCATAAAGCACTTAACCATAACAATTCATGTAAGTAGATTACTCTAGTTGCTTCACCTTTTTGCATAAAACGTTTGACATAGGTTCTGGTACTACAAATTTTATGGGACCATCCACAAGGCATCTAATCAGTACTGAAAATTTTCCAGATTTTATTCGCTTATACAGTAGAGGTGACAAAATGAACAAATTTAGCAAACTATTAACTAAGATTAATTCTACAGAGAGTTATACTAGGGATATGGTTCTCAAATTTTTACCAGATCCTAGTCAAAGACTAAACATGCTTAAGTAAAATTTTCAGGCATTATTTATAGAATATGAATTACTCATGCATTAAACTAGATATGAACATGCATATTCATTTGAACTTTAATATGACCAGTACTGCATGTGAAACTTTTACCATAACTAGTTATCATTCTAACTAGTAAGATATCCAAATATGAAGACCAGATATGACATATTTGTTTAATAACAAAAATAGCAAACTAAGCATGATATCTCAAGCATGGATTATAACTGTAATAATATTCAGTAAATGGTGCTCAAACTTTACAGGAATGTTCATATGACTAAAACAATGTTTCAGAAATAAACCTAGATTTTTATAAGCACAGAAACTATATATCCCAAATAAAGCCTACTTATCAAGCATTAACTCAAATATATAGTTATTTAGTTCAATAATTTCTCAAACTTGTGCAACAGTAAGTATTTAGTAACATTCATACACAAAAAACGTTTCATACACAGAACCTCATTATTTCTACCATCATTAATACATGAGCAATACTAGTAGATTTAGGAATCTTGGAACTTTGACCTAGTTAATGGTGTCACAAGGCATTCAAATTTTTATTAGGCTCTTATAACAGTACTAAGTTCAACATATCCAAAAATGAAGCATAGTTACTGAACCAAACTCCTAGAACATTTATGTGCCATTTAAACTATTCTTTTTCTTAGATTAAAATAAAAGCAAAATATGAACATGTGACTGTAACAAAAGTTGTAGTTCTTGTTCTAAGGATTCCATAACATTTTAGTTTGCATTTTTCTGATTTTTATACGATTTTCTAGGCATTTTTGAAGTTTGCTGTTTTGAAGTTTAAGCACATTTTGCAGTTTGACCCCTGGAGGTTTTGGTTCTTCTCAAACGAGGTCCCTGGCTGGGGTTCAGAGCAGGGGAGGGAACGGCGCGCCGATTTCCGGCGAGGTCCGGCCCCGGTGGCGAGGGGAAAGTGGGGGAGGAGAACAAGGAGGCCGAGGCGAACCTATAGAGGTCCGGGTTGGGGGCGGAGGCGGTCCGCGGTGGCTCGCTGGCGAGAGCAGGCAGCCGACGGTGGTTGGTGGCGGCAGTGGCGCCACTCCGGCGAGGGAAAGGCGGCGGGGCTTGGCCGGTGAGGTGCAGGGCGGTGAGAGGAACCCGTTCAGGGGCTCTATTGGAGCCGAGGAGGGGCGGAACGGTGGCTCTGCGGAGGTCCGGCGGCGTCCGGCAATGGTGGCGGCCAATGTGGCCTCTCTGATGGTCCTGAGCAATGGGGGTTGGGTTGTAGAGGGTCAACGGAAGGTGGAGAATGTCGTGGGCTGCTTGGATTGTAGAATGGGGAGGCGGAGGGAGGAGCTCGGCGTGCAGGGGTGTCGCTGGCGTCAATGGCGGGCGGCGAGGTGTGTTACTGGAGGTCGCCGGCTGGTACTCGCGCGCGAGGTGGGGCGCTGCCCTTTTATAGTTGCAGCGAGGGAGGGAGAAGCTGGGCACACGCTAGCTGGGGGAGGGCTGCCTGGTGCAGCTCGGGCAGGGGCGCGCAGTGACCGGCGAGGGCGTCGGCGTGGCGAGCAGAGGACGCGGCGGGGCGCGTGTCGAGCTCAGGTAGCGCCAGAAGGTAGCGGGTTTGGGAAAACCAGGGGCGCACGAGGTGGTTTCGGCCTAGGAGCGGCCAAGTGGCCAGCCAGGTGGCGTCGGCGGCGTACGGCGCCGCCGTAGGCGTGGTGCAGGAAGGAGCAGAGGTAGGAGAAGCCGTCAGGGGTAGTTTTGTAATTTTCTCGAAATCTAAAAACCAGTTCTGTAAATTCAATTTTTCTCCTTCTTCTTGGCTGCAAATGAAAAAGTGTTGAATACCATTCTTGTTCAATTTTTCGAGATCTACAACTTTCGTGTTATGCACTTTTTCATTAGAGCAATGGTTTGAGAGTTATTTAATTATTTCAAAAACTGCCATTTAAAGTACTTATCATTTCATGTGAATTTTGGCACTTTTACTCCTGGGCTTCAACTAGGTTTTTGTTTAACATGACATGGTGAATATGTCTATTTATTTTCATATGCATGTTTGCATTGTTTTCCAAGTTATTTCAATTTCCTAACAACTAGAAATTGAACTCTTGTTTATTTGATTTGTTTAAAACTTGAATTTGACAAAAGTCTTTTAAATTAAACTATGTGTCACAAAAATATGAGTGTGTCTTTATTCTACATTTTTATGACAAGTTGAGCATGAAAGTTTAAGAATATTAAAGGAACAAGTTTTATATCCACACATGTCAAGTCAAGTTTAAAAAGATACCAATTATTGTTTTTCAAACACATTGCACTCAAACACATGCACACATACATTTACACACAACTTTGCAAGAACTAGACATAGGGTTCTTATTTAAGTTTTCTTAGCTCATTTGTGTGTGAAGTTATGTTAATTTCCTGGCTTTGGTTAAACTGACACCAGAGGTGTCACACTCCGGAAGTCTTCAAGACATTTGCAAGAAGAGCTCAAAGGGAGTACAACTCCCCAATTGTGAAGATCCGGAGTGACAACGGCACCGAGTTCAAAAATATGAACATTGAAGAATGGTGCGATGAAGAGGGCATCAAGCATGAGTTCTCCGCCACCTACACGCCTCAATAAAATGGAGTGGTGGAAAGAAAGAACAAGACACTAATCACTCTAGCAAGAGCAATGTTGGATGATTATGGCACGTCCGAAAAGTTTTGGGCGGAAGCAATCAATACGGCTTGCCATGCATCCAACCGAGTGTATCCCCACCGACTCCTCAAGAAAACGCCATATGAGCTCATCACCGGGAAGAAACCAAATATATCCTACTTTCGAGTCTTTGGTTGCAAATGCTTCATTTATAAGAAGAAAAGGCTCGGAAAGGTTGAGAGTATATGTGATGAAGGATTCTTTCTTGGTTATGCATCAAACTCCAAAGCATATAGAGTATTCAATCAAATCTCCGGGTTAGTTGAAGAAACATGTGATGTGGAGTTTGATGAATCTAATGGCTCCCAAGGGGAGGTTGTTGGCTATGACAATGTAGGTGATGAGGAGATTGACGAAGCTTTGAAGAAGATGTCCATTGGGGATATCAAGCCGGAAGAGGTGCATGAAGGAAATGATCAAGGGGGAGGACCTTCCTTGTCTACACCAAGCACCTCCATGGCACCCCAAGTGGATGAAGATCGAGAAAAAGATGATCCACAATCTCAAGAAATTGTGTCAACGCCAACACCCCAAGTCCAAGAACAAGAAGAGCAAAATGTTCCACCACAAGCACAAGTCACCCATGATCCACCTCAACAAACATCCACGCATGAACCGCTAGTGAAGCATGGTCGCATCTCCAAGAATCATCCAATTGGTCAAATCATTGGTGGTCCTTCCAATGGAGTAAGAACTCGCTCTAAGCATACTTCATTTTGCGAACATTACTCGTTTGTTTCTTGTATTGAACCCACTAGCATAGAGGAAGCGCTTGAGGACTCGGATTGGGTGATGGCCATACAAGAAGAATTGAACAACTTCACCCGCAATGAAGTTTGGGTCCTCGAAGCTCCTCCGAAAAACAAGAACATCATCGGCACCAAGTGGGTCTTCCGAAACAAGCAAGATGAACATGGGGCGGTGATACGCAATAAAGCAATACTTGTGGCAAAAGTGTTTTCTCAAGTCGAAGGTTTATATTTTGGTGAAACTTTTGCTCCGGTCGCAAGACTTGAAGCTATCCGCATCCTTTTTGCTTACTCTTCACATCATAATATTAAGTTATATCAAATGGATGTGAAAAGTGCATTCTTAAATGGCGTTATTAACGAACTTGTTTATGTTGAGCAATCTCCCGGGTTTGAAAATCCGAGGAATCCAAACCATGTTTATAGGTTGCACAAGGCACTCTATGGGCTCAAACAAGCTCCAAGGGCTTGGTATGAGAGGCTTTGTGACTTCCTAATCATGCAAGGCTTCAAGATCGGGAGGGTGGACACCACATTGTTCACAAAAGACGTCAACGGGGATCTTTTCATTTGTCAAATTTATGTTGACGATATTATCTTTGGCTCAACCAATGATTTACTAAGCCATGAGTTTGCTACCATGATGTTTAGGGAATTCGAGATGTCCATGATCGTCGAATTGACCTTCTTCCTTGGTTTTCAAGTCAAACAATTAAAGGAATGGACATTCATCCATCAAGAAAAGTATGCTAGAGATATCTTGAAGAAGTTCAAGATGGATGAATGCAAGCCGATCAAGACACCCATGGCAACCAATGGGCATCTCGACTTGGATGTGAACGGTAAACCGGTTGATCAATCCCTCTATCGTTCTATGATAGGGTCTTTGCTTTACCTTACCGCATCTAGGCCCGATATAATGTTTAGTGTGTGCTTGTGTGCCAGCTTTCAAGAAACCCAAAGGAATCACACCTCTCGACTGTGAATAGGATCCTTCGGTATCTCAAGCACACCCCTAGCATAGGCTTATGGTACCCCAAAGGCGCTAGCTTAGATCTCTTGGGATACTTGGATTCGGATTTTGCCGGAAGCCGTGTGGATCGCAAGAGTACCTCCGGGGGTTGCCACTTGCTTGGGCGTTCTCTAGTTTCTTGGTCGAGTAAGAAGCAAAATTCCGTGATTTTGTCCACCGCGGAAGCGGAATATATAGCGGCCGGTGCATGTTGAGCCCAAATCCTATATATGAAGCAAACCCTTTTGGACTTTGGTGTGAAACTAGATAGGATACCACTCCTTTGTGACAATGAAAGTGAAGTAAAAATTGCCAAAAATCCGGTTCAACACTCTCACACAAAGCACATTGATATTCGTCATCACTTCTTGCATGATCACGAAGCTAAAGGAGACATATCTCTTCAAGGTGTGAGATCCGAGGAGCAATTGGCGGATATATTCACAAAACCATTAGACGAGAGTACTTTTGTTAGGCTAAGGAATGAGCTTAATGTATTAGTTGAGGCAAACGTCATATAAATTGCCATGTCATATAGAAAAATGCATACATATAGGACACTTGTCTAACCATGGTAAGATAGTGATGAGCATGAGTTTAGCTAGAGGTGGTGGTCCACTTGTTTTCCTCTAGGCTTGTAGAAAGGCTCATCATGAAGAAGCTTCCCGTGGGTTCAAACTTGACAAGTAGAACTTAAATTCTTGTTATGCATTTTCTTGTCATATAGATGTGCACTTCATATTTACTCTTCTTTCACATGTGGTTTTAGCTTGCACCATCATTGCATGCGTAAGGGACACAAAGGAGATCACTTGATGAAAATGAGACTTGTTTCATATGCAAGATCTTAATTCATGAAAAGTGAAAAGAGCAAAGTGTAAGGTGCGTTATTGCCTAGTGAGTCATGTCATGATGAGTTTGAAGCTCTCTATCTTCAATATTCCTATGACAAGGCTCATACATTTCCTTGTATTCGAAAAGAAAAACTATTAAGCTAGTGTGCTATCCTAAGTATTTTGAGGGGTAAAGTCGCCTATGCAAGTCCATTAACTTGAGTTTAGTTGAATTGAGTTTAGTTGAATTTTATAAGTTTATTGGACTTAGCATAGAAGAGTGAGCTGAGAGAGGGTTTTTCGGGTTCACCGGTTAAACCGACGCTTAATGGAACAACATCATCGGTTTAACCGGCGTTACTAAGTTTTGTCTCAGCTCAGTCAAAACCAGTCGTTCAACCAGCGTATGCAATTGTCAGAGCATCGGATCAACTGGTGAACGTAACTCAGATCTGACCTAACAATCAACCGGTGATAACAGCGTTCAACCGGCGAGTTCAAAATGCACATCATCGGTTCAACCGGCGTTCAGATGAATTTTTGCTGGAGTCTCGGGTGAACTGACACGAAGCAATCAACCAGCGTTCTAAACCTAAGCATCGGTTTAACCGGCGTTAAGAAAAATCACGGGGCCCACTTGTCATATATCTCTTGCTCGCGCACCCCGCGTTCTCTGTTTCACCCGTTTCCTCCCGACTCGAGTCGCCGCCGCTCGCCCACGCAGTCGCCGCCGCTTGTTACACGCCGTCCGCTTGCACGCCATCGAGCCGAAGCCGCCGCGCCTCGCATCACCGCCGGCCCGCACCACCGCCTGCGCTCTGTCCGACCGCCGCCGCCACGCGCCGCCGTGCGCCTCCGCGCTGCCGCCATGCCGCCAAGCGCTCAGAGACGCCACCGCATACACCTCACGCCGCCCACGCAGCAGCACTTGCACGCCATTCACTTCGTGCCGCAGCCCACACACACACTCGCTCAGCGCTCGTAGGGTGTTCGACGATTTGCCTGACCGAGATGGGCCGCGAGAAAAGGAAGGGGAAGGAGGTCGTGGTCGAGAAGCCAATCCGAAAGCGGACTCGTGCAGAGAGGGAGGCCGAGAGGGCCGAGATGGTGTCCAAGGCCGCCGAGGAGCAGGCGTCAGGCCGTGCTCGTCCGTTCGCGATTCGGGAGCAGCCAGCCAGGGGCAGGGCTAGAGGCAGAGGTATGGGCAGGGTCCGTGGTGCCAGGGCCACCAGGGCCACTACACAGCAGACAGAGGGAGATTCATCTAAGGGGGAGCTGACAGCTGCAGAGTCAGATCGCTCAGATTCAGAGGCAGCACAGTCAGAGCAGTCCCAGGGAGAGAGTGCTCAGGGGTCACCGACTCTACGACGTTCTGGCCGCACTCGGCAGACGTCCCCAGGAGCAGGTTCTTCGCCAGCGACCGAGCGTCGCACTGGACCGAGGACGCGAGGAGGTCACCAGCCATAGGAGCCTTGCAGGTCCATAGCAGCAGCAGCAGCAGCTCGCAGAGCCGAGGCCCTAGAGGCCGAGCGCGCAGTGTTCCGTATGGACACTGTTGTGCATCTGGAGCCAGGTGTGCTGCTCCAGAACTTGACCAAGGCCAATGCGGCGAAGGTCAAGAGGCTCAGGTGGAGTGTAGCAGAGGAGGACTGGTTCGCCGTGAACCCGTGACAGTAGGGTCGACCGTAGGTTCTGGACACTTCTTCAGGCCAGCTTCTACGAGACCTACCAGAGGCGAGGGCACACGATCTTCCCACACAGAGTGCTAGATTTTGTCTCTCTGAGGACAGCTGCAGGGGGAGCAGACGTCAGAGAGCACTTTGCACACTTCAGAGGTCTGCCCAGGCTACTTCAGATGGAGCAGAACAGATATATTGAGGACTGGGTCAGAGTGTTCTATGCCACAGCCTGGATAGCTCCCGAGCACAAAGCCGTGCACTTCGTGTTTGGAGGCCAGGTCTTTGGTTTGTCGAGGGCGACCATTGCAGGGATCCTTGGAGTCGACTTGGTCAATGTCTCCCTGCACGAGAGGGTATACGGAGATGCAGATCCACCGCGCAGAGCGATGATTGGCGGGATTGCACCTTCTCACGAGGCGATCTCTCAGTGCTTCCGCCAGCCGTTTCCAGCCTCATATGCCAAAGTCCCCAGCTTGCTGACCCCAGAAGCATACGCAGTTCACATGGCCCTCCGGAGGACTCTGTTACCGAGGAGTGGCTACCCAGAGGGGTTCACTGGCCTGCAGCAGCTACTGCTCCTACACATCCTCACTCACGAGCCTTTTGATATAGTGGATTTTATTCTGGCTGAGATAGAGTATGTGATTACTGACGGGATGGGTGTAGTTCGCCAGTTTTCTTATGCTCACTGGATCAGTTATATCTGCTCTATGATCGTGCCAGCTGAGTCACCCATCAGTGCAGTTTACCATCAGGATGAGGCCCCCAGGTTTCCGGTCTACCGTCCCACAGCACCATCGGACAGAAGGAGGGGCAGACAGGCAGACAGAGCTGCTATGGCACGATTGTCACCTGAGGCGCAGTCCCGAGTACCACAGGAGGACGAGGAACTTCTAGCAGCAGAGGCACAGCTTCCCGGAGGAGATGATGAGATACACTGGTCTGAGCTTGAGTCAGACTCCTCCGAGGATGACGAGTACTTTCCTGCAGCACCAGCCAGTCACGACCACGAGGCAGGAGGGTCCAGAGAGCCAGCTCCTTCGTCACCAGCAGCTGCTACTGTCTCAGAGTCCCAGGTGACTCAGCCGTCCGAGCTCACCTCTCTCCTTCAGCAGCTTATCACTCAGCAGAGAGAGGATCGGATAGCACAGGAGGAGGCCAGGAGAGCCCATGAGGCTCAGCTTGCAGCCATTCAGAGGGAGGCTGTCCGAGAGTGTGCTGCCGCCGAGGAGCATTTTGTCGGGCTCATTAACCGAGTTTCACAGAGGACAGACGCTCAGTTCCAGCAGATGCAGCAGGGCATGATGGCGATGTTCGGGATGATCACACAGCTTTACACTCACACCGGACTCGCCCCGCAGCAGCCAGGACTTCAGGGTGTTGGAGCACCTCAGCTTGCAGTCACTCCAGCTCCAGCCCCTACTGCAGCCCCAGCTACTTCGGCGACACCGGAGACCACGTTCTCGATGTCTGCACTCCTTGGGTCTGCCAGTCGTCCGCTCTTCTCGCCACTGCCAGCGACTACGCTCTTTCAGGACTCACCGTCAGCGGTTTAGTCAGTCGCCCTCCCCGTCATACCACAGGCACCACTTTCAGGGGGAGGAGGAGAGGAGTCTATAGTTCCGCAGTCGACGCAGCCGGTAGCTTCAGCAGTCACGACTTCAGATGTTGACACTTCTTTTGCTGACCCGGTTACCACTTCTACGGACCCTCTTCTAGGCAGTGCCAGCACGAGAGCCTCCACGACAGCTACACCTCCAGTCAGCTCAGACCCTCAGCTCCCGTCCGTCACCGAGGGCTCTCCGTCCGACGACGACGACCCGGACCGCTTCCTCGCCGTGCTGCGACAGCCGGACCCGTAGCTCGCCTTTTTGGTGCTTTGATGCCAAAGGGGGAGAGAGTTTGGGGGAGTTGGAGTCAGGGGGAGGGTAGAGCTAGAGAGATCTCGTAGTTACAGGACTTTGATGTTTTATATCTCATTTGATGTTAGTTCATGGATATGTACATTTGACTCTTGAGTATGCTGTGTTTTGAGACATATCTATGGATTCCGTTTGAGCCGTTGAGCTCTTTGGTTCTTTTTCGAGTTTGCTTGAGTTTCTCTTGTTTACCTTTCTCGCTCTCTCGTTATATTTATGTTTGTGTTGTCATCAATCACCAAAAAGGGAGAGATTATAAGCATCTAGTTCCTCTAGGTATGTTTCGGTGATTAATGACAATCATTATTGTGACTAATGAGTTTGTGCAGCTTAATGAAATATTATTGCTCATTTGGTCATATGTTAAAGAGGCCCCTCAATTTCATTATTCAAAAAGACGATCTCGGTATTCAACTCAAATATATATCAAGACTAAGGATTTTTCTAGTCCTAAGTGTCGTAAAGTTGAGAAGGACACTTAGGTTAGTATAAGTTTTATAGTTTTGTAGAGGTCGCACTATTAAGAGGGGTTAAGGCTAAGTAACTTGAGCATGGACATGGTCAATCAAAAATGGATGTACACTATGGTCACTCAGGTTCTAAAGAAGTTCAAATAAGTGGTTTTCAACTTATATCTCAAGAATATTTGGATTTCATTCAAGATTCAAATCAGAAAAGACAAAATTAGAAAAAGTCTATACACCGGTTTAACCGACGACTCCATTTTTCTATACGTCGGTTAAACGCAGTTAGCAGAGTCTGGACAAGTACTTACATCGGTTAAACCGACGATATTTGAAATTAACGTCGGTGCAGTTGTCCAGAAGGTTGGTTTTCCATGGTGTTTCAAGGTTATATACACCGGTTAAACCGACGATATTTGAAATTAACGTCGGTGCATTTGTCCAGTGAGTTAGTTTTTCCAGGGATTTCAGAAGTTATACTCACCGGTTGAACCGACGATGGATTTGAGTTAACTTCGGTGCAGTTGTCCAGAGAGTTGGTTTTTCAGTTGATCAGTGGACAACTACACTCACCGGTTAAACCGATGATACATCGGTTAATCTGCCCAAGTTGTAACGGCTAGTTTTCCAAATGGGCAGTTTACATTCATCGGTTAAATCGGCGATGACAATTGGAGGACCGTCGGATTAACCGGCATTGCGTACTTTTCTGTCAGTTTTCCTCCAACGGCTCTATTCGTGTGAGCTGCCTATATATACCCCTCCAATGGGTCATTTTGCTATCTCTTGACACCAGGCAACATTCATACACTCATACTATAGTTGAGAGCCACCTTGAGCTTCATCTTCCATATATTTGTTCATTCAATCATTCAAGAAGTAAGACTAAGGACTTGAGCAGAGAGAAGCTTGTGTGCATCCGTTTTTAGTGATCGGTTCTTGCTCAAATGAAGGCCCTAACTTGTTACTCTTGGTGATTGGCAGCACCTAGGCGATCTTGGTGATTGAGGTGTTTCTTCCGGAGCTTGCCAAGGATTGTGGGAGCTCGAAGAAGTTTGTACGTGGCTTGAGCTCCACCACGCCGGGATGGTGAATGGAGACTCTTAGTGAGCGCCCTCGTCTCGGTGACATGGGAGGTGACAAGACTCTTAGTGAGTGTCACAACGTGGATTAGGGGTGTGTGCCAACACATCGACACCACGAAAAAAATCCGGTTGTCTCTTGCCCACTCTTTTCTTTCAAGCACTTACTTTCATGCAATTATTCATGTGCTTGTCCTTAGAGATCATAACTTAACTCTACCTTGCTTAGTTTCATATCTTGTTGTATTTTTTATAGCTTGTGTAGTTTACTTAGTTAGCCGATTGGTGAATTGAGCCTTACTAGCATTGCATAAGTTAAGGTTATTTTAATTTGTTTTATAAATTTGAAAAAGACCCAATTCACCCCCCTCTTGGTCTATCGATCCTTACAAACGACTTGCACAGATAGCATCTTTACACCTGTATTGAATAAAAATGAAGGTAAACTCGAAAAATATAGGTGGTTTAATGCTACGAAAATTAGCAGCTCACCGAGATAGGCTGCATTCCAAGACGAACCTGAGATGAAATACCATACAAATGTGACAATGCACTGCAGTATTATCCGCTAACGGGAGGAGACATCCTCCATTTGCAATAAGAACATAATAACTAAATAAAAGCAGAGCCATTTCCACCGATTTTAAAATGTACATACAACAAAATGACAGTATGGGATCTATTCTAGAGTTCCGCTAAAGCACGACGATGGCCCTGGCATTCTAGAGGAAAATAAGGAGCCCCAGACAAGGAAAAAAACGGTCAATCTGTAATAAAATAAAATTATCGAAAGCCTCATCCCCCACCCTGAAGTTACAGACCCATGCTCCAACATGAATACAACAGTTGACCATCCCCTTATCAGCGTCTACTACAGATGCCCAAATGTTGTCGAACTAGAATTTATCTTTAAATCTAAATGAACCTATGGGGGAAAGACAAGCCTTTCCCCACAAAAAAAATTAATCAGAATCAAAGCTGCTTCCCGGGAATGATCGAGTCACTTCCTCCTGGACTCTGGACAGCTCTATATGGCACTGAAAAGAACTGCATCTGACTGGCACAAAATACACAATCCCCAGCAACTCCCAGCTTTAATCCACCAAGGACTAAACCCATCTTTGTCAACGGGAGCAACCACCAAAAAAACTGTCGCTCTGTTCGACTTTGCTTGTTTATGCATAGTACATGTACAAGCTGTTGGCTGCAGCACACGCAATTAGATTTTCAGATGGGTGCCAAGCCAAATGGAGCAACTTTGTGCTGAGGTCATAGGAATTTCCATTGGCATCTATTCCAGTGCTTTCTCCACCTGCATAAGGTTTACAATATTAGCTGCTGCAATGAAAACTCTTCTACAACCTAAAATGCTAAAGCATGAAGCAGACCTCGTCTAACAGCCCTTGTCAGAGTATTCAGGGATCTGGCAGCCCTTGTGGGATTCTGGAGCTGCCTCCTGTTCACAAGAAAAGGAAAATAATAACAGAGATATGATTAACATTTGAGTGAAAAGCCCATCTATATTACTAAAATGATTTTGGAGTATGGCAATCATTTTACTTACAGAAACAAAACATGCTTAAGAGTCTAAAAAAAGTTTTGCTTCCAATATCTTTCTTTAAGAAGTAGCATTACCTTGTAGGGTTTCGAGTTGCTTCAAGTGTTGTTGCCTCATTGCTACCAGTACCAACACCAAACACACGGAAAATGTTGCTGACAGATAACAAGTTAGCTAATAATTAGTTCGTATTAATGAGGCCAAGCTGTATTACAACTGAGACAAGCATGTGAAACTACCTGTAGGAACCAGTTGCTACACGTAATCCATCACCACTTTGACAACATTCAAATTTGTCGAAAATTGAGTCATTTTCATATAAATCACATAACTGCAGTTTCACGAAGGACCACATGGATCAGGTTTGCTCCAGCGAAAATATGTTTGTCATTCATTGTTCTCAAAGAATCATCGATTATTTAACATGCAAGAAATTACCTTAGGCCTTAGATACTCATGAACCTGGAATGTTGCAACTGGGCCAGAATTCATCTTAACATCCCAAAGCTGTAATGACAGACAAGTATATAATATTGGAAAAGGCATACCAAATCAATTTTTACAGTGATAATTTGTTTATATTTCTGGAGAAATATAATAATAGCTTATGAAAACCATATCAAGCACGAGCAAGAATTCAAGAACCATATCAAGCACGAGCAAGAATTCAAGCAGCAAGCAGAATGATAGTCATGAAGAAAAATAGTGATGCATTGGTGATCATGTGTATGATTCTGAGGTACGCATTTCGGTATGTCAGGTTAAGTAGTTTATGCAGTGCAAATATGTATAATAGTTCATCTCAAGTAGAATTAGAAGCTAAGTCTTCCGAGGCATAAAGTGTGGCTTGAAGGAGTGAAAATGTCTCCAAGCTAAATATGCTAATCTGGTTATGTTGTCCGCGGTCTAGTGGTACATATTTGAGTGTTTCACCAGGTCAGCTGCCAATCACATATATTTAAAGCATGAGAAGTTACAGGTACAGACCTTCAGAGTCATGTAATCACGACTAAGAATATGCCTCCCATCCTTGGAGAACTTTATGTCCGAAATTGAGGCTATAATCTCAGTGAAAAATGACCTTGAACCTGGGGCCTCATGCTGCTCAAAGCTAAAAGAATACAGGAACAGTCATAAAAATATTAAAAAGAGATACCTAGGATAAATGATACACATAAGTATCCATCTGATGTTCTTCAAATATGGTATATTGATATAGGAAGTAGAAAGTATCAAATGAAAGCTCACATTTGTGAATGAGTGTCACAAAGTGCTGACTGCCGCAGATCAACAAGCCGAATGGAACCCTTTGAGCTACTATAAGCTAATGTATTGCAATGAGTTGGGTGGAACTCAGCAGATGTTATCACCTCTGGATATCATAGAACCAATAAACTATCAGCAGCTAAAAACAAAAATACCACCAGTAGAAACCCAAAGAATATATGATACAGAAGAATAAAGAATAGACCTGAAAGGTTGAAACCCCCTATTCAAACTAAGTTGACTCATAATACAAACATTTCAACAAACAAGTAGCTAATTTTGTTCAGCATTACATTATTTGTGTGCAAGGAAATGGGGAAATCTCTAGGGGAGGTAGGTTGCACCATGTCAGCTTGGGTTCATTTCCTAGCCTTCTCTAGGATGGAACCATGTGAACACCTCTCCCCCTGAACTTAAATATCTCTTTTCATAAAAAAAAATAATGTTGCCATCATATGAAAGGACTGTATATGCATGTGCTTGTAAAATGTGGGCTAGACTATTGGTGAAGCAAAAGTCTCATTGCTCATAAGAATATAAGATTGAATACAGCAACTTAATTTTCTTACTTAATGGTCAAGGATACCATTTCCCCACTGCATCACACATATAATCAGCACAAGTTGGAAAAGTTTGTAGGTTTGAAAGTCATACCAGTTAGATCCTCCATGTTTGTGGGCTTAACATCAATAATATTGAAACTCTGACTGCTGATTTCAAAATTCCAAAGATTTATCCGCAAATCATCAGCTGATATAAATGTTTCACCGTCACTGTAGAAATAAAGATTCCAAAGCAATATATCAGTACCAAATGCAAAAAAATGACCGGATACAGTTAAGCTACACATATATGAGGTGCAAATCAGCAACATGAAACTAGCTTAATATGATAATGTGGGAGATAATATGATCAGATATCTAATGTATCAAAATATATCCGCTTACATGCAGTTAAAAAATGTAGATATAGAAATTTCAGGTCACAACAATATGGTACACCTTATTGAAACATCATGTGGACAGAGACTTGCCTTTCTTTGCCTAAAATGAATTTTAGGCAACTATACATTATGTTACCATACCATATTAGGCAGTAATTTAGGTTTTTCACTACCCAATTTCGACTATGATCTATGAATAGCAGTTGTGGGATTTAAGAACATTAAGGAACATGCCACTTTGCTAAAATGATCACCCTAAACCAAAGAGTCCCTAAGGGATGCTAAAAAAAATGCACTGTTGACACAAAAAAACTACGGATGTTGTGGGGTGGAGACTCAGCATTATGTCATTATATGAAATAGCTAAAAGTTGAAGTGACTTGATTTACAAAACTAGTGAATGCACCATTGGCATATCTAAAGAGAGAGCAAATAGGCTTCATCTCCAGGAAGCAATGATTTTTAGAACTAAAATTGACAAGGCAAATTCAATAGCTGAAAAGCTCAAACATAACATATGATACATTCTTTAGGAAAGAATAATGAGATGTATTCCTCCAAAACCCTAGAAGGGTGGCATATATAGATCCTATACATGGGCCTCTATACATGGGCTCACATATACACCAACACCCACCCCCCCCCCCCCCCGCAGTCTGAACTACCGGCGCAACGGTGTTCAAGACTGGACAACAAGAAAGCTAACACCCACCCCCCCCCCCCCCCCCGCAGTCTTAACAACCGGCGCAGCGGTGTTCAAGACTGGACAAAGAGAAAAGTACACACAGGGCAAATACCCCCCGCAGCCACAACTAACCACCGGCTACGTTGAGACTGGAGCGAAACTCCGCGAAAGTCGAGGAGGGAAGACCCTTGGTGAAGATGTCAGCAAACTGGAAGGTGGTCGGGACATGGAAAACCCGAACATCGCCGATTGCGACCCTGTCGCGCACGAAGTACAAGTCGATCTCCACATGCTTCGTCCGCTGATGCTGGACGGGGTTGGTGGAGAGATACACTGCGCTGACGTTGTCGCAGTAGACGAGCGTGCTCTTGGCGAGCGGGCTGTAGAGCTCCGCCAAGAGCTGTCGGAGCCAGGACGCCTCCGCCACGCCGTTAGCGACAGCCCGGTACTCCACCTCGGCATTGGAGCGGGAGACAACGGGCTGCCGCTTGGATGACCAGGAGACAAGGTTGCTGCCCAGGAAGACGGCATAGCCGGAAGTGGGGCGTCGAGTGTCCGGGCAGCCAGCCCAGTCAGCGTCGGTGTAGACAACCATCTCAGCAGAGGGCGAGCGGTGAAGAACCAAGCCGAAGCCAACAGTGCCACGGACGTAGCGGAGGAGACGTTTCAGCGCAGCAAGGTGTGACTCTCGGGGATCATGCATGTGAAGACAGACCTGCTGCACGGCATATGTGAGATCCGGCCTGGTGAAGATGAGGTACTGCAAGGCACCGGCAAGGCTTCGGTAGGCAGTCGGATCAGCCACGGGATCACCCAGATCAGCAGACAGCTTCGCCTGAGTGTCGACAGGAGTGGAGCAGGGCTTGCAATCAGTCATCCCAGCCCGCTCCAGAATGTCGAGAGCATACTGCCGCTGGTGAAGGAGAAGGCCAGACGGGCGATGCTCAACAGTAACACCCAAGAAGTGGTGGAGCTGACAAAAATCCTTCATAGCAAACTCCTGCTGCAGGGAGGAGATGACGCGCTGAAGCAACTGTTGACTGGAGGCTGTACGCACAATGTCATCAACATAAAGCAGCAGGTAGGCAGTCTCATCCCCACGGTGGTAGATGAAGAGAGACGTGTCAGACTTGGTCTCGGTGAACCCCAATGTCAGCAAGAACGTGGCAAACCGAGAATACCAAGCTCAGGGAGCCTGCTTCAGACCATAGAACGACTTGTTGAGCCGACAGACCATGTCCGGACGACTGGAGTCCACAAATCCCGCTGGCTGAGCAGTAGACTGTCTCTGACAGAGTGCCATGAAGAAACGCATTCTTCACATCCAGCTGGTGCACAGGCCAAGAGCGAGAGGGCGCAAGCGAGAGGACCATGCACACAGTAGCAGGCTTCACCACTGGACTGAAGATCTCATCATAATCCACTCCAGGCCGCTGGGTGAAACCCCGGAGAACCCAGCGAGCCTTGTAGCGCTCCAGTGTGCCATCAGCCCGACGCTTATGCGTCCAAATCCACTTGCTGGTGACCACATTGCAACCAGACGGACGCGGCACGAGGTCCCACGTCTGGTTGGCAAGAAGAGCCGCGTACTCCTCTTCCATCGCGCGACGCCAGTGAGGATCCGCCAGGGCATCACGGACAGAGGAGGGTACTAAAGAGACCCGCGGCTCTCCCTCGGTGGCGGAGAGTCGCGGCCTGAGACGCCATCCGCCGAGTCATCATGAAATGGACATGCCGAGGATCCCGATGGATGACTGGCGGGTGGTGCACTGCCGGCTCGAAACAAGAGCGAGTCGACGGAGGCGGCGGCGGTGTAGATGGCGGCGGCGACGACTCCGGTGTAGGCGCCGCAGGAGCCTCCGAAGCCGGAGACGGCGCCGGTGTCGGCACCGAACGGCATCGGTACACCTGCCCCGTCTGAGCGTACCGCGGCAGCGCCGGCATCGGCGCCGAACGACGCTGGTACACCTGCACCGGCTGAGCGTACCGCGCAGGTGCAGGGTAAGGCGCCGGGGCCGCGCTTGGCGCAGCAGGAGACAACGGGTCCGCGCGCGGCACGACCGGAGGTCCAGGGGCCGCGCGTGGCGCGACAAAGATCACCGGAAGTGGTGCTGGTGTACCAGGAAAACCTGTAGAAAAATGATAGACAGGTAGCGGTGGCGGAACCACCGGGTCAGTCGGAAACAGGGACTCCAACTCGGGGTCAAGAGAAGGTGTGGAGGAGGTGGAGTAGGGGAAAGCCGACTAGTCAAACACGACATGTCGGGAGATCAGGACGCGGCGAAAGGTGAGGTCAAAGCATCGGTACCCCTTGTGGTCAGGGGAGTAACTAAAAAACACACAATGAGTCGAGCGGAGCGCCAGCTTGTGAGGAGCAGTGGCGAAGGTGTTAGGGTAACACGCACACCCGAAGACCCGAAGGTGGTCGTAGCGAGGAGGGGTACCGAAAAGAGTGTGGTGTGGAGTGGGAGCAGGAGAAGCAGTGAACGGAAGGCAATTAAGCAAGTAGGTGGCGGTGTGGAGGCTCTCTGCCCAGAAGCGCGGGGGCAGAGAGGCCTGGATCAGAAGGATGCGCACGACGTCGTTCGTCGTGCGAATCATCCCCTCAGCCTTGCCGTTCTGAGGAGAGGTGTACGGACAAGACATATGCAGCTGAACACCCCGAGAGAGGAAGAAGGAACGGGAGGTGAAGTTATCAAACTCACGCCCGTTGTCACACTGGACGGCCTTAATGGTGAAGCCGAACTGAGTGGACACCCAGGCAAAGAAGTGGAGGAGGGTGGGGAAGGTCTCAGACTTGGCGCGTAAAGAAAAAGTCCAAGAGTAGTGTGAGAAATCATCGACCACCACCAGATAGTATCTATAGCTAGAAAGGCTAAGAACAGAAGAAGTCCACAGGTCACAGTGAACAAGATCAAAGGCATGCGTCGCATGCGAAGAAGAAGAAAAAGGAAGTCGTACATGACGACCAAGCTGGCACGCATGGCAGAGGTGCTCAGCAGGAGCCCTAGTACACGGAACATCGGTACTACGACTTAGCTGAGCCAGAACGTCGCGGCCAGGGTGACCAAGACGGCGGTGCCAGGTGGTGGAAGACGGCGTCGCGGCAAAAGCGGCAGACAAAGAAGAAGGCGAAAGTGGTGCAGCGGAAGACAGAAGGCGAAGGGTGTAAAAGGACCCTGTGCTGTCACACCGGAGGAGCGGACGCCGGGAGGCCGAATCCTATACAGTAAGGCCAGAAGAGTCAAATTCGATGAAACAGGAGTTGTCTGTTGTAAACTGACGAATGGAAAAAAGGTTGTGAACCATCCGAAGAGCAACAAGAACGGAAAGAAGAAAAGAACCAGGAGCGGAACCCACGGCGGTGACAGGAAGTCAAAGATCCATCACCATCCATGATGGAAAAAAGACAAGAGGGGTGTGGGGGTCGGACAGAAGAGAGGATACCGGCATCTGGGGTGGTGTGGAAAGAGGCACCCGAGTCGGCGATCCACTCGGTGCTGACCGGCGGCGTCAGCCCCATGGCGCTGAAGGACTGCGCCAGTGCGGCCTGGTCCCACCCCCCAGGCCAGGTCGGCTGCTGGCTGGGCTGAGAACGAGGTGCCCCCCCCCGACCCTGAAACGGCCACATCGGGAGGCGCCCTGGCCACGGGGTGCTGAAGGATGGCCAGGGCGTACCTCCAGGGCCAGGAGTCGGAGTCAGAGTGTCCCGACAGCCTCCAGCAGTACCACCATGGGCGGTGCCTCCAGCACCACCACCACCACGTCCGCTCCGCCGACGACGCCCGCGTCCTCCGCCACCCCCGGTCTGGCCGGTGAGAGGAGCACCAAGGAGGGGGTCGATCCGTGGTCCAGATCCAGAGGGCGGAGCCTGGTGGGAGGACGAAGTGCCGTGCTTGGAGGAGGGGACGACGGGTAGGACAACCGCCTCGGCGACCCGACGAGTGAGCGCCAGCAGCAGAGCGCTCGCGCTCCTAAGCGAGGGCAGCCGCGCGGACCCGCTCCTGAGCCGCCGCAGCCTCGGACTTGGCAGCGAGGAGGGCCGCGGCGAGAGCGGCGTCTGCCGTAGCAGCTCCGGCGACGAGGGGCTCCTTCCCGCAGAGGACGGCGGTGGCGAATGGCACGTCCGCGGGAGGCATACCCAGTCCGTGCCAGGTAAGAGGGCCACCTGCGCCAACTGCGCGCGTATGGGCAGCAGCGGCAGCGGCCGCAGGGGCCACGGGGGCGGCCGCGAGATGCGCAGGGGAGGCAGCCGGGCCCGCGCCGGCTGCAGCAGCAGGGCCAGCAGGGGCGGGAGCCGCGGGGGCTGCAGAGGCGCCGGCCGTGCTCGCGCCAGCCGCGCCCGCGGCGTGGGTCGCGGCGGCGTAGGGTGCAGCAGCAGGGCCCGCGCCGGCCGCGGTAGCAAGGGCCGCGGGGGCAGCAGGGGCGGCGGCCGTGGTGTAGGGTGCAGCAGGCGCAGCCGTGCCCGCACCGGTCGCAGCAGTAGGGCCCACGCCGGCCGCGGCAACAGGGGTCGCGGGGGCTGCAGGGGCGGCGGCTGTGGCCACGCTAGCCGCGCCCGCGGCGTGGGCGGCGGCGGTGGCGGCGGCGGCGGCGTAGGGAGGCCGAGCAGGGCCGGCGGCGCCCTGGATCCAGGCGCCTAGAGTAGAAGAAAGAAGGGGGAAGAAGCCGCCCGGAACAGGGGCCGCCCGGGGCCAGCGCGTCCGGCGCCTGCAGCAGCACGTGTGGGTGCTGCCACGCCGACGGCGCCGCAGCCAGGGGCAGCACAGACGGCGGGGAGGGGGGCGGCGGCGCCCAGGCCCTGCCGGCGTGCAGCAGCAGCACAGGCGTCCGTGGGCTGGCTCCATGCGCGCGGCCACGCACAGGCGGCAGCCGCAGGAGCAGAGGAGGGAAGGGGAGGAAATGGGGAAAGGGAAGGAGGCGCCGGTGGCCGGCCAGCCATGGCGGCGGCGGCGGCGGCTGCTGGAGGAAGAGAGAGCTAGCTGATACCATGTAGGAAAGAATAATGAGATGTATTCCTCCAAAACCCTAGAAGGGTGGGATATATAAATCCTCTAGATGGGCCTCTATACATGGGATCACATACACACCAACACATTCAAGTGCATAAAGTGACTGATGTACAGAACCTGTTATTTGATATGGAGTTTATATGGTAGTCATGTGCATGAGCATATACTCTTCGGCAACTTGCGGCAAGACTCGTTTCCTGGCTTGTAACCTGTTTTACAGTAATAGATTGGGCAAATGTAACAAACCATGAAAAGGAAAAGGTGATTAATACAAAATAGCGAAGAGTACACAGAAATTCTAGGAATTAGCTCGATAGTTCAGAAAAGGGGTGCATAGATGAAACTGAGATAGGTACAACTACCACAGGCATGCGAAGCAAAGCATATCCACCAGGCTTTAAAGCATTGCCATTAGCGAGAGATGGGCTCAGATAGCCCACACCACTAGGACTACCATTTGCAGCAGCAGTTGTACGGTCCAAATTCATCTCAGATACCTTTTTTACCTTCTTTTCTTGGACCTACAGATCAAGGAATAATATTCAAGACAACAAAAGATTGATTTAAGTACAACAATATCGCATTTGCTGGTGCATCTTACATTCTTATGTGCACAATGAGGAACATATAGAACATAACTTAGTATTCCTTGGGAAGGGATGGGTAAATTTGAACCAAGGTTTTAAATCTCCCGCTATAGCTATTTGAGGCATGGTACCGCTATTTGAACTCATGTGTAATTTAGCCGCTACTATAGGCTCATTTAGCCTGCTATAGCTGTTTTTAGAGTCTAGATGCTAAACGCCTTAGCCTGCTATTTAGAACCATGATTTGAACATAAGATATTTCAAGAAATATCAATGAGTTGCAAGTGGACTGAGCAGTTTCTGAAGTATACCAAAACATTCAATACAGTCCTTAAGTTTAGCACGATGAGTACAATAAAAAAATTGAAGGAGTGATTTCATAATATCATGATATATGGAACTTCTGTAACTATAGTGTTGACGCTTACCTTCCAAAACTTTATTGTTTTGTCATTTGTCGACAGCAGAAACAATGCGCTATTTGCTGCTTGGCACCACTTTATTTGGTTGATTTTCTCTTCAATTTCCAAGCTCTTAAGGTAATCAAACTAATTCCATAACAACATCACTTGGTCAAATATAAGTAATTCAGAAGATAAACAATACCACTTAACAATGCTTGCAAGAATATACCTCTGGTTCATGGCTTTGAAACTCAGTTTTGTAGCGAAATTCAGGATGCCTGCTGATAGAATAATCAGCTTTCTCAGCATCTTTTCTACAAGCATGCTAAAGAAAAACAAAACAAAATATGTTTAGCCATCAGAGTACAAATAAGAAGTCCTTAAGTTTGTATCCTTCTGTGTACAGTTCAATATGCATACATCTTTGACATCTGTCTTTTCAAACAAAACAACTCGTCCACCTCTATCCCCAGTGGCAAGATGATGTCCTGATTTATTGAACTCTATTGCTGAGATGATGTCAACTGCAGAGCACGAGAGGAAGATGTGTTCAGGTTAGTACATAACCATAATAAATGGCAACAATCTATGATTGAAAATACAAGAAACAGTGGAAAAAACGTGTATACCAGGCAAAAATCCATAATAATGTTGTACTGATATGCACAAAAACAAACCAGCACTAGAATCCCAGAACATAAATGGAGAAAAATGCTAGCACAACAAGTACTGTTTTAATCTGATAGTTCACAATTCATGACCAGCTTTACACATAGAAAAGCAGGAAACTATAATGAAGATGATGTTCAACATAACCAATATTAAGTGAAGGTATTAAACTAATGATTTAGATGTGTTTCTGATTACCGCGATAATTTAAAATGGGAGTTTCAAAACTATGCAGAGCAAGAATTAGATTATCGCATAGTTCAAAATTATGGGTAGTAAATGCAGACAATGGACAACAAAGGACAAGCACCAAATATAAGAATTGGATCTACATAGAATTGAGGGGGATATTCTTCAGGTTCTATCAAAAGGAGATTTTAGATAAGGACTTTGGTAGGAATGCCACCAACCATGTTATAGGTAATATTGGCATCATTAACAATAATGGCTAATGGTGAGTTAACATCCATGCAGGTGACCATGCGCAGGATGCACTAATAGCTAGTATAGCTACCAACCAACTGAAGCAAGCAGTATCCATTAGATGTGACTCATGCCGACAGAAGTACTAATTACATGTTATCGAGCACAGGATTAGACCCTTATAGAGGTGTAAGTTAAGTTATTATCCACAGTTTGGCTTCTTTAGTGCACTAATAGCTTGTATAGCTAGGGAACCGACTCAAGCAAAACGACATGCAAGAATACAGAGTAACCGATAGATGTGTCCCACGTGCCAATAGCAGTAACACCCTAACAAGCACAGGAATAAATGAAGTAGTGGAAAGAGAGTTATCGGCAGTTTGGCTTCTTGGGTGCACAGCTTGTAATTTGAGTGCAGTAAGCCCAGTAGCCCAGTAAATAGGGTAGCAGAATAATATCCAGCTCCTGAAATATAGTAAAAGGATATTTTTCCCAAATATATGTCCATTGTCATCTGAACATTCCATAAGCTAAGACAAATGCACACCAGGTGTGTTCTCGACGCGTCATTAATGAAGTAGCAATATGCATCCAGAATCATATTACCGGTTGATGTACACAATTACAAGCGTGTGCATCGCAGAATCCCCTTTTTCAGCATGATTAACTGGTCAGTTCATGTTGACAAGAATTTGTCGGCTAGTGGCCACGTCCCATACAGCATTCGACAACCCTACATGTTATGCAAGCACTAGTGCGCCTAGCGTTGCCTCGTATAACCAAGTCAGAACTAGAAGAACACAGATCCTAGCATGTCCTTATTCAATTACAGCACATGTTGTATGGCTAGCCAGCCTACTGTGTAATTGCAATAGCATGACAAAAAAATTCACATCTACAGCATTAAGCGAGACTCCTAAGAGTGTGCATTCTACCCTTGTGTCAGATACGAAGGACCTCAGCTGCACCACCGAATGGCATAGAGGTATGCATCTACCAATCAAGACTATCATCGCACTGATCTGGAAGAGGAAAGCAGTAAATTCCACATCTCAGCACTAAAGCACCAAGCTTTAGCGCATCCCATCCGCAGCCACCCCTAATTACCGGGTCGATCTGAGCAGGGCACCGCTAACCCACACACGAACAGCACCCATTCACGGCCCCTGGCCTCCCACCGAGCTGCGGAGCGCAGAACCACTAAGGTCCAGCAGCTAGCAGCAGCGAGCGACCCGAAGCGCACGGCAGGAGAGGAGGAGAAGGGATCGATCGGTACCATCCTGGACCTCCTCCCCGGCGCTGCGCTCGCCGAACACCTGGGAGAACCTCCACTCGAGCGGCTGCGTGGGCGAGGCCGGCGGCGGCGCCTGGGCCGGGGACGGGGGCGGGGGCGAGGCCGAGGGCGAGCGCTCCGGTGCCGCGGCGCCGTTCATCGTCGTCGGTCGAGCTCCCTGCGGGATCGGCTGCGGGGCGGGCGGGTGCGGGGGCGGGTGGCGAGGCGAGGCGAGGGGGGGCCGGGGCTACGCGTGCGCTGGTGCGGCGTCGGCGATGCCGGCGAGGGTTTGGGGTTTCATGCGGGCGAAATGGCCTATGTAGAGGTGAAGAGGAGGGAGCGGGAGGTGGGGCGGGGGGGTCTCGCGAGGAGGGGGAGGGGAGAGGTGGTGGGGGCGCCCGCGCTAATACGACAACGAAGATGGAAGAAACCAAAAGGATTTCTTTTCTTTTTTTTTCCTAGCTCGTCCTGCCCTCGGCATCTCTTCAGGACGAATCCTGGCCGGAAAATCGATCGGGGATTGGGCCACGTCGCCTCAAATTACCTGCCGTCTGATCATACATCAACGACGAAAATCTGGGCGGAAGCGTAAGCCGTCCCTCGTCCTCAGCCATCTGCCTTCTCGATCCTTCCCACGGCGCTACCCTCTTGCGATTTCTCGTGCCACGAGCGGCCGGCGGTGCGGCCATTCATCTCCCCCGCCGTCCGTGCAATGAACAGGCCTGGCAATGAATCCTCACATCGTGCCCCTCAGCCATTCCCACGAACCAGTCCGCCGTCGCCGAGCACATCTTCGCTGCGCCCCAGTCCATCGCCGCTCAGCCGGTGGAGTTCAGCGCCCGTCCCTCTTCCTCACCGGCGAGAGCTTGCGCCGGCAAGACCATCCCCGCGGACGGCTCGCTCATACAGGCCATCACCCCCGAGGTGCCGGAGCAGCGGAGGATCAACCTGTAGGGCGTGACCATCGGCAATGGCCTGGTCCACCCCGTGGCGCAGGTGACCACGTACGCGGACGCCGCCTACTTCATCGGGCTCATCAACGGGAGGCCGATGCGATTGCAGGGGCAGATGCGGTGCACTGACCATCGCGCCTGTAAGGATCACCGGGGTGTCTGATCCTATAGTGGGAGAGGGTGAATTGGGTCGTTAATTTGCTTTTTAACTTAGGGCTCGAACTACTTACATAAGATAAACCTAACACGTCTTACACATGCTCGTTATGACTAAGGTTTATCTATTCTACTCTCTACTTACCCCAAAAAACTTAAATCTATAACCAATTCTAATCAAACTAACTAGGAAAGAAAAGGCACACAAGATAGAGTAAATGCGGAAACGTAATACGGTAAGTAAAGAGGTAAGGGAGAGAATATGCAAACTCCCGTGATGACACCAAAACACACGATTTAATGTGGTTCGGTTAGGACACCAAGTCCCTACGTTCACGGTCACTTGTCCAACAAGAACAAGTGTGATGCCGAGTCTCTTCGCTTGATCACCGTCTTGCGTTCGCCACCAAGGCTTCCGGCAAGCAAAGGCTAAGTGACGCCAAGTCACCAAGATAAGGCCACCGCCACCGTCTCTCTCAAAACGTCACCAATGGCACTGTCTTCACTATCGGAGCTTCTCACCAAGAGGGGTCTCCTTCTCCGCACAAAGTGTGGTTGCCTCTCCACACCAAGTCGGAGGGTCACACGACGAGTACACTTGCTTAGCCTCGGCTAAGACTTCTCTTAGGCTTGCTCTCTCAAGAACTAAACCTATACAAGTGCACAAAACACCCTCTCAAAGCTTCTCACAAGCCAGATATAGCACTAATCACTTCTAGGATGGTTGGTGATGGATCTTTGCTTGGGCAGCACTTTCTTCAGCTCTTGAGGCTTCCAACCATGTGTGACAACCGGCCATGGGGGTATATATAGGCAGCACAAGCAAATATAGCCGTTGGAGAAAAGCTGCCTGAAAAGTACCCAACGCAGGTTAATCCGACGCTCCCCCAATAACCATTATCGGTTCAACCGGTGAATGTAATCTGCCCGACTGAAATACTAGCCGTTACTTGTACGGGCAATTAACCGATGTAGAGTCGGTTCAACCGGTGAATGTAGTTGTCCTCTGATCAACTGAAAAACCAACTATCTGGACAACTACACTGACGTAATTGACCGGTGCATCATCGGTTCAACCGATGTATGCATTTTCCTTGGTCTTCTTCTGCCATTGCACCGACGTATTCAATATCTTCATCGTCGGTTCATCCGGTGCATTCTGCTAACTGAGTCTTCTCTGAGCCCATTGCACCGGTGAGTGTAATTTGCCTCACACCGGTTTAACCGGTGAGTGCAAATTACCTCTGTCTTGGTCCTTTCGACCTGATTTCTTCGGGGTTTTGTATCTTTTCATCCCTTGGACCTATAAGCCTGATAATGATCATCTTAACACATATATTAGTTCAAGTGTTGTGTGTGTCATCAATCGCCAAAAATATTATATTGAAATATGGCATGAGAGCCCATTTTCGCTACAATCTCCTCCTTTTTGGTGATTGATGGCAACAGAACCAAAGCAAGCAAGATGAATTGCAAGAATAAGACATTTGGTACCAAATTGAAAAGTTAAAAACTACTTAGCTTGCTCGGATGACATTTTAATGCTCATTTTAAAAGCCACCGGCATTTGATTAGTCCATAGGACGAAATGCTTCCGTCTTGATAGCAATTGTGAAACAATGGTTTGTGGCCAATGTAAGACAATTGTGTGATTTGAATCAGATGAGCAATGAAAATTTTTGTACCTTAGTCCATGGATCATCAAATTGCACTTCTCCCCCAGATTGACTAAGTACCTCCCCCTATCACCATGCATCCTTTTACATTGCATTTTCCATTCCTCCCCCTTGCTAATGGCATTATTTACTTCAAACTATTTGCTTGCTTTTAGGGTATATTTATCCCCCTTTGTCATCAAACACCTAAAAGCTTCATAACCACTAGCAACAAGGAGCATTAGTAGCAAAAGAAATTGACTAGTGATAGAGTGTTATACCCACTAAATTTGGCATATCTCCCTTTGTTTGAACAAGCTCCCCCTTTTCCAAAACTTGTGGCACTTCTCATCTTAACACCAATTGTGATGCCAATTTGTGATTTGTAGGGGTAGTGTTCAAAAGAAATTTGAACTCATGGAGATAGCTCTACGTGACTACAACAAATAGTACTTGTAAAGCATATTAGTCACACAAATACAAGCTATAGAGTTAGCTCCCCCTAAATGTGTGCATTAGTGTTTGAATCACTCACAAATGTATGCACTTGTATTACACATAGTGGGGACTTAACTTTATAACTTGCTAATCATGGCACCATAAGCAACCAATTGATATCAAAAACATTTTTACCACAAATATAATATGAGAGATATCAAATTGCAAGATATGCTATGAAAGACATATGCCATGTGAGACAAACAATTAAACTTATGTAGGTTGCAACAAAATATGATAAAGCATAGACAACCTACCATATGAAATTTCTAGGAAAACATATCAAATGAAAGATACCAATAGTAAAGATAAGATCATGCATTCCTAGAGAGGCATTGAGCTACAATGATGCATGAAGGATATCAAATGAAATTGAGATCATCCTTTTACCTTGCTCATTATCTCATATGTAGGGGAGGGGAATTTGGGTCACTAATCTTTAATCCACAACTTGGCTTTAATTCAACTTTGCATGATGCATCCCTACTCATGCATCCCAAACCTTGCCAAGCCTCCAAATTCCCCGAAATGCTTGTTTGGCGCCTAAGTTTTAGGAATCCAAACCTTTTGAGAGCCATCCGTGGTATGAATAATATCCTTGGGCACCCAAATAGACCGGTTCCATCCATATGTTCTCCACCACATGACATGAGCTACCACCTTGTCATTCTTCTTCTTTTCAAGTATGTAGTGGTTGCTCTTTTGCTTGTTCTTGTGGGTGGGCTTGGTGTACATGTATGACGCCTTCAAGTTTGGAGATGTATTTTTCTTGATCTCCTTAGCCTTCTTGTGTCTCTTCTTGCTCTTGTTCAAGTTCTTGGGCTTGCCATTTTCTTTGCCCTTTGCTTTGCCCTCTTTCTCCTTGCATTGGTAGGACTTGTGGCCTTCTTTGCAACACTTGAAGCAAGTCACGGTTTCTCCCTTCTCAAGCTTCTTCACGCCCGTGAGGGGGTTATCTTGAGAAGGTTGGGCTTGCTCTTGAGTGTACTTTCCTTTGAGGCGCTTCAAGTCCGTCATTAGCCTTTCTACCTCTTGTTTGAGCTCATCATTTTCCTTAGCAATGAGATCATCACATGTTTCTACAATCACGTCCTCATTGAAAGGGTTAGATCACAAGAGGTAGATGCATCTACCTTGATGATAGGTGTTGTATAAGAAATATTGCAAGGAAATGATTTATCTGATGATGATTCACTTTTAGATTCAAGACTCTCATATTTTATTTTAAGCTCTTCATGCTCATTGTCCAACAAATTGAATTTGTTTAGCAAGTTCTCATATCTTGAGACAAATGAAACATGAAGTTTTTCTTTAGCCTTGAGAGCTTTGATTTCTTTATTTTGTTTAGTGAGATGTTCTTGTTGATTATGAAGTGTCATCATCTCACTAATTTCATCACTTTCAATGTCGGACTCATTATCGGAGGAGGAGTCATCACTTACATCGTTATTACCTTGTACCATGAGACACATGGGAGGTGGTGATGATCTCTGAGGGCGATGGGTGGTGGAGCTCTTGAAATTTTTCTTGTGACTTGAGTTTTCACCACTTTTCTTGGGCTTGTAGATGGCGGAGAGAGCTTGTGATCTTGATTTGTTTTTTTTTCTTTGCCATCTTCTCCATCCCAACCGCACTCCCTCTAATGAGAGTTTTGTACCCAAGCTCATAGAGCTCATGTACATGCTCGGCAATCTTACGGTGGTGGTATAGCACGACCCTTGGATATTCTTCATCACTTGAACTTGATTCATCATCACTATCTTCCTCATCCTCTTCTTCTTGTTCACTTGAGTTTGATGAGTCTTGTCGCCTTGGTTGGTGCTTGCATGAGTGCTTAGCGGCGAGACTCTTGTGGCTTGAAGAATAGGTGGACTCTTGCTCCTTCTTTGTCATTTACATACTATACTCATGAGTAATGATTTGATTGATGACTTGGTTTGGTGTAAGTTTTACCAAATCTTCCTTTTGCAAGAGTGTGTTGATGATATCGTAGTCGGGCTTGCGAAGGCTTCGGAGAATCTTGCGGTTGATTTCTTCATCTTTAAGTTGATTGAGACCTAAGGCATTGATTTCATTGACAAGAGTATTTAATCGTGAATACATATCATGAGCATTTTTATTGGGAAGTTACTTAAAGCTACTAAACTCCTCGCCGAGAATATGATATTTTTGATTGGCAACATCCTTTGTGCCCTCATGATTCTCGACAATTTGCTTCCATAGCTTATGAGCATTTTCATTAGCAAAAACATGATTAAAAACACTATCACATAACGAGGACAATATAATTGATTTAGCAATGGCATCATATTGTCTCTCGGCTTTAGTCTCATTTTTCTTGCCTAATTCGGTGACACATCAAACATTAAGCCCACGGGTTTGGAGATGTGCTTGCATAAGCACTTTTCATCGAGGAAAACCCGTGCCATCGAAAAATGGAGCCCTATCGGTACTCATCTCTTCCCCGGACATGATACTCACTCGACGGTGAAGTCGACGGGTCTCCTACGAGCTTTCTCACAAATTTACCAATGGAATTGGCTAATCCTCGTAAGCGGTGTGAGACCTCGCTCTGATACCAATTGTAAGGATCACCGGGGTGTCCGACCCTAGAGGGGGAGGGATGAATAGGGTCGCTAATTCGCTTTCTAACCTAGGGCTCAAACTACTTGCATAATATAAACCTAACATGTACTACACATGCTAGTTATGACTAAGATTTATCTATTCTACTCTCTACTTACCCCCAAAAGACTTGCAACATATAGCCAATCCTAATCAAACTAAATAGGAAAGAGAAGGCACGCAAGATAGAGTAAATGCGGAAACGTAATACGGTAAGTAAAGAGGTAAGGGAGAAAATATGCAAACTTCCGTGAAGACACCAAGACACACGATTTAACGTGGTTTGGTTATGACACCAAGTCCCTCCCTACGTCCACGGTCACTTGTCCAACAAGAACAAGTATGATGCCGAGTCTCTTTGCTTGATCACCGTCTTGCGTTCACCACCAAGGCTTCCGGCAAGCAAAGGCTAAGTGACGCCAAGTCACTAAAACAAGGCCACCGCCACCGTCTCTCTCGAAGCGTCACCAACGGCACCGTCTTCACTATCGTAGCTTCTCACCAAGAGGGGTCTCCTTCCCCGCACAAAGTGTCGTTGCCTCTCCACACCAAGTCGGAGGGTCACACGACGAGTACACTTGCTTAGCCTTGGCTAAGACTTCTCTTAGGCTTGCTCTCTCCAGAACTAAACCTATACAACTGCACAAAGGACTCTCTCAAAGCTTCTCACAAGCTAGATATAGCACTAAGCACTTCTAGGATGGTTGGTGATGGATCTTTACTTGGGCAGCACTTTCTTCTACTCTTGAGGCTTCCAACCATGTGTGACAACCAGCCATGGGGGTATATATAGGCAGTACAAGCAAATATAGCCGTTGGAGAAAAGCTGCCTGAAAAGTACCTAACGCCGGTTAATCCGACACTCCCCCAATCGTCATCGTCGGTTCAACCGGTGAATGTAATCTGCCCGACTGAAATACTAGCCGTTACTTGTACGGGCAATTAACCGATGTAGCGTCGGTTCAACCGGTGAACGTAGTTGTCCTCTGATCAACTGGAAAACCAACTCTCTGGACAACTACACCGACGTAATTGACTGGTGCATCATCGGTTCAACCGATGTATGCATTTTCCTTGGTCTTCTTCTGCCATTGCACCGACGTATTCAATATCTTCATTGTCGATTCATCCGGTGCATTCTGCTAACTGAGTCTTCTCTGAGCCCATTGCACCGGTGAGTGTAATTTGCCTCACGCCGGTTTAACCGGTGAGTGCAAATTACCTCTGTCTTGGTCCTTTCGACCTGATTTCTTCGGGGTTTTGTATCTTTTCATCCCTTGGACCTATAAGCCTGATAATGATCATCTTAACACATATATTAGTCCAAGTGTTGTGTGTGTCATCAATCGCCAAAACATTATATTGAAATATGGCATGAGAGGCCATTTTCGCTACAGCGGGGCTCGCGTCGGATGCGCGGGCGTGATGCCTGTCGTGGCTGCGAAACACCACTGTACTATGTGGTGGTGGAGACGCCCTGGAGACCGTGGCCGCCGGGGCGGCGGAGCTCTTCAACGTCGTCCGAAGTTCGCAGTAGAGTAGCAGAAGCCTGCACCTCCTCGTTCAACTAAGGAAACGATCTTGCCGTCTCCGTCGCTCAGCTCGCCTTCCGTGGCGAGCTGCCTGCAGGAAGCGTGGTCTGCTGTAAGCCACTTCAAGTGTCTGCTTCCCACTCTTGTAAAGAGCTAAACTTCAAGTTCCCCTGCTCTGGTATTTTTTATTTTGCAAATGCATTACGAAATGCATTATTCTCACAAGCAAAATATATTTGATGAAATTCATCACACATACACAGCAGGTTTCTAACATGGATGATGAATTATGTCTGATTTGTTAACTCATGGATGAATTCACTCTGACATTGGACATTATGATATAGAGGAACTGCTCCAGAGCTCCTGCGATGAATTTTGAAGAGTATATCTTTCTATTTACTGTAGTGTCACTGTGTCAGCAAAAGGAAACACTGATGCTAAAGGTCCATGTTTAGTATATTAGCTAAAGGTCCATGTTTAGTATATTAATGCAGTATGTTTATTTCTAAGGAAATGCTACTCATTCTATTAGTTTATAGGATACAAACTGGACATTATTCTGTTGAAAAAAAATAAAACACTTCATTATTATCAGGTTGGCCCATGGCAATTAACCGTCCTTATTATCTTTAGAGATTTAGGTATGGTTCTTATTTCTGATTGTCACTTGAAGTTCATACAGTATATAGAAATATCTATCCACAACAACATCCTGATTTTATTATGGATATACGCTTGTACGGACTGTGTCTTAATTTTAATTCAATAGCCAGTGGTTACCTAATAATTTATTAAGTGTTAATCTTACATAGTTCCAGAGTAACTGAAGATAATCAACGGCTCTGTTCGGATGATCGGAAGAGGCTGGGCTGGTGACCGTTGCGGTGACCGCTGGCACTCACGTTCACTGTAGCTACAGTGAAAACCAGCCAGCCGTGGGCCAGCCGAACAGGGCGAACCTCATGGAGTATAAAATGCAAGTGACAGACCTAGAAAGGAATAAGCAAAACCAAAATGAGGAAGAGAAACTTAGAGCCAAAACAGAAGACATATACTGCTTTACATGTTACATTAGGCATCGCATCAATTACTTTACAGCCAAAAAATTTACCTCGGCTATTTATATTTAATTACGGTCCAATATGACACACATGTGGAAGCAATATTGTAATGCTTTCTATGTGTTAGTCAGTTAACATTCTGCATAACTGGATAACAGGATTCTGCTCTACCACAATCATCTCTCATCTTCAGTATAACAAGGCTATAGGGAAGTTCATGTTCATTCCTCTGCTTTGTTCACCTTTCAATAGGTCCCGCAAACCAAATGCTCGAACAAATGTCTGAGTGACAATTGGGTGGCATACTGGTATTTGTTGTCTTACTGAAGATTAAGTGAATTTTTGACTTGGTTAAATGAAAATGAATATTGCTTTTCATATTTTTTTTGCAGGTGCTTAGACAGTTCAGTATATACTTGTACCACTGCACGCACATGAACTGTTCTGACTGAAATATGATGAATAGAAAAAGTATTTGGGCAAGTATGGACCTCATGATGAACCACGAATTCCGCCGACGCTCCCCCTCCTTTTCTTTTTTTCCTCTCTATTTTTCCTTTTTTTCTTTTTCCCTTTTCTCTTTTCTTTTTCTCCTCCTTCTCTCTTCCTTCTCCCTCCTTTCACCTTCCTCCACACTCAGCTCAAGCAGAGCAGAGCTCCACGCGCCGCACGCCGGCCGCCCCCTGCTCGCCCGGCCCACCCTGCCTGCGCGGCCGTGCCCATTGGCTGCCTCGTCGCGCGCGCCCCGTCACGGCAACAACGGCGAGGGCCCTCGCGCCGCACACCGAGCCGAGCTCGGCCACGCGCGGCACCTCGCCGTTGGCCACCGCACCTCCCCTGGACGCGCCACCGCCCACCCCTGCACGCCTGAAAGGCCCTTGTTTTGTTTTGGTAATTGAGTGACAACTTAGGTGGACTAATAAGTGTTTATGTTGAGATACACAGGAGATTAGTCCACACAAAGACACTAGTATGAGCAACATGTGCCATGGAGGAGAAATGGCTAAGGGTTGATGCTATGCTCATATAGTGTGATCGAGGATCTCATTGCATATGAGACATGACATGGAGTTATGTGACCAAAGTGGAGAAGATCAAGACAAGGCTTGGCTTGATGGACCGGTTGCAATGGAGAAGGGCAAGTCAAGGCTTTGAAGCGAGGGACGGCGAGGCGGTGAAGCTTGGGCAAGATTTGGCGCCAATGGACCGAGGCAACGGTGAAGAGCGAGCAAGGTCAAGATCGATGGACCAAAGAGGTCATGTGATGATATGGAGTGGATCATATCATTCAAGGAAGATCAAGCCAAGTGTTGACTCATGAAGATGATCAAAAGGCTTGATGGAGTTTGGTGCTTGTGTGGCATCAACATTTGGGAAGATGAAATGGAATGCACAAGGCAAAGGTATGACTTGTAGGGCATTTCATTTCACCGGTCAAAGGTTGTGTAGAGAAGTGCATGACCGGATTTAGGATAGATGGCCGTACTATCAAGAGGGGCAAACTTGTTTGCATATCGGTCATCTAGTGCCACTTGAGCGATCTAACATTGCGATGTTGCTAGGATCGAGTGGCGTGGTAAGATCAAGTGAAAATCCTTTGAAAATGATTGTTAAATGCTAACACACATGCACATGATGTTGTTCACATGATGGTGTTGGCACATTTGCAAAGGAGAAAGAGTTGGAGTTGATGTTGATCAACTTTGGGAAGCAAGAAAGGTTTTTCGGTTTTCTCCGAAAATTAGGTGGTCTCTTGGAGTGGAATACTACTTTGATCCATTGTGTTTTGGATCAAGTATTCAGTTGGGTTGTGTAGCCCTCTGAATTAGCTTTCCATAGAGTCCAAGATCACCTAATTTGGACATCGGAGCTAAGAGTTATGGCCGTTTTACCGAGGTACATTTCTGCTGGAAATATACCTGCGGACGGTCCGCCCAAGGGGGGCGGACGGTCCGCCGTTATCTCGGATGAGCTCTAACAGAGCCGTTTTTGGCTCTGTTGGTGGTCCAAAATGAACTGCGGACCGTCCGGTCCATGGGGGCTGACGGTCCGCCTTTAAAAGCTGAAACGGGCGCAGAAATTTGGTAGTTCTGTCTTGGGTGTCCAAAATGAACTGCGGATCGTCCGGTCCTTGGGGGCGGACGGTCCGCCTCCTACTGAAAATTCTGGGACAGAAACACTGCGGTTTCTGTGTGTGCTCACGTTTTGAACGGCGGACAGTCCGCCCCTGGGGAGCGGACAGTCCGCCGGTCACTTCCAGATTTAGTCAGAGACGTTTGCAAATCGGTTGGTTCGAAGTTTTGAACCGCGGACAGTCCGCCCCAGGGGCGCGGACAGTCCGCACGGGGCTCGAACGGTCGACTCTGACACATAATCATTGAAGATCTAGCCGTTGGGTTTGAATGGCGGACAGTCCGGTTTTTGTGAGGCGGACAGTCCGCGAAAACTCTGTTTTCACGGGTTTTAAGTGTAACGGCTAGTTTGGGGCCTCCCTCTATAAATAGAGGGTGTGGCCGGCCATTTGAGATGGCTGAGCACCTTGGGGACTTGGTGTCCATGTGTGAGAGTGCTTGAGAGCCCTCTACTCACTCTAACTTGATGGTAATCATCCGATCGAGTGAGAGAGCGATTCTAGTGCGATTGCTTTGAGAGATTGCATCGAGTGGCACTAGGTGATCGTGTTGCAAGCCGGTGTGCTTGTTACTCTTGGAGGTTGCCACCTCCTAGACGGCTTGGTGGCAAGAGACTCCGTTGAAGCCCGCAAGAAGATTGTGCGGTGCTCCGGAGAAGAGATTGTGAGGGGTATTGTGCTCACCCCGCGGGAGCCGCAAAGAGCAACTCTAGTTGAGCGAGACGTGAAGAGCAACAAGTGGTTCGGCCGGATCATGTGCTAGAGCTCGGTGTGAGCACTCCACGTGGGAGAGTGTGACTTAAGAGTCACCACTAGCAAGAGGATCGGCGGCAACCTTGGAGCTTGTCTCAACGGGGATTAGCTTGGTGGCAACCAAGTGAACCTCGGGATAAAAATCACCGTGTCAATTTTGTCTACTCTTCTCGGTGGTTTGCATTCTCCAAATCACAAGCATTGTATTTCCATTCATCTATATCTTGTGCTTGTGTAGTTGCTCTCTAGTGATTAGTTAGCTTGTGTAGCTTGGTAATCATCTTCTTGCTTGTGTAGCTAGAAGTAGAGATCCTAGTGTAACTAGTTAGCTTGTGTAGCTTAATTAGTTGCTCTTGCTTAGATTGTGTAGCTAAGCAAGTTGAGCTCTTGGATTTGGATTGTGTATCCTTGTCCTTGAGCATCTAGTGAGCTTAGGTTTGGCATTGTGCTTTTGCTCATTAGAATTGTGTAGGAGCTCCCCCGGTTTGTGAAGTACTAGTGCTTAGGCTTGTATGACTTGGCATTAGAATTGTTAGGAGAGCTCTTACTAGCTTGGCACTCCATTTGCTTTGTGTAGGATCTTTTTGGAGGTGCCTTAGAGTCATAGTTAGAGGGGTGAAGTCTTGGCTAAGCGAATAGTTTCAATTCCACATAAGTTTCGGTTAGCCGGCACAATTAGTTTTAGAAAGGACTATTCACCCCCCTCTAGTCCGCCATCTCGACCCTACAACGCCGTCGCCTCAGCACCACCGCGCCGCTCCGCGACGCCAGAGCGTCTCCTACGCCATTAACGCCTCCCTGCAGAGCTGCCCCTCACCGGCCGGCCACCTCCACCGCGGCCCGTCATCCTCCTTGCCGTGCCTCGCCTATAAATAGGCCCCACGTCACGCTCCCCGGCCGCCACAACCCCCTCCACCCCCGCGCACCCCCTCGCCTCAGCTGCAGCGCCGCCGCCACGGCCGCCAGGGCCGGTCGCCCTGCCTGCTAACGCCGCCCCCGCTCGAGCTGGATAGGGGAATCGAACCCCCTTGAGCTCATCTCCGTTTTCCCCCCAACCCCAGCCGCCGAGGTGCCCAGGGCCGCCGGATCCCAGGGCCGCCGGCGCCCCTGCCCTCTGTGTCGTGAGGTTGAAGGTGGCATTTTTTGCCAAAACCCCCCCCTGCCCTTCCTCTTTTTCTATTAAGAACCCCCCTTCTCTCTAATACCTTTTCAAATAAACCCCTCCATTCTTATATTACTGAAAACAAGCCCTTCATCTATACAAAATAATTATAACTAGACCCTACCTATTTTCTAAAATAGCCCTCATAAATTCTAGAATTCTAATCAAGCCCTTCTCTCTCAAAAATATTTACAAAGAAGCCCCTCTCTTATTTATTTTAATGAATAAGCCCATCCGCTATATAAAATATTTATGAGTAGGTCCCTGCCTAATTTCCAGAATAGCCCGAACCTTTTCCAAAATTCTATTCAAGTCCTGTCACTCCCAGAAATAATTACAAATAGGCCCCCGGATCCTTATTTAGCCCCTAAACCCCTCTTCGGCCTATCATTTCATGCACCAAAAATCCTCCGTTTGCCCCGAAACTTTACCACGTCATTTCTAACATAATTCCAGCCATGCCATTAGAGAACCACCTAAAAATATTACTCCTATCTCTATATCTTAATTTCTTCCGATTCGAGCTCGACGATAAAACTTTTATTTCTTTTTATTTATTGTGTGTTTGTTTGTGTGCGCCGTAGATCACGGAGTGACCGAGGGAGAACTTGTCGACGAGCAGTACCGCGAGCAAGAGTCCGAGGACCAGTACCGCGACCCCGAACCCGAAGGACAGTACTTCGATCAGGACTTCCCGGAAGGCTTTGTGAACAGCAAGATCAATCTCATCCTTTGATTACATATTTCGACCCAGTTTTATAAACACGACCTATTGGCCAGTTTTTACAAAATTGCATATGCTTTTACTGTTGAAACATGGTTGGATATCCACCCCTTGATTTGTTATGACCATTCCTTGACCACCTAGATTAACGTCTATATATGATTTATTCTTTATGGATGTTAATCGCTGCTAAAGCGCCGCTTAGGACCCGGTACTCGTTTTATTACACTCAAAATGGTTACAACATGCTTTATAAAAGGGAAAATGCGTGAGTGTTGAAAAAAGGGAAGTTGGGTTATAAAGAATAAAATGTTAAGATGGGATGGATGATTGGCATTCCATGGGTGGATTGTCATGCGTTGGAGGCTCGTACCGTTGTGGTAGAGCAAGATGGTTGGGAGATATTCATCTTGTCACAATTAAGGACCGAGTTGATGTGTCATCTTGCCTAACTCAACTATCGTGTGAACCACTCGACCATTGTGTGTGGCAACGGCTTAGCATAAACCCCACTAGTTAGTCTGATAGCCATCAGGGGAGCTGAGAGCAACGGGTGACCAAAGAGAAGGGATAAGGTCATAGTGAATTATACCCCGATTAAACCTCAGTGTCAGGACAATGGCCCCTTGGTTGAGTCCGTGTTGACTAGTCAGGTCTAGCTAAGGTGGGTAATGGCTTTGATGGGATCTGCGCCGACACTAAGGTGATCGTGCTATGGTACCCCACTTGTGGGTAAAGTTGCACACCTCTGCAGAGTGTAAAACCTATTTGAATAGTCATGCTCACGGTATTAAGCGGGTTACGGTTTGGTCACATAACTAGCTTTTGGGATGAATGGTTTTATGGTGTGAGTTGTTTTGGAAGGTGTCTGGCAGTTGTGCCGTGAGCTACTGCGGATGAGGAGTCCGGTAGCATTTAAAACTTGGATCCTTTGTGTAGGATCAACCCCATTCTTTACGTGGTTACTAAAGAATTACTTTGAGAAAACCCCTTTTCCAAAAAAAATAAACCCTTGCATGTGTAAAATTTAGCTTTGCTGCAAATGAACCTCAGCCTTATCCTTGATTTATCCTGTGCATATCTGTGTTACCCCCTCCGTGGGTGGGGTTGGACTTGTTGAGTACTTTTGTACTCACCCGATATATATTTGTGGTTTTCTTCAGAGGAAGATCCGGACTTCGTTGTTGAAGACATCGAGTAGAGGTTGCATCCGCACCCAACTTTGCCTGTGGTGTTGGCCCTCTGCAAGATGCTTCTACTGGCGTGATACTCTGAGCCCAAGCTGGATCCCATGTGGGTCGTGTTTTTGTGTATCACCGTAGCCTTTTTACTTCTTATTATCGTTTGTATCGAGTGTCCCCCTCCTCGGAGGTTTGTATGGTGATGTACCATCTGATGTAATAAATATGTATTAGCCTCCTAGGACTGATATTTGTATCACATTTAAGTCACATCTTATGAGGGGACGCTTCACATCCACAGCATATTGTGACAACGCACATCAAGAGAAGAAATGAAAGAGATCACTCTAGAGCACATGGCACACATCACTTCCATCCTCCAGGTTGTTACCTCCACGGCGAGCTCAAATATAGCGCGGCAACGCCGCGCTCAGGTTTTCTAGTGGTTTTCTAATGTGCCCCGGTGTCATCCCCGCGGAGCACTGGCCCGTCGTCTGCAGAGGAGAACCAATTCAGAGCTGATACAAATCTTGAGAGAATTTTATAGAGATCGATGGTTCTATTTACGTAGATAAAAGCACTTATATTCTTTGCAACAAGATATTAGAACATTGTTTGGCGAGTTTGTTTTTATGAATATTGTTTGGCGAGCTTGTTCTTATAGAAGGAGTTGATGCTTCTATTTGCGTATAGATAAAATCACTTGTATTCTATGCAACAACAAGAAATAAGAACATTGTTTGGCGAGCTTGTTTTTATGAGCACACGATAAGAAAAAAAACGCAACGAAAATCATCAGATGGGGTATGATCCCTGCAAGTAGTGTAGAACCTCCTTAGAGCATCTCCAAGAGCCTTTCTAAAATCTATTCTCTAAATCATCATTTAGAGAGTCATTTGAATAAAAATCATTTTCTAGATCTTTGTACTTTCCAACAGCTCTTCTATATCTTGTGTCTAGTCTAAAGAGTCATTTTTGCTCTCCATCTTTGGCTAGAGAGAAATCCGGAATAGAGCATGTCTATATTTAGATATCTAATTGAAGAGACTATTGGAAGGCATTTTTTCACCAAAAATATATATTCTTGTAAACTAGGAAAGATATAGAGAGTCTCTTGGAGATGCTCTTAGAACACTATTAATTCGTAGCAACATAATACGTGAAAAATATATGTGCCGTTCATTTTCGGTCGGTACATACACACACAGATACAATCTAGTCAAAGTTAGTAAATAATAGTACAGAATATTATTTTAGTACTTGAATAAAATCTTTTTACCCGATCGGTGATCTAGACACCAGACGCGACAACGATGCCATGAGCCCATGACGTTTGAGCTCGTTGTTGTTTTGCTACGAGGAAAAAAAGCATCCCCCGGCATGGCCTTTTGCATAAACTATTCGGCCGTTGATTAGCCAAAGCATGGTTTACAAGCCGATTACAGTTGGCTCGCGAGCTAATGCTAATTTTACCACATCTCTTGACCGATGAGAGCAGATGGCAAGCCTCGCAAGGAAAACACTGACAGTACATGACGTCCGCCCCTTTTGTTAATTGCACCAACCACTTTCACCATCTCATCCCACAAGCTAACTCGTTCAAGATTAACGCGGGCCATTTGAGCACCCCCTCCATCATTAAGACCTTTTTTCCCCAGTTCTGGGCTACACACCCGTGTGCGTTCGTATGCGCTGACGCTCGAGGTCGTCCATGCGCACCAAGGAAGATTTTTTTTCCTTTTTCTCTTTTCGAATGACTTCTTGGTGATCTCATTTTGTTTGCCAACAAGATCATTTCCGAAAGTTGCATCTGAAATTTGAGATATCATGATTCCGGGAATTCTGTTTCCGTTTCGTTTTTCTGCCAACCCTTTGAATACTCTAGCTAGGGTCATGTGTTTTGCAGTTGGAACTCTTTATTTCCCCATTTCTGTGCCAAATGAATTGTTTGGTTAATGTAATAATGGTCTCTTAAAAAGGACTGCCCCAAATTGGATGCCGCCATATTATCTACTTTTTATAATTTTGCGCAATCCACGTAAACAAATACTATATATAAGATCGTCTCTAATTCTACCTAGTGGTGCTTCATGTGTCTTGTTGCCAGGCCAACAATATCAACCCATGAATCTCAAAAAAAAAAAACAATATCAACCCATGAGCCTATACACACGCTTGACTTGCGTGTACTATATGCAGATACACAGTGCGAGTGACGGTGAGATACTTGCATTACATGATTATAGGTTCTTAAGTAGATGCGCCATCACTAGGGCACGTGATTCATCCTACATTCCTTTGCAAATTCAACGCCCAAGGAAAACACATCAATTCTGTATCTACATCAATTCCATATCCTACGTTCCTTTATAATCCTCCTAGAACTCCTATCTTGTAACTAACTAGTATCCTACCCCTAGACTATATAAAGGAGGGCAGGTACCTAGATTGGTAAGGCTCAACAAAGAACCTACCCAAGCCTAAACTAGGACAACACAACATCCAAGCACAGGGCGCAATATACAAATCCCAAACAAAACTTAGGGCATTACGTTACTCTAGCAGCCAGAACCTGTCTAAATTCATATCTTGTGTCCTCACGTTCACCTTCAAATTTCAGATCCGGTGACTCCTCACCAATTAACCCCCTACCTAGAGTATCCCTAGGTAGGTTGGCGGTTAAAACACTGACAACTAGGATACCGGCAGGGACGAGCATCCAACAAACGAGCAAATCAAACATGGTCTAGAGGAAGGGAACTGAAGGGAGCAGGGTTTTTCACCTCCCCGCTCGATGGGGAAGTGGGTGAAGTGCTCCAGTTCGACTCAGCCACAAATCAGGTGGTGAAGTCATCATTTGTTAGTGCTCCGCCGATTCTCGTGCGAAGCACTGCTAAATGCACCCTTAATTTAACACTCCGCGAATCTCAAAAGCTTTCCAAGAGCATGTACACTCAAAATTCTAGAAATTTTTGTGTATGCTTCACCACCATGTCAAAACTCTTCTCAGTCAATATAAAAGTTGTTCACTTCTATTCTATGTAATATTACTCCCCCTAATCACAAAAAGTGTTTCTTTTGAATTGGATTAGGTCAACCGTCATAAACTTTGGTTGCATATTACTTTGTCTTTACAATGTGCATTCCATTTTGTTAGAACAAAGCTTTGAGCAACAATTGCTGATACTCCATATATTTGATACAAATTTACAATTGTAAACATATCCAAAGACCCATAAGTGTTTTTAGAGTCTTAAATCATGGGGTCAAAATTTAGTATAAAAAATCCCATTTATTTGAGGAGCTTGTGAAAAAAACCAAACCCAAGTTTTTCCCCTTCAATGGCTGAACCACCCCTACCTTATGGTTGAATTGGCCCACCATTGTCCTACCATGTCAATTACCTTTGACTCCTATTGGACAACAAAAACCTAAACATTGTTAAGTTTATTATGGGTGGAATGTGAGAATCAAGAAGAGATCGATGATCTGAAAGCTACATTTGATGAAATTGATGATCTGAAAAGGCATGAAAGATCTCTCCTGCAAAGAATTTTGAAAGCTCGGGAAGATCTTGCAACTGTATTCTTTCAATTGGATTGTTCAATGTCCAGTTTTCTTCTTTTTCTCAAGAGATGATGTATGATGATGATGATGATGTAAAATATACTCCCTCCATCCAAATATTGGGAGCATCTAACCAAAAAATATTTTTCCAAGAATTGGAGACGTCTAAGCACGATACCAGCCATTGCACATCATCCCAGGCAGTCCCTAGCGCCCAGGGCTCCTCGTTTCCTCCGTTGCCCACGGCACCAGCCGCCGAGACCAGACGTGCGGCAACGGCGATTGGAGGGGCGTTAGCGGGTTAATTGCTCGAGTATTGGAACATATGCCGATGGAATTAAAACGAAGCCGTGATGAATTGCAAGCGTGGCTCCGCCGCCCCTCCTTGGTCACTGCGCACGACCCTAAGACGACTCCAATATTTGGACGGAGGGAGTAGGATTTTAGATCGTCAGACTCTTCATCTCACATTTTGCGCACTTCTCCTACCTCTTTTTCGTACATTGGAAAAAAAATATACATAACATGCACACTTCTCCTACCTCTTTTTCGTTATATTGGAAAAAAATAGACATAACATGCTACTTGAGAATAGGTTACCTCTCTCCTCCCCACCCCTCCCCCCGACCGTTGTTAGCGTGAAGATGACAGAGAGCATATGCTTAACTCTTACAAACAATGAAGATTCAATCCATCCAAGAGTTCAAAAGTATGCAATCGGAGAGTGTAGAAAGTGGAGCTTGGTGTGGATGGGTCTGAACAAGGTTGCTTCCTTACAGTATAATGAGATGGAGTTCCTGCTTGGACAGCAGGACAGAGGCCAAGCTGAGTAGACCACACACTAGTCTACATCCGCTCCATAATAGACTTCACATGACTAGGATACTTTGTGAAACCCATCTCCGCATAGTTCTCAGCCAAAGAGGCGAATGGCCTAACACTTCCTTTTCGTATTCTATTATGGATGCAATGCGAGAATCAAGAAGATGCAATGTGAGAATCAAGAAGACGTGAGAGTAATCAAGAAGACAACAATAACATCTATCAATCTATGAATGCGACAAAGTAGAACCGGAAGATGTCGAATCTAATGAGGATGATCAAAAACTTGATGGAACTCGGGATTATCTCCCCAACATCCTCCATGGACATAACTGAAAGTTACACCCCTAAAAAATAAAGAAACAATGAGTAAGTCCAAAATTTCATCATATTTGCACCTTCATAACTCAATTCTTGCACCCACAAGGAAAGTGCATCCCTCTCCAATTTGCTCTAGCTTCTCCTTGCAATTGCATTCTTTCTATTGAATTGCTCGATATCCAGATTTTCTTCTCTTTCTCATGAAATGATGTATCATGACGATGATGTAAAAGGTAGGAGTTGAAATCGTTGGACTCTTCATGTCACATTTTGCACATTTTTTCTACCTCTTTTTCATTAGATTGGAAAGAAAATAGACATGACGTGCACTTTCATATCACATTTTGCATGAATGTCCTTTCCTTGTTCTCTAGTATTGGAGGAGCAATGGTGGCTCTCCATAAGCTTGGGGTTCTCATGAATGTTGTAATTTTAGTAGATAAGACAATTAAAAAATAGCCCAGTCTTTGATAAGATGAGTGGTCAAACATTTAAATATGGAGAGAGTAATTAAAAAAAGTCATTGTCGTTACGAACCGACAAAGTTCCTCACAAACATACTTCCTGGAGAGATATATATGAGGAAATAGGAGTCACGGCGAATAATAGCCTATCGCCTCCATTTGATGAAATAATCCATAGCAGCCAACACAAAGCAATGTCCCTTGATGAAGAAGAATGAATGTGACCAATAAAAATCCAAAGCCCATCCCTTGAAAGGCTAAGACTTGATGGTATGATGCATCAATGCTGCTGGAACCATCTGAATATCTCCAATTTTTTTAACATTCTTTGCATCCTTAGTAATACTTGAAACAATTGGCTATTATATTTGACCAATAAAAACCAGGTCGAAGAGTTTGACGCCAATGAGCTTAGGGAGCTCTTGGAATCTTACGAATCGCCATCTCTTCACAGGGCCTAACTTCATGGGTGTTCTGATCCCAAGAGCTAACATTTAGCTGTCACATCATATATTTGGATTCCAATTAATTGTATAAGCCTAGAGATAAGTCATAAGATGAAATTATTGCATAATCTTAGAGCTAATTTGCGAGATAAAACTAGTAAGTCTAATTAAATTTTTATTAACACATGTTTAGGCAAATTATGGGTTAATTAGATTTAATAGTTTCAGCGGCGGAGCCAGGATCCAGAGCTAGGGGGCTCTTCTTTCCTTCTTCCTCCTCTCTCCTCTCATTTCTTCTTCTTCCTCCTCAAAATTTTCTCCTTCCTTCTTCTTCCAAGGTGGTAGGGGGCTTGAGCACCCCCAGGCTCCGCCACTAAATAGTCAGCCAAAGGATTGCGTTATTAGTTTTATTATTAGCTTTCATTTAATAATACTCTAATTAGCATTCAAACATGTCGGATGTGACAGACTAAACGTTAGCCCTGATGGATCCAATCATCAGATAATTTTGCCATTTTTTAGTTGTATATAGCACGATTTTTCTTTCCATTTTTAAATTTTTGCTAGGCAATTATGTCCGTGCACTGTTGCGGACAAAGTTGATATAAGTATAATATATGTATATGCACATGCATGTTAATTTGTATAGATCTACATAATCGAGTCGTGATGTTAAGGGTGTGTTTGGTTGATCTGTGACTTTTGAAAAAGTTGTTGTGAGCTGTAGGCTGTGGAAAAGCTACCGTGGGCTGTGAAATAATTCAAAAACCGTTAATTTTTTAAAGGTGGCGGATGAGTAATTTTTTCAAAGTTGCCAATCTCCACAGCAAGTAAAAGCAGGGTGAGAACTGCTTTCAGTTTTGTACTAGATAATTTTTTTTAACAAATAAACAGTTTTGGACAGGCAGTACGTTTGGTTGACTTTTGACTTTTCGAAAAACAAAAACAGTTTCAAAAGCAGAACCAAACACACTCTAATTTGTTGAGATCTACGTAATCGAGTCGTGGATGGATGGAGTTGATTCGACTCGCATAGTTGATGGGCTAAAGCTCATGGAACAAATAAAAAATTTAGATAGAAATTTTACTGGCTTTATACACATATACCTTTTTAGTTGTATAGTAAGGTTTTTCTTTCCATTTTTTTCATGTGCCCGGGCAATTTTGCCTCTGTTTCGGTGTTTCGATCCAAAGCACGACCGTTGGGGTCGCACCCGTTCAGCCAGACCCGAGATTATCGTCGATCCCCCATCCCCCCCTGGAAACTGTAGGCGGCGGTCCGCGAGGGTCGATTCCGATGGCCGGCGACGACGACCTCGCCGCCCTGCGCGAGCAGATCTCCCTCGCATCCTCGGCCGCCATCTCCGCCTCCGACCTAGATCACGCCTTCCAGCTCCAACTCGCCGAGGCCATCCAAGCCTCCCTCCTCGTCTCCGGGCCCAATGCCGCCGCCGCCTCCTCATCTTCGTCGCGAGCCGCCCCCGCGCTCCCCGTCCCCGAGTCCTCCTCGGACGCCGCCTACGCCTTCGCGGTTCAGGCCGCCGACCTCGCGTGCGCCGAGCAGGACCGCCGCGACGCCCACGCCCGGGCCGCCGCCTCCTCCTGCGTCGCCGCGCACGACGCCCTCTTCGCGCGCGAACTCGCCGCCATCCCGGAGGACCAGTGGGCCAACGACGGCGACTACTTCGAGCGCCCCCTGTAGTCGGACAAGTCGCGCCGCTCGCTCTTCCGCGTCTTCTCCAAGGGCATGGCGAGCAGGGAGGTCGTGGGCCCGCGGGACCGCGACCCCAGCGTCGCAGTGCTCGCGGCGGCTATCTGCGGGCCGCAGGGGGAGGTGCTGCTCAGGATACACAAGCCGGTGGAGCGCTTTGTGGGTGGCCGCATGATGGTCGAGGTGATGGCGCTCATGGAAGGCCTCGACGCCGCGCTGGGGCTGGGCATCCGCAGCGTCACCATCATCACCGGTTACCGGCCGCTGTACAACCATGTATGTCATGACACAAATCCTAATATCCTGATCAGTCAGTAGCCATTAGCAAACATGTGCTTTAGCTGAAATTGCTGGATAAAAAAAACTTTGTATTATTCGGTGGTGCTGTATGTTTAGGACACTTCACTCTTTCAATGGCTGTTCAGTTGTGAGTCTTGCTGAATACTTCACTGATTGGGTAAGATATATAGTGATGTTATGTTTGGTTGGACATTAGCTTTAGCCTATGCTTGAAATGACTGTTCCATGATTCCAGGATCCCAGCTTATCTAAATGTCACTAGCTGTCTTGCTTATTGCATTGCATGGAAATAAAAATATGACCGATAAGATTTTTTCCTTTGATAAGAGACGGTTCCCAAGAGTTTCTGTTCTTGATGATGTTTTTTTCCGCTACTCTCCCTATTCAGAAACATTATAAAGTGTTATTTTTTAGATGTCAAACATCCTTAACTTTGTGGTCTCACCATATACCCCTATTTTTAGCCATGTCCATGTGTTGTCCAAAACATCATGTTTCCAGTCGATGGGTAGTTCACTAAGATGTCAGTATAGAATTATTCAGTGCTCACCACTTCGTTGTATATGAAGTTATGAACTTTAAAACGGAGCATTTGTTGTAATACAACTGCATGATGCTTTTAAGTCATTTCTTCAGCAAGAACTGCAAACCCTGAATGGTGATATGTATCTAGTTCAGCACCAGTCATGTGCATTCTACATGTGCTAAGTTTCTCACCTCAGCAGATTAGCTGGGGTATGTGAGAGTTCTTGGTGTAGCTGTAAATTCAGTAGTCAACTTGTTCAAAAAATATTTTGCTCTGATCTTATGATGGTACCTCACAGTATGTGCTTGTCAAAATCTAAAAATACATTCTTCTGATTATTATTTCCTAATTTCTTTGGAATTGCAGATGCTTGGAATCTGGCGTCCATCAGGGAGGAATCTGGCAGATATGATCAATCAGGTTCTGTCAGTGCGAAGGAAATTCGATCAGTGCGCAATTTCACTTGTTGAGCCAAGCCAAGTCAGTTATGTGGTTAAATTGGCAACAGATTCATTAACTGTTTTGATTACCAAAGCCCGTGCTGCCAATGCTAACATGGCGAAAAGAGAGAATTGCGCTATCTGCATGGAAGACGCTGACATTACCAAAATCCTTGTGGTTGAAGGTTGCGCACATCGCTTTTGCTTCTCATGCATGAAGGAGCATGTGAAAGTTAAGCTACTCAATGGAATGCTCCCAGGTTGCCCACAAGATGGTTGCACCACAAAGCTAACTGTGGAAGGTTCAAAGATATTCCTGTCACCACGGCTGTTAGGGATCATGGTGCAACGTGTGAGGGAAGGGCAAATTCCTCCAAATCAAAAGGTTTACTGTCCATATCCCAAGTGTTCAGCATTGATGTCCTTGAGGGAAGTGATGCATCCAATGCAAGAATCCAGCTCAAAATACACAGCTGCTGATGCAGCCACGTTGAGGAAGTGTGTGAAATGCAGGGGATCATTCTGCATCAACTGTAAGGTCCCGTGGCATGATAGGATGACTTGCTATGACTACAAGAGGAGGTACCCCCATGCTCGTCCAGAAGATGCAAAGTTACAGAACCTTGCGCGGCAACGTTTGTGGCGCCAATGTGTGAAATGCAAGCACATGATTGAACTTGCGGAGGGATGCTATCACATGATCTGCGTGTAAGTCTCATTCACTTGACCCTTTGACTGCACAACTGTCATAGCTGTTCTTTTATCGGGGAGCCTAGAAAATCTGCTTAATGAAATTCCCTGTAAGGAAGGCTCATACATTGTGACCCTGTGCTAAAAACCTCTGTTGTATGTCGTTGCTGCTTGTTGTAGGTGTGGCTTTGAGTTCTGCTACACATGTGGGAAAGAATGGAAGGAGAAGAAAGCAACCTGCTCCTGCCCGCTGTGGGACGAACACAACATCATCAGGGAGGTCGATGAGGATGATGATGACTATGTGTATGATGTCTATGATGAAGATGACAACGATTTTTACTACTAGGCTGACGTGGAGAAGTTTCTATTGATGCAACCACTTCATCATCTTTCGAAGTTTTAGTATCTAGTATTGTTAGTTGGAACTAGTCGTTATCCAGTTGCTTTTTATTTGGGCCAAGCATAATTACATTAGGATGGCATGCCTATTTGCAGTATAAATACTTCTATATCTAAATTATGAATGACTATTACTACCTCGCAGTGAACACCAAAAATACTACTGCTGCTTATGTTGGTGAAGAAAACCAGAGGTTGCGTTGGATCTGATGGTTCACAAGGTAGAGCAATTTACGTCCCAAGAAACTGTTACAAACATAAAAGGGCCGAGTTTGCCAGTTTTTGACCCAGGCCAGTCCAGAGTCCACAAGACCACAACCCAAGCAGCAGCAGCAGAGCAGAGCGAGCAGGAATCTCGAAAACCCTCGCCATCCCACCGCTGCCCCCTCCGTCCCCCTCCTCTACCCCTCCGGTGGCCTCGCCGCCGGTAGTGGAGGAGTGAGGACTCATTATTTTTTTATTTTTATCTAACTTTTTTGGAGTTTGGTTTTCTAGCGACATCGATGAGGTGGTGGCTACGATGACGCTTTGGAATAAAGTCTCTCTAGTCTTTTCCTATCTCGACGACGTCCGTTCTGGCGCCGACGATGGCCAAGTGAGAGTTAGTTCTGCCAGATCTGAAGGTTCTCTCCAGATCTTTGCAGTTGGTGTGTCAGTCAGGAGATGCAGTTGGCTGTTCTTTGTTGTGGCGATTTCGACCTCTTCTTTTGATCTGTTCGGCGATAAGATCCGGTTTCTTCAACCATCTGTTTTGGTGGTGAAGGATTGTAAGCCTGTGTTGCTTGGGGTGTTCCCCAAGCCGATGTTTTTTCAGCGGTTGCTAGATCTCGTTGCAAACAGCGAGTGTTTTTTGCGGTCTTCAAAGTCTTATATGACGATGGCGTTTGTAGGTGTTCCTTTCCCTTGCTGCCTTTTCAGTGTGTTTTTTAAGCTCCGGTGGACGACGAATAATCGAATGAAGAAGACGACCAGAGAACTTTTCGGTGTAATTTTATTTTTTTTATGTCGTTTTGTGTCAAGTTGTTCTTTTATTGTACTACTAATTGTTTCAAATCAGATATGACACCAACTTTACCTGTCTTAAAACCCTCGCCTTCCTTCTTAAAAAGAAAACAAAATACCATTGCAATGGCATATGTCTGAACTTGAATATTTATGTTGGGCCATGTTTGGTTACAACAATAAAAAGTCCGCGAAAAGAAAATCTTATATACATGAGGTACAAAATGTAGTCTATTTGTAAAATATTTTTAGGGATGAATACAATTTTGCGAGCCGAATCTAATAAGCCTAATTAATACATGATTAGATATAGTAATGTTACAGTGACCATACTCTAATCATCCTCCAATCATGCGGTCAAAGGCTTCATTAGCTACAATATTACTACAGTACCATGTTGTGGAGATATTTTTGTAATTAGACTTAATTTAATACCTCTAATTAGTAGTCAAACTTAAAAAAATTTCCATCAAAACTAACCAAACAAGGCCTTGAAGAGCTACAAAATACCCTCGCCTTTGATCTCGAATTGATGGATTCCGTTCCGATGACGTGCGCCGGCGGCGACGATCTCGCCTCCTCCGCCGCCACTTCCGCTATGCACCTCGACCGCACCTTCAAGCCGCCGCTCGCCGAGGCCATCCCTCAAGCCTCCCTCCGCGCCTATCCCTCCTCCTCCTCCTCCTCCAATGCCGCCTCGTCCTCTCCGCTCTTCTTCGTCTTCTGCAAGGGCATGGCAAGCGACGAGGTCGCGGGGCCGGGGCCGAGCGGCGTCATCGTCGCGGTGCTGGCAGCGGTCGTATGCGGGCCGCAGGGGGATGTCCTGCGGACGGTGCGCAAGCCCGTGGTGGGGTTTTTGGGCGGCCCCGACGGCGAGGCGCTGCTGGAGGCGACGGCGCTGGCGGAGGGCCTGCACGCCGCGCACGGGCTGGGCATCCGCGGCGTCAAGGTCATCAACGATCACAAGATGCTGCACGACCTTGTATGTCATTGTCCGCTGCTCCTTCGTTCACGTATATTATTCTAGCAAATTCATTTTTCCTGCCAATTATTCTGTACTAGTGTACTATTCAGTATCAGCGTGTGTGTAAAGTTAATTCACGAATACAGAATATGCAGATTCTCTTAAATGCCGAACTGATGACGCTTACACATCAAGGTTTCTTTGATCTTCTTGCTTATTGTATTGCAAATTAAAAGTACCCCTAAAATTTGCACTGCTGTCCAAAACTCACAGTTTGGCACAGGAAGCAAAATATGCAGACAAGTGGGTAGTGTGGCTTCTTTATCATACATGGAGATAGTATAAGAGCCATGTCGAATGCCAGGCTTGAGCTTTGCGCAACATCAACCGATCAAAGAGCAATCAGGGTTTTAGGGGGTGTTTGACAACACTTTGCACATTAAGGGCTTGTTTGGATGATCTCAAACCCTCCCAAACCATATGGATTGAAGTGGAAAATGAACTACATTCCCTGACAATCCCTCCCAATACATATGGGTTGGAGCGGATTTACTTGTATGCAAACAAGCCCTAAGGTGGTTGACCGGTGCATTTGAAGTCGTCAAGCAAGTTGTCCCTTTTTTTCTACGGAGAAATACTTATATTGCTAAATATTAGTGCATATTTTAACGGTCAATGTTGTTTATTCGTGACCACGCATTGTCCAACATGCCATATTTTAGTAGTGCCTTACTGAGACGATGATAGCGCACAAGTATTTAGTACTCCCTCCGTTTCAAGTTGTAGCTCATTTTAATTTTTCTAGATACATTTATTTTGCTATTCACTTAGATATACGCTATGTCTAGATATATAGTAAATAAAATTTATCTAGAAAAGCTAAAACGACCTACAATTAAGAACGGATTAAGTACTTACGAACACTTTTTTAGGTTAAAGACTAAAATGGGGCATCTATAGCTAGATAACTTAACGGAAAATTGAGTTCCACCAATTTTTTCTGCAAGAACTGGAATCTTGAAGGATGATATATATATTAGCTAGATAACTTTTTGCTGATCACATTTACATGTCGTAGTTGGGTGCTAGTCTTGGTGTAGTTGCACTGTGCTCTCTCTCTTTTGGATCAGCTGTTGTTTGTGAGAATAATAACTAATTGGAATACATGTTCTTTCTCACGTTGGGATCAGCTGTTGACAACGTGAGGATAATTAATTGGAATACATCTTTCTCCTTTTGGATCAGCTGGCTTTTGTGAGAATAATTGGAATACATGTAAACTCAACCTCTGAAATGCTTGAAATTTCTTCTCTTGCTGTCTCATAATGGTATCTCACCATATGTGCAAGTACTAAAAAAAAGTAGTTTTCCATTCTCATGACCATTTTGAAACATGATTGTTGTTGCAGATGCTTCGTATCTGCTCTCCGACAGGGGAGAAGCTTGCAGATATGATGGATCAGGCTCTGTCAGTGCAAAAGAAATTCGAGCAATTTGAAATCTCACTTGTCCAGCAAAGCCAAGCGAGCCGTGTGGTGAAACTAGCAAGAGGTGCTCTACGTGTCGAGATTGCCAAATCTTGCGCCGTCAGTGATAACAACAAGCAGAAGACACTGGAGTCAGCTGCTGAAAAAAAATGGTAACAAGAAGAGAAGAGAGACCTGCAGCATCTGCTTGGAAGACACTGGAGTTTCTAAAATCCATGCGGTTGAAGGCTGCGGTCATCGCTTTTGCTTCTCGTGCATGAAGGAGCACGTGAGAGTCAAGTTACTCCATGGGATGCTCCCAGCTTGTCCAAGGATCGGCTGCACTACCAAGCTAACCGTGGAGGGTTCAAAGGCATTGGTACTGCCACCACTGTTGGAGATCATGGCGCAGCGCATCCAGAAACGACAGATCCCTGAGGGCGACAGGATTTACTGCCCGTACCCCAAGTGCTCAGCGTTGATGTCCTTGAGCGAAGTGCAGGGATCCTGCTCATCAAAGTACAGCCATGGTGGCCGCACCTCCAAAGATGCGGCACTGAGAAAGTGTGTGAGATGCGGAGGCTCCCTGTGCACCCGCTGTAAGGTGCCATGACATGAGAGGATGAGCTGCCACGAGTACCAATGGCGCTATCCCCACGGTGGTCGAGAAGATGCAGGGTTGCAGAAGCTGGCGAAGCAGCGGCTGTGGCGGCAATGTGAGAGATGCAAGCACATGATCGAACTCTCAATGGGCTGCCCCCACGTGACCTGCAAGTAATTCTGGTTGCATTACTGCGTATATAACTATGGATAGATAGGCCGGTGTTGCTGTGGTAATCTGAAAATTGAATGTGATTGCAGGTGCCGCTATGAATTCTGCTACGAATGTGGGAAGGAATGGATGAAGGACAAATCAAGCTGCTCTTGCCACGCGGTCGAAGGAGGCAGGGGGACACCTTTCACACGGGGATGGTGCCTACCACTACCAGCATGCTGGCGGGGAAGGATGCGTCGTTAGTTGGTTCCCTTTGATTTGTTTGTTTATTTATTTCGGTTGTATTAGGATGCATGGTGTCTGAATGCATTAGTACTCGTACTAGCTGCTGTACTATGATGAAGTGCACGCCAGTATTGGTTTCAACTTTTTTTTGAGTTAGTATTTGGTTTGCAACTAGTAGCTAGCAGTATGCATGCGCGGGCAAGGAATATATTGCTGAGCAAGGACCTCTCTATTGTACTCCAACATAGATGGAATACATACATTGGATGGGCCTGCCTATATAGTCAATTTACAGCTGATGCATAAATTGAATTAAGAGTTGATCACTACTTGCTACTGCATATACGCCACTGTACACATGGGTGTGTATGGGTCTGGATAAATTAAATTACCACCGGAATAATTAGTATGAAATGAAACAAGTAACCCCGCTCCCAAGTTACTACTACTACACTGCAGCTTGTCGTTGAAGCCTTGAAGGGGCCGGGCCAGCACTAGCACCTATTCTTCTCTGACTCAGGCACTAACCCGGCCCTAGCACTAAGAAGCACGACACTATCAGGCACGATGCCTTCCTCGTGCCATGCCATGCCGTGCAATCGTGTCTACCTCACGGTTCAAGCACAGCACTAAGGCCTTTTTCATGCCGTGCCGGCACGAAGCACGGCCTCACAATACCGGCCAACAGTCCGATGATATTCTATACCGACAGATAGTTCGACGGTGATTTCTACTTATACCGACAGATGACCGATGCTAACACAAGGATGTGGTATAGTGATAGAAGGAATTTACCCCTTAAATTACGTGTGTGTCGCACGTGTGTCTATACTAGTATGGTTAATGGCCTAAGAAATATACTTAAGGCTGCATTTGGATGTAGATATTGAGCCTCGAAATTTGGAATTGGCATTGGTATCTTCAAATATCGACTGTTTGGATGTTCTAGAATTTGAAATTGAAAATGAACCTCGATACCAAACACCCCTTCACTTCCAATACCGAGACAACCCCCTATGTATTGGCTGGAATCGTTCTCCTGTCCATCTCCACATCTTATTTCTCTTTCTCCCCCGTGGCGGGCTCTTCTGGTGCCTCCACGACGGGACGGGGTGTGGAAGAGAAACGACCGGTGCGTGCCTCCCCGACGGGCTGGGGTGGAGGAGAGGCGGCGCACCACCCTCCGTCTCCCTCCGCTGGTGGACCGCGCCACCCTCTCTCTCCTTCCTTTCATTGGTGGGCCGCGACCCCCTCCTCCCTCCCCGACCGACGCTCCTCCTTCTCCTACTCATCTTCCTCACGGGCAGTGCCCCTCCTCTTGCTGGTGGCTAGTGCCCTTCCTCTTCCTCGCGGCCGGCGCCGTTCCTCTCCTTTCCTCCTGTCCAGCAGCCCTCCTCCTATTTCTATGCACCGTGGAAGCGGGTGGCGCGGGTGAGCTCCGGCCAGGAGGCAGGCGGCGTGGTGAGCTCCGCCCAGAGGCAAGCGACGCGGGTGAAGAGAAGAAGATGGTCTAATTCTCAATGCTAAAGTATGGACATCCAAACATGAATTGTAATAAGTTAGATCATTGGATTCCATCTAACAATTTCATCTACATCCAAACAATAGATTTGGTATTGTAACTCAATACCAATACCACTCTGTTTTGGCATTGAACCCAGTTCGATGCCAAGCCATCTAATATGTACATGCAAACGGAGCCTATGAGGATTTCCTATACCACGTCTAAGCACGGGACACACAGTGACATGGTTTGCATGATGCCATGTTGTTACAGTCACGCAAGCAAGGATTGGTGTTGTCTATAGTGGCAAGGGTGACCAGAAGAGCAAACTCAATTCTGGAGTTGATTCTACCAGTTCCCGTCCTCTCCGGCGCTGGAGATGATGGGGAACTGGGGAAATCGACTACCGACGATGTCTATAATTGTATATCTACTACATTTATCGGTCTATTATTGTACGATATATCCAACGTCTGAAGTTGCTCTTCGACTATGGTAGGAGAATCTTTTCCCGGCTTCGACGCTCCTCATCTTGACGAGTGGCACTGCAAGATATATGGAGAAGGTCCATATGGCGGATATAGTGTGTTGGTTCCAATTTCTATGTTCTTCAAGGACTTCTATGTAAAATGGGGGCTGTTGTGTAGCATATATATATATAGTTATGGTATAATGCATTTGGGTGCATTCTGTATAGAGAATGCACCCACCCGCTCAGTTGCAACTACTGCGACAGTTCTAGTTGCAACTGAATTGTGTCCAATTACAACGGTTCGCGTCCAGTTGCAACCGGATCAGCCCGAGTTGCAACCAAATCTGTCCGAGTTGCAACCTGTTCGTGTCCAGTTGCAATCGCCATCGGTCTGAGTTGCAATTGGTTCGTGTCCAGTTGCAACCAGGTCGGTCTGAGTTGCAACCGGTTCGTGACCAATTGCAATAATGTGTTCGCACACAGTTGCAATTGGCCTATTCTTCCAGTTGCAATTGATGTAGTCTCTCAGTTGCAACTGCAGGGTACAAGTGCATTTTGTACACAGAGTGCACCTTGTTGCATATATATACGATGAGGCTAAAACTAAGATGCAATTATGTTATTGTTGTTGTTGCAATTCAGAGTGCATATAGTTGCAATTGCATAATATTTTAAAAAATTGTTGAAATATATCGTTCATGTATCTCAGTTTGTTCGGTATATTTTTTTCCAACAACATGTTTCAAACGGATCTGAAATCGCATCTACAGTTCAGAAGATATCACATTTTTTAATTCAAATCAAGAAAAAATTCCCCACATACAAGCATCTGGTGAGTTGTGTGTGGGATGACGTTGCCTCATATGGTTGGTTGGCTTCATTGCGGATTTGATCATGGGCGCGGACTGGTGGTTCGACAGGGTCTGTGCATCTGTAGTAGACAATGCACCTTGTTGTATTTTAGCCACACCGTGTGTGCCTGCGTGTGTGTATATATATATATATAATCCATCTCCGTTCGCAAAAGAAAAAAAAAGATTTCTGACGGTTTGGTTCGTCTTTCGAAACACAGGACAAATCCAAGGAACAACACCGCCGTGCGGCTCACCAGGCCACCAATGCACCCGCCTATGGTAAGGATAAGGAATGTCAAAATTGGCAAAAACCACCCATAAGTCACATGGATTTTGAGATTGCGCCCCCCCCCCCCCCTTTTGTTTGCAAAAGCCCCACCTCTGGTCAATTCAATTGCAAAAGCCACCATGCTATGCATGTGCCTAATTTTTTTTCCCATACATATTCGTGAACATAACTATTTAGAAGTTAAATGTAGCTATACTTGAATTAGCTATATAATGAAAAATAATTATAGAAAGAAAATAATTGCTATCATATTCATAATTACATTTTTGTTGATAATTATTTTAGCAAATTAAAAAGTATCGAGATTATACCTGTAGAAGTATACGACTTTGACATAGACTATGTCAATAGCTATAAATTTGTAAAAACAAGAAAATCTGCTGAGTTCATATATTGTGGTGTGGTTTTTGAAAAAAAAGTAGGGTTGAGATTTTGGAAAAACAAATCTTACAACGATAAAATAAAAAACTAATTCACGGGTGGCTTTTGTAATTTTGATTATATTATTTTGTTGGGTTATGCACTGGTTGCCCGGAATCCATAATATATTTTATTTGAAAATCGTCCATTTTTCTCGTGACCGTGGTTTAGTTTTGGTCCCTCAACTATAAAATAAATAGTTTTAAATTCTTAAACTACCAATATCTTCAAAAAAATATCCTCCAATTGTATCAGGGGCGGTAGTTTCGCTAACGTGGCAGTAGCACATCATGTACCACGTGGCCGGATACCATGGTGGCTGGCTAGATCAGCCCTGGTCGCCGCTCGAAAAAGTATATCTTTTTTTTAAAATCATCTATTCTTATCCCTCAACTTTTAGTCTGTCAACTGCAAAATCAATTAATCTTTAGTCCTCAGCTATCAATTCATTTTCATAATGATCCTCATCTGTATTCAAGGGTGGTTCACTGACATGACAGTGGGCTTGTTTGGTTCTCCTAGTGCACACAAGCCGTGAAAGGAATCTCGCATGCATGAAATGCTAGATGAAGTCTATTTGCAAAATTTTTTTAGGGATTGATATAACTTTTCGCGACGAATCTAATAACGGTAATTAATTGATTATTGGCTACAGTGATGCTACAGTACCCATTCTCTAATCACGCGGTCAAAGGTCTCATTAAATTCTTCAGGGTTTCTAGCGCAGGGTTCTGAAGTTAATTTTGTAAACTAACTTTATTTAATATCGTAATTAGCGGTCAAAGTTTTTTAACACCCACTAGCGCAGAGAACCAAACAGGGCCAGTGCCATGTGGCCAGATGCCATGGTGGCAGCTGGGTCAGCCGTAGCCTTCGTTGCAAAAGGAGGCGGCTGAGTGTGACATCCCGAAAAAAAATCCACCAAAATAAATCACACGCTAAAAATATATTTTTAAAAAATTCTTTTCATCGTTGAACTCAAAATCCTCCTAAAACCTTGAACACTAATTCCCGGAATCTTTTCTCTGTCCCGAACACCCGATTTCCAACACCCGATCCCATTCTTCGTTTCCATCATTTCTTTTTCGCCGACCGTACCTCGCTCTCTCTCTCTTTTTCCTCGCCACCGTCCCATCCCGCGCCGCTCGGCGGCCTGTCGCCCATGTGCGACCGCCGACCACAATTATCGCCGGCGCGCACTCACTCTCCCTCCCCCTCTTCCGTTTCCTTTTTTCCCCATTTTTCTTTCCTTTTTCCTTTTCTATTTTCTTTCTCTCTTTTCCCTCTCACAATTTCTCTTTTTCTCTTTCTCCATTTCTTATTCCTTTTCTTTTCTTTTCTCTCCTTCCTTCTCTCTCCTCCCTCCCCTCTGCCGCTTCCCCCGCGCGCCTCTCTTCCCTGCCGCGCACCTCCCCGAGCGCCGCTCCGCCCGCCACCGGCCGCCTTCCTCCCCTGTCGCGCACGCCCGGCCCGACCCCCTTCCCCTACCTTCCGCGCACACTACAGCCCGGCCCCGCTGCACACCGCGCCGCACGCCGCTGGCGCCCTGCCCCACCGCTGACCCCACGTTCGCGCACACCGCGCTCGGCGCCGCCCGCTCGGCTTGGTGCCGCTTCCCCGTCCCACGCACACGCTCGCCGTGCACGCCGCGACACCGGCCACGCGCACCCCGCGCCGTGCCGCTCGCCGCGACGCCCGCTGTTCGCCTGGTGCCGACGCGCGCGCACGCGCCACGCGATGCGCGCCGCCCGCCGTGCCACTCGCCGCTGCGGCTCGACGCCGGCCGCCCCCGGTTCCGCTCGCCCCGCTCCCGGGCCCGCCCCCCGCTCGCCAAGCCACTGCTCCACGTGCACCTGCCGCACCGCGCGTCGCCTAGCAACAGCGCCGCCGTAGAGCCACCGCCTCGCCGCTCGCGCCAAGCCCAGCGCCCAGTCTTTCCCCTCCACGTGCCACAGTGAGCGGCCTCAACGTCCTCGCCGCCACACGCCGCTCCGCGACAAGCCAACGCGGCCAAACACCATTAACTCCGCCTGCACCGCTCGCCGGCCGACCTCACCGCCACGGCCTCCCCCACCGACCTAAATCGCCTATAAAAGGGCACCCAGCGCGGCTCACCCTCCCCACAACCCCGCTCGCCGGCCATAGCTTCCCTTCCTAGCCCACAGCGCCGCCGCCGCAGTCTCCTCCACCCGCCGCCGCCCGCTCCCGTCGGCCCGCCTCTACGCGCCGCCCCAACCCGAGGTGAGGACGGGAATCACACCCGTGCACCTCCCTCCCCCTTTCCCCCTCGTTCCCGACCACCGCCGTGGCCTAGAACGGCCGGATTGGCCGCCGCCGCCGCCCTACGGCCGCCTCCTATGTTTCCCGTGGAGGGAGGAGGAAGAAAGGGGCACATTTGCCCATAGCCCCCTCCCCTTTCTGCTATTTGTTAAAGAGCCCCTCCACCCTATTGCATTTTCCAAAAGAAACCCTTTCAACAATTCTATTTCAAAATAGACCCTTCCCTCATATAAACTTAATTCTAAATAGACCTCTGACCTTTCTAGAATGATCCAGATGTTTCCAAAAATTATGAACAGGCCCCTGCCTTCTCGAGATTAATTACAAATAGGTCCCTAACTCTTTATTTAACCCCTAAACCTCTATATAACCTATCATTTCATGCGCCAAATAATCTCAGATCGATCTGAAACTTTACCACGCCTCTCATGTCATAGTTTTGGCCATGCCATTAGAAAATCGCTCAACAATATTACTCCGAACTCCATACCTTAATTTCTGATTCGAGCTCAACGATAAAACTTTTATTTCTTTTTCTTGATTGTGTGTTTGTTTGTTTGCGTCGTAGACCACGGTGTGAACGAAGGAGAGCCGGTTAACGAGCAGTACTGCGAGCCAGCGAACGAGGACCAGTTTCGCGACCCCGAGCCCGAAGGACAGTGCTTCGACCAGGACCTCCCCGAAGGCTTCGAAGACGGCAAGTTCAATCCCGCCCTTTGATGCATGCTTTTGTCCTAGTTTTTATAAACACAACCTATTGGCCTATTTTACAAAATTGCATATGTTTTGCTTGCTGAAAACACGGTTGGATAGCCACCCCTTGATTTGTTATAACCATTCCTTGACCACCTAGATTAATGTCTGATTTTGTTTGGACGTTAATCGCTGTTAGAACGCTTAGGATCTTATACACAATACAACTTGTTTTATAAAGAAAAGGTGTGCGTGTGTGGGAAGGGATAAAAATGGATTTTCGAAAGATGAGTCTAGACAGGATGGATGGCATTTCTGTGTGATTTGCCGTTTGGTGTGCTCGTGCCTGTGTGGCAGGGCAAGAAAGGGAGATATCCATCTTGTCACAACTAAGGACCGAGTTGGTGTGACATCTCACCTAACTCCACTATCGTGCAAACCACTCGACCGTTGTATGGGCAACGGCTTAGCATAAATCCCACTAGTTAGTCTGATAGCCATCAGGAGAGCTGAGAGCAACGGGTGACTAAGGAGAAGGGATAAGCTCTGTGTGACTTATGCCCCGGTTAAACCTAGGTGAAAGGTCGATGACCCCCTGGTGCATCCCGTGATGGCTAGTCAGGTCTAGCTAAGGTGTGTAATGGCTTTGTTGGGATCTGCACCGACACTAAGGTGATCAAGTTGTGGTACCCCGCTTGTGGGTAAAGTTGCACACCTCTGCAGAGTTAAGAATCTATTCGAATAGCCGTGCCCACGGTACTGGGCGAGTTACGGTGTGGTCACACAACTAGTGTTTCTTGGGGGAATGGATGGGTTGGTGTGAGTTGTTTTGGAAAGTGTCCGGCAATTGTGCCGTGTGCTACGGCGGATGAGGAATCCGGTAGCAGTTTAAAACTTGGATCCTGTGTGGATCAACACTACGCGTTACTCAGTGCTAGAAAACTTGTTTTGAAAATCGTTTCTTTCAAATGAACCCCTGCATAAAAATGTTGCTTTCCGCAAATTAAACCCTACCCTTATCCTTGATTTACCATGTGCATGATATTCTGTTTATACCCCCTCCGTGGGTGTGGTTGGACTTGCTGAGTATGTTTGTACTCACCTCATTCTTAATTTTTACAGAAGAAGACCCAGACTTCATTCCAGAGGACGTTGAGTAGGGTACCGTCCTGCACACAGCCTTGCCTGTGGATTAGGGTCACCCGCAGGAGATACCGCATGGCGCAAGACTCTGATGACCTTCTTTTTATATTTAATATTGTTGTGTGGGTGTGGGTTGTAATCCTCGCGATAGTGGCGTTTCTCTGCTCACTACCGCGTAGAGTTGTACGGTAATGAACCATCTAATGTAATAAATGTGTCATCAGCCTCCTGGGACTGATGTTTGTATCACATTTAAGTCTTCTATTATGAGGGGACGCTTCACTGAATCAGCAGCGGCAAGAGGCAGAGAAGAAGACGTATCCCGGGCCTATCTTGTTTAGATGCAAAATTTAAAATTTCAAAACTATTTTACGACATATGCATGGAGTATTAAATTTAGACGAAATAAAAAACTAACTGCATAGTTTGCTTGTAAATTACGAGACGAATCTAATGAACTTATTAGACTATGATTATATAATAAATTGCTACAACAAAACTACAGTAAATATACACTAATAATGGATTAATTAATTTTAATAAATTCTCCTCATAGTTTACAGACGAATTTTGTAATTAACTTTGTTATTAATCTATATTTAATATTTTAAATATGCAAATGTTCTCTTTCAAAAACTTTACGCCAAGCAATTAAACAAGAACAGCCGGCCATTGTGGCACTACCACATCAGTAAAATCACTTCCGAGTACAACCAGAGATTATCTTTTTTTTGAACAGGATTGACAATTCGAGAATTAAATATTTTTGATTTTGGAGACCAAACAACTTATGCATGAGGAACAATATATGGACTATTTTTTTTAAGTGTACCGGTGGCCTATCTCTTTTACGGGTTCTCTGCCGTCCCCTTGCACCGTTGCACGGCCTATCCATGGCGACTGCTCCCCTGACCTGTCGCTCACTCCTCGCTCCGGCGCAGCGATCCCATCCACGGCTGCCTGCCTCCGTCCGCCTCGACCTCTCCCACCACAGGCAACCTTCCGCTGAACCCAAGCGCCGCCGGCACCCGGGCCCTTCGCATCCGGCCTTCTCTGCAGCCGTGCGGAGTCGTGCCAAGAAGATCCCCATCCCGGACACCGTCGAGCCCGCCGCCGGAGTCCGCGTCACCGACCGTGGCCTCTCCTACCGCCTCGATGGCGCGCCATTCGAGTTCCAGTACAGCTACACCGAGGCCCCACGCGCGCGCCCCGTCGCCCTCCGCGAGGCCCCCTTCCTGCCGTTCGGGCCCGAGGCCACGCCGCGCCCGTGGACGGGGAGGAAGCCGCTGCCCAAGAGCCACAAGGAGCTCCCGGAGTTCGACTCGTTCGTGCTGCCGCCGGCGGGCAAGAAGGGGTTGAAGCCCGTCCAATCGCCGGGGCCGTTCCTCGCCGGGATGGAGCCGAGGTACCAGGCGTCCTCCAGGGAGGAGGTGCTCGGAGAGCTCCTCACCAAGGAAGAGGTCGCCGAACTAGTCAAAGGGAGCCTCAAGACTAAACGGCAGCTCAATATTGGTGGGTTCCCTCGCTTGCTCTGGATTCGACCGTGCCATAACACTAGTTTCTGAATTGTTGGCACAGCGTCGTAGGATTAGGTTGTGAATTCTTGGTACATGTTGGCATGCTGCGTATTGACTATGAAGCATTGGTATGTCACACTCTGAGTTTTGGCAGCTGTAATTTCTAGTCTTTCCGATCCTGCAGGTAGGGATGGTTTGACACACAATATGTTGGAGAACATTCATTCACATTGGAAAAGGAAGAGAGTTTGCAAGATAAAGTGCAAAGGTGTCTGTACAGTTGATATGGATAATGTCTGCCAGCAGCTAGAGGTACCTTGCTCATTTCCCCCTTCTTTTTGGTTCAGTTGCCTGTGGTGCAGCTTGTTTCCATAAATCTAGCAATATATCCAATGCAGGCCATGCCACACTCTTAGTGCAATTGTCACATTATCATAAAAAATATCTGGTAGAATCCGTTTTATTGCAACAACAAAAAAAAAAGTTTAGGAAACTAGCATAGAAAGATTCCAGTACACTTTAATAACACCAAAACGGAAGTTATGCCTTTTAGCACTCTTTCAGTAACTGAGAGCATTCTCACCATTTTTATTTTTATTTTATTTGGAAACAAGACTGACAAACATAAACTAGGAAGCTAAACAAGCTGCAATGTACCCAGTCCGCCATCCCAGGAGTTCACTTCCTTGACAGCCACCCTTTTTAGATCTCATCTTCTGGATCCTCGACTGTCTCTTGAAGACTCTGGTTCATCATCTGGAGTTGCCTTGAGAGCACCAGCCAGATAACACCTCCCTTGCCTTCCCAGGATCTTCAAAGCAACCTGAATCATCAAGTCAATACCGGCAACAATAATCTCCTTCATTGAATCAGGGTACAGTCCTGCCAAATAATGCATAATGGCACATGCAGAACATATTATCTCAAGCGAATGCTTAATAATCATCTTATGTTCAAAAACCACTCTATTTCTTGTTTTCCATATGCCCCAACAGATAGCAGCCAATCATGGCATGAACACATGTTCACCACCAGGTAGGACCTGTTTGATCCAGAGCCAATATTGAGCCTAACTATTAGGAATTGTAGATGACCCAAAACACATTGCCACAACACCTCAGACAGATTTAGGCACAGGACAATGGAATAACAGATGATCAGCATTTTCTAGCTGTTATTAAAGAACACAAAAAGGATCACCCTTCCATTTCCTTCTAATCATGTTATCTCTTGTTAAGATAGATGAACTAATGAACGTAAGATAATTAAGCATTCCTGGACCCTGCTCAAGCGGGAGCTACATGCACCAGGCTGCCCTTTTTAGTGAACTAATGAACTAGTACATCATCTAGTTATCATAATTTTAGAAGTTATCTGTCATAATTTAGAAGTCATCCTAGTTATCTATATACTAATTATTGATGCCCTTTCTGCAGTTGCACATTTGTTACCTATTTTGGTAATTTTATTTATGCTTCAACAGGATAAGGTTGGAGGAAAAGTAATACACCGTCAAGGGGGTGTCATTTTTCTTTTTCGTGGTCGAAACTACAATTACAGGACTCGGCCAAGTTTTCCTCTTATGCTGTGGAAACCTGTTGCACCAGTGTACCCTCACCTTGTTAAGAAGGTACCAGATGGCCTAACTCCAGATGAGGCCGCAGAAATGCGCAAAAGAGGATGTCAATTACCACCAATTTGCAGACTTGGTAATGCTGCTCTTTTTCCATGTAATGGTTGCTTTGAACTGTTTTGATTTTGAATATGCAGCAGATTTCATGCTCCCCTGTTTATTTTTGGATGCCATTTTAACAACAGTGCATTGTGCTCTTTGGAAAGTACTGCTTGAAAACCAAAATTGTATCTATAGGAGAATAAGACATGCTCCAAAAACGACATCCAGGAAACAATGGAGTATAAAAAAAGGGAACACTAAGCTAGCAGAAGCTGATGCTTATCATAAAATTTGAACCTTCGATTGGTATGCTAAACTATAAGTTGTTGGACATTTTTGTCATAATTCAAAATGCTCAACCAAATACTGAGCTAATGCCTTTATTATCGTGAGATCATACTGGTTAGGCTTTAGAGCATTGCTCATTTGTATTAGTACGTCTCTTAGCAATAACTTAAACATGTAACACTCATGGCCAAGAAAGGTTTATAAAGTAACTACTGCTAATCATATGGCAAAAATCAAGAATAGTGCTGTCCAATCCTCTCTGAGGCTTCAAGTTCTAGAATTTAGTTGAGTTGTATTTTTGAAACTATCAGTCAAAGGATCTGGTAGGTCGATATGAAATTTGAAGAAGTTAACTAATTTTGCACAAACCTTTGGCATGTTGAAAGAGACATAGGTCCATTTCATAGCTGTACTGTTCCAAGTTCTCTGAAGTTCTTTCGTGTTTGCCTATTGTATCCGCAGACAACATAGCACATCCGTATAGGTATAGGGACAATATAGCACATCTATATCCACGAACAACATAGCATCATTTAGTAACTGTACATTTCCTCACTCTTTCAACACTTATTATCTCACCCAATTTTGTATAGGGAAAAATGGTGTTTATGTTAACCTTGTGAAGCAAGTTAGAGAAGCATTTGAAGCATGTGATCTTGTCCGCGTTGATTGCTCAGGTCTTAACAAAAGTGATTGCAGAAAAATTGGAGCTAAACTGAAGGTTTGATAAATCTCGAAGAATAACGTTTACTTATGGATTGTTTTATTCAAAAGTTGATGAACTCTACCTGTGCAGGATCTAGTTCCCTGCATCTTACTGTCTTTTGAGTTTGAGCATATACTGATGTGGAGAGGAAGTGATTGGAAATCATCTCTTCCTCCATTAGGAGAAAATAATTTTGAAGTGACAAAAGTGCAAGAACATTTTAGTGGCAAAGAATTGAATGAAAAGGTTAGACATTCAGGAACTATTCTGACCCAGATTGAGTTGGCCAGTGATGTAACAAATCTAAATCTCCAGGACTGCAATTTGGGTGAACGTGAAGACAAATCAAAAGATTCCATGAAACCTAAGCCTGCTGGTGATATGGTGCTGAGTTCTGCAACACAAGTCACTGGATCGCTTCATTCTATAGGTATGTCTGGAACTGAACCCTCACCACACACTGCATTAGAACATTCACAAGCATTAATCCCAGTAAGTGATTTTGCAGATCCATCTGTGAAGTCAGCATTACATTGCCGAAGTATCCCATCAGAAAAGAGTGGAAATAGAGGTTTGGTTGAGTTATCTCTTGATCATTCCGCAATCCCTGAACATTCACCTGGTGTTTTGGAACCACACCCTTGTACAACAGGCATGGATGACAAATTGGAGACTAAGGGGAAAGACATCGTAGATATAAAAGGTAGAGATGTGCAGAACAGTAGTTGTAAAGTGCCTTCCTACATGGACGAAGTGTTGCTTCTTTTGAAACAGGCTCTTGACAGCGGCAGGGCACTTGTTCTGAGTGAAAATGAATTTGTTGATCCTGATCTGGTGTATCAAAAGTCTGTTGCATTCACAAAGGCAGCTCCACGAGGACCAGTTTTCGAGCATACTCAAACAAAGTATGGTGCCAGGAGAAATGGGCAAGAGAAGTATGTAAGAGTTAAAAAGCATATTGTAGGAAATAAAGTATCCAGCAGTCGTGTTGAAAAGGGAGAGTATGCCAATGGAGGATTGGCACAGACAAATTACCATGCACAAGAGTTTCTATCTGATGTGGTTCCACAGGGTACCTTAAGAGTGGATGAACTAGCAAAATTACTCGCTTAGAGGTGATTGTTCTTTAATCGGCCATAATCGCCCAAGATCTGTTTCGATGCCTAGGACTAGGAGTCCATTCAACCTAGGAGCTGTTTTGGCACTTTGTTGGCTGGAAATACCATTCTGTCGATTCAAGGTTTGTCTATTTAATTCATTTATTCTGATGGAATGTTCTGTTCTGATAGCAATATCTGATTCAATCCCAGCTACTTTTGGATATCATTTAATTATTTCTTTCCTGTGGTATTGGAATTAATCTCCAAATATTTATCTAGAAATGATTCTGCCAAAAAAAAGCATCGAGTGTTATGTTGCAATACATGGGTGCTATGGTGGAAGTACTGCTTGGTCAAGTTTACATCTAGCGATTATCCGTGTTCATTAAGATTGTTGTGGACGCTTTTACTGGCGTCCAGTACCAACGCAGGCGCAAGAAGCAGCAGGTGGTTGGATCAGGATTTAGTGGCTGAATAATAGGCTTTGTTAGTCAGTTTGTTAGTCCATTTGTTAGGCGCTGAGATCAGCGATCCACTTTGTTAGGAGTCAGTTGTAAGTGCTCTGCTATATAAGCACCACAAAACAGTTTGTTAAGGTTAAGCAAAGAGATAATTCAGCCACATAATCGGGTTGCTCAGAGCCTCCGCAAGGAGGGCGAGTACGCCTCCATCTACCTCTCTGCTATCCCAACCTACCACAACATCTTTGGTATCAGTGTCTTGCTGATCCTGAGATCGATCCCCTACCCACCATTCCCTTCCCTTTCACCATGAGCGACGACATCCCCGCGGCGGACATCAAGTCCGGCATGGACAAGCTCCTCGCGGAGCTGTCTTCCATCAGGGGCGACTTGTCCACGGTGAAGAACGACATGATCACCATCAAGGGCGACCAGAGCCGGCTCTCGGTGGCGGTCAATCGGCTGCAGACCGACAAGTTCCCCTCATCCGGCTCCGGCAAAGGCCCGGTGGACGGCGAGGCACCAGCGTCGCCACCACCACTTCAGCTGTCGGCGCCGCCGACCCACAAGCTCCGCTTTCCCAAGTACGACGGCGTCGACGACCCCCTCGGCTGGCTGTACAAGTGTGAGCAGTTTTTCAGGAAACTGCGCACACCGGAGGATGAGAAGGTGCTGACGGCTTCCTTCTACATGGACGGCGCGGCTGAGCAGTGGTACTACCGCCTCGAGCAGAACCGCGGCGTTCCGACGTGACCACAATTTGTGGATCTCGTCAACAAACGCTTCGGGCCGCCGGTGCGCAGCAACCCGTTCGGCGAGCTGACGCACCTCCGTCGCACGGGCACCGTCCGTGAATACGAGGACTAGTTCCTGCAACTCTTGGCGCGGTGCGAGCACGTCACCGAGCGACAGCAGATCGATATCTTCATCGCCGGCCTGCGCAACCCTCTGCGCATTGATGTCGAGCTGCAGAGCCCTGAATCCCTGGAGGACGCCATGGGCTTGGCCAGAGCGTTCGAGCGCCGGTTGGAGATCGAGGACAACTCCCCGCCGCCGGCGACACGTTCTTCCTCCCGCGCCGCAACGCCGCCCCGTGGGTCGCACCCTCCTTCGGCCACCATGCGGACGCCGTCTCCGGCTACATCGACACTGCCGCCTCCACCTCCTCCAGCCCCCACCAAGGGCGCCCCGGCGCCAGGGACACGCTTCAAGCGCCTGTCCTCGGAGGAGATGGCGCGCCGCCGTGTCGAAGGGCTATGTTTCAACTGCCCGGAGAAGTTCACGCCCGGCCACCTCAAGCATTGCACCATGAAGGGCATCTACTTGATGGAGCTGGACGATGACCTCGTCCAGGTTGACGATGACGAGTCGGACGAGGAGCCCAAGATTTCCATGCATGCGCTCACCGGCATCCACACCAGCGACACCATGCACCTGGTGACCAAGATCGCTGACCGTTCCCTGCGCGCACTCGTGGATTCGGGATCGACACACTCCTTCATCGCCACAAGCGCGGCATCACGGCTAGGCCTCGTCTACGAGCCACGCACGGGCTTATCGGTGGGCGTCGCGAACGGCGATCGCGTTCCTTGCGCCGGCGTCTGTCGCGCGCTACCCATCACCATCGGCCAAGAACGGTTCGACGTCGACCTCTACGTCCTCCCCCTCGACGACTACGATGTCGTCCTCGGCTGCTCCTGGTTGAAGACGCTCGGCCCCATCCTCTGGGACTTCGACCGCAAGTCGATGGCGTTTTGGCGCCATGGTCACCGCGTCCACTGGTGCGACGCGAGCGTGCCTGTTCCAGCACAGGTGCACACGGTGGGTCAGGCCGACCTGCTGGCTCTGCTTCTAGCTGAGTTCGCGGTTGTGTTCGACACCCCGAAGCACATGCCGCCGTCCCGCCGTCTCGACCATCGCATCCATCTCCTACCGGCCACAGCGCCCATAGCGGTCCGTCCATACCGCTATCCACAGCTATTGAAGGATGAAATCGAGCGCCAATGCGAGGAGATGCTACGCCTGGGCATCATCCGCCCCAGCACATCGGCGTTCTCATCGCCGGTGCTCCTCGTGCGCAAGAAGGACGGAACATGGCGCTTCTGCATTGACTTCCGCGCCCTCAACGCGAAGATTGTCCGCGACATGTTCTCGATCTCCGTCGTCGATGAGTTGCTGGATGAACTCAAGGGGGCGTGCTTTTTCACCAAACTCGACCTCGCCAGCGGCTACCATCAAGTTCGGATGCACCCCGACGACATCCACAAGACGGCCTTCAGGACACACCACGGCCACTTTGAGTTCGTGGTCATACCGTTCGGGTTGACGAACGCGCCGTCCACGTTTCAGGCCTTGATGAACGAGGTTTTGCGTCCCTTACGCAAATTTGTACTCGTTTTCTTTGACGATATTTTGATCTACAGCTCCTCCTACACCGAGCATCTTCGCCATGTGCGTGCGGTGCTGTCGGTGCTGCGCGACCACTACTTGTTCTTGAAGCGCAGCAAATGCTCCTTCGCCGAACGGAGCGTTGCATACCTCGGCCACATCATCTCGGCCGACGGCGTCGCAATGGACCCATCCAAGATCGAGGTGGTACAATCCTGGCCGCAACCGCGCTCCATCAAGACACTGCGCGGTTTCCTCGGGCTCACGGGTTATTACCGCTGCTTCATCAACGGCTATGGCGCGTTTGCGGCCCCGCTGACGGCGCTCCTCAAGAAGGAGGCGTTCATTTGGTCGCCACTCGCCACGGAGGCCTTCGTCAAGCTCAAGAACACCCTCACGTCCGGCCCCGCCCTCCAGTTGCCAGATTTCACCACGGGCTTCATTGTCAACTGCGACGCCTCCGGCTTCGGGTTTGGCGCGGTCCTGCACCAAGATGGCGGCCCCATCGCCTTCTTCAGTCGCGTGGTGGCTCCTCACCATGCCAAGCTTGCGGCATATGAGCGTGAGCTCATCGGGCTGGTCAAGGCGGTGCGCCACTGGCGTCCCTATCTCTGGGCGCGCTCCTTCACCGTCCGAACAGATCACTTCGCCTTGAAGTATCTCCTGGACCAGCGCTTGTCGACGATTCCGCAGCACACATGGGTGAGCAAGCTGTTCGGCTACGACTTTACGGTGGAGTTCAAGACAGGCAAGAAGAACATGGCGGCCGACGCCTTGTCGCGTCGTGACGAGGACAAGGACGACATCGCAGTACGCGCTCTCTCCGTGCCGGAGCTGGAGCTCTTTGCGGATCTTCGCCGTGAGCTGTCGACCATCCAGGACGCCGTAGCCAAGCGCCAGGAGATCGAGCGTGGAGAGGCTGGCGCGGCCTGGTCGCTGGTGGATTGCTTCATCATCCACAGCGGCCGCATCTTCGTTCCAGAGTCTTCATCACTCTGGTCGCAGATCTTGGCGACGGCCCATGGTGCTGGCCATGAGGGCGTTCAGAAGGCGCTCCACCGTCTTCGTGCCTCGTTCTACAACCCGCACATCAACAAGCTGGTGCGCGACTTCGTCCTCAGCTGCTCGACGTGTCAACGTAACAAGTCGGAACATCTCCATCCGGCGGGTCTTCTTCAACCCCTACCCGTTCCATCGGCGATCTAGCAAGACGCGATGGACTTCGTTGAGGGATTCCCTAAGGTGGGCGGCAAATCTGTTGTGCTGACGGTGGTGGATCGGCTCTTCAAGTACGCACATTTCATTGCACTTGGCCATCCCTACTCGGCTACATCAGTGGCGCGGGCGTTCTTTGATCAAGTCGTACGTCTGCACGGCATCCCCTGCTCCATCGTCAGCGACCGCGACCCCGTCTTCACCAGCGCGTTCTGGACTGAGCTGTTCCAGCTCGCCGGCGTCAAGCTGCACCTCAGCTCGGCATTTCACCCACAGACGGACGGCCAATCCGAGGTAACTAACCGGATTTTGGGTGTCTACTTGCGTTGCCTGGCTAGTGATCGCCCCAGGAGCTGGCTACGGTGGCTGCCATGGACGGAGTTCTGCTAGAACTCGTCCTACCAGACGGCGTTGCGGGCCACGCCGTTTGAAGTCGTCTACGGTCGGCCACCGCCTACGATGGCGTCGTACCAGGCGGGCGTCGCGCGGGTGACGGCGCTCGACAAGTAGCTTGTGGAACGCGACACGTTTCTGGCGCAGATTCGGGAGCGACTCCTACACGCCCAAGATTACATGAAGCAGCACTACGACACGGCGCACCGCGACGTCGTCTTCGCGCCGGGTGACTGGGCTTGGCTGCGCCTTCATCACCGCACGGCAGCAGGCATCACCGACACCTCTGCGGCCAAGCTACGCCCTCGCTTCTATGGACCATATCTCGTCCTAGAACGCGTGGGACCTGTGGCTTACCGTCTGCAGCTGCCGCCCCGGGCCAAGATTCATAATGTTTTTCACGTGGTCTTCCTCAAGAAGTACACCGGCGATCTACCAGCAAGCATGGTTCCTCTTCTACCTATTGTACATGGCAGAGTGGTGCCTACGCCGTCAGCAGTCAAGATGGCCCGTGTGGTTCGCAGGCATTGGGAGATTTGTGTCAGTTGGGTGGGTCGTGCACCTGCTGATACTACTTGGGAACATCTGGAGGACTTCAGAGCTACGTATCCTGATTTTCAGCTTGAGGACAAGCTGTTTTCAAAGGAGGGTGGAAATGTTGTGGACGCTTTTACTGGCGTCCAGTACCAACGCAGGCGCAAGAAGCAGCAGGTGGTTGGATCAGGATTTAGTGGCTGAATAATAGGCTTTGTTAGTCAATTTGTTAGGCGCTGAGATCAGCGATCCACTTTGTTAGGAGTCAGTTGTAAGTGCTCTGCTATATAAGCACCACAAAACAGTTTGTTAAGGTTAAGCAAAGAGATAATTCAGCTACATAATCGGGTTGCTCAGAGCCTCCGCAAGGAGGGCGAGTACGCCTCCATCTACCTCTCTGCTATCCCAACCTACCACAACAAAGATTGTGTAATGATTATAAGAGTATAGTAGGAGCCAGATGGGTGTAATCAGTGCAAACATGCCATTGGCATATACAGCAAGCAACACCATGCAACTAGATTGTTTGTTCTTTCATGTATAAGCCCCTGATATGCGGTATGCTCATTCAGCACAGGGTGTGTATTGACATACTGAATATAGATGTCCTATATTGTATTTTGTAGGTGCTGGTGATTGTTCAATTTTATGCTGAATAGAGTATATCTTGACAAAAGGTAGATAGGCTGCAGTCCTGTACTCCTGTCCAATGGAATTCAGGTTTCTGGTTTGTGCATCAGTGAAATAGTTCAAATTTGGTTTCTATGAAATCATAACTTTCCTGGTTTTGTAGCTATCCCATATGCTAGAAAAAGGGTAAACTTAAAGGAAAGGGCAGAAGTGACGGTTAGCTAATCTTATACAGAATAAACATGGCAGTGAGCATTCTTCCATGATTTTCCAGTACGAATACTGCTGGGATAAGATGCTAACATTTTTATTAAAAATTTAAAGCACTAATAGGAAAAAAAACTTCCTTATTGCTTGGTTTTCAGTTAATCCATAGATTTAAAAAGGGCATCTCCAAGTTGTAGGAAAGTATGCCTGCAAGTTAGCTAGTGATTAGTTCTTCTGCAACTCCTCGATAGTCAAGAATTTCATGTATTATCTATATTTGCAGCTGAGTTTTCGGGTGGTGAATGATCTTCATAGAAATTATGTGAGGTGAAAAATATTGTAACATACTTTCCTTAAATAGTTTGTGCTTAATAATGGTACCTTATGCTCTTGCAGAATGCACATGCGCTGTCGTGCATATGGAGGCATACGCTGCTGTTTGTTGAAATACAGGAGTGTTGATGAAATGCATGTCATGGAAAATTCTATAACCTGTTGGAAGTTCACCCTTACACATTTTTAGTCTGCCAATATATGGCTTAGATACTTGCTTTCCATTTTCCAAACATACACATCTTGTCCACTGTCAATCTGTGTTCGCCTCATCAGGAACCTACTATTCTAAAGGCACTACAGATGTGTTATTAGTTATTATATACAAAAAAAATGATTGCATCCCATTAGCCATGCCTCTTTTATGACTGCTGTATGTATTATTAGTTACAATCTAGGATGTTTTTTTGTGTGTGTAATGATACGCTGTTCTTGTATATACTTTTGTTTGGATCCTGGGACTGAAGTTTAGCCGCCCGATGTTTAGATGCCAATTAGAAGAACTAAACATGAGCTACTTATAAAAAACTTGTTGCCTAAGCAGTGGTTAATTCACGAAGTGGACATATTACACTTAATGAACGCTTGATTAGCACATGTCTTTACTAGGCAGGGGATTCGTCTCACAAAGTAGCTATCATTTGGATATGATCTTGCATCATGTGGGGGGAGTTTTACAATCCCTGTGATCTATTTGGATTGACATGCTCTCGGTTCTGATCAGGCGCTTGGAGCTTATGCAAGATTGAGCCCACCGGGTTTTGGTAGTTTTATACATTCGGATGATGTTTGATTCAGCTATTTATAGGCGCTATTTGTTTTGCTTATTCGCTTGATAAAGTGCTTACTTTTCCAAACTTAATTTAAATTGTAATTGTTCATTGAATCTGCTTAAATGTATGGTACTTTGGATATAAGTTCTGCTACTAACAGTATTGCTATTAAATTAGTTTTTTTTAAATTATAGCCTATACGTCATTAAAAAACTACTTTCACCATTTCAAAATGTAGTTCGTTTTAGTTTTCCTAGATTTATATAGAATGCTCTGCAATACTCGGAAACGGACCCCTAATCTCTGAACCCGAAAACAAATGAAGTGACCATACTACCCTCGACCTCTCGAGGCCTCGACCACCCACCCACCGTGCGCCCCCATTTTCCCCTCCCCATCTCGCCCGCCGTCCTCTCCTCCTCGATCTCCTCGCACCTCGCATCCGCAGCTCTCCCCGGCGCTTAACCAAGGTGAGCTCCCCGTCCTCCATCCTAAACCCTAGCCTCCTCCCAGATCCGCGGCCTCGCCACTCCGCACGCCCAGATCTGCCTCCTTCCGATTTGACCCGGTTTTCTTTCCTCGCGCGTGGTGCCGTAGGGTTTAGGAGCGGCGGCGATGGCGGCGAGGCTGGCGCAGCTGCGCGCGCAGGCGGCGCGTGCGGCGGAGCTCGCCTCGAAGCACGGCTGCGCCTACTACAAGGAGGTCATGGAGAAGAACAAGCAGTACGTAGTGCAGCCCCCCACCGTCGAGAAGTGCCAGGAGCTCTCCAAGCAGCTCTTCTACACCCGCCTCGCAAGGTGAATTACGCCCGCCTCTCCGTTGTGGTGTACCGTTCCGATTCGGCGATTGGGTTCAGTTGGGTGTAGTGTCACATGATCTATTCGTGCGCGTAGTAAATAGTAACGCGCATTGTTCGGACTGATTGTTCGATGGGTGTGATGCAGTGTGGTTAATTAATATTTTTCTCCCTGCAATTAGCTACTGTCCAAATCACCTAGTATGATGAGACCTGGTTGCGGTCCGTACCAGCAATGGTTGTACCAAGGCTTTGTGTGTGAAATTCTGTGAGTGGATTAAGATTGTTAGTGGGAGTGTAACTGAGATTTTGTAGGTAGTATAGAATGTTTATGTTCTTCATTTTTCAGGGCCAATGCTTGGCATATCCTCCTAGGTTTCTTCATGGCTTCACTGGTTTTCACACTTAATATGACTTAATCGTGCGGCACGTAGCATCTAGGGAATGTGATAAAGCTCTCATTTATATGCAATGTCTGTATTGTAGCATATATACGTGGTTGTAGACATTTTATGCAATGGTTTCCATGTTGCCCTTCAAGATTATTCCTGCCAATTCTGTTAATTCAAGTTTGTTCTAGTGGATTAAATACATTTTTGGATCTTTATAGCAGAAGGGACCTACAGAACAATGCTCTTATGCTCAATTATCAATGTTTGTAACTATGTATTCATAGTAATTTTTCTGCATTTCGATGGATCCATCTTGTATTGATACATATGGATGGAACACAGCAAGCAACTGCTAGGTGAAACCAAAGTTTGACCATTCAGTGCCTTGGTGTAGAGTCTCTTGCGGAGTTGATGTGGCATGGGATAGCATGAAGAATTTGCTGTATAATTCATGGAATGGATCTTTATAAATATTCTCGTGACCTAAAATTATGCATATTTGAAAAGGTTTTGGATCCAACTTCATAAAATGTAGCAGTAGAAACAAGTAGTAACTTGATTGGTTATTGGGAAATGTGATAGAATTTTTGTTTAGTTTAGAAGTGCATTTTGCCTGACACAGGAAACACCATATACATGCATATTTCTGGCTAAGTTTATGCATTTTTTGTTTGGTGTTGGGTGTTGGCACAAGCTGCTTTGAGCGGAGTGTCTAAAGTTTTCTGATTGCATCATCCAGGTGTATCTGTTTCCTGAATCTGCTATTTTGTTTACCCTCTGGTATCTTGCAAATGTGCATCTTGATTATATGTTTTGCATTAGCTAGTCAGCTGAACACAAGTTTTAAACAAGCGAAGAGCCACTTGAACACTTTGTTTGATTACCATGTGCATTGTTTGGAGACATACACTTCACTGCAATTTTCAAGTCATGTTAGATAATCCAAGTAGCATAAGAATGGAAATGTTTATTAACGGAAGGCTACTATTTTTTTTCCTGGCACTAATAAATAACCTGGAAGTTTTCTGAATTTTGAGATTGACCATAACAAATACAAATGGTTTGTTTAAACTTAAAAGCTTAAGGGAGCAGCAATTTATCCAATTGTTTGCTTAAATCTAACTACAAATGGCTTGTTAAAACTTGAAAGCATAAGCATACCGTTGTTTGTCCCTTACTATATGCAAATATGTCTTTATAACTTGTAATAGTTTTTTTTTGAGGCAATTGCTTTTGATGATTTCTAATCATTGGTGTGGTTATTCAGTCTACCAGGCCGCTATGAAGCATTCTGGAAGGAGCTTGATGGTGTCAAGCAGGTATGGAAGAACAGAAAGGAGCTCAAGGTTGAGGACCTTGGGGTTGCGACTTTATTTGGAGTTGAGCTTTATGCATGGTTCTGCGTAGGCGAGATTGTTGGCAGAGGGTGCACCTTAACCGGCTATAAGGTCTAGATGATTTCTCCTGGTTAAGACCTGCTTTGCAATCTATACTTTTAGCTGATGCTTGTTGAAACGACGATGATACCTGCCTTCGTTCACAATTTTGTTTCTTAAAAAGAGTTTCTCTAGTGCTGAATGTCAGCAAGGACGGGCACATCGTTGCAACATTGCCTCAATAATTTGCTCGCTCGATTGTCCATTTTGGTGCTCTGTAATTCTTTGTCAATTCCATCTGCTGCAGTACCTTGCAAGCTGACTCTTTTGTCTTTCTTTCCGCCTCAAATGAATTTGTTTTGCATTGCACATGAATGTCAACTGGATGATTGCTGCATGTCTAGTTTTCTGTGTCATTATTTTGAGAAAAAAACAATATTGGTTGATTGTTACCATGGAAAAAAAATAGCGCGCTATAGCGGTGCTATAGCGCCGCTATAGCAGCAAAAACGCATTGGCGCGACGCAATTGCTCATTTTTGCGCTATGCCTGCTTTTGCCGCTATAGCACGCTAAAGTGCCGCTAAGGCCTTTTAGTGGTATAGCTCCGCTATTCAGCCGCTATGGCAAATTGAACAACCCAGCCAGTAAAAAACAGCCTGGCCCGGTCCAATTTATGGCTGTGAATTGCGAACTTATTTGCTTTTACGCCTTTATAATTGTATTTTATGCTGTTTGTGTGTGTGAACTGACAAGTATTCTCAAGTGAACTGTGAAGTATAAGTGTGAACTGTGACTGTGAATCATGTTTTCCTGTGATTGAAATAAAATAGCGCGCTATAGCGGGGCAAGCAAGGTAACGCTACTGTGTGTAGCTGCCGCTATAACGCGGTGATAGCGCCCCGTGCTGCTATAGCGACAATAGCGATCAGATCAGTCGAAATTTGATAGCGCGCTGTTTTTTTTTCCATGATTGTTACCAAAGTTGCAGTTTATTTGGCTTCGTTGTGCTCATTGCGTAAGGGGGAAAAAATCATCGAAACAATATTGTTTCGTTTGTCTTTGGACTTTGGGAATATTATTTTAGAACACTTATATTCGAGGTTGTTTTACAATGAACGAGGAACCTGTGTTCTGAGTTCCCGCTTTATTCTAAATAGTGAGTACATACACACTACCCAGTGATCCATCTACTTGAGAGAATTAGCCGAGTTAATGAGCTACTAGGGCAGGAACATGCTGAAGAACGTAGCAACTCATAAGCTGTTTTCAGTTGTAGAGCAGGACGATGAGGGTGGTGAAGCTGCTGCTGGCGAGCACGAGCATCCACGCCCTGCTGCTCCTCCCACACACCCTCTCCACCTCCGGCTCCTCCTCCTTGCCCTTGCTGGCGAAGAGGCAGAGCACGCGGTCGCACGCCAGCTTGAAGAGCGCCAGGCACGCGAAGAAGAGGCTGATGGACAGCACAGCCAGCTCCTTGTTCTGCAGCGTCTCCTGCACGCCCCGCATCTCGTCCAAGCTCCACCTGCACACCCCGCAGTGAAATTCCAAATAAAACACCGCACCCGTGAAGATCCGATGGCACACTCGCCCATGGCACTCGCCTCATGGCCTCGTTCTCCCTGATCAGGTCGTCCAGCTTGCCGGAGACGCTGGATTTCCAGCTCTTGAGCTCGTCCAGGTCCTTGGCCTGAACAAAATTTGCAAGAACATCGCCATGTCAGTCACCAGCAGTCAAATGGTATCGACACGATTCAGGGCTTGCCCTGCGGCCTGCGTACCACGCCGTCCTTCCACTCGACGAGCCCGTGCACGTCGGCCTTCATCTTCTCGAGCGCCGCGGCCGTCTGCGAGAGCCCGCTCTGCAGGTCCGGCAGCTTGGCGCCGTACCGCTGGTTCAGCTCCCTCGTGTACTCCTCCAGCGTCGACAGGCCCAGCTCCAGCGACCGCATCTTCTGCATCAGGATCTTCAGCACGCCGTCGCCGTGGGTCCTTCCCGCCGCCGCCGCCGCCTGCGGCGGTTTCGCCTCTTTGCCCTGCGGCGGCAGCTTCGCGTCGCCGGGGGCGCCGGCCCTGGACCCGTTGTTCCGGGCGTCGCCCGCGGCGCTGTCGTTCCGCCCAGCGCCGTTGCCGGGCAGCTTGGCGGGGACCTGCTGGCCCGCCTGCTGAGCGGTGGAGTCGTTGCGGCGGGCGTCCCGGCTGGCGGCGTCGACGGAGGCGCGGTCCTTGGACGACGCGTCGGCCTCGGGTCCCGCACCGGCGATGAAGTCCTGGAGCATCCGCTCGACGGCGTCGACGCCGTAGACCTCGAGGTAGCTGAGGATGCAGTAGAAGCCGGAGCCGTAGTGGCTGACGAGGCGCAGGCGGAGGTAGCGTGTCCACCTGGGCTCCGGCAGCACGAAGCGCTGCGCGTGCTTGGCGTTCTCGGCGGTGAAGCGCCCCAGCAGCTCCCACGCCTCCGTCGGGTAGCTCATGCTGCCGTACACCTCGAAGTCCCTGAAGGTGGAGGAGTAGTGCTCCAGGTTGGCCAGCGCGACGGTGTCCACAAGCGTGTCCTCGGAGAGCTCGACGGCGACGAACTTGTCGTCAGCGGAGCACGGGTTGCGCAGGTACTTGTCCTTGTCGCCGCCGAGGATGTTGGCGGCGCCCTTGGCCTCCTTGTTGTGCGCGAGCACCTTGGCGCCCTTGGACGCCGCGGCGTAGTTGTACTCGGCGCCGCTGGGCTCCAGGCGGTGCGCGGCGCCGCCGCCGCCCGCGGGCCGGCCGCCGGTGTCGTTCTCGGCCTTGCCCTGCATGATCCGGCTCCGGAACTCGTCGAGCCCCACGAAGGCCGCCTCGGGCGACGGCGACGACGGCGCGTCGCTGGCGTTGGACGGTGGCGCGGCGGACGAGGCGTCCTGCGGCGGCGAGTAGGAGGACTGGCACGTCGGGGAGGAGTCGTTATGGTGCGGCAGCACGTAGGCCTCCAGCGGCCTCACCTTGCAGTAGATGTCGCGCCTGCCGTGCTCCTCGTAGAAATCTGCGTCCACCATCGATCGGGATCGGATCGACTCGTTAGTAATAACATCCAAATCCTCGGAATTTCAATTCTTGAGAGGCTGATGGATTGATCGATCAGCATAATAAGGAGATCGATGATGAGAGACAAGGAACCTGAGGGGCCGTCGGTCTGGCTGTGGAGGAACTGGGAGCGGAGGAGGAAGAGGAGGCACCAGACGGAGAAGACGACGGAGACCGACACCTCGCGGAGGCCGCCGTCCATGGACACGGCATCGGCCCCGGAGCCCCTGCCGCCGTCGTGGTGGTCCCCGGGCCCAGCGCCTCTTCCGCCGCCGCCTCCTTCTCTCCTCTTCCTGCTCATGCATGCACCGCCTGCCTATTTCCGGCGCGCTCGTGGCGAGCCCAACCGCGTCGCGTCAGGATCGAGAAAAGGACGCCGGCCGTGCGCAGGCCCCAGAAGCGCGCACCGGCAGGCGAGCGGTGGTCCTGGCAAATGCGCGAGCGCTGGGGAGTGCCCCCCTGCACCTGTACGTGGTTGATCGGAGCGCAGCGGACGATGGGAGCAGTTCGCGCGCGCGCGCAGCGGCGGGAGACGGGGGGAAATGCAGGGGGGCGCGGCGAGGGAGGAGGGATCAGGTGACGGAGCGGCAAGCTCGGCGGAGGACATGCCGGGATGCGCATGTGCGCCGCGCCGCGCGGGTGGTTTGGTCATTGGGGATTTGGTGGAGTGGGAAGAGGAGGACCGGGCGAGTTGAGGCGAGCGAGCGAGAGAGAGAGAGAGAGAGAAGACGCGCACGCGTGGGCCGCAGATTGCGCGCCGGGCCGTGCGATGCACCCGGCCAATTTCCTCGCGGGCTAGCTACAGCAAGAAACTGGGCTTGAACCGGGCCGAGTAATTTGGGCAAATTACTGGTTCGGCTCTCCGGTTCTGGCCTGCTTCCGCGTGCTCGCTGCACGGATGAACTGCGCTGGTTTTGATTAGGCCTGTGTAATGGCGCCTTAATGGTGTGCGCACTATGATCTTCATTCACTTCTCCTGTCCTACTACCGTCTGAATGGAAGACGAGACAACTAAACACTTGATCTACCAGGAATTAGGGAAAGGTAAGCCCGAAAGCAATGGGCTCCGGCCGAAAGAAGGAAAGTGGAAAAGGAAGATATCGAGTGAAGATGCCTGCCTCGAAATTGTTAGGAAAGATGGCGAACAAAGGCCCCGGGGATTCGTGGGCATGTTTGGACGGGCTTTATTAGCCCTCGAAGCACGGCGAGCACGTACGTTCATCGTCACCAACTTTACAAAGCACCCATTCTCGATCCTCCTACGGCATGACTCGTGGAGCACTGAAGCTCCCTCCCTGGGTATGGCGGCTCCATCTCGCGGTTAATAAGATAAGGAAGTTGAAAAAAAAGGACCCAGTGCTACGGCTCATCTCAAAGGCCAAAGGCAACTGGGCACGAATGCCGGTCACGGTCAGGCTGGTAAAGCGATGCAAGGTGCATGGGAGATGGGCACGAACGCGAACACTGAGATCCGGGCATTCATTCTGATTTCCGCTGAAGTGACGACAGCACTGGCAGTCCGGCACGGAGCTCGTGCTTTTTCTGCGTGGGGGGGGGGGGGGGGGGGGGGTTGGAGTCCGTACTGTACGTGACAAATCACAAATCCCATCTGGCGTCAACTCGTCATGCATGCTAGCCAACAAAGCGATCCTGACCCTGTCTCGTGAAACATTTCTTTGTTTTTCTCGGACAGATCCATTCCAGTCCAGCTACACCACTTTGGAAGGCTGCTCTCTTCTCCAACCCTCATCCGTGAAAGCTCTCCAACCGGACATGGAGCGAGGGCCGCCCGCCGCTGCAGCCACGGGACCAGGGGTTGTCACCGTTAGTCAAAAGGTTCTCCCGCCCGCAGCCAGATTCCTAGTAATTCTTGCAAGTTGCAAGCATCCACCGTCGTCACGGGCTCACGGCATGCCGGCCGGCCGACGACGGCGTCTGCGCTGCGCCTGACACTGGTAACCCCCGTTTCCCAAGCGAACACTTGCGGTTGGTGGGTGGAACTGGAACCCGCAGGCTCCGCCTTCTCGTTCCTGGATGACCTGCCTGGCGCTCGTCCAGCACGCACGGCCGCACCGGGCATGTGCGCATGACCCGCCCTTTGAGTTGAGTTGAGAGCAGGGGCGGTCACGGTCACTGGTGGCCGAATGGACGATCCGGCCGGAGGGGGCGACGGAGCCGATCGGTCTGTCGCGTGCCCGAGCCGAGCCTAGATAGATTTTTTTTCCAATTAAAACTCGGAGCCCGGACGTCGGGACGTGCAGATTCGGTCCCACGCGTCAGTGATACAACTGCACTTTGAAGTACTGCGCAGAGGATCCTCTTCCGTCCGTCGGGGGACGGGACAAGCGCGCGGGTGCCTACGGCGGCGATTCCGCGCAGGTGGCAGAGCGGACGGCCGTACGCGTCGGACGCCACGGCGCGCACGCACATGTATGCCATGCTCATGCAAGGGGCCGAGAGGCAGACAAGACATCTGCTGGCTGATGCTGGGGTTTGCTGACAGGATGAGCAGGTCCGATCGTCAAACGAAACAAGATCAGAGCTTTATATTTATTTTAGTTATTATGAAGGAAAAAACAAGATCAGAGCAGGGCGAGGAACACGAAGGTTAGAATAACACGCTCTCCACCGGCCCTTGGCGAGCTTCCTTCCCTTTTGCATGCCTTGCTTCCCGGGCACGAGAGCCCGCACATGGCTCGCTCTCGCCGGACGACGCGACGGCCTTCGTCGCGGCGCCGTTCACACGACACGAGGGCGCGGCGTCGTCGCGCGATCCCTTCCTCATCATGTGGCCTCTAGCCCTCTACGCAGCCATGATTTTTTTTCTTTAATCAGCCGTCCATCGTTGGCGCCATTCGATCGCTGCGTTGACCCGCGCCGCGCGACATCCGTCAATGCCGCCCGCCACGGAGTACGTTCGCAGCGCAGGACGTCCTGCGCGGGCCGCGCTCTACCTGCTCGGCGCAGTGGAGTGGACAATGATGCACGCGCCATGCTGGTGCGCTCGGCGCTACGTAGAGTAGTGCCTCATCATGTGCGCGCGGCGCACGCGAGATGCCATCGCGCCGCGCAGGCCTCTTGCCGTTCATACTCTCTCTCTCTCTCTCTGTTTTTTTTTTATCACCGCCGGGGCCCGGCACCATGCCATCAGTGCCGGACGGTGCGGCGCCGCGCCGCGCGGTGGCATGTGGAGGATAGTAGGAGTCTAGGAGAGGAGCGGCCCGCCTCGCCGCGGCCTGCGCGTGCACGGCGCGGTGCAGGGCAGCAGGCGGTGGCGCTGCGCCGGAGCCGGAGGGGCACCGCGTGACGTCCCCGGCGCTACGAATGGCGGGTACGCAGCGAGGCCGGGGGCAGGCGCCTTGCGTATGAGGAATCGAGGGGGCAGACACAGGCAGGGCGAGCGAAAGCGGCCGGGCTTCGTTGCCGGAAACGGGGAGCACGCCACCGTCACCCCCGCCACGCCCCCTGCCTGCCTGCCTGCTCGCACCGATGATTCACGAACTAACGACGCCGTTTACAGCTTCGAGAACGGGGGAGCCTGGCGTTGTACGGTGTACTCCCTGCTGCTCTTAAAATTGGCCGGTCACGCACCCTGTTTCGTGCAGCCTGCCGACTGCAAACACGCGACGTGTGGTTACGCGGATGCTGGGCCTAGATGCGGGAAATCTCCTACTAGCCGGACAGGGACACAGGAACCTGGCCCTGGCTCATCTTTGATCACGTTGGGTGTGGGGTGTGGCAGTCCAGCGGCGGTACAAAAGTGCAGCGGACGTAGAGGAAACGGGGTAGGTGGGAGGCGGCAGGGCCGGACAGCGACAAGCGCAGCCTGCGCGGCGCGGCGCGGCGCGGCCCCCGAGGAGTACGGTAAAGCAAAGCCAAAGCAGAAGTCCCCAGCGTTCCGTTCCGTTCCTCCACTGGCCACTGCCCACCCACTCGCTCCAACGTCCGGCACTGGCCGCCGCCGGAGCAAGGCGTCCGGCTTTCGAGCCGGGCTGCCGGAGCACGGAGCGAGGACTCGAGTCCCACCACCCCTCTCTCGCGTCACGCGAGCCGTGACCACGAGAGACAAAAATATCTTCACCTCGCCGCACTGGACCGTTAGAAAACTTCCAAGTGACGAGCTGTGCCTGTTTCGGCACTCGCATTGCTCGTGGTTTCTTTGCTCGACTTTTAACAGCGCAACAGACACAGTTCGCCACCGCCAGCGCAGAGCCAACATTTTTGAGTTACTGCTCAAAACACTTTTACAGCCGCCACAAGGACAAAGCAGTCTAGAGGGCCAAAGCACGCTCTTTTTTTTTAACCCACTTTTTTTTCGAAAAGATTAACCCAGACACTTTCACAGGGCCTTTTACAGCCTTCATCGACCAACTGCCTTATCCTGATATCCTCTCGCGCACCAAAGCAAAGCTACTTCTGGTAGTCTAGAGACAGACAAGCTCTGCATCGCCCAGCTCTAAACCTTTTTCACAGCATCCAAAAGCTCGCTCACTGACATCCTCCGTTAATTATGACTAACAAGGCGGCTCGCTTCTTTTTACCCGCTAATCACCTGCTAATTAATTAACCGCGCCACCCAGCGAGCTCAGCAGCCCTTGGGCGCGAACCCGACGCGCTGGCCGTCGCCGTCGAACACCACGCGGAACCCCTGCTGCTGGATGTTGCCGATGATGGACACGCCGCCGTCGGTGCCGGCGAACGCGAAGCAGAAGGTGCCCCTCGCGTCCACGGGGATGAGGTAGTTCTCGGGAGGCAGCGCCGCCTCGGCGCCGCCCGCGAAGTGCATCGACACCGTGGGCACCTTCACCACCCTGCGCCCGCCCAGGTCGTAGCACGTGTCGAAGAGGGAGAAGCCGCCGGGGGAGAGCCGGAGCCCCGCCGCGGCGCCGCGGAACGCGTCGCGGAGCGCGGAGTAGGCCGGCCGGGCGAGGCGGGTGACGGAGGTGCCCGAGTCCACGATGACGCCGCCGCGGCCCGTGGAGGGGTCCAGGCGGAGGTCCGACTCGGCCACGCCCGGGACGCGCGCGCCGCCCACGCTGATGCCGACCAGCCGCACGTAGTAGAACGTCTCCATGCGCGGGTTGCGGACCATGGGGGTGAAGGACGCCGACGCGGACGGCGCCACGGCGCCCGGGCCGAAGGTCACGGTGGAGGAGCGGGATCCCCCCGGGCTGCTACCTGAAGACGACGACGAGGAGGTGCGGTCGACGAGGCAGTAGGAGAAGCTCCGGCCGTAGCGGCGGGAGATCTGGGTCGGGAACGATAGGCCGCCGCGGCCCAGGCCCAGGAGCCCCGCCGCGGCCACGAACAGGCCCTCGTTGTCGTGGCCGCACCCGACCGCCACGCGCGCGACGCGGGCGCCGCCCGCGAAGGTGAGCGTCTCGGTGGCGAAGTCGCCCGCCGTCACGGAGCCGTCGCCGTAGGCCACCTGGTACAGGCAGGCCCGGCGGCGCAGGTCGCAGCCGCCCGAGTCCAGCCGGCGGCACAGCGGCGCCGCGCAGTCGACGGCGCCGTACGAGCTGGAGCGGCGCGGGTCGAAGACGGGGCCCGACTGGTCGTAGCAGCGGCGGCAGGGGGCGCACTGCAGCCACACCACGTCGCTGCCGGTGTCCAGCACCATGAGCGCCGGCGTGGCGGGCGTGCCCACGCCGATCTTGGTGAAGTACTCGCCGCTGCCCTGCGCGAGCCCGGACACCACGGGCGCCGCGACCCCTCCGCCGCCGCCGCCGGCGGCCCGCGTCCCGTTGGCCGCCACGCAGCCGGCGGCCGCCTTCGAGATCCGTGCGGCGCGCCGCCTGTCCCGCCGCAGGCGGTGCCTGAGCAGTTCGGCCGCGGTGGCGTTCACCGCGAACGCGTCGCGGTGGACCACGCGGAAGCGCACCGCGGGGGCCTCCTCCTGGCCCGCTGCGGCGGCGGCGGCGAGGAGGCTGCCGCCGAAGGCGTCCTCGTCCTCGTAGGCGCCGGCGGCCGGGGCGGTGTACGGGTGGGGCGAGAGCGGGGTGGCTAAGAAGCTGTGGTACTCCAAGGGCTTGGCCGCGGCGGCATTGGAGAACGCGGCGAGCAGGAGGAGGAGGAGCAGCGCCGCGAGAGGCGCCATGGCTAGCGAGCGAGCAGAGCAGAAGCTGTGCTCCAGTGGAGTGTACTGGCCCCGGCCACGGGGCGCTGGCGGTGTATATGAAGAAGGGCCAGGGGAGCGGGGCAGCGCCTCAGGGATAGGGAGATTAGATTAGGAGGAGGAAACTAACTAATTAATTAATTAATTAATTATTCTGCTCGGCCGGGGGGGCCGGGCCCGGGCTGTTTGATTAATGAGGCGCATCTCCGTGGGATGGGAGATGGGATGTCTTCCTGGGTGGGCAAGCGGTGTGCGGTGCTCGCCTGCGCGCCTCGAGGCGGTACGGAATAAATGTTTCGGCCGGCGCAGGCGCCAGCGGAGCGCGTCTCGCTTCGGCCGTTTGGCGAGTGGCGACGACCCGCGGGTGTGGACACGTTTGCCCCGGCCGTGTACTCGGGTGACTCGTGTCGGCGCACCGCCTCTTCAAACTGCACCGCCGACCGCAGTCGCGCTCGCGTGACTCGGATGGGATTACGGATCAACCTCCTGCTGCATATCTTTTCCAGCGCGAACGAGGGAACTTCACCGCTTGATGGCCTCGCCTCGCTTGACCCCTCGTCTCTGGTGATCTTGGCCTAGCTTATTGGGACAGTACTTTTAACTGTACGGTTTGTATTCTTTTTTAACACACGACACCGACGAGTGTGTTTCAGAAAAAAATACAAAACTATATCCCTGAAAGATCATAATCAAGAAACAAAAAAAACACAATAGAAAACACCGACGGATTAAATTGGGGCATCAACACACGTTGAGCACAACTCAACTCAAGTAAACACAACTCAGGCTGGTCTAAGTGGGACTTCGACGCAAACCAAATAACTCAGGCCGGTTGGATTGGGACATCAACACGGCAAAGCAGTGAAGCGTCCCCTCATAAGAGAAGACTTAAATGTGTTCCAAACATCAGTCCCAGGAGGCTGATGACACATTTATTACATCAGATGGTTCATTACCATACAACTCTACGCGGTAGTGAGCAGAGAAACGCCACTATCGCGAGGATTACAATCCACACACACGCAACGATATTAAAAACAAAAAGAAAATCATCAGAGTCTTGCGCCATGCGGTGCCTCCTGCGGGTGACCCTATTCCACAGGTAAGGCTGGGTGCAGGACGGTACCCCTACTCAACGTCGTCGGGTACAAAGTCTGGATCTTCTTCTGTAAAAATAAAGAATGGGGTGAGTACAAACGTACTCAGCAAGTCCAACCGCACCCACGGAGGGGTATAAACAGAATATAATGCACAGGATAAATCAAGGATAAGGCTAGGGCTTGATTTGCGGAAAGCAATATTTTATGCAGGGGTTCAATTGAAAGAAATCATCTTTCAAACCAGTTTTCTTATACCGGATAACACAAGAGTTGATCTACACGGGATCCAAGTTTTAGACTGCTACCGGACTCCTCATCCGCAGTAGCACACAGCACAACTGCCGGACACATTTCCAAAACAACTCACGCTAACCCATCCCAAAGTAAACACTAGTTGTGAGACCACACCGTAACTCGCCCAGTACCGTGGACACGGACTATTCGAATAGGTTTCAACTCTGCAGAGGTGTGCAACTTTACCCACAAGTGGGGTACCACAACTCGATCACCTTAGTGTCGGTACAGCTCCCATCAAAGCCATTACTCACCTTAGCTATACCTGACTAGCCATCACGAGATATGCCAAGGGGTCATCGACCGTTCACCTAGGTTTAACCGGGGCATAAGTCACTCGGGCTTATCCCTTCTCCTTAGTCACACGTTGCTCTCAGCTCTCTTGATGGCTATCAGATTAACTAGTGGGGTTTATGCTAAGTCGTTGCCCATACAACGGTCGAGTGGTTTGCACGAAAGAGGAGTTAGGTGAAATGTAACACCAATTCGGTCCTTAGGGGGGACAAGATGGATAACTCCCTTCTTGCTCTGCCACACGGGCACGAGCACTCCCGACGGCAAATCACACTGAAATGCCATCCATCCCGTCTAGACTCATCTTTTGAAAACCCACTTTTATCCCTTCCCCCCACACACCTTTTCTTTATAAAATGAGTTGTATAAAGTAGCAGGTCCTATGCGTTCTAGTATCGATTAACGTCCAAGCAAAATCAGACATTAATCTAGGTGGTCAAGGAATGGTCATAATAAATCAAGGGGTGGCTATCCAACCGTGTTTTCAGCAAGCAAACATATGCAAGTTTATAAAACAGGCCAATAGGTTGTGTTTATAAAACTAGGACAAAAACATGCATCAAAGGGTGGGATTGAACTTGCTGTCTTCGAAGCCTTCGGGGAGGTCCTGGTCGAAGCACTGTCCTTCGGGCTCGGGGTCGCGGAGCTGGTCCTCGTTCACGGGCTCGCAGTACTGCTCGTCAACGGGCTCTCCTTCGTTCACACCGTGGTCTACGACTCGTACACACAAACACACAATCAAGAGGGAGAAATGAAAGTTTTATCGTTGAGCTCAAATCGGAAATAATTAAGATATGGAGTTTGGAATAAATTTGTTGAGTGATTTCCTAATGGCAATGCCAAAACTATGACACGAGAGGCGTGGTAAAGTTTCGGGTTGGTCGGAGTTGTTTTGGCGCATGAAATGTTAGGTTTTATAAAGGTTCAGGGGCTAGATAAGGGATCAGGGACCTAATTGTAATTATTCTTCTAGAAGGCAGGGGCCTGATTGTAATTTTTGGAGATATCTGAAGGGTCAAGGATATATTTAGAATTATGTTTGTATGTGGAAGGGGTTTATTTTGAAATAGGGTAAAGGGCAGGGTTTCTTTTGCAAAATAGCAAAGAGTGGGGGGGGGGGGTTTCTTTACTAAATAAAGGGAAGGGGAGGGGCCTTTGGCTAAAAGCCCTGTCCTCTCCCCCCCCCCCGCGCTGGGAAACGGAGGCGGGTCGTCGAGAGCGGCGGTGGCGGGCAGAGGGGCTGCGGCGGCGGCGCTGGAGCTTGGGAGGAGGTGCGGCTCGTGGCGGTTGCGGAGCTCGAAGGCGGGGCTGGGGTCTATTTATAACGGCGGGAAGGCGGTGGGGAGGTCGAGCGCGGTGGTGGCGGGTAGGTGTGGCTAGTGGGCGTCCAGCGAGCGGTGTGGGGCGGAGTTATGGCGCTCCGGCCGCTTGCTGGCGTCGGGACGCGGCGGCGCGGCCGGCGAGGACGGGCCGAGGTGATGTGACACGAGCGGCAGCGGGGGCGAGCGCAGGGCAGCAGCGGCGGGCGGCGTTCTGGCGCGCGGGCAGGGCCCGTGGCGGCGCTGTAGTTAGGCGACGGGCGGCGCGCGAACTCACATGGGAGCAGGGCAGCGCTGGTCGTGTCGTGGCGCGCAGAGGGGGGTAATCGCGGTGCGGGTGCGCGCGCGCGTGCGCGCGGGCGGCGCCGAGCGTAGCAGCGAGCTCGGGCACGCGGCAGCGGGCGTCGCGGCGAGGCAGGGAGCGGCAGGCGGCGGGTGCACGTGGAAAAGCGCGTGGGCGGGCGGCACTGCTGCGCGTGCGGGTGGCCGGTGTTGTGCGCGTACGCACGGTGCAGGGCGCGGTGTGCGGGCGGGGAGCGGAGGTGCGCGGTGTACGCCGCTCGGTGCGTCGCGGCGCGGCGACTGTGGCATGGGCGCGCGCGTCCGCACGTGTGGGCGCTCGCTGGTGCAGGCGAGGGGGGGTCGGGCCGAGCGCGCTCGGGGAGGAGGAGCCGGGCACAGGCGGCCGCTGGGTGCGCGCGCGGGAGCGGAGCAGAGGAGAAGGGGGGAAGCGGGAGAAGGAAGGAGGGGGAAGAGAAAGAAAGGAAAAAAGAAAATGGAAAATGGAAAAAGAAAAGAAAAAGGAGGGAGAGAAAGAGAAAGAGAGATGGAGGGCGGGATTCGCGCCGATCGCGGCGCCGACCGCGACTGCTCGCGCACGTGCGTCGGTCGGGCGTGGCGCGGCGGTCGGTGGTTTGTGACGCGCGGCACAGAAAAAGAGAGGGCCGCGTTAGGGATTGGACATCGGGATGTTCGGAATAGGGACAGTTCCCGAAATATTAGGGTTAGGGCTTTAAGGAAAAACTTTGAGCTCAACGACGAAAACTCGATTTTGAAATTAATTAGCGCACGATTTAACTCAGCGAATTTTGGGATGTTACAAACCTACCCCACTTAAAATGAATCTCGTCCTCGAGATTCGGCTGGTTCCTAAACAGGTGGGGAAACTCCTTCTTTAAAGCGTCTTCGCGTTCCCACGTAGCTTCTTCCACTCCGTGTCTGCTCCACTGGACTCTGCATATCCGCACTTCGGAGTTTCTGGTTCTCCTGGTGACAGTGTCCAGAATCTTGACCGGTATCTCCTGATATCGCAAGTCTGGCTGCAGATCTATTGCTTCTATTGGCACGTGTTCTGTCTCGGGTACCTTTAAACACCTTCTTAATTGCGAGACATGAAATACCGGGTGTATATCCGACATTTCTTCCGGTAGTTCCAGACGGTATGCTACTGCTCCGACTTTCTTCAGAACTCATTACGGTCCAATGTACTGAGGCGCCAACTTTCCTTGCACTTGAAATCTCCGAGTTCCCTGGATGGGTGAAACCTTGAGATAGACGAAGTCTCCTGGGTTGAAACTGATTTCGCGTCTTTTCTTGTCCGCGTAGCTCTTCTGTCGAGACTGGGCGGCCTTTAACTTCTCGCGGATTTCTGCTACTCTTTCCTTGGCTTCTTTTATGAGTGCGGGCCCGACTAGGGCACGTTCTCCCACTTATGACCACATCAGAGGCGTTCTGCATTTTCTTCCGTAAAGAGCTTCGAACGGCGACATGCCCAAGCTTGCTTGATACCCGTTGTTGTATGAAAACTCGGCATAGGGTAAACTCTGCTCCCAATCTTTGCCATAGGTGAGGACACATGCTCTCAACATATCCTCCATAATTTGATTCACCCTTTCTGTCTGGCCATCCGTCTGTGGGTGATAAGCAGAGCTGAAATCCAACTTGGTGCCCATGGTTTTATGCAGACTTTTCCAGAACCTAGAGGTGAACTGGGTCCCTCTGTCTGAAACAATTCGACTGGGCACACCATGCAACTTCACTATATTTTCCACATAGAGCTTGGCTAGCTTCTCTCCGCCGTAGTTGGTCCGTACGGGTATGAAGTGAGCCGCTTTAGTGAGTCGGTCCACTATTACCCATATGGAATCGTGTCCTTTCTGGGTTCTGGGCAAGCCTACTACAAAATCCATCCCTATCTCATCCTACTTCCAAACCGGGATGGGTAGGGGTTGCAACAATCCCGCCGGCTTTTGTTGTTCAGCTTTGATCCTTTGGCAAGTATCACAACGGGCGACAAATCGTGCAATATCTGCCTTCATCCCATTCCACCAATATTTCTGTCTTAAGTCTATATACATTTTGGTGGATCCTGGGTGAATGGATTAGGCCGAGTTGTGGGCTTCATCTATGATTATTTGCCTGAAGTCTCCTTTCAGGGGCACACAAATCCTATCTTTATACCATAATGTTCCCCTATTATCCACTCTAAAGTCTGGTGCCTTATTTTCTCAGGTCTGCCTCCGGATTTCCATCAGTCCCTTGTCCGATCTTTGGGTTTCCTGATCCTTTCTTCTAGGGTGGATTGGACGTTCAGCACTTGGCTAGAGCCTCGAGGAACAATGAGCACATTTAATCGTGCCATTTCCTCTCGTAAATGGTCATCCTTAGGCCTGTAGGATTTCCGACTTAGGGCGTCGGCTACTACATTTTCCTTTCCCGAGTGGTAATGGATTTCCAAATTATAATCTTTGACTAATTCCAGCCATCTTCTTTGTCTCAAGTTCAAGTCTGGCTGGGTGAAGATATACTTCAGGCTCTTATGGTCGGTATAGATTTCACACTTATTTCCAATCAAATAATGCCTCCAAATTTTAAGTGCGTGCACTACGGCTGCAAGTTCCAAGTCATGGGTCGGATAGTTCTGTTCATGAGACTTGAGCTGGCGGGAAGCATATGCAACGACTTTCCCGTCTTGCATCAGTACACAACTCAATCCTTGTCGGGACGCATCGCAATAGATGACAAAATCTCGATGAATATCCGGCAGGGTTAGTACTGGAGCTGTCGTCAATCTTTGCTTCAATTCCTGGAAACTCCTCTCACATGACTCCGTCCAGGTGAACTTCTTCTCCTTTTTGAGCAGCTCAGTCATGGGCCGGGCTATCTTGGAAAATCCCTCGATGAATCTCCGATAATACCCAGCTAATCCGAGAAAACTCCTGATCTCACTGACATTGGTTGGTTGCTGCCAGTTGGACACTACTTTGACCTTCTCGGGGTCCACTGCTACTCCTTCTGCAGTCAGAATGTGACCAAGGAAGGCTACCTTCTCTAGCCAAAACTCACACTTACTGAATTTGGCGTATAACCTATGCACTCTCATCTTTTCCAAAACCACCCTCAGGTGCTGCTCGTGCTCCTGGATACTCTTCGAGTAAATAAGTATGTCGTCGATGAAGACTACGACAAACTTATCTAACTCGTCCATAAACACTTTGTTCATGAGGTTCATGAAATAGCCAGGTAAATTTTTTTAGTCCAAAAGACATGACCGTGAACTCAAACTGCCCATATCGGGTGACAAAGGCTGTCTTCGGGATGTCGCTCTCCCTAATCTTGAGTTGAAAGTACCCGGACCTCAGGTCAATCTTGGAAAAGTACTTGGCCCCTTTTAACTGATCAAAAAGATCATCGATCCTGGGGAGGGGATACTTGTTCTTGATAGTGACTTCGTTCAGTGCCCGGTAATTAACGCACAGCCTCATACTTCCATCCTTCTTCTTGACAAATAGAACCGGGGCTCCCCAAGGCGACAAACTTGGCCTGATGAAGCCAATTCGTTGTAACTGCTCTAGTTGTTTCTTTAACTCTGCCAACTCGGAGGCTGGCATCCTATAAGGTCTCTTGGCTAGAGGGGCGGTTCTAGGAACAAGGTCAATAACAAACTCTACGTCCCTATCTGGTGGCATACCGGGAAGTTCTTCAGGAAAGACATCGGGGAACTCATTCACTACTGGTACTTCTTCCAAGGTCTTGGATTCCATGCTGAATACCATCGGGTTTGCTCCACTTTCCCGAGTGTGACAGGTCACTCGGACTCCCTCTGGGTTTGTTAGACGCACTACCTTGTCTGAACAACCTATGAGGCCATTGTGTTTTCTTAGCCAGTCCATTCCGAGGATCACATCTATCCCTTCCGACTTAAGTACTACTAGGTCTGCTAGAAACTCTACCCCACTTAAATTGATCCTTACCCGTAGACAACCCAGTTGACACCTGATGTCCCCTCCGGGCGTCCGAGTTAATAGGGGTGTTTTTAGTAGTACTGTAGGTATTTTATGTTTCTCCACAAAACCTGAGGATATGAATGAGTGTGATGCTCCAGAATCAAATAGTACTGTTGCAAGAGTTGAGCTGACTAGGTACTCACCGAGTACTACGCCCTGAGCTCCTTGAGCTTCCTTCGCGTCGATGTGGTTGACGCGGGCTCGTCCAAAAGACTGCTGGGGTTGCCTCTGCTGGCTGTTGTTGTTGGTGTTGTTGTTGCCGCGAAGAGGCACTCGGTTGGCACCGGTCAGAACTGGCTTGGGTCCGTTCACTGTGTTGGAGAAGGCTGAAGTAGCCGGCTTGTTCTTGGCATAGGGGCAGTCGGCGATGAAGTGTCCCGTCTCACGGCAGTTGAAGCAGGCTCTCACATTGTCGTTGTTGTTAGTGACCTGGCTTGCATTACTCTGAGGGGCCCTCATGGTGTTCTGGCTTCTGGGCTGTGTGTCAGGGGCCCGTGGTCCTGTCACTTGAGACTGAGTTCTGTACTGCATTGGGGCTTGGGACCTTGGTGCGTTATAGCTGAAGTTTCTGGGCTTCTGGAAACGATCTTGCTGACGGGCCTTGCTCTCCAGGAACTTGCGCTTGTTATCCTTTCTTTCCTCACTCTTGGCCTTCTCAGTGAGGATTGCCTTGTTCATCAAGGTGTTGAAATCAGGATAGATCTGAGGGGTGAGCAGGGTCCTGAGTTCCAGGTTTAGTCCCTTTTTGAACATATCCTTCTTCTTCTCGTCGTCGTTCACTTCTTCTGGTGCATAATGAGTCAGCTCCATAAACTGGTGTGTATACTCTTCTACCGTCATACTCCCTTGCTGAAGTGCGTGGAATTCATCCGCCTTGCGCTTCATGGTAGCCGAGGGAATATGATACCGTCGGAACTCCTTCACGAACTCCTTCCATGTGATGGTGGAGGCATCCTCGGCGGCGGCACAATAGTTCTCCCACCAGGCTAAGGCAGTCCCGGTGAGTTGATGTGCTGCCAGCAGAACTTTATCCCGATCCTGGCACTCGAACGGCTCAAGCTTCCTTTGGATCACACGGAGCCAGTCATCTGCATCCAAGGGGTTGCTGGATCCGGCAAAAGTGGGCGGCTTGGTTCTCAAGAAAGCCGTAAGCTTGTCATTAAAGGTCTGCTCTCGTGGCCGCTTGTTTACGAGAGCATTGGCTAGTGTCTCCAGTATGAGAGTCTGATTATGGATTATCTGTGCCAAGTCTGTGAAGGGGGGTGGTGGTGGTGGTGGCAGTGGCGCATCTTGATTTTCTCCTCTTCCCTAGCTCACTTCTTGCTCCTCCAGAGGAGGGTTTTGCCCAAGAGGCATTGCTCCTGCATCAGCGGCTAGGGGAATCCGGTTGCGGGAGGCCCTCGTAACGCTTCGGGAAGCCATCTGTAGATCGAGTGGATTGGGACCAAGATTAGGTGATATTCAAGTTGTTTAATTCGTGTAATAAGGCAGAATCAACCTTCTGCCGATAAGCACACAACCACAAACACACATTCATGGCAAACAAGCACACATAACTTTATTAAAACAAGGCAGGGGTACAACACGGGGACACGACTAGAACGCGTACTACACGTCCGAGTACAGATTCATACTTAGGGGTACAACTTAAACCGAAAGGGTTAGAAGGGTACAACACTAGGGTAGGGTCGGACATTCTACTCGCGGGGCGAGTCTTCTACTGGGGCGAGACGTGCTTCCGGGGGAACAGACGGCTCGCCGTCCTCTGGGTTCCCGTTCTCCAGGGGCTGTGTATTGGCTTCTCTTATGGCGGCGACGGTAGACCTTCCAGGGTTCTCGGGTGGGGCTTGAGGGCTTCCAAAGAGTGGCCCCCATCCTATGACGGGTGTCCCTTGTAGAACATGGTCTTCTCCGATGGCCGGAACTGGGGTTCCACTTCTGGTCCATTCTTGCATGCGCCGGTCTCAGGCTTGTCTAAGGCTCTCCTGAGCAACTGCTTCACTGCTGATCGCGGCTGCGGCTCTTACCTCGGCTTGGGCTGCTCGGACCTGTTGGAGTCTCACTGCGAGCTCTGCTTGCTCGGCGCGATGGGTCTGCTCCCTCAGCAGGTGGGCTTGTTCATCGAAGAGCTGATCCAAAGCGGCTAGGTAGGTAGCCACTTGGTACAGAGGGTCCTCTTCATGGCGGCGCCGTTCCAGGCTTCTCATGCGAGCTTCCCAAATAGGGGTTCTGATGGCCGGCGGGAAGAACCTCATTGGTGTAGGTGCTAGGTGCTCTTCAAAGATCCGGCACAGGTAACGGAGTGTCTTTCTGATGGCCAAGGGATAGGTGTCTTGGTGCCTAAATCCCGTGGCGGTCACTCGCCACGGCTGGATGTCGGGGTAGCGATCACTCCTGGCGATGACCAGGATCACCCTACAGCGGAGGGTACCATGGTGCTCGTACTCTCTGTTGTAGTACCTTGGGTGTCCCGCAACGCCAAGGCTCTCCAGGGCATTGATCAACAGGCTGGGGAAGCCAGGTGCAGCTTGGCAGTCGCCCTGGGTCCATCCTTCCTCAGCCATCTGAAAACAAAGATAGGGTGAAAAACTTGCACAATTATTTGGGGGTACACCAAGGGAGTAGATGATATTTATTACAACATGGTGGGGTACAAACTTCATGGTTACACGATTATTAGGGCAAAGGTTCTAGCTTGGGGTGCTACTCCTATCATGGGGATTCTTCCTCGATCCTAAGGGGGCGCTTCTTCAGTGGGAGATACTGATCCATCATGTCTTCTTCGGTCTGAGTACCTTTATCCCAGTGGGTTTGTTCGGGTTCTTCCTCTTCGGTCTGGATGCCTACATCCCACTGAGCTTCTTCGGGTTCTTCTTTTTCTTCTATCCATCCACCTATTCCTCTGCGAGCCTCGTACTCTTGCATTCGGGCTTGGAGAGCGGCTAAGGAATTCTCGGCGCATGTGGCTCTTGTCTGTTGTTCTTCCAGTTCTGCCTCACGCTCTTGCATTTGGATCTAGAGAGCGGCTAGGGAATACTCGGCATGTACGGCCCTTGTCCGTTGTTCATCCAGCTCCTGGGTTGCCTTTTCTGCTTTGTGGACTTGTTGCTTCAGTTGTGCTGCTTGCTCGCGGTAGAGCTCATCCAGGCCGGTGAGATAGATGGATAGGTGGGAGACCGTGTCTTCTAGGTCTTCTTCTTCTCTTCCTAGTCCTCTCATCCGGGCAATCCATGTGCGTCCTCTTCCTTCAGTCGGCGGGAAAAATCCCATAGGAGTCCACTGAAGGTGGTGCCTGTAGATCACGCGTAGACGTCGGAGGGCTTTATGGGCGGCTTTCCGGTAGGTGTCCGGGAAACGGAACCCAGTGGTGGAGATGAACCAAGGGTCCACATCTGGGTAGCGGATGCTCCTTGCCACGAAGATCATCAGGTCGCACCGAAGGGTGCCCTTGGAGTCGTACTCCCGTTAGAGAAACTCTAGTGGGTCCACAACTCCGATGCGTTCCAGGCCGAGTATCAACAACTTAGGAATGCCGGGCTCTGCGTGACAGATTCCGCCGATCCATCCATTGTCAGCCATCTGGAACAGGGCAAGAACCAGTGGTGAGTGTTTGTGCGAAGAAAGGGTTAAGGAAGGAATAATCCTAGTGTGACAAGGGCCTAAAATAGGGTTTCGCTCCTAGGGTCACGTCCTACTGCCAACCTAAGGCTCTGATACCACCTGAAGCATCCCCTCATAAGAGATGACTTAAATGTGTTCCAAACATCAGTCCCAGAAGGCTGATGACACATTTATTACATCAGATGGTTCATTACCGTACAACTCTACGCGGTAGTGAGCAGAGAAACGCCACTATCGCGAGGATTACAATCCACACACACGCAACGATATTAAAAACAAAAAGAAAATCATCAGAGTCTTGCGCCATGCGGTGCCTCCTGCGGGTGACCCTATTCCACAGGCAAGGCTGGGTGCAGGACGGTACCCCTACTCAACGTCGTCGGGTACAAAGTCTGGATCTTCTTCTGTAAAAATAAAGAATGGGGTGAGTACAAACGTACTCAGCAAGTCCAACCACACCCACGGAGGGGTATAAGCAGAATATAATGCACAGGATAAATCAAGGATAAGGCTAGGGCTTGATTTGCGGAAAACAATATTTTATGCAGGGGTTCAATTGAAAGAAATCATCTTTAAAACCAGTTTTCTTATACCGGATAACACAAAGAGTTGATCTACACGGGATCCAAGTTTTAGACTGCTACCGGACTCCTCATCCGCAGTAGCACACGACACAACTGCCGGACACATTTCCAAAACAATTCACGCTAACCCATCCCAAAGTAAACACTAGTTGTGAGACCACACCGTAACTCGCCCAGTACCGTGGGCACGGACTATTCGAATAGGTTTCAACTCGGCAGAGGTGTGCAACTTTACCCACAAGTGGGGTACCACAACTCGATCACCTTAGTATCGGTGCAGCTCCCATCAAAGCCATTACCCACCTTAGCTATACCTGACTAGCCATCACGGGATGCGCCAAGGGGTCATCGACCGTTCACCTAGGTTTAACCGGGGCATAAGTCACTCGAGCTTATCCTTTGTCCTTAGTCACCCGTTGCTCTCAGCTCTCCTAATGGCTATCAGACTAACTAGTGGGGTTTATGCTAAGCCGTTGCCCATACAACGGTCGAGTGGTTTGCACGAAAGAGGAGTTAGGTGAGATGTAACACCAACTCGGTCCTTAGGGGTGACAAGATGGATAACTCCCTTCTTGCTCTGCCACACGGGCACGAGCACTCCCGACAGCAAATCACACTGAAATGCCATCCATCCCGTCTAGACTCATCTTTTGAAAACCCATTTTTATCCCTTCCCACACACACACCTTTTCTTTATAAAACGAGTTGTATAAAGTAGCAGGTCCTATGCGTTCTAGTATCGATTAACGTCCAAGCAAAATCAGACATTAATCTAGGTGGTCAAGGAATGGTCATAATAAATCAAGGGGTGGCTATCCAACCGTGTTTTCAGCAAGCAAACATATGCAAATTTATAAAACAGGCCAATAGGTTGTGTTTATAAAACTAGGACAAAAACATGCACCAAAGGGCGGGATTGAACTTGCCGTCTTCGAAGCCTTCGGGGAGGTCCTGGTCGAAGCACTGTCCTTCGGGCTCGGGGTCGCAGAGCTGGTCCTCGTTCACGGGCTCGCAGTTCTGCTCGTCAACGGGCTCTCCTTCGTTCACACCGTGGTCTACGACTCGTACACACAAACACACAATCAAGAGGGAGAAATGAAAGTTTTATCGTTGAGCTCAAATCGGAAATAATTAAGATATGGAGTTTGGAATAAAATTGTTGAGTGATTTCCTAATGGCATGGCCAAAACTATGACACGAGAGGCATGGTAAAGTTTCGGGTCGGTCGGAGTTGTTTTGGCGCATGAAATGTTAGGTTTTATAAAGGTTCAAGGGCTAGATAAGGGATCAGGGACCTAATTGTAATTATTCTTCGAGAAGGCAAGGGCCTGATTGTAATTTTTGGAGATATCTGAAGGGTCAAGGATATATTTAGAATTATGTTTGTATGTGGAAGGGGTTTATTTTGAAATAGGGTAAAGGGCAGGGTTTCTTTTGCAAAATAGCAAAGTGTGGGGGGTTTCTTTACTAAATAAAGGGAAGGGGAGGGGCCTTTGGGCTAAATGCCCTGTCCTCTTCCTCCACCCCCCCCCCGCGCTGGGAAAAAGGGGAGTGGGGAGGGCTCGCTGGCGGCGGCCCGACCGGCGGCTCAGGGCGCGGGTATGGCCTCGGGGTGAGGGGAAAAGGAGGAGTGAGGCGGGAGGACCCAGTCCCCTGCTGCGCCTCGACCCAAGGCGGCCCGAGGTGGCCTAGCCACGGTGGCCGGCGGCAACGGGCGGCGGTGGTGCTTAGCCGGTGGCCCTGGGCCATGATAGCAGATGGAGGGAGGGGGAAAACGGAGTGGGGAGGTGCGGGGTCCGATCCCCGGCCTCACCTTGAGCTGAGGCGGCGCGCGGAGGCGGGTCGTCGAGAGCGGCGGTGGCAGGTGGAGGGGCTGCGGTGGCGGCGCTGAAGCTTGGGAGGAGGTGCGTCTCGTGGCGGTTACAGAGCTCGAAGGCGGGGCTGGGGTCTATTTATAGCGGCGGGAAGGCGGTGGGGAGGTCGAGCGCCGTGGTGGCGGGTAGGTGTGGCCAGTGGGCGTCCGGCGAGCGGTGCGGGGCGGAGTTATGGCGCTCCGGCCACTTGCTGGCGTCGGGACACGGCGGTGCGGCCGGCGAGGATGGGCCGAGGTGATGTGACGCGAGCGGCAGCGGGGGCGAGCGCAGGGCAGCAGCGTCGGGCGGCGTGCTGGCGCGCGGGCAGGGCCCGTGGCGGCGCTGTAGTTAGGCGACGGGTGGTGCGCGAACGCACATGGGAGCAGGGCAGCGCTGGCCGTGTCGTGGCGCGCAGAGGGGGGTAATGGCGGTGCGGGTGTGCGCACGCGAGCACGCGGGCGGCGCCGAGCATAGCGGCGAGCTCGGGCACGCGGCGGCGGGCGTCGCGGCGAGGCAGGGAGCGGCAGGCAGCGCGTGCACGTGGAAAAGCGCGTGGGCGGGCGGCACTGCTGCGCGTGCCGGCGGCCGGTGTCGTGCGCGTGTGCATGGTGCAGGGCATGGTGTGCGGGCAGGGAGCGGTGGCGCGTGGCATACGCCGCTTGGTGCGCCGCGGTGCGGCGACTGTGGCGTGGGCGCGCGCGGCCGCACGTGTGGGCGCGCGCGGGTGCAGGCGAGGGGGAGTCGGGCCGAGCGCGCTCGGGGAGGAGGAGCCGGGCACAGGCGGCCGCTGGGCGCGCGCGCGGGAGCGGAGCAGAGGAGAAGGGGGAAGCGGGAGAAGGAAGGAGGGGGGAGAGAAAGAAAGGAAAAAAGAAAATAGAAAATGGAAAAAGAAAAGAAAAAGGAGGGAGGGAAAGAGAGAGGGAGGGCGGGATTCGCGCCGATCGCGGCGCCGACCGCGACTGCTCGCGCACGCGCGTCGGTCGGGCGTTGCGCGGCGGTCGGTGGTTTGTGACGCGCGGCACAGAAAAAGAGAGGGCCGCGTCAGGGATTGGACATCGGGATGTTCGGAACAGGGACAGTTCCCGAAATATTAGGGTTAGGGCTTTAAGGAAAAACTTTGAGCTCAACGACAAAAACTCGATTTTGAAATTAATTAGCACATGATTTAACTCAGCGAATTTTGGGATGTTACAAGCAGCCCCACTCGAACTGTACTCAACCGAGGCCACACCACTCCACTCAAAGATGGCAGCAAAGTCGAAACAGTATCGCAACATCCACCCGCACTTCACACTCTTGTAATCGTCGAAAAACCTTGGCGTGACCCAACGTCGAAAGAGGACGTAGAAGTGGACATCACCGCACTAAGAGAGTTGCCGCCATGCAGGAACCTTCGCCGCGATGCCGCTGCAACAAAACACACCACATGACGGAGTGAACAACACCGGATCCGAGCCACTCGCAGACTCTATTCTCCTAAATGGTTGTTTAGTTCGTTTAAACAACGTTTAAACAGTAAACAGAGGTCACCTGTGTTGTTTAGGCCCTAAATGGTGAATTAAACAATTGGCCCATTTAAACCGTCTAATAGAGTCGAGTTAAACATGATTAAATGAGCAAAATGACCATTTAATTCATAATTTAGTCAATAGAAGGATTACAACTACCACAATCAATACTGAACTAATTAGCATGATAAGTATATGAAGTATTGTGGAATTTAGATTTCTTTCAAGAAGAGATCATTTGGTAGAATACTTACTTCTTATATGTGCGGGGGCCTCGCCGCTTCCGTCGTTGAACTCCACCTCTCACGTCGCTTCGAAGAGAACTCTGCGCCACACCCGACACATAACTCCATGCCCAGGATCCATTTTAGAAGTTGCTGTAGCGAAAATGGTCTCTCATGCCATATTTCAATATAATATTTTTGCGATTGATGACACACACAATACTTAAACTAATATATGTGTTAAGATGACCATTATCAAGCTTATAGGTCCAAGGGATGAAAAGATACAAAACCCCGAAGAAATCAGGTTGAAAGGACAAGACAGAGGTAATTTACACTCACCGGTTAAACCAGCGTGAGGCAAATTACCCTCACCGATGCAATGGGCTCAGAGAAGACTCAGTTAGCAGAGTGCACCAGATGAACCGACGAGGAGCAGAGTGAAGGCGTCGGTGCAATAAACTCAGTTAGCAAATAGTTTAGAGTAAATGATGCCATTAGCAAGGAGGAGGAATGGAAAATGCAATGCAAAAAGATGCATGGTGATAAGGGGAGGTACTTAGTCAATATGGGGGAGAAGTGCAATTTGATGATCCCATGGACTAAGGTACAAAAATTTTCATTGCTCATATGATTCAAACCACACAATTGTCTTACATTGGCCACAAGCCATTGTTTCACAATTACTATCAAGCCGGAAGCATTTCGTCCTATGGACTAATCAAATGCCGGTGGCTTTTAAAATGAGCATTGAAATGTCATCCGAGCATGATAAGTAGTTTCTAACTTTTCAATTTGGTACCAATTTCTTATTCTTGCAATTCATCTTGCTTGCTTTGGTTGTGTTGTCATCAATCACCAAAAAGGGGGAGATTATAGCGAAAATGGCCTCTCATGCCATATTTCAATATAATGTTTTGGCGATTGATGACACACACAACACTTGGACTAATATATGTGTTAAGATGATCATTATTGGGCTTATAGGTCCAAGGGATGAAAAGATACAAAACCCCGAAGAAATCAGGTCGAAAGGACCAAGACAGAGGTAATTTACACTCACCGGTTAAACCGGCGTGAGGCAAATTACACTCACCGGTGCAATGGGCTCAGAGAAGACTTAGTTAGCAGAGTGCACCGGATGAACCGACGAGGAGCAGAGTGAAGGCGTCGGTGCAATAAACCCAGAAGCTGAGGCTAGGGTTTTGCGTCGGTTGAACCGACGATGCCTGAAGACAAGCGTCGGTGCAGTTGTCCAGAGACTCCGTTTTTGGGGGTTTCTGAGCTTACATACACCGGTTAAACCGACGATGAATTCAAGAGCGTCGGTGTAATTGATCAAGTAGCCGTTGGAGCAGTAGCGGCTAGTCGGCTGGGAAAATGCACTCACCGGTTAAACTGGCGATGATGATTTTTCTGAGCGTCGGATTAACCAGTGCTAAGGAAATCTGTCAGCTTTTCTTAACGGCTAGTTTTGGAGGGTTGGGCTATATATATCCCACCCCACGCCTCATTTGGAGTGTGCTGGAGTTGCTGAAGAGATAGAAAAGTCTACTACACTTGAAGAACACCTCCAACCACCATAGAGCTTCATTGTACATCATATAAGCTTAAGCACACTTGACAGTGCTTAGTGCTTGATTAGGCTTAGCTCTTGAGAGAGTAAGCTTGAGAGAAGCCTTGCTGTGGCAAGCTATCATTGTAATCGTCGTGTGACCCTCCGACTTGGTGTGGAGCGGCAACGACACTTTGCGCGGGGAAGGAGACCCCTCTTGGCGAGAAGCTCCGATAGTGAAGACGGAGCCGTTGGTGAAGCTTCGAGAGAGACGGTGGCGGTGACCTTGTCTTGGTGACTTGGCGTCACTGAGCCTTTGCTTGTCGGAAGCCTTGGTGGCGAACGCAAGACGTGATCAAGCGAAGAGACTCGGCATCACACTTGTTCTTGTTGGACAAGTGACCGTGGACTTTGGGAGGGACTTGGTGTCCTAACCGAACCTGAAAGTAATCTAGGCCCCTAAGTGGATTTTGGTGAATAATGACAAAACACATGTATATTTAATCGTGTAATTGAGCATGTGTGCAGGTGATGAGTTTATTTAGGTGAAACGAAAGACGACGTACGACCCCTCAAAAAGGAAATGAAAAGGCGTAATTCAAGCATGCTCAAGGAATTAGATTTTATATTTGAAATTTGAGTATAGGGATGCCGTACTATTAAGAGGGACTTGATTCAAGGGTTTCGATTTAAATCTTGTGCTCAAGAGAACCTAGACAAACACCTGAGAGCCACAAAATACACTCAAAAGAGCAAAACATGAGTTTTCATCCTGCCTAACCCGGATACTCCGGGTATAGGGCCGGATACTCTGGACCCCTTTGCCCGGAGTGTCCGGGTGCTGTTCTCGGGCCGAAAAGTTAGGGTTGCCCGGAGTCTCCGGGCATATACCCGGAGTCTCCCGGTAACTGTTCGCCCAACGGCTATTTTTGGGTCAAGGGGTATAAATACTCCCTCCCCTCCTTCAGTTCTCTCTCTTGCCATTCCTTCGAGCTGAACTCCTTCCAAAGCCAAAAGAGAGCTCTCTCACTCCCCTCTCTTCATTCTTGAGTGATTCCTTTGAGGGATTTGAGTGAGAAGCAAGCGAGAGCAAGGATTCGTGCTAGTGAGCCTCCTTTCCATCTCTTGAGCACTTGGTTTTGGTCTAGCCTGTGGATTCAAGTTTGTTACTCTTGGAGCCTTGAGTTCCTAGACGGCTAGGCGTGCTTGTGACTGCTCAATCAAGATTGTGAGCTGCACAAGAAGTTTGTAAGCTCCATTCCTCGCCGAGGAATCCATAGTAAGTGACCTTGGGCTTGAGAGGTGATCTCGCCCTTAGGAGAGGAGCATAGGGGTTCTTGAGCACCGTCTCTCTAATCCTTCCTCAACAGAGACGTAGCACCTTCGGGTGTGAACTTCGGGAAACAAATCCTTGTCTCTTTCGTGTTAACTTATTTGATTTCATTGCTATTTGCTTGTGAGACTTCTTTTCTAGGGTTTGAGCTCGATCTACTCACTCACGAGTTTCTATTGAGTTTTTTTTGTTGGATATCAACCTTAAGGAACCCCTGGTACTCGTACTTTAGCTCGATCTACTTTTCATACACAGATTCCTACAGTTTCTTTTCAGGTTGTTCATACCCGTAGACTCCGGTCATAGCTCCGTATACTCCGGACCACAAAACCCGGAGTATCCGGGCTGAATCTGCGTCTGACAGGTTTTTAAGTGTCTTTGAGTTGCAGATTGCCTATTCACCCCCCTCTAGGCATCTTAAGGTCCTTTTAGAACCACGTTAAATCGTGTGTCTTGGTGTCTTCACGGGAGTTTGCATATTCTCTCCCTTACCTCTTTACTTACCGTATTACGTTTCCATATTTACTCTATCTTGCGTGCCTTCACTTTCCTAGTTAGTTTGATTAGGATTGACTATAGGTTGCAAGTCTTTTGGGATAAGTAGAGAGTAGTATAGATAAACCTTAGTCATAACTAGCATGTGTAGGATGTGTTAGGTTTATCTTATGCAAGTAGTTTGAGCCCTAGGTTAGAAAGCAAATTAGCGACCCCATTCACCCCCTCCTCCTCTAGGGTCGGACACCCCGGTGATCCTTACAATTGGTATCAGAGCTTGGTCTCACACCTCTTACGAGTATTAGCCAATTCCATTGGTAAATTTGTGAGAAAGCTCGTAGGAGACCCGTCGACTTCACCGTCGAGTGAGTATCATGTCCGGGGAAGGGATGAGTATCGATAGGGCTCCATTTTTCGATGGCACGGGTTTACCTCGATGGAAAGTGATTATGCAAGCACATCTCCAAGCCCGTGGGCTTGATGTTTGGCGTGTCACCGAATTAGGCAAGAAAAATGAGACTAAGGCCGAAAGACAATATGATGCCATTGCTAAATTAATTCTATTGTCCTCGTTATGTGATAGTGTTTTTAATCGTGTTTTTGCTAATGAAAATGCTCATAAGCTATGGAAGCAAATTGTCGAGAATCATGAGGGCACAAAGGAAGTTGCCAATCAAAAATATCATATTCTCGGCGAGGAGCTTAGTAGATTTAAGCAACTTCCCAATGAAAATGCTCATGACATATATTCATGATTAAATACTCTTGTCAATGAAATCAATGCCTTAGGTCTCAATCAACTTAAAGATGAAGAAATCAACCGCAAGATTCTCCGAAGCCTTCGCAAGTCCGACTACGACATCATCAACACACTCTTGCAAAAGGAAGACTTGGTCAAGCTTACACCCAACCAAGTCATCAATCAAATCATTGCTCATGAGTATAGTATAGGAATGATAAAGAAGGAGAAAGAGTCCACCTCTTCTTCAAGCCGCAAAAATCTTGCCGCCAAGCATTCATGCAAATATCAACCAAGGCGACAAGACTCATCAAACTCAAGTGAAGAAGAAGAAGAGGATGAGAGTAATGATGAATCAAGTTCAAGCGATGAAGAATATCCAAGGGTCGTGCTATACCATCACCGCAAGATTACCGAGCATGTACATGAGCTCTATGAGCTTGGGTACAAAACTCTCATTAGAGGGAGCGCGGTTGGGATGGAGAAGATGGTGAAGAAAAAGAACAAATCAAGATCTCAAGCTCTCTCCGTCATCTACAAGCCCAAGAAAAGTGGTGAAAGCTCAAGTCATAAGAAAAATTCCAAGAGCTCCACCACCCATCGCCCTCGGAGATCATCACCACCTCCCATGTGTCTCATGGTACAAGGTAATAACGATGTAAGTGATGACTCCTCCTCCAATGATAAATCCGATGTTGAAACTGATGAAATTAGTGAGATGATGACACTTCTCCATAATCAACAAGGACATCTCACTAAACAAAATAAAGAAATCAAAGCTCTCAAGGCTAAAGAAAAACTTCATGCCTCATTTGTCTCAAGATATGAGAACTTGCTAAACAAATACAATTTGTTAGACAATGAGCATGAAGAGCTTAAAATGAAATTTAAGAGTCTTGAATCTAAAAGTGAATCATCATCGGATAAATCATTTTCTTGCAATATTCCTTGTGCTATTCCCATTGTCAAGGTAGATGCGTCTACCTCTTGTGATCTAACCCCTTGCAATGAGGATGTGGTTGTAGAAACATGTGATGATCTCATTGCCAAGGAGAATGATGAGCTCAAGCAAGAGGTAGAAAGGCTATATACGGACTTTAGGCGGCTCAAAGTAAAGTACACTCAAGAGCAAGCCCAATCTTCTCAAGATAACACCTCCGCGGGCGTGAAGAAGCTTGAGAAGGGAGAAACAATGACTTGCTTCAAGTGTTGCAAAGAAGGCCACAAGTCCTACCAATGCAAGGAGAAAGAGGGCAAAGCAAAGGGCAAGGAAAATGGCAAGCCCAAGAACTTGAACAAGATCAAGAAGGGACACAAGAAGGCTAAGGAGATCAAGAAAAATACATCTCCAAACTTGAAGGCGTCATACATGTACACCAAGCCCACCCACAAGAACAAGCAAAAGAGCAACCACTACATACTTGAAAAGAAGAAGAATGGCAAGGTGGTAGCTCATGTCATGGGTTGGAGAACATATGGATGGAACCGACCTATTTGGGTGCCCAAGGATATTATTCATACCATGGATGGCTCTCAAAAGGTTTGGATCCCTAAAATTTAGGCGCCAAACAAGCACTACGGTGAATTTGGAGACTTGGCAAGGTTTGGGATGCATGAGTAGGGATGCATCATGCAAAGTTGAATTAAAGCCAAGTTGTGGATTAAATATTAGTGACCCAAATTCCCCTCCCTACATATGAGGTAATGAGTTAAGGTAAAAGGATGATCTCAATTTCATTTGATATCCTTCATGCATCATTGTAGCTCAATGCCTCTTTAGGATTGCATGATCTTATCTTTACTATTGGTATCTTTCATTTGATATGCCTTCCTAAAAATTTCACATGGTAGGTTATCCATATTTTATCATATCTTGTTGCAACCTACATGAGCTTAATTGATTCTCTCACATGGCATATGTCTTCCATAGCATATCTTGCAATTTGATATCTCTCATATTTGTGATAAAAATGCTTTTGATATCAATTGCTTGCTTATGGTGCCATGATTAGCAAGTTATAAAGTTAAATCCCCATTATGTGAATTACAAGTGCATATATTTATTTAAAGTGATTCAAATACTAATGCACACATTTAGGGTGAGCTAACTCTATAACTTACGTTTGTGTGACTAATATGCTTTACAAGTGTTATTTGTTGTAGTCACCTAGAGCTATCTCCATGAGTTCAAATTTCTTTTGAACACTACCCCTACAAGTCATAATTGGCATCACAATTGGTGTTAAGATGAGAAGTGCCACAAGCTTTGAAAAAGGGGGAGCTTGAAAAATTGGTGTTAAGATGAGAAGTGCCACAATTGGTGTTAAGATGAGATATGCTAAATTTAGTGGGTATAACACTCTATCACTAGTAAATTCCTTTTGCTACTAATGCTCCTTGTTGGTGGTGGTTATGAAGCTTTTAGGTGTTTGATGACAAAGGGGGAGAAATGTACCCTAAAAGCAAGCAAATAGTTTGGAGTAAATGATGCCATTAGCAAGGAGGAGGAATGGAAAATGCAATGCAAAAAGATGCATGGTGACAGGGGGAGGTACTTAGTCAATATGGGGGAGAAGTGCAATTTGATGATCCCATGGACTAAGGTACAAAAATTTTCATTGCTCATATGATTCAAACCACACAATTGTCTTACATTGGCCACAAGCCATTGTTTCACAATTAATATCAAGCCGGAAGCATTTCGTCCTATGGACTAATCAAATGCCGGTGGCTTTTAAAATGAGCATTGAAATGTCATCCGAGCAAGCTAAGTAGTTTCTAACTTTTCAATTTGGTACCAATTTCTTATTCTTGCAATTCATCTTGCTTGCTTTGGTTGTGTTGTCATCAATCACCAAAAAAGGGAGATTATAGCGAAAATGGCCTCTCATGCCATATTTCAATATAATGTTTTGGCGATTGATGACACACACAACACTTGGACTAATATATGTGTTAAGATGATCATTATCGGGCTTATAGGTCCAAGGGATGAAAAGATACAAAACCCCGAAGAAATCAGGTCGAAAGGACCAAGACAGAGGTAATTTACACTCACCGGTTAAACCGGCGTGAGGCAAATTACACTCACCGGTGCAATGGGCTCAGAGAAGACTCAGTTAGCAGAGTGCACCGGATGAACCGACGAGGAGCAGAGTGAAGGCGTCGGTGCAATAAACCCAGAAGCTGAGGCTAGGGTTTTGCGTCGGTTGAACCGACGATGCCTGAAGACAAGCGTCGGTGCAGTTGTCCAGAGACTCCGTTTTTGGGGGTTTCTGAGCTTACATACACCGGTTAAACCGACGATGAATTCAAGAGCGTCGGTGTAATTGATCAAGTAGCCGTTGGAGCAGTAGCGGCTAGTCGGCTGGGAAAATGCACTCACCGGTTAAACCGGCGATGACGATTTTCCTGAGCGTCGGATTAACCGGTGCTAAGAAAATCTGTCAGCTTTTCTTAACGGCTAGTTTTGGAGGGTTGGGCTATATATATCCGACCCCACGCCTCATTTGGAGTGTGCTGGAGTTGCTGAAGAGATAGAAAAGTCTACTACACTTGAAGAACACCTCCAACCACTATAGAGCTTCATTGTACATCATATAAGCTTAAGCACACTTGAGAGAGTGCTTAGTGCTTGATTAGGCTTAGCTCTTGAGAGAGTAAGCTTGAGAGAAGCCTTGCTGCGGCAAGCTTTCATTGTAATCGCCGTGTGACCCTCCGACTTGGTGTGGAGCGGCAACGACACTTTGTGAAGGGAAGGAGACCCCTCTTGGTGAGAAGCTCCGATAGTGAAGACGGTGCCGTTGGTGACGCTTCGAGAGAGACGGTGGCGGTGACCTTGTCTTGGTGACTTGGCGTCACTTAGCCTTTGCTTGTCAGAAGCCTTGGTGGCGAACGCAAGACGTGATCAAGCGAAGAGACTCGGCATCACACTTGTTCTTGTTGGACAAGTGACCGTGGACGGAGGGAGGGACTTGGTGTTATAACCGAACCACGTTAAATCGTGTGTCTTGGTGTCTTCACGGAAGTTTGCATATTCTCTCCCTTACCTCTTTACTTACCGTATTACGTTTCCGCATTTACTCTATCTCTTGTGCCTTCACTTTCCTAGTTAGTTTGATTAGGATTGGCTATAGGTTGCAAGTCTTTTGGGGTAAGTAAAGAGTAGTATAGATAAACCTTAGTCATAACTAGCATGTGTAGGACGTGTTAGGTTTATCTTATGCAAGTAGTTTGAGCCCTAGGTTAGAAAGCGAATTAGCGACCCTATTCACCCCCTCCCCCTCTAGGGTCGGACACCCCGGTGATCCTTACAGTCGCCGTCGGAGTGGCGAGCAAAGGTGCCCCACTCCCCGGGTCTCTATCAAACACCCAAGCCGTCGCCGTAGTTTTGACTTCGCCTCGTTGCTTTACCCTCGCATCTAGCCACCACTGCCATAGCAGCAAGCTAAGGAAGTCGCTTGCACCATTTTCCGACGTTGAACCGCACCAGGTGGCCCAGCGAAGCTGAGCAACCCGCCGTAGTCCGCGGCAAGCCTACTTGTCCCACGATGCCGGTGCCGCAAGCGTCGTCTTCCGACACAGTCCCACACCACACTGACTGTTGCCAAGCATTGCCAGCTGCCGCGGTCCGCTGCAAGCAGTAAACCGGCAACCAAGCGACAACCCCTAGCCGCCACCAAGACAGCGATGGCCTCTGTGTGGGCTTAGCGACATCCTTCCAGCCTGCCACACGATGGAAATATCGACCCCAGTTGAAGCCGCCATTGACAATGGGCCGGTGAAGCCACATACCGAGCTGGATCTCTAAAGATGACGCCTCCTAGGAGGGGACGACACCAAAAGCGCTGCCGTCACTCGTCTAGAGGATAGAGTTTTCACCCAGAGAACCCCGTGCAGCAGAGTTGTAGCTCCAAAATGATGCCTCCAACGGGAAAAGCGACGTCATGGACGTCGCCATCATCCCATTAGCAACGTCGGCGAGGGCTTTCGCCTAGAGCATCCCAACCCCAAACTGCACACGCACGGCACGGCAAAACCGGAACCAAAGGCACGATAGCCAGCCCGGGGCGACACTGCCGCCACGCCTCCACACGCCATGCCGCCAAACACCACCTCCCCTTAGTTCGCCGCAAGTAGCGTCGCGCGACGTCGCACTGCACCGAGGTCGCAGCTGCAAGGACACCGCACTCCTGCCGCTGAGGCCGCCGCCGCGCCAAGGCTGCACCCCTACGCCGAGGCAGCCACCGCGCATGGGCATCTCGCCGCACGCCGACGCCGCTGTCGCCGTGCACGGGCCACTGTCACCGCCACTGCAGCCATCGTCGGGCGCCACGCACCGGGCACCTCGCTCTGCACCGAGGCTGCCGCCGCCGCCACCGTGCCGTGCGGACACCCGGCGCATTGCCCTCTGCCTGGAGGCCGCCCACAATGACCGCAGATCCACCCATTGGGTTGGCAGATCCGACTATGGAGACGGTGGATCCGGCCGCCAAGTCGCCGAAGAAGCCCTGCCAGCCAGCCTCGCCAATCTCCACGACGGCAACCTCACCTCTGACGTCCACTCTGGGTCACGGCACCGGCCGCCGAAGTCCCGGCCGCCGCCTTCCTTGCCACCCACCGAACTTCCTGCCTCGGGCTCTGGTGGTAGCAAGGACGATGGGTGGGGAGGCGGCCTGGCGGCGCCGAGGGCTAGTCGCCGCCTGAGTCGCCCAAATGAGCTCGGCTTGGGGGGCCAGCGGTGGACGTTATTCTATTGTTTTACTGTATGGTTTGTAATGTTGACGAGAGCTTGTTTGAGCGCTCTTTAGCCTGTTCGGATGGTCTGGCTGGGTTGATTCAGGCTGATTGATCAGCCCAGCCATTGGCCTCCTCTACTAAGGCAAGTCAACACCGCCCACCCCCATATAGCTCAGCCAAATTACCATCCGAACAGTCGGTGGATGAAGATTGTTACTCACTCCATCAAGCTCAAGGTGGCTCTCCTAGTCTATCCGCTCGTCCCCCATCTACAGTGCTAGCGGCGGTTCAGGGGCGATTCCGGCTTCCGGCATCGATCCGTGCGATTCCCATCCTCCGGCGTCCGCTACGGCGGCGTTGTGGAACGGGGAATTGAACGGATCGACGTCTGGTGTAGGTTTAGCTGCTTTCTTCGGTATGTAGCTAGTAGCTTTGGTGTGCCGGTGAGGTCGCCGGCGTCGGGACGGGTAGTCTACGGGCGGCGCGTTGCTGGCGGCGAGGACTTCATGGCGGCTTCTTTTGCACCCGTTGGACCTTCTAGGTCCATCGGTGGGGGTGCTTCTCCTCTGCTGCTGTGGGTTTGCTGGTTCTCGGGATGGACTCTGCTTCTTCTCCGGTATCGGCGGCGGCAGCAACATGAGGTATGTTCCTAGCGGCGTTTGCTTGGTGGCGGCGGCGCGGCCACGGTGGAATAAGCTCCTCCAGGTCTTCGTCCACCTCGTCGCCATGCATTTCGGTGGCGGCGGCAGACCTGTGAGGTTCGAGCTACTCGCCTCTGTAGATCCGGCGGGAGATATGGAGGGAGTCGGTTCTTGTATATGAGCTTTGGCCCGGCACTTGCTGGCCTTGTCCTCTTCCTGCCTTTGGTGGTGCGATGAGCGCTGTCTCCCGGCGGCGGTGGTTCGAGCTGGGGCTCCTGGGCTTGTGGTGGCGACGAGAAGTACCAGACTCAAAGATCCGACGGCTGATGTTCAAGTATCGAGTACTTCTTGCAGCAGTCCAAGGTTTGGAGTCCGATCTTTGCTTTGGAGGGTACCGGCAAGTGGTTTGCAGCTGCAGCGACTTCCTCGGCGAGGGGATGATGGCCTCCAGCGTATCCTGATGAAGGAGGAAGACGGCACTGTTACCAGGGGCTTCTTTGTAATTTGCCTAACCTTTAGGGGCCTTTGTGCAAGTAAGGGTGTACTGTGCGACCACTTTTTTTAATATACTGCATCCTTTCTCCACAAAAAACAAAAGGTTCTCTCTCTTTTTCTTCAGAGGGCAATTTCAAAACTAGTGCCTGTCTTTCTTGAACTTGACGTGATGAGAGCGATGATCTCATGGAACAAGATACGCCTAAAACTAAAACTGTTATTTGTATGGATGCCATTTCAGGTACGATCAGGGCCGGGGCCATGCTGCAGGAGGATCGCCTGATAAGGTACAGGTACAGTACCTTTGGTTACGGGCCCTGAAAGAAGTTTTGCATGGGCCTTGAACAGACTCAGCTCGTGACGTCTATTCATCGCACGTGCGAATGGAAGTCATTCTATCGCACTTGATTATATGTAGATAATATTTTTTCTAAAATATTTTTATTTGTTCCGGAACAATTTTTATCTCTAGATATTTCTTAGAATATTTTTATTTGTTCTGGAACTTATATTTTTTGGAACATTTTATTTGTTCCGGAATAATTTCTGTTTTTATATCTCTAACAGACTTGTGCGATAGTACAACTTCAAGTCGCACGTGCGATGAACAGATGCCTCGGACTTAGCCCCCTTGTACGTTTGGCCGGCTCCTTGCACCACTCAATTTAAATCTTAATTACCAAAAATAAATTAAGCATTAAATATTTGAAAATATAAAAGAAGTCGTTTAGTAAAAATTAAGAACTGGTACAGGGGCATCTAGCTCACCTAATCCAAATACTAGTTTGAAAGCTGCTAATTGTAGTGGTGTCTCACCGATGTATTTTGACATTGCTTATCCAGCGCATCAAGCTTTTGGTACACATAAGGACCATGTTGACCATAATAATGCAATCAACAATGCTCATTAGAATCACGTTAAGAGCTTCAGCGCTGGTCGCCATTTGAACTCACCTTCCCGCGGCCAGAACCCAGATCAATGCAGCAAACTTGTTATAAGAAAAAGAAGAGCAGCAGCAGCAGCCAATGCAACTGCTGGAGTGTCATCTAGTCATGATCTCCTGATTCTTGAACCTATATGTGTTGAACAATGCTGCCCTTATATGTGAGAAATATAACAAAAGGTCTTGTGGTTGTCATGCAGTACATGCCTGCAAAGTGCAAAGCTGTCTGCCTAAAACAAAAGAAAAAAAAACATATATTTGGAATCGATTCGCATACCGGACTAGAGAATACTATAAGATATCTGTACACATTATTGCATCTATTAAATTTCTGCCCTTAGGGCGTTTACCATAAAAAACTGATAAAAAAAAGATATGGTAGCAATGTTACATCAGGTATTCAGGTTTAATGGTGATTCAATTAACTTATTCTCAGAGAACATATAACCCTTTTTTGTGAGGGGAGAAGTGTTAAACATTGATTTTTACTGTATATCCTTTTTGTTTAAATGGCGTTGAGTCGAACAGCTGCACTTGGTCTATGAGGCTGCAACATCCTTGTCTAAGCATTCTCCAACGTAACAAAAGCAGAAATAGACAAATTGCTGTGTCTTGTACATGTTTAGACATTTGGTTAGTGATGCTGGAGTTGGATGCTACATTGCTCTTTTGCTTGTAGGTAAGACAACAAAACTCATTTCCTACTTCCACCATTTGCAGCCAGTCCACAATTCTAACCACAACGGGTGCTTGGATGACGTGTTTCAAACCTTTTCTTGATGAAAAAGCTTGCAGCATGTCCTTTCATCAGTATTTAGATCAGGATGTACAGAGATGTGTTGCATGCTTGCAGTTACTTCTCACTTTTCAGGTTAGGCAGCCATATCTGCTTCACTGATTTCTGAGTGAACCACAAAGCTTGGGAATACCATGGTGATGTCCCTGCAGATTATGACCATTGAAATAGTCAGTCAAAGAAGGGCATTTACCTTTTTCAAAAAAGAAGGGCATTTATAAAATCAGTCAAGGTGTACTTGGCACCCAGAAATGACAAAAGATACCAAGGCTGAGTCTGAAGGAAAAAAAATATCTTTATGTCCATTTACACAATGTAACAGTCAATCAATCATAAGAAAGCAACCCAAGGGCACATATAAGATATAAAACAGGGAAAGGAATATTCTCCCACCAAAAACAAGACAGATGCATCTGACTAGACTTCTATGGTCGCATCTATATTCTGTTTTCAACAATGTCAAAAAATAACAGAGAAAACTCTAATGGTTAAGGTGTACTGTTAATATATCATTGCTAAATATAACTGGAAGCTGTGCATACTTACTTAAGGTATGGAAGGGTCATATTCCTTAGTACATATGGATTGTCTTTAGCAAATGCAGTCCATTCTTCTTGATCGATCCTCCCATCACCTTTTGTGTCAGCCTGGTCAAATGTCTATCAACCAACATCACAAGATTTAGCTCCATAAAGGGATATCTTTTCTCCTATGCTAGGGATTTAGGATACCTAAGGACTAAATGGATGGAATATTTTCATACCCTATCAACAATCATCTCGACAGCATCAGCTGTAATATCCAAATCTGATTCGTCTAGCAGAGCCAACACCATCTCCTTCAACTGCAACATAATTGAGGATAGCGATAAACATTCCTAATCTTCTATTGAACAATAAAATTTTACACAATACTGAATTAATGTGACATGCTCACTACAGTAGACATGACGAATGGGCTAAATAGTCAAAAGACCATTCACACAAGCAAACATATCATGGGTTGAAGCATGCCACTTGTTCAATCTGGTGTTTACAATAGGATAGGCTTCCTCTCTTCTACTATTAAAGAATAGAGAACAGTATATGACAATAAATTGGTATTACATCATACTATCTATAAAAGAAGAGATTCACTGCAGACTATATATTTATCAGAATACTTTGAACAATATTTCTCAGAAATACAACAGAACAACTTGCATATCATTCCTGATCTATCATATCGGAAATGAGCTCTAGATGCCTGCTTTATTGGTTTTTGGTGCCACTGAGCACATACTGAACCTCTTACTAATCTAGTATCAGATGGAACTATTTCCACAAATTTCAAGAGTAATCAATTGAAACGAAAAAAAATCTATATATTTTGCAATCACTATCATGTATATGGCTAAGTTTCAAATTGTTTATATCTTATAGTGTTGCAGCACACCATTTTCTTGAAATTATTCTCAACTACTGTATGCTTAACTACAGATTTCATGTGAAGAAGAAAATATAGACAAAACTTCTCTAAGAAACAGAACAACCTAATATCAGTATTAATTAACAAGAATGCAGCACATAATGCAACCAGATACAAGAATACAACATTATGTTCGCTGAAAACCATGGAGTAGCTAATAAAAAGATACCTCATTCCGTTCAATAAAGCCAGTCTGTCTTAAGTCATACAACTTAAATGCAACTGTAACAATCAATAAAAAAAGTTAGCTAACAACATAAAACCTTTTTTTTCTGAAGATTCTGAGTTTCAGAAGAATAACTTCACCAAAAGTTCTTACATGCAACTTTTTGTTCTTCAGGTGCATCTGGATGAAACACACTAAGAGATCGAACAAATTCACCAAATTCAATAACACCATTTCGTTTTTGATCAAACAAGTCAAATACCTGCAATTTTTTTAGCTTTGTTATAATAAAATTATAGATAGACAACTGATTTGAGGCCATACAACACTAACACATTTTAACTAATTCTTCAACTTAAAACACAAATCATCATAATCAACAATATGCTTAAGCCTTGAATTTCATACTTTGTCCAATCTTGAGTTAAACAGCACAAAAGCTACAACTATGACACTTAAGCAGAAAAGCTTTTAGAGAGTCTGACAGATGAGTGCTGATGGTTTCTGGTAAAAGCAACCAGTGAATACAAAATGTAAACCACAAACAATCATCAGGTATTTAATATGGGAAAAAACCTTAGAGAAGCTGTTCTTTATACAGAAAGTGAAGTCATGAGCAACATTTTGAAACTACAAGAACTTGACGTAATTGATATACTTACCCTATCAACAAAGAGATTTTGCTTCGTCTTGTTCCTAAATAGAGCAACGTGGAATTCTTCCTGGTAAAGGGAAAAGAAAGGCACATAATAAATAGTTTATCGCAAGATAGTTACCCAACTAAAACTATGCATTGAGGACTACCTTGCTAATTAGATTATCTTTGATGATTGAATTACTTATTTTCCTGAAGAGGTCATGTAGTGCCTCAACTTCACTTACTGTAACTGCAACAATAGGTGAAGCTTAATAAACTTGTTCTAAAACACAACAAATACATGGATACAATAGATAGTCATATAACTAGTAATGCTACAGTGTTTTTTATTACTCTTGTTTGACCCAAAAAACTATGAAAGAACTGCTAGCCTGCACTTCTGTTGCATGTTAAATGTACAACATTAACTGATTGGTTTGAGCAGAAATACACAACAGTACATCCAAAAGCAAATCTATTGATTCCTCTTTCTTATGAAAGAAGGGGTTTAATTCTCACACGCTGTTCCAGTAGCAATATTAACAAAATCTGGAAGATCCACTTTCTCACAAGATGTTTCGGAAGCAAGGGCCACAGCTTCCCGTGTATCCAGTGAATGCGGTGACCGACCAGCATGCTTTGTTGGTACGCACCCCATCACTCACATCCAGCGGCTCCGGTGCAGAAAATTGAGAAAAGTGCAAACCTCGATCACATCTGCAAAAGCACAGCTGCAATTCAATTATTCAAACAAACATGGGCTTATCCTCTTCAGGGGAAACAACAGTAAACTAGAACACCTAGTTTTGATATTACAATATTTTTTTTCCTCAGGGAAATATGACTGAAACACAATGTGGAGCATATAGTCATCCTATTCTATAAATACTAGTGCGTCACTGCGTCAGTTCTGTATTCATTATTTCAGTACAACACTGTACGATACAAACAGTGAAGTAAGTTCCAGTCCTCGCCAGTTCAACTTTCAACTGTACAGATCCACTCAGATGCAGGAATGCAACGTTGCAGGGTCAGAACCCTGCCTGTATGCCATAGCCCAGAAATTAACTGAAACATTCCAAACTGAACATAGTATCATGGAGCGAGAACCTTCTTATCGGTGGCAGAAGTTCAACCCTCAACATGAAATGGGTGAATCCCCCGAGCGAGATGAGGCCAATGCGCAGCAGCTCAAATTTCCCGGAAGAAATCAAGAACTCGCAGCACCCAGAACACTCGGATGAATATCCCTCTCAGGTCAAAGCAAGCCTCTGGAATCAAGCGGAGGAAGAAAGGGGGAAAGCCGGGAGGAGGAAGAAGAGAAAGACAAGCCGTACCCGGGGGAGAGGGGGATCGAGGGGCGCGATCCCTGGCCGCCGCTGCTCAATCCTGCATCCCGCTGACATGCTCCTCCTGGTCGGCTCGCCGTCGTATATCGTCCGCCCAATTGACTTTCAGCACCAAACAGAAGATGCCGCGCAGTACCCTATAAAACAAAAATTATAAAATAACTGGAAAGGTTTCATCTCCGTACGCGTGTTGGCTTCTTTTTAATTTTTTATCCAAGTAGCTGCTTGCCTGTGCAAAAGCTCCGGATGGATGCGCTGAGGGCGTCCGCAACAAAGCTGAGTCAGCTGGATATTTGAGTGTACACGTTGGCAGCAGGTATCCTACATGAGGAAAGAGAATGTGCATAAAAAATCGAGCCAGCGACTCTTTCATCCCTCGTCTCACACACACCACGATGCGCTGAATCGCAGGCCTCCTCGCCTTCTACCAGCTATTCTTCCAGCAATTTCGCTCGGACTCGGATCCGCTGCGCGCGCAGAGCTCTCTTCTCCCCACCCCGCGGCGCGCAAATCCTTCCTCTCTCCTCTCCGTTGTGGCCTTCGCGCGAATCCTCCCCTTTCTCCCGCGTCCACTGCACGCGAAAATCCTTCCCCAATCTAGCTGCTCCCGCCCTCGACTCTTCCGATTTATTTCTGGAGGCCGCGAAACCAAGGTCTGTTCCTCTTCTCATCCTTCCTCTTCCCATCTCTCTTCCCCCGCTCTATTCATGTCCGTATGATTCATAGCCAGGTACGTGATTCAAAGATCTGAAATCCATTTGTCTCTTGTGGTGATGAGCGGCCGGACAAAGCGAGCGATGGCTCCGCCACCAAATCAGACTGGATCTGCTCCTTCATATCATATTGGATCCGCTCCTGCTTCTGCGAATCAAGTGCCTACTCCGGTTCCTGCATTTCTTGGTGGTGGTTCTACTATTCCTAGTACCGGAGGTCAAGCAAGTAATCGATTTTGCTCCTGGTTCTCGATAAAGTGTTGCCTAAACTAATGGCCGAATGACATGACTTCTCTGTAGCATGGTGGCCTGGACCTTTGCCACAAGCCACATCTTCCGGAGCCACATCCACAGTTTGGTAGTTTTATTTTTTTATATGTAATTCTCTTGCTGCACTAGTTGTCATTTTATTATGCTCAGAAATAGTTAGTTCACTAGCTATATTAGTTTCATTAGAAGTAACGATATGGGTCGCTTGATTTTCAGTGGTATGAATTACTATCCACCTGGTGGTTTTATGAGTTTTTTACAATCTGCCAACCATTCATACCTCGTGTTTCGGCAACATGGCCACCTATGGGAAAGGAATCTCAATTAGCACCACCCAAAAATGATTCAGGAAACAAAAATGCTAAAAAGAGATTGAAAGACAAAACTCTCATCAACTTAGATGATGGAAACGATGGTAGGACTGCAAAGCGTCTTGTATTTGAATCAGAGGAGGACGTGAGGCTAGTAAGTAAAATTGTATCACTCACTTCCTTTTTGTACCATCACAAATATATGAACCTACAACTAATCATGTACGCTAAATTCAGGTTAGTGCATTGCTGATTCACTCGAATAACCCAATCAATGGGAATTGCAAGAAAAATGAGAGCAAATGGAAAATGAGAAGAGGAGGAAGAAGAATATGACAAGTGGAGCCCGCACGTCAGTGATAAAGGAGAGGGGCTGCAATGAAATATACGTATTCATATATGCCTGCAGCTGGGCCCAAGTCATCTCCATACGTATTAAGTGACATTTTTGTGGGAAGCCAAGAATTGTAATGGTACGTTTCAAATATGCGAATTGTAATGGTGTTTCTTCAAAGTTCGAAAATTGCAATGGTATGAATCAAAATAACCCTTTAGATTTTGGAGGGCAGATGGTTGCAACTCCCACCATCCCACCACACGGCCCACCGCACCGCCCAGCCGCGGGGCCGCCATCCGCGCCGCGCCTCCCGCCGCCCCACTGCACCGCGGTCGGCGCGGTGCCCCCGCCGTGGTCGGTGGATCCATCGTCCCCGACACGCGCTGTGGCTCCTCCGTCCCGCCGCGCCGTCACTCTGCGCCGACCACGAATCACCCGACGAGTCCCCCGCACCATTGCACATCCAAGCCTGCCCGCCGGAGCTCGATCCCATCTTGGCCGCCGCTCCATTCCCTGCTGCTTTTGAGTACTCCTGCCTCGCTTCCTCTCTAACCGTCCGCCGATGCTCACCACCATGCATCCCGCCGCTGGCGTGTGTGCAGCGGAAACGTTCCATGCGGACCACCTCCAGCAATGAATGGGCGATTCCCCCATCGAAGCAGAGGAGTAGGCCTCGTGCCTTTCCGTCGGCGTCCTCACTGGTTAGTCCTTTTTGGGGCGGTTTAGAGGCGACCGGCGAGATGGCATCGCAGTTGGAGCAATAGTGGGTCCATCTCTAGAGGACACCACCCCTCTGCTAGGTGACCAGGACCTCGTATAGTTGGATCCAGGGGCGCCATGCGTGCTGCTCCATTCAACAGGAGCCACGCCCATTAGCTGTTTCACAGATGACTTCAATCGCAATCGCGAGGTCACGGTGAGATGTAGAGACAGTTCCTTGCTGCGAATTGCACTTGCCAAATACTCTGCTCACCATTTGTTTGGCAAAATGCCTCACTGGACCGTCAAGTTGGATGCTGCTGCAACTTGTTTATTTCGGTCCCAGGAGCAAATTTTGTCTACTATTGCATCCCTGAAGGCCTGAACATGATGTGTACCAATTTGTGCCGGGAGGAAGTATCTTGTGCTTAGGAGGAAGAATGCTTGTTATATCTCACTATCTATTTGTCTTTATGCCTCTTTATCAAACTTTATGCAAGAAGCATATCCAATAATGTTTAAGTAGCTACATATTTTGTATTTGAAATGCTTTGTACTACTACCAAGATGGATCCTTCAAATAACATCATTTAATAGGATTTCCATCCTTCTTTCTTGCAGATTCATACAGGTACCATGTCGCAAATGGATGACAATGAGTCTGCTGATTTATATCTTCAAGCACTACTCAGCTATATAGATTCATGACCAATGGTAAATATATTTCTATCTTCCAATCCTTCTGATGATTTATATCTTCAAGCACTACTCAACTATAAATCCATAAATTCTGCAGTTCATGTTCTTTAATGAGTCTTCCATGTTTTTTTGTTCTATTTCCGTCTATCCACTTAATTTTTGCACTTTTGCACGAAGAAAAGTTCCATTCAATTCTATCCACTCAAATTCCTGCAGTTCTCCTGGCCAATCTTATTTTCTGGTGTGCATAGTGCATGCATGCAAAAGTTTCTGGATAAAAACTTTCCGGCCAATCCAATTGAGATGATGTGCTTTCTTTCAGAAGTTTCTGGTTGAATCTTTCTAGGGCACCCAATTAATATGAAGCAACTCCACCACTGTTTTGTGCTAAACTCTAAAATTATTATAGATCAAAGCACCTTGTTACATATTCCTGTAATTGATTGCATAAGCACGCTCCTTTAGTCCTTGAGTTTGATCATCTGATCAGAGAGTTGCTGGCACCGGCGTTTGCACGGCGACTGACACCGTCCTGAGCTGCACCAACCTGAGCGCCCTTTCCATCTGCGGGCGATCAACATCGGTCCGTGGGCTGGGTTTAATCTGGAACAGATCAGTCATCAAACATCGATCTACATGTACGTGGTTATGATGTGGTCTTTAGTTATCCTGTTCAGTGCATGCTACCATATCAATTTGCAGTAGACATAATTCAGTTTCAGGATTCAGGGATTCATTTTTTGGCAGGAATTGCATTCAGTACTTTGTTCATGTTTTTTGAAGAACCTACTTTGTTCATGTCGTTACATGTAACTTCAGTAGGAAGATGCCTTCATTGTTTTAAAAAATACACTATTTTCATGTATTAGTGCATAGATATGCATTTGTTTGAAAGATAGAGTTTGAGTTGGCATATGCTGCTTCTTTGTTTCTCTCTACTGTCAGCAAATGAACTTTGTGTTCCAGCAATTTATAATCCCCACCCCTAGCTGGGGCACATTAGGGTACCTCAGGATAGCGGAAGGTGACAGCGCTAATGAGGACCACGCCTTCACTTACAATCTCGCGCATCGCCGCCACTAAGCGTTTGCAGGGCTTTTATGAGTACAAGATATCCATCTTCCGTGCATGCATCTGGATAATTAGTGAAAAAGGAAAACAATGGATAGAGAAATCTAACAATGGATAATTAGTGAAAAAGGAAAACAATACATAGTAAATAGTTCTTAGAATGTATGTACTACTTGAACACAGTTGAAATTTTTGATATTGTTATGATTCATGTTGTTCTATTTTAAGAGTATTTGTCCATCCTTTCTCAATTCGGATGGCTGGATATGCGGACACCAATCTTATACACCTTGTCGTGGCTAGATAAGTAGATATAGAATCTATTGCTCAGAAGTTACCTGGCCTCAACTGGATCAATTATATTATTTTAACAACTTCTACGCTACTATCTGCCATTGGTATACCAGGATTTCCTGTAACTGAGACGGTTCACCCCCTGCGGTTATGCAGTTATGCAATCTCTGCTAGCTGGCATAATGTTTCCAAAAGCAATCAAGGTTACTTATACTAGAAAGGTAAAACAATTGATGCCGCAAATTGATTGTAAGTTTTTTTACTGTGCTGGATTAACCTCATGGTTTTTCCATGCTTCATGTATGCGTTAAAAGTTTTTTGGGTTGCATGTGGATATCAATGAGCAAGAAAATATCACGTGTCGCACATAGGTTGTGTATTGCTGTGAATTTTTTTTTCTATTCGTAGCAACACACGGGCATAGACCTAGTCTGTCAAAAAAATTATAAATATATTTATTTAATATTTTTAAATAGTAAAATTCTCTTTATTTGACAGGGCTAAACGAAACAAAACAGGGTCTAAAATAAATGGCGGGGGCACGGCTGCAATGTACTATGCTGCATGCAGGGGCACCAGCAAGGCGGTTGGGCCTGCTGCAAGGCACTGTAGCTATTCAGCCCATCAAGGGAGTGCCAACGTAAGTGTTGCTGCTATGGTTCAGCCAATTCTAGCGTTTTTTCTTTTCCAGTTCTTTCTTCTTTTCTGTCGCAAAAATATTTCTTAAGAACATATTTATTCATCGATTCATGAATCAAATAATTTATCTTGAAAATGTAGATGATGAGTCATTCAATTTTATTTTCGCACTATGGTGTTATACCTATGTACGTACAATTTGCCTATATATGACATACCATACTGTTGACATGTACATTTAAAATGGTTATATACGTTGTTGTTCCCGATTAAAATTATTGATTTCTGACCGTTATCAACATCCTCCCGATCGAAATATTTCATTTCTGACAACTCGTATATCTGCTTTCATTTTTCCAATCCGTTTTCCCGTTCCCATTTTTGAATAAAAAATATGGAAACGAAAATTGTTAGAGAGTTTTCCCGACCGTTTTCATCCCTAGCTGGGGTGGGGCGGGGCGGGGCGGGGTCGAGGATCGTGTATCCAAAAGTTACTCGTTCTCTCCGTCCTAAAAAAACATATTATTCTAGAAATTCTAGAACAAATTAATATGGAAATAAAATAACCATATTTGCCTTTGTTTATTACTCATATTTGGTATTAATTGATTCTTGAATGCACATGCAATTTCTAAATAGAATAAGATGAGTTTTCTTTAACTAATTTTGAATCCTAGAATGATTTGTTTTTAGGACGAAGAGAGTATATGTTGTGATATGTTGGTTCTTATTTTAGCCGCACTATGAAAATATAATTGTAATACCAGAATACACGCCCACAAATTCACAACCATACGGATACATATACATACCCATACGCGCAAGCTAGACCTAGAAACTGTACACACATCAGGCCAGTCTCAGTGGAAGTTTTACGGACACAAATATCTAGACTGAAAACTAAATAACCGTGCCATATGAGTTTCATGGTGATGAAACTCTCCTCACATCCCATGAAACTTCATTCTTCTCTTTTCTTGCCATGTCAGCAAAATTGATGATATTTAATGTCATGAAACTTTCCATAAAATCCTCACTGAGACTGGCCTCATGCGTGCATCTGAAGATCGATGAAGTTGTACCATAGTAGGCTGTGGGCCCATGGCAATATCATTGTACCATCGTGCACGTCGTCCAGGACAAGTAGAAATATATTTAGATCTCGTTCGGTTATATGAAATTTATTCCGTACTAGAAATGATAGGTATAAAAAGAGATTCATGATAGATGTAAGAAAAAAAATCAGAATTTATTACAGATTGGAAACTAACTGCAACAAAATAGACTCAATCCATAAGTTGAGAGACGTGGAATCAATTATGGTCTTTTGTTGTACCTATTATAAATCTATTTTATTAAAATTAGTTTTTGACTCAGAATAAATTCCAATATTTTATTGTATCTATTATAAATATTTTGTTGTACTTATTATTTCCGGTCTAGAACAGATCTCGTGTAACCGAACAAGGTTACCTGGGATAATCCCCCATGAGACACCCAAAGCTCAATTCCAGGAATCCGGGCCGATATACGCCGCACCCAGCTGCAACCACACCCACACGCGAACTAGCCTTGCTTCTCGTGACGTGTTGGTTCCTGAGTTAGGGCCGCACACTTGTGCAGTAGGCAAAGGCTTTTCTGTGAGCAGCCGGAAGACCTGGGCTCGAAATCCAGTTGCTACCCAGTTGTGTGCTAACCTCCTTAGAAACTAGAAATGGTCGTGGCGTTGCCGCGTATGGCCAGTGTTTGGACTATATTTTCAGATTTTCAGACTGCTCTCATCATTTCTAATCTTTTATCTTTAGTGATTGCATGATTTCTGATAAGCCAACTTTAGGTGTTACAACCATGCTTTGTATATTTAAGAGTATTAAAAAACATGATTCTCCACAGTGCCATCATTTAGAGTAGACCTGATTCAGAAATCTTAACCATATGTATGGAGTAGATCAAATGATTGAAATAGAGAAATATTATATTTGTGATAGGATTCATTGCATGAAAAAAATATTAATACCATATACGAACATGGGACAGAGAAATCAAGCTTTGTAAAGTAATTTCAATTATAGAAATATCTCCTGAATGCTTGTATCTGGACAAGTATGTCCAAGATATATCTTGGTGACATACGTCCAATATAAATAAGATAAAATGGCATGATCTACATATTATCAATCTGAAACATATGATTGACCATTTTTATTTTTATGACATATTCTACTTACATCCATTACCCATCAAGTTCATTGGTGGGGTACAATTGCAAGAAGGTAGATTCTGAATAAGTCTCTGAACGTCCACTGAAAAGAGCATATCTTCATAATAGGGTCTGCAATATCTGACATTGCAGGTTAACAACCAGAAAGTCCAAACATTTTGTCAGAGCAAAGCATTTGAATTAGCAGCTTAGGAAGAAAAATACAATGATCTTCGTTGAGATATTGGAAATTAACTTCAACAGTGATGATGCACCTGTTCAAATGTGATAACACTAACAGGAATAGATATGTAAGCCGCGAAAGTACCTCCAGGAAAGTTGTTCAATAGCACTTATGGTCCATGGGAAGTTTAATTTACACACACACACACACACACTTTTATGTGTTACCTTCTCATGATCGCAAGTATCCCAACCTGAATGAAAATGAAACAGATATCAATCAAAATAATACAGCTAGTTACAGTACTTGGTTATTCTAGTAGAGGTCCTGATTTCAAGTTCCACCTCACACAGCTACTGCTCCTGTCCTCCAAAGTTGACAGTAGAATTATATGAATTGTGAACTAATTTAAGAACACATTGCGAAGTGCATTTGAGCTATGTATTATGAATTTATGATTGTTGGAGGCCCAACTTGTGGAAATTGCACGAAAAGCAAAGACAATGAGGTCTGTTACCACATCAAGAGCTCTTCTCCTATATATAGAAGAACTTGAGCTTCAGCCATCGATATCATGGCATCACCTTACACAAAATTGTACAGCGGTTTGATTGCCGCCAATATATCAAATTGAACATAATCATATATTATCAATGAGAGACATGAGAAGTATGCTAATACCAGGATATGTCCAGGATATGTCTGAAACACACATTAGTTTAATCTGCGTCAAAAGTTAAATTCATGTCTGAGAATTTTTACCTTAGGCAAGGATACTAACCTTCTTTCATCAGTGAGATTTCCTTGTCAGCTGCATATATGGACAATTGCATTCTTGCTTCTCAGCATGTTCAGAATCTGTCATGTGGATTTTCAGTGTTGACTAATTTGAAGTCCGAACTGTATTTAAAAAGATGGATGATACATGTCAAAGCACCATGCAACAAATCTTGTGCCATTATTTAACTAAGGTACAGATAAAGACAAAGCTGTTGACAACACACGCTCTTCGGCGCAACTCAGAAAAAACTTGCGCTAGGATAGTTAAATTGTAATATATAGAAAAGTGGAATAATGGTAGGCACAATGCACAAAAGCTACAATAACATAACAGATAGTATCATACAATCCCTCAAGAGAGCCAATTTAAATCACACCACATCTGAATCAAACATCTGCATATGAGAACTCCACCCCAGACCAAACCACAAAGGTTATGGTTTCAGTATGGACACCTGCAGATGAGAGAAGCAGCTGCTGGATAACAGTGTCAAACGGCACTTCCTGTCGGTAGGTCTTGACCTAGCATTACAGAAACAAAGAAAACATATGAGCTAGCATTACATAAACATATAACTAAAATACCATGATCTAATCTAAATAATGGTTAAGCCTGAGGAAGACCAAGCACTTGTCAAAGTAAATGATATGCAATTGTAGGAATGTTAAATGGCATCTTATAAAATTGCTTACACTGGTTAAAAGAAACTGTGAAAAGAGATTTCAAACAGCGATAACAAACTGAGTCATAGCATCATTTGAAAAGAATTGACTGCTTCACTCACGCCGCAGAAGCCTCAAATCAAACAAGTTACTTCAAAACAATAATACATTGGATGTGATATCTAGTTACTCAGTGGCGGCAATAGGTTTATTGGTTCGATTCTGCTAGCAAGCATCCTCAATGTCTTCAGAAGAGGGACCTTGTTTGTCCTTATCACAACAAACCCCTCCATCCAATACAAACAACATAAATCTAATCTGGCAAATAAACTGAATATAAGAGAGATTTCAGATGGCTCAATTTAGTGGGATAATCGGCATACAGATCAATCTCAATTTTCAAAGATAGACATGTGATTTGGTCTGTTGAGCTTGAATATTTCCAAGTCATCACAGCCATCTGATTCAAATTTCCATCTAACCACAAAAGCAACAATAAAAGTACCAACAAGCAAATGTGCAGCAAAGTACATGCATGATTATTCAACCTCAGATCGTCCTAGTTCATGAAAATATCAACAGATCAGGCAAATATTTACCTATTCTGCAAGCATCAGGTCATCAAAGGCCAAGGTCCACTAAAAGAATAATAATAACATAAAGACAGGAATGAAAGACAAAACAAAACATGTCAGATTGAAGTATTATCAGCACCATTTTGGAAGGAATCAGATAGGGATAACTGTACGTATTTTACTTGTGTTATCATCATTCACGCATCAAATTAAATCATCGAGCACATGGTGTGCATGGTTCATGAATGAGGCATGCTCGACTGCACATGGAGCTCCGCCGCGGTCGCCGCCCGCCGGGTCCGCAGTATTCACCGCCGCCGGATCCGCCTGTGCCGCGCCCGTCCCACTGCGGATCCGCCACCTACGGCCGCCGCCGCCCACGAACGGGGCCGCCGCCAACTGCACACGGAGCTCCGCCGCGCCCGCCGCCTGCGGCCGCAGCATCCGCCGCTGCCGGATCAGCCTGGGCCGCGCACGTCCCACAGCGGATCCGCCACCTGCGGCCGCCTCCGCCCGCGAATGGGGCCGCCAAGAAGCGGCCACCACCAAGTGCGTCGAGGGAGGGAGGCGCCGGGACGTCGCGGCCAGCCGAAGGCGAGAGGCGGGGCGGAGCTGGAGGCGAGAGGCGAAGGGCAGAGGCCGGCGGGCTCTCGAGGCGGCGGCAGCGATGTTGAGGAGGAGGAAGGGAAGAGGAAGAGGGAAAAGGAGAGAGGACTGCGGTATGATTTCATAAGAGACTGAGGGCTTTTTGAAAAATGACTGAGATTTGCCCGATCTGGACCGTCGGCCTGGCCGATCCGACGGCCGGGAACGGCCGGCGACGTGGCACGCTGACATCGCACCTTTTGGTGCACGAATCGTAGTATAGAGATAACAGTGCAGAGGGTTCCGCATCCACACCATTGAAGCAAGATTACGCGTGAGGTTCCTGCCTGTTCCGGGCCAAGGAAAAATTTCTCGTTGGAAAAAAAATCTGAGAAAATCGATAGGGTAACCGGTTCGATATAAATTCTTGGTAATTTTGAACCCGTATTTACCCTTTACCTTCTAGGCCACATGTTTTTTCATTTCTAAGTATTGTGATGTCTTGTTTTTCATATTAGATTGTTTGGAGATAATCTAAACATAGTGTAGCATTCATTTACAATTACCGAACAACAATCTCAACCTGGGTACACCATATTATATTGCTTTTGGAGATAATTGTAAATGAATGCTACACTATGTTCTACACTATGTTTTCATATTAGCTTTGATGCAGCTCATCAAAGATTTGGTTGGCTCTGTTTATTTGGTCAATCTGGGTATTCAGATCCACATCACTGTCACCAGCAGATGATCCTGAAAAATGCATCCACTAAGTCGTCCATTGCAGAAAGCAAAGTCAAGCTACTAGCCGCATATTAACATGTTAATCCTCAAAACCGCATTACAAATCTCTCATTTCCCCAACCCAACAAACAAATCAAAGAATCATTGTGCACCTGCTTGCTACCAAAACTGTGCACCTATATCTGCCATCAAAATGTGCCCGCAATCTGGTGCAGGGAGGTGCAGGTCCCCACGACGGCGACGCACACTCCGACCGCCAGTATGCCGACGATCGCCGCGACCTCGGCGCGGCGGACGCCTCCTCTGGGCACGTAGATCCTGAGGTAGCTCAGGCACGGGAACAGGACGGCCATCGTGATGTTGAGCGAGGACCCGATGAAGGACATGAGGTAGCCGAAGAAGGGCACCGTGCACACCGCCACCACCGTGCTAGCGAGCACGACGGTGCTTGTCGGTACCTCAGGACTGGGGTACCCCCTCTTGCTATGTCAAGACTCGTGTAGTTATCCGTAACTACACCCTAAGGAGCTGAGCAGCCGGATCCCTAGGGTCCGGTTCCATCTCACTGGACCAACAGCCCCGGACCCGCTTCCCGCTCGGGACAGGTCCGGTGTCACCACGTGTCCTGGAGAAGAAAACGCTCAGGGCCAAAACGGCCGGGGGGCCCCGGACCCCTCTCCGGGAGGGAACAGACACCCCGCCTGGGGGGTCCGGAGCCGCCACGTGTCCGCAGACGCAGATACGCGCGCGGCTACCAAGCTTCCTCGGGAAGACTTGGCCACCTACCGCATTCAATGCGGGAGACGTTAAGAGCGCTCTGCCACAGCAGAACCCGAGGAGACTTTCGCCAGGCTGTACTGTTGACCGTGCGTTACCAAGGTACACTGTGCAGCCGCTGGCGCCACTCACACCGCGCACGTCAGTCTACTACACTAGTTAGACACAACAACTCGGCGACGGAGTATCATAACGCCTACGCGGTAGACCCAACAGTCTACGCCGCAACCTACACTGCCTCAACGGGCATCTCACAGATGGGACGGGAGAAGACTCCCCTCGGTCAGAGCATCTACAAGGCGATGAAGCGTATCTGGCAAGAGAGGCTGCGCCACTGTAGCTCCATTAGTGCCTATAGTATACATCCATGTTGGACCCACCTGTTGGGGCCCAACACCTGTGTACGCGCCCTCCTTGCTCTATAAAAGGGAGGCGCCCGTTAGAGAAAAGGTCAAGCAAAAATAAAGACTTGGCGCCAGAGGATAGACCCATTCATTCCTAGTGCAATATACCACACAGTGGATGTAGGGTATTACGCTCCGGCGGCCTGAACCACTTAAAATCCGTGTGTTCTTGCGTTCTTGCCCGGAAGCTAGATCGGCCTAATAGCTTAGCACTTCCCCGACTACTCCCCCTCGTGGAAAAGGCGGGTGCGTTCCGCCACCCGGCTGTGGGTGCCCCCAAAAGCTCCACGACATTTGGCGCCGTCCGTGGGGACGTGCAAGCATTGGCTAGATCTCCAAGCTTCTAAGGCTGAGCTCATCCTCTGCAACAGTGGCAAGAAGATGAAAAGAGGCATGGCGGCACCTACGCCACATGTCACTGCGCTGAGGCACCAGCGCCCTCGGTGCGGCGGTGCACGGCAGCGACGCCTGCAGTGCGTCGCCACTGCGACGCCTCAGAGCCGACACGGTGGTGCGCGGGGGCGACACCTATTGCGTGTCGCCCTGCGCCATCTCAGTGTCGGCTCAAGGCTTTCTCTCAAGCAACCGCCAGGGATCCCCGGCGGCGGCGTGATGTTGGCTCAAGGCTTTCTCTCAACACGAAGCCTGGAGCCAACCACTGTCGCCCGGGGGAAGTTGACCGTCGACTCCTTCCTCCCCAGGACCGAGTCTCTCTCGCTGCTGCTGCAGGCAGGACTCCGCCACTAGGCGCGGGGGCCCAACGCCAACACCAAGATCGAGCCGGCGAACGACCGCCCTTCTACACGCTCCGTGCTCATCCAAACAAGCACCCAGCTCGAGATGAGCGGTCATCGGGCCGGCTTCCGACGGCAGACGGCGACAGCTGGCAACGGCAGGGCCACTCCCATTCAAAGCCAAAGAATTTGTTCCTATGCCATCTGAGCGTAGGACAATTCTTGTGCTGGGAGGAGCTTTGCAAGCTCCCGAGGTGATGCTGGATGATGCTGTACAAGCACGTCCAGGGCACCATCGCCCCAACGACTCAGGAGAGCCCCCAAGATGGCAGCTCCACTACGGCCAGCAACGTGCACGCCTTACGGGGCGACGGCTGTAGGTTATCACTAGATAGGTTTGAGTGTGTTTCTCCTTTGTAATGATTTGGTGCCTACGTGTGGTCCAGAGCGGTAAAGGTCCGCCCTTGTAAACCCGATCTCTGGCTTCATCGCACAAACAGGCGACACCAGCAAGTGGTCCAGAGCGGTAGAGGTCCGCCCTCGTAATCCCGACCTCTGATGTACACCACGAGTCAAGCAATAAAGGAGATTTGCTTTCTCAGTCCTATCTTTACTTTAACCTAATAGCACTTGTTCGTTCAACCTGCGTGTTTCTTTCTCCCGCACGGAGTTTTTTCTTTAGTGGCTAACAATCCAAATTGAGTTGCTAGCTTGTGGTCAGGTTGGGACACCCCTTCTAGCTGGAAGGCAGTTCGGACCCCTAGGGACCTGCTCAGGAGAAGTGGTGCCCGTATCCTGAGGTAGAGAAGTTCTGCGTAGCTTAGCCTGGTAATGTACCCTAAGCCTACGTACTTCGCTGCCCTGTTACGAGTCCCCTAGTATCCGAGTCTGCTATCCGTAGAGGTTCCGGGCTCCTTTCTAGTATAAGGCCTGGTTTCCTACACCTTGCTACAAGACCCGGTGACGTAATTCATGGGATCGTCAGCAACGCTCCAAGTCCACTCCGGTGGCCCGCTCCGGCGGAGACCGCTCGCCACGGTCGCTCCAAGTCCACTCCGGTGGCCCGCTCCGGTGGAGACCGCTCGCCACGGTCGCTCCAAGTACACTCCGGTGGCCCGCCCCGCGCGGAGACCGCTCGCCACGGTCGCTCCAAGTCCACTCCGGTGGCCCGCCCCGGCGGAGACCGCTCGCCATGGTCGTTCCAAGTCCACTCCGGTGGCCCGCTCCGGTGGAGACCGCTCGCCACGGTCGCCTGAAGCCGGGTCCGGGGAAGTAGTGCTTGCTCCTTGGGCAGTTCGAGGTCCGCTTAGCTCGGTTCCGTACCCTAAGCCTGCACCTTCGCCGCCCTATGGAGAGCACTCTAGTACCTGAACCTGGCGACAAGTGCTACGGCCTTGAAGGGGTCCGGAGCACCCGCTCTCGACATGGGCACGCCAACGCAATCTGCATTGCGTCATGATAATGGCCCACCTGCGGGTTCGTACCTCTCCCGAGGTGGGCCCGGGGGCCACTGTCGGTACCTCAGGACTGGGGTACCGCCTCTTGCTATGTCAAGACTCGTGTAGTTATCCGTAACTACGCCCTAAGGAGCTGAGCAGCCGGATCCCTGGGGTCCGGCTCCATCTCACCGGACCAACAGCCCCGGACCCGCTTCCCGCTCGGGACAGGTCCGGTGTCACCACGTGTCCTGGAGAAGAAAGCGCTCAGGGCCAAAACGGCCGGGGGCCCCGGACCCCCCACGGGGTCCCGGACCCCCATATACTATCCGGACCCCTCTCCGGGAGGGAACAGAAACCCCGCCTGGGGGGTCCGGAGCCGCCACGTGTCCGCAGACGCAGATACGCGCGCGGCTGCCAAGCTTCCTCGGGAAGACTGGCCACCTACCGCATTCAATGCGGGAGACGTTAAGAGCGCTCTGCCACAGCAGAACCCGAGGAGACTTTCGCCAGGCTGTACTGTTGACCGCACGTTACTAAGGTATACTGTGCAGCCGCTGGTGCCACTCACGCCGCGCACGTCAGTCTGCTACACCAGTTAGACACAACAACTCGGCGACGGAGTATCATAACGCCTACGCGGTAGACCCAACAGTCTACGCCGCAACCTACACTGCCTCAACGGGCGTCTCACAGATGGGACATGAGAAGACTCCCCTCGGTCAGAGCATCTACAAGGCGATGAAGCGTATCTGGCAAGAGAGGCTGCACCACTGTAGCTCCATTAGTGCCTATAGTATGCATCCATGTTGGACCCACCTGTCGGGGCCCAATACCTGTGTACGCGCCCTCCTTGCTCTATAAAAGGGAGGTGCCCGTTAGAGAAAACGTCAAGCAAAAAGAAAGACTTGGCGCCAGAAGATAGACCAATTCATTCCTAGTGCAATACACCACACAGTGGATGTAGGGTATTACGCTCCGCCAGCCCGAACCACTTAAAATCCGTGTGTTCTTGCGTTCTTGCCCGGAAGCTAGATCGGCCTAATAGCTTAGCACTTCCCCGACTACTCCCCCTCGGGGAAAAGGCAGGTGCGTTCCGCCACCCGGCTGTGGGTGCCCCCAAAAGCTCCACGACAAATCTGCGTTGCGATTCATGAGCGAATCAAGAACATCGATCGGTGGGCGCGTACCTGAGATCACGTTGCTGAGGTTGAGGCAGCTCCGGGAGAAGGAGGCGCCCTTGTCGCGACGGAGGAGGTGCTGCGCCTCCATGCTCGCGGCATCCTCGCCGCCGTCCTTGCCCGGAGCGAGGAGGGGCTCGTCGAGAGGGCTCCCCTGCCCTGCTATTGTTGCCGGCGTGCACGCCTTGCTGGAGACGGCAAGATCAGGTTCCCATAGGGCAGATAGAATTTTTCCTTCGAATCTAGAAGAACACAGCAACAGATTGAAGAGGAGAGTCCGGCCGGCTTGGAGGTTGCCCCCTGTAGATTTTGCACGCAGGGCCACCGTTTAAGCACTAACGCGCATGTGTAAAATCAGTCGTAATCCCGTTTAATAAGCGGAGGTGGGTACCATCGGCTGTAAGTAGTTTTTAATTTAGCTTCACCACGTTTTATCCCTTCAATTAGCCCTTAATCCAGAACACCTTGCTAGCAGGTGTTTCTTTTCTTTTGAGAATTTTTGCTAGCAAGATTTGTGAACTTGAAATAGAAAGTCGTAATGGGTGGTGGAAATTTATCGGTCACCATGAAAAATGCCATCCAGTAGCAGTGTTCTCCAATCTCTAAATAGAGAATTGAAATTGAAGATGTATAAATTTGGACCATTCTGTATATCTCCTTGTCAATTGATTAAGATTTGGTTTTCCTTGAGTCACCCTATCATAGTCATTGGATCTAAATCCAACTGTCCAGATTTACCTTCTCTCTTATCTTTTTCTCTCCTCCCACATCCGCTCATCTTCCTCGCAAATCGTCTTCTTTGCACCTTCTACGCGACCCTCCGCTGCCTCCGCCTCCCTCTCAACTCCGGCGGCATCCCTCTTCCACGGTCCAACACTAACCCATTTAGCTGAGACGCCCCCGCCGCATTCACCCCCCGCCCCCCCCCCTCACCCAGATCCTCGACCGCCCGGCTTCAGCGGCGCCCTCACCGCCTCCGCTCAACTATCGTCTCTCCTGCCTCCACTGCCGGCCGGTGAGCCGCCTGAAGCTCCCTCTACAAGGCACCGAGGGTTGCCCCAAACCCCCATAACCTATCCTTAAACCATCATCTTCATTCAATTTTTAGTATACATCTTGGTTATTGATGGATAAGTAAGATTTCAATCGATTGATGAGTAAATATGATATTATAAATCATAATAAGCTTTACTGCTCCCATTTTTTATTCTCCAGAGTTGATCAATCACCCCTCCAATCCGAGCACTCACTTTGAAAATTGTTGTGCATCTTTGTGGACATTTCCCTTCTAATGAAACGAGTCAGGTTAGCGTGTACTGTTGGAAAATTCTCCACATGATAGGGGCAAATGAGGAGAGTAAATGTTCATTGTAAGCAGCCCCACATGTAAGGGAGATATAGCCTAAGATGTGGACCAACCTTGAGTACATTTAGCATATAGTGAAGGACCGGAACAGGCGACCATAAAATTTCTCTGAGAGAACAAGGACTATGTCCCGAATTCAACCCGACACACCTTTCTTCTAACTGCCAAGGTGACATAAGACAACTCGTGACGAGCTCACCCTAGGAACGGTTAGAAAAAAAACTCGACGCAAAACGGAAGCACGCGAAAAGCTATCTACTTGCACAACACAAAGCGGAAGCACAAAATAATCAGAGCACCGAAAAAGCTTTTCCAAACTGATTCGTAAAAGAGCTTTTTTCAAAGAGCATGCAATGATTTAACAATAATTAGCAAAGCTCAAAACAGGTGGAAGCAAAGCTTGACTAAATAGCTAATTAAGAGTCTCACCAAAATGATTAGAACTAATCGCTACAAAAGAGTTCTCTTAATTGAACATGCAATGACTAACAAAGATTATCCAGCACAAAAAGCTAAAACAAGCAAGGACTAACGGAATAAGCAAGATCAAGTACTAAATAACACAAGCTAATTAACTAGACCAATCAGAGAGCATGAATTAAATAGCTTGAGCAAAAACAATGCAAACCTAGCCTTGATTTCCTTTTGTCCTCGTGCTGCTTGAACTGTGAGCATGCGTCTGACTTCTGTGCCTGCCGCCAGGGAGCGACCGGCCTGCTGCCGTGGCCTGCCGGCCTGCTAGCGCACTCATTGGGCTGCCTGCTGCCGCAGGCCTTGGGCTGCCTGCCCCGTGCAGCCTCTCGTGCTGTGCGCTGCGTGCTGTGCCGAGCGCTCCGCGTCCCTCGAGCCGGCCCCGCATGTACAAATTTATCCATCTTTTTACTGGAGCTCCGAACAGACACGCCACCTTCACGACTTCGCTTCGTCTCGACACAAGCTTCGCGATGACGTCACGTGCCCTCCGCCCAAACCGGTCAAACCCGTCTCCTCCGGTTTTGAGGTCAAACCGGTCAAATCCTCTCGCACACTACCGCACGACGTAACTGACTCCCCAGTTTTGAGGTCAAACCGGTCAAACCGCCGATGTCGAAGCGTGTCCGACATCCCGCCGAGTCTTGACGCCTTCGAGTCGTCCGCGCGCGCCTGCCGCACGGGCCGCCTACTTGGCTCGCCATCGTCCTCGCCGACTTGGCCGACATCGTCTTCATCACCATGTACTCTTGCTCTTCCGTGCACCGTGTGGACCGTCCATGGCTCCGCACGGCCTCCTCGGGTCTCTCAGTTCAGGCCTACTCGTATTCACTCTTCACCTTCTTGGTCCCTCGGCATGAACCTTTCGCTTCTCCAAGCCTACTCGCGTCTATCCTTCACCACAGTCCTTCAGCATGATTCTTTCGCCTGACCTTCACCACGCGCCGTCGACCGCCATGCCGCATTCTACACCTGTACATCACTAGCCAAGAGATACATCAAATCCACACGATATTGTCAATCACTCATCATCCAAAGGTGACCACCATTGGTCCTCACATAGTGTGCTGGCTTACAAGAGAATAAAGAAGCCTATGGAGGGAGAGAGAGATATTTCAGAACAGAGCCTCCAAAAGGAGAAGAGAAGAGAGGGAAGAAGGAGATTGGAGAGGAGATCTTGCAAGGGAGTAAGAGGGAATCGTCCTCAAGGTTGTGAAGCTTCAGATCCACATCCTTGTGCCTCCAATCAGCTATTCCACCATCCTTGGTTAGATCCTTCTATATTCGAGTTTGCAGCCCTAAATTTTATTGTTGTCCAAGACAATGAAATCTTGATGTATGTGAGCCTCTAGTGTTATCTAGAGAGGATAATGTTATAATCCCACAAGCATATAGTGAAAGAAGATTTGACTGATTTGGTCCCGTAATTTTTCCTCTGATTTAGGGGTTTTCCACTTTAAATTTTGGTGTCTCTGATGCTACTGCGATTTTCTCTACAATATGCGTGATGCATATGTTGCCCTGTGTGAATAGGTTGATATCTTGGGCTGATTTCCGCTGCCACTGACCTGCTGCGTTAGTGTTGTTTTCCCAACATGTACAACTATACACCCTATGTTTGGGTAGAGGCAGTTTACGGTTTTGCGTTGCTTGTGCAGCCAAATACGAGCCCGTATCATGAGCATAACCTGAACAGCGCAGTGTACTATTAGTATGGAGCAGAACTGAATAACCAATACAATCTCAGCCAATGTAATTACAAGTTGTCAAAAATATTAGATTTCAAGTCAGCACATATACTCTGTTTTGTCAGTTGTACAACAGGAAATCATCTTAGAAAGTGCCTATAATTTGCCGCACGGAAGTGTAGGTGCCGGTGACGGCTACGAACACTCCGATGATCAGGATGCCGGTGATCGCCGCGATCTCGATGCGGCGAATCCCCTTGGCCTTGTAGATCTTAAGGAAGCAGAGGCTGGGGAATATGACTGTCGCCATGACGCTGAGGAACGATCCGATGAACGACATGAGGTAGCCGAAGAACGGCACCGTCGAGGCCACCACCGCCGTGCTGACAACCACCACGGTGCTGATGGCCACCCTCGCCGGCCCGCTGCCGCACGGCACCGAGAACTTTTCCTCGATCGCCGCCGTTATTGGTGCGGCCAGCAGCGCGTACTTGGCCAGCGGGTTGATCAGCGTCATCAGGATGGCGACCTTGGTGTAGAGCTTTCCCGAGGGCAGGTTCAGCGTGACCTGCGACTGCACGTCGTCGCCGTAGATCATGTAGCCCAGCATCGCTGTGAGTCCGTAGTTGACGCTGCAGAGCACGGAGGAGATGAGCAGAACCTTGGAGAAGTGCTTGCTGTTCCTCATGGAGGAGTAGATCGTCGGGAAGACGGCGTGGCCGGTGAAGCAGACGAAGTAGAGGCCCAGCGAGGTCGGCAGGCCGCTCAGGTTGAGGACGCTGGTGCTGTTCCGATGGAACCCGGTCCCAGCGACGCCGGCCCAGACCAGCGACACCGTGAGGACCGCCGACGCGACGAGCCCGATCGCCGACACATAGGCGAGCACGCCGAGGTTCTTGAGCCATGTGGTGGGCAGCACGACGGCGGCGGCGAGCGCGATGAACAGCTGCTTCCCTTGCAGCCGGTAGCCGAGGAGGTCCACGGTGGCGCCGGGGAAGAGCTTGTTGAGGTTGTCGCCCTCGAGGACGAGGAAGCTGATGGCGACGAGGTAGAGCTCGACGTACATGAAGGCGGCGACGGCCCTCCGGCCGGCGGACCCGAAGGCGAAGGCGCCGATGTCGGGGTAGCTGGCGACGGCGGCGGGGTCGGCGCGCATGCAGCGCTCGATGAGCGTGCCGGTGTAGTAGCAGATGGCGCCGACGAGGGCGAAGAGCGCGAGGCTGAGCCACCCGCCCTGCGCCACCGCGTACGGCATGGAGAGGACGCCGATCCCGGACACGGCGTTGGTGAGGTTGAGGCACGTTCGGGAGAAGGACGCGCCGCCGTAGGACGGGAGCTGCGCCGCCTCAAGGTCCTCGCCTTTTCCGGGCAGGAGCGGCTCGGTGAGCGTGCTCACTGGCAGCACCGCGGTGCGAGCGTTCTTGTCCTCCATTGCTGATCGATCCGCTGGGTAGAGAGCGATGGACAGTGGAGACGGGAGAGGATGGGATGAATCTGTCAGAGGACTCAGAGCAGGGTCGTTTGTGGAGCAGCCAGATGGAGGTCTAGCTAGGTCCCGATGATGATCGAATTTATCGAGGATCTCAAGGCTAGTTTGATGGAAGAAGCACCGAGTGTTCAGCTATATATTGAGCGCAAAAGCTAGCGTGCGTGTGGTGAATGAAACGAAGCTTCCGACGACGCCTGTAGTGATTGGCTGCGTTGCTATCGCAGTCTCGCAGTCGCAGACTCCTGCCCACGGTGCTGCATTGGGCCACGTGTCCAAGGTGAGAAACGTTACTAGCACATGCACCTGCATGTAAATCCAAACGGACAAAGGCAGCCCACCTGCTCCTTCACGTTTCACTCACAGTTCACGTGTCGAGTGAGAAGAAATATGTATAATCCAAATTCAAAACTAAAATAAAATATTCGGAAGCAAAATAAAATGTTAAAAAACAAAGTATAATTTCTGAATACAAACGGACAATATTGTTTCGAATAAGAAAAAAATCTTCTAAGAACAAACTAAAATGTTTCATAATGAGATATAAAGAACAAAAAATGTTTAAAAACATTATCTAAACGTAGTTAATCTTGATCAAGTTTTGAAGATTCTCCATGTGAGGAACATGAATATGTAATTGGAATTTTATTTTAACGTACACTTATTGTGCAACCTGTATTTTTGTTTATATGCAAATATATATGTGGAACAAAATTTGAAGTCAGCTAGTCTCAATGTGTGTTTCATGGCATTGAATTCTATGTCACATCATCAATTCTGCTAATAAAACGAGAAGAAAAGAAGGAAATTTCATGGGATGAAATAGTAGTTTCGACCCTTGAACTTACCCGATATATAGTTACCTAAATCTCAGCTAGGTACATAGCTAAACAGATGACAATCGCGCTTAGAAATCAAACACGATGTGGATAGGTTTAAGCAAATCAACAATAGTGAAGTTCCATAGTCAAATAGGATGGCCATCGCATAACCAGATTCACATGGCATCAATTTGACTAGTCCGGGACACACAAAAGCTAAAAAGTGGAAGAAACAAACTTTGGTCTGCAATACAACTTAAACCTGATGAACAATAGAAGGCTGCCACATGAGCAGCAATTACACTGATTCTGGAATTCGTTGATGAGCGAATCAACGATTTATTTAGCCATCACTAGCTGACGAACCGTAGACACCAACAATACTAGGGAAAAACCCCCCGATTGAAACATCTTCAACTACTATAAAAATTGGAGATGATTGTACACTTAACGCAGATGAAAGCAACATTACATACTGGAACAAACAAGTCATCTCAATCATGAGCTTACCTTGGAGCATGACACCAGCAAGGAACAAAGCAAGCATCATAGGTGCCGCTCGACAAAAATAAATTTCCCCGGCTGACCGTGGCCACGGGAGGCTGGGAGACTCGGCCTCGAGAGCTGAACCGAATCATTGGTGGCTCACACTCTTGATAGACACGCGCGGCCCCAACAGTAGCCGACGATCGAGAGCCCCGTCATCGGCGGAGAACGACGCGACCGTCCACGTACGGGCCCGCCGGGACACTCGAAGCGGCAAATATGATTCGCGTGCTCGTTCCTTAAATAAAAAATGAAGATTCGCGTGCTCCTTCCTTTAAAAATAAAGATTCGACTGCTCGTGTCCCTGTCGCCGGGTTGTCGTACGTCCGGGAACTAGTACGACATCTTACGCGCAGCAAAAATGTGATAGCGAGCGAGACAGCTGCTCACTGCTCCCACCATCAGTATCCGATGTTTAATAAGAATAGGAATCGAATTAGCTGCTGATTGACTGACGAGGAATCATTAAAAGAAATGAAAGGGTGATGCTTGTTAAACAAAACAGCGTCGAGCGGCGAGCCGAGCTCCCCCCGCCGACTCATGCTTGCGACCGTGACGCGCTGACGTGCACGCGAGCGGAGTCGGGCGGCGTGCGTGGCCACTGTGGAAAACGTGCGGTTACTGTGTGCCGAAATTTAAATTTAGTGATAGGTATATTTAAATTCAGTGATAGGCACACCTGATGACTAGGCATATTTTAAATGCGAAATGTTTGTAATTATGGAATGCTTAGAGCATGTTCTAGAAACTCATTTTATTCTAAGAAAGGAAAAATAACTTGCATCATGGTCACCTAGTTTCCAGCCGAATAGAAAAATATTATATGATACTTGAGAAAGTTTTTTATTACAAAGGTGAGGGGAAATGCACCCGATGCTGAAATTACGGTTGACCGTAAGTTGCAAAAGTCAAAGTCCATTCCACTCACTCTCTCTCCTCTCTCTTTCCCATTCCATTCTTCCTCCCTCTTCTCTTTCCCTCTCTCTTCCCTCTCCTCCCAGATCCCATCGGGCCCGATTGGTTGCGTCTGGGCGAGAGGAGCTCCATGAGGTAACCGTTGCCGTTTGCTCTGAACTCGAGGCTCCCGAACTAGATCATGTATCCTGCTGGGAGCGGATCCGAGACGTCCATGGGGAATGGGTTGGATCTGCTCGCCATCCCTGGAGATCAAATGGGAACAAAAGAGAAAATGTCTCGCAGCACCCCTACCTGGCGCGCCAACTGTCGGCGTCCTGACCCGGCGGTCTGGACCCAACTAGTGATGATGCCGCGTGTTTCCTCGTCCCAGATGTTGATGCAAGAGGAAACACAGTAACACACGAGTTTACCCTAGTTCCGGCCGCGGGGCCGTACGTCCAGCAAGGGGGTGTGCGAGGGCACTGTATTATCTTGCACCGGAGGTGCCTATAGTAGGGGGTACAGGCAAGGTGAGAGAGGGAGGGAAGCTCCCAAGTCTCTGCTAGAGGAGAAGTTGATTGAGGCGAGTGCCAATATCGGGTGCTCAGTGGTGCTGAGTGTTGCGTTTCTATCGAATGGGTCTGATCGCACGACCCCCTTAAAGGAAGCCCGCCTCCTCCTTTTATAGACACAAGGAGGGACGGTGTACATGCGCAGGGGATTGTGAAAGTCGTCGTCTTTCCCCCGAATCGCGGGGGTGCAGTGGTTGAGCACTGTGGGAAGTACACTGTGGGGCATGGCGTCGGGCGTGGCAGTCGTCCTGGATATCGTCCTTGGTCTTGCGGAGATCGCGCCGGCGTCCTGCCAGCCCCAGCAGGCGGCGTGGTCGTCGCTGTAGGGTGTTCCGTCTTCCAGATGTAGCGTGGCGGCATTCCTTGGGTCCTGCAGGCCAGTGTCTTGCATATATATGTGCACTAGCGGTAGTGGGGCACGTGGCGGTCCCGGACCCCCCTGGGCGGAGTGCTAGCGCGTGCACTAAGGGGGTCCGGGAGTGACGTGGAGGTCCCGGACCCCTCGAGGGGGAGGTCCGGGCCTCCGGCTGCTAATGCTGAGCATCCCTTCTTGGGGGACACGTGGTGACGCCGGATCCCTTCCCGAGTAGGGGACGGGTCCGAGGCCGTAGGTGTGGTGAGGTGGAGTTCGGACAGCAGGAGTTGGTAGAATCGTAACGGGAACTGTGCCAAGCATGTTTCGTACCACATTGCAGGTTCCCACAATATTGCCACAGCGTCCGGGATGGCGGAGCAGTGACCGGAGTTGGCGGACAGGACTCCGGCCACAGCTACTGTGGGTAATGGCAGTCTGATGCCGTCTGTCCTGGGCGCTGTGGAGGAGTGGTTGGCATTTAATGCCTCCGTACGACGGGCGAGTGAGCAGAAGGGCCGTTTGTCCTTTACGTTGAGGGGTGGCCTCAAGCGAGATGGAGATGATTCGCCTTGCTCGAGGGTAGGTTCGCTACCCTCGAGCGTGGCGGAGACGCGGGGCGCGGTCGATGGTCTCGATGGGAGCCATCGAGCGAGACGAAGATCACGGCGCGAGTCCGAGGGGGGGTGCGGATGGGCCGCATGCTGGGCTTTTTTGAGTCCTTTCCTTTCTTCCAGATTGGAAGGAGGCCGTAGGCCTTCGTGGGCTCAGTTGCCTAATATGTGTTTGTGTTTTTAGGGTGATTTGAGTACCCCGATTAGGGTGTCCCTAATCGTGGTCCCCGACACCATCGTCGGTTCAACCGGTGATACTAAACTGCCCGCCTCAAAAACTAGCCGTTACGTGTACGAGCAATCAACCGATGCTGCGTCGGTTTAACCGGTGAGTGTAGTTGTCCTGTGAACTCTGAAAAACCAACTCTCTGAACAACTGCACCGACGTTCACCAAGATCCAATCGTCGGGAGGAAGTATCTTGTGCTTAGGAGGAAGAATGCTTGTTATATCTCACTATCTATTTGTCTTTATGCCTCTTTATCAAACTTTATGCAAGAAGCATATCGAATAATGTTTAAGTAGCTGCATATTTTGTATTTGAAATGCTTTGTACTACTACCAAGATGGATCCTTCAAATGCCTCTTTATCTAACTAGCATGGCGGTATGGGACTAAGGGCTGTTTGGATACAGAGGCTAAACTTTAATCTCTGTCACATCAAAGAGAATTTTACTATTTTGAAGTATCAAAAAATTCCAATTATAAAAATAATTGCAGAACTTTAGGACTAAACTGGGAGATGAATCTAATAAAGTATATGAATTCATAATTAAATGATAGTTACCATAGGATCACTATTATAAATTATGAATTAATTTGACTCATTAGATTCATTTCAGAAGATAGCACTTATCGCTACTTACTAAAAAGAGGGGTCACTTTTTTTTCCTTCGTCATCCCACCCCTTGTACGTCGCCTGTCGTACGTCGCGTGGCCCCTGCGATCGTCGTTCCGCCAAACAAGGTTCATCGTGGGGCATGCGATCGTCGTTCCGCCGAAAAGGTCATCGCCTTCCGTCTGATTGGATCGCCGCAACTCCCACCATCCCACCACACGGCCCACCGCACCGCCCAGCCGCGGGGCCGCCATCCGCGCCGCGCCTCCCGCCGCCCCACAGCACCGCGGTGCCCCCGCCGTGGTCGGTGGATCCATCGTCCCCGACACGCGCTGTGGCTCCTCCGTCCCGCCGCGCCGTCACTCTGCGCCGACCACGAATCACCCGACGAGTCCCCCGCACCATTGCACATCCAAGCCTGCCCGCCGGAGCTCGATCCCATCTTGGCCGCCGCTCCATTCCCTGCTGCTTTTGAGTACTCCTGCCTCGCTTCCTCTCTAACCGTCCGCCGATGCTCACCACCATGCATCCCGCCGCTGGCGTGTGTGCAGCGGAAACGTTCCATGCGGACCACCTCCAGCAATGAATGGGCGATTCCCCCATCGAAGCAGAGGAGTAGGCCTCGTGCCTTTCCGTCGGCGTCCTCACTGGTTAGTCCTTTTTGGGGCGGTTTAGAGGCGACCGGCGAGATGGCATCGCAGTTGGAGCAATAGTGGGTCCATCTCTAGAGGACGCCACCCCTCTGCTAGGTGACCAGGACCTCGTATAGTTGGATCCAGGGGCGCCATGCGTGCTGCTCCATTCAACAGGAGCCACGCCCATTAGCTGTTTCACAGATGACTTCAATCGCAATCGCGAGGTCACGGTGAGATGTAGAGACAGTTCCTTGCTGTGAATTGCACTTGCCAAATACTCTGCTCACCATTTGTTTGGCAAAATGCCTCACTGGACCGTCAAGTTGGATGCTGCTGCAACTTGTTTATTTCGGTCCCAGGAGCAAATTTTGTCTACTATTGCATCCCTGAAGGCCTGAACACGATGTGTACCAATTTGGGCCGGGAGGAAGTATCTTGTGCTTAGGAGGAAGAATGCTTGTTATATCTCACTATCTATTTGTCTTTATGCCTCTTTATCAAACTTTATGCAAGAAGCATATCGAATAATGTTTAAGTAGCTGCATATTTTGTATTTGAAATGCTTTGTACTACTACCAAGATGGATCCTTCAAATAACATCATTTAATAGGATTTCCATCCTTCTTTCTTGCAGATTCATACAGGTACCATGTCGCAAATGGATGACAATGAGTACCATGTCGCAAATGGATGACAAGGAGTCTGCTGATTTATATCTTCAAGCACTACTCAGCTATATAGATTCATAACCAATGGTAAATATATTTCTATCTTCCAATCCTTCTGATGATTTATATCTTCAAGCACTACTCAACTATAAATCCATAAATTCTGCAGTTCATGTTCTTTAATGAGTCTTTCATGTTTTTTTGTTCTATTTCCGTCTATCCACTTAATTTTTGCACTTTTGCACGAAGAAAAGTTCCATTCAATTCTATCCACTCAAATTCCTGCAGTTCTCCTGGCCAATCTTATTTTCTGGTGTGCATAGTGCATGCATGCAAAAGTTTCTGGATAAAAACTTTCCGGCCAATCCAATTGAGATGATGTGCTTTCTTTCAGAAGTTTCTGGTTAAATCTTTCTAGGGCACCCAATTAATATGAAGCGACTCCACCACTGTTTTGTGCTAAACTCTAAAATTATTATAGATCAAAGCACCTTGTTACATATTCCTGTAATTGATTGCATAAGCACGCTCCTTTAGTCCTTGAGTTTGATCATCTGATCAGAGAGTTGCTGGCACCGACGTTTGCACGGCGACTGACACCGTCCTGAGCTGCACCAACCTGAGCGCCCTTTCCATCTGCGGGCGATCAACATCGGTCCGTGGGCTGGGTTTAATCTGGAACAGATCAGTCATCAAACATCGATCTACATGTACGTGGTTATGATGTGGTCTTTAGTTATCCTGTTCAGTGCATGCTACCATATCAATTTGCAGTGGACATAATTCAGTTTCAGGATTCAGGGATTCATTTTTTGGCAGGAATTGCATTCAGTACTTTGTTCATGTTTTTTGAAGAACCTACTTTGTTCATGTCGTTACATGTAACTTCAGTAGGAAGATGCCTTCATTGTTTTAAAAAATACACTATTTTCATGTATTAGTGCATAGATATGCATTTGTTTGAAAGATAGAGTTTGAGTTGGCATATGCTGCTTCTTTGTTTCTCTCTACTGTCAGCAAATGAACTTTGTGTTCCAGCAATTTATAATCCCCACCCCTAGCTGGGGCACATTAGGGTACCTCAGGATAGCGGAAGGTGACAGCGCTAATGAGGACCACGCCTTCACTTACCATCTCTCGCATCGCCGCCACTAAGCGTTTGCAGGGCTTTTATGAGTACAAGATATCCATCTTCCGTGCATCTGGATAATTAGTGAAAAAGGAAAACAATGGATAGAGAAATCTAACAATGGATAATTAGTGAAAAAGGAAAACAATACATAGTAAATAGTTCTTAGAATGTATGTACTACTTGAACACAGTTGAAATTTTTGATATTGTTATGATTCATGTTGTTCTATTTTAAGAGTATTTGTCCATCCTTTCTCAATTCGGATGGCTGGATATGCGGACACCAATCTTATACACCTTGTCGTGGCTAGATAAGTAGATATAGAATCTATTGCTCAGAAGTTACCTGGCCTCAACTGGATCAATTATATTATTTTAACAACTAATACGCTACTATCTGCCATTGGTATACCAGGATTTCCTGTAACTGAGACGGTTCACCCCCTGCGGTTATGCAGTTATGCAATCTCTGCTAGCTGGCATAATGTTTCCAAAAGCAATCAAGGTTACTTATACTAGAAAGGTAAAACAATTGATGCCGCAAATTGATTGTAAGTTTTTTTACTGTACTGGATTAACCTCATGGTTTTTCCATGCTTCATGTATGCGTTAAAAGTTTTTTGGGTTGCATGTGGATATCAATGAGCAAGAAAATATCACGTGTCGCACATAGGTTGTGTATTGCTGTGAAATTTTTTTCTATCCGTAGCAACGCACGGGCATAGACCTAGTCTGTCAAAAAAATTATAAATATATTTATTTAATATTTTTAAATAGTAAGATTCTTTTTATTTGACAGGGCTAAACCAAACAAAACAGGGTCTAAAATAAATGGCGGGGGCACGGCTGCAATGTACTATGCTGCATGCAGGGGCACCAGCAAGGCGGTTGGGCCTGCTGCAAGCCCACTGTAGCTATTCAGCCCATCAAGGGAGTGCCAACGTAAGTGTTGCTGCTATGGTTCAGCCAATTCTAGCGTTTTTTCTTTTCCACTGTCGCAAAAATATTTCTTAAGAACATATTTATTCATCGATTCATGAATCAAATAATTTATCTTGAAAATGTAGATGATGAGTCATTCAATTTTATTTTCGCACTATGGTGTTATACCTATGTACGTACAATTTGCCTATATATGACAAACCATACTGTTGACATGTACATTTAAAATGGTTATATACGTTGTTGTTCCCGATTAAAGTTATTGATTTCTGACCGTTATCGACATCCTCCTTATCGAAATATTTCATTTCTGACAACCTGTATATCTGCTTTCATTTTTCCAATCTGTTTTCCCGTTCCCATTTTTGAATAAAAAATATAGAAACGAAAATTTTTGAATAAAAAATATAGAAACGAAAATGGTTAGAGAGTTTTCCCGACCGTTTTCATCCCAGTTGTGTGCTAACCTCCTTAGAAATAACAGTGCAGAGGGTTCCGCATCCACACCATTGAAGCAAGATTACGCGTGAGGTTCCTGCCTGTTCCGGGCCAAGGAAAAATTTCTCGGTGGAAAAAAAATCTGAGAAAATCGATAGGGTAACCGGTTCAATATAAATTCTTGGTAATTTTGAACCCGTATTTACCCTTTACATTCTAGGCCACATGTTTTTTCATTTCTAAGTATTGTGATGTCTTGTTTTGCATATTAGATTGTTTGGAGACAATCTAAACATATTAGATTGCTTTTGGAGATAATTGTAAATGAATGCTACACTATGTTCTACACTATGTTTTCATATTAGCTTTGATGCAGCTCATCAAAGATTTGGTTGGCTCTGTTTATTTGGTCAATCTGGGTATTCAGATCCACATCACTGTCCTGAAAAATGCATCCACTAAGTCGTCCATTGCAGAAAGCAAAGTCAAGCTACTAGCCGCATATTAACATGTTAATCCTCAAAACCGCATTACAAATCTCTCATTTCCCCAACCCAACAAACAAATCAAAGAATCATTGTGCACCTGCTTGCTACCAAAACTGTGCACCTATATCTGCCATCAAAATGTGCCCGCAATCTGGTGCAGGGAGGTGCAGGTCCCCACGACGGCGACGCACACTCCGACCGCCAGTATGCCGACGATCGCCGCGACCTCGGCGCGGCGGACGCCTCCTCGGGGCACGTAGATCCTGAGGTAGCTCAGGCACGGGAACAGGACGGCCACCGTGACGTTGAGCGAGGACCCGATGAAGGACATGAGGTAGCCGAAGAAGGGCACCGTGCACGCCGCCACCACCGTGCTGGCGAGCACGGCGGTGCTGATGGCCGCCCTGGGGAGGCCGCCCTGGCCGGCGAGCGACAGCTTCTCCTCTATCCCCGCCGTGATCGGCTGGATGACGAGCGCGTACTTGGCCAGCGGCGTGACCAGGGTCGTCAGGATCGCGACCCTCGTGTACACCTTCCCCGAGGGGAGGTTCAGTGTCACCAGAGACTTCACGTCGTCCCCGTAGATCAAGTACCCTAGCACCGCCGTCAGCGCGTAGTTGAGGCTGCACAGCAGCGAGGAGGCCAGCAGGACCTGCGCACGAGAATCAGTGGCGATCAATCGAGAGTCTTTTACTGAATTTTAGCTATAATTCAACTGTTTCGAGCAAAATTTGAAGTCGAATTTTGTACCTTGGTGAAGTCTTTCTTGTTCCTCATCGAGGTGTACACCGTCGGGAAGACGCCGTGGCCGGAGAAGCAGACGAAGTACAAGCTGAGCGACGTGGGCAGCCCGGCGAGGCTGAAGACGACGTCGCCACCCCTGGCGTGGAAGCCGCGCTCGGCCACGCCGGCCCAGACCAGGGACGCCGTCAGGGCCGCCGACGCGACGAGCCCGGCCGCCGACACGTAGGCGAGCACGCTGAGGTCCCCGAGCCACGTCGTCGGGAGTATGACGACGGCCGCGGCGAGCGTGAAGAGCTGCTTCCCCCGCAGGAGGTAGCCGCCGGGGAGGCCGAGGCTCGTGCCGGGGAGCAGCTTGTCGAGGTTGTCGCCCTCGAGGATGAGGAAGCTGATGGCGACGAGGTAGAGCTCGGCGTACATGACGGCGCCGATGGCCTTCCGGCCGGGGCGGCCGAACGCGAGCTGGCCGATGTCCGGGTAGCTCCGGACGGCGTCGCCGTCGGCGCGCATGCAGCGGGCGACGAGCTCGCCGGTGTAGTAGCAGACGGCGCCGACGAGGGCGAAGAGCGCCAGGCTGAGCCAGCCGCCCTGCGCCAGCGCGTAGGGCACGGACAGAACCCCGACGCCTGGAAGGAATCGCGTTGGGGAATGGGAAAACAAAATCAATCTGCGTTGCGATTCATGAGCGAATCAAGAACATCGATCGGTTGGCGCGTACCTGAGATCACGTTGCTGAGGTTGAGGCAGCTCCGGGAGAAGGAGGCGCCCTTGTCGCGACGGAGGAGGTGCTGCGCCTCCATGCTCACGGCATCCTCGCCGCCGTCCTTGCCCGGAGCGAGGAGGGGCTCGTCGAGAGGGCTCCCCTGCCCTGCCATTGTTGCCGGCGTGCACGCCTTGCTGGAGACGGCAAGATCAGGTTCCCATAGGGCAGATAGAATTTTTCCTTCGAATCTAGAAGAACACAGCAACAGATTGAAGAGGAGAGTCCGGCCGGCTGGGAGGTTGCCCCCTGTAGATTTTGCACGCAGGGCCACCGTTTAAGCACTAACGCGCATGTGTAAAATCAGTCGTAATCCCGTTTAATAAGCGGAGGTGGGTACCATCGGCTGTAAGTAGTTTTTAATTTAGCTTCACCACGTTTTATCCCTTCAATTAGCCCTTAATCCAGAACACCTTGCTAGCAGGTGTTTCTTTTCTTTTGAGAATTTTTGCTAGCAAGATTTGTGAACTTGAAATAGAAAGTCGTAATGGGTGGTGGAAATTTGTCGGTCACCATGAAAAATGCCATCCAGTTATAGTGTTCTCCAATCTCTAAATAGAGAATCGAAATTGAAGATGTATAAATTTCGACCATTCTGTATATCTCTTTTGTCAATTGATTAAGATTTGGTTTTCCTTGAGTCACCCTTTCATAGTCATTGGATCTAAATCCAACTGTCCAGATTTACCTTCTCTCTTATCTTTTTCTCTCCTCCCACATCCCTTCCTCGCAAATCGTCTTCTTTGCACCTTCTACGCGACCCTCCGCTGCCTCCGCCTCCCTCTCAACTCCGGCGGCGTCCCTCTTCCACGGTCCAACACTAACCCATTTAGCTGAGACGCCCCCGCCGCATTCACCCCCCCCCCTCACCCAGATCCTGGGCCGCCCGGCTTCAGTGGCGCCCTCGCCGCCTCCGCTCAACTATCGTCTCTCCTGCCTCCACTGCCGGCCGGTGAGCCGCCTGAAGCTCCCTCTACAACAAGGCACCGAGGGTTGCCCCAAACCCCCATAACCTATCCTTAAACCATCATCTTCATTCAATTTTTAGTATACATCTTGGTTATTGATGGATAAGTAAGATTTCAATCGATTGATGAGTAAATATGATATTATGAATCATAATAAGCTTTACTGCTCCCATTTTTTATTCTCCAGAGTTGATCAATCACCCCTCCAATCCGAGCACTCCCTTTGAAAATTGTTGTGCATCTTTGTGGACATTTCCCTTCTAATGAAACGAGTCAGGTTAGCGTGTACTGTTGGAAAATCCTCCACATGATAGGGGCAAATGAGGAGAGTAAATGTTCATTGTAAGCAGCACCACATGTAAGGGAGATATAGCCTAAGATGTGGACCAACCTTGAGTACATTTAGCACATAGTGAAGGACCGGACAGGCGACCATAAAATTTCTCTAAGAGAACAAGGCCTATGTCCCGAATTCAACCCGACGCACCTCTCTTATAACTGCCAAGGTGACATAAGCCAACTCGTGACGAGCTCACCCTAGGAACGGTTAGAAAAAAACTCGACGCAAAGCGGAAGCACGCGAAAAGCTATCTACTTGCACAACACAAAGCGGAAGCACGGAATAATCAGAGCACCGAAAAAGCTTTTCCAAACTGATTCGTAAAAGAGCTTTTTTTCAAAGAGCATGCAATGATTTAACAATAATTAGCAAAGCTCAAAACAGGTGGAAGCAAAGCTTGACTAAATAGCTAATTAAGAGTCCCACCAAAATGATTAGAACTAATCGCTACAAAAGAGTTCTCTTAATTGAACATGCAAAGACTAACAAAGATTATCCAGCACAAAAAGCTAAAACAAGCAAGGACTAACGGAATAAGCAAGATCAAGTACTAAATAACACAAGCTAATTAACTAGACCAATCAGAGAGCATGAATTAAATAGCTTGAGCAAAAACAATGCAAACCTAGCCTTGATTTCCTTTTGTCCTCGTGCTGCTTGAACTGTGAGCATGCGTCTGACTTCTGTGCCCGCCGCCAGGGAGCGACCGGTCTGCTGCCGTGGCCTGCCGGCCTGCTAGCGCACTCATTAGGCTGCCTGCTGCCGCAGGCCTTGGGCTGCCTGCCCCGGGCAGCCTCTCGTGCTGTGCGCTGCGTGCTGTGCCGAGCGCTCCGCGTCCCTCGAGCCGGCCACGGCAAATTTATCCATCTTTTTAATGGAGCTCCGGACAGACACGCCACTTTCACGATTTCGCTTCGTCTCGACACAAACTTCGCGATGACGCCGCGTGCCCTCCGTCCAAACCGGTCAAACCCGTCTCCTCCCATTTTGAAGTCAAACCGGTCAAATCCTCTCGCACACTACCGCACGACGTAACCGACTCCCCTGTTTTGAGGCCAAACCGGTTAAACCGCCGATGTCGACGCGTGTCCGACCTCCCGCCGAGTCTTGACGCCTTCGAGTTGTTCGCGCGCGCCCGCCGCACGGGCCGCCTACTTGGCTCGCCATCGTCCTCGCCGACTTGGCCGACATCGTCTTCACCACCATGTACTCTTGCTCTTCCGTGCACCGTGTGGACCGTCCATGGCTCCGCACGGCCTCCTCGGGTCCCTCGGTTCAGGCCTACTCGCATTCACCCTTCACCGTCTTGGTCCCTCGGCATGAACCTTTCGCTTCTCCGAGCCTACTCGCGTCCATCCTTCACCACAGTCCTTCAATATGATCTTTCGCCTGACCTTCACCACGCGTCGTCGACCGCCATGCCGCATTCTACACCTGTACATCACTAGCCAAGAGATACATCAAATCCACACGATGTTGTCAATCACTCATCATCCAAAGGTGACCACCATTGGTCCTCACATAGTGTGCTGCCTTACAAGAGAATAAAGAAGCCTATGTATATATATATATATATATATTTCAGAACAGAGCCTCCAAAAGCAGAAGAGAAGAGAGGGAAGAAGAAGGAGATTGGAGAGGAGATCTTGCAAGAGAGTAAGAGGGAATCGTTCTCAAGGTTGTGAAGCTTCAGATCCACGTCCTTGTGCCTCCAATCTGTTGTTCCACCATCCTTGGTTAGATCCTTCTATATTCGAGTTTGCAGCCCTAAATTTTATTGTTGTCCAAGACAATGAAATCTTGATGTATGTGAGCCTCTAGTGTTATCTAGAGAGGAACATGTTATAATCTCACAAGTATATAGTGAAAGAAGATTTGGTCCCGTAGTTTTTCCTCTGATTTAGGGTTTTTCCACTTTAAATTTTAGTGTCTCTGATGCTACTGCGATTTTCTCTACAATATGCGTGATGCATATGTTGCCTTGTGTGAATAGGTTGACATCTTGAGCTGATTTCCGCTGCCACTAACCTGCTGCGTTAGTGTGGTTTTCCCAACATGTACAACTATACACCCTATGTTTGGGTAGAGGCAGTTTACGGTTCTGCGTTGCTTGTGCAGCCAAATACGAGCCCGTATCATGAGCATAACCTGAACAGCGCAGTGTACTATTAGTATGGAGCAGAACTGAATAACCAATACAATCTCAGCCAATGTAATTACAAGTTGTCAAAAATATTAGATTTCAAGTCAGCACATATACTCTGTTTTGTCAGTTGTACAACAGGAAATCATCTTAGAAAGTGCCTATAATTTGCCGCACGGAAGTGTAGGTGCCGGTGACGGCTACGAACACTCCGATGATCAGGATGCCGGTGATCGCCGCGATCTCGATGCGGCGAATCCCCTTGGCCTTGTAGATCTTAAGGAAGCAGAGGCTGGGGAATATGACTGTTGCCATGACGCTGAGGAACGATCCGATGAACGACATGAGGTAGCCGAAGAACGGCACCGTCGAGGCCACCACCGCCGTGCTGACAACCACCACGGTGCTGATGGCCACCCTCGCCGGCCCGCTGCCGGACGGCACCGAGAACTTTTCCTCGATCGCCGCCGTTATTGGTGCGGCCAGCAGCGCGTACTTGGCCAGCGGGTTGATCAGCGTCATCAGGATGGCGACCTTGGTGTAGAGCTTTCCCGAGGGCAGGTTCAGCGTGACCTGCGACTGCACGTCGCCGCCGTAGATCATGTAGCCCAGCATCGCTAGCTGTGAGTCCGTAGTTGACGCTGCAGAGCACGGAGGAGATGAGCAGCACCTTGGAGAAGTGCTTGTTGTTCCTCATGGAGGAGTAGATCGTCGGGAAGACGGCGTGGCCGGTGAAGCAGACGAAGTAGAGGCCCAGCGAGGTCGGCAGGCCGCTCAGGTTGAGGACGCTGGTGCTGTTCCGGTGGAACCCGGTCCCGGCGAGGCCGGCCCAGACCAGCGACACCGTGAGGACCGCCGACGAGACGAGCCCGACCGCCGACACGTAGGCGAGCACGCCGAGGTTCTTGAGCCATGTGGTGGGCAGCACGACGGAGGCGGCGAGCGCGATGAACAGCTGCTTCCCTTGCAGCCGGTAGCCGAGGAGGTCCACGGTGGCGCCGGGGAAGAGCTTGTCGAGGTTGTCGCCCTCGAGGACGAGGAAGCTGATGGCGACGAGGTAGAGCTCGACGTACATGAAGGCGGCGACGGCCCTCCGGCCGGCGGACCCGAAGGCGAAGGCGCCGATGTCGGGGTAGCTGGCGACGGCGGCGGGGTCGGCGCGCATGCAGCGCTCGATGAGCGTGCCGGTGTAGTAGCAGATGGCGCCGACGAGGGCGAAGAGCGCGAGGCTGAGCCACCCGCCCTGCGCCACCGCGTACGGCATGGAGAGGACGCCGATCCCGGACACGGCGTTGGTGAGGTTGAGGCACGTCCGGGAGAAGGACGCGCCGCCGTAGGACGGGAGCTGCGCCGCCTCGAGGTCCTCGCCTTTTCCGGGCAGGAGCGGCTCGGTGAGCGTGCTCACTGGCAGCACCGCGGCGCGAGCGTTCTTGTCCTCCATTGCTGATCGATCCGCTGGGTAGAGAGCGATGGACAGTGGAGACGGGAGAGGATGGGATGAATCTGTCAGAGCAGGGTCGTTTGTGGAGCAGCCAGAGGGAGGTCTAGCTAGGTCCCGATGATGATCGAATTTATCGAGGATCTCAAGGCTAGTTTGATGGAAGAAGCACCGAGTGTTCAGCTATATATTGAGCGCAAAAGCTAGCGTGCGTGTGGTGAATGAAACGAAGCTTCCGACGACGCCTGTAGTGATTGGCTGCGTTGCTATCGCAGTCTCGCAGTCGCAGACTCCTGCCCACGGTGCTGCATTGGGCCACGTGTCCAAGGTGAGAAACGTTACTAGCACATGCACCTGCATGTAAATCCAAACGGACAAAGGCAGCCCACCTGCTCCTTCACGTTTCACTCACAGTTCACGTGTCGAGTGAGAAGAAATATGTATAATCCAAATTCAAAACTAAAATAAAATATTCGGAAGCAAAATAAAATGTTAAAAAACAAAGTACAATTTCTGAATACAAACAGACAATATTGTTTCGAATAAGAAAAAATCTTCTAAGAACAAACTAAAATGTTTCATAACGAGATATAAAGAACAAAAAAATGTTTAAAAAACTTTTTCTAAACGTAGTTAATCATGATCAAGTTTTGAAGATTCTCCATGTGAGGAACATGAATATGTAATTGGAATTTTATTTTAACATACACTTATTTTGCAACCTGTATTTTTGTTTATATGCAAATATATGTGTGGAACAAAATTTGAAGTCAGCTAGTCTCAATGTGTGTTTCATGGCATTGAATTCTATGTCACATCATCAATTCTGCTAATAAAACGAGAAGAAAAGAAGGAAATTTCATGGGATGAAATAGTAGTTTCGACCCATGAACTTACCCGATATATAGTTACCTAAATCTCAGCTAGGTACATAGCTAAACAGATGACAATCGCGCTTAGAAATCAAACACGATGTGGATAGGTTTAAGCAAATCAACAATAGTGAAGTTCCATAGTCAAATAGGATGGCCATCGCATAACCAGATTCACATGGCATCAATTTGACTAGTCCGGGACACACAAAAGCTAAAAAGTGGAAGAAACAAACTTTGGTCTGCAATACAACTTAAACCTGATGAACAATAGAAGGCTGCCACATGAGCAGCAATTACACTGATTCTGGAATTCGTTGATGAGCGAATCAACGATTTATTTAGCCATCACTAGCTGACGAACCGTAGACACCAACAATACTAGGGAAAAACCCCCCGATTGAAACATCTTCAACTACTATAAAAATTGGAGATGATTGTACACTTAACGCAGATGAAAGCAACATTACATACTGGAACAAACAAGTCATCTCAATCATGAGCTTACCTTGGAGCATGACACCAGCAAGGAACAAAGCAAGCATCATAGGTGCCGCTCGACAAAAATAAATTTCCCCGGCTGACCGTGGCCACGGGAGGCTGGGAGACTCGGCCTCGAGAGCTGAACCGAATCATTGGTGGCTCACACTCTTGATAGACACGCGCGGCCCCAACAGTAGCCGACGATCGAGAGCCCCGTCATCGGCGGAGAACGACGCGACCGTCCACGTACGGGCCCGCCGGGACACTCGAAGCGGCAAATATGATTCGCGTGCTCGTTCCTTAAATAAAAAATGAAGATTCGCGTGCTCCTTCCTTTAAAAATAAAGATTCGACTGCTCGTGTCCCTGTCGCCGGGTTGTCGTACGTCCGGGAACTAGTACGACATCTTACGCGCAGAAAAAATGTGATAGCGAGCGAGACAGCTGCTCACTGCTCCCACCATCTGTATCCGATGTTTAATAAGAATAGGAATCGAATTAGCTGCTGATTGACTGACGAGGAATCATTAAAAGAAATGAAAGGGTGATGCTTGTTAAACAAAGCAGCGTCGAGCGGCGAGCCGAGCTCGCGGCGTGTCGGGTGCGCCCCCGCCGACTCATGCATTTTTTAATCCCTCCAGGGCCCAGGGCTCATGCTTGCGACCGTGACGCGCTGACGTGCACGCGCGCGGAGTCGGGCGGCGTGCGTGGCCGCTGTGGAAAACGTGGGGTTACTGTGCACCGAAATTTAAATTTAGTGATAGGTATATTTAAATTCAGTGATAGGCACACCTGATGGCTAGGCATATTTTAAATGCGAAATGTTTGTAATTATGGAATGCTTAGAGCTTGTTCTAGAAACTCATTTTATTCTAAGAAAGGAAAAATAACTTGCATCACGGTCACCTAGTTTCCAGCTGAATTGAAAAATATTATATGATACTTGAGAAAGTTTTTTTATTACAAAGGTGAGGGGAAATGCACCTGATGCTGAAATTACGGTTGACCGTAAGTTGCAAAAGTCACGGTCGATTCCACTCACCCTCTCTCCTCTCTCTTTCCCATTCCTTTCTTCCTCCCTCTTCTCTTTTCCTCTCTCTTCCCTCTCATCCCAGATCCCATTGGGCCCGATTGGTTGCGTCTGGGCGAGAGGAGATCCATGAGGTAACCGTTACCGGTTGCTCTGAACTCGAGGCTCCCGAACCAGATCACGTATCCTGCTGGGAGCGGATCCGAGACGTCCATGGGGAATGGGTTGGATCTGCTCGCCATCCCTGGAGATCAAATGGGAACAAAAGAGAAAATGTCACGCAGTACCCCTACCTGGCGCGCCAACTGTCGGCGTCCTGACCTGGCGGTCCGGACCCAACTAGTGATGATGCTGCGTGTTTCCTCGTCCCAGATGTTGATGCAAGAGGCAACACAGTAACACACGAGTTTACCCTGGTTCCGGCCGCGGGGCCGTACGTCCAGCAAGAGGGTGTGCGAGGGCACTGTATTATTTTGCACCGGAGGTGCCTGTAGTAGGGGGTACAGGCGAGGCGAGAGAGGGAGGAAAGCTCCCAAATCTCTGCTAGAGGAGAAGTTGATTGAGGCGAGTGCCAATATTTGGTGCTCAGTGGTGCTGAGTGTTGCGTTCTATCGAATGGGTCTGATCGCACGACCCCCTTAAAGGAAGCCCGCCTCCTCCTTTTATAGACATAAGGAGGGACGGTGTACATGCGCAGGGGATCGTGAAAGTCGTCGTCTCTCCCCCGAATCGCGGGGGTGCAGTGGTTGAGCACTGTGGGAAGTACACTGTGGGGCATGTCGTCGGGCGTGACAGTCGTCCTGGATATCGTCCTTGGTCTTGCGGAGATCGCGCCGGCGTCCTACCAGCCCCAGCAGGCGGCGTGGTCGTCGCTGTAGGGTGTTCCGTCTTCCAGATGTAGCGTGGCGGCGTTCCTTGGGTCCTGCAGGCCAGGGTCTTGCATATATATATATGTGCACTAGCGGTAGTGGGGCACGTGGCGGTCCCGGACCCCCCCTGGGCGGAGTGCTAGCGCGTGCACTAAGGGGGTCCGGGAGTGACGTGGAGGTCCCGGACCCCTCGAGGGGGAGGTCCGGGCCTCCGGCTGCTAATGCTGAGCATCGCTCCTTGGGGAACACGTGGCGACGCCGGATCCCTTCCCGAGTAGGGGACGGGTCCGGGGCCGTAGGTGTGGTGAGGTGGAATTCGGACATCAGGTGTTGGTAGAATCGTAACGGGAACTGTGCCAAGCATGTCTCGTACCGCGTCGCAGGTTCCCACAATATTGCCACAGCGTCCGGGATGGTGGAGCAGAGACCGGAGTTGGCGGACGGGACTCCGGTCACAGCTACTGTGGGGAATGACGGCCTGATGCCGTCTGTCCTGGGCGCTGTGGAGGAGTGGTTGGCATTTAATGCCTCCGTACGACGGGCGGGTGAGCAGAAGAGCCGTTTGTCCTTTACGTCGAGGGGTGGCCTCAAGCGAGATGGAGATGATTCGCCCTGCTCGATGGTAGGTTCGCTACCCTCGAGCGAGGCGGAGACGCGGGGCGCGGTCGAGGGTCTCGATGGGAGCCATCGAGCGAGACGGAGATCACCCCGCGAGTCCGAGGGGGGTGCGGATGGGCCGCATGCTGGGCTTTTTTGAGTCATTTCCTTTCTTCCAGATTGGAAGGAGGCCGTAGGCCTTCGTGGGCTCAGTTGCCTAATATGTGTTTGCGTTTTTAGGGTGATTTGAGTACCCCGATTAGGGTGTCCCTAATCGTGGTCCCCGACACCATCGTCGGTTCAACCGGTGATACTAAACTGCCCGCCTAAAAAACTAGCCGTTACGTGTACGGGCAATCAACCGATGCTGCGTCGGTTTAACCGGTGAGTGTAGTTGTCCTGTGAACTCTGAAAAACCAACTCTCTGGACAACTGCACCGACGTTCACCAAGATCCAATCGTCGGGAGGAAGTATCTTGTGCTTAGGAGGAAGAATGCTTGTTATATCTCACTATCTATTTGTCTTTATGCCTCTTTATCAAACTTTATGCAAGAAGCATATCGAATAATGTTTAAGTAGCTGCATATTTTGTATTTGAAATGCTTTGTACTACTACCAAGATGGATCCTTCAAATGCCTCTTTATCTAACTAGCATGGCGGTATGGGACTAAGGGCTGTTTGGATCCAGAGGCTGAACTTTAATCTCTGTCACATCAAAGAGAATTTTACTATTTTGAAGTATCAAAAAATTCCAATTATAAAAATAATTGCAGAACTTTAGGACTAAATTGGGAGATGAATCTAATAATGTATATGAATTCATAATTAAATGATAGTTACCATAGGATCACTATTATAAATTATGAATTAATTTGACTCATTAGATTCATTTCGCAAGATAGCACTTATCGCTACTTACTAAAAAGAGGGGTCACTTTTTTTTCCTTCGTCATCCCACCCCTTGTACGTCGCCTGTCGTACGTCGCGTGGCCCCTGCGATCGTCGTTCCGCCAAACAAGGTTCATCGTGGGGCATGCGATCGTCGTTCCGCCGAAAAGGTCATCGCCTTCCGTCTGATTGGATCGCCGCAACTCCCACCATCCCACCACACGGCCCACCGCACCGCCCAGCCGCGGGGCCGCCATCCGCGCCGCGCCTCCCGCCGCCCCACAGCACCGCGGTGCCCCCGCCGTGGTCGGTGGATCCATCGTCCCCGACACGCGCTGTGGCTCCTCCGTCCCGCCGCGCCGTCACTCTGCGCCGACCACGAATCACCCGACGAGTCCCCCGCACCATTGCACATCCAAGCCTGCCCGCCGGAGCTCGATCCCATCTTGGCCGCCGCTCCATTCCCTGCTGCTTTTGAGTACTCCTGCCTCGCTTCCTCTCTAACCGTCCGCCGATGCTCACCACCATGCATCCCGCCGCTGGCGTGTGTGCAGCGGAAACGTTCCATGCGGACCACCTCCAGCAATGAATGGGCGATTCCCCCATCGAAGCAGAGGAGTAGGCCTCGTGCCTTTCCGTCGGCGTCCTCACTGGTTAGTCCTTTTTGGGGCGGTTTAGAGGCGACCGGCGAGATGGCATCGCAGTTGGAGCAATAGTGGGTCCATCTCTAGAGGACACCACCCCTCTGCTAGGTGACCAGGACCTCGTATAGTTGGATCCAGGGGCGCCATGCGTGCTGCTCCATTCAACAGGAGCCACGCCCATTAGCTGTTTCACAGATGACTTCAATCGCAATCGCGAGGTCACGGTGAGATGTAGAGACAGTTCCTTGCTGTGAATTGCACTTGCCAAATACTCTGCTCACCATTTGTTTGGCAAAATGCCTCACTGGACCGTCAAGTTGGATGCTGCTGCAACTTGTTTATTTCGGTCCCAGGAGCAAAATTTGTCTACTATTGCATCCCTGAAGGCCTGAACACGATGTGTACCAATTTGGGCCGGGAGGAAGTATCTTGTGCTTAGGAGGAAGAATGCTTGTTATATCTCACTATCTATTTGTCTTTATGCCTCTTTATCAAACTTTATGCAAGAAGCATATCCAATAATGTTTAAGTAGCTGCATATTTTGTATTTGAAATGCTTTGTACTACTACCAAGATGGATCCTTCAAATAACATCATTTAATAGGATTTCCATCCTTCTTTCTTGCAGATTCATACAGGTACCATGTCGCAAATGGATGACAATGAGTCTGCTGATTTATATCTTCAAGCACTACTCAGCTATATAGATTCATGACCAATGGTAAATATATTTCTATCTTCCAATCCTTCTGATGATTTATATCTTCAAGCACTACTCAACTATAAATCCATAAATTCTGCAGTTCATGTTCTTTAATGAGTCTTTCATGTTTTTTTGTTCTATTTCCATCTATCCACTTAATTTTTGCACTTTTGCACGAAGAAAAGTTCCATTCAATTCTATCCACTCAAATTCCTGCAGTTCTCCTGGCCAATCTTATTTTCTGGTGTGCATAGTGCATGCATGCAAAAGTTTCTGGATAAAAACTTTCCGGCCAATCCAATTGAGATGATGTGCTTTCTTTCAGAAGTTTCTGGTTAAATCTTTCTAGGGCACCCAATTAATATGAAGCGACTCCACCACTGTTTTGTGTTAAACTCTAAAATTATTATAGATCAAAGCACCTTGTTACATATTCCTGTAATTGATTGCATAAGCACGCTCCTTTAGTCCTTGAGTTTGATCATCTGATCAGAGAGTTGCTGGCACCGGCGTTTGCACGGCGACTGACACCGTCCTGAGCTGCACCAACCTGAGCGCCCTTTCCATCTGCGGGCGATCAACATCGGTCCGTGGGCTGGGTTTAATCTAGAACAGATCAGTCATCAAACATCGATCTACATGTACGTGGTTATGATGTGGTCTTTAGTTATCCTGTTCAGTGCATGCTACCATATCAATTTGCAGTAGACATAATTCAGTTTCAGGATTCAGGGATTCATTTTTTGGCAGGAATTGCATTCAGTACTTTGTTCATGTTTTTTGAAGAACCTACTTTGTTCATGTCGTTACATGTAACTTCAGTAGGAAGATGCCTTCATTGTTTTAAAAAATACACTATTTTCATGTATTAGTGCATAGATATGCATTTGTTTGAAAGATAGAGTTTGAGTTGGCATATGCTGCTTCTTTGTTTCTCTCTACTGTCAGCAAATGAACTTTGTGTTCCAGCAATTTATAATCCCCACCCCTAGCTGCGGCACATTAGGGTACCTCAGGATAGCGGAAGGTGACAGCGCTAATGAGGACCACGCCTTCACTTACAATCTCGCGCATCGCCGCCACTAAGCGTTTGCAGGGCTTTTATGAGTACAAGATATCCATCTTCCGTGCATGCATTTGGATAATTAGTGAAAAAGGAAAACAATGGATAGAGAAATCTAACATTGGATAATTAGTGAAAAAGGAAAACAATACATAGTAAATAGTTCTTAGAATGTATGTACTACTTGAACACAGTTGAAATTTTTGATATTGTTATGATTCATGTTGTTCTATTTTAAGAGTATTTGTCCATCCTTTCTCAATTCGGATGGCTGGATATGCGGACACCAATCTTATACAACTTGTCGTGGCTAGATAAGTAGATATAGAATCTATTGCTCAGAAGTTACCTGGCCTCAACTGGATCAATTATATTATTTTAACAACTTCTACGCTACTATCTGCCATTGGTATACCAGGATTTCCTGTAACTGAGACGGTTCACCCCCTGCGGTTATGCAGTTATGCAATCTCTGCTAGCTGGCATAATGTTTCCAAAAGCAATCAAGGTTACTTATACTAGAAAGGTAAAACAATTGATGCCGCAAATTGATTGTAAGTTTTTTTACTGTGCTGGATTAACCTCATGGTTTTTCCATGCTTCATGTATGCGTTAAAAGTTTTTTGGGTTGCATGTGGATATCAATGAGCAAGAAAATATCACGTGTCGCACATAGGTTGTGTATTGCTGTGAAATTTTTTTTCTATCCGTAGCAACACACGGGCATAGACCTAGTCTGTCAAAAAAATTATAAATATATTTATTTAATATTTTTAAATAGTAAGATTCTCTTTATTTGACAGGGCTAAACCGAAACAAAACAGGGTCTAAAATAAATGGCGGGGGCACGGCTGCAATGTACTATGCTGCATGCAGGGGCACCAGCAAGGCGGTTGGGCCTGCTGCAAGGCACTGTAGCTATTCAGCCCATCAAGGGAGTGCCAACGTAAGTGTTGCTGCTATGGTTCAGCCAATTCTAGCGTTTTTTCTTTTCCAGTTCTTTCTTCTTTTCTGTCGCAAAAATATTTCTTAAGAACATATTTATTCATCGATTCATGAATCAAATAATTTATCTTGAAAATGTAGATGATGAGTCATTCAATTTTATTTTCGCACTATGGTGTTATACCTATGTACGTACAATTTGCCTATATATGACATACCATACTGTTGACATGTACATTTAAAATGGTTATATACGTTGTTGTTCCCGATTAAAATTATTGATTTCTGACCGTTATCAACATCCTCCCGATCGAAATATTTCATTTCTGACAACCTCGTATATCTGCTTTCATTTTTCCAATCCGTTTTCCCGTTCCCATTTTTGAATAAAAAATATGGAAACGAAAATGGTTAGAGAGTTTTCCCGACCGTTTTCATCCCTAGCTGGGGTGGGGGCGGGGCGGGGCAGGGCGGGATCGAGGATCGTGTATCCAAAAGTTACTCGTTCTCTCCGTCCTAAAAAAACATATTATTCTAGAAATTCTAGAACAAATTAATATGGGAATAAAATAACCATATTTGCCTTTGTTTATTACTCATATTTGGTATTAATTGATTCTTGAATGCACATGCAATTTCTAAATAGAATAAGATGAGTTTTCTTTAACTAATTTTGAATCCTAGAATGATTTGTTTTTAGGACGAAGAGAGTATATGTTGTGATATGTTGGTTCTTATTTTAGCCGCACTATGAAAATATAATTGTAATACCAGAATACACGCCCACAAACTCACAACCATACGGATACATATACATACCCATACGCGCAAGCTAGACCTAGAAACTGTACACACATCAGGCCAGTCTCAGTGGAAGTTTTACGGACACAAATATCTAGACTGAAAACTAAATAACCGTGCCATATGAGTTTCATGGTGATGAAACTCTCCTCACATCCCATGAAACTTCATTCTTCTCTTTTCTTGCCATGTCAGCAAAATTGATGATATTTAATGTCATGAAACTCTCCATAAAATCCTCACTGAGACTGGCCTCATGCGTGCATCTGAAGATCGATGAAGTTGTACCATAGTAGGCTGTGGGCCCATGGCAATATCATTGTACCATCGTGCACGTCGTCCAGGACAAGTAGAAATATATTTAGATCTCGTTCGGTTATATGAAATTTATTCCGTACTAGAAATGATAGGTATAAAAAGAGATTCATGATAGATGTAAGAAAAAAAATCAGAATTTATTACAGATTGGAAACTAACTGCAACAAAATAGACTCAATCCATAAGTTGAGAGACGTGGAATCAATTATGGTCTTTTGTTGTACCTATTATAAATCTATTTTATTAAAATTAGTTTTTGACTCAGAATAAATTCCAATTTTTATTGTATCTATTATAAATATTTTGTTGTACTTATTATTTCCGGTCTAGAACAGATCTCGTGTAACCGAACAAGGTTACCTGGGATAATCCCCCATGAGACACCCAAAGCTCAATTCCAGGAATCCGGGCCGATATACGCCGCACCCAGCTGCAACCACACCCACACGCGAACTAGCCTTGCTTCTCGTGACGTGTTGGTTCCTGAGTTAGGGCCGCACACTTGTGCAGTAGGCAAAGGCTTTTCTGTGAGCAGCCGGAAGACCTGGGCTCGAAATCCAGTTGCTACCCAGTTGTGTGCTAACCTCCTTAGAAACTAGAAATGGTCGCGGCGTTGCCGCGTATGGCTAGTGTTTGGACTATATTTTCAGATTTTCAGACTGCTCTCATCATTTCTAATCTTTTATCTTTACTGATTGCATGATTTCTGATAAGCCAACTTTAGGTGTTACAACCATGCTTTGTATATTTAAGAGTATTAAAAAACATGATTCTCCACAGTGCCATCATTTAGAGTAGACCTGATTCAGAAATCTTAACCATATGTATGGAGTAGATCAAATGATTGAAATAGAGAAATATTATATTTGTGATAGGATTCATTGCATGAAAAAAATATTAATACCATATACGAACATGGGACAGAGAAATCAAGCTTTGTAAAGTAATTTCAATTATAGAAATATCTCCTGAATGCTTGTATCTGGACAAGTATGTCCAAGATATATCTTGGTGACATACGTCCAATATAAATAAGATAAAATGGCATGATCTACATATTATCAATCTGAAACATATGATTGACCATTTTTATTTTTATGACATATTCTACTTACATCCATTACCCATCAAGTTCATTGGTGGGGTACAATTGCAAGAAGGTAGATTCTGAATAAGTCTCTGAACGTCCACTGAAAAGAGCATATCTTCATAATAGGGTCTGCAATATCTGACATTGCAGGTTAACAACCAGAAAGTCCAAACATTTTGTCAGAGCAAAGCATTTGAATTAGCAGCTTAGGAAGAAAAATACAATGATCTTCGTTGAGATATTGGAAATTAACTTCAACAGTGATGATGCACCTGTTCAAATGTGATAACACTAACAGGAATAGATATGTAAGCCGCGAAAGTACCTCCGGGAAAGTTGTTCAATAGCACTTATGGTCCATGGGAAGTTTAATTTACACACACACACACACACACACACACACACACTTTTATGTGTTACCTTCTCATGATCGCAAGTATCCCAACCTGAATGAAAATGAAACAGATATCAATCAAAATAATACAGCTAGTTACAGTACTTGGTTATTCTGGTAGAGGTCCTGATTTCAAGTTCCACCTCACACAGCTACTGCTCCTGTCCTCCAGAGTTGACAGTAGAATTATATGAATTGTGAACTAATTTAAGAACACATTGCGAAGTGCATTTGAGCTATGTATTATGAATTTATGATTGTTGGAGGCCCAACTTGTGGAAATTGCACGAAAAGCAAAGACAATGAGGTCTGTTACCACATCAAGAGCTCTTCTCCTATATATAGAAGAACTTGAGCTTCAGCAATCGATATCATGGCATCACCTTACACAAAATTGTACAGCGGTTTGATTGCCGCCAATATATCAAATTGAACATAATCATATATTATCAATGGGAGACATGAGAAGTATGCTAATACCAGGATATGTCCAGGATATGTCTGAAACACACATTAGTTTAATCTGCGTCAAAAGTTAAATTCATGTCTGAGAATTTTTACCTTAGGCAAGGATACTAACCTTCTTTCATCAGTGAGATTTCCTTGTCAGCTGCATATATGGACAATTGCATTCTTGCTTCTCAGCATGTTCAGAATCTGTCATGTGGATTTTCAGTGTTGACTAATTTGAAGTCCGAACTGTATTTAAAAAGATGGATGATACATGTCAAAGCACCATGCAACAAATCTTGTGCCATTATTTAACTACGGTACAGATAAAGACAAAGCTGTTGACAACACACGCTCTTCGACGCAACTCAGAAAAAACTTGCGCTAGGATAGTTAAATTGTAATATATAGAAAAGTGGAATAATGGTAGGCACAATGCACAAAAGCTACAATAACATAACAGATAGTATCATACAATCCCTCAAGAGAGCCAATTTAAATCACACCACATCTGAATCAAACATCTGCATATGAGAACTCCACCCCAGACCAAACCACAAAGGTTATGGTTTCAGGATGGACACCTGCAGATGAGAGAAGCAGCTGCTGGATAACAGTGTCAAACGGCACTTCCTGTCGGTAGGTCTTGACCTAGCATTACAGAAACAAGGAAAACATATGAGCTAGCATTACAGAAACATATAACTAAAATACCATGATCTAATCTAAATAATGGTTAAGCCTGAGGAAGACCAAGCACTTGTCAAAGTAAATGATATGCAATTGTAGGAATGTTAAATGGCATCTTATAAAATTGCTTACACTGGTTAAAAGAAACTGTGAAAAGAGATTTCAAACAGCAATAACAAACTGAGTCATAGCATCATTTGAAAAGAATTGACTGCTTCACTCATGCCGCAGAAGCCTCAAATCAAACAATTTACTTCAAAACAATAATACATTGGATGTGATATCTAGTTACTCAGTGGCGGCAATAGGTTTATTGGTTCGATTCTGCTAGCAAGCATCCTCAATGTCTTCAGAAGAGGGACCTTGTTTGTCCTTATCACAACAAACCCCTCCATCCAATACAAACAACATAAATCTAATCTGGCAAATAAACTGAATATAAGAGAGATTTCAGATGGCTCAGTTTAGTGGGATAATCGGCATACAGATCAATCTCAATTTTCAAAGATAGACATGTGATTTGGTCTGTTGAGCTTGAATATTTCCAAGTCATCACAGCCATCTGATTCAAATTTCCATCTAACCACAAAAGCAACAATAAAAGTACCAACAAGCAAATGTGCAGCAAAGTACATGCATGATTATTCAACCTCAGATCGTCCTAGTTCATGAAAATATCAACAGATCAGGCAAATATTTACCTATTCTGCAAGCATCAGGTCATCAAAGGCCAAGGTCCACTAAAAGAATAACAATAACATAAAGACAGGAATGAAAGACAAAACAAAACGTGTCAGATTGAAGTATTATCAGCACCATTTTGGAAGGAATCAGATAGGGATAACTGTACGTATTTTACTTGTGTTATCATCATTCACGCATCAAATTAAATCATCGAGCACATGGTGTGCATGGTTCATGAATGAGGCATGCTCGACTGCACATGGAGCTCCGCCGCGGCCGCCGCCCGCCGGGTCCGCAGTATTCACCGAAGCCGGATCCGCCTGTGCCGCGCCCGTCCCACCGCGGATCCGCCACCTACGGCCGCCGCTGCCCACGAACGGGGCCGCCGCCAACTGCACACGGAGCTCCGCCGCGCCCGCCGCCTGCGGCCGCAGCATCCGCCGCTGCCGGATCAGCCTGGGCCGCGCACGTCCCACAGCGGATCCGCCACCTGCGGCCGCCGCCGCCCGCGAATGGGGCCGCCAAGAAGCGGCCACCACCAAGTGCGTCGAGGGAGGGAGGCGCCGGGACGCTGCGGCCAGCCGAAGGCGAGAGGCGGGGCGGAGCTGGAGGCGAGAGACGAAGGGCAGAGGCCGGCGGGCTCTCGAGGCGGCGGCGGCGATGTTGAGGAGGAGGAAGGGAAGAGGAAGAGGGAAAAGGAGAGAGGACTGCAGTATGATTTCGTAAGAGACTGAGGGCTTTTTGAAAAATGACTGGGATTTGCCCGATCTGGACCGTCCGCCTGGCCGATCCGACGGCCGGGAACGGCCGGCGACGTGGCACGCTGACATCGCACCTTTTGGTGCACGAATCGTAGTATAGAGATAACAGTGCAGAGGGTTCCGCATCCACACCATTGAAGCAAGATTACGCGTGAGGTTCCTGCCTGTTCCGGGCCAAGGAAAAATTTCTCGTTGGAAAAAAAATCTGAGAAAATCGATAGGGTAACCGGTTGGATATAAATTCTTGGTAATTTTGAACCCGTATTTACCCTTTACCTTCTAGGCCACATGTTTTTTCATTTCTAAGTATTGTGATGTCTTGTTTTTCATATTAGATTGTTTGGAGATAATCTAAACATAGTGTAGCATTCATTTACAATTACCGAACAACAATCTCAACCTGGGTACACCATATTATATTGCTTTTGGAGATAATTGTAAATGAATGCTACACTATGTTCGACACTATGTTTTCATATTAGCTTTGATGCAGCTCATCAAAGATTTGGTTGGCTCTGTTTATTTGGTCAATCTGGGTATTCAGATCCACATCACTGTCACCAGCAGATGATCCTGAAAAATGCATCCACTAAGTCGTCCATTGCAGAAAGCAAAGTCAAGCTACTAGCCGCATATTAACATGTTAATCCTCAAAACCGCATTACAAATCTCTCATTTCCCCAACCCAACAAACAAATCAAAGAATCATTGTGCACCTGCTTGCTACCAAAACTGTGCACCTATATCTGCCATCAAAATGTGCCCGTAATCTGGTGCAGGGAGGTGCAGGTCCCCACGACGGCGACGCACACTCCGACCACCAGTATGCCGACGATCGCCGCGACCTCGGCGCGGCGGACGCCTCCTCTGGGCACGTAGATCCTGAGGTAGCTCAGGCACGGGAACAGGACGGCCACCGTGACGTTGAGCGAGGACCCGATGAAGGACATGAGGTAGCCGAAGAAGGGCACCGTGCACACCGCCACCACCGTGCTAGCGAGCACGGCGGTGCTTGTCGGTACCTCAGGACTGGGGTACCCCCTCTTGCTATGTCAAGACTCGTGTAGTTATCCGTAACTACGCCCTAAGGAGCTAAGCAGCCGGATCCCTAGGGTCTGGCTCCATCTCACCGGACCAACAGCCCCGGACCCGCTTCCCGCTCGGGACAGGTCCGGTGTCACCACGTGTCCTGGAGAAGAAAACGCTCAGGGCCAAAACGGCCGGGGGCCCCCGGACCCCATATACTATCCGGACCCCTCTTCGGGAGGGAACAGACACCCCGCCTGGGGGGTCCGGAGCCGCCACGTGTCCGCAGACGCAGATACGCGCGCGGCTACCAAGCTTCCTCGGGAAGACTTGGCCACCTACCGCATTCAATGCGGGAGACGTTAAGAGCGCTCTGCCACAGCAGAACCCGAGGAGACTTTCGCCAGGCTGTACTGTTGACCGCGTGTTACCAAGGTACACTGTGCAGCCGCTGGCGCCACTCACACCGCGCACGTCAGTCTGCTACACTAGTTAGACACAACAACTCGGCGACGGAGTATCATAACGCCTACGCGGTAGACCCAACAGTCTACGCCGCAACCTACACTGCCTCAACGGGCGTCTCACAGATGGGACGGGAGAAGACTCCCCTCGGTCAGAGCATCTACAAGGCGATGAAGCGTATCTGGCAAGAGAGGCTGCGCCACTGTAGCTCCATTAGTGCCTATAGTATACATCCATGTTGGACCCACCTGTCGGGGCCCAACACCTGTGTACGCGCCCTCCTTGCTCTATAAAAGGGAGGCGCCCATTAGAGAAAAGGTCAAGCAAAAATAAAGACTTGGCGCCAGAGGATAGACCCATTCATTCCTAGTGCAATATACCACACAGTGGATGTAGGGTATTACGCTCCGGCGGCCTGAACCACTTAAAATCCGTGTGTTCTTGCGTTCTTGCCCGGAAGCTAGATCGGCCTAATAGCTTAGCACTTCCCCGACTACTCCCCCTCGTGGAAAAGGCGGGTGCGTTCCGCCACCCGGCTGTGGGTGGCCCCAAAAGCTCCACGACATTTGGCGCCGTCCGTGGGGACGTGCAAGCATTGGCTAGATCTCCAAGCTTCTAAGGCTGAGCTCATCCTCTGCAACAGTGGCGAGAAGATGAAAAGAGGCATGGCAGCACCTACGCCACATGTCACTTGCGCTGAGGCACCAGCGCCCTCGGTGCGGCGGTGCACAGCAGCGACGCCTACTGTGCGTCGCCACTGCGATGCCTCAGAGCCGGCACGGTGGTGCGCGGGGGCGACACCTATTGCGTGTCGCCCTGCGCCATCTCAGTGTCGGCTCAAGGCTTTCTCTCAAGCAACCGCCAGGGATCCCCGGTGGCGGCGTGATGTTGGCTCAAGGCTTTCTCTCAACACGAAGCCTGGAGCCAACCACTGTCGCCCGGGGGAAGTTGATCGTCGACTCCTTCCTCCCCAGGACCGAGTCTCTCTCGGTGCTGCTACAGGCAGGACTCCGCCACTAGGCGCGGGGGCCCAACGCCAGCACCAAGATCGAGCCGGCAAACGACCGCCCTTCTACACGCTCCGTGCTCATCCAAACGAGCACCCAGCTCGAGATGAGCGGTCATCGGGCCGGCTTCCGACGGCAGACGGCGACAGCTGGCAACGGCAGGGCCACTCCCATTCAAAGCCAAAGAATTTGTTCCTATGCCATCTGAGCGTAGGACAATTCTTGTGCTGGGAGGAGCTTTGCAAGCTCCCGAGGTGATGCTGGATGATGCTGTACAAGCACGTCCAGGGCACCATCGCCCCAACGACTCAGGAGAGCCCCCAAGATGGCAGCTCCACTACGGCCAGCAACATGCACGCCTTACGAGGCGACGACTGTAGGTTATCACTAGATAGGTTTGAGTGTGTTTCTCCTTTGTAATGATTTGGTGCCTACGTGTGGTCCAGAGCGGTAAAGGTCCGCCCTTGTAAACCCGATCTCTGGCTTCATCGCACAAACAGGCGACACCAGCAAGTAGTCCAGAGCGGTAGAGGTCCGCCCTCGTAATCCCGACCTCTGATGTACACCACGAGTCAAGCAATAAAGGAGATTTGCTTTCTCAGTCCTATCTTTACTTTAACCTAATAGCACTTGTTCGTTCAACCTGCGTGTTTCTTTCTCCCGCACGGAGTTTTTTCTTTAGTGGCTAACAATCCAAATTGAGTTGCTAGCTTGTGGTCAGGTTGGGACACCCCTTCTAGCTGGAAGGCAGTTCGGACCCCTAGGGACCTGCTCAGGAGAAGTGGTGCCCGTATCCTGAGGTAGAGAAGTTCTGCGTAGCTTAGCCTGGTAATGTACCCTAAGCCTATGTACTTCGCTGCCCTGTTACGAGTCCCCTAGTATCCGAGTCTGCTATCCGTAGAGGTCCCGGGCTCCTTTCTAGTATAAGGCCTGGTTTCCTACACCTTGCTACAAGACCCGGTGACGTAATTCATGGGATCGTCAGCAACGCTCCAAGTCCACTCCGGTGGCCCGCTCCGGCGGAGACCGCTCGCCATGGTCGCTCCAAGTCCACTCTGGTGGCCCGCTCCGGCAGAGACCGCTCGCCACGGTCGCTCCAAGTACACTCCGGTGGCCCGCCCCGCGCGGAGACCGCTCGCCACGGTCGCTCCAAGTCCACTCCGGTGGCCCGCCCCGGCGGAGACCGCTCGCCACGGTCGTTCCAAGTCCACTCCGGTGGCCCGCTCCGGTGGAGACCGCTCGCCACGGTCGCCTGAAGCCGGGTCCGGGGAAGTAGTGCTTGCTCCTTGGGCAGTTCGAGGTCCGCTTAGCTCGGTTCCGTACCCTAAGCCTGCACCTTCGCCACCCTATGGAGAGCACTCTAGTACTTGAACCTGGCGACAAGTGCTACGGCCTTGAAGGGGTCCGGAGCACCCGCTCTCGACATGGGCACGCCAACGCAATCTGCATTGCGTCATGATAATGGCCCACCTGCGGGTTCGTAACTCTCCCGAGGTGGGCCCGGGGGCCACTGTCGGTACCTCAGGACTGGGGTACCGCCTCTTGCTATGTCAAGACTCGTGTAGTTATCCGTAACTACGCCCTAAGGAGCTGAGCAGCCGGATCCCTGGGGTCCGGCTCCATCTCACCGGACCAACAGCCCCGAACCCGCTTCCCGCTCGGGACAGGTCCGGTGTTACCACGTGTCCTGGAGAAGAAAGCGCTCAGGGCCAAAACGGCCGGGGGCCCCGGACCCCTCTCCGGGAGGGAACAGAAACCCCGCCTGGGGGGTCCGGAGCCGCCACGTGTCCGCAGACGCAGATACGCGCGCGGCTGCCAAGCTTCCTCGGGAAGACTGGCCACCTACCGCATTCAATGCGGGAGACGTTAAGAGCGCTCTGCCATAGCAGAACCCGAGGAGACTTTCGCCAGGCTGTACTGTTGACCGCACGTTACCAAGGTACACTGTGCAGCCGCTGGTGCCACTCACGCCGCGCACGTCAGTCTGCTACACCAGTTAGACACAACAACTCGGCGACGGAGTATCATAACGCCTACGCGGTAGACCCAACAGTCTACGCCGCAACCTACACTGCCTCAACGGGCGTCTCACAGATGGGACAGGAGAAGACTCCCCTCGGTCAGAGCATCTACAAGCCGATGAAGCGTATCTGGCAAGAGAGGCTGCACCACTGTAGCTCCATTAGTGCCTATAGTATACATCCATGTTGGACCCACCTGTCGGGGCCCAACACCTGTGTACGCGCCCTCCTTGCTCTATAAAAGGGAGGTGCCCGTTAGAGAAAAGGTCAAGCAAAAAGAAAGACTTGGCGCCAGAAGATAGACCAATTCATTCCTAGTGCAATACACCACACAGTGGATGTAGGGTATTACGCTCCGGCGGCCCGAACCACTTAAAATCCGTGTGTTCTTGCGTTCTTGCCCGGAAGCTAGATCGGCCTAATAGCTTAGCACTTCCCCGACTACTCCCCCTCGGGGAAAAGGCAGGTGCGTTCCGCCACCCGGCTGTGGGTGCCCCCAAAAGCTCCACGACAAATCTGCATTGCGATTCATGAGCGAATCAAGAACATCGATCGGTGGGCGCGTACCTGAGATCACGTTGCTGAGGTTGAGGCAGCTCCGGGAGAAGGAGGCGCCCTTGTCGCGACGGAGGAGGTGCTGCGCCTCCATGCTCGCGGCATCCTCGCCGCCGTCCTTGCCCGGAGCGAGGAGGGGCTCGTCGAGAGGGCTCCCCTGCCCTGCCATTGTTGCCGGCGTGCACGCCTTGCTGGAGACGGCAAGATCAGGTTCCCATAGGGCAGATAGAATTTTTCCTTCGTATCTAGAAGAACACAGCAACAGATTGAAGAGGAGAGTCCGGCCGGCTTGGAGGTTGCCCCCTGTAGATTTTGCACGCAGGGCCACCGTTTAAGCACTAACGCGCATGTGTAAAATCAGTCGTAATCCCGTTTAATAAGCGGAGGTGGGTACCATCGGCTGTAAGTAGTTTTTAATTTAGCTTCACCACGTTTTATCCCTTCAATTAGCCCTTAATCCAGAACACCTTGCTAGCAGGTGTTTCTTTTCTTTTGAGAATTTTTGCTAGCAAGATTTGTGAACTTGAAATAGAAAGTCGTAATGAGTGGTGGAAATTTGTCGGTCACCATGAAAAATGCCATCCAGTAGCAGTGTTCTCCAATCTCTAAATAGAGAATCGAAATTGAAGATGTATAAATTTGGACCATTCTGTATATCTCCTTGTCAATTGATTAAGATTTGGTTTTCCTTGAGTCACCCTATCATAGTCATTGGATCTAAATCCAACTGTCCAGATTTACCTTCTCTCTTATCTTTTTCTCACCTCCCACATCCGCTCATCTTCCTCGCAAATCGTCTTCTTTGCACCTTCTACGCGACCCTCCGCTGCCTCCGCCTCCCTCTCAACTCCGGCGGCATCCCTCTTCCACGGTCCAACACTAACCCATTTAGCTGAGACGCCCCCGCCGCATTCACCCCCCCCGCCCCCCCCCTCACCCAGATCCTCGACCGCCCGGCTTCAGCGGCGCCCTCACCGCCTCCGCTCAACTATCGTCTCTCCTGCCTCCACTGCCGGCCGGTGAGCCGCCTGAAGCTCCCTCTACAAGGCACCGAGGGTTGCCCCAAACCCCCCATAACCTATCCTTAAACCATCATCTTCATTCAATTTTTAGTATACATCTTGGTTATTGATGGATAAGTAAGATTTCAATCGATTGATGAGTAAATATGATATTATAAATCATAATAAGCTTTACTGCTCCCATTTTTTATTCTCCAGAGTTGATCAATCACCCCTCCAATCCGAGCACTCACTTTGAAAATTGTTGTGCATCTTTGTGGACATTTCCCTTCTAATGAAACGAGTCAGGTTAGCGTGTACTGTTGGAAAATTCTCCACATGATAGGGGCAAATGAGGAGAGTAAATGTTCATTGTAAGCAGCCCCACATGTAAGGGAGATATATCCTAAGATGTGGACCAACCTTGAGTACATTTAGCACATAGTGAAGGACCGGACAGGCGACCATAAAATTTCTCTGAGAGAACAAGGACTATGTCCCGAATTCAACCCGACACACCTTTCTTCTAACTGCCAAGGTGACATAAGACAACTCGTGGTTAGAAAAAAAACTCGACGCAAAACGGAAGCACGCGAAAAGCTATCTACTTGCACAACACAAAGCGGAAGCACAGAATAATCAGAGCACCGAAAAAGCTTTTCCAAACTGATTCGTAAAAGAGCTTTTTTCAAAGAGCATGCAATGATTTAACAATAATTAGCAAAGCTCAAAACAGGTGGAAGCAAAGCTTGACTAAATAGCTAATTAAGAGTCTCACCAAAATGATTAGAACTAATCGCTACAAAAGAGTTCTCTTAATTGAACATGCAAAGACTAACAGAGATTATCCAGCACAAAAAGCTAAAACAAGCAAGGACTAACGGAATAAGCAAGATCAAGTACTAAATAACACAAGCTAATTAACTAGACCAATCAGAGAGCATGAATTAAATAGCTTGAGCAAAAACAATGCAAACCTAGCCTTGATTTCCTTTTGTCCTCGTGCTGCTTGAACTGTGAGCATGCGTCTGACTTCTGTGCCTGCCGCCAGGGAGCGACCGGCCTGCTGCCGTGGCCTGCCGGCCTGCTAGCGCACTCATTGGGCTGCCTGCTGCCGCAGGCCTTGGGCTGCCTGCCCCGTGCAGCCTCTCGTGCTGTGCGCTGCGTGCTGTGCCGAGCAGGGTTTTTTATCCCGACCGGTTAACCCAAACCGCCGGCCACCGGTTCCGGTTTACCGGACCGGTTGGACCGGTAACCAGTGGAAACCGGTTGAATTCAAATCCAAATTCAAATAAATTCAAAAACTCCCGTGCAACCGGTTCCGACCGGTTTACCGGCCGGTTTGACCGGTTTACCGGCCGGTTTTACCGGTTTACCGGTCGGTTTGATCGGTTTGAATTCGAATCCAAATTCAAAAGCTCCCGTGCAACCGGTTTACCGGCCGGTTTGACCGGTTTACCGACCGGTTTTACCGGTTTACCGGCCGGTTTTACCGGTTTGCCTGGTGGGCCTTAATGGGCCGGCCCATTTTTTCTTTTTCTTTTTTGATTTAACTTCAACTCCCCGCAAACTATACTAAATGAACGAATTTTTGAGAAAATTTGACACCATTAGATTCGTTGCACCTTGAAGTATTTTTAGGAATTTTTTGAGATTTTTCCATTTTTTGGAATTCAAATTTAAAATTTGAATTTGGGCCGGTTTCTAACCGGCCGGAACCGGAACCGGTCCGGGCCGGTAAGACCGGTAACCGCGGTAACCGGACCGGTTCCGACCGGTTTTTTTAACCCTGGTGCCGAGCGCTCCGCGTCCCTCGAGCCGGCCCCGCATGTACAAATTTATCCATCTTTTTACTGGAGCTCCGAACAGACACGCCACCTTCACGACTTCGCTTCGTCTCGACACAAGCTTCGCGATGACGTCACGTGCCCTCCGCCCAAACCGGTCAAACCTGTCTCCTCCGGTTTTGAGGTCAAACCGGTCAAATCCTCTCGCACACTACCGCACGACGTAACTGACTCCCCAGTTTTGAGGTCAAACCGGTCAAACCGCCGATGTCGAAGCGTGTCCGACATCCCGCCGAGTCTTGACGCCTTCGAGTCGTCCGCGCGCGCCTGCCGCACGGGCCGCCTACTTGGCTCGCCATCGTCCTCGCCGACTTGGCCGACATCGTCTTCATCACCATGTACTCTTGCTCTTCCGTGCACCGTGGGGACCATCCATGGCTCCGCACGGCCTCCTCGGGTCTCTCAGTTCAGGCCTACTCGTATTCACTCTTCACCTTCTTGGTCCCTCGGCATGAACCTTTCGCTTCTCCAAGCCTACTTGCGTCTATCCTTCACCACAGTCCTTTAGCATGATTCTTTCGCCTGACCTTCACCACGCGCCATCGACCGCCATGCCGCATTCTACACCTGTACATCACTAGCCAAGAGATACATCAAATCCACACGATATTGTCAATCACTCATCATCCAAAGGTGACCATCATTGGTCCTCACATAGTGTGCTGGCTTACAAGAGAATAAAGAAGCCTATGGAGGGAGAGAGAGATATTTCAGAACAGAGCCTCCAAAAGGAGAAGAGAAGAGAGGGAAGAAGGAGATTGGAGAGGAGATCTTGCAAGGGAGTAAGAGGGAATCGTCCTCAAGGTTGTGAAGCTTCAGATCCACGTCCTTGTGCCTCCAATCAGCTATTCCACCATCCTTGGTTAGATCCTTCTATATTCGAGTTTGCAGCCCTAAATTTTATTGTTGTCCAAGACAATGAAATCTTGATGTATGTGAGCCTCTAGTGTTATCTAGAGAGGATAATGTTATAATCCCACAAGCATATAGTGAAAGAAGATTTGGCTGATTTGGTCCCGTAATTTTTCCTCTGATTTAGGGGTTTTCCACTTTAAATTTTGGTGTCTCTGATGCTACTGCGATTTTCTCTACAATATGCGTGATGCATATGTTGCCCTGTGTGAATAGGTTGATATCTTGGGCTGATTTCCGCTGCCACTGACCTGCTGCGTTAGTGTGGTTTTCCCAACATGTACAACTATACACCCTATGTTTGGGTAGAGGCAGTTTACGGTTCTGCGTTGCTTGTGCAGCCAAATACGAGCCCGTATCATGAGCATAACCTGAACAGCGCAGTGTACTATTAGTATGGAGCAGAACTGAATAACCAATACAATCTCAGCCAATGTAATTACAAGTTGCCAAAAATATTAGATTTCAAGTCAGCACATATACTCTGTTTTGTCAGTTGTACAACAGGAAATCATCTTAGAAAGTGCCTATAATTTGCCGCACGGAAGTGTAGGTGCCGGTGACGGCTACGAACACTCCGATGATCAGGATGCCGGTGATCGCCGCGATCTCGATGCGGCGAATCCCCTTGGCCTTGTAGATCTTAAGGAAGCAGAGGCTGGGGAATATGACTGTCGCCATGACGCTGAGGAACGATCCGATGAACGACATGAGGTAGCCGAAGAACGGCACCGTCGAGGCCACCACCGCCGTGCTGACAACCACCACGGTGCTGATGGCCACCCTCGCCGGCCCGCTGCCGCACGGCACCGAGAACTTTTCCTCGATCGCCGCCGTTATTGGTGCCGCCAGCAGCGCGTACTTGGCCAGCGGGTTGATCAGCGTCATCAGGATGGCGACCTTGGTGTAGAGCTTTCCCGAGGGCAGGTTCAGCGTGACCTGCGACTGCACGTCGTCGCCGTAGATCATGTAGCCCAGCATCGCTGTGAGTCCGTAGTTGACGCTGCAGAGCACGGAGGAGATGAGCAGCACCTTGGAGAAGTGCTTGTTGTTCCTCATGGAGGAGTAGATCGTCGGGAAGACGGCGTGGCCGGTGAAGCAGACGAAGTAGAGGCCCAGCGAGGTCGGCAGGCCGCTCAGGTTGAGGACGCTGGTGCTGTTCCGGTGGAACCCGGTTCCGGCGAGGCCGGCCCAGACCAGCGACACCGTGAGGACCGCCGACGAGACGAGCCCGACCGCCGACACGTAGGCGAGCACGCCGAGGTTCTTGAGCCATGTGGTGGGCAGCACGACGGAGGCGGCGAGCGCGATGAACAGCTGCTTCCCTTGCAGCCGGTAGCCGAGGAGGTCCACGGTGGCGCCGGAGAAGAGCTTGTCGAGGTTGTCGCCCTCGAGGACGAGGAAGCTGATGGCGACGAGGTAGAGCTCGACGTACATGAAGGCGGCGACGGCCCTCCGGCCGGCGGACCCGAAGGCGAAGGCGCCGATGTCGGGGTAGCTGGCGACGGCGGCGGGGTCGGCGCGCATGCAGCGCTCGATGAGCGTGCCGGTGTAGTAGCAGATGGCGCCGACGAGGGCGAAGAGCGCGAGGCTGAGCCACCCGCCCTGCGCCACCGCGTACGGCATGGAGAGGACGCCGATCCCGGACACGGCGTTGGTGAGGTTGAGGCACGTCCGGGAGAAGGACGCGCCGCCGTAGGACGGGAGCTGCGCCGCCTCGAGGTCCTCGCCTTTTCCGGGCAGGAGCGGCTCGGTGAGCGTGCTCACTGGCAGCACCGCGGCGCGAGCGTTCTTGTCCTCCATTGCTGATCGATCCGCTGGGTAGAGAGCGATGGACAGTGGAGACGGGAGAGGATGGGATGAATCTGTCAGAGCAGGGTCGTTTGTGGAGCAGCCAGATGGAGGTCTAGCTAGGTCCCGATGATGATCGAATTTATCGAGGATCTCAAGGCTAGTTTGATGGAAGAAGCACCGAGTGTTCAGCTATATATTGAGCGCAAAAGCTAGCGTGCGTGTGGTGAATGAAACGAAGCTTCCGACGACGCCTGTAGTGATTGGCTGCGTTGCTATCGCAGTCTCGCAGTCGCAGACTCCTGCCCACGGTGCTGCATTGGGCCACGTGTCCAAGGTGAGAAACGTTACTAGCACATGCACCTGCATGTAAATCCAAACGGACAAAGGCAGCCCACCTGCTCCTTCACGTTTCACTCACAGTTCACGTGTCGAGTGAGAAGAAATATGTATAATCCAAATTCAAAACTAAAATAAAATATTCGGAAGCAAAATAAAATGTTAAAAAACAAAGTATAATTTCTGAATACAAACGGACAATATTGTTTCGAATAAGAAAAAATCTTCTAAGAACAAACTAAAATGTTTCATAATGAGATATAAAGAACAAAAAATGTTTAAAAACATTATCTAAACGTAGTTAATCTTGATCAAGTTTTGAAGATTCTCCATGTGAGGAACATGAATATGTAATTGGAATTTTATTTTAACGTACACTTATTTTGCAACCTGTATTTTTGTTTATATGCAAATATATATGTGGAACAAAATTTGAAGTCAGCTAGTCTCAATGTGTGTTTCATGGCATTGAATTCTATGTCACATCATCAATTCTGCTAATAAAACGAGAAGAAAAGAAGGAAATTTCATGGGATGAAATAGTAGTTTCGACCCATGAACTTACCCGATATATAGTTACCTAAATCTCAGCTAGGTACATAGCTAAACAGATGACAATCGCGCTTAGAAATCAAACACGATGTGGATAGGTTTAAGCAAATCAACAATAGTGAAGTTCCATAGTCAAATAGGATGGCCATCGCATAACCAGATTCACATGGCATCAATTTGACTAGTCCGGGACACACAAAAGCTAAAAAGTGGAAGAAACAAACTTTGGTCTGCAATACAACTTAAACCTGATGAACAATAGAAGGCTGCCACATGAGCAGCAATTACACTGATTCTGGAATTCGTTGATGAGCGAATCAACGATTTATTTAGCCATCACTAGCTGACGAACCGTAGACACCAACAATACTAGGGAAAAACCCCCCGATTGAAACATCTTCAACTACTATAAAAATTGGAGATGATTGTACACTTAACGCAGATGAAAGCAACATTACATACTGGAACAAACAAGTCATCTCAATCATGAGCTTACCTTGGAGCATGACACCAGCAAGGAACAAAGCAAGCATCATAGGTGCCGCTCGACAAAAATAAATTTCCCCGGCTGACCGTGGCCACGGGAGGCTGGCAGACTCGGCCTCGAGAGCTGAACCGAATCATTGGTGGCTCACACTCTTGATAGACACGCGCGGCCCCAACAGTAGCTGACGATCGAGAGCCCCGTCATCGGCGGAGAACGACGCGACCGGCCACGTACGGCGACGCGGGAGCAGCTCCGGCCCGGCCGCCCGCCGGGACACTCGAAGCGGCAAATATGATTCGCGTGCTCGTTCCTTAAATAAAAAATGAAGATTCGCGTGCTCCTTCCTTTAAAAATAAAGATTCGACTGCTCGTGTCCCTGTCGCCGGGTTGTCGTACGTTCGGGAACTAGTACGACATCTTATGCGCAAAAAAATGTGATAGCGAGCGAGACAACTGCTCACTGCTCCCACCATCAGTATCCGATGTTTAATAAGAATAGGAATCGAATTAGCTGCTGATTGACTGACAAGGAATCATTAAAAGAAATGAAAGGGTGGTGCTTGTTAAACAAAGCAGCGTCGAGCGGCGAGCCGAGCTCGCGGCGTGTCGGGTGCGCCCCCCGCCGACTCATGCATTTTTTAATCTTTTTTTATTCCCCCCAGGGCCCAGGGCTCATGCTTGCGACCGTGACGCGCTGACGTGCACGCGCGCGGAGTCGGGCGGCGTGCGTGGCCGCTGTGGAAAACGTGGGGTTACTGTGTGCCGAAATTTAAATTTAGTGATAGGTATATTTAAATTCAGTGATAGGCACACCTGATGACTAGGCATATTTTAAATGCGAAATGTTTGTAATTATGGAATGCTTAGAGCATGTTCTAGAAACTCATTTTATTCTAAGAAAGGAAAAATAACTTGCATCATGGTCACCTAGTTTCCAGCCGAATAGAAAAATATTATATGATACTTGAGAAAGTTTTTTTATTACAAAGGTGAGGGGAAATGCACCCGATGCTGAAATTACGGTTGACCGTAAGTTGCAAAAGTTAAGGTCCATTCCACTCACCCTCTCTCCTCTCTCTTTCCCATTCCTTTCTTCCTCCCTCTTCTCTTTCCCTCTCTCTTCCCTCTCCTCCCAGATCCCATTGGGCCCGATTGGTTGCGTCTGGGCGAGAGGAGCTCCATGAGGTAACCGTTGCCGGTTGCTCTGAACTCGAGGCTCCCGAACCAGATCACGTATCCTGCTGGGAGCGGTTCCGAGATGCCCATGGGGAATGGGTTGGATCTGCTCGCCATCCCTGGAGATCAAATGGGAACAAAAGAGAAAATGTCACGCAGTACCCCTACCTGGCGCGCCAACTGTCGGCGTCCTGACCTGGCGGTCCGGACCCAACTAGTGATGATGCCGCGTGTTCCCTCGTCCCAGATGTTGATGCAAGAGGCAACACAGTAACACACGAGTTTACCCTGGTTCCGGCCGCGGGGCCGTACGTCCAGCAAGAGGGTGTGCGAGGGCACTGTATTATCTTGCACCGGAGGTGCCTGTAGTAGGGGGTACAGGCGAGGCGAGAGAGGGAGGAAAGCTCCCAAGTCTCTGCTAGAGGAGAAGTTGATTGAGGCGAGTGCCAATATTTGGTGCTCAGTGGTGCTGAGTGTTGCGTTCTATCGAATGGGTCTGATCGCACGACCCCCTTAAAGGAAGCCCGCCTCCTCCTTTTATAGACATAAGGAGGGACGGTGTACATGCGCAGGGGATCGTGAAAGTCGTCGTCTCTCCCCCGAATCGCGGGGGTGCAGTGGTTGAGCACTGTGGGAAGTACACTGTGGGGCATGTCGTCGGGCGTGACAGTCGTCCTGGATATCATTCTTGGTCTTGCGGAGATCGCGCCGGCGTCCTACCAGCCCCAGCAGGCGGCGTGGTCGTCGCTGTAGGGTGTTCCGTCTTCCAGATGTAGCGTGCCGGCGTTCCTTGGGTCCTGCAGGCCAGGGTCTTGCATATATATATATATGTGTGCACTAGCGGTAGTGGGGCACGTGGCGGTCCCGGACCCCCCCTGGGCGGAGTGCTAGCGCGTGCACTAAGGGGGTCCGGGAGTGACGTGGAGGTCCCGGACCCCTCGAGGGGGAGGTCCGGGCCTCCGGCTGCTAATGCTGAGCATCGCTCCTTGGGGAACACGTGGCGACGCCGGATCCCTTCCCGAGTAGGGGACGGGTCCGGGGCCGTAGGTGTGGTGAGGTGGAATTTGGACATCAGGAGTAGGTAGAATCGTAACGGGAACTGTGCCAAGCATGTCTCGTACCGCGTCGCAGGTTCCCACAATATTGCCACAGCGTCCGGGATGGTGGAGCAGTGACCGGAGTTGCGGACGGGACTCCGGTCACAGCTACTGTGGGGAATGACGGCCTGATGCCGTCTGTCCTGGGCGCTGTGGAGGAGTGGTTGGCATTTAATGCCTCCGTACGACGGGCGGGTGAGCAGAAGAGCCGTTTGTCCTTTACGTCGAGGGGTGGCCTCAAGCGAGATGGAGATGATTCGCCCTGCTCGATGGTAGGTTCGCTACCCTCGAGCGAGGCGGAGACGCGGGGCGCGGTCGAGGGTCTCGATGGGAGCCATCGAGCGAGACGGAGATCACCCCGCGAGTCCGAGGGGGGTGCGGATGGGCCGCATGCTAGGCTTTTTTGAGTCATTTCCTTTCTTCCAGATTGGAAGGAGGCCGTAGGCCTTCGTGGGCTCAGTTGCCTAATATGTGTTTGTGTTTTTAGGGTGATTTGAGTACCCCGATTAGGGTGTCCCTAATCGTGGTCCCCGACACCATCGTCGGTTCAACCGGTGATACTAAACTGCCCGCCTCAAAAACTAGCCGTTACGTGTACGGGCAATCAACCGATGCTGCGTCGGTTTAACCGGTGAGTGTAGTTGTCCTGTGAACTCTGAAAAACCAACTCTCTGGACAACTGCACCGACGTTCACCAAGATCCAATCGTCGGGAGGAAGTATCTTGTGCTTAGGAGGAAGAATGCTTGTTATATCTCACTATCTATTTGTCTTTATGCCTCTTTATCAAACTTTATGCAAGAAGCATATCGAATAATGTTTAAGTAGCTGCATATTTTGTATTTGAAATGCTTTGTACTACTACCAAGATGGATCCTTCAAATGCCTCTTTATCTAACTAGCATGGCGGTATGGGACTAAGGGCTGTTTGGATCCAGAGGCTGAACTTTAATCTCTGTCACATCAAAGAGAATTTTACTATTTTGAAGTATCAAAAAATTCCAATTATAAAAATAATTGCAGAACTTTAGGACTAAACTGGGAGATGAATCTAATAAAGTATATGAATTCATAATTAAATGATAGTTACCATAGGATCACTATTATAAATTATGAATTAATTTGACTCATTAGATTCATTTCGCAAGATAGCACTTATCTCTACTTACTAAAAAGAGGGGTCACTTTTTTTTTTCCTTCGTCATCCCACCCCTTGTACGTCGCCTGTCGTACGTCGCGTGGCCCCTGCGATCGTTGTTCCGCCAAACAAGGTTCATCGTGGGGCATGCGATCGTCGTTCCGCCGAAAAGGTCATCGCCTTCCGTCTGATTGGATCGCCGCAACTCCCACCATCCCACCACACGGCCCACCGCACCGCCCAGCCGCGGGGCCGCCATCCGCGCCGCGCCTCCCGCCGCCCCACTGCACCGCGGTGCCCCCGCCGTGGTCGGTGGATCCATCGTCCCCGACACGCGCTGTGGCTCCTCCGTCCCGCCGCGCCGTCACTCTGCGCCGACCACGAATCACCCGACGAGTCCCCTGCACCATTGCACATCCAAGCCTGCCCGCCGGAGCTCGATCCCATCTTGGCCGCCGCTCCATTCCCTGCTGCTTTTGAGTACTCCTGCCTCGCTTCCTCTCTAACCGTCCGCCGATGCTCACCACCATGCATCCCGCCGCTGGCGTGTGTGCAGCGGAAACGTTCCATGCGGACCACCTCCAGCAATGAATGGGCGATTCCCCCATCGAAGCAGAGGAGTAGGCCTCGTGCCTTTCCGTCGGCGTCCTCACTGGTTAGTCCTTTTTGGGGCGGTTTAGAGGCGACCGGCGAGATGGCATCGCAGTTGGAGCAATAGTGGGTCCATCTCTAGAGGACACCACCCCTCTGCTAGGTGACCAGGACCTCGTATAGTTGGATCCAGGGGCGCCATGCGTGCTGCTCCATTCAACAGGAGCCACGCCCATTAGCTGTTTCACAGATGACTTCAATCGCAATCGCGAGGTCACGGTGAGATGTAGAGACAGTTCCTTGCTGTGAATTGCACTTGCCAAATACTCTGCTCGCCATTTGTTCGGCAAAATGCCTCACTGGACCGTCAAGTTGGATGCTGCTGCAACTTGTTTATTTCGGTCCCAGGAGCAAATTTTGTCTACTATTGCATCCCTGAAGGCCTGAACACGATGTGTACCAATTTGGGCCGGGAGGAAGTATCTTGTGCTTAGGAGGAAGAATGCTTGTTATATCTCACTATCTATTTGTCTTTATGCCTCTTTATCAAACTTTATGCAAGAAGCATATCCAATAATGTTTAAGTAGCTGCATATTTTGTATTTGAAATGCTTTGTACTACTACCAAGATGGATCCTTCAAATAACATCATTTAATAGGATTTCCATCCTTCTTTCTTGCAGATTCATACAGGTACCATGTCGCAAATGGATGACAATGAGTCTGCTGATTTATATCTTCAAGCACTACTCAGCTATATAGATTCATGACCAATGGTAAATATATTTCTATCTTCCAATCCTTCTGATGATTTATATCTTCAAGCACTACTCAACTATAAATCCATAAATTATGCAGTTCATGTTCTTTAATGAGTCTTTCATGTTTTTTTGTTCTATTTCCGTCTATCCACTTAATTTTTGCACTTTTGCACGAAGAAAAGTTCCATTCAATTCTATCCACTCAAATTCCTGCAGTTCTCCTGGCCAATCTTATTTTCTGGTGTGCATAGTGCATGCATGCAAAAGTTTCTGGATAAAAACTTTCCGGCCAATCCAATTGAGATGATGTGCTTTCTTTCAGAAGTTTCTGGTTAAATCTTTCTAGGGCACCCAATTAATATGAAGCGACTCCACCACTGTTTTGTGCTAAACTCTAAAATTATTATAGATCAAAGCACCTTGTTACATATTCCTGTAATTGATTGCATAAGCACGCTCCTTTAGTCCTTGAGTTTGATCATCTGATCAGAGAGTTGCTGGCACCGGCGTTTGCACGGCGACTGACACCGTCCTGAGCTGCACCAACCTGAGCGCCCTTTCCATCTGCGGGCGATCAACATCGGTCCATGGGCTGGGTTTAATCTGGAACAGATCAGTCATCAAACATCGATCTACATGTACGTGGTTATGATGTGGTCTTTAGTTATCCTGTTCAGTGCATGCTACCATATCAATTTGCAGTAGACATAATTCAGTTTCAGGATTCAGGGATTCATTTTTTGGCAGGAAGTGCATTCAGTACTTTGTTCATGTTTTTTGAAGAACCTACTTTGTTCATGTCGTTACATGTAACTTCAGTAGGAAGATGCCTTCATTGTTTTAAAAAATACACTATTTTCATGTATTAGTGCATAGATATGCATTTGTTTGAAAGATAGAGTTTGAGTTGGCATATGCTGCTTCTTTGTTTCTCTCTACTGTCAGCAAATGAACTTTGTGTTCCAGCAATTTATAATCCCCACCCCTAGCTGGGGCACATTAGGGTACCTCAGGATAGCGGAAGGTGACAGCGCTAATGAGGACCACGCCTTCACTTACAATCTCGCGCATCGCCGCCACTAAGCGTTTGCAGGGCTTTTATGAGTACAAGATATCCATCTTCCGTGCATGCATCTGGATAATTAGTGAAAAAGGAAAACAATGGATAGAGAAATCTAACAATGGATAATTAGTGAAAAAGGAAAACAATACATAGTAAATAGTTCTTAGAATGTATGTACTACTTGAACACAGTTGAAATTTTTGATATTGTTATGATTCATGTTGTTCTATTTTAAGAGTATTTGTCCATCCTTTCTCAATTCGGATGGCTGGATATGCGGACACCAATCTTATACAACTTGTCGTGGCTAGATAAGTAGATATAGAATCTATTGCTCAGAAGTTACCTGGCCTCAACTGGATCAATTATATTATTTTAACAACTTCTACGCTACTATCTGCCATTGGTATACCAGGATTTCCTGTAACTGAGACGGTTCACCCCCTGCGGTTATGCAGTTATGCAATCTCTGCTAGCTGGCATAATGTTTCCAAAAGCAATCAAGGTTACTTATACTAGAAAGGTAAAACAATTGATGCCGCAAATTGATTGTAAGTTTTTTTTACTGTGCTGGATTAACCTCATGGTTTTTCCATGCTTCATGTATGCGTTAAAAGTTTTTTGGGTTGCATGTGGATATCAATGAGCAAGAAAATATCACGTGTCGCACATAGGTTGTGTATTGCTGTGAAATTTTTTTTCTATCCGTAGCAACACACGGGCATAGACCTAGTCTGTCAAAAAAATTATAAATATATTTATTTAATATTTTTAAATAGTAAAATTCTCTTTATTTGACAGGGCTAAACGAAACAAAACAGGGTCTAAAATAAATGGCGGGGGCACGGCTGCAATGTACTATGCTGCATGCAGGGGCACCAGCAAGGCGGTTGGGCCTGCTGCAAGGCACTGTAGCTATTCAGCCCATCAAGGGAGTGCCAACGTAAGTGTTGCTGCTATGGTTCAGCCAATTCTAGCGTTTTTTCTTTTCCAGTTCTTTCTTCTTTTCTGTCGCAAAAATATTTCTTAAGAACATATTTATTCATCGATTCATGAATCAAATAATTTATCTTGAAAATGTAGATGATGAGTCATTCAATTTTATTTTCGCACTATGGTGTTATACCTATGTACGTACAATTTGCCTATATATGACATACCATACTGTTGACATGTACATTTAAAATGGTTATATACGTTGTTGTTCCCGATTAAAATTATTGATTTCTGACCGTTATCAACATCCTCCCGATCGAAATATTTCATTTCTGACAACCCGTATATCTGCTTTCATTTTTCCAATCCGTTTTCCCGTTCCCATTTTTGAATAAAAAATATGGAAACGAAAATGGTTAGAGAGTTTTCCCGACCGTTTTCATCCCTAGCTGGGGTGGGGGCGGGGCGGGGCGGGGCAGGGCGGGATCGAGGATCGTGTATCCAAAAGTTACTCGTTCTCTCCGTCCTAAAAAAACATATTATTCTAGAAATTCTAGAACAAATTAATATGGGAATAAAATAACCATATTTGCCTTTGTTTATTACTCATATTTGGTATTAATTGATTCTTGAATGCACATGCAATTTCTAAATAGAATAAGATGAGTTTTCTTTAACAAATTTTGAATCCTAGAATGATTTGTTTTTAGGACGAAGAGAGTATATGTTGTGATATGTTGGTTCTTATTTTAGCCGCACTATGAAAATATAATTGTAATACCAGAATACACGCCCACAAACTCACAACCATACGGATACATATACATACCCATACGCGCAAGCTAGACCTAGAAACTGTACACACATCAGGCCAGTCTCAGTGGAAGTTTTACGGACACAAATATCTAGACTGAAAACTAAATAACCGTGCCATATGAGTTTCATGGTGATGAAACTCTCCTCACATCCCATGAAACTTCATTCTTCTCTTTTCTTGCCATGTCAGCAAAATTGATGATATTTAATGTCATGAAACTCTCCATAAAATCCTCACTGAGACTGGCCTCATGCGTGCATCTGAAGATCGATGAAGTTGTACCATAGTAGGCTGTGGGCCCATGGCAATATCATTGTACCATCGTGCACGTCGTCCAGGACAAGTAGAAATATATTTAGATCTCGTTCGGTTATATGAAATTTATTCCGTACTAGAAATGATAGGTATAAAAAGAGATTCATGATAGATGTAAGAAAAAAAATCAGAATTTATTACAGATTGGAAACTAACTGCAACAAAATAGACTCAATCCATAAGTTGAGAGACGTGGAATCAATTATGGTCTTTTGTTGTACCTATTATAAATCTATTTTATTAAAATTAGTTTTTGACTCAGAATAAATTCCAATTTTTTATTGTATCTATTATAAATATTTTGTTGTACTTATTATTTCCGGTCTAGAACAGATCTCGTGTAACCGAACAAGGTTACCTGGGATAATCCCCCATGAGACACCCAAAGCTCAATTCCAGGAATCCGGGCCGATATACGCCGCACCCAGCTGCAACCACACCCACACGCGAACTAGCCTTGCTTCTCGTGACGTGTTGGTTCCTGAGTTAGGGCCGCACACTTGTGCAGTAGGCAAAGGCTTTTCTGTGAGCAGCCGGAAGACCTGGGCTCGAAATCCAGTTGCTACCCAGTTGTGTGCTAACCTCCTTAGAAACTAGAAATGGTCGCGGCGTTGCCGCGTATGGCTAGTGTTTGGACTATATTTTCAGATTTTCAGACTGCTCTCATCATTTCTAATCTTTTATCTTTACTGATTGCATGATTTCTGATAAGCCAACTTTAGGTGTTACAACCATGCTTTGTATATTTAAGAGTATTAAAAAACATGATTCTCCACAGTGCCATCATTTAGAGTAGACCTGATTCAGAAATCTTAACCATATGTATGGAGTAGATCAAATGATTGAAATAGAGAAATATTATATTTGTGATAGGATTCATTGCATGAAAAAAATATTAATACCATATACGAACATGGGACAGAGAAATCAAGCTTTGTAAAGTAATTTCAATTATAGAAATATCTCCTGAATGCTTGTATCTGGACAAGTATGTCCAAGATATATCTTGGTGACATACGTCCAATATAAATAAGATAAAATGGCATGATCTACATATTATCAATCTGAAACATATGATTGACCATTTTTATTTTTATGACATATTCTACTTACATCCATTACCCATCAAGTTCATTGGTGGGGTACAATTGCAAGAAGGTAGATTCTGAATAAGTCTCTGAACGTCCACTGAAAAGAGCATATCTTCATAATAGGGTCTGCAATATCTGACATTGCAGGTTAACAACCAGAAAGTCCAAACATTTTGTCAGAGCAAAGCATTTGAATTAGCAGCTTAGGAAGAAAAATACAATGATCTTCGTTGAGATATTGGAAATTAACTTCAACAGTGATGATGCACCTGTTCAAATGTGATAACACTAACAGGAATAGATATGTAAGCCGCGAAAGTACCTCCGGGAAAGTTGTTCAATAGCACTTATGGTCCATGGGAAGTTTAATTTACACACACACACACACACACACACACACACACACACACTTTTATGTGTTACCTTCTCATGATCGCAAGTATCCCAACCTGAATGAAAATGAAACAGATATCAATCAAAATAATACAGCTAGTTACAGTACTTGGTTATTCTGGTAGAGGTCCTGATTTCAAGTTCCACCTCACACAGCTACTGCTCCTGTCCTCCAGAGTTGACAGTAGAATTATATGAATTGTGAACTAATTTAAGAACACATTGCGAAGTGCATTTGAGCTATGTATTATGAATTTATGATTGTTGGAGGCCCAACTTGTGGAAATTGCACGAAAAGCAAAGACAATGAGGTCTGTTACCACATCAAGAGCTCTTCTCCTATATATAGAAGAACTTGAGCTTCAGCAATCGATATCATGGCATCACCTTACACAAAATTGTACAGCGGTTTGATTGCCGCCAATATATCAAATTGAACATAATCATATATTATCAATGGGAGACATGAGAAGTATGCTAATACCAGGATATGTCCAGGATATGTCTGAAACACACATTAGTTTAATCTGCGTCAAAAGTTAAATTCATGTCTGAGAATTTTTACCTTAGGCAAGGATACTAACCTTCTTTCATCAGTGAGATTTCCTTGTCAGCTGCATATATGGACAATTGCATTCTTGCTTCTCAGCATGTTCAGAATCTGTCATGTGGATTTTCAGTGTTGACTAATTTGAAGTCCGAACTGTATTTAAAAAGATGGATGATACATGTCAAAGCACCATGCAACAAATCTTGTGCCATTATTTAACTACGGTACAGATAAAGACAAAGCTGTTGACAACACACGCTCTTCGACGCAACTCAGAAAAAACTTGCGCTAGGATAGTTAAATTGTAATATATAGAAAAGTGGAATAATGGTAGGCACAATGCACAAAAGCTACAATAACATAACAGATAGTATCATACAATCCCTCAAGAGAGCCAATTTAAATCACACCACATCTGAATCAAACATCTGCATATGAGAACTCCACCCCAGACCAAACCACAAAGGTTATGGTTTCAGGATGGACACCTGCAGATGAGAGAAGCAGCTGCTGGATAACAGTGTCAAACGGCACTTCCTGTCGGTAGGTCTTGACCTAGCATTACAGAAACAAGGAAAACATATGAGCTAGCATTACAGAAACATATAACTAAAATACCATGATCTAATCTAAATAATGGTTAAGCCTGAGGAAGACCAAGCACTTGTCAAAGTAAATGATATGCAATTGTAGGAATGTTAAATGGCATCTTATAAAATTGCTTACACTGGTTAAAAGAAACTGTGAAAAGAGATTTCAAACAGCAATAACAAACTGAGTCATAGCATCATTTGAAAAGAATTGACTGCTTCACTCATGCCGCAGAAGCCTCAAATCAAACAATTTACTTCAAAACAATAATACATTGGATGTGATATCTAGTTACTCAGTGGCGGCAATAGGTTTATTGGTTCGATTCTGCTAGCAAGCATCCTCAATGTCTTCAGAAGAGGGACCTTGTTTGTCCTTATCACAACAAACCCCTCCATCCAATACAAACAACATAAATCTAATCTGGCAAATAAACTGAATATAAGAGAGATTTCAGATGGCTCAGTTTAGTGGGATAATCGGCATACAGATCAATCTCAATTTTCAAAGATAGACATGTGATTTGGTCTGTTGAGCTTGAATATTTCCAAGTCATCACAGCCATCTGATTCAAATTTCCATCTAACCACAAAAGCAACAATAAAAGTACCAACAAGCAAATGTGCAGCAAAGTACATGCATGATTATTCAACCTCAGATCGTCCTAGTTCATGAAAATATCAACAGATCAGGCAAATATTTACCTATTCTGCAAGCATCAGGTCATCAAAGGCCAAGGTCCACTAAAAGAATAACAATAACATAAAGACAGGAATGAAAGACAAAACAAAACGTGTCAGATTGAAGTATTATCAGCACCATTTTGGAAGGAATCAGATAGGGATAACTGTACGTATTTTACTTGTGTTATCATCATTCACGCATCAAATTAAATCATCGAGCACATGGTGTGCATGGTTCATGAATGAGGCATGCTCGACTGCACATGGAGCTCCGCCGCGGCCGCCGCCCGCCGGGTCCGCAGTATTCACCGAAGCCGGATCCGCCTGTGCCGCGCCCGTCCCACCGCGGATCCGCCACCTACGGCCGCCGCTGCCCACGAACGGGGCCGCCGCCAACTGCACACGGAGCTCCGCCGCGCCCGCCGCCTGCGGCCGCAGCATCCGCCGCTGCCGGATCAGCCTGGGCCGCGCACGTCCCACAGCGGATCCGCCACCTGCGGCCGCCGCCGCCCGCGAATGGGGCCGCCAAGAAGCGGCCACCACCAAGTGCGTCGAGGGAGGGAGGCGCCGGGACGCTGCGGCCAGCCGAAGGCGAGAGGCGGGGCGGAGCTGGAGGCGAGAGACGAAGGGCAGAGGCCGGCGGGCTCTCGAGGCGGCGGCGGCGATGTTGAGGAGGAGGAAGGGAAGAGGAAGAGGGAAAAGGAGAGAGGACTGCAGTATGATTTCGTAAGAGACTGAGGGCTTTTTGAAAAATGACTGGGATTTGCCCGATCTGGACCGTCCGCCTGGCCGATCCGACGGCCGGGAACGGCCGGCGACGTGGCACGCTGACATCGCACCTTTTGGTGCATGAATCGTAGTATAGAGATAACAGTGCAGAGGGTTCCGCATCCACACCATTGAAGCAAGATTACGCGTGAGGTTCCTGCCTGTTCCGGGCCAAGGAAAAATTTCTCGTTGGAAAAAAAATCTGAGAAAATCGATAGGGTAACCGGTTGGATATAAATTCTTGGTAATTTTGAACCCGTATTTACCCTTTACCTTCTAGGCCACATGTTTTTTTCATTTCTAAGTATTGTGATGTCTTGTTTTTCATATTAGATTGTTTGGAGATAATCTAAACATAGTGTAGCATTCATTTACAATTACCGAACAACAATCTCAACCTGGGTACACCATATTATATTGCTTTTGGAGATAATTGTAAATGAATGCTACACTATGTTCGACACTATGTTTTCATATTAGCTTTGATGCAGCTCATCAAAGATTTGGTTGGCTCTGTTTATTTGGTCAATCTGGGTATTCAGATCCACATCACTGTCACCAGCAGATGATCCTGAAAAATGCATCCACTAAGTCGTCCATTGCAGAAAGCAAAGTCAAGCTACTAGCCGCATATTAACATGTTAATCCTCAAAACCGCATTACAAATCTCTCATTTCCCCAACCCAACAAACAAATCAAAGAATCATTGTGCACCTGCTTGCTACCAAAACTGTGCACCTATATCTGCCATCAAAATGTGCCCGTAATCTGGTGCAGGGAGGTGCAGGTCCCCACGACGGCGACGCACACTCCGACCACCAGTATGCCGACGATCGCCGCGACCTCGGCGCGGCGGACGCCTCCTCTGGGCACGTAGATCCTGAGGTAGCTCAGGCACGGGAACAGGACGGCCACCGTGACGTTGAGCGAGGACCCGATGAAGGACATGAGGTAGCCGAAGAAGGGCACCGTGCACACCGCCACCACCGTGCTAGCGAGCACGGCGGTGCTTGTCGGTACCTCAGGACTGGGGTACCCCCTCTTGCTATGTCAAGACTCGTGTAGTTATCCGTAACTACGCCCTAAGGAGCTAAGCAGCCGGATCCCTAGGGTCTGGCTCCATCTCACCGGACCAACAGCCCCGGACCCGCTTCCCGCTCGGGACAGGTCCGGTGTCACCACGTGTCCTGGAGAAGAAAACGCTCAGGGCCAAAACGGCCGGGGGCCCCCGGACCCCATATACTATCCGGACCCCTCTTCGGGAGGGAACAGACACCCCGCCTGGGGGGTCCGGAGCCGCCACGTGTCCGCAGACGCAGATACGCGCGCGGCTACCAAGCTTCCTCGGGAAGACTTGGCCACCTACCGCATTCAATGCGGGAGACGTTAAGAGCGCTCTGCCACAGCAGAACCCGAGGAGACTTTCGCCAGGCTGTACTGTTGACCGCGTGTTACCAAGGTACACTGTGCAGCCGCTGGCGCCACTCACACCGCGCACGTCAGTCTGCTACACTAGTTAGACACAACAACTCGGCGACGGAGTATCATAACGCCTACGCGGTAGACCCAACAGTCTACGCCGCAACCTACACTGCCTCAACGGGCGTCTCACAGATGGGACGGGAGAAGACTCCCCTCGGTCAGAGCATCTACAAGGCGATGAAGCGTATCTGGCAAGAGAGGCTGCGCCACTGTAGCTCCATTAGTGCCTATAGTATACATCCATGTTGGACCCACCTGTCGGGGCCCAACACCTGTGTACGCGCCCTCCTTGCTCTATAAAAGGGAGGCGCCCATTAGAGAAAAGGTCAAGCAAAAATAAAGACTTGGCGCCAGAGGATAGACCCATTCATTCCTAGTGCAATATACCACACAGTGGATGTAGGGTATTACGCTCCGGCGGCCTGAACCACTTAAAATCCGTGTGTTCTTGCGTTCTTGCCCGGAAGCTAGATCGGCCTAATAGCTTAGCACTTCCCCGACTACTCCCCCTCGTGGAAAAGGCGGGTGCGTTCCGCCACCCGGCTGTGGGTGGCCCCAAAAGCTCCACGACATTTGGCGCCGTCCGTGGGGACGTGCAAGCATTGGCTAGATCTCCAAGCTTCTAAGGCTGAGCTCATCCTCTGCAACAGTGGCGAGAAGATGAAAAGAGGCATGGCAGCACCTACGCCACATGTCACTGCGCTGAGGCACCAGCGCCCTCGGTGCGGCGGTGCACAGCAGCGACGCCTACTGTGCGTCGCCACTGCGATGCCTCAGAGCCGGCACGGTGGTGCGCGGGGGCGACACCTATTGCGTGTCGCCCTGCGCCATCTCAGTGTCGGCTCAAGGCTTTCTCTCAAGCAACCGCCAGGGATCCCCGGTGGCGGCGTGATGTTGGCTCAAGGCTTTCTCTCAACACGAAGCCTGGAGCCAACCACTGTCGCCCGGGGGAAGTTGATCGTCGACTCCTTCCTCCCCAGGACCGAGTCTCTCTCGGTGCTGCTACAGGCAGGACTCCGCCACTAGGCGCGGGGGCCCAACGCCAGCACCAAGATCGAGCCGGCAAACGACCGCCCTTCTACACGCTCCGTGCTCATCCAAACGAGCACCCAGCTCGAGATGAGCGGTCATCGGGCCGGCTTCCGACGGCAGACGGCGACAGCTGGCAACGGCAGGGCCACTCCCATTCAAAGCCAAAGAATTTGTTCCTATGCCATCTGAGCGTAGGACAATTCTTGTGCTGGGAGGAGCTTTGCAAGCTCCCGAGGTGATGCTGGATGATGCTGTACAAGCACGTCCAGGGCACCATCGCCCCAACGACTCAGGAGAGCCCCCAAGATGGCAGCTCCACTACGGCCAGCAACATGCACGCCTTACGAGGCGACGACTGTAGGTTATCACTAGATAGGTTTGAGTGTGTTTCTCCTTTGTAATGATTTGGTGCCTACGTGTGGTCCAGAGCGGTAAAGGTCCGCCCTTGTAAACCCGATCTCTGGCTTCATCGCACAAACAGGCGACACCAGCAAGTAGTCCAGAGCGGTAGAGGTCCGCCCTCGTAATCCCGACCTCTGATGTACACCACGAGTCAAGCAATAAAGGAGATTTGCTTTCTCAGTCCTATCTTTACTTTAACCTAATAGCACTTGTTCGTTCAACCTGCGTGTTTCTTTCTCCCGCACGGAGTTTTTTCTTTAGTGGCTAACAATCCAAATTGAGTTGCTAGCTTGTGGTCAGGTTGGGACACCCCTTCTAGCTGGAAGGCAGTTCGGACCCCTAGGGACCTGCTCAGGAGAAGTGGTGCCCGTATCCTGAGGTAGAGAAGTTCTGCGTAGCTTAGCCTGGTAATGTACCCTAAGCCTATGTACTTCGCTGCCCTGTTACGAGTCCCCTAGTATCCGAGTCTGCTATCCGTAGAGGTCCCGGGCTCCTTTCTAGTATAAGGCCTGGTTTCCTACACCTTGCTACAAGACCCGGTGACGTAATTCATGGGATCGTCAGCAACGCTCCAAGTCCACTCCGGTGGCCCGCTCCGGCGGAGACCGCTCGCCATGGTCGCTCCAAGTCCACTCTGGTGGCCCGCTCCGGCAGAGACCGCTCGCCACGGTCGCTCCAAGTACACTCCGGTGGCCCGCCCCGCGCGGAGACCGCTCGCCACGGTCGCTCCAAGTCCACTCCGGTGGCCCGCCCCGGCGGAGACCGCTCGCCACGGTCGTTCCAAGTCCACTCCGGTGGCCCGCTCCGGTGGAGACCGCTCGCCACGGTCGCCTGAAGCCGGGTCCGGGGAAGTAGTGCTTGCTCCTTGGGCAGTTCGAGGTCCGCTTAGCTCGGTTCCGTACCCTAAGCCTGCACCTTCGCCACCCTATGGAGAGCACTCTAGTACTTGAACCTGGCGACAAGTGCTACGGCCTTGAAGGGGTCCGGAGCACCCGCTCTCGACATGGGCACGCCAACGCAATCTGCATTGCGTCATGATAATGGCCCACCTGCGGGTTCGTAACTCTCCCGAGGTGGGCCCGGGGGCCACTGTCGGTACCTCAGGACTGGGGGTACCGCCTCTTGCTATGTCAAGACTCGTGTAGTTATCCGTAACTACGCCCTAAGGAGCTGAGCAGCCGGATCCCTGGGGTCCGGCTCCATCTCACCGGACCAACAGCCCCGAACCCGCTTCCCGCTCGGGACAGGTCCGGTGTTACCACGTGTCCTGGAGAAGAAAGCGCTCAGGGCCAAAACGGCCGGGGGCCCCGGACCCCCCATGGGGTCCCGGACCCCCATATACTATCCGGACCCCTCTCCGGGAGGGAACAGAAACCCCGCCTGGGGGGTCCGGAGCCGCCACGTGTCCGCAGACGCAGATACGCGCGCGGCTGCCAAGCTTCCTCGGGAAGACTGGCCACCTACCGCATTCAATGCGGGAGACGTTAAGAGCGCTCTGCCATAGCAGAACCCGAGGAGACTTTCGCCAGGCTGTACTGTTGACCGCACGTTACCAAGGTACACTGTGCAGCCGCTGGTGCCACTCACGCCGCGCACGTCAGTCTGCTACACCAGTTAGACACAACAACTCGGCGACGGAGTATCATAACGCCTACGCGGTAGACCCAACAGTCTACGCCGCAACCTACACTGCCTCAACGGGCGTCTCACAGATGGGACAGGAGAAGACTCCCCTCGGTCAGAGCATCTACAAGCCGATGAAGCGTATCTGGCAAGAGAGGCTGCACCACTGTAGCTCCATTAGTGCCTATAGTATACATCCATGTTGGACCCACCTGTCGGGGCCCAACACCTGTGTACGCGCCCTCCTTGCTCTATAAAAGGGAGGTGCCCGTTAGAGAAAAGGTCAAGCAAAAAGAAAGACTTGGCGCCAGAAGATAGACCAATTCATTCCTAGTGCAATACACCACACAGTGGATGTAGGGTATTACGCTCCGGCGGCCCGAACCACTTAAAATCCGTGTGTTCTTGCGTTCTTGCCCGGAAGCTAGATCGGCCTAATAGCTTAGCACTTCCCCGACTACTCCCCCTCGGGGAAAAGGCAGGTGCGTTCCGCCACCCGGCTGTGGGTGCCCCCAAAAGCTCCACGACAAATCTGCATTGCGATTCATGAGCGAATCAAGAACATCGATCGGTGGGCGCGTACCTGAGATCACGTTGCTGAGGTTGAGGCAGCTCCGGGAGAAGGAGGCGCCCTTGTCGCGACGGAGGAGGTGCTGCGCCTCCATGCTCGCGGCATCCTCGCCGCCGTCCTTGCCCGGAGCGAGGAGGGGCTCGTCGAGAGGGCTCCCCTGCCCTGCCATTGTTGCCGGCGTGCACGCCTTGCTGGAGACGGCAAGATCAGGTTCCCATAGGGCAGATAGAATTTTTCCTTCGTATCTAGAAGAACACAGCAACAGATTGAAGAGGAGAGTCCGGCCGGCTTGGAGGTTGCCCCCTGTAGATTTTGCACGCAGGGCCACCGTTTAAGCACTAACGCGCATGTGTAAAATCAGTCGTAATCCCGTTTAATAAGCGGAGGTGGGTACCATCGGCTGTAAGTAGTTTTTAATTTAGCTTCACCACGTTTTATCCCTTCAATTAGCCCTTAATCCAGAACACCTTGCTAGCAGGTGTTTCTTTTCTTTGAGAATTTTTGCTAGCAAGATTTGTGAACTTGAAATAGAAAGTCGTAATGAGTGGTGGAAATTTGTCGGTCACCATGAAAAATGCCATCCAGTAGCAGTGTTCTCCAATCTCTAAATAGAGAATCGAAATTGAAGATGTATAAATTTGGACCATTCTGTATATCTCCTTGTCAATTGATTAAGATTTGGTTTTCCTTGAGTCACCCTATCATAGTCATTGGATCTAAATCCAACTGTCCAGATTTACCTTCTCTCTTATCTTTTTCTCACCTCCCACATCCGCTCATCTTCCTCGCAAATCGTCTTCTTTGCACCTTCTACGCGACCCTCCGCTGCCTCCGCCTCCCTCTCAACTCCGGCGGCATCCCTCTTCCACGGTCCAACACTAACCCATTTAGCTGAGACGCCCCCGCCGCATTCACCCCCCCCACCCCCCCGCCCCCCCCCCCCCCCTCACCCAGATCCTCGACCGCCCGGCTTCAGCGGCGCCCTCACCGCCTCCGCTCAACTATCGTCTCTCCTGCCTCCACTGCCGGCCGGTGAGCCGCCTGAAGCTCCCTCTACAAGGCACCGAGGGTTGCCCCAAACCCCCCATAACCTATCCTTAAACCATCATCTTCATTCAATTTTTAGTATACATCTTGGTTATTGATGGATAAGTAAGATTTCAATCGATTGATGAGTAAATATGATATTATAAATCATAATAAGCTTTACTGCTCCCATTTTTTATTCTCCAGAGTTGATCAATCACCCCTCCAATCCGAGCACTCACTTTGAAAATTGTTGTGCATCTTTGTGGACATTTCCCTTCTAATGAAACGAGTCAGGTTAGCGTGTACTGTTGGAAAATTCTCCACATGATAGGGGCAAATGAGGAGAGTAAATGTTCATTGTAAGCAGCCCCACATGTAAGGGAGATATATCCTAAGATGTGGACCAACCTTGAGTACATTTAGCACATAGTGAAGGACCGGACAGGCGACCATAAAATTTCTCTGAGAGAACAAGGACTATGTCCCGAATTCAACCCGACACACCTTTCTTCTAACTGCCAAGGTGACATAAGACAACTCGTGGTTAGAAAAAAAACTCGACGCAAAACGGAAGCACGCGAAAAGCTATCTACTTGCACAACACAAAGCGGAAGCACAGAATAATCAGAGCACCGAAAAAGCTTTTCCAAACTGATTCGTAAAAGAGCTTTTTTCAAAGAGCATGCAATGATTTAACAATAATTAGCAAAGCTCAAAACAGGTGGAAGCAAAGCTTGACTAAATAGCTAATTAAGAGTCTCACCAAAATGATTAGAACTAATCGCTACAAAAGAGTTCTCTTAATTGAACATGCAAAGACTAACAGAGATTATCCAGCACAAAAAGCTAAAACAAGCAAGGACTAACGGAATAAGCAAGATCAAGTACTAAATAACACAAGCTAATTAACTAGACCAATCAGAGAGCATGAATTAAATAGCTTGAGCAAAAACAATGCAAACCTAGCCTTGATTTCCTTTTGTCCTCGTGCTGCTTGAACTGTGAGCATGCGTCTGACTTCTGTGCCTGCCGCCAGGGAGCGACCGGCCTGCTGCCGTGGCCTGCCGGCCTGCTAGCGCACTCATTGGGCTGCCTGCTGCCGCAGGCCTTGGGCTGCCTGCCCCGTGCAGCCTCTCGTGCTGTGCGCTGCGTGCTGTGCCGAGCAGGGTTTTTTATCCCGACCGGTTAACCCAAACCGCCGGCCACCGGTTCCGGTTTACCGGACCGGTTGGACCGGTAACCAGTGGAAACCGGTTGAATTCAAATCCAAATTCAAATAAATTCAAAAACTCCCGTGCAACCGGTTCCGACCGGTTTACCGGCCGGTTTGACCGGTTTACCGGCCGGTTTTACCGGTTTACCGGTCGGTTTGATCGGTTTGAATTCGAATCCAAATTCAAAAGCTCCCGTGCAACCGGTTTACCGGCCGGTTTGACCGGTTTACCGACCGGTTTTACCGGTTTACCGGCCGGTTTTACCGGTTTGCCTGGTGGGCCTTAATGGGCCGGCCCATTTTTTTCTTTTTCTTTTTTGATTTAACTTCAACTCCCCGCAAACTATACTAAATGAACGAATTTTTGAGAAAATTTGACACCATTAGATTCGTTGCACCTTGAAGTATTTTTAGGAATTTTTTGAGATTTTCCATTTTTTGGAATTCAAATTTAAAATTTGAATTTGGGCCGGTTTCTAACCGGCCGGAACCGGAACCGGTCCGGGCCGGTAAGACCGGTAACCGCGGTAACCGGACCGGTTCCGACCGGTTTTTTAACCCTGGTGCCGAGCGCTCCGCGTCCCTCGAGCCGGCCCCGCATGTACAAATTTATCCATCTTTTTACTGGAGCTCCGAACAGACACGCCACCTTCACGACTTCGCTTCGTCTCGACACAAGCTTCGCGATGACGTCACGTGCCCTCCGCCCAAACCGGTCAAACCTGTCTCCTCCGGTTTTGAGGTCAAACCGGTCAAATCCTCTCGCACACTACCGCACGACGTAACTGACTCCCCAGTTTTGAGGTCAAACCGGTCAAACCGCCGATGTCGAAGCGTGTCCGACATCCCGCCGAGTCTTGACGCCTTCGAGTCGTCCGCGCGCGCCTGCCGCACGGGCCGCCTACTTGGCTCGCCATCGTCCTCGCCGACTTGGCCGACATCGTCTTCATCACCATGTACTCTTGCTCTTCCGTGCACCGTGGGGACCATCCATGGCTCCGCACGGCCTCCTCGGGTCTCTCAGTTCAGGCCTACTCGTATTCACTCTTCACCTTCTTGGTCCCTCGGCATGAACCTTTCGCTTCTCCAAGCCTACTTGCGTCTATCCTTCACCACAGTCCTTTAGCATGATTCTTTCGCCTGACCTTCACCACGCGCCATCGACCGCCATGCCGCATTCTACACCTGTACATCACTAGCCAAGAGATACATCAAATCCACACGATATTGTCAATCACTCATCATCCAAAGGTGACCATCATTGGTCCTCACATAGTGTGCTGGCTTACAAGAGAATAAAGAAGCCTATGGAGGGAGAGAGAGATATTTCAGAACAGAGCCTCCAAAAGGAGAAGAGAAGAGAGGGAAGAAGGAGATTGGAGAGGAGATCTTGCAAGGGAGTAAGAGAGAATCGTCCTCAAGGTTGTGAAGCTTCAGATCCACGTCCTTGTGCCTCCAATCAGCTATTCCACCATCCTTGGTTAGATCCTTCTATATTCGAGTTTGCAGCCCTAAATTTTATTGTTGTCCAAGACAATGAAATCTTGATGTATGTGAGCCTCTAGTGTTATCTAGAGAGGATAATGTTATAATCCCACAAGCATATAGTGAAAGAAGATTGGCTGATTTGGTCCCGTAATTTTTCCTCTGATTTAGGGGTTTTCCACTTTAAATTTTGGTGTCTCTGATGCTACTGCCGATTTTCTCTACAATATGCGTGATGCATATGTTGCCCTGTGTGAATAGGTTGATATCTTGGGCTGATTTCCGCTGCCACTGACCTGCTGCGTTAGTGTGGTTTTCCCAACATGTACAACTATACACCCTATGTTTGGGTAGAGGCAGTTTACGGTTCTGCGTTGCTTGTGCAGCCAAATACGAGCCCGTATCATGAGCATAACCTGAACAGCGCAGTGTACTATTAGTATGGAGCAGAACTGAATAACCAATACAATCTCAGCCAATGTAATTACAAGTTGCCAAAAATATTAGATTTCAAGTCAGCACATATACTCTGTTTTGTCAGTTGTACAACAGGAAATCATCTTAGAAAGTGCCTATAATTTGCCGCACGGAAGTGTAGGTGCCGGTGACGGCTACGAACACTCCGATGATCAGGATGCCGGTGATCGCCGCGATCTCGATGCGGCGAATCCCCTTGGCCTTGTAGATCTTAAGGAAGCAGAGGCTGGGGAATATGACTGTCGCCATGACGCTGAGGAACGATCCGATGAACGACATGAGGTAGCCGAAGAACGGCACCGTCGAGGCCACCACCGCCGTGCTGACAACCACCACGGTGCTGATGGCCACCCTCGCCGGCCCGCTGCCGCACGGCACCGAGAACTTTTCCTCGATCGCCGCCGTTATTGGTGCCGCCAGCAGCGCGTACTTGGCCAGCGGGTTGATCAGCGTCATCAGGATGGCGACCTTGGTGTAGAGCTTTCCCGAGGGCAGGTTCAGCGTGACCTGCGACTGCACGTCGTCGCCGTAGATCATGTAGCCCAGCATCGCTGTGAGTCCGTAGTTGACGCTGCAGAGCACGGAGGAGATGAGCAGCACCTTGGAGAAGTGCTTGTTGTTCCTCATGGAGGAGTAGATCGTCGGGAAGACGGCGTGGCCGGTGAAGCAGACGAAGTAGAGGCCCAGCGAGGTCGGCAGGCCGCTCAGGTTGAGGACGCTGGTGCTGTTCCGGTGGAACCCGGTTCCGGCGAGGCCGGCCCAGACCAGCGACACCGTGAGGACCGCCGACGAGACGAGCCCGACCGCCGACACGTAGGCGAGCACGCCGAGGTTCTTGAGCCATGTGGTGGGCAGCACGACGGAGGCGGCGAGCGCGATGAACAGCTGCTTCCCTTGCAGCCGGTAGCCGAGGGGTCCACGGTGGCGCCGGAGAAGAGCTTGTCCGAGGTTTGTCGCCCTCGAGGACGAGGAAGCTGATGGCGACGAGGTAGAGCTCGACGTACATGAAGGCGGCGACGGCCCTCCGGCCGGCGGACCCGAAGGCGAAGGCGCCGATGTCGGGGTAGCTGGCGACGGCGGCGGGGTCGGCGCGCATGCAGCGCTCGATGAGCGTGCCGGTGTAGTAGCAGATGGCGCCGACGAGGGCGAAGAGCGCGAGGCTGAGCCACCCCCCGCCCTGCGCCACCGCGTACGGCATGGAGAGGACGCCGATCCCGGACACGGCGTTGGTGAGGTTGAGGCACGTCCGGGAGAAGGGACGCGCCGCCGTAGGACGGGAGCTGCGCCGCCTCGAGGTCCTCGCCTTTTCCGGGGCAGGAGCGGCTCGGTGAGCGTGCTCACTGGCAGCACCGCGGGCGCGAGCGTTCTTGTCCTCCATTGCTGATCGATCCGCTGGGTAGAGAGCGATGGACAGTGGAGACGGGAGAGGATGGGATGAATCTGTCAGAGCAGGGGTCGTTTGTGGAGCAGCCAGATGGAGTCTAGCTAGGTCCCGATGATGATCGAATTTATCGAGGATCTCAAGGCTAGTTTGATGGAAGAAGCACCGAGTGTTCAGCTATATATTGAGCGCAAAAGCTAGCGTGCGTGTGGTGAATGAAAACGAAGCTTCCGACGACGCCTGTAGTGATTGGCTGCGTTGCTATCGCAGTCTCGCAGTCGCAGACTCCTGCCCACGGTGCTGCATTGGGGCCACGTGTCCAAGGTGAGAAACGTTACTAGCACATGCACCTGCATGTAATCCAAACGGACAAAGGCAGCCCACCTGCTCCTTCACGTTTCACTCACAGTTCACGTGTCGAGTGAGAAGAAATATGTATAATCCAAATTCAAAACTAAAATAAAATATTCGGAAGCAAAATAAAATGTTAAAAAACAAAGTATAATTTCTGAATACAACGGACAATATTGTTTCGAATAAGAAAAAATCTTCTAAGAACAACTAAAATGTTTCATAATGAGATATAAAGAACAAAAATGTTTAAAAACATTATCTAAACGTAGTTAATCTTGATCAAGTTTTGAAGATTCTCCATGTGAGGAACATGAATATGTAATTGGAATTTTATTTTAACGTACACTTATTTTGCAACCTGTATTTTTGTTATATGCAAATATATATGTGGAACAAAATTTGAAGTCAGCTAGTCTCAATGTGTTTCATGGCATTGATTCTATGCCACATCATCAATTCTGCTAATAAAACGAGAAGAAAAGAAGGAAATTTCATGGGATGAAATAGTAGTTTCGACCCATGAACTTACCCGATATATAGTTACCTAAATCTCAGCTAGGTACATAGCTAAACAGATGACAATCGCGCTTAGAAATCAAACACGATGTGGATAGGTTTAAGCAAATCAACAATAGTGAAGTTCCATAGTCAAATAGGATGGCCATCGCATAACCAGATTCACATGGCATCAATTTGACTAGTCCGGGACACACAAAAGCTAAAAAGTGGAAGAAACAAACTTTGGTCTGCAATACAACTTAAACCTGATGAACAATAGAAGGCTGCCACATGAGCAGCAATTACACTGATTCTGGAATTCGTTGATGAGCGAATCAACGATTATTTAGCCATCACTAGCTGACGAACCGTAGACACCAACAATACTAGGGAAAAACCCCCCGATTGAAACATCTTCAACTACTAAAAATTGGAGATGATTGTACACTTAACACAGATAAAAGCAACATTACATACTGGAACAAACAAGTCATCTCAATCATGAGCTTACCTTGGAGCATGACACCAGCAAGGAACAAACCAAGCATCATAGGTGCCGCTCGACAAAAATAAATTTCCCCGGCTGACCGTGGCCACGGGAGGCTGGGAGACTCGGCTCGAGAGCTGAACCGAATCATTGGTGGCTCACACTCTTGATAGACACGCACGGCCCCCAACAGTAGCCGACGATCGAGAGCCCGTCATCGGCGGAGAACGACGCGACCGGCCACGTACGGGCCCGCCGGGACACTCGAAGCGGCAAATATGATTGGCGTGCTCGTTCCTTAAATAAAAATGAAGATTCGCGTGCTCCTTCCTTTAAAAATAAAGATTCGACTGTGTCCCTGTCGCCGGGTTGTCGTACGTTCGGGAACTAGTACGACTTTGCGGCAAAAAAATGTGATAGCGAGCGAGACACTGCTCACTGCTCCCACCATCAGTATCCGATGTTTAATAAGAATAGGAATCGAATTAGCTGCTGATTGACTGACGAGGAATCATTAAAGAAATGAAAGGGTGTGCTTGTTAAACAAAGCAGCGTCGAGCGGCGAGCCGAGCTCGCGGCGTGTCGGGTGCGCCCCCGCCGACTCATGCATTTTTTAATCTTTTTTTTATTCCCC